>NC_089986.1:22109360-23396360 GCF_036417845.1 Apteryx mantelli | reverse complement strand
ATACAATTTGTATTATTTAGCTATTCTCTGTGGTGACTGTTATTAAATAGTCTTTTTTTTTATTGACACACAGTGCATAATTCATTTCTCTCTCTCGCATTCCTGACTCGATACCCTCTCATCTTTTCTTGATCTTGTCCTGCCCTTGAATCATGCTAGTTAGCTGTATGTAAAAACTAACAAAACAAAGAAGTCACGTTTTTTCTGGAAAAAATGTGAGTTCTCTGAATGACAATGACAAATGATTTATACTGGCAGGCACTCTTCATGGACATTGACTGCTGACACACTCTATATTCATGCTAGACATTGGTGACTTCTACCACCATCATTTGGCCTGTTATTAGTTCTTTTAGCCTAAAAATTATGCTGTCCTTAACATACTAAAAATAAAAGTATTATATTTCCCCTTATGACATATGCAATAAAGGGCAATCTCCAAGTAGCCTTCTTAGCATCTGTGATTTTATAGAGCACTTCAAAAGTTACAGTTTTTTTCAAGCAATTGTCAGCTGCATTAAAGAAGATTTTGTTGCCATCCCACTGCATGTACTGGCTCCTCAGCTGTGGGAAGGCATCATTCTCCTGACACAGTGAAGCATTTCAGCTTCGTATCCTGGTGCTTCACCTTTTTGGCTTTGTTTGCACTCTTCACACGTATTTGAACTGACGGTGGAAATCTCTTAAGAGCTGCTTGTTGAGAGCCAGTGATGCTATTGGGAGAATATTAAAAGAACTGATTAATATGCAGCACAATTCACCGAGGAGGAAGCCATTGGACATTGCCATAAACAAGAAATATTGCCAGAGGTTCACATGGGAAAGAAGTATGTGTCAGGGGCCTGAGAGCACTCAGAGGCGCTAATGGCCCTGACTAGCCTCACCTGGGGTTGTGTCCCCCCCCGCCCCGCTCACAGGCCCAGGAACCCATTTAAGCTCAGCCCAGGGTCTTCACTCCCTGCTTGAGCTGTGCAGGAGAGGTGCTGGTCCACTGTGGACCTCCCTGGTAGCACCAGGCCTGACCTGTGGATTGGCTTCACAGCTTGACCTCAGACCTGCCTCAACATCATGAGCTTTCCTGAAGATCTGGACCCTTGGCTGAACCTGGCTACCATTACTTGGCCTGCCCTGCTTGGGGGCAGTGGGATGGGGTGCTGGCTGGCAAGGTTCTGCCCTGCTGGCTGGGATGTTGCTCTCTGCTCCCTGTCCCCTAGGGCCCAGCTGGCCCTGCTGTGCTCTAGCAGTTTGCAGCTGCAGTGTAACCCCATGGTGAATGGGGTGGGCACCAAACAGTCACCAGTTTTGGAGGGTTTGATGACTGAATTTCAAAAGCCTGAGGTAAGTATACCTTCTTCTGATCTCAATTATGCTATAATCAACAGTAGTGGTACTGAAGGTAGTAGAATTGTCCCTATATGTAAAAAGTGATGCTAAATGATATTCTGAGAATAAAGAAGCGGCGCCTTAAGCAAGGGATATGGGGGCAGCTTTAAGATGTGGCTTTAGATTTCAGTAAAGTAAGGACACTTATGACATGAAGATCCAGTAATATGTTACTAAGTTTTTATCAAAATCTGAATGGAAACTGTAAACGCCTTTCCAAATTATGGTCCTTGGATTTACCTGGTTCCTATTCTGGCAAAAAAAAAAAAAAAGGCCTGCCTAAGGCTTTACTAGCTAGGATTGGACTACTTTGTCTGCTAGGAAAAATGATATTAGGAAGAGTCTTAGGATTTTCCTTCTGGGAGAAGGCCCTGCTTGGTAGTGTCCCAGCTGCTCTGAGCTGCCTAAGCAATGCAACACACCCATATACAAGGTCCAGGATCAGATCAATGATGTCTATATTTAAGTTTTATTGTGAAAGCATTTCCTAAAAGTCTGTGTGTCTGAATGTGTGCATGTTTATTTTCACTTCCTATTTATTTAACAATCTCTGTTTTATTTCAGTTAAACTGTCAAAACCTAATTCTGATGAAGCTCTGGCTTGGATCCCTGAGATTTCAGCTGTGCAGTATCTGAAAAGCATATGTGGAAAAGCCAAGTACTCTGGTCTTGTGGAAAAAAGGAAAGGATTAGGAATTGGCTGGCTGCAGAATCCTTATGGATGGGATTCTTCCCAGAATGTACTGTGTGAGGATTTGTAAGGAAACAGGAGAGGCTGAAATGACCTGAAAGGAATTGGGCAGTGTTGCAATTACTTTTTTTTCTTGTCTTAAACTGCCTGGAATACTGTCTTTTGCCTGCTCATCACTGCTGTTAACACCAGGCTCATCCAGGTTGGATGGAATACCAAAATGTTCTTACTCTTCCTTGTCTGAAAGCCAGTTCTCTTAGGATTCAAACAACCTCTAAGGCTACCAGATTTGTTCATTTGGCTAGCCTCCTCAAAAAAGCAGCAAGGAGGAAATTAATATTAAAAATGTTCACCTTACATGGGAACAGAAACAGACGCCCAGCTTAACCACACTCTGCCACTTCCTTTTTCACTATGAGAAGGTGCTATGCTACTCATTCACTTTCCATGATCTACCCCAGTGTCATCTTTACTCCTACAACTCTGGGGAGATGCCTTCCCTTTATTAATAGTGAAGGAGACTGCAGTCTGAAACATGTATCTTCAGACTGCAGAAGCAAGGCCTAAAGAAGAGGCATATTCCTGACCTGAAAATTCTTAAATACAGTTAAAGAAATTATGCTGAACTGTCTGGCTTTCTGCTTAGTACATGACTACTCTTGCCTTGGCACAACTGTAAGTGTTTGTGGTCATGCTGAAAGATCACCTGATAACAGTATGTGTATGTGTGGGAGAAGCCTTCCCCTGATTCACAATATATCACAGCCAGTGTTAACTTCAAGTAGTAAGAATTAAGTTTGGGAAGGTGAGTCTCACTGTGCTATTCATCTTTACTTAAACTAGGACACAGCTCCAGGCTGTACATGTCTTGCATCCTCAGCCAAATGATTTGTTCACAGAAATAGGAAGCAAGCTATTCATATCAAATTACTTGGTGTTACTCATATTTCAAGTAATACAATGACTTATTATCTTTATTCAGATAGTGTCTCTACTACACATTCACATTATCTGTATTTGTGTACATGTATATACATTCCTATATGATGGAATATCAGGTCAGTATGCCAAATGTGTCTATACCTGCTGGGTTTAATGCAAACCAGTGTTGCTGACTAGGCTAAGGAGACAGGTATGTAATATTTGCTGTCCTGTGTGAAGTTTTATAGTGCAAGAGGTGCAGAATGAATAATAGTTGTATATCAACATGAGCTTATATGTACCTCCATCAAGTATCCTGAGGTATTTATTATCTTTGTTTTGGTAGAAATACACTAGTGTGGGACAGATTTTGCTACAGGGGTACCCTTGGCATTGATTTTAACAGAAGGACAATGATGGGAAGGAGCAGCCATGCCTTCCTGTATCTCCCTGAGACCCTTTATGAGCAGGGCTGAAGTGTATCAAGAAGGGGGAAATGGGGAAGTTGATTAGTGATAATTCCAGTGCTGAGGTCTCCCCCTGCCCTGGGTGGGTAGACTTCCTAATTTGAGTTTTAAAGTTGGCAATTTTAGAACTATATATAACAGTAAAAATAAACCTAATGTGTTTAAAAATCATTTGGTTTCATGGACAAGTTTTCAGTTCTCTGCCTACTAGAGGAGCCAGACATCTTCCCCAACAAGGGAGTTCCTCAGGCATGGGAAAACATTCAGATATGTTAAAGCCAGCTTTGCTGGCATCTAACCATCTGTTCTCATCTCTTCCAGTGATGGAAGGCTAGGAAGCTGTCACTCCAAATAACTCTCCTGCCTACCACTTTAGCAAGCTGAATTTGAATTTAACAAAAATTGCAGCTTTCAGCAAGAACGCTCATGAACTAGGAAACCCTTGTGTGAATGTATAAGGGCATTTTCATCTCCTTCCCCCCCTCACCCTTATTACTATGTAAATAATAAAGCATGTGGCTGCTGTGGTTGCCTAGGAAGCCAAGTGCTCCCAAGGGATCTGTTTAAAAAGTGTAATCCTGATTCTAGTCAGGTTCATGAGACCCTGGGAATGGAGCTCTTGAAGAGCAGGGCATGTTGCATCTTTTTTCTTCTCTCCTCAGCTCTTCTGGACTGAGTGAAGGCAGCTGTGCTGCTTTGCTAGACAGAGCAGCTGGACCTTGGCTACTCTTAGAACCAATTAAGTGTTGTAAGAATGGCTTGTCTTACTCTGGGGAGACAGAAGGAGCTGTTTGGGATCATAAATGACACTGGAGAGCAGTTGTGTATGTATGCAGTCATTCTAAGGGTTGTTTTTGAGGCCTTTGCTTGTTTTAAGCACATGCTTACTTATAGGGCATTTGTACTTTCATCTGAGTTGTTTGAAATGTGAATAAAGCAATGATATGAATTCAGATAATCCTTGAGACCTGTGTTTTGGAGGACCATTCTAAGCCCTTCTGTAGAATTTCTTTTCAGAAGTTAATGCTAATGGAAAATTACTGAATGGAGCTTTAAATCAGTGAAATAAACTAGCCAAATAGCACACTTACTAGAGAGGCAAACATGGTGCTCTCTCCAGCTCTGTTTCCATCACATTGCCCTGCGTTCCTGGCTGCTATGTGGAGAGGCAGAGCAGGGCAAACCTGGTGCCTTAATATTTAACACTGGTTTAAGGCTGTTTGAGAAGCTGTCTGTTGTATCTCATATGTGCTATTCAAACTTGAAATTGTATTTGGAATAACACCTGGATGGAAGTATTAATGTAATAACTGATTAGCAACATAATCAGTGCTCATTAGAAGAGACTTTAGAATGTGGTAACAAAAGCTTGAGTTTGTCATTTGTTTATGTTCCCAAATTAGTATAAGATCTTCTTATTCACAACTACTTTAAAATGCAAATTATGAACAGAAACTCTTTGTTCAGAACTGATGTATGATGTGTCATAAGACATTGACTTAATGTCATTCAAGCTCCCTTTCCAGTGGCACTGAGCAAAATGGGTCATGGGTCTTGTACTGGGTCTTGTGCTAATGTGTCCATGATAAAGCAATTTGGCTACAAAGATGACTGCTAAACCTTTGCAAAGTGGCGACAGGTGTTTTCTATTGGGGGAAAAATCAGCAGTGCATGATAGGGGTATTTTCTTAGCATATTTACAAAGTCTATTTATATTGCACTTATTTCTCCATGAGTGTGGTCCCACACAGACTTCCTCTTTCAAAAATTTCAGCCCCAAACTTAATCTGTGGTTTCTGCTGCTTGCAGCGATCTCTCCATTAAGAAAAGACAATACAAACTTCTTTCTCTTCAAAATACAACACCTTGTTTGCACATTTATAAAAAGCACAAGCATGATATTGCCAGATGGTGATACCTACCCCACAAGTACTAAAGCTACTTTTGTGGGTAGCTGACAACATTGTTGTTAAATGTTGTTAAATTCTTTCCTGTTGGAGAGAATGTAATTACAGAATGAACTGATACATGTAAGTAAACTAGGTACTTCTGAGGTGAACAGCATGTTTATCCTGCTGTAAATTTTTCCCACTTTGGAGACTGGTTAAAAATTATGGTTTACTACCTGAAGAGAGCTAACTGCTTTTGACTTAGCCTTTCTGCCAGTCCATGCCATGTGGACATTGTTTTTGACATGCCTTGGTCTTTGCCTGACTGTGTGGCTGTAGATAATGAATATCCAGCAATCCTTGTTGCTTGCTGAATTATTGCAAAGGACTTGATTAACTGGTCTTTGTTATTCTGATATGCACTCGCACATCTCCTTTGTGACCACGTAGGGCCCTGTTAGGATAAGATGTGGCCCTGCTGGGATGAGATGTGTATATGTTAATCCTGTGATTGGTACGCTTCCAGTTGCATGGCAGTGGGGCTTGGAAAAGGAGGGAAGAGGGAGTAATGCGATGTGCCAAAGTAACTGTTCAAGTTATATTTGTTCACAGGTTCAAATCTATTTTAGAAAATCCTGCAACTAAGCCAGCTGATGTTCCAAATGAAAGATTAGTTATTTGCTAGCAGATATCACATATGTTTATACTCAGGAAGTTCAAGCAATGCACAAACAGCAGTCTTCTGTATTCACTCAGAAAAATAAACAAAGGAAGGTTTTTATGGTGCTAGGCAGAAGAAAGGGGAATGCTGGCAAGTACAGGCAGATAAGGCATCTTCTGCCATGTCCATTTAATAACCCCTGGAAACAACGTAGGACTCATAATTATTATTTGGGGTTTAATCAACCAGTAAAAGAGTAGAGGGGGGGAAAAATAATGAAATATGTGGTAATGTTCCTAGAGAGCATGTACTTTAATTGCTGATTGCTTGATTATTGCTGAAATGGATGAGGCTGTGTGATATTATCAGGAAGTTATGCCTGAGAGCAAGAGGTGAAAACATAATATTTAACTTGAACAGGATATGCTGCAAAATGTGTTTGAGGGCTGAACTGAGTGACTGCCTGCAGAGAACTTAAATGCTGCAAAGCTGTATATGTAGTAATGATGAAGAATAAGATAATAGGCATCCTCCTATTACCAAACATAAAATGCTGTAAATGTAGTAGAACAGTTACAGAAATCTGGGTGAGTAGCCTTGGCATTGTATCCACACCAATGGTTATGACATTATTAAAAGATATCAAAAGACCTGATAAATGTCAGATTGAGGTAATCTGGTGAGTAACAATATTGGCAACCCAAGAGGCTGTAAGAATGTGATATTAAAATACACATGTGAGTCATCAAGGCACTCGAAACTATAAAGCGAGGGCTAATTTTGCCAGGCACTGGCTCGATGTATCACATGGCATTTGGAATGATGCAGAAATATGCACACAGCAGCTAAGAAAAGGTGACATCACGCTTCAGGTATGTGGTGGCAAAAAGCAGGCGTAAGTAACTGATTTCAAAGGGTTTCCTTCAAGAACTGTCGGCAGTTTCTTGAAATACTTAAAAGCACTAAGAATGAGACATAAAGCATCTCAGACTGTAATTAACAGACTGAAAGCAGTGCTTTCTAGGAATGAGGGATTGTCAGAAGTGACCTTTTGCTAGATGGAGAGTAAAGACTTTGTATAGCAGCCAGGAAGGTAGCAGAGAAACCCAGCTGCAGTTCAACAGTGGAATGGAAAGAATGAATCAGACTGCTAAAACTCTTGTGTGTGTTTTTAAAAAAAGTATAGAACCTCAAACTGTTAGATTGGAGAAGTAACTCCAGAAGTGATAGCTCATTCTTATTCTATATGAAATAATATCTTAATTACCGTCACATAGTTCAAATCTGATACAGCTTAGAAGTGAGTGAAACCCTCCCTTAAGAGCAAGGCTGCAGCCTTGTGTGTAAGAACAGTGACAGCTCTCTCTTTTCCTACTCACTTGCACTTATGCAGTAAAAGGATGTGAGACTGAAACCTAAGTTTCAATGTACTCTTCCTCTGGTAGATGTCAGCGGCTGAATTAACGTGAGTTGTACCAGACTTCTGAGTAAAGTTCCTGAAGATGCAACATTATTGAAGGAGGCACAAACAGGACACTACAAATCCTGATAAACTGGCTCATATAGGAGTTGTGCAAGCATGGAAAGGGATGGTGCAGTAACAATACCAAGATTGGAAGAATGGAGATAGCTATAACACAGGAATGCATCTCCTAGAAATCACAAAAACAATTCTGCTGTAAATTTTGTGAAGACTTGGTCTCAGTAGAGATAGATACTAATAATCCATGACTTGATTTAAAGATAAAACAGAAACACACAATGCTGAACCAAGGCAAAGATGATTAAGGATTAAAAAAAGGAAATCCCAAAGTGTAAAGCTCATACTGCTGTGAGACTTGAAATATTTTGCTTTTTGTTCTTTGTAGAAAGACTGTTTTGGTGTGAAACAGCCAGTTTTTCTGTTTTGCTCTTTCCTTTATTTGTTCCCTTTCCTCTGTTAGCTTGCTCAGTTTCTGTTAGAGACTCCTTATAGTTATAAGCTCCAGCTCAGAGTTCTTGCTAATCATCATCAAAGAGCACTACTAAACTGTATCTATGCATAAGCTTTAAAAATTTTGAAAGGATGCAGAGCATGAAATGTTAGGACAGGATTACAATTGCTTGAGTGATTTCTAAGAACAAGTCAGCTTCCTGTCTTTTTTTAAATTAGGACAGTGACATGAATCAGTTATTTCTCAGCAAACTTTCAGTTACTTAGTTTGCAATGTTCTTTGCACTTTTCTAGGAAACCTAAATCCCAAGTATTAAATCTTGGATATGAGAGGTACATGAGGACAAATTTCCTATCTGGTACAGTCTAACAGTATTCAGTTAAGGTAAAATGATTCTCAAATGAATTTGTGTCATGTTTACAACTTCCTCTTCAAATACATAGTATGAAATTCAGTATTTCACTTATTTTTTGTTTGTTTTTATTGCAACTTCTTATTTACCAGTAAAATTCAGATATAGTGTGATCAACCTGTCATAAAGTGCTAAGGCTATCTATTGAGGTGCCTTTCCTAAGGAGTATCTGTATTGAATAAACATGTAGACGGGTAAGATGGTGCTAAGCCCTAAGGGACAGATGCTGACATGCGACCATTAGTTTTTCTCTTCATCCCTTCTATTCTTCAGGCTAGTCACCGAAAGACAGCAGAGTAATACAGAAATTATTAGCAGAGTTGAAACCATCATACCTCCTCTTCTCCCCCTAAATTATCAACAGACTCTTCAAATGTGCCCTTTTTTTTCCTCTTGTCACCTGGGACAGTGGAACCACACCAAATCCTTCCCATGCAAGCACTTTGTGCTTTAGCTTCCAACAAAGTTGGGTGTCCAGAACCAGGACCCAGAGGCACTGCAGAAACTCCATTGTTGTCATGACACTTAAAAGCAGTAGGTGGGATCTATTTGGCATTTTGCGTAAAGTCTTTGGGTTTACTTCCTAATTAATTCTTATGCTTTTCTTGAAGAAAAAAATTTTTTTATGTGAAAATGTGATTGTGTACCATGAGTTACAATCTGTCTGTAGGACAATGCCGAGCCAAGCTCTCTCTGCAGAATCTCCCATTTGAGAATGCAGCCTGTCTCTGGAAAACTGAAGGATGTGCAGTTGCTCTGACTCTGACTAGGAATGAAGAAGAAAAACATTAAAAGGTCTTCTAATTGCTCTGACTCACTCAAAGGGTTATATGAGAGAGTCAGTTTTAAGAACAAATTCAATAGTTCCTCATTAGTTGCTGAGGCCCTCCCTAAAAGACATAAGATATTTTTCAGGAGTGATAACCAGAAGCTGTTTCTTTGTGAATTCAGGTTCAGGAGGAGGCTGGTAACACCTCTTATCAATGGAAAAAAGCCTGATGATCCAAGTTTAAAAAAAAAGGGGGGGTGTTTATGCATTTTTTCTTAATGTGTTTTCATTTGACTTTTGTATGCATTGTTTATTTCTTTATAGATAATCCCTTGTTCACAATTACATTATATTAGTCTGTACATAAATGTCTGTTTTCCCATGCCTCTGCTCATAACACAAAGAAGTTCAATGAGATATCAGAGAACAAGGAGACACCAGTTTGCCCACAAGCCATATACAAACCAAACAGTTGGAGTATACTTAATTATCATTAAAATAATGCAGAATTAGAATCAGCAGCCTGAAGTCTAACTAAACCATAAAATTAATACTAACCTCCCTGGATAGGGATGCATTTCAGAGTGACCTATCCCCTGTAATTTAGGTTGCCAGTTTACCTCCTTGGATTGAGGTCAGATAGAGGAACGCTAGTGTTTTGACTACATGTAATAGCAGATTGTCTCTGTAGCAGTTGGTGGATGTTAGTGACCTTACTCACAGGTTTAGCATCCATACGTACTCAAAGCTGAAGTTTGGTTAATGTGCCAAAATCTTTGTTAATTTGTAGACAGTGAAATTCACTCTACCGCAGGGATTCCTGAAGACGTTGCCAGAAGAGCAAATTCTGATGATATGTAATAGTATTTCTGCTATTCAAAGATCTGTGGATTCATAATGGTATGTATAGGAGGAAGTAGATCCAGTTGACCAAAATATCAAGTGAAGTGATATGGTGAGACCATCCATAAACCCAAAGCTGATAGTGATTTGTTGCAGCCTGAGTGTCCTGCCTTGTGAGTATTCAGTTTGTCTCCTCTATTTTCATCTTCATAAAATACAAATAGATGGGGTCTATACAGAGGAATTTTCAGGGTATTAATAGCTTTGAATGCATATGTTGTCCTTTGTGCTATAAATAGCTTAATGATTTTATCTCTAAGTTAAAATGTCATTTGTGTATAGACAGCTGTATTTTATTCTCCAAAGCAAAAAGATTCTGTGAAGAAAATTAAATCCTTTTATTACACAGAACAGATTGGAAGTTCCTGAATTCCATATCCTTTGTGAATTGCACTTTGTTCTGGATGCAGATGGTAGTGTAACTGTCCTGGCAAGCATTTGCTATCATCATAAATCATTGTTTCCATATGGAGATGATTTTTCTCTGAAGTATGTATTCAGCTTTGTGGGCAGGGATAGGCCAGATTTCTTTGTGCTACTGTTGGGATTTATACAATCTTACAATGCCCTGGAGTGACCTAGGCAACAGCAGTCAGAAGTCCCATTGTTCCCCAACTGGGGTCCCATAATTTGTCTTTTATTTTTCTGTAAAACATTTTTTCACATTATTGGCACTGTTTTTAAATAAAAAAAATAAAAAAAATTAGCTGGTAGCTGGGAAGAACAGCAGCTTCTGTGTATTTGATGTGCAGGTGTTGGCCAGGAGGCAGCTCATCATGCTGTTGAGCATCTCTGGCCATGTGCTTAAAGAGCAGTAGTAGGAAAAGGCTCCCCCTTTCTGCCCTGCAGATGGACCACTGCTCTCCACACCACCAGGATGACACCCTCAAGCAGCTGGGACTCTGTTGGGCAAAGCTGTGTGAATTCCTACTTCCTTGCTTGGAAGGTGAAGAGGAGGAGGACCTCAGCACAGGTCCAGCTGCAATCATACCAGTTGGGCAAGGGGAATACTGTGGCCAGAAAAACGTGCTTGCTCTCTTTTGCTAGGCATGTCAGCTCTGGGGATATGCAATATCAAAGAAAGCAAGTTTGGCTGTGTGCTGTTATTGACAGGGCAGTGATCGCTGGTCATCATGACCCCAGGACAGTGGAGGCCACACAGATAAGGCCACTCTCTGGTAGAGTGGCATGACAGTGCAGGTGGGAGCTGAAATACCTGGGATCATAAGTGGAACTGTATTGAAATGACTCCTAAATGCAACAAAAGCTCTAGAGCAATTTGTGGTTAACATTGGTGTGAGTTGTGTAGTGTCGCCACATCTTTCCACTTTGATCCTGTTTGCATAGGTCCTGCACAGGCATGTCAAAGTAGGAGTGAAAAGAGCTAAGATTCAGTGTTCCACAAATCTGTAGGATTAGTCTTAGACTCTTAGTTTTAGGGATACATGAAAAATGGGGATATGCAAAAGATGATCAGCTGCGGGATTAAATGTGTGATACTGATGGTAGGGAAGAATCAGCTTCATGAGAGGAAAGACAGATTAGCATGGAGGCTTTGGATGGGCAAATAAATGGTGCCAAATACTTCGGTGTGAGTGATGAAATGACTTTGCTTGCATTAACTATACAAAAGATATTAAAAAGATATATGAAAGATATCCTGTCTTTAAATTACACAGAATGCTCCTTTGACAGGGATTGAAAATTGGTATTTCTCAAAGTGGCAGTTTGTGTCAACCTCCAGCTGCACTCCTCAGTCAGTTGAGAATTCACAAGTGCTTTTTGCATATAGTCATTAACAATAATAATCATTTTGCTTAGGTCTGTCAGACTTTTGTCCCATATGCACAGCCACGTACTTAAACCCTGGGAGCAGCAGGGGGATGTTGAAAAACAGCACTGATGTGCGGGAACGCGCTCGAAGGGAGTGTTACTACAGCCAGAGCGTCCCTTTGGTGTCTCACGAATGTAGGCAAGAGGAAGAGAGGAATCCCTTCCCTTCCCTTCCCCACCCCCCCCCCCCCCCAAACCACAGCGCTGCGAGGGCGGCCGCGACCGACCTGCGCGGCGGCGGGCGGGTCGGGGCCGCAGCCGTTAACGGTCACCGCGTGCGGGCGGGGGTGGAGCAGGGGGCCGCGCGCGCCCGCTGAGGAGGCGGCGCGGGCAGCGGCGCCTCGTGGCGCAGGCGGCCCCGCCCCGCCCGGCCGGCCGGGGCGGCGGGGCGGGGCGGGGGGCCCCCGCTGCAGGGCCCGGCGGCGGGCGGCAGGGGGCGCCGGAGGGCGGCGCGGCCGCGGGGGGCGGTGCTCGCCACGGCGCGGGGCGCTCCGCGGGCTCCCGAGCCGGAGCCGTGGCGAGGTGGCGGCTCCTGCTCCCGCTCGCGCTCCGGCCGCAGCTCGGGGAGGAGGCGCTGAGCGCGGCGGGGCAGGTAGGAGGCGCCGCTGCGGGCGGGCGGCCCCGTCCCCTCGCCACCGCGGCGGGCGGGCGAGCCGTGCCCCGCGGTGCCGGTGCCGCCGTCCCGGGCGGGCAGGTGGGACGGCGCCTCGGCGCGGGGCCCCGCGGCGTCTCGGGTGCCCCCAGCGCCCCCGTTAATACGCGGCGGCTCCGGCGGGGCGGGGGCGCCGCGGGCGCTGGGGGCTGCGGCCGTTGGGAGGGCGGCACCGGCACCGGGACGGCCGGGCCGGGCACCCGGCGGCGCTGCTGGCGGTGGGGCGCCGGTGCCTGCGGCCGCTCGGCCAGGAACTTTGCGCCGCCCGGGAGGCGGCCGGGCCGGGCCGGTCTGGGCCGGGCCGGTCTGGGCCGGGCCGGGCCGGGCCGGGGCAGCGGCGTCGCGCTGCCGCCGCGGGGCCGGGCCGGGCCGGGGCCGCTGCCGCGCCTCGCCCGCGGCCGCCTCGCCGGGGTTTACGGCGCCTGGCTTTTGTGGCGCTACCTGTCTGTAGCGGGTTTGACAGCGGTCCCTTCCGCGGCATGCGTTTTAACCTAAAGTTTTTCTTTTGTTTTATAGTCTTGAACAGACTTCTGAATGTGCGTCTTTACTCCAGGTTCCTGCAGACTAATTCTGAACTGTTTGAGAAGCACTGGTTATGCATGCATACAATATGTGTATATATACTTATTTATCTGAAATGCTTTCTGACATGCAGATATTCTTGGCCTTCGTGCAGGTTATTGCATTTAAAAAGAATATTTCTATACATATTTTTAATGATAGAGAGTGAAGGGTTGAAGAACGCACTTGTGAACCTCGCAGTATGCGTTTCTGGCTGGCTGGCTTCACCTGAAGGCAGGACAGTGGGGGCGAGCGGGTGGGAGGAGTGCGTGTGGCGACCTTACGTGCCTGGTGTGTCCTCTGCCACGCAAGTCCGGGATGAGCATCTAGTTCAGATCTTAATTTTTCTCTTTTACAAATCTTAGGCGCATAGTTCTGTGTGGATGAGAAAACTACAGACTAAGTGGATCTATCCTTGCATAACTGCAAAAGCTGTCACATGTAATAAGTTATTGTGCCAGTATTACAGTAGTAATGGGATATTAAACCAACACGCTTTAGTAATAAGTAGCTGTAATACTTATGCCCTGTTTTGACGTCTGTAGAAGGAGGATTAGCTCAGACAGAATTTGTAGTGGGAGGGTGTGTGTGGGATGAAAAGCAAAAGCTGCTTAATTTTAATCTTCTCAAAAAGGTAACTAAAAGTAGTGCATATGGTTAAAACACATATGCTTCTCACACTAATGGCTTTTAATTGTAGTTTCTTAAATATTTTATGTAAACTCAGCAGTGTTGAAACATTAATTTTCATAAGATTCAGTGCATACTGAGACAGCTCCATGCTCAGCAAAAGAGGAAGCATTGAGGAATAGCTGGGTCTCGTGTGAAGTTCTGGCAACAGAATTATAAAACTGCTTTGGTGCGATATTGTACAGTAATTACCTGTTTACTTAGACTTTAGACACTTAGTTATATTGTTTCAGTTTTATAATTGTGAGTTTGCTTTTCACTACCAGCATTCACTTGTTTTTTGGGCTTTTTTAGTTTAAAAAATGGACATCTTGGAATGAATGCACACAAAAGCAATGCTTCGGGGTGTGTGGTAGGACTGTCCCCCATGACGTTTGCATTCCCCAGTGGTTTGACAGTGGGGTATATACTCTTGCCGGCTTCTTCTCCCCCACGACCTCCCCAGACAAAAGAAACCCTAAATGTCCTGCAAGACTTCTTATGTAGGTCTTTGTTTCTTTCCATAATCTCATAGGAGATCTTTGCACTTAGGTTCTGGTTGAATTTTTCTGGACAATGCCTTTCTTGCTGAAGTTGCAGATAAATTTTTATTATGAAAGCATTCAATCTTGAGCGTATCTGCATATCATTGCCCAGAAGATGAATGCCAAATTAATATAGTCCTAAGAGTGACTTTTATTTGGATTTATGATTAGTTCTAGTTGCATGTTCTCTTCCTCTCCCCAAGGTTCTCATTCTGTTTTTAAGTAATACAAAGAATACTGGCAATATGAAAAAAACTTGGTGAGATTTGTGTTGCTCAAGTGAGTGTAGGAATGAACTATAAAGACATCTATTTTATGTATGCTTTGTATTCCTCCACCTGGAGGAGCATTGCTTGTGGTAGATGCTACAAATGAGGAGGTGGCACCCTAACCATTCAGCAGGGCGGGATGCCAGATATTAAAGTCTGCCTTTACCAAAACGATGACGATACCCTCTCAAGGCGTAAGTGGGAAGTGCATGCAAAATATACAGATGTTACTTTAAGTGTTAAAGGAATCATTTGATAGATGGAGTGCGAGAGGACTTGAAGAAGACGGAGTTTGTTACAGGTAACACAGGAAGGTTTTGGAGCGTTACTGATAGGAGCACAGACTAGTTACTGATCGGATGCACAGTAAGACAGCGTGGCAGCTCCGCTGTATGGGCTTGCAGTTGACTAGTACGTACAAAGGCTGCAAGACCGCGGCCTTGGAGGCGAGGAAGGATTTGTTCAGAGAGGCCCTCGCTGGTCCAGATGTTGGCCAAACCATGTGGTTGGTTGTGTTCAAGCAGCAGACTGCATTTGAATAGCATTTGAACGTAGCTTTTATATCATGACTCACGGTGAGAGAGAGGAGAGTCAGGAAGCGAGCTGTGCATTGATTCACATTCAAAAGGTTGTCTTTAAAAATACTCGAGCTTGGCTGAAAAATTTAATTTTAAATAAAAGCTTAAATTGTGTAGAAAAATGGGAAGAAATGCCAAATGCCTGGTGGGAGACTTTAAATGTAGATTTCATGCAAGATTTCTACTTGCATGATTTCTAGAGTCATGGTAATTTTACTGGAATTGTACTAAAATATTTCAGTACAGATAAAAAGGTTGTGCTGTAAAATACATTTTCCTTTGCAGTGCTTTTCCAGAATGCCTTCCATAATAAATGCAGGCTGATGCATGGTATAAATTACACAGAAGTAGAAATATAAATGGAAACAGTTGTTCATAAAGCTACATGTGGGATGATGATGACTGAAGTTTTATATAGGAACTTTCCAGAAGGATGCCAGAAATGTTGAACAGGCTATGACTTGCTTCATTTGCTACTAAAATCAGGCTACACTGTGATGAAACCCAGGTGGTGACTCCTTAAACAACCACTTAGCTTTGTAAACAATTTTGGGCTGAAAGTTTAAGAAATCTTATCCTCTAAAAATTGTAGTGGAAGATACTTGAATCTTGACTCATGTCTGTGCAGGAGCACGTGGACAAAGCCCATATGACTTGCTTTGTGGTATCAGGGTTTAGTTTAGAATTCAAAATTTATGTTCTTGTTTGTCTTGAAAGTGCATGTGGTCTTTGATTACAGCTGGGTGTGACATTTTCTCAGTAGCATTTTAAAGAGTGGGAAAAGGTACTGTTGGAATCACTGTTTTACTATGTATTTTTTTTTTTTAATCAGATAATGATATTTTATTGTGTCTGGATAATGCCAGTGTTGCAAGTGTAAAGCTTAATCCTAAACAGCAAAAATGAATGAGCATGTTTTCATTGTGCAATGTTCTATTAAAATAGGAATGTTTGCCAGGAGGACTGCATAGGTGGATGGTAAATGTGTGATGGTGTGCTAAACGGGGAAGGCCTTCAGAGCAAGACTCATGGACTGTTTCATATTGGTTAAAAAGTGGGGCGGGGGGAAACCTGGGCATTGAAAAGCTAGATTATTTATAGGTATTTTTTAAAAACAACTGATTTTGGAGGCTGAAATCATTAGGCTTATTTGTTCATGCCACTCAGAAAAGACACCGTTCAGCAATACTGGTTGGTAATTGATTTGCAGCTGTTTTGTCCTTAGCTCTTGCAGCATCCTTAGCATTTCATGTGATAAGAATGAAGTCAATGCCCACAGAAAGTTGTCATAGGATTAATGTTTTCTAATTTGAAAATAAACCTGGTAAATTTGTCTCAGTGCCTGCTATGATAAATTTCATCATACTTATGCAGTGGAAGACTACTATATTCTCTACTGCTGATATTCTCTGGTGATTAAAATAGAGGCACCACGAATACCCAGTACACTCTGTTGTTAAAGATCGTTTTGAAAGGACAGAGTAATACTGACATTGTATCTGACATCTTTCCATATTTCTCATACTTTGTTCCTCTTCCTCATATTTCTGGTTGCTGAGTTGGCTTCCTAATTGTTCATCGGTTAGCAGCCTGAACGCAGGCTTGCGTTTTTAGGTATGCTTTTGGTTACCTTTGTGAGGAGCTTCCCTCCGGCCCGTCAATTCTGAAAGTAACTTCCTGGAGGGAAGCAACAAAACTGTGTCCCAGGATGAACTGGGGTGTAATGCAGTGGACTTTTCGGATGAGATGCGAGGACATCGCGTTTAATGCCAGTGTGGTTCACCTGAACCTTTGTTTATTCTTCCTTGTGAAGAACTAATCTGCCTGCTAGTACCTCTGTGTCCAAGCTCTCTCTAATAGTAAGATGACGTGTTGTTTCTTGAGCTTAATTTGTGCTACAGTCGGGAGGATGGGGGAAGACGCCAGGCCTGCTCTTCTGCTGTTTGCCAAGGAGCCGGGCGCTTTCCCCAGTGTGGTGCCCAGCACCCAAGCAAGATGGCAATTGTATGAAGTGCTGTGGGGAAGAAAGGGGAGCAGAAGGTGCTCACTGTCCCTAATGCATCTGTCTCATCACCAGTCTGGAGCTAGATTGCAAGAAGAAAGCACAGTAGTCTATTTAGTGCTTTTTTCAGTACGTGCTGCCAGCTGTCAGTGCTGCAAGTAAGTAAAAGTATAACCTGTAGAAAGAAACAAAGGTTTTCTGTTTGTGAGGCAGGAAACACTTGTGTTTATCTACACTGTGGTTTTAAATCCTTGTGACTGTGCAGTGCACAGAGGTGCTTGAATATGGAAGTGTTGGATGACCTAGCGTATGATGCTGGAATGGAACAGATGTCGTAGCAGAGGACACGGTTAGGAGAAAAAACACTTTCAGATGAGGATTGAAAATGTAGCTTGAGCTCAAGGATGGAATAGAAATGTAATTGGTAATAAAAATATCAGTCCTCCCATCCCTTTCTCACAAACATTTCTCATGTCAGGCTGTTGAGCTGCTGTTTTTCATGTATGCATGAGATAGGAATAACTTAGCAAAACTGTTTTTTGCCTTATGGTAAACTTTCTGTAATGGCCAAGTCAACAGATGTAAAATGCTACACCATAGGGTAAGCTGAAATCCTGGCTAGCTAATGGTTATGGGTAATCTCGGGTGAGTTGCCAAGGGACCATAGTGGGTTCAGATTCTAGAAGTTTTCCAGAGGACGAAGGATAAACAACCTCCTGAAAAGGGGATGCAAGGTGGGATGGTGAGTAAGCTGAAGAGCTCGGAGTATTAAGTCAGCTAGACCTTAGAACTTAACTGAAATCTCCCAAAATTCATTGAATTTAGTACTGTGAGCAAATGAGCCTAGTTGTGTGAACCCGTGAGAACCACGGGCGTGTGACCTTTCAGCAGCAGTGCAGGCAGGTGATGAATAGACCCAGCGTAAGATCATTTTGGATTAAAAGGATAGGGGTAGATTTGTGAGCTTAGGTCGCATCTTCAAATCGGTTTAACTTGATCTCAGGACAGACATGTGGAGAAAAATATTGTCCTTCATACTAACATCAACTCAAATGTTGGATAGGATAAATTGAATGTGCTTTAGGAAAATAAACTATATTTCATACATTTATGAGGTTTCTAACCAAAACCTCTTTACTCATCTGTTTGTTCAGCCTGAGCTCGTGGGTTGATTGCAGTTAGTTCTGAATGAATCCCGGCAGCGTTTGCTTTCGAAGTCAGTGCCAGGAGAGGGTATTTGCAGCAGAAAACAACCCCTGACACTGGAGCAGGGGGAGGCAGGTTCGTGATCAGAGGCATGTTCAAAGATTAGTTTTGGAAATGAGGGCATGGGGGAGTGTTATAGGAGGAGGAGTCATTCAAAAAATTTAAAATGAAAAAATTTAAGAACTTAACTAAAAGCCCTATAACAACTCAAGCATGCTAACTGCTTTGCCTTTACACAATTTTTGGAGCTATAACTTTATCTGATCGGCTGCTGGCTGTGATCTGTATGTGATTAGAGTCTGTGCATGTACCATTCGGAGCATATGGGATGCCATTTTAAATTTACAAGTTTAAAATAATTATCTTTTGGTGCTGTTTTTTTTAAAGAATTATTTAATTGCCTGTATCCTGTAGGATGGTTTTTCTGCCAGTTATGATTCAGTTCTGGCCTGGAGCCATCAAAAATCTTAAGGTTTCTGCCAAGTTGTTTTATAATAATGTTGAAAAAGAGTTGCTCAGTTTCCTTTAAGGAAGTAAAAGCACTTCCTTAGTTTTTGTTTTTACTTTCCCTGCAGTTCAGAGAAGTGGAAGTGTATGGCCTATCATGGGAGAGGAAAAGGAATAGGAGTGTGGTGATACTGCCGAAGCTGATAACAAAGAGCTGGGCTTGTGATAAATTCCTACACATTAAATTTTTTTTTCCATGGGGCCTCTAAAGTGAAGTGCTATCATTGATACATATTTTCAAATTTCTGCAGAGTAACTTGTGGGCAGCTGTTGAGCTGTAGGACGCTGACCTTATTTCCAACCAAAAAGCGCTAGGTAAGACCAGGCTAAAGTGCTTATTGAGAATGGAAAGATCACTTGAATGGAAGGATCCCTTGAACTACGGCTTTAAATGGATCAAAAGAAACCCGAGCTAAGGACGCCTACTTTTTGAAGCGTTTCGTGCTCTCAGACGTTTGCTATTGAAACAAGTAAACCATATAAGACCTGTGAATTCATCACAGTTGGAAAACCAAAGCTTGGAAAATTTCAGTTCTTAAAAGGAATGTGAAAATGAGAGAAGAGGCATTAAGCTGGCAAGGGAATTGCAGTAGTCATTTCTGATGTGGCTACTGTACTTGTGATTTTCATTTGCCATGAAGTCTTGTTTAAAAAGAATAGTTTATGATCCAAAGTGATTTAAAAACTGTTTAAGGCTTTGTTGTTTGATTTGATTATAGACTGGATTATATTGGCAGGTTTTTGACACAACAGTGAAGCCTCCCTGTGATGTGAAAGAAAGCAGCCCATGCTATATCATGCTCTGTTAAGATGTGAGTTTTAAGCCACACTGGAAGTTTAAAACAGTATCCATATTAACAGTAACTGCTATACTTGGAGAGATCTTACAGTGGCAGTAGGTACGTGGGTTTTCTTCTGTTGAATGAAATGATCTTTCTCAGTCTTCATTTTGATAACCTAAAACGTGTAGGTTCCTCATACTTTTTTTTTTTTTTTGGATTTGTTTGGGCAGGTTTGTAACTGGCATAGCATAAAATGAATATCCTAATAGGATGAAGGAGGGGAAAGAGGGTCTGTGAAGGGAACAGCAAGGGAAACTTCAGAGCGTTACAAAAACGCAAATGGCAGCAGCATGTGCTTGTACCTAATGCTGTTGTTGGTAGAACCCTTTGTGTCTGGTGCTGCAGATGAGTTTCTGTATAAATCCTATCCTAAAAATAGTGGTCAAAGGAAGAATGGTGTGACCTGGAAAATGTGAAGTTTTATCCATACACGCAGTTTATCTGTGTGTTGGCATAGAGAAAACTATGTTTAAAATACCCCATTCTGTTTTCCAGTTTTTTTTTTTTTTTTTCTGCAGAAGGACATGCCTTTGATGCCAGTGATGTTACTTATTTCTGTTACTGCGTAGCCTTTATGTCCTTTCTTTTAACTAATAGGAGTAAACCAAATCTTTATTTTGTGCTCAGAATTAGAAAAACTAAAAGATACCGCATACTTAGTTTAGATTTTTTTTTCTGTTGGAGAAATGCATAGGCATGAAACCCAAGAGTGTATGAAAGCCCAGGTTTTGCTCTCATGTTTATACAAATTGGTACTACAGCCATTGTGACTTAAAATAACTGGAAACAGCAGTGTAGATTAATTGTAACAAGAGCTCTAATATGTGGGCTTATCACTTGATCTCTGTAAACACTGAAGTAGGAAAGCGCAATGAAAATCTCCTGTAGCATGTTTTCACTCTTATGTTTTGGTGGTTTTGCTGGAAGTGTACTGACTTAGAAGCAAGCCCAGCAAGATAACCTAGATAGGTCAGGTGGCATCACAGCATCCATTGCCATTCCTTTTCTGGATGCTTCCTATTTATAACCAGCAGTTGCAAAGTTAAAACTTTGATCATATTTAGTGCTTGCACTAAACAAAGTGTTGCTGACCAGAAGAGATCAAGTAATCTTGTAAGACCTTCTTCCAATTTGTGTACCTACAGATTTTTTGACATATAATCAATGAAAGATGAGTATTGTTATATTCTGTTATGTACTGTAAAAAGTGTTATGTATACCTTTGGTATAGGGGAGTGTTGCATATGTAAGCTATATATATATATGTATTATATATATATATATATATATATTTGATATGCATGTACTGACAGAATTAAGGTTGGCCAAATCCTGCTAGGAAGAATGAGAAAGATAGATGGTTGGTGGGACTTGAGAATATCTAGAGGGACAAATTCTGCAAAAGGGACCAGGGTAAAGGGTAAAAAGATAGTTTACAGTGATGTATGGCAGAATGAGGCCTCTGAAAAACGGCAACTAGGGGGAGAACTGTCTGGCACTTATTAAAGGTGAAGGAAATATATTTGCCTTAGGACACCTGATGAAAAGAAGAATCAGCACAACTACAATTTGGAAATCCAGAACCCGTGTGGAAGTGCAGACATTCATAATTAGAGAAGTCAGTACTCAGGTAGAAATATATCTTGACAACCTGCTTGAAGGACCAAAGTAAGAGTCCCTGTAGGTGCAGTGTGCAGCTTTGCCCATTCTCCGTAGTGTGGAGCAGACTTCTGTGGAAAGAGGTTCCTGTCCCGGCCCCGAGCCTCCCCCAGGGAAGGGATGTGACTGAGCGTCACCAACCGATGAGTGTGACTACAAATGCTGATGCAAAGAGAGCAAATGCACAAGCATGAATTTTGGTGCTGACCATCACTTTGTCCTTTGGTCTAAATATATGTCTAAATTGGGCACATAAAGTAGAACATAAAGGAGAATAAAGACAGGTTGCAATAAATGTTTCATAATTGCTTCTTTGTGCAGTCTCTTTGTTTACTGTCAGAGCTAATGTAGGCTCACGTCATGTCTGTGTTGTGGCTGACAGGAGCGCTTGACGTTCTTTGTAAATGGAATAGTGGAGTCAGTAGGAGGAGGAGTCCTGCCACCGGGCTGCTGCCAGAGTCTGGGCACAAGGCAGCAAGCTGGCTCCAAGTTGAACCTCTACAGCGGGGAGTATTCTGGGAAGGAGGGGAAGGAGACTAAACTTAAATTGAGGTGTTTTTTAGGGAAGGACATGCAGGACGTAGAAATGTTTGAATTGCAGCTGGTCAGAACTGCTGTGGTATATCCTGATTATGGTTTTATGAAGAGCAAAGAGATTGGAGGCGGAAAAGTGGTCGAGCACAATAGCATGCTCCTGGAGGAACTGGTTACTTACGGTATCTTATGTTTTGGTACTATACCTACCTTCACCCTCAAAAGTTAGTTCATGCGTTTACTTGTTTTCTCTTAGTAATGCTGCTGTCTCTAAGAACTATTGATTATGTAGAAATAATTGCACTACTGATATTCTTTAATGACTAAAAATGATTGTGGTCACTCTTACAAAATACTGTATCAGTGTTCAAGTGCTTCTTAAATGCAATTTTGAAATGTTACTCAATAAAAAGGATATATTTACAGCTTACATGGAGATTATTTTTCTTAAAAAAAATAAAATAAAAAAAGTGCTGTTTGAATTACCAGAAACATTTGGTTTTAGAAATGGTCCCTTGCAAGGTGATGTGTGGTCAGAGTACTGGTGAGGTAGCCTGTTATATCTAAATGCTATTCTGTGGAAGTATGAGAGAGACAAAAGAATCAAATTATGTAATGATCTTCTCATTTTCTTTAACAGTTCTCACACTTTTTTCAGTTATTTTTATTCAAGAAAACATGCACATAATTTCGTCAGAAAACTGATGCAGTTCTACGGAAAATCCAGGAACAGGAGCGCTCTGGCTCCAAAATAAATCGACTTTCAATACTGGAAAAGTCATAAAGGAGACTTGTAATGTTATAACATTCATGTGCACGAAACGTAACTTGAATGTAGACATCTCTGTATGGCTGTGTTTAAGACCAGTTTTATTAAACATTCCATAGACTTGTAGGTTCTAGTTTGCATAAAAGAAATGTATTCTAAAGGACTTGGACTGACAAAAATCAAATGCAAAACTAAATTGTATGTAGAACTTGTCCTGCTTGCATCTGTAGTGGCTGATCTGTGAAAGAAAGCAAATCATAATAGTCATTTCTGAGTAGAACAGAACTGAAAATCTGGGAACTGCTATTTGAAAGATGCACTTTGGTTGTAAGCTGAAAATTGCTTTCCCAGAATTTGCAGTATAAAATTGTGTCTCAGTCCTGTTTAAACCTGAAAGCTGGTTGGGATAAACAGATGGTTAAAATGTTCATCATGGTATCTGTTTGCATACCTTGAGATTTCAAAGCCGAGGTCTGAGAGTGAAGTGGACGTTTTCTTTTGAGAACAGAGGATCATCTTTAAGGTGTGATCTAATGGTCCCTTCATCACTTTTGAAGGCTAAGCAACTCTTCACCTTTACGTGCAACACCCAGTGATAGTTTTGTTAGTACAGGACATCTTCAAAACTTAAAAGGTTGCTTTATTAGCCTACAGCATTCTTTTTTTCTTGACGCAGCTTGGGGTTTTCTGGGATGTTTCTGTTATAGAGATGATGAATTATCTTTAAACTTTCTCTTCCATTCTTCTCTTCCTCCCAATTTTGTTATGGTTAAAGCATTGCAACCAAATTCTAGTTTTCTAAACAAGCTTGTGCATGAAGATTACTGTATGTCTCATGTCAGCCAATTAGAATAATTTCCCCTTGCCCCCAGAAAAGCATCCTCCTCCTCCTCCCCTCCAAGTCATTAGTGTCAATTAGACTACCAGTAGGGAGAGAGGCCTTAAGAGTATTCTTTCAGCCTCTTCAAACGTAGCTGTTGTAGCAGTCCCAACCTTCTCCAGTCTTTTGACCTTTGAGGTTGAACAGTGAAAGTGGTTTATCACACTGAGGATTTTAAGAGTAAGAAATCGTGATTCCTTGGGCTACCTTTCTCCCCCCTGTGTCTCCTTTGAAGTTGTTTGCTATTGCATTCGAGTAGTTCTTGGTCTCTTCCAGCTGAACTTCAAGGTGCTTGCACTGATGGGTTCTCCCGTGGTGGCCCGCCTGTGTCTATGCTCTTTCTAGCAAACAGAGAGCTTTGAAACGGGTGTATATTTACTGCCCAGTCCAAATAATGAGTGCTGCAAAGAGGGACCAAACTTGAGTAAGAGCTCTCTTTAATTCCTCAGCGTTAATGAAGTCAGAGCTTGTGCTGGTTGCTTTGCCAGACTATGCAATACTGCTGTGCCATTTTCAATAGCTTTTGCAGATCTCAAGAAGATCAGCTGTGCCAGGATGAGGATTCTAGAAGTAATAGATAAGGAAGACTTTTGGAGCAGGAGAAAACAGAAAATTAGATGTGGGTATTTAAATGTTTCAAATACCAAGCTTGCTGCTAGAACGTTAAGTCAGGTAATTTGAAAATAAATTAAAAAATGTTTTATAAATAGCTATTACTTTTTACATATTAAAATAGAGTTATACTTGGTTACATATGCACTGCCTTCTGTCCTTTGTGTGCATGATTACTGTCGAGTCATATGTTGCCTTTTCTTATCAGGGCTTTCCTTATCTTATGCTCTCTCATATGCCTGCTGACCTGTTTATACTTTCAGTCAAGTTCTGTGTTTTCTGTAATTACTAATTTACTTCCAGATTAAGCCATGGGGTGGGCTAACGTGAGTAACATTACTGAGCAGGTTTTACTCTTCTAGAAACTTGGTTTTTGTGTCAAGTGGTATGACCTGTTTCACATTAAAGAAAAAAGCTCTCAAAAAAATTGAACACTTGTTTTCTGATGAGAAAATAAATAGAGACTGAGAATTGTGATTAACACTATTACAGGTGCTAGCTTCATTGCTTCATGATGCTATGCAAAGTGCGACTCCAGTGTAGCAGGAATATGTGTCCACTTTAACTGGCTGAAATTATAATTAGCTGCGAGGGTTTTGTAAGGGTTTCCTCAATGTGCCAGTTACAAGTATGAGTAACTAAGCAGGTTGTGCTGGCCTCACAATCAGTTCTTCTGAGTGTTGCTGTTTCTTTTCTAGTACTTGCCATAGGTTTTTGTAACAGAGGTGGATTTGGTCATAACCACAAGAAGCCAGACATTATTTTTCATTTCTGCAGGAATATTGCCCAGTAGGGGGAAAAAAACCCTGAAACCCTTACTTAAAGCACCAAAGAAAACATTAGCTTGCTCCACTTGCTGACACTGTTCTTTTCTGTAATTTCCAGTTTAAGGGTATGGAGTTCTTTAGCTGTCTGAGACTGTCTGGGTGCTGAACTTGTGGATATTAGCAGATGGAAAAAAAGTACTGCCTAGTAGTCAGCTGCTGAATGACTGGGGAATAATTGGTGGAGTATCACTAGTTAACGTGAAAGTAAAGGCAAGAAGTCTTTCTCATAATTGTATCAGGAGCTGTCACCTTCATTTCAGATGCCTTCAAAACAGAGCTTGTTTGGGGAAATAATCCCTCATATGTAGAGGAAAGATGAAAGATGCATCTAAAAGCAATTCTAATTAAAAACTCTCAAGTTGATGGATTTGTCATCTGCAGTGTAGAGACATCAGGCTATTAAGTGAGTCCCTGTGTTCTTCTATGACTTTATCTATGAATGTTATTCCAGATAACCCTTAACATACTTTATATAGGCTTTTTGCCCTCTGTCATAGGCTCTGTGAACTTGCTACAAAATAGACTTGTATGTGTCTTTCACCTATAGTCAAGTACAGACTTAATGCTTCCTTTCTTTTTGAGGAAAGTCACAATTTCTCTCTGACATTTCATTGTGACCATTTTTGCTTACTTGTATTTCAGCAGTCTGTGTCATTTTGATGTGCCGTATCAGATAAATGCAGTAATTTTGTTGAAGCAGACTTTGAAGAGTACTATTGATTATTTATGGAGACATGCTATTTTAATCAAGTAAATTCATTTAAGCTGTCATGGTGATTCAGTGTGATAATGTGCTTAGGCTTCATGCTGGATAGTAGGTCTGTATTCTAGATGGATACAGCTAATTTAGAGGCCATCATATCAGTCAATTGGCACAGAAGTTTGATGGCAGTGGTGGTTTAATGTCATGACTAACTCTACAAGAGACTTGAAAGCGTTCATGTCAAGTTATTTTCAGGGCTTGATTAAAAAAAAAAATCAAAAGGAATAGTTTGGCTAATAACAGTCCTGCAAAACTAGAGTGTTTTTTCTGCACTTTGCACGCAAGGGGGTGGGGAGTTGCATGTGGAGCAGTAGCTAGAAATACCCAGCTCCTTCTGAACAAGTAGGTTAGCTGTGCACTGGGGAGCCCCATGCTTGCTCTAGGCTTTCAGCATTTTGTGTGTGTGTGTGGTTCAGATGTGCTGCTTTTGTAGCATTTCTAGGTAGTTATTAACTTTTCCAGTCAAATAGCCTGAAAGCAAGAATGTGGCTTGACCAAATTGTTCCAAGAGCCTGCAGAGGCATAGGGAGAGTCTCCTGACTCCCTGGCCTGGCCTTTTCTTGTTAAGACTGTTTTTACCCTTGTGTGAGCATGCAGTAGTCTAGCAGCTTACATTAGTTTGTGTTGGCATCATCTTGCGTGATTAGGTAAGAGCTGAGGGTACTTTAAATGCTGTGAGTCATTCTGGCTTGTTGTGATGAGTTGAATCTTCTGGATTATGTTTAAAAGAAAAAAAGAATTGGTTAGGTAGGTATACCACAAAAGGTGGCTCAAGAAATAGCCTTTAAATTATCTGCATTTAGATATAGGATGTTTTAATAACAACTATTCTTCAGAATGTCTAGCCTGCTTATGTGCGTCACTCTTGGAATTAATGTTGTCTAACTAAGTTCCTGGTCCTACAGGGCTTTATCCAGTCTCATGTTCTGTCTTGAGCAAAAGAGCCGTTATCAGCGCTGGGCTAGGAAAGCAGTGACTGGGGTCCGCTTGTGAAGCTACTGGCAGAGCGCTAGTACTCAAATGCTGACTTCTGCCTGGTTTGCAGCACAATAGTCCTTATTGATCTTTGGAGCTAGTAACTACTTACTTATCTGGGAGGAAAAGACCCAAAACTCAGACCTGGAGACTGGAGAGGCAGCACTGTCAGTTGTTGATAAAACTGACCTTTGGGTATACTAAGAGCTTACGAGTGGAGATGGTGAGGCTGGACATGACCTGCACTCTGGCCCGTCTGCAAATTAAATAGGTAAAGATCAATATTCTCTAAATGTCATGTTAGCAGCAGATGCTCTGCAACACTGCAGCCTCTTATGCAGTAGTATTTTCTGAATACCCCAAATGTGCATGCTTTTTGGCAGTGTACGTAGGCAAATGGCTTTATGGGGAGGTAAGGTCGTTGGTTTGTTGTTTTTTTTCCTTAAGCTCCCCACTTAGGATATGCTCCTAAGTGCTCACTTCACTGAGTGCTGGCAATGCTTGTTGTATCGCGTCCACTTAATGTTGGCTGGCTGAGTGCTGCTTTCCCCGTGGAGCCTGTGGGTGCCGGCACCGAGGAGCAGCTGCGTCCGTTCTCAGCCTCCCGCGAGCTCACTGGATTCCAGGATGTTTGCTAACAGGACAAATTGGATTGGCAGCCTCCTGTTTATCAGTTGCTCAACAGGAACCCTTGCTACTCCTAATCAGTCGTGACACAGCAACTTTAGTTTGTTGATGGGCTAAAGTGCATCTAAAAGAAAAATCTTTTCACCTTGTTTATAGTGTCCTAACTATTTGTACCTAAATGTCTTAAAACATCTGATCTTACAATTAAGGTTTAAACCTGATTAAACTTTTTCTCTAAACTATTTGCTAATTTGAGGTGCGTGTTACCTTCTTTTTTTCTGACATTGTCATCTATCCTCTTATGTGGCAACTTTTATTTATGCAGCAGCGCCATTAATGAATGTAGACTGCACACAAGAACTCTTGTTCCTGAGAATTTTTAATATATTTTACCTATTCCTCCCTGCTGAGTCTAATTTTGTTTTTCCTTTGTTTTTCCTTCTGTTATTCCATCTGTTTGGCTTAACTGCTTCACACTCTCCTAGTGTTTTGTGTTCACTAATCCTTGTACCTTCTTTCCTTTGCAGCTTAGTTTAGTTTCAGCGGTGAGGTTGGCATACCTTTCCTTAAGATGTTCCAGGAAGAGCTTTGATTTTGAGTAATTGAGACTGTTAAGTTAAAATCCTTCCTTCTGCCTCTCTCTTTAATTTATTTTTATTACTACTCGCTCATGCCATCTATGGTGCTATTGGCATTTTGGGAAAATGCTGTGACAGGTCTGGTTTCTTGCTTCGCAGAACCTCTAGTTCTTTCCGTTGTTCCAAAGTTTTGAAGGCTGTAAAGATGGTTCTCGAAGTAAAATGAGACAGGCAGACCTTGGTCCTGCAAAATGTACATGCATTCTTAATTTCATGTGCTGGAAGTCCCATTGATTGCATTACTGGAAGATGACCATTTATGCTCTGAGTCCCATTGCTTGAAACTCAGGAAATCACATTGGGAAATGGCCAGTTCACAGATCAAACAACTCTTAAGACTAAACACAATAGATGCAATAAGAAATCCAGTGATTCATAATACTTTTTTGGAGAATTTTCTCATTAGCATTTGAAAATAATTGCTTAAATTTTGAAATTTTGAGTCTTGTTGGGTTATCAGTATTCAGAGACTGAGATCAAAATCTTGGTAAGGTTGTTAGTTTTTTGAACCCAGAAGGATTTTGGTAAACAGGTATTTCTTAATTGTATGTGCACATAAGCTTTTTTTTATTCTCAAAAGCAGAAAAGAAGCAAGAGAGATCTCTTTCTATGAGCAAGTAAGTGTTAGAGCAAGAAAAAACATTGGTGGGAAAAAAGTTCTTTTCTGTCAACATTTTTGGATGTGCTGTCGTAAACAGAAGCCAGTTCAAAGGACCTGGGAATCTCAGAAGATTTCTTTCAAGACCAAGCAATTTCCTGCAATGTTCTGTCAGTGCTAGAAAAAGGCCTCTTTTGCTTATAAGAGCAGCTGACTGCTTTTTTTTTTTTTTTTTTTTAAAGGGGGGGGACAACAAAACCCCAATATTCCTTCTGTGGAACCATTTTCCATCAGAAAATGGACATCTGTTAAAACAGTGCAGTTCAAATTCTGTGCGCTTTTGTGATATCATTTTGCAAGGAGGAAGGGAGACATTTTTACTAGCAGTGCTACTTATTCAGGTATTTTCAAGAGAAATATATTTTTTTAACTCTTGCAACAGCTTATTTGAGTTTTGAAGTTTCTATAAATATCTGTTGATTTGAAATATGTCATTCTAGTCTTTGTCGAAACAGTTGTTTAAAAATACTTTTATGCAAAATTATTCCAGGTGTTACTCCTTATTTGATACACTGTTCCATTCTCTGCATAGTGGTACTGGTAATTTTTTTAAATCTTTATTTTCTTAAATAAGAACTTAAATTTAAGTAAGTTTGTATTAGTAAAAGGGCTGCTCTTTAGAGAAACTACTTTGAAACATATTTAATGGGGAGGGGGAAATAACTTTTTTAGCACATTATCGGATTATGTTCTTTTCTAGGGGTGATTTACTAAATTGCTCTTGAGAGCCCTTAGATGATAATATTCTTGTCACAAATTGTTTTGCATTGGAATGAGATATTTTTGTTAAAGAAATGTTGATAATATTATGAGATGAGCCTTAACCTTGCATTAGCAGAAAAAAACCTCTACGGGAAAAAGCAAATTCTTCATTTACTTGAAAGGTTCCTGTGTTGTGGAAATATAGCAAATGTAACTGCTGTCAAGACAACTGCTTGATACTGCTTGAATCACTTCACGTGCTTGCCTTTAAGAAATAACTTTACACTGTCAAAATGATATTTGAATTTATTTTGATGCTTCTGCATCTGAAATATGTTTGCCTTTGTTTTGTTGTTTGCAGGAACCATTCGTATACAGAGATGAAACCATGAAGAGAAAGCAGAACGAATAATAATGCTTTTCCGAAACCGTTTTCTGTTCTTGCTGGCTTTGGCAGCCTTATTAGCCTTTTTGAGCCTCAGTCTACAATTCTGTAAGTGTGTCCTCTTGTGTTGTCTGTTTATGGTGGTATACAGGTGTGGTTAAAAATGGGCATGCTTACCCTCTTGTTATTTAAGCATTCAGTTTGTGTTTAAATATTCATAACCTTTTCAATAATAGAAAAATAGATATAAAAATAAGAAGTGTTGTGTGCCATGTAGAAATCTACAATCTAGAGTGTTTTCAGATAAGGCCATTTCAGAAAAAGTTGTAATTTTGTAGTGATAGTGTAATTAAGTAACTGAATGTAGCTGAGTCCTTCAATGAAACTAAACAAAAAATGTTTGAGTAAAAACTACAGCAATTCCTGTTAAATTGCATCAAACTAAATGGGACTGAGAAAAAGCAGTGAGAGGACTGAGTGCTGGAACTTCCCCTTGTTTGTGCCCTTGCATTAGGAAACTTTAAACAGTTGAATTGGCTCATCGCAAGCGACTGACTTGTTTAAGAAAAGGTAAATTACATTCTGCTTCAAATCAATTAATCATGGGTAAACCCAGAGGACTATCACTTACTGAGGAGTAGGAGAATGATAGTGCTGAATGCATGTTTGTTTATGCTGACAAATAAGCGTTGTGCCAAATGACTCCTTGCCACCCAGTTTATGAATGATAACATTTGCTAAAGTGATGTGTGCAAACCTAATACTTGCCAATGTAATTAATTGCTGATAGAAGGCAAAGAAAAATACATATATGAAGTACAAGCTAACCCTTTTTTTGTCTTGCATCATGTATTTTACTGTAGATTGTAGCATGGTTTAACTCCCTGTGGCCCTTCTACTGATTATGTGTTGTTTTTTTTTTTGTGTGTTTTTTTTTTTTTAGTTTTGGTAGAATAAGTTATTTTCTGGTCTGTGGCTAAAAAACATAGAGGATTACTTTGGATTTAAAAAAATGTCTTTTGTGTATATTGAACAGTTGTTTGAGGGTTTTTTCTTTTGTTTTGTTTTTAACTTGGTGGCTTTATGATACATTCCTTGTGTTTAAACTCATCTGCATGTAACACAGAAACCTGTAGCTCTAAACTGCTTTATTTGGCCTCCTATGGGTACATGCCAAGCCCATCTGACTGCAGCTTGCTTTGCTCTTTATGGATCTGCCCTGATGTTATAGGCTTGGTTATGAATTGTGTACAGGGTGAAGGTGCTAGAGGAACCTCAGCTGAAATACAAAACTGAATTGCTCACAAAAATGAGCTTTTCTTAAAGAAGAAGAGGTAAGCATGTAGGAGAGTGAATCACCTGTCTTCAAAAATGCAAGTTAATTTCCCGCTTATTTAAAAGGTGCCATTTCTGCAAGAAGGATTCTAGGAGATGAAGAAGTTTGAGGGGGTGCTTTAAAAAGCACTTAAGCTGCAGCAAGCAGCCATCATGAAGGTTAGTGCCAATACTGAAATACATGTGGCGATTTTTACATAATGAGAACTGCAGTACACGCCAGCAGGAACCAAATAGTTTAAAATGTGCAGATAGCCTGATATTTCAACATCTACCGGCTTCAGCTTGGAGAGAGATTGGTTCAAAATCAGAACAAAGACTGTCTCCAAAAGACAGGCAGTGTTTGCTTCTGTCATCATATAAAACTGTTAGGAGAGCAACCTGGAGTCTGCAGAGCTTAAAAACCAAACCAGAGTCCTAAAACTGAAAACAATTCCTCACATATTGAAAATGCTGTTTCAGCACCTTTCTTCTGTCCTTGTGAATCTGTTACCCCAAGACATCACTCAGTTCAGAGGCATGCTTCCCCCTGTTTGTTTGGTTCTCACTGTTGCACGAAGTAGTAGTAATGTAACCTCTTGTTTCATATATAAAGTCTTTTTATGAAAGTGTTATGTGCTCGTTTGCTCTTTCAACAGATCATAAAACCTAGTTTCCAAATTTTAATCATTTCCTTGCTGCCCAGAGCAAATTTTAGTAATATTGCTTTATAATTTGTGTCAGATCATAGAATGAAAATTAGTTTTTATATATATATATAAATATATATATGCACACACACATATATACACACATATATAAAAAAATCGATCTATATATATATTTATATATAAATATATTTAGACTCTGGAAAATGCCCAGGCCACTGATTTTTACCTATTTTTGAAGGGAGGTATCTCCTGGAGCATTTGGAGTGGAAATGGATGTTTTATGGATGTTGTGAGACTGTGAATCTGTTAGCTAGCAGCCCACAGCTTTGGGGAGGAGACCTAGTCATTTTAAAACATACTGCTGCTTTTCTAAGCAGTGCATGTTGAAAATGTCTCTTCCTTTCTGAGCTAAATTTGTTTAGAGATGTGAAGGAGTAACATAAATGCATAATTATATAAACTATATATGTCTTCCTTTTCTTAAAATTCCGCATCAGGGCGGAGCATCACTCCAGTGAATGCTTGATGCTTTTCTCTTGTCCACGCGTGGAACTGCAGCAATTTGAAGCCAGGCCTGTGAGAGCTGTAGCTGATTCTGAAGTGAAGGGAGCAGCGAAGGCCAAGTTCGGAGGGGTTTCCGCAGGTTCTGACTTGGTAGTATGAACAGCTCATGCTGGGATGGCTGACAAGATTACAGGGTCTCTCCTGTGCTTGAACTGTGAGGGTGCAGGAATTGCTTGCAGCAGTTTACAGCCCAGTGTTTCAAATCAAGCATAAACTGGTGCTGGTTTATGTTAATAGGTTATGCCGAGAAGGGTCTGAAACTGCTTTAAGAGCAGTGATTTCTGCAGCCATGGTGAAGTGGAGTTGATGGGTGTCGTGTCTGCAGTCTCAATGCAAGTCCTTCCTTTTAAGACGAAGTACCAAGGCAACTGTTTGAGTTAACAATTGCCACATCTGAGGTTTGGAAACAAGGAAGAGAAACACTGGGGGAAGAACAGCTAGTACTGGACCTCAGTCCTCAGTGTATGGATCTGTATTTGTAGACTGGGGACAGACCCAGAATTGATGGATCACTTTATCTCCCGTTTTGATGTGTGTCTTTGTCCCTTTGAATGGAAAGCATGAGCTCAGTTCATGAAGGGAACTGGAAATGTTGCAGTGGTGGGAAATGGTTCCCCAGCAAGGACTGAGAGCAGGAGATCCCTGTTGTGAAGGAGGGGAGAGGGAGGGAAGTTTGCCATTACTATGGGTCTTTTCTTTCTGCCTGTTTCCATCTCTCTTAGGGCTGTTAATGGAAAAAATTCATTAATTCTTTGTCTTCTGGTTAGAAAGTGGACAATTCCAGAATGGTATTTCCGTGTTCTTGACAACAAGATATGTTACTGTGCTTTGACACCCTTTTTGTATTACTCATGTTTACTGTCTCATTCTCCAAACAATATTTCTGCTACCCAGTACTTGATGTAGAAGAATGGGCTTCAGATTTATAGGGGGGTCTACCCTGCATGTCTTGTTTCCAGGGCAGAGGTGGCACTGAAATGCCTCTTAAGATTATCTTCTACAGTGGCTTCTGAGTTCTGATTTAAACTAGACTGCTTTTCTGTGTTTTTCCCAAAGCTACTACTCTACACAGAGCATATAGAGCATACTCTTTAATGCTATTTAAGCGTAAATCATTGAGAAAGCTTTCCCACCATCCCCCCCCCCCCAACCTGTTTTGGCGACAGCTGACTGCTCCGAGTGCTAAAAGTGTTGAAATCATCCCAACAGCAGTTGAAATGGATTGACGTGGAGCAGTTGGCAAGGCTCACTTCTACCCATGCAGAAGTTATCTACCTTGTCTGGAATGTCATGATACCAGAAATAGAGAAGGCAGCTCCGTGGAGTGGTCAGTTTGCATTTGTCAAACATTGCATGCTGGACTGCGTTGCTAGATCAGGTGCCAGATCTGGAATACTGATCTCCTAATTTCTCATCGGTACAGCTAAAACTTCCTCATTCCCACTGTCCTGAGGAGAGGGAGGCATATGAGCAGACTCTACCTCGCTGAATAGTTGGAAAAAGTGTAGGTTTTTTGTTTGCTTGTTTGTTTTTAACTCTATTATTACTTGTTCTTCAAGGTAGTGTAGTTGTGGATCCTGCAGCATACCTTCATTCCTGCTGCCCGAGTCCTCTGTTACTTAGGCTTTGAGCAATGAGGGACTTGAACAGTTCTTTATGCCCTCATGTAGGAGCTAAAGGCACAGGGTTATGTGTACAGTCTTCACATGTGGAACAGATTCGAAGCTTATGTGCCTGAGGTGCATGCCTGCTTCCTGGGTATTTTGCTTATTTTCAAGTTATGGGTATTTATTTACATACATACATATTTTTTGAGTGTTCAAAAACTTATTAAAATATTCCAGAATGCATTAATAGTTTTTCCAAGGTTGTCTACAATTTGTAGCAAGTGCATAGAAGATTTCTTTTAAAAAAATTTATACCGTATACAGTTCTAGGCATCTTTTATATAATTGTGTGTCCTAGCTTTTGAAGCAAAGGACTGGAAGCCAGATGTATTTTCAAATTCAGTTTGGCTATTAACAAGTTGTGCAGCGTGAAACCTGGATCAGATGAGCAAGAGAGAGACTCAAATGCCTATTTTAATTTTTCAATAGCATAGAAAAATAGGAATTTTAAGTTCAGACTCCAGAAATGTTCCATTGCTGGCTGAAAGCATACTGCAACATCTCTCTGACTGGTAGATAACTGCAATGAGAGTTTATGCTTGGAAATCCCACTGGATAGGGTGTCTGGTTGACTTCCAAACCAAATACAACTGACAGCTTGAAGTTTTATTGGCAATTGTCATTGATTCCCTATTGTTTTATGTTTGAGTTCAGATCTGTGTGAAAGACTGAAGAAATATGTTCCTTGTGGTATTTATCACTGCATGCGTGCTTTTTATTTTTTGCCCGTTTATGTAAACGGTCATGACTCTAAAACAAATTAAAATGCTTCCCCAGTACTAGAGACAAAAGGAAAACTGTTTTTGATGGACTTTTAATTTAGACTATTGTAAAATGGAATTATGTTGTTCTTGTCTTAAAGACTTCGTGTTATGCTTTGTCAAAAAACCCTCCAAAACTGCAGAATGGAAAAGTGACCTGTCCCAGATTTACAGAGACAAAATACAGTTCACAATCTTTTCTATAATGCTCTTGAGTAAATCTGGGCATTTTACTTCTGCAGAAACAGAGCAAATGCAAGTTGTCATATCTTACTGTTTTTGCCAGAAGAAGAGGGTGCAGTGACTGAGGCCATCCTTCCTATTCTGTGTTTGCAGCACAAGGAGATTGTAAATGCAGTAGCTGGGGGAGTTCCCGCAGTGCAGAAATGGAGGATGGCAGCTCAGTTAGATTCAGGTTTGATGTAAGGAATGTGTCAGAGTCGGACTGTGGCTCATCCAGGTGGTCCAGCAGTCTCACATTGGAGGTAAGGCATAATTTAGGACCCTATCAATGTTAATTATGTTGGTTAGGCCTCAGATCAGCTCAGGAACAAAAGATTGCAAGTATGCCTTAGGAGTTGCATCCCCTCCTGAGGTTGGTGTAATACACAAGAACGCAATTATTGGGCATGCACACATCATACAGTATAGTGAAATATCTGTGTCTGACTGCAGAAGCTGAAGGTGGGTCTCATCAGGATGTTTAAACTATTTCTTTTTGATCTTGCCCTGAATAAACAAACTGAAAGGAAATTGAAAGCTAGCTGTTAATGACTATGGATTTTTATTTTTCAAATCAGATGCTTGTAAATGCATTTTTTTTCCTCAACAAAATTGAATAAATCTCCCCCCCTCCCATTTCCATTTACTGAAAGCCTAAAGAAAGAGACAGTCAACAGAAGAGGACTAAAAGTATAGTGGGAAAGCATCTCTTTCTACTAATTATTTATCCCTGTGGCAGGCATAAATTATACACTTTCCTTTTGAGTCTATTTGTTTCAGGCACTTGCAGAATCTTTAAGTCCCTGGCTCTCAGGCATATATAGATCTTGCATATATAGATTCCCTTCTTTTTTGAAGGTTGTTTTCCTAAATGCTTCGATACTTTGATCAGTGCTTCAAGCCTGTCTTTCTGTAAACCGAATTTTGGTTTTTGCCACTGATTTTTCTGGATGCCAGTACGTTCACTGGCAGAGTGCTGGTTCTGTGTAAAGTGCAAGATTTCTTTCTTTAATTTAGAGTAGTTTGTCTGCCTTGATGCACCAGACTTGGATGTTGGTGCTTTAGCACATCTGGATATGGCATTTTGCTTTTTCGGTAAATTTTATTTCACTCTGTGTTCTGTCATCTTGTTTTTGACACTGAAGGTTTTGGTTTTACAGATGAGGTCATACAAAACAAATCAGGATTCTCCACAAGGAAAAGTAGCAGAGTTTTGTTTTTTTGGCATGAGCGCTGCAAACAGCTCTTATTTTACAAGGACTGGAAAGAGCACCGAATGCAATCCCACCAGTATGCTTGCCTGAAGGTGACGGTTGTGTTGCCACACAGCCCCTCTTGGAAGCCCATTCACTTCAATAAACTCAGCCCCTCTGGAGCTATTGCTGCTGTTTGGATTCCATATAGCAGAATAAGAGTAATGTGGCAGTCTTTTGAGTTTAGCTCGGTGTCCTTGTCACTGCTTGCTTCGGGTCCTCCTGTGAGACAAGCCACAGCGCAGTGGATGCTCTCGCAGTCTGGGCAGGAGCCACCAGGGCAGCATGTGCCAATGCTGGGCACTGAGCCAGGACTTGCAGGTGTCAATGTGCATGGAAACCGAGGGGCTGTAGCATCCCTCTTCCGCCTCTCCATTCGCAATGCAGGATATGCTTCCTCAATTTGTGAAGCTGCGGCTGTGGGGCTGTGGAGCTGCCCCTATCCCCGTTTTGGTCGGGAGCTGTCTCCACCCTGGGCCTGACTTGGGCTGTGAGCTGCCCCAGCAGCCCCTTGCCCAGAGGATGCTAGTGAGGCTTTGAGAGGAGCGGGGGTATGCAAAGTCTGTGCGTACTGGGCGAGTTGGCTTTTTCCAAATTTTAATATCTGAAGGGCAAGGGGGCAGGGGGCAATGCAAGCTACTCAGTGAAAAGCTAGTATAGGCTGTCTGGCAGTTTCTAGACAGAATCCATTTCCAGAAGTGGATTCCTTACCACCTCTTACTGTTTCTTACCACTTCTCTACCCATAAACAGTAACTCAGGTTTCTTATCTTAAGAAAACTACTTGTTTGGTGAAAGAAAAAATTATAAAATCACATTTTGCTCATTTATGAAATTAACTATATTTAGAAAACTGCAACTTTGGAATTCTTGATGCAGAGAACTTGTTTTTGTCGTGTGTTACCAGTATAATAAATTAAAAGAAGGCCAGATATTTCCTGTTCTGAATTTTGCCTGCAAACTCATAAGCCTGGCAGCTTTTCTACTAATGAGACGTTTCTCTGGGGTTTTTTGAAAGTACTAATTTAATCTGAATTTAAGATTAAAGGGGAAAAACAGCCCACAAATAATATATCCAAGACTGTGTATATTTTAGTAGTGAATGAAGACAACTAACTGTAGATGTACAGCTTTTTGTTAAAGTTACTTTTTATGTCGTGACTGGAGGTTTCAATAACATTTTTATGATTCTCAAAGTTGGTGGTATAATATACCATTCAGGACACAGGGTGCATGTTTATGTTTTCCAGAAATTCCCTCTCTAAGGGGGAGGAGACACAGTGAATATTTGGGAAGGATACTATGGGACATTTCTGCTTTCTCCCAAAATAGTGGTCACTGTTTTAATTATAGCTCAGGTTAAGTTGATTTAGACAGGATTTGACCAGTGAAAAAGGAAAAGCATGGAAGTCACTTGACAGGCTACAAAATTTTATAAGTCATCTTTAAATATATGTTTTGGCATCATCCATTATGGTTACCTGAAATGTATTTAAATAGAGATTAATATGAGCTGTTAAAACTTATGGTTGAAAGCTACAGTAAATAAAGTCTACTACTTCACAAAAACTAACTGCAAGTCAGTAGTTAGGCTTCTGCAAATCCTTACTACATTGTTGTGTTAAATCCTAGAGGGAAGGAGATGAGACTGGAACATAGTGAGCATTTTTAATATAATTTCTCAAAATTTGACTCAAATCTTGGTACTACTACTTGCATGAATGTTTGAAAGTGTTGAATTTTGCATTTAAGCCTTTTAATAGTTACAGTAGTGTGTATTGCAATTATTTTAAACTTACAAGGGGGTTGGCAACTTTTTGTAGGGACAGTCTCACAGTTTCATTCCTATTAATTGCCTAAATTTTGAATGAACTGTAAACAGTGGGGGGAAAATGAACATTGACAGTAGGAGAAATATCTTATACCTAGCAATTAATATTTCTATCAGTCTTTGCATAGATTAATGCATTGAGCTTAATTCCCTTTATATAGATTTATTCTTGGATCAAAGCTTGTTTTGTTACTAATAGTTAAGCCATCTTTGTGGAAATACTGCTATGCTATACTTAAATCCTTCCTGTGTCTGGTTCCTGTCAAATTGGACTTTTAACTAATTGCAAATATGGCACAAATAGGGTCTACCAGAAGATGACTTGTATATTATTTATAGCTATATATTATATAAAAAAAAATTGACCTACATCTCTGTCAAAGACATGGGTAATATCTTTTTTCCCATACATAGAATGGAGTCTTGCCATGTAGAGATACTGTGGTTTTACCACCCAAATTCGGCTGTACCACAAATGGGAGGTAAAATAAGAAATAAGGAGAAATATGAATGGTGTTCATAGTGACTGTGTGAACTGGACCTGTAGATTTGTTGCCTGAAGATGTGAGTCAGGCCTTCGTTTCTGCTAAGGTACTCCCTAGCATAAACAACAGAACTACATACAGTGGCCCTCAGGTAGTCTGTTCTTGCGGAGGACCAAAATGTGGAACCAGCTCTAGTCCAGGAAGGTCCCCGAGGGCGTGATGAATTCCTCAGTGAACTGGACGACTTGTTTTTCTGCAAATCAGTGATGTGCCAGTGTAATGGCAGGCTCTATCGCAACTCAAGTCTTGCAACAAATGCTGAAGCAACCACATGCATAGCTCATTTCTGTGCATAAGGTTCTGTGGAAGTGTAGGAGACTTCGGGGAGTGGCGCGAAGGAATTTGCGTAGTGTTTTCTTCTGGTGACTCACATATTTTGTATTTTTTTTTTTTATTTCTTAAGTATTGCAGTCATTTTACAGGGTGACCTGTGACCTTGTTTACATTGTATAGTGACCTTGTTTACGTTGTATAGTCTGTTATGAATTCAGTAGTGTTTGGCGGTTTTCTGGAACCATTGCTTGGGATTTTAATGGCATAATTGCAGTTGCAGGTAATTACCTGCCCCCCCTTCTTTTTTCTGTGCTCTTTGCTGCTGTGTCATGGTGCCTTACAAATAACTGCAGATATGTTTTGGATTGGCATGTCTTTTTTAATGCCAAAAAGTGTTCGTAGGATTTTTCTGTAGGCTTGTTGTATACTGACTTAAGCTGTTTTTAACAACCATTATTTTATTTATTCTGAAATTCAATTTATTTTGCTTACAGATAAAATAAAGGACAGTTTTGTTTCTAATATGCAGATACATCCTTTATAAATGTTAAATTCAGTTTGGTGATTCAGGGTTAGTTCAGGTAGGTGAGGTCTGCATTATATGAGCCCTCGCTTCTCCTAAGAGCACGGCCCCTCTGCGCAGAATTTGCATTCTAGCTCTCGTCTGGGATTTTCAAGATAGACTTTCTAGCTGCAGCTGTGTGGAAACGGTGCCCACAACCACTGTCTGTCGAGGACTGTCCTGCTTTGAGCAGCTCGGCTCTTTTTTGAGAGCCTGCGGGCTAGGCAGCAAAGGCAGAGAGATTGCCTGCCTTCAGTTCTGCTGCCCTGGTCCTCTTCCTCCCCAGCGAGCTTTTCTGTCCTTGCTGGCTGGGCAGTGGAAGCGATTCTCCTCCCTGAGGGTGGTGGTGGTTGTTGTTGTTGTTGGTTTTTTTTTTTTCTTTTCCACATGTAGTTTCTCAGCTGCTTGTCCCCTTGCTGTATGCTGCCTTCCTGTGCACCGTCGTTTATTCCATGTTTTACAGAGATGATGTGATCAAAACAAAATCTGCATGTCTTAAGCTAAGGAGGTAATGACAGCCTTCTTACCTGCTGCGTTTTAATACAAGCCCTTTGTTAGTCTTTTGCTGGCCACCCTGGTGTTAGATCAGTTTTGTGGGCGTTTGCAATCAATTCAGAACGTATTAGATTTATCCGTCTCATTTTATTTTCCTCAGAGCTTTTGGGACAATATTATCTGTTAACTACAAACTGATTCCTCATGCAGTAATTACTCACTGCGCTTTTGTTTGAGATCTTTGTTCTACATCTTTGTTAAAGGCATGTTCTGACCCAAATACCTTTTCCCCCTTGGGTTAGAGTGCAGACACTTTGGTTCAGTTGGAGAGAGCAGGGAAAACTATCTTAACATCAAAGAGTATGACAGAACCCCCTGCCCCGCAGCTTACAGGCCATGTGGCATCTTCAGGAAAGCATGGACTACTTAAATTTTAGATTTAGCAGTAGGTTTGTCTTTCTGAGTTTTGCTTTGTGCCTGCCTTGATTCCTGCTGCGCTTCTGCACCATGAACTGAAAACCCATCAGTTTTGTGGATGTGTTAGTTCTCCTGTATGTATCCATTTCAGATGTATGTAATAGTCTTCAGATAGTTGTTCGTGTTTCTTCTTGGTCCTCTTAATTTTCCTCCTGCGACTTACCTGGCAGGCAGTTTTGTATCTTTTATTCATGCTTTTGCTGGGCTTTCACTTCTGAAATGACACAGTGGCTTACTCGATCCAAAGTATCTTGTCATTTGGCCGTGCAGATTTCTGAAGAACTGACTGTGTCTTGTAGGGCGTGCATATCTGCTGTGACTAATAGGCTTCGAAGCTGCTTCTATACTGATCGTGTGGATTTGGATGCTTTGAATGCCAGCAGGTAATTTTTGATTACTCTTTCTAAAAAAGTAATCTCTGTTCCTGAAGTTACTTCCCTTTAAATTTTTAAAGCTCACTCACTGAGAGAAAAGCAGTGCTCACATGTGCTAGCGGGCATTGTGCTTTGTTTGCTAATGAGGCGGGGGGTCTAAGCAGTTGTATTTAAAAGACTGAGGCATGCACAGAGTTGCTGCAGTGAAATATGGAGCCTTGGTAAGGGGAAGTGATCTCCCTTGGAGAGAGAGATATATATATATATATATATATATTTTTTTTTTTTTGTAAAATGTTGGGATTAAAAGAGAAGGAAGCCCTAGGTACATAGTGCAATTTTGGGCTTACCAACTGTGCACATTAATGCTGGATGAACACAAGAAATATGAACCATCACCTTCCTCTAAGCTGGTTTCCTGCAAGTGTCCCAAAGACATCAATAACTCTGTTGCAGAAAACACTGTTCTGAATCTTTGAGCTCCAGCAACTGTGCCCCTCATTGCAGACTTCACCACCAACAAAATCTCTCGGGCGCCGCTGTGTTAAGTGCATTGTATTGGATTCACTGCTGGCAAATCCATGGCGGCTTTCTGTACCCTGATGTCTACTGGGACCAACAGAGTGGAGCATGGCAGTGCCAGCTTGGAAATGTACTGGCATATGGTGTTGAGTGCTTTCTTGAGCAGGTCAGTTGTTGGACATAAGAGTTGAGATTAGATATGAAAAAGGTGCTAATTTAATGCAGAATTTAAATTATTCACTTGCATTTGTAAAGTTTTTTTATCTTAGAAGGACATTGATGTAGGGAAGTGCCAGGTATCTGTGGACTGAACTTGACTCATGGCATAAACTGTTTAATACGTTAATTTTTCCTGTGCCTTTGCATGGCTGAACCATAGATGTGTTTTATCCTGGCTGTTGGGTGCAACCCCCTGAGAGAAAGGGAGCTAACCATACCCGACCCAGGTGTGCAGAAACGGGGATACTGCTGAGGAATGCAGCACACAGCTCTGTTGAGAGGTGTCAGGAAGATACTTTTGCTAGTGAGCTGATGTACAGTTTGTGCAGCCCAGAAACGACTGACTTACTATCCTGAAACTACGGGAGAAACGTGTAAAGAACATAGTGGGCAGGTCAATGGTGTGCTTATAAGTCCTTTTGTTTCTTTGTTTTACCTAGGTACTTGTGTTTTGTTTTAATAGCTGGGTGTTCCTAGTTCACACTGTAATGCAAGTTGACTCTAGAGTTTGAAAAGCTGTTCTGAGTTTTTTGGGGTTGTTCTCTAAGGCAGTCCCTAAGAAAGAAGCAGACACACCCCCTCAAAGCTCTAGCAGCTCTTATCATCTGGTCTTTCAAAGAAGAAAGCGTTTTATCTAGACCGATAGGAAACAATTCTGCACGCTTCCTGCTCACATCTGTTTAAGGAGTGAGAGCACAGTAGCAGGGACTCTCTGCTATTGAAATGTGAATTCCTTAAAGAATAGACATAGGGGAAATATGCACATTTCAATAGCAGAGAGCCCCTGTAACTGTCAAATGCGGAAGCATTAGCAACGTATTGCTAGATGGCAGAACAGGAGCAACCACTGCTTTAAAATCTTCTTGTTGTGCCCATGAATTTTGTTAGATAAGCAATAATGGCTGGATCTACAATATTTATAAAATAATGCTTTTGGTCCATAAAAATTATTTGGTTGTTGCATCTCAAGCCTTGTTTGGTAGCCTTTAGGGCACGGATTTGGTATAATCATATTGCTTTTCACAGCCTGATGAGAGGTGGCAGCTATGCAGATAGATTGATAGGAATGACTTCATTTATAGCATCATGTTGCAGTTTATGTAACACCTCTCATTTGTGAATCCCAAACAAGCTGGTGGTAGGCAAGGGACTAACAACTGTTACCATAAGCAGTGGTGGGTATTTTTATTTTATCTATTTATTTATTTATTTATTGCATCTCGTCACTGACTAACCTGGAGCACAAGTAATACCTGACTTCAGTAATGCCTTCAAAGAGCAGGAAATCTGTCTAGCTGTCTAGGTAGGGGATTCAGACCCTTTCACATTGACTGGAGAGCTAAGCGGTAAGGTAATTAAAGGAAAGCATGTAAGGAAAAGCCTTATTATGTATATATCTTTGAGGGTTTTGTTTTGTTTTTTTAAAGTGAGTATATTTAATTACTGGAAATATAAATCCTTTGCTTTTTGAACACTGTAGTTTGCAGTGTAATAGGAAAATAGAATAACATATACAGGAAAACTTCTCATTTTGGTAGCAGAAGTGGAAAATGACTGTCCTCTAGAATTTAAAAAGGCTAACACTTACAGTCAGCATTGCTGCTTTATTTCTGTCAAGCTGAAAATCCTGGAAGTTAAGTAATGCCATATGCCCTTCTGAATTGTCGGTTGAAAAACAATTGGAAAACTCCCCAAAACTATAAAGCCATTTCAGAACCACAGCTGGACTGAACAAATACAAGCACCCATTGTATAATTTAACAAGTCTGAATGAATTTGGTCCCCAAAACCTGACGCTTCTGGCCCTTTCTTGCACTGTGGTGCAGGAATGGTTTTCTTAGCATATTCATTTTACTTGTGTAAGCCAGGTTGGGACCCTGTAAAAAAAAAGATCAGCAAAGTATACAGGTAATGCAGCTGGAAATAGGAAACTTGTTCACAAAAATCCTGGTGTGAGTTGGGTGTAGTTGGTAGAGCTACCATGCATGGAGGTCATGTGTGGTTGGCTTGGTTTATTTATTTTTGAACATGAACACATGCACAAGGCAACCTCTGGCCTTCCCCCCTGCCACTCCAGAGTCTGGAAAAGAAGGTGGCCCTGAGTCGGTACCTACCAGCTATGGCTCCGCGGGGTCTTGGCAGTTGTCCTGAAATGAGGGAAAGCTCTAGAGAACTTCCCAACTTGTGGTCCAGAAAATAGCTAGACCAATACACCTTGATCTACTCCTGGAAGTTCGGAGGGGATTTGGGCTATTTCTAAGTCTGTGGAAAAACAGCTAAGAAAAGCAATTTACAGTAGTTCTGAATTTCCCATATAGAAATTTGCATCTCCAGTGGAAAACTTCAGGGATTTGAAAATCAAGAAGGCTGAAAACTATTGGTCTAGAGTTAGACTGAAGAATAAGCTTTCAAAGTTACATTCCATGCAACAAAATTATGTCAGTATTGATTAATAAAATTAAGAAGCACTCAGAAGTTGCAGCTACAATCATATCTGTTACAGGGGAGGAGGAAGGACTGTGTTGTGAAAACTCGTACTGGGGCATCTGTGTACGTCTGCAGTAACAGGGCTATGCTTGTAGCACTCTGAAGCATGTGAATAGAAATCTTTGATTCTTCTTCCCCTCCTTAAGAAGTCTTCTCTAGCATGACATTTTGCTCAACTGAAATTTAGCTTGCTTTGTACTTGAGCTCGTGCATGGCAGGAGACCGTTGTCAAGTCATTAGTTTTGTCTCTCATAGCCTAGTATAAATGAGTTGTTCTTAAAAATGCCTAAATTAAAGAAAATGAACGCTTTAGAGCTCACTCTCCTTTCAGCTCAACCAGATCTAACTTCTATGAGATTAGTTAAGGTACATCAGCATCCTACTATCCCTGCCAAGGTCCCATTTTCTGTCAGTATCCCTGTGATGGGCAGGTTGCTCCTGAAAACTCATTTTCCTACAGAGAAACAGCATTTTTATTTACTTATGTAGTTAAAAATGCCTCAGACTTCTAGGGGGAAAATCACTTTGTAGCGGAGACTAGTTATTGTAAAAATGTAATGAAAACTTAAAGAACTGGGGGGGAAAATAGAAAACCTTAGGTAGCATTTACTTAGATTTCATGTTTCTAATGGACATGCCCTTCTCAGCCTTGGGATTCTCTTCAGGTTACAAAGAATATCAGAGAATATCTACCAGGAAACAAAAAAGATGTTTATTTGCTTTATTTTCACCCTGTGCTGAAAAATAGTGAGTAGCTATATATGTTCTTCTGTTAGTTTTATCCTCAGCTGCAATTTTTTTCTCTAACCATGTCTTTGACCCCCTTCTTTAAAAGATAGTGGAAACATCTTTACTTTTGAGTATTCATTGACAGCAAATGTGGCTTAGGCTGATGGTTCCCAGCTGTCGTTGTGATGACGATAACCGAATGCTGAAGCGGCGCGGTGTTCGCGCGCGGAGGCTGTGCTCAGAGGGCAAGGCAGGATCGTGCAGGCTGCCCTCCGAGTCTGCCACGCGCGAGGTGCGCACGTGGCTCCTTAGCGGTGGTCTGCCGCGGCGGCTCTCCCGCGACTGCTGCTCGTCTGGTGGGTGGCGAAAGCTAAAGCAGCAGCGGTTGAGGTGAGGTATTGGGGAACACACAGGCATTACCATGTACTTTAATTTGAACGGCGCTGCCCCTTTCTTAGCCAAAATGTTGTTATATCAACAGATGTCAGCCATAAAGCTATGTCTTATAGTGTAGGCGATGGTGGGCTGAGCTCCCTGCTAGGGATTGCAAAAGAAATAGCTTTCGAACGACTCGTCGAGGCAATGCAGAGTTCATTTTAATTCAGTTTCCCATGAGTATTTGTCCAGCTAGAAGAGAGCAGTCTCTCACTCTTCCCCCCCCCCATCCCATCCCATCCCATCCCATCCCCCCCCCCCGTTTGTAGCGGTATCAGTCTTTCCTCGCTGGGGGCTGAAGGGCAGCTGTAGCTGAGTATCTGAGCTCCAGCTGGAGGGCACCGTGGGAACTGAGCCTTCAGGCTCTGCAGTGACTTGTTCGTTCTTGGTCTGCAAGAGCAAAAGAAAAGGGAAATCTGCCTCTTCTGTCTTTATCAAATCACAAGAAGTAATTTGGGAAGGAAATAGGAGTATAACTTGTATGTTGTCACTTTGAAACAGAGAATGTAATGTGAAGAACACGAGGAAATAAGAACATAGCAGTAAAGAACTCGACAGAATTTTAAAACCTGTGTTTCTCATATTGACCCAGATAATGCAGAAATTCACTTTACAAGAGTCAGTGTGTTGAAGTGTGTGTGTTTGGGGAAACGTTTGTGGATTTCACCCATTTCTCTTGACAGGTTTATGTTTATATTTAAGAGTTCAGAATCTGATGTCCTCTTCCACAAGTCTGCTGGAGCATTCCTCATTGCCTTCAGAAGTAATTGATTTTTTTGCTGTTGGAAAGCAGATGTGTACCTATACCTGATAGGATCAACAGAACTATTCAAGTGGACTTTAACTGCTGGTGTCAGTATTGCAGAAATCTGTGGGTTCTGCAGTATGAAGTGTATGTATTCAAGGCTGCCATAGCATGCATATTTTAGCACTTTTGATTAGAAGTACTGGTTTGACAGGAGTGTTTATTCAATGGTATCTGCTGCTTGGTCACTACACTTTTAAATACTTTGCATAAATATCTGTAATACAGTCTCTCCTTGAACTTGAAACATAGGATGCTGGCAATGGGGTTGTGCTGTAAATCAACAGACTCCAGGAAAATTGCCTAAACTACTGTGATCTCATATGGGAGGAAAAACAGCAGTGACAATCCAGAAAGTGAAAATATATCAAGTGGGTATATGTCTCGACACACCTCAATCCAGAATGTGCTCGCTACTAGTGCTGACTCTTTTCGAGTGCTCGGACGCTCGGGGAAGGGACCTGCTGTCTCTGCTCAGTGTCGCTCCCATCCCACTCTTCTGTGGGTGCCATGAGGCTGGAAACTCTTGCCTGCTTCTGTGACAAGGTTGATGAATTTCTGCTTTGGGTCATCCCTTTTCAGACTTCTGCTTTGATAGCATTTTTAAGTGCTTACCTCTGTTGCCCAGCTACAGTTGTAATCTGGAAGCTGCACATATGTGACCTTGAAACACATACTTATGATTGCTGGGGTGAAGTATTGTGGAGAAATTACACTCCTAGCAACCTTCTTTGGCTTGTCAGGGATTTGTCAAAGCGGGGCTTTTTGTTGTTGCTATTCTAGGTTAAATTTGGATTTTTTTTTCCTCCATGCTGTTCTTTCTGTTATCCCCCTCCCCATAGCTCTTTTCACTCTCTGCCTTTGGAGGGGTGCAGAGAGAGGTTAGCAGCACTGTGGGAAGAAGGCCTTGAAGCTTGGAGCCCATGGTACGGTAGAAAGGGCAGCAGTCTCCCAGGGAGCTTTCTGCAGAGAAAACATCTGTGCTCCAGGGCCTCCTGGCTGCGCTTCCTCGCCAACAGGCAGAAAACGTGTTAGAAGAGGAGGAGAAAATGGAAGGGTAGATGCTGCGGGAAGCAGAGGTGTGGAGAAAGAAGTACATTCAGATATGGATGGCTGGGAAGGAATAGAGACTCCAGAGATACTGAGGACTGTCACTTCTTCAGAAGCTTGCTGTGGACAGACTATATATGTATTTTTTATTTCTGCTTCTGGGCCATATGTTCAGAGGCTTTACAATGCCTTTTTTTAAGGTTTTTATGCTTGTTTTTCTTAATGGTACTCGATTGCTTTACCAAGGTGGGGCTAATCAGCCTTTTCTGTTTGTGTGATGATACTCAGCTTTCGCGTGGAGCCCGCTAGTAATTGTGCAGTTGTGCGTTATGGATAAAGGCAGTCGCTGTTAATATGGCTCGTACCGTTAAACTTGCAAAGCCTGTGTTCAGCTGTAAGAAAGAATAAAATGAGAAGGGTGGATTGTGTGTCACACAGACATATTTGAGCTTTGTTGATGTTCAAATACATGTTTGTAGTTGGAAGCAGAGCTTTAAAAGTGACCCTAGGGACTTGCTCCTGAGGCGTGAACACGGGATGGCAGGAATCAAACCCGGTGCGGCTGAATGTCGGAGCTCCTGCCGTGCTGTTCCCGCTCCGCCTCGCTCTTAAACTGACGGCTGGTTACCTTGTACGATGTGCTCTTCAGCCCATAGGTACTTCACCTTTTTTTATTATCCAACCCCCCTCGCCCCGGTTGTTTTTGTTTCTATATAAATCTTCACCTGTTTTTCTGCCATCTCAGTTGTTTTGAAGCACTCCTCCCTTTTCTAATTATTCTTTACATCCTCTTCATCTACTTTTCCTTTTCTATCTTCCAGTTTTTCAGAGAGAGAGAGAAAAACTAAAAGGAAAGTCTACATTCCTCAGCAGAATTTCAGAAGTCTGACTTTTCTCCTCTGTGCTAGGCAACCTTGTTACTGCCCTATTAGGAGCAAAAAAAGAGGAGGGAAAAAAAAAAGATAGAAGAGGGATAAATAACTTTTTGTGTTCTCTGACATGCGCATTTATGTGTGTGTGTGTGGTTTTTTTTTTTTTTTTAATAGCATATTAGCATATGGTTACCTACATTGGGGTGTTCTTGCATTTCTGCTGTGTGGCTTCATTTCCATGTGACTGTTTTAAATAGTATGTTTGCATGGAGCTGAAAGAACCTTCTGTTTTAAAAATGATGAAAACTTTAGGTCTCCATTTAGTCAAGGGAAAATTGAAGCTAGCATGGCTACTTGTGTTGCTGCTTCTCAGGCTGGTTGGGGTTACAAGGGAGAACAGAAATGGAAAATCATTTTATTGCCTGTCTTTCTGCTTTTAGGTAAATCTAAAGTGAATTTTTTTCATGGATAAGTCTTTCTTTTATGTAAACAGTGGCAATATCTTCGTGTTTTTCAAACCGAAACTAGGATTGCAGGGGGGAGAAAAATTGGTAATGGACTGATTTAGCATTTAATTTTGTGTTTCTTCTCCATGAATTTGTGCTTTGTCTTATGTTTGTTTTTCTGCTGTACCGAATTCCTGTTTGTTTTGTGTCAGGCTTTTGTAGCCCTAATCCAGATTGGGCTGGCTCTCTTCTGAGTATAATAGTTGATATGATAAACTTGACATTCTTCTTGTGTGTCGTAATTGCTACAGTCATTGTAATGAAAGCACTTCTGAATGGTTCTCTCTCGCTTAGGAACTACTTTTCTAGTTTTTGTCTTTACTGGTGTATTTTCTTGCATTCAGGAACTGTGGTAAAGGGAAAAAACCTGACAAATTAGCCATATCCTCTTAAAATAGGTCACATGTAACGTACACTGACAATAAAACAGTATGTCATAACTTTTCAGATACCGCTGTTTATACTCAGTAGTAAATTTCTTAGCCAAAGTTATAACTTCATTTAAAATTTTGTCTTCAGGTTCTGTAGGGCAGTTAGTGTGACTTAAAATAAAAAAGTGCTGTAGACTTTTTGTTTGATTACACTGTACACCACTAATAAATTGAAGGAAAGTGAACATAAAAGGCAAATTTATGTAAAATTTTCTAGCTCCATTAAGTTAGTGTCTGAGTTTAGACTTTTTACTCTAATTTTGTCAAATTAAGGAACTAAAACGTATTTGAACTTGAAGGTGTAAAAAATGCCTGGCGGCAGGGTTCTGCCGCAGCCCGGAGCCGTTGCGGGGTGCCCCGGCCGCGCGGCGCCTGACGGGGGGTGCCTGGCCGTGGTCCTGGGGGCCGCGCGAGTCCCAGAGCAGCCGGCGTGTTCAGTTTATTTCATGCCTCAAATTTTTCTGGTGCAGTGGGGCACCTCTCGGAGCTGCTGTGAGGTGTCTTCTGTTTTAATGTTTCTGTGAGCCTTGTATTTTTTGTCCCTGATAACGTTTTTTTTTTTTTTTTAATGTTTCAAAGTAGTTCTTGTGTAGCTTCTTTAGTTTTAAAATAAGCATATGAATATTGGGACAGAAAATGTTTTCTTTCCCTCTTTGTCATCAAACTACCTCTATCATAATATGTATGTATTCTTTGTAGTTTTGGTGTTGGCAAAGTTTCCAGAAATATCACCAAATAAGTTTCAGACAGTTTGTTAACTGCCCTAACTTTGGGAATATACAGAGATCAAAATCATCTGATACATTTGTTTTACATTGTTATATTCCTGGCATAGTAAAAAAGTGAGCTTTGAAAGTCAGCAATGTGAAGATCTTGTTCAAAAACACTCTTAATCAAAGATTTAAGCATGACCGTATGTTCACTGGCAGACTTCTGTTTTGTGCAGGGCATGTAACAGTGAACTAATAGACCAATTCATATAAAATAGTGTCAAGCTATAAAAAGCTGTGTAAAAGTTACATAGTAGAATTATAATCTTACAATGATTTACAGTTGAAAGCAGCATAGAGTTAGGAAAAAAAGATGAATTTCAACTCTGTACGAGTGACTTCTTTTTTTCCTGCTCTGCGCTGTGTCAGTCTGGTATTACTTGTGAGTATACTGGTCACGTTTGGACCAAAACCCCCACTTGGGCGACAGAGGTGGGACTGATCGTGCAGAGGAGGACTTTCACTAGTGAGATACTGGCATACGGGGGAAAATGGATGGTTTTCAGAGCTTTAAATAGCTGCTCCTTGTGGTGTTAGAGGTACCTGAATGGAGGAACGCACGGAGCCTGCTACGCAGTAGGGAGCTGGAGAGGATGAGGTGTGCCCAGCCGGACGAGGCAGCTGGGAAGCAGGATAAATGAAGGCAACTGGGGAGCACAGAGCTCAAGTACTGGGGGAAAGGGAGGGAGAAAGGAGAAGACATTATAAAGAGGCAAGGCACTAACAATGTCCAGGGAATGGCAGAAAATGAGAAGCTGTAAATAACTGAGGGAGGCACCCGAGACTTCAGCTGTCCATATGGAAAATACACGTGACATTATTTGGGACAAGCGGAAGCACCAAGAGGGGCAGAACTCCATGGGGTCCTCATCCAGGCTCGTGGCTGCCTGCGAGGGGGTGTGACGTGGGAGGAAGAGGAGCAGCTGTCCTGCATGGGCTGTTTGGGGTCACCGTGCTGGTGAGGCTGAGCGAACAGAACGCAGCTTTCCTACTGAAAGTCATACCTCCTTGGGCTTGTGTTTTCCCCTCTTCTGAAATACTCACTATTTTAATATGTATGCATTTAGTAGAGATTTTCACTGAACTGCCTAGACTGGTGTCCAAATCATACTTTTTTTTCTTAATACATACAGATGAATTAAAGACCCAGGTATTTGCATATGTAGTTTGGTTGATTTCTTCCAATATGTGTTACTTCACGTATGTTAAAAGTAAATGCTACCTGTTGTGGCAATGCCTGTTTAAGTGACTGGAATTCTTTGACCTTTCTGATAATTTTCTTTGCTTGCCTATAAACAATTTGTACCACGTAAGTCAAATATCTTTGGAAATCCAGTCAACATGTTTATGCCCTTGGAGGGTTGAAAGACAGAAGCTCCTTTAGCCCAGTCCTTATCTGAGACACTTGGAAGCAGACAGGGTGGTAGCTGTTTAGTGGGGAACTCCTGTGCCCTTTCTTCCGCCCTGGTATAATCAAAGCTTATTCACCAAACAGTGCATGTAATATTTACCAGCTACTACTAAGTAGTTAATAAATGTAATTAGCAGCATTACTTAAAATTTAGGACAGGCTGTTACCAATTACTTTTATTCATGGTGTGAAGTATTGTTATTCCTGATCTTTCTCAGAGTCCATTTCCAGTCCATGGGAGAGTCTTAATTTGCACCCAAAGCTGCTTTGTCTGAAGAGTCTCCTTTAAGGGTGTTTTGTCAGTGGCTTTTGTGAAATTTAAACGTGTCATCTGATAATCCTGTAGATGCCATTTTTAATATGCAATTTTACTTTTAATAATTTAAAAGGAGTAGATTCTTCTTTTAAAATTTAGTGGTTTTCCTTGTTCTTAAATTTGTCTGGCTGTTTTAAAGTATTTCTTCAACTGATTTGTTTAGAAATGAAACTTGCTATCTCTAGATAAAATATGTGGCCCCATGAATCCTAAGGTACTTGATCTCAATAAGCTAACATGCATCTGTTGACTGCTGTACTTAATAGTCTTGGTGCAAAAATCGGATGTGTTCAGCTGACTTGGTACATTTTTGAGATTAAGTTAGTAGCAACAATGTTGTGGGGTGCTTTAGAGAAAACTTTTAACAGAAAGCTAGTAGTAGTTACTCTTAACACATTTCTGTCTAGGAAACTTGACCAATATAATACAGCTGCTGTAATCTCCTGTCTATGCTTTTATTAGACATGGCAACTACTTTCTTGTAATTCTGTTTATTCGCAGAGGCCAGTAGTTACTAACATAACACATTCTTTGGGATTTATATCCCAAATACAAATTCTCTGCGAGTCCCCTTCAGGCCAGAGTCATCAACCTCTGATAAATGTTCCCCAGATTCCCTGTTATTAAATAGAGTTTCTCCATCAGTTGTTGGCACTCTCTCACAATGTACAATAGCCTTAGCATGGGAGGAGCTGAAGAATGAGTCTGATACGTAAATCGGCGTGGGAATGGCAGCTGAGCCCTGCAGTTTAAATGGCCAAACTCAAAACTGCAGTTTCGTGTTCTTGTCAAGCACAGTCCTATGGGTAATTGCATACAAAATCTGAAGTATCTTGAGGAAAGGTTTGAAGCCATTGCTCTGTGGGTATTTGCCATGTCAACAGTTATAGCAAGGGTATGGAAAATACTTGTATTCTGGTTTTGGCAGGCAAAGAGAAACCACATAAATGTTAAAAACTGTGTATTGTACTATAAGAATGAAGAGTCTGTGTTACATTAATGACTGTGAACTTTTAAAATCTTTCCATGTGTTTCACTTCAGTTTGCTGTCTTCGTTGTTCTTTGTGCGCACAACTCTACTCCAGAACAAATTTGCCTCTCAAGTTAGGACTGGGAGTCAAGGTGCAGCTGAGGAACTGGCCCAGAAGAATCAAAACTCTGTTTTGAAATTTGTCCTCTCTGCCTCTCTGCCATATTTTATTTTGTGTTGTGTTATTTTTGCCATAGAACACCAATAGTGGGAACAATATGAACAGTTTTCCTCCTCATTTTCACTCTGAATCAGCTAGTGTTCAAGTTCCAGAGAATACTGCCAGGAAAAGAATTGTGAACATTCGTTATTACAAGTGTCATCTTGTAAGGCTTGTAAATTAACTAGCGCTTTCATATCAAGACAAGCTAAAGAGCCGTTGTCAGTACAACTCTGACCTTAAATTCAGATACTGTGGAAGCATGCTTTTATATGTCTGATGACTGGTAAGAGTATTTCTGTTAATTTCCCTGCTACGTGTGTGTTGAATACATTTCTTTCTAATTAAAAGTTTTGTCATGATAGCTTCAGTTGCATTTCAACAATAATATTAACATTTGTGCACATTTTCTTTAAATAGCCAATCTATTTAAGGCTGGCAAGGTAGCCGAAGGAGGGGAATTAGTGAGAAAAGCGATGGGCAATCTAGCCCCTTCAATCTCCATTACTTTGTTTTCCCAAAGGTTCACAGTAGCATGGTCTTAACTATGCTGTGTTGTTGGTATCACTGTTATGGGAGGTTCAAATGATATCACGAATTACCAGTTAAAAGTAGATGTCTGAGTTCTATGCAATTTAAGAAAATAATTGGGAGCAAGGAGAAGTAATCTTACTCTATGAGTTCTGTCCTATTAATGTTTTCTGGGATGTTGTTATATAGAGTATTTTTGTCTACCTTTCAACACAGGTGTGATAGTTGTGAGCATCTTGTGTTACTCTTTCTTTCCATCTCTAGCTTTTCTTCTTTCATCTTTCTCCTTCAGTCTCTGTCTCCTTTTGTCTTTCCTCTTCCCCCTTCTTCCCTCTACCCTCGCATCATTTTTGGGTCATTTTCATTTTTGCGATAGCTGTCTCCAAGGATTGAAGAGAGACTGACTGGCATTGGCTGATGTGCTGTTTGATAGTTCAATGTCAATTTGACATTGTGACATTGTCAAAGTGAAAATGATGAGGGACAGCTGGGCCTGTTATGGCTTGGTCCACATGCCACACATTTTTGAGTGCCCGTTTGAAGCGGTCATTGGTTAGCAGTCTTCCAGTCGAGATGCAAACATGCAGGCAACTGACTGCTTGCCTCCCTGTGGAGGAGGGATCACATACAACTGTGACTGTGATTATATATTTTTAAAGCTTTTCTGAGCTCATGCAGGAAAGTATTCAGTCATGTAAAATATTTCAGCTGAGGTTTTTCTGGCATTCATTCACCTCTGCCATTCTAATCTAATTAGACTTTCTACTTTTGTTGTCTTATTGGTTATACCTTACATGTTAGGTGATGAATCAGAATTAAAATGCCTTGCCTTCTTCATAAACTGTGTTTCCCAAAGGTACCAGTTATTACTGTATGCTAAAATTTGTGACATTTTGTACCGAATGGTTCCCTTTTATTGAATTATCCAAAAGGTTAAATAAGAATGACCAATACGCATGCACACAAAAGGATGAAATTTTGCAAGAATGACAGGGTGCTCTGGATCTGCCCACTTACTGCTGAGTTGGTGCTGTGGTGCTCAGTACCTCACATTTCTGAGGAGGTGATGAGACATAGAGCAAACTATTTTATCTTTTTCCCTGAGGAAGTGCCGAAGTGGACAGGCAGTTGGCATCTGTGAAGCACTTCCTGGAGTCCAGTTCCTGGTGTAAGCGCTTGTGATGCTTGTTCTTGAGATCAGGCAGCAAACGGGTGCAGTCCTGAGCTGAGGCCTTCAGGCTTCCAGCTGGAGCAAGGCAGGGGAAGTTCATCGCTTGGAAAGATCAGGCTAACGCAGAACAAGATTTTTCTTTTCTGTAAAGGAAAGTCTCACTTTTAATCTAGTTGCATTTTCTCAAGTGCTAAAATCATATGAAGTCTCTTTGTTTTCAAGAGGTGTCTGTCTGTCTGTCTGACTTGAGCAGTATTATGCTGAAGAGTCACAGCATTGGCAGTCAATGCAGGGTAGTAGGTAATGGTTGGTGTGCTGTCTGTGAATTATCTGAAAGGTATGGTTTTTTTCTTCCCTCTTCTTTCTATTCATGCATGCTCTTAGAGCTTCATGAGAGACTGTGACAGAAAAAGCAGCTTCAAAGAGCACACAAGGCAAGGCAAAGTAGTTCTATATCCAGATGGATTTCTGCAGTGTTAGCCAAGCATTGACTTTGCTAAAGAGCTCTCTGGGCTTGCCTTGTTGACTGTAAAAACATGAAAAATTCACAACAAAGATCTATACTCTAGAGTGGCATCCTTTCATAGCAACTGTAGTCTTTGTGTATAATTGTTTTCTTAAAAAAATAATTCCTAGTCCTTTATGTTCTTCAACCATCCTGAAGATTTAATTAACTAATGCTAGTTACTAACTAGCATTAATTTATTGCATGCATGGTTTGTATCTTTCAGTGCACTTAATCCCAGTAAACCCCATCAGGGAAGATGGGCTGAATCCTAAGAGCCGGAAGAGAATAATGCCTGATTTGCTGACTGAACCCCCTGCAATAGATCCTGTTTATGAAGCTCATGTTTACTGTAATATTCCCACCATTGCCGAACGCAGCATGGAAGGTAAGCTTTGTGCATGCAGATGACAGTTTCATTGCTTGTTTCTACATGCTGACTTTGGAAATGATTACTTTGTGCGTTGTCAGTTCTTCAGTGCTTGGAGCAAGGTACAGCAAGGCCAGCTGGTTGCTGAATTATATTGAATCATTCAAAATGCTTCACTCTTCTTTCCCTCCCTTCATATCCTCGCTGGTGTCTTAAATTTTGGAAATGGTCTACTGCAAAGGTTCTGTTGCCTGTTAACAATGAACTGGAAGTCCATAATGGGAAGGGGTGGGAGTGATATATTGTATATTTGACTAATAATGTTTATTACGAGTGAGCTGTATTGGAAATTATTATTAATGTCTGAAATACAGTTGATTTATAAGTCTGAAAAAAACAGAGCTAACTCGTGTTAGAACTCCAGACCAGTAGATATGGTCAACTAGAAGACACTTTTGTGTTCCTTACCCTATAGCAGCTGCAGCAGCAAGTTAGCCTGAATGAATTCCTTCATTAATGTATCCCACTAGTGCATAGAAAATAGAAACTAGTATATCAAAAAGCTCTAAATTGGGCATGCTGCAAAATGTATCTTTACAGTAGGGGCCTAGAAGTGGCATCACAAATGTGGGGGGAGTCTTACTGTGTTGGCAGAGACCCCTACTGAATAATTTCTTGTATGGTTGTTGGACTTTGGATGTGCTGTGGAAAAAGTGTTAGGCACCTGAGCCTTGTATAAATCCTCTTGCAAATTAAAGTGAAATGTTCATTGGGACAAGAAGTTATCATCTCTTGTGTGCCCCCCCCCCTTGCAACACCAAAGTTATCAAATTTATTATGCTTGCTTTTTTTCTTAAAGCACTAGTATTCAGCGGAAAGATTTAGGTAACATTCACTTTATATATTTATTTATTTGTTTATTTTCACTTAGGTCATGCACCTCATTATTTTAAACTAGTGTCGGTTCAAGTGTTGATTCGACATGGCGATAGATACCCACTGTATGCCATTCCCAAGACAAAGAGACCTGACATTGACTGCACACTGGTGCCTAGCAGGTACAGTTCCTGGCTTCTGTCATTACTGGATGCACATATCATTTCATATTTCTTTTGTGAGCTCTTCAGGGTGTGGCTTCTGATCTTTCTGTACTGTGGTGAATTAAAATAACTTTATGATGGGTGTGCAACATTTCCTTTGAAACATTACATTTTGCTACCAGTTCAGACCAGGAGAATTCTGGGTATTTCTGTTTCTAATTAAAAAATTAGGACTTCATCTGCTCTATATAGAAAGCAAAAGTTGTGTAATATTTAGGTTACCATTCCCCATAGATAAGCTTCCTCACATTTAAAAAATGTGATACTTGTATTTTATATTATCTTTGGCTTATTTCTTTTAACTTTTCAGAAATATAGGCTATGAGAGTTTTCCCTTAAATTAATGATTTATATCAAATTTATTTCAGGAAGAAAACATGAAGGTTGTACATTTAGTTATTAGAGTACAGGCTAAACAGTGTATACAACTGTTTGCTATTTAAAAACTACGCTTTCTGTAGTTACCACTGACTGCTTGAAACTGTCACACCTCAGTTTTCTGTCTCTGGCTGCCATTAACATGTCATTTACCCTTTTGTTTCAAAATATTTTGCTTCTGTCTAACATCACATCATTGTAGTTTCCTGGTGCTTATTTTGATATCATGATCAGTTCGAGCTATGGATGTGCTCTGAATACTTCTCCTTCTAGAAGAAACAGTTCGTTCTTCTTTAGGTTTTACTCATTGATAAAGATGAAGTACAGTGTAAAGCAGTAGAAACAGGGTGATGCAAGTTCCAAAACCTTTGTCCCAGCTTGCTTGATTACGTGTGTTCTTTTTCAGTAGGATCTGTGTATTTTTTTTCCCCAGCGGAGAACTTTCCCTGTGAACTTTCTGAATGTTTACTGTTAAAAGAAAAAAAGAACACACGTTAGCAAAGCCTTTTGGCAAATCGACAGCTTTATACTGCTATCCACTCAGCAGGGCGAGAGTGAAGTGTGGGGATTTCCCTGCTGGGCGCTGCCTCTGCTTGGTGCGCGTGCATGTATTACTGGGGAAAGAGGCATAATGGGTCTCTTGGTATACAGAGCTGTGCAGATACACCGTAAATACCTTTTTCTGGAGTAGTGTGCAATCTCCTCCATCTCTAAGGAGATGGTGCTCTGGCTGTCCTGGTGCAGAATCTTTCAGAGGTGGCTTTGTGCTCTCGTGCTGAAAAAGCAACAGTGGTGAAAGTGCATTTCTGACTGCTAGATGTATCAAATGTGTTTCTTGTCTTGGTAGATTCACGGGCCATGTTTCTGAGACTTTTATTAGCCTCCCATCATCGGTAGCATTTATGATTTTTATCTTTCATATCTGAAACACTCTGTCCTTTCAGCTTTTCCTCAGTGGGTTTTTAACAAAAGAATCTCTCTGTAGGAGAATGTGGACTATAGTAAGCTTTATGTTCATGATGAGCTAGTCTGCAGCAGTTCCATTTAGGAAGCTGACTCAATTTTCATATTTGGTCCTGAGTCAGTTTTTAGTTTGAGTATATTAAAACCCCAAAGCTGTAGTAATATTACACAGTAGGAATGCTGCTAAAATATGCAGAACCAAGATAAAAGGATACCTGCAATTAATCGTTAAGTACAGCTTCACCTCGTACTCATACAGCTGATGGGAACCTTGATTAAAGAGGCTTACTAAGTAGGTGCATAGAGGAGTGGACGAAAAGGCTAGCAGAAAATGATCAGCAAATCTGGCAGTTCTCTGAAGAAAGCTGAAATACCTTGACTTGCTGTTCAGATATATGGCTGCATAAGAGCAATTGCCCATGTTGGGAGAAGATGTCCTGAAACCTGCAAGGCTTGGAGTGTTGTCTTCAGTTGTAGTCAGTGTTGTAATCTGGCATGAATAACTGAAAAGTAACCATAGCACTGACAACGCTACTGTTGTTGGTGAGTGACTCCACAAGGGCTTGAAACTGCGAGCAGCTTTGCCCCATCAGTGTGTCTGCTGTAGCTGTTCATAGGAACCAGGCTTAAGAGGTCCTGAGTTTTATTCAAGTTACCCTAAGTTTTGTACAAAGGTCTGAACAGAGAGTGTGTGTGTGTGCGTGTACAGAAGTCTCAGTGCAACCTATTAGTGAAATTAAGGCTCTGTTGAAGATCTGTGCTTTTAAAGGAAAAATCTTAAATATTAAGACAGCTTTTATTTTTTAATCTTGTACAATGTTTTTTATATGTATATAATATGCATATATACATTTTTATATATAATGTATACAAATATACATAGGAAAATATATGCACTTTTAAGAGTAAAACAGGAGGAAAAAATTAGACATGAAAAATCTGCTTATTATAGCTAACATTGCACTGGAATTGAGAAGATTTAAATAGCTTCTGTTTTCACTATTTTTAGGGTATGTACGTACTCATATCTTAGCTGCTTGATGCAAGTATCAAAATTAGAAATTGAGCAAAAAGAAATCCTGATTTTTTTTTTTTTTTTCTTTTTGCCTCCTCTTTTAAAGACTGCTCATCTTTTGGAGTGCTTGTCTGTGAACACCAACAGAAATACCTGATTTTCTAACTATACTGAAAAAGCTTTATACATTATAGTGGTCTGGGATGTCTTACAGAGTGCATTGTTTTTTTCTTGTTTGGTTGTTGTTGTTTTTTTTTTTTTTTTTTTTTTCGAACTTTTCATCCACTGTCTTGTTGGCCACTTCTCTTCTTTATTCACACTTAGGCTTCCACCAAAATGCTTGTTTTGTCCAGAAGGGGCATCCTCTGGCATGAAATTAGGGCATGCAACACTCAGATTGCAGACAGGAAACCCAATTGCAGGTATCTCTACCAAGGAGTTGAGCAGGCAATTAGTTTCTCTAACAAGATGAAAAATGAACAATTTGCTAATAGCTATGATAGTATTTTAAATGAGCTGCCTCTAAGGGGTGAGGTTATTTTCAGAATGAAGCACTGAGTAAAGAAACATGATTTAAATTCTTCTGGGGTTCTTAAAGGCTCTGATCTTGCTCGGTGCCTGCCACATTAGAATGTATGGGTGACCTTTTTTATTGAAGAGATGTTAACTGCAAGTGGTAATGTTGGATGCATAGCTGTATTTCTCAATATTACAATGGCATATGACCTCAGTTTTGTATTTGTCAGAAAAGCTTTTATAACCGTTTCCACTTTAGTTTTGGGCAAGGAATATAACAGGAAGGCCTTGGAATTGGGAAAAACTATCCATAAAATGCAAGTGCCTAGTGCCACCTTTGACACTGCCCACAGAATGGCCAAGTCGAGCAGCTGGAGGGCGTAATGCCAGGCGGTGGTGAGATGGCCAGCAGATAGCTACCCTGGCCCGTTACTAATTTGTGGGGCATTAGAACATCAGTGTACGGATGATAGGTCCATTACAGTTTACAGCCACTAAAAATGAGCAGAGAATCAGAGACCTTGTCTCTTTCAGAACAAAGTTCATATAAAATAGAATTTCCTGGCTGACTTCGAAAGGGCAGCAGAAAGATTAAGAGAGTTGGCTTTGTGCCATATTGTCCAGAAGTTTTAGAGCTGACATTTCCAAACACAGCTAGAATTTTTAATGTTTCTACCATTGTTTTGAATGGTGTATTTATTATTTTAACATCAGGAAGCTATTTGCTGAGTTTGGCTGTCAAGCTTATATTCCTTTGATTTAAATTTGGTGCTTGATTGTAAATGTATTTATATTGAGAGTATTACAAGGCATATAATTGCTACCTTTTAACTGAAGGTTTCTTGATGCTGTATAATTAAGTTGAGATGTCTGATTAAAAGTCTGACTCGTTTGAGCTCTCTGGACTTCAGTTTCAGATAAGTATGCTGCTCATATTCAGTCTGCTCTTTATTTGACTTGGCATTCAGCTGATGGAATTCATTAATTACGCAGATTATGCTACAGCCCCATGGACTTCTAATGGGTATGCAAAATAGTCTTGAGGTCATGCTTTGGATTTGTGAATTATGGATTGCAACATGTAAGTGTGGAATGAATATAAGCAAATGGATTAAATGCTTTGGAGATTACTTCCATCTAAAACTTCAATTTAATATTATTATTTTCATTGTTCTGGATGCAAATTTCCAAAATGAACTGAATAATATATACTCTTTTCCCTCAGAAATTTAATTGACTGGTATTAGTGAAAATCCTTCCATTGTAGTGTTTGCTTTTGGGGGAATAAGTTAATTTTCAACTTTTTTTCCCCTTTGTACCTTGCTTGTATAGTGTCAAAATTAACAAATATGCCATGTTTCTTCATTGAGGTTATATTTGAGATAGAGAAGAAATACTTTTTTGGAAAATATTAAAATGATTTCAGAAGACTGCTATACTTTAATAGCATGCTGGGTTAACTGGCATGTGCTTGAAGGCATTTTGAGAGGTGTTAATGTTAATCATAGGAAGCTTAGTAACAAATATTTTAGTTTCAATACACTCTTGTCTTGAAACTACTATGAAAAAGAGAGGAAAGTGGGAGTGGGAAATATTACATTGTGAGCTAAAGGAGGTGTGGATTTGACTAGATGCAAGGTCAAAGTATGATCCAGACCAGAATTAGGTGAAGAAGGGTCTCTTGAGGCTTTTTATGACTTCTCTAAGGCCTCAGAGGAAGAGTGAAGAATACAGGCATACCTTGTTTTATTGTGCTTTGCTTCATTGCGCTTCGCAGATATTGCATTTTTTACAAATTGAAAGTTTGTGGCAACCCTGTATTGAGCAAGTCTATCAGCGCCATTTTTCCAACAGCATGTGCTCACTTCGTGTCTCTGTGTCACATTTTGGTAATTCTCGCAATATTGCAAACTTTTTCATTATTATTATATCTGTTATGGTGATCTGTGATCAGTGATCTTTGACGTTACTATTGTAATTGTTTTGGGGCGCCACGAACCGTGCCCATACAAGACGGCGAACTTGATCAATAAATGTTGTGTGTGTTCTGACTGCTCCACCGACCGGCTGTTCCCCCATCTCTCTCCCTCTCCTCGGGCCTGCCTATTCCCTGAGACACAACAGTATTGAAATTAGCCCAATTAATAACCCTGCAATGGCCTCCAAGTGTTCAAGTGAAAGGAAGAGCCACACGTCTCTCACTTTAAATCAAAAACTAGACATGATGAAGCTTAGCGAGGAAGGCATGTCAAAAGCCAAGACAGGCCGAAAGCTTGGCCTCTTGCGCCAAACAGTTCACCAAGGTGTGAATGCAAAAGAAAAACTCTTGAAGGGAATTCAAAGTGCTACTCCAGTGAACACACAAATGATAAGAAAGAGAAACAGCCTTATTGCTGATATGGAGAAAGTTTGAGTGGTCTGGATAGAAGATCCAACCAGCCACAACAGTCCCTTAAGCCAAAGCCCAATCTAGAGCAAGGCCCGAACTCTCTTCAGATCTATGAAGGCTGAGAGAGGTGAGGAAGCTGCAGAAGAAAAGTTTGAAGCTAGCAGAGGTTGGTTCATGGGGTTTAAGGAAAGAAGCCATCTCCATAACATAAAAGTGCCAGGTGAAGCAGCAAGTGCTGATGTAGAAGCTGCAGCAAGTTATCCAGAAGATCTAGCTAAGAGAATCAATGAAGGTGGCTACACTAAACAACAGATTTTCAGTGTAGACGAAACAGCCTTCTGTTGGAAGAAGATGCCACCTAGGACTTCCACAGCTAGAGACGAGAAGTCAGTGCCTGCCTTCAAAGCTTCAAAGGTCAGGCTGACTCTCTTGTTAGGGGCTAATGCAGCTGGTGACTTTAGGTTGAAGCCAACACTCATTTACCATTCCGAAAATCCTAGGGCCCTTAAGAATTATGCTCAATCTACTCTGCCTGTGCTCTATAAATGGAACAACAAAGCCTGGATGACAGCACATCTGTTTACAACACAGTTTACTGAATATTTTAAGCCCATTGTTGAGACCTACTGCTCAGAAAAAAAGATTCCTTTCAAAATGTTACTGCTCATTGGCAATGCACCTGGTCACCCAAGAGCTCTGATGGAGACGTACAACAAGATGAATGTTGCTTTCATGCCTGCTAACACAACATCCATGCTGCAGTCCAGGGATCAAGGAGTCATTTTGACTTTCAAGTCTTATTATTTATGAAATACATTTCGTAAGGCTATAGCTGCCATAGATAGTGATTGCTCTGATGGATCTGGGCAAAGCAAATTGAAAACCTTCTGGAAAGGATTCACCATTCTAGATGCCGTTAAGAACATTTGTGATTCACAGGAGGAGATCAAAATATCAACATTAACAGGAGTTTGGAAGAAGTTGATTCCAACCCTTATGGATGACTGAGGGGTTCAAGGCTTCAGGGGAGGAAGTAACTACAGATGCGGTGGAAATAGCAAGAGAACTAGAATTAGAAGTGGAGCCTGAAGATGTGACTGAATTGCTGCAATCTCATGATAAAACTTTAATGGATGAGGAGCTGCTGCTTATGGATGAGCAAAGAAAGTAGTTTCTTGAGATGGAATCTGCTCCTGGTGAAGATGCTGTGAACATTGTTGAAATGACAACAGAGGATTTAGAATATTACATAAACTGAGTTGATAGAGCAGCAGCAGGGTTTGAGAGGACTGACTCCAATAGTGGAAGAAGTCCTATTGTGGGTAAAATGCTATCAAACAGCATCGCATGCTACAGAGAAATCCTTCGTGAAAGGAAGAGTCAATCGATGCGGCAAACTTCACTGCTGTCTTATTTTAAGAATTTGCCACAGCCACCCCAGCCTTCAGCAACCACCGCCCTGATCAGTCAGCAGCCATCAGCATCGAGGCAAGACCCTCCACCAGCAAAAAGATTACGACTTGCTAAAGGCTCAGATGATGGTTAGCATTTTTTAGCAATAAAGCATTTTTTAATTAAGGTATGCACATTGTTTTTTTTAGACATAATGCTATTGCACTCTTAATAGACTACAGTATAGTGTAAACATAACTTTTATATGCACTGGGAAACCAAAAAATTCATGTCACTCACTTTATTGCGATATTCGCTTTATTGTGGTGGTCTGGAACCGAACCCGCAATATCTCCGAGGTATGCCTGTATTGAATCACTGGACAGTTTGTTGCAAGGCTGTAAAAGCTGTAACATTTTCTTGAATAAATAAGCCCTAATGGTCTCTTAAAGATCCTTTGTGTAGACTAGGATAATCTGTTGTTATTTTTAATGGGTCTTTCCATTCATTTGTCTTCTAAAAAAGGAAACTGATCCTTTGATCTAAAGCTTTTTTGACTACCTGGCCTTCACAGAAAAAATATGTTCTTTTTGCCTTGAGTTATAAAATTATTTTCTGCATTTTAAGTAGAAGAGAAAATAGACTTGCTTTTTGGTGCAGACAGAATCTGGTATGATATGATTATGAAAAGGTGAAGTTCATTTGTCAGAAGCTTGGTGCAGCAGCTTAACGTTTGGCATGGTCATGTTTACTTACCCACTGTGGGCTCTGCAGCTCTGTCAGAAGTTTGGTCCTCTTGGTTTTTGCAGATTCTGCTTTTCCTAACACAAGTGACATTTGCATAGATAAATGTAGTTTAAAAAAAAAATCAGTGTTTTGTTTGATATCCCTGTCCACTTCTGCAAGTTCTTTCCCAAGGCATATAGATCTCCTGCAGGACTCAGGAGTCTAGTGCTGTGAGTGGATAGCACTGTGCAGTAGCAGAGGTAAGCTGAATAAAAACTTACCCCTCCTGAATTCTGCTGAGCATCCATAATCTGCTAACCGGCAGTTTTCCACTTGATAACTATTCAGTTTAAGCTTTTAAATAAGTGACTCTGCTTAGGATTTGGTCTCAATAATTACAATATTTCTTCTATTGCTGTTTCCCTTTTAATCATAACTTCAACATCTTATTTTTCTGTTTGTCTATAGCATCTTATATGACTGTCAGGCTATGCTTTTTTTTATGCCGCTCTGGATTTTTTACAAATATGTAAATGATTTAAAAAAAATAAAAACCCCTGTAGTTGCATGTACTTTTGTCAAGATAATGACTTTCCACATCTGTTTCTAAGCACTTGCTTCATACTAATTAGCTTAACCTTGCAGTCTTTATAGATATGTAATCTCAAATTAGTAGGTGATTCAAAGGAATATTCAGTTTAATGAGTTGGAAGACCAACCGAATGGTGCAGCTTGAACATCAGGTTTGAAGAAACAAAACTTACACTCTGTACTTCATTTTACAGTATACATAGTAGAAATAAGGCCATGGTTCAATGATCCCATAGCTTTGGTAGGAAAATGTATTAAAGGAATTTTTAATAGGCTGTTGCTATGCTGTGCTGCTGCTACAATGGTGATGGCAGCACAGTTGTTTTTAAGACTGAGCACTAATCCACATCAGGGAATAGATTTTGACTGAAAATACTGCTAAAATTAAAAACCACAAGGATTGAGGGGTTGGGAATTTTGACCGAAATTGCCTCTGTTGGGGCCTGATCTGCAGCTGAGACTAAAGGAGGCACAAAACTATGCTCTGTGAACCTGATTTTTTTTTTTCTTTTAATTCTTTACTGAAAACAGTTTCTGCTCACAGGGATCACTAGGTAAGAAAATCTTTCACAAGTAGACAATATAAATCAATAGTAGTATTTTCCTGAGTGGTCCTGATAAGCATGGACCATTTGTGGTATGGATTACAATTAGCCCTGATAAATGTGGATCATTTTCTTCCTGCTCTGTGAATTAACCCTGAAGTCTAACAATGGTGATGTAATATCAGACATGTGGCTTCATGCTGTGATTTTTAACAAAGGTATCTAGTTCAAAGAGCTGTTCCTTCCAAAAGAGGCTTCCGTGCATTTGAGCATACTGAGCAACAGGGGCAAAATGCCTCAGTCTTCCATAGTAGTTCTTAAATACTGACTTTGAAGTCTTGAATTCAGCTTAGTCTTATGGGGGAGGGTGGGGATGGACACTAACGCGCACACAGGCACACACGCACGCACACTCTCCTGTAACAAAGTTTCTGTGCTGCTACTCAAGAAATGAGGTCTCGCTGTATAATACGTATGAACTTAATGTTGAGAACTGCAAGAGTTGTATTTCTTAAATAGATGCAATAAATGCATGTTTCATGCACGTTTCTTGCACAGTATTTTGTACCATTATGGCTAATTCGTCCAAAATCCAGTAGCGGATTTTCTGAGGTGTCTTGTGCATATTCTCACTCTGATACTATATTTCTCACTTTTCCATGCTAATTCTGAACAACCTTCGAGTTAGTGTTCACTTCTCATCAAGTAAAATACCTCTAGGTTTTTATATCTAAACTCCTCAAGGAAAAAGAAAAAGGAAATTCTCATTAAAGGATGTCAGCTCAGTTGTTGGCAGAAATATGCATATGGTTCAAATAGTTGCGTAGAATTTCTTTACATGCTACACTGATCACAGCACAGCAATAAAGAGACAATGTCATATTTCAGTATTAAAGCTTGTTAAGACTTTTATAAATAAGATACTTAAATGTTGGTCCATTTTAATGCTAGTGCATGAAAACTGCACTATTAAATTTGGGATCTATTATCCCATGTTTAGTTCTTAAAGAAAAAAGTCAAGCTGAATTATTATTGGAGGGAAGTGTCCTCAGTTTTGTTAGATACGCATTATTTACCACAATAAAATAATGGAAGTGCAAATTTACAGACCCTAAAAAAGGGAAATAAATGTTCAAGATTAGGAAAAAATAAGTCTGTCAGTGGTAATGAGCCTTTCCACACACTGATAAAATTTGAAATATTTATTGTATTAATATGGTTCCCAAATACTGTAGCTTACTGTCATAATGTCAAGCAAATTACAGAGTAAATATCTTTTTAGTCCATTTTTATTTTCTGGTTACTTTTATGGAAACAAAATTTTAAGGATATTTCAGTCTTTTCAACTATACAACTGAGTAATTTTCTTTGCTTCCTGCTCAAACAGTCCCAGCAGTCTTAGCTGTGTTGCCTAGATACTCCATCTCCTGCGGCATCTGTAAATTGGGCAATTCAACAGGAGGATTTGTAAGCTTAAAAAAAAAAAAAAAAAAAAAAAAAATCCTGGGGGAGGGGTGTAATAATTTGTCAGATAGTAGCCTAAATGGTGCTGTAAAAACTAATTATTTCAATAGCAAAATTTCTGTTTGTTAACATGTATGGGGTTAATCAGGAGAACTGCTGGCATATTCATTTTTTTGTTGCATACACCAGGTTTGCATTAAGGATAGAAGCATATTGGAGCCTGGGATGTCTGTCCCCTTTAGGTAGAATAGCTCTTACTTCCTTTGTTTGATCTTCCCCTCTCCTCCTTCCCCCCCTCCCCAAAATACATTCAAAAAGTAGTAAGCTTTCAATTAAAGGTCCAAAATTCATGTTCAGAAACACATCCAACAGAGTCATATTTCATTGTTCACTTTTGTGGGCATGCGCTTAACTTGTGCTTACTTTAAAAATCATTTAATGAACAGTTAAATAACTTACATCTATGTAGATATACGACCAGCTATATTAAGGTATAGTAGTATAAGTTTTACCAAGTCCTGGATATTAGCTTGCCTTGTCTGCCATTGTTTAGGTGTATCTTTTTGCATTGCACTTGACCATTTTTAATAGTGGAAGGTACTACCTGCTATGTGCTTTTTTCTTCCTTCATTCCTTCCCATAAGGGCTTGCTGATAGTTTCATCAGTGCAGGTTTGATTCCTTTAGAATTCAGGTTTTGTAACCAAAACAGCAGAGCAAGCAGAATGGACAGTACAGTTCTTTCCTAGTGTTTTCATAGGTATATTTGCCAAACTTGCTAATGATGTAAGTGTGGTTTAAGGAAAATCATGATTGACAAGCTATTCAGGGTTTTTTAAAGCGTAAAGTTTAGAAAATGGGTCGTTCAGACTGCTACGTCTGTAACAAGCTTAAAAGCTATTTGCAAACACTGTTCACTTAATTTCCTTAACTTAAATCTTCCATTTTAGATTGTACTGCTGGGCTGTGGAAAATACCAAATCTACAAAAAGTTCTGTTTGAGATTCACATCTGGAGCTGGATTAAGCTCTCAAATGTGTACTTAATAAACAGGAAACCTCAACTGATCTAGATAGGAACAAAGCCTTTTACATGCCTTTGCTTCCCAAACATTAAGCTTTCTTTGAGTTGTTAAAATTATTATATATGGAAGAAGCTATGGATTTAAAATGTCATAAATTGACTGGTTTTCCTTTCAATTTGAAGTAAAAATGAAAAAATGAATATTTTCTCTCATTTTGCTGCTGTCTAGCATTTTTCTTGCTGGCATTTGTACCATAATTTATAGTAACATTTTTCTCCTAAGTTTTTTTTTTTTTTTTTCCCTGAAGGTAAATTAAATACTGGCAAATTCAGATTTTAGAAAATATGACAACGCAATTCCAAAAAGCTAGCTTTCTATCAAAGGAGGGGGCTGATGTCATATGAGACCTACTGTATTTGCATGCGGTGAGCATAGCTTTGCGACAGAGGCTTTCTTATTTGAGAGCACCTCTCTGTTGGCTCCCCTGTGTAAGTATTAGGGTCTTTGTCCTAGTAAAATTTGATTCCAGACTTTAATTCATACTTTAGTAGTGTTGTGGCTCCCTCTTGTGGTTCTTGTAACTTTGGGAATAAATTGTTGTTGTTGTTGTTGTTGTTGTTGTTGGGCCTGAGGTTTGGTACCAAAACAGTATATTATTCTAGCAAAGTGTAAACATGAACATGAAATAAAAAAATGCTGACTATTCTATAAAACTTCTCTGACCAAATTTATCTTCATGAAATCTTTTTGATAAATTTTTTTTGTGATCAGCATCAAAAAATAGACTACTGTATTCAGGCTGAAAGTCCTATTAAAATGCTAACCATCTGGGCAGAGCTGGACTGCTGAGCAGTTTCTGATCTAGCTGCACACGGAAGTAGAGGTGACTGCATTTGTGCACATGTGTGAATACTAGCAAAGAACACTTCCTCACAGAAGAGGGGCAAAGAAGAAATGAGGCAATGTTAAATCAACTGGGGTGGAAAAAGAAAGTCTTAAAGTGCATTTTATATGCAGTGGTGTCTAGGAACTTAAGTGATGGGGTGATGGTTTTCAAAGCATTTATCAAATGTAAATGTTAACAAAGAAAATATTACTTATGTAGGCTGATCGTGGAAGTGTGAGCACAGATTTTTAAGGTTTAAATTCCTTTCTATTGCATTGTTTGTGGACTTCTATTTATGTAATTTTCAGCATACCAATGCAAAAGTGAACTGAGTTCATTTGTATTTGAAATTTGCAGAACAGTTTAGGAGATGCAGGTATTCTTTCACTGACTTGAATTCAGTTTGACTGAGTTATCCTAGACTCTTGCTTGCATCTCTTTCCAGTTGTTTTCATGACTTGTATTATGGGTGTATTTACAGTCAGTTACTATTATTACATCTGCTTTAGAATTAATAAACTCAAGTACAGAAAAAAATGGCTTTCTCGGGGAAAGACTAAGCAGCAGCTCTACAACAGTCCTTTTCTCCCAGTCTCCATCAGCTTGGCCTGGGCTAGCCAGCTTTCTGTAATGATTATCTGTACATGAACAAAAAGAGGCAATATCTAGTGGCCACCTTGCTGCGTTTTGCTGCCACAAATGTTTGGATCGTTACCTGTCTTGTTGCTCAGAGCATTTTGAAAGGGGCTTATTGGGACTGTGTGTTCTTACATTAGCAAAGAAAGGAATTACTCCAGAATTAGAAGCCCTGTATCTCTTACTTCCGGTGCCAAGGAAGCAGTTTTAAAGTAGCAAATATTTGTTTTTCTCATAGCATTCTTGTAATAAATACTGTATTTGTGGAACAACGCTGAAATGCAATTCTCTTACATGACAAGACTGTGCAGAAGGGTGGTTCTGCCCAAGCTGTGCTTTACTCAGAGACAGTACTGATCTTACAGGAAAGGTGCTAAAAGTTTAAGTAGAGCTTGTACAGTGCCTTGCAGCATACTTTGAATTGAGAAGTTTTATTGTCACTAGTGAAGTGGTATTCACATCTGCAGTCAAGACTTGGAGTGCCTTTGCAAGACACTGATCATATGGGCTATTCTAGGTGCTTCTTTTGAAATACTGAATGTTGAGCAAGGTTGAATAAAATGGACAATGTGTTGACATTCACTCAGACACACCACTGTGTATAATCTCTAGTCTTAGATGTTTTCCTAAGTGTAAAGCTTTCATGGATGGTATATTAAGTATGCCATGAATATTTTTTTCTTAACCTAAGATGCCGCATAATTTGGTCTCATCCAGGACCAAAGCGTAGGACTCTTTCTTCCTAGGTATAGTACCATACCCAAAACTACGGGCTCCAGTTTTCATTGGGCCACTGGACGCTGCTTTGCAGGTACTCCTTAACTGGGGCTGCATGTGCTATTTGATGTGAAGCCTGAAGAAATTTGAAATAAAGAATGTGATTGCAGTCAGCATTTTACATTACCAAACTTGAGAATTCCCCAAGATCTTCCACTTCCAGTAGTGGTTAGTTGAACCCCTTTAGATTGTTAGTGTCATTGGCCATGTTGTTGAAGTGCAGAGGTACTTCAGAAACTGGAAAAAGTCATTTTTGCAGGGATTTAAAAATACTTGAAAAATTCACAATAGTATTATTGTTTGCCTTTAAAAAAAAAAAAAAGTGTTAAACTGCAAGCAAATATTTTTCCCAGTTGCTTACCGAAAGAATCACAGCTTTCACATGCCAAGGCATCCCACAAATATCCCTTAGTCTCCCTGTAGCTCTTTGCTAGAGAGGCAACTAAGTAGTTGGATTTCTTTTGCACACTTGCAAAAGTCCTGAGTAAGAGCAGATGCTGTCTCAGTGGGAAATAATCTCTCACCATGAAACTTTCTGAGCTGACATAGTTGGAATACTTGACTCTCTTGAGCTGTTTTCCCATATACTTTTGGAAGTTTTCACATTTTTTCATTGTTTATCTCTCTAGGAAACCTTCTCATCCTCAGCTTGAAGCTTTCATTAAACATATGTCCAAAGGATCTGCAGCCCAAATGGATGGTACCCTAGGCAGCCTGCCTCGGTACCCTAGTCATTCTTTGTGTGAAATGGGAGAGCTTACACAGACAGGTAAGTTTCTGTAGCGGCTTTATTTATCCTTTCCTGTGCTCTATTAAATATAGCCCGCTTGAAAAGGGATCTTCTATTTCTCTCTATATTAAAATGTGTGTGTGTGTGCATATCTGTATATCTAATTTTATGGAAGCTTATAATGTTGGTCATAACTTAGATTATGCAGGAATATGAATAATATAAGAAATGCTGTATACTACAAAAGTGGTAACAGTTCTAGTTAACTGTACTTTATCCTACAGCCTGCCTGCATTCTGTTACAAATTGATCACTTTTGGCATCTCTTTTCACTTTATTTTTAATAAGTTAGAACACCGCACTGTGAAACTGCTTTGTCCCCCCCTCAGAAAATGACATTGCTCAGTCCCTCGTGAGAAAGAATTAAATTCTGTTACTTACTGGTTTGAGATTCAGAATGGCCCTGGTACTGAAGAACAGTCACTTAATTGCCAGTTTTCACCTGTAATATAAGTAGAGTGTGTAGTGCAAGAGATTCAGGTGTACAGACAAATTTGATGCTTGTATTACGGAAACAGAAAAGCTCTTTTGACCATGTGGTGCCCCCCCACCCCACCCCCGGCCGCCTTTGTTTTGTTCTAAGCTTTATAAAGTGTCAAGAGCATTAAAGAAGCTGGGCTGAAAGGTGTTGGACTCCTGTTTTCTGGTGTATTTATTCACGTGTATTTTCACCACAAGGAAATGAAGCTTCATTCACATATTCTGTGTCAATTCTGTTGAGCTTAGTTATTGGGAGAAAAGGTGAAAATACCAGCACTGAAATTCCAAACAATTTCTTAAAAAAAAAAAAAAAAGAAAAGAAAAGAAAAAAGTGTAGAAGAGAGACTTTGTTAATTCTACCACTGAGAGAAAGACTGTTGAACTCTCCTAGTGAACATATGCTTTAGTTTATCCATACCAAATAGTAGGGAACATGGGTGATAACTGGAAGTGTTGCAGTGGGGATATGGGTATGCAGAAGAAAGCATGTGGAGAGCTGGGAGTATTGTGTTGCTGGGGGCAGTGGGAATATTAGAAGGAGCTGAAGGGCTTGGGATTAGAGAGGAAACTGGTGGTAGTGCTGGGTCCAGAGAGTGATGAAAGAGCCATTGGAAGCATCTGGGACTGTTGGCAGCAGGGGATAGTAAATATGAGGGAAACAAAGGTTGAGAGGAGAGAAGAATAGAAACAAGCTGTAAACTGGTAAGAAACAGCTTTTCACTGATTCCACAGTTCATGGAATAGTTTGTATTTTCTGGATACTGGCTGAACTGATGTGAACTTAAGTCAGTGTTTTAGTTCAGTTCCTTTTTTGCATGTATTCATATTGGTGCTTCAAAAATAAAAAATGAGTACCTATCCATAACTGGGGAAACGTAACTGTTGCACAGCCGTGCATGTGCGTTGTGAAAAAGGTTGATCACAAGTAGATTTTTCTTTTCAATATTAATTTCATTTGAAAATTCACGTTAATAGTACTCTTCTGTTTTCCTGTGCCTTTTCAAATTTTAACAATCTATTTTATTTCATTCCCACACTACAGGCAATCACTTTTAATTGTGTGTTATCCTTTTCCTAAATATCAGTGACTAAAGGAGCACATTACAATGTATCTGGAGAGTCAACAGATTTGGAGACTGTCTAGAGAGAATTAAAAACATGTAAATTTGGGGGTTAGTGCCACTTCTCTCTTGCCAGCTGTCTCTGAGAATTTCTTTCTGTATTTGTGAATTCAAAAATCACCTGTCAAATCCTCATACCTTCTGGAGACCCATCAGAAGAATGGCTTGCATTAGGCAAGTCACTGCAAGTCTTGCAGAGTGACCTCAGGAGAAATGGAGTCAGTTTACTAAGGAACTCTTACTAACACAGCACAGTGCATGGGAAACTGAATTCATCGTTACACACAGCTTGTAATTCAGCTAGTATTTGGGACTTGTCGCCTGTAACAAGGTATACAAATGTGCTGATGCATGCAGGGTTCATGCTTGTTACTTGGCTGCTGTAGAGGGATAATACAAGGAATGTGGATTCTGGAGTAAAGGTATTGGCAGGGGAGGAGGACACACACCCTCTTCCTTTCCAGCTGAGGGTTAGCGTGAGAATTATCAAGGAATTTGAGTACATCCTGAAGGAGGATAAGGAAGGAAGTCTGATGATGCCGATTCCCTTACCTCCCCACACTGTTTTGTGAGTTTGCACGTGAGTTTACACTCTGTGTTCATTTGAGTGCCAGTACTTTTACCAGCTACCATAAATTTGCAGGGAGCACAAGCATTCACTGCCTATCTGGAAATTTGACTCAGGTGCAGTCTGGATCCACTCTCACAGGCACTGTATTTTTATAGTCACGTTAGATTTTCTGTTCAGGCTTGTCTCTATTCCAAAGAACAAACATTAAACCACTAAAGTTTAAATGAATTATACAGAACCAGCTTTTTCTCTCTGTATCTTAGTTTAACTCCCAGAATCTGAGAGATAACTTAAGAGAAAGTATTTTGTATTTCATGCGGTTTCCCTGATAGCCAAGCATAAGTGAAGTTCAGCTTTGAAGTTCATAACTTTTTAACTAGTTTGTGCATTATCAGTAAGACTGATAGCTATGTTTTTCTTATTTTTCTCCAAAACTAAGAAGGTTCTGATCGCGTGTTATAAATTATTTTAAAAATCTCTTCTAGGGGTTGTACAGCACTTGCGAAATGGACAGCTATTACGAGAAATTTATATAAACAAACATAAACTGCTCCAGAGTGACTGGACAGCAAAACAGCTCTACTTGGAGACAACAGGAAAAAGTCGAACCCTGCAGAGTGCACTGGCACTGCTCTACACGTTTTTGCCAGATTTTGACTGGAAGAAAATTAATATGAGACATCAGTGGAGCACCATTTTTTGCTCTGGAAGCTGTGACTGCCCAATGCGTAACCACTACCTAGAAGAGGAACAGCGCCGACAGTACAGCTTACGGGTGAAGAACAACAATTTGGAGAAAATATACGTGGATATGGCAAAGATTGTAGGCATTCCCACCAGGCAGTTGAGAGCTTCTAACCCAATAGATTCTCTCTTGTGCTATTTTTGTCATAATGTCAGTTTTCCGTGTACTAACACTGGCTGCATTGGTATGGAACACTTTAAAGTAATCAAGAGACATCAGTTAGAGGATGAGAGAGAAAGACAGGAGAAGAAACTTTATTTCTTGTATGCACTATTGGCTACTCATCCTCTCCTCAACCAGACTGTTAACCGGCTGCAGCGTATTGCAGAAGGCAAGAAAGAAGAAGTATTTGTTCTTTACTCTGCACATGATGTCACACTGTCACCTGTTCTTAGTGCCTTGGGCATTACTGAAGCCAGATTTCCAAGATTTGCAGCCAGATTAGTCTTTGAGCTGTGGCAGGATGGGAAGAAACCCAAAGAACACTTTATCCGCATCCTCTATAATGGTGCTGATGTCACATTCCAGACCTCATTCTGCAAGGATTATTATAAACGTTCCAGCAAGCCCATGTGCCCACTAGAAAAATTTGTTAGCTTTGTCAAAAGGGATATGTTCTTAGTTTTTAATAGCACTAGTTACTATGATGCATGTCGTAGAAGACCACTGTAGGGAAGGGAAATGAAAAGGAAGCAATGTTAGCTTGTGTATCAGTGAAAGTCTCTGTATCTTTTCTGGTGGAGGGGCAGTTCAGTTTGGTTATTTCTTGTACTTGTTTGTGTAAGTACAAAAGAATATTGCTTGAAACAATTTTCAGATAGTTTTATTTTCATTTAAAAACCATAGATGGTCTTCAATATAAGAATAAATACTGAGGGAGTATTACGTATATGTGTGTATGCTCACGTATGCTGTGTTAACTGTAATGAATTGATAAACCACATGGGCTACTGTAACCTGGATGTTGCTTGATAAAAAAGTGAGAGAGCTTAGATTTGATTTCTCTGAATTCCAGAGCAATACTTGTATACCATGAGTTTAAAAAGAAAACTGTTCTTTTTTTTTTTTTCCCACCACCACATCACAATCATTTTAAATGGCTGTATCAAGATATTTATAAATTCCAGGCATCTGTATGAAACCTTTTGTAAAGAGTTCTTGAAACTCCCTCCTCACAGAGAAGCATTTTAGTATTTTAAGGGACAGGTCTTTAAGAAGTGCATATGTGTATCTGTGCATACTTAGCTGGGCGTGCACAGGTGAGTACATGTCTTTTTGCTCACAGACCTCTAAATATTTGGCTTCTGTTGTCTGTGCCAGAGAAGGGTGTCCTGGAAAATAGATACAAAACTCTATTCTTTGATTGCACTTTCAGCACTTTGAATAGTTCAAACACAGTCTAGAAATATGTAAAGGTCTTGTGACTACCTTTATAACAGATAGATAGCAAACACTAACATTACCACTAAATCTGAGTGAGAAATTAGGACTATAAATCAGTTTTACGGTGAAGTGTTGCATTCTTTCCCATTAGGAACACTCTCAAGCTGCTATGTTGTGGAACAAATCAGTGTTTTAGGAATTTGATATAGTGGCTGCTTGAGACAGCTTGACTAAACACTACGAAATTTTGTAGTTCAGTTAGTATTTTTATGGACTAGGAAGCTCTTATTTTGTAAGACCAGACTTGTACATATTGTACTGTGTATATTTATAACACAGTAAATCTTTCGTACTTGTTTAGTTTGTGAAGAGCTGTGAAAAGCTGACTTTTAGACATTTTTTCCCTCGATTGGGATGTATAGATTTAAGAATAAATTGTCTTTTATGGGTAATTTGAACAACCCCAGTAGATACAAAAACTTGTATTTTAAACTGCTTTCATCTTCTTTAGGAGTAGCAAATTGAGAACCATTTTTTAATATAAGTGTTTGAAAAAGATTTTTCATTACTAGAATATTAAATTTTATAATGGTGGAGCTTTTTACACATCTAGAAGTAATTTAGTTTGTGACTTGTGATTCAATGGTGCTAGTTTATCGAAAGAAATATAACTAAACATAAATTCTCTAACTTCATTGGCATTCCAGTCTTTCTCTTTCTCTCTTTCTCTGTTTCTCTGTCTCTCTCTCTCTGTGTTTGCAAATGCTGCATTTGAACATGTTTCTTTTAAATAAAATTTTGGGGACTCTTTGTATACTTGTGTGTTACACTTAATTCTGATTTCCTTAACTGTTTGCAGTAGCAAGTTTGTGCATTTTGTAAGCTGCTTGTCCCATTATTAACTTCCATGTTGGCTCACAATAGCACTTAACATGTTCTGGTTCCAAGACTGAGTAGGAGAAGGTAAATACTTCATGAATGCTGAAATAGAAATGATGATAGAAAATTTGGGGCTTTTGTGGCATATTGGAGTGTAACTGCTAGAAGGGCTTTCTTTGCCTAAGGGACTAGCTGTATTAGTTGGCATACATAATTTTCTGTTGGAAGGCAAACAGGAAGAGGGAATCTGAAAATTTGAGCTCGCTTGGAGTAAAACTTTTTTTGTATAAATGATGTGAAGTGGATCATTGGTCCAAAATAAGCAATAAGTACTGTGAAGAGTTCTTAAGTTATCTGGGAAATGCTTCTGTAACTCTTCAAAGTATTGTCTCTGGGAGATTTGAAGCTGATTTTGTGACCATTTTCAGGAATGATGCTGAAGTGCAGAAAACTACCATAGGCATATCATTGGAGTTTAATGTGTTCTTTAGAAGCTTTGAACCATTAACTGCTTTTGCAAATGCCAGAGTTGATATCTTCAAAAACTTGTGCTAGGAATAGCATCTAACCTTGCACCTTTATCCAAAGATAGACCATAGAAGTGTTTTCTTTTGATTTGCCTTTGCAGAAGGGTCCCTTTTGTTGTAGGGATTTTGCGATACGGCTATAAATTGGCATGGACGTGAGTTTGGATGGCTTTCTAGTTTGTTGAGCTCAAAGAACCCTTGAGATCCCAGATGTTGATGGATATTGCAGCTGCTCTCTAAACTTCTAACTTTACTATCCTATAGAGTAGTAAAGATGTACTGATTTTTATGTGCCTTTTTTCACTGGTCAACTAATAAGCACTTTACTTGAAATCTTAACTAGATTTTGGGGCTGATAACCTAAGTGAATTAGTCATGTTGGGTGCTAGGAAATATGTGTTTGGCCTGTACAGTCAAGAAGAAAGCGGTGAGACAGATGCAGAAAATATGATGCTATTACGGTTTGTAGTTTCTCAGATTGCCCCAGATGTCAAATGCTTGTCTTTTCTGGATGTCTAATCTCAATCAGTGCTGTTATGGAGATGAGTGTGTCCCTGATAGTGCTGCTGTTGTGAATATGAAGTACTCCTATCCTCTAGCCAGAGTTTTTTTTTCCTTAGAGTGGTATGGGAAGTGATATTTCATTCCTCATTTCCTTTTCGTCTTTCTCAGTCTTTGCTTCAGTGTTATCAGTAAGTTTGCCGCCACGTTTAAAGAGGTGGAAGAGTGGGTAGAGAAACGTGTGCTCTTTTTCTAGCATTGTGCAGGCCAAGCACTCCCCCTGCTGTCAGTACTTACTGCACAGCCTCTGAATAAAGGGATGATGCTTCTCATAATGTTTTTAAGAATGTTAGTGTAGTGCCAAGTATTTAAATGGAGGAGCACAAGCTGAATGTTACTCTTTCACCTAGGGAAACGTATATAGAACATTATTAAATGTTCTCTATAAGAAAAGAAGCTGTGTGGCCAGAATGGAATGCAACATGGTGAAAAAAGCAACGCAGTTAATAGTTGTTCAAGTTTTGTCTTTGTCTGTTTTTCTTCTGGCATCCAGTCCATAAGTTTGTGCTACCGGGCCATATGCATGCATTATAGTAAAAGGCACTTACATTATTTTGACTGTTTCCATTTGCTGCTCTTCCTGCACGCTCTTCTCCTTATTTTGAAAAAGAGATATGGGTACATGAAAAATAACAGATAAGTAACTTTCGCTATTTCTAGGGGAAACACGGATCATTGTGGTTTGCTTAATCACAGGTATGATTTTGCTAAAAATGGAACATCTCCAGAATTCAAATAAGAATTAATACCTTTTAGAATATTGCAGTATCTCTGAAAAGGCTCTTCAGATTGTTCAGGTCAGTCTCTTGAGAATGTAGCAGATACAACACATCAGTATCTCTCTGTGTCTGCAAGACTGAGTCCAGTTTTCAGCTGCATTCATAAAACTAGGACTGAGTGTGCCACCACTGTTAGGAGAATGGACTTTGAGTCTGAATCTGCTTGAAAAAAACTCTGACTTTTTGCTTTATACCTAAGAAAAGGCTAAACCCATGGAGAGCACTTGCTGCAAACTTGACATCAGACTGGAGTCACCTCCATGATTTGCATATGATGGTGATGGACAGAATAACAGGACAGAATCCAGAAGACTGGAGGAGGGAGAGTTAGGATGAAACTCTGAGTCCAAGCTTTGGGACAAACATTTTTTCATTAAGATATCTAAGTCAGACTTTGCAATTTATCAAGGATTCCATGATTACAGGAGGGTTGTTAGAAAGCAATTCTTAACCTGACCTGTCATTTATTTTTTTTAATCATGCATTCGGTATTAGAATATGACCAAGTAACTGTCTGCAGTTATTAATGGCTTGCCTACCACCTCAGCACCTGATGCAAACATCAGATGATACATTATAACTGATCTTGTGTGTGCTACTAAAAATTTAGCAGCCATATTTTAGTTTCTAATGCTAACTAGTCATTACTATGTCTCAGACCATTCATTTGGCCATGCTATTAGTCTGAAACCTTTTGATATGTGTATTAGGCATACTAGCATTCATTGGCTGTGAACTTGTTTGTAGAAAATAAAACCTTATTAAAAAGTATAACAGCTGTTTCAACCAAAATGGGCCTTGCACTAAAGTAAGGATGGTAGTAAGAAATCTGGATTGGGAATATATGAGAAGCAAAATCAAGAGGAAAATCTGGAGCAAAATTTTCAAAGATGCATAAGGGCCAGATTCTTCATATTGTTTAGATGACTTAAGATGTAGAACAGTTGCATCAAAAGGTGTCTTTGTGCATCTGAGAATAAGACTCCCTAATATTTTTATTCTTATAACAAAGTTAATACATCACAGCCTTTAAGAATATGTCTTTACCTAACCCTTAGAAATAATTACCTCCACAGAATGACTATTTGTGAGGTTTACCCTCCTCTTAAAGAAAAATCATGCTTGTTCATGCCAGAATGATGTTCGTATCCTCATTCAGTAACATTTTAATAGCGCTAAAGGCAAGCTCATTCAGCAAAGGCCACAGTTGTTCACATGTTCAGGAGAGGAGGAGCAGTGTTCTGGAAGACAGATGACAATGTGAATGAAGGCTGAAAGCAGTCTTGGTGCTGTGGTGGCTGTGTGGGTAATAATAATCCTCAGACTGATTCTGGGTTTATTAATGGGCATCTAAAGACAGCTGTGTTGTGTCCAGTTGTGCTATTTGCATTTGTAAAAGGGAGAGAGGAGGAAATCTTCAAGGAAAGAGCAGCAAGAGTGGTCAGAAGCTTTTTAAAAATGGGCCTTGCGGAAGGCATGGAGCCCCTCGTGAACCTTGTGTTTTCCTTATCACCAGGATAAAATGTGACTTGGCCAGAGTATGAAGCCAAGGTCTTCTAGCAGAGATTTGGTGGATGGCATGGTAAGATGTGAGGGCTGAGTGTTGAACAAAAAACAAGTAAGGAAACTGCAGTTCTTAAAAAGTGGCAGGGTAATTAACCACTTAATTAGGGATGTAATTCATTTGCTAACCATTTGAGTCTTAAATTCTAGACAGGATGTTTCATTAAAAAGATATGTCTTACTGAGGTAAGATGTTAAGAGGTTTACATGAGGGAATCAGCTTTTGGATTTCTGGGCTTTGTGCTATACAAGAAGGCAGAGTAGATTATGTTAATGGTGTTGTCTTGATTTAAAATGTCATTCAGCTGCTTTATGTTTTGTTTTTTGACCCAAATATAGCAGAGTGTAAAACCAGCTATTCTTTCAGTATATAATATGCCTTTCCAGAGTCTTGAGATTTTCAATAATGATGTTATAGCTTGTTTCTGTTTCACATTTTTGTGCTAATATCAGAATTTGTTTTCCTTCTTTTCCTGCAGCAGTAGACGTGTGAACAAAAAAACTAACTTACTGCGTTGCTACTACCCACTTATGTGCATGTCCAAGAGTTAGTGGATGGGTGTTACCAAATCTCTAAGGGGAGGGAGGTAGCTAACAGCTAATTATGCTTCTGTATATGCATATTTCAGGATGATGTGCTTATCTGCCACCTCTTCTGAGCTGCATACATGGAGGATGCAGAGCAATGAAAGACTTGATGTGTCTCCAGTGCTGCTAGAGGGGTTAAAAGAAAGAGCTGCAGTGCTGAGATCCTTCTCGCATACCTCCGAGTTAGCTATGGAAATGAAATGATGAGCAAGTTGAATTATTGAACTTGATTCACTGTAAGAATTTAAAGTTTGAATGAATTTATGGTTCAATTAGAGGATTTATATTTGGACCAAGGCCATAAATTTAACTACCTGAACAATGGAAAGAGGAATTAGTGGGAATTTATATTTATCACCAAATTGATGAATGATCTCTCTATTGGGATGGAATGAAGAATTCCCTACTAACTGGGAAACCTTGACTTGAGCAGTTGCATGGTTTCATTGAATGATAGGGCCAGAAATAAAACCTGATGCTGCTTAAGGAATGCTCTTTGAGATCCTATTGCTGCCTTGAAATTGATGTAGGAGTGGGATGCTTGCTTTGTGTGTTAAACACACTATTTAGAAATCAAAGTTTTAAAATGTTGAGTACTTTCAGCTGAGGTGAGATGTCTAATGTTTTCTCATATAATTCAGTTTATTTTGCAGTGCTGATGCGCAATTTTTTTTTTCCTCCTATATTCACTTCAATTCTGGTAGGTACAATAGTTTTACTTTCAAATGCTCCTTAAACATGATGAAGGCCAAATGGCTTGCCTTGAGCTCTCATATTTTGGATTTGTATTTGGGAAATGTGGAAAAGGCATCTAAATGGAAAATATTTAGGTGCAAAGTAGTAAAGAACAAAGGTTTTTTTTGAAATACTGTTCAAGACTGGGGAGGGGAGGGGGAGGATAAGGAAATGGGCAGTTGTATTTACAATAGATAAAAAGGGATGCTCTCCTGTAGTGGTTTGCTGTTGGGGGGGAAAAAAAGAAAAGGTATGGTGTGAATTAACCAGGGGAAAAAACATGCCTTTGCTCTGAAATTGCAATATTGTGAAAAATCACAGTTAAAACCAGGTAAGTTGCAGATGGTTTTCATCCTGGGGTCTGAAAAATACACTTATTTTTCCATGTTTTAAGTCAATAGTTACTTATTTATAGAAGATGCTCAAAACCTGGGGTGAAGTAGTGATGATGATGACAACTGTGACAGCTGTTTTGAAGTGACCAGTTCATACTACTAAACATAGGTGTGTCCTGCAGGCCCCTGTAGCTTTGCTTTCCTGTGTGCCTCATTCAGTTCTGCTCTTTTCAGGAGAGCAAGATTTTAAGTTAATAAAGCCTATAGTGTATGGAGTTATAAACCAAAGCATAAATACTTTGATATTTCCCTTCCGTTTTTTGGGTTTGGTCTCTGGTGGTTTCCCTGTCTTGTAATTAGGTTTATTCCTCTTTTCCACATTGCACCTATGAAAGGAGCCGTGCCATGTTCTGTGTATTACGTCATTTTTCAAGTAGCTGAGCTATGACAGGCTCTAAAGAAGAGAGAAAACCCGCCACAAACAGCAGCTCACACCCTTGTGTTATGCAACAACTACTGTATGTCACCCAACTGGGCCATTCCTGTGCAACTGGGGACTCCTGCTGATGGTGACTCCCTGCAAAGTTCTTAAAACTGAAAACTTGAAGGTACATTAGAACAGCGACTTAAACCAGTGGCTAGCCCCTCTCAGTTGACTCTCATTGGAGGTTGTACAATATATTCAGGACACAAACTGCTTACCATCGACCTTTGATTGTTTCTGTAAATTCTTCACTTCTAATGGTATAATAATTCTCTGTTTCTCCCCTGAATGCTGGCACTGCCCCTTGGAAGGGCCGCTGCTTACCCCAGAGCTGAGGACTGTTTGGAAAGCTGTTCCTTCAAACTGAAAACAAAGAAATGCCACTGAGCACTTTGCCCCAAAAGTCCTGGACAGCCATGTTCAAAAGTAATCTGGAACCATTTTAAGCTATTTCTTTAGCATCCTCTGATAAAAATCATCATTAAAAGTTTGTTTTTGTTTTTTCAAACTTCTATTGAAAGTACAGAAAAAGAGTGGAAAAAAAGCAGTGATGTAATTTGAAATGTAAAGCTGTCCAGGTTTCATTACAGGAACAGGCTTTGCTGTAGAGAAAACACAATGCATCTGTTTGTCAGTCTTTCATGTGCCATTGAAAAATGGTGGAGAACGTGGGGGAGAAAAGTTTAACTGAGAAAGGCTGAAGCTCTTGCTGCTGAAGGCCCTTGCAGGACAGGGGACACAAGATACAAAGCGGAAATTGATAGCAGAAATAGAACCATGGCCTCTGTCTCTGTTGCAGCTTCCCTGGAGCAGGGACAACAGGCCATCATTTTAAGCACACCAAAACCTTGTCTAATACAAGGCTATTTTAGAGACTCTTTTTGTTGTCTCTTCGTGTTCATGTTGGTGTTCCCAAAGAGGCAATGCCTGTCAATGAAAAAAAGAAAGGAAAGGGATGCAATGGAGGAGGTAACAGGAGGAATTAAAGTTGCAGGTTCCAGATGTTCAGCTTGATGCTGTGCCAAGATCCTCTGGATCCAATCACTATCTCACTGCAGTCAAGATATTTTTGTTAAGATATGGGATAAAAGGCTCCTCTCCATGAACACAAAGGAGCACAGAGGAGCAATGACAGGTGGAGGAACCCCAATAACCTAATCAGAGACACAGAGCACCCTGACCTGGCTTCTCCCAGGGCTGGCATGGGACAGTGATCAGCCCCCTTGTCCGCGTGTGAAACCCATGAAGATGGGTCAACAGGAGAGGCTCTCTGGAGCTCCAGCTGTGGGACTCGGGCTCGCGTGCAGCTGCCAGCAACTGGGGAGACTGAGGAGCCAGGACCAGCTACTGGATAGACAGAGTGTCCAAGGCGAGTTACTGGGGGACACATACTGCATGTGTGTGGGTGCCAGTGTGCATGGGGGTGTGCGAGGTAACTGGAAAGCTGGGGGAGTCTGGGGCCTGTTAGCAGGCAGACTGTGCCAGTTACTGGAGGAATCCACATTGCATGTATTTTCCACTAACATACCTTCATTCTGATCAGGCAGAGAGGGGAACAGGATGCGACCGTTGGTGCTGTTCATGTTTGCATGAGTGCTGTGTTTTCCAATTGTGTTGTTCTGTGTGGCTGGCCCTGTGTATATGTATATGCATATTGTAGGCATGTGTTTGTGTATGTGGCCATTGGGAATACGTGCTCAGTCTTGCTACTGGAGACACGGAGCTACAGCAGCCTCGCCTCTATAGCGCTACCAGATTGGGCAACCCCAAACCATTTTGTAATCAGAAATAGTGATCTAATAAAGGGATTCAGCAGATGTAGATGGGAGGATGACAGTAATAGTGATAAAATTTTCTCCTCTTTGAAAAATTTCATCTCCCCCAAAAAAGGAGTGACAGAAGGAATCGAGTCTAGTTTCTGATGAGCTGATACTGGTCCACTACTTGCTAATTTCCTTCTCCTTTCTGAACTGGTCAAATATTTAACATTTGTCTTGCACAAAACTGTTTACAACAGGCTTTCGACCAATTCAGTGTCATCTCCATTTTTAAGAAAAACTTTGTATGTAACAGGCTACAGAGGTCTTCTGCTACTTTCATACATGCATAGTTCAGGCATCAGAAAGGTGATTAATGACTACTGACATTACTAGCTGTCAAGCAGGCTATGATAATAGCTTGAGTATGTTCTTATCCCTACCCCAAGTGCCAGAGAGGTACCTTTTTGCTGAAATCTTTCTCAGAGAAGTTTAAATGATGTCCATTACTATGTAATAGAGCTGGTGTAAGATGACATTTGTCAGCAATTACTGTGCTCTCAGCTGTGTTCCCCACCCCCTTAGATCTGAACTCACAGTTAAGTAGGTTTATGGAAAGTTTTACCTGTTAATTATTAACTTCTCCTTCAGTCTGCGATGTGGTAATTGGGTTTTCGTGAAAAAGAACATTGCAATGCATCAGCTTGCAGAGGTGTCATAAAAATTTTCCCTTTTAGTAGGGGGGTGCAACCAGCCAGTCCCACTCTGAAGCAGAAGCTGGTGGCTGTTAGGAGGTAGGCAGCCAGCTTAAACACATGCACGTAGACAGGGTGTTATGAACTGCAAAGGCTTGTTATGTGTTTGTAATACTTCTGACAATGTTCATTCAGACTGGCATAAAATGTAAATTAATTGTCATGGCAGTACCCTTGTATCCTGATACCCATGTGAAATAGGAATCACAAGATTGGACTGAATTTTCCCTTTTCATGAAGGACTGGTTGCCATCCTTAATCTTTGTAAAGCACTCTGGCAGCCTTAATTTCTGCCTGTTGGGCCAGCAGCCTGCTGAGGAAAGAAATTGCTGTAAACCCTGAAAGCATGCAGCAGGAGATAAAACGGCATTTTTCTTTCCTTGATAGCTCCTTTCTTTGAAGTCATGCTGAATTGCAGCAGCTGCTGAGGATCTAGCCCTGCACCGTCATTAGTGTGAATCCTGTTGCCGTGTTCCTGCTGGCGGGTGACACAGTTAAAATCCAGCTTATTTGCTCCTGCTTATTTCCATAGCTGCTGATCTCCTTTTAGTTGTGTCATTCCCTGATGTTTGTGGGGGTTCCTGAAAAACAGTAACTGTGGGCCTTGCGAGCGCACCCTGCACTGGTGTTCTCCGTACTTGTACACGGCGGTTAGCTCTACGATGTGCTTCTCCATTCAAGCAGTACAGCCCCGCCGCTGTCTTAGCTGCCAGGCCCGGCTCGCAGCTGTCAGGTCTCGGCCCGGGGGCTGGCGGGGCGGCCAGGGCCGGGGGGCTGCGGGCCACCTCCGCTGCCGCAGCCCCGCGACGCGTCCAGCCCTGCGCCGGCGCGGCACAGGCCCTCACTGCGCCTTCTCCCTCCGCCCGGTACAAGGGCCCCGGGCCTCCTGCGGGCTCTGCCGCCGTAAGGCGCTTTCGGAGGGTCCCTGTGCCCTCTGCCGCTCCGCGGGGCAGAGGGAGCTCCGTTGCGGAGGGCAGGAGGGAAGATACAGGCCCCTCCGCGGGGGAGGGGGGGCGCCTGGATGCGGCCGCTGGGAGAGCGCCCGAGCGTGCCGGGGCCGGGAGAGCAGGGTCACCGCGCCCCGCTGGCGGCTTGGAACCGCTGAGGAGAAACGGCCGAGGCGGGGGAGGGACGGGAGGCCCGGCCCGGCCCGGCCCGGCCCTCTCCTCTCCTCTCCTTAGGCGGCGCGGGCCTGCGCCGCCCCCTAGTGACCAACGGCCGTAACGGTCGCTGCGCGAGGCGCCGTGTCGCGGGGGTGGCGCCCGCCGCGCCGCGAGGGAGCTGCCCCCGGAGGGAGCTGCCCGCGGAGGGGCGCGGGAAGCGTGTGGAGAAGGCAGGGGGCGCGGCGGGTCCTGCCGCGGGGCTCCGCCGTGTCGCGGGGGTGGCGCCCGGAGCTGCCCCCGGAGGGAGCTGCCCGCGGAGGGGCGCGGGAAGCGTGTGGAGAAGGCAGGGGGCGCGGCGGGTCCTGCCGCGGGGCTCCGCCGTGTCGCGGGGGTGGCGCCCGGAGCTGCCCCCGGAGGGAGCTGCCCGCGGAGGGGCGCGGGAAGCGTGTGGAGAAGGCAGGGGGCGCGGCGGGTCCTGCCGCGGGGCTCCGCCGTGTCGCGGGAGCGGCGCCGAGGGCGTGAAGCGCGGTTGCGCCTCGGGCCGCGGCTGCCGGGGTTTGATCTGTAGGTATGAAAGTGCTAGTAAAATAATATTTTGATTGTAAATTAAAATCACATTAAAAAAAGCTAAAAGTTTAAAAATCACAGTAAAAGGTTGCCGGCATTAAAGTTCTGGCAATAATGAAAAGTCACTGATTTGCGAATGTTGGGCTATGTTGCGTGTAGTATTTGCAACCCTGGGTATGTGCTTTTCCTCACTTATTGCATGAGTGAAATCTTAGCAGAATCTGTGGTGAAATACATTAGTCTTCTTGAGATTTGTCTGGAGAGAGGGGCTCTCCTCTCTCTAAAGGCAAACTCCCAGAAAATATTCCCTTGCTTGAATGCCACCTCGGTCAAGCCTATGCTTCCTCTGAGAAGTCGGGATGCAGGTTGAGTCCATGCCCCATGTTGACGTTGCACCCCAACTTTGAATGATATTTGATTGCCAGAGAGCATTCTTGCTGTATCTGTAGAGGCACACTATGATACAAAGTGTCATCAGCTCTTGTAAAAATGTGTATTTCCCTGTAAGTATAGCTATAGGTTTCATCCAGCTGTGGCCATCATGAGAGTACCGAGGCAGTTGCTTGGTGCGTTTGGAAATTGTCTCATCAGGAAACAGAAATACTGCCGCTACCGTGTGAATGAGATGAGACAGATACAGAACAACAGATAACAAAGAACTGGAAACAACAGGTGCAGGGAACAGTTTAGGGAAGCCCTAAAGTGAAAGGTGTCATGTAATTCATTTGAATACTTCTGGATGTTACATTTCAAAAAACCTGAAGTTGGATTGTGGTTAATTTGTGAAAAAAAAGTTGGGCTTTGTTAATAAATGATTCATTGTGAACCTATTTAGCGCTAGAGTGAACTAGCTCTAAATATACTTTGAACAATTGCGTACTGCCCTGGAATGGGAGATGTAGTGTTGCTTTAGTTTGTTTTAAAATCGCGTTCTGCTTCATCAGTACAGAATATAGGGGTCATGTTTTCTCAGTCATATGTGTCTTTAAATAATGAACATAGAAGAGATGAAGCATGGCTCCAATTTCTATCTCTCTTTCTTTTTTTTTTAACTTTCAATTTACCATTGAAGCATTTGTAATTTCTCTTTGCTCTTCAAGCTCCTGAGTTTAAATGTATTATTTTATCAGTATAAAATGGCATTAAAAGAGGAAACTAACTTGCATAGTCTTCAAAGATTTCCTTCTATTCTTTCTATTTACTAAAAGAAAAAATGCTATATGGTTGATACCAGTTAAGACAAAATGTAAATATTTAACAATGAAATTATTTCAGTTGCAACAACAAATTCATAATTACTTTGCTTAAGAGTAAATGGGCAGCTAGTATGAATAAATGTATCTCCCTTGATTTCTATGCGATTACAGCACTTTCCGTGCCCAGGGAATGTTTTCAAACTGTTTGATGAAACAAAGTATTTGAATTTGACACAATACCTTGCTTTAAATTAAGGATCTGTGGCAATGGTCTTTTGGTGAATTTGATTAATACAAGGGACTCCAGAAACTTTCTTCTCTCCTTCCCTCAAGAATATCTGGCCAAAGCATGTTCTTTTTTGAGGTATGATGTAACAGAGTAGCTCCTGCTGGTTTCCCAAGTCGTTGGCTTAGGATAGTTGGTTGGCTTATTCTGGGAGAGGTGGTGGAGAAGATGGCATAGAGGAAGGACAGTTTGGGGAACCCCCCTTAGTTAGGCAGAGATGGGGCCCTTCAGGACCTTGAGAGATGTGCAAGAGAAAGAGAACCAGAGCCAGGGGATGTTACTGTTTGTGGGCTGCATGAGCGAGAGGCAGAGGGAGAAAAGGATGGTATACTAAAGAAAAAGTATGGCCTACACAATGCACGGAGTAATCTTTTTACTTTTCTCAGTGCTGGTTTGGACTTGCTTCAAGTGACACGTTCAGTTTTGGACATGAAACCTCAAGAACAATGAGACGGCTTAAAAATATGTTTGAACAGCCTGAAGTAAGATAGACTATGGAAGAGAAAACTGAAAGGGGAGAAGGATTTAATGGCATGCAAAAATGGTTACTACGAAAAGGGAGAAAACAGTCTCTTCATGTCTGTCATGGTTAGGGCAAGAGGTAATTGTAGCAAAGAAGATTCAAGCTGGATACTAAGAAAAAATTCCAGGAGTAAGTCTAGCAAAGTGGTGGGAGAGGACTGGGAGGTCACCAGTCTTCAGTGTCTTTAGGAACAGGGGATACAAACATCTCCCTGTGAAATGAATAGGTGACTTCAGAGTCTCTTTCATCCTTATTTTTCTCTGATTCTAGAGAAATCTTTTATTTTTTCAGTATGGTAGCCATTCAACTTATATGTTCCTAATGTCTATTGCATAAAGTACTGTTGGCATATATTCGTGACAGTCTGCTGGCACACTACTTGGAAATTTGGAAGTTGTACACTTCTTCAAAGTTTTCAAGTCATGTACAGCTATATGATGACTTTTCATCCATCAAAAAGAAGCCACAGAATTTGGCAGGGCTGGGGTTTCTCTCAGTTCCCACAGGAGTGTGCAAATGCAGATTTCCTCCCTGGGTTCCTGCCAAAAACCTCCTCAGGGACAAATCTATACTGTCTGAAACTGCTACCTTTCATTACTTCCTTTTTTCCCCTTTCTCTCTAAAGAAGTTGAAATATTTTCTGTTAAAGCAGTGACAGCTCGGGCCACTTCATCAAAATATCAGTGTGTGTATGGGGACTCCTTTTCCAGACACAGAATTAAGTTGGGTTTGTTGCATCTCTAATCCACCATTTTTAGTACATTTTTTAAGCATCTTATTTTTAGCACGTGTATGAATATAGCAAAGTTTGGCCCTTCCAGAGCCCAGATGGTGTCTGTGAGTTAGTTTGCATTTGTGTGCATGTCCACATATAAATACAAATTTTTGTAATGGGAATCTCTTAAATAATCACAGAATCACAGAATCGCTGAGGTTGGAAGGGACCTCTGGAGATCATCTAGTCCAACCCCCCTGCTCAAGCAGGGTCACCTAGAGCACATTGCACAGGATTGCATCCAGGCGCGTTTTGAATATCTCCAGAGAAGGAGACTCCACAACCTCTCTGGGCAACCTGTTCCAGTGCTCTGTCACCCTCACAGTGAAAAAGTTTTTCCTCATGTTCAGATGGAAGTGTCTGTGTTTCAGTTTGTGCCCGTTGCCTCGCGTCCTGTCACTGGGCACCACTGAAAAGAGTCTGGTCCCATCCTCTTGACACCCTCCCTTCAGATACTTGTACACGTTGATAAGATCTCCTCTCAGCCTTCTCTTCTCCAGGCTAAACAGGCCCAGCTCTCTCAGCCTTTCCTCATAAGAGAGATGCTCCAGTCCCCTAATCATCTTTGTAGCCCTTCGCTGGACTTGCTCCAGTAGTGCCACATCCCTCTTGCACTGGGGAGCCCAGAACTGGACGCAGTACTCCAGATGCGGCCTCACCAGGGCTGAGTAGAGGGGGAGAATCACCTCCCTCGACCTGCTGGCAGCACTCTTCCTGATGCACCCCAGGATACCATTGGCCTTCTTGGCCACAAGGGCACATTGCTGCCTCATGCATAACTTGGTGTCCACCAGCACTCCCAGGTCCTTCTCGGCAGAGCTGCTTTCCAGCAGGTCAACCCCCAACCTGTACTGGTGCATGGGGTTATTCCTCCCCAGGTGCAGGACCCTGCACTTGCCCTTGTTGAACTTCATGAGGTTCCTCTCTGCCCACCTCTCCAGCCTGTCCAGGTCTCTCTGAATGGCAGCACAGCCCTCCAGTGTATCGGCCACTCCTCCCAGTTTTGTATCGTCAGCAAACTTGCTGAGGGTGCACTCTGTCCCTTCATCCAGGTCATTGATGAAGAAGTTGAAGAAGACTGGACCCAGGACTGACCCCTGGGGGACACCGCTAGCTACAGGCCTCCAACTAGACTCTGCACCGCTGATCACAACTCTCTGAGCTCTGCCATTCAGCCAGTTCTCAATCCACCTCACTGTCCACTCATCCAGCCCACACTTCCTGAGCTTACCTATGAGGATGTTATGGCAGACAGTGTCAAAAGCCTTGCTGAAGTCTAGGTAGACAACATCCACTGCTCTCCCCTCATCTACCAGCCAGTCATTCCATCATAGAAGGCTATCAGGTTGGTTAGGCATGATTTCCCCTTGGTGAAGCCATGCTGACTACTACTGATCACCTTCTTGTCCTCCACGTGCTTGGAGATGGCCTCCAGGATGAGCTGCTCCATCACCTTTCCAGGGATGCAGGTGAGGCTGACTGGCCTGCAGTTCCCTGGGTCCTCCTTCTTGCCCTTTTTGAAGACTGGGGTGACATTGGCTTTCTTCCAGTCCTCAGGCACCTCTCCTGTTCTCCATGACCTTTCAAAGATGATGGAGAGTGGCTTAGCAATGACATCCGCCAGCTCCCTCAGCACTCATGGGTGCATCCCATTGGGGCCCATGGATTTGTGGGTGTCAAGTTTGCTTAAATGATCTCTAACCCGATCCTCCTCCACCAATAAGTACATGGGGAGAAAAAAACTCTATATTCAGCTCTCTGATCTGTTCAGCATATCAAGTCAGAAGCATGCTTGAATAGTGCACTGTGCTCTGCATGTCCTGTTCTCTTTCATCAGGCGCCTCCTAAATGTGAATTTTCAAAATTCCTTTATGCATTTGTGCAGCTATGTTCCCTCCAGGGAAGGTAGTTTTTGTAATGAAAACATTTCCCTGCAAGAGGAGATTTCAGTCTCTGTCCTGTTAAATGCTGATTTAAATTTTTGGACTATCACAGCATTTATCAGTTCAGTTCCTATAAAAAACTACTGGGAGCTGTGTAGTTTACTTGCACAAAGCTAGGGAAAGGTACTGGTCATTATCTTCTTGAGGTGTTAGGAACAGAAGATAACTTTTGACAGTAAAGGAGAATTAGGTGCCTCTTATGAAACACTTTTAGCAGCCACCTTTCCCATTTAAGAGTTTTCCTCACTCTGATGGAGTGCTGATATGCTGCTTATTGTTGGGCATGTGGAAGAAAAGAACATATAGCTTTGGTACTTTAATCTGGTACTCAACTAAATCTAGTCTGTTGTTAGTATTTTAGCTTGAAAATGAGGTTTATATAATCACACTCTGTGCTGGTGTGTGGGGAAGTCTCCTCTCACTAACTTTTGAACCTGGGTTGATTTAAACAACATTAAACACGAGGGTGGAAGTCTCCAATTTTCTACAGATTTTGTGGAAATACATGGGCAGATGGAGGAGAGAGGCCTTCCATGTGCCTCAGCTGTAGGGAAAAGTTAAGAGGCTCTTCCGAAGAGACTGAAGTCAGTCAGAGATGAGATACAAATCTGCAGATGCCAGGCTTCTTAAATCCTGAATAAATGTTTCTTGCTTGTTCTTTGTCAGTAAACTTTTGTTCACAAATGTAGTACAACTAAGCATTTCCAAAACCCTACCCATAGCATCAGAGAGCTGATCTGCTGTGAAAAATGTCTGTAGAGAGAGTAGATGGGTAAATTCTGGATTATCTTTTTGACACGATAGTCTGCTTGTTAGTGTCAAGAGAAGAAGCAGTTCCAGGGGAATCTTTCTGGAAGCTTTAGCGTAGGATTTGCATTAAAAAGATCATACATGCCATCTGCTTGATGGAAGTTGAAATTAGGCAACTGAACTTGGCCCCTTCACAACTGTATTCTGCAATGAAACTTTGAAAAAGCTAGCCTGCACCTAGACTGAGAAATGTGAACTATATTCCAACATGGAGTGTCAGTAGGCTCAAACTGGGAATAAGATTCCACTAGGATCTTACTGACCACTGATATTGCCAGTCAAGTGAAGAAATGTCAATTCAAAATAAAAAGTTGCTAAGGGGAGTGCTACATTAATTCAAGTTTTACTGATTTTTACAAGAGCAGTGAAAGGAATGTTAACCCTAGTGTGCTGGTGAAATTCCAGACGCTGTAATTACACTGGCTCTGAAGTGCACCTGCAGCTTTAATATAAAAGCTGTTCTGCTTCCAGCTGTAACCTGCTGTGCAGTTATGCTGCTCAGTGTCAAACAGGTGCTGGAGTTCATCTGAGAGGTAAATGATAGTATTAAATGTACGGTTTGTACAGTGCTTTGTTGCATTTTTCAAAGCCCTTTCGGGTTTCCTCAGGCTAAAATACACACCAGAAATGAGAGACAGTTTGAAATGAGAGACTCTTTATCAACCTGCTTTATGAGATAACTTTGTGAGGATGCTAAATTTTTATGCTTAATTATGTGTTTTGCTAAAACTTGAAACATAAATAAACTATACAAATGAATAGCATATCAGTCCAGTGTCCTGGAACTCAAATATACTGTTTATAAAAGTATGTTTATCAGGGAAAAGGTCTTATATAGTGATTGAATAGAAAATCTCAATGCTGTTCATTTAGGAACATTTTCTAAGTTTTGTTTGCTGGGCTGGTCAGATGTGTATGAGCTCTGAAATAATGTGCTCCCATTGCATCTTGAATAGAAGGGTTTTAATCCTCTAATTTGAGGAAGAGGCAGGAAAAAAAGGAGTAATCTGCAGCTGGGTGATGTCAAGAGTGTGCAATCTCTCTGCAGTAAGTATGTAAGAATAGTGAGTATTTTTGTAAATGCAGGCATTGCCCAGGATCATTCTGTAGTTCATGGTGTAAGAGGGCTGGTCTGCACTGTGGATTGCTGACAGGCTGTTGTGCTTTGCCAGAATTTTGCAATTTCTTTTGAAGATTTTTCTTCAAGGAGCCAGTTGTAAATCTCTTAACTCACCTGTACCATAAATTACATTACTTTCTTTTTAAGTAAGTATTCACTGTTCTGTTGATAGTGGTTTACAAATAGAACACCTCCTAATGTAGCAGTGCACAGGACTTTCAACATGTATAGTCTGAATTTTGGCTTTTTACTGGGTGAATGACATTAGACTGCATTAAAATTCCTTGTGTAACTCAAAAAATTTCCTATTGTAGTGCCCTAGACTGATAATAATTGATTCCATTGGTTATTCCCCATTAATCCAACTCACATGATGATCAAAATGGTAATCTGAGTTCCCCGTGTGTGATAGCTTTTTTAGATAAGTATTTGTGTATTTAGTAGTGAGGCTGCCAGATGAGATAAAAAACCCACTACCATAGTACCAGTGAATACATTCAGTGAGAGGTGACCCTTTGAGCAAAACAGACTGGACAGTCAAAGTGCTTTGACTAGACAGTCAAAGCCAAAAAGAAGTCTTGCTCTCTGATTCTCACCAGAACCTTAGCTACTTCCCCTAGTGCCAGTTTCATGCTATAAACTCTACGAAACAGGAGCATCTTTGAGGTGTTTGTACTTAATTTCCATCTTGCCTGTCTTCAGTTTTTCCACCAGCACTATCACATCACTAAGCTCCATTCCTGCTGTTTACAGACCAAACCTCTCTTTCGCAGGTTAGCACTTGCACAAGGAAATGCTCAAAACCTCTTTCTTCTTCTTCTTCTTCTTCTTTTTTTTTTTTTTAATAACCCCCAAACTATAATTGAATGTGGAGCTGTCTGAAGCCAGTGCAAGGCAACTGCTGAATTTAGTCAGGACCTTAATGTATGTTATGCATCCATGTAAATCTCAGTCCTTCCTTAAAGTGATTTGTTGTTCTGTTCATGCTTGTGTAAGAAACCACTGGGAAGTGAAGATCATGGCTGGGGCGAGAAGGGGGAGAGCGTAAATGATTTGAGTAGAACTACTGGCAGAGTAAGCTGCTACTCGGTGTGAAGTGACAGGCTGAGCCCTCAGGTGACTATTTAGTGTTTGAGTAACTTGCAGGAGGGAATATTTTCCAGTTTGCCTTGAGCAATGGGAACCTTTGTGCTCAACAGGGCTTGGAAACTCTCTCTGCAGACTTTCTAGGAGCTGCACTGCCTACCTTTGCTATTTCTTCCAGCCCTGAGGTAAACAGGGACTGAACACTCCCTAAGCAGTGAGAAGTAAAGCCCCTCTGATCAGAGATAGTCTGAGCGGTGTGCTACTGCTCTGTGCCTCTGCTGACGGTTTCTAAATTGGGTTGCGACCTGAGAGAGGTAACTGAAGTTTGATCATTTGTATTTTATTAGAGACTTGTCATAGCACATGAAGGCTCTGGTTAGAATAGAAGTTCCCCAAATGAGAAAAATGTACTACCAATGTCAAATGAAATTCACATCAGCAACCACACTGAGCTGTGACTCTTCTCTCCCTCCTCCCATTCTTTCACAGAGTAGCATCTGATTAAGAAATCAGCAATGTCCGGTCAGAAACTCCACCAAGAGAGCTCTGTCACTCTCTGCATACAGAGTAGCAGCCAGCTGCCTCCGGGTGTGAAAATGAATTCCCTAGGTGTTTGCTTCACAGTATCATGAGATATGGAATGGAAACAGGCCCTGTAGAAGGCATGATGAAGGCCAGGGTACTCATCTGGGAGTTCTGTGTTGTGCAGTTCCTTCAGCTTCGAATGCTACAGTCAGTCAGGTGTTTATGTCCTGTCACACTTAGTCCTGGTTAGTGGCATCACAAACCCCTGCTCTACTTCAGACGGTGTTGTATGAAAGATGTAGGAAGAAGAAATGTCCAGGACTTCGGCTTTTAGCCAACAAAATGATCCTTTATTTCAGTCTGAGCTATTTTAATTTTTAACTTTAGAAGATAACAACCAGAGAGATAATGCTGTTAGGTTCAAAGTGACGTAACTTTAAATGCAGGGAGTCAGTCAACCAATGGGATCCCTCTTCTGGAAGATCTGAATTTCAGTCAATTCATTCCATGACTGATCTCTTCTAGAGATCCCTGTCTTTTACCGTGATTCTAATGTGGCCTAACACTGTTAAATTGTTTAAATGTGTATGAATGATTTTCTGAAGAATATTGTACCTACCAGTGTCTTTGACAATCCTGGGAATCACGGAGAAAAAATCCAGGTTTCTTTCATTATATGTTTCATTATATGTTGTGGCTGTCTGGCTCCAGATCCCAGGAATATCACCAGGTTCCTCTTCTCAGAATGGCTGAGAAGGAAAAGTGTGTCCATTTCCCCAGGAGACGTTGTCCCGTCACTGCTGGCCAGAAAGGTCTTACATGCTCAGAGCTTGCATATACTTTGGCCTTCTTCTCCCATGCCACCTCTCAGCAGAAAACATCTTTGAGAAATGCAAAACCACTTCTTTAATTGGTGGCAAATCCTGGTGAAAGAATAATGTGTTTTAAAAGGTTGATGGAAAGACTATACCTGTGGCTCTTGCACTTAACTCCCAGGTGTATCCGTATTCATGAGGCCTGTTACTGAGCATAGAATCTAGCTTGAATGCACTAAGAGCAATTGTACCTATCGCAATTCTTTCTCCTTTTCTGTTTATATAACAATCTATCCTATGTGATATATTCCGTTAGTTCCTTCCCCAAATCTACCACCTGATTTACGGACCATATTTGTGTCCTTATCTGATTTTGTTTGCAGAAGCAAGGTGTGTTCTGTATAGCAACTACTATATTATATACACCTACACTGTAAAGTACCTTTATTTAATTTTAGCTTCCTCCTCAACATGAAAGCAAGATGCCTTTGCTGCTCTTTTCTCTTCAAACAGTGACTCATCATTCAAATGCATGGCAGCTTTATTGAAAATTTACATGAGGTTATAGAAGTCAGTCCAGCTGATGGTTATGGAATGAATGCAATGCAAAATTTATTTGCGGGCTTTGAGTACTTTGTTATATTTTCAGTTGTTATTCCTCTTCCAAAATCCTAGAAGCTGAAAAATGAGAAAATAAGTAGAGAGAGAATCGATAACAGGAAAATTAACTTCTAATATAAAATGACAGCTTGACAGCGAACATATTTGGCATGAGTCGCAAATGCAGCGAAGAGTGGGAACCGTAATCTGATTTCTTAGATTTTATATCATCCTTTTATAGTGTCTTATATGTACTAACAGCATTTGTGTCATATGGGGGCCTCAATATTATTGATATTATATCACAAAAACATTCTCAGGATGGTCACTGAAGTGTCTCATGCCCCCTCAGTGCCATTTGCAATTAGTTTTTGGAATATTAAATGTTAACTTTTGGGGAATCCAGATTAGTTCTAACTGAAAGAAGTCTTCTGTACTGGATTGAGTCACCTCATAAGAACAGATAATCTCAAGACTTCTGTTCTTTGATGCTGAGATGTCATAGAAGTAACTTAAGTTTGGTATTATTAGATCTGAATCAAAATGTTAGCGCTGACTTGGCTTATGAATTGTAGCTGTAATCAAATCCAGACCCAGAGCTTCAATTCTTTTGATTTAAAGGAATAGGTGATGGCGCTGTACATGTGTCACATACATACAATCTCTACAGTGTCGTGCTTGGCAGTTGTTTCAGTTGTTTCTCCGAATATTGTATATAGTGTTTGTTTTTTTTTTCTAGCTAATTCTAGCTCTGTTTGGTAGAACCCGTCTTTGCCCTCCCTGTCTCTTGAAATAGCCAACACACCTTGCATCATGGGTGACTGAAAGTAGCTCATATATACCTCATATACCTTTCTCTTGTGTGTTTTTTATTTTTATTTTTATTTTTAGCCTTTGCTGTATGATGGCCCCAAAGGACCCCAGGCAGAATATTTCTTCTGAGATTCCTACAAAAAAGCCATTAATTCTTTCAGGTATTTTCCTCAACTGCAGGGCATTCATTTGAGCTAAATTAACTTGATTAAAAACTAGATCTATGTTTAGTTTTGAAGCAATAAAAAGGTAATGTGTGTTACCTAAAATAAGGATAAGAATTAGATGCATTTTTGTGGCATGAACCTGTTTTACATCTGAAGCTTAATGTTTAATAAAACGCATGGCTGAGAACACATGCCTTGCTTGATATTGAACGCAATCCCTATGCTTGCATGTGTCCAGTGGAAAAGATGACATCAAGGAAACCAATGCTTGGCTGTGTTTACTGAAACTTCCTAATGGGACTTTCAGTACTAGTTTTCTGAGAATGGCTTTGAAATCCTGTGTGTTACAGTGATGCAGATCTTCATTCACTGCAAAACAGACTCTGCAGTTATAATTCTACATGTTAAGAAAACTGGCCATTCCCTCTGCCTCTGCTTGGCTCTTTGGATATGGATCACAGCTCTTGTATTTGGACTCATTTTAATTTCTCTGGTTGGTGGAACTGAAAGATCAGCAGCCAACTCATTAGGAGAGCCATGACGCCGTCTCTTCCAGAGGTTCATTAGCGCTCACTCGGCAAGGTTCCCCAACACGCCTGGGCTCCTTGGAAGTAGCAACCAAATTGCACGTAGGTGTATAGTAAGTATCTGTCAGCAAAATGAATCGGTCTTTAACAATTGTGATTCTTCTGTATAAAAAAAAAATTAGGAGATTCCTCTGCTTCCTTATGTCACACACACTTTATAGCGCTAATAGCACTTGCTCCACATAAGGAGTGTGCATACGTTCTTCAACTTGCTTAAACAGTCTGAAGTGAGACAGCGTTAGTGTGCTTGATCACTTCTAAAATTATGCTGGTTATTGTGCCAAGTTAGAGACATGAATGTCAAGCCATTCCACAAGCCTAGAAAGGATAATAAAAGTATTTATGAATGTTGCAGTTTTAACTGTTAGATTTTTAAAGACCTCCACAGCTTGCACCAATTTATGGCTGTTCAGCTCTTAAAAAATCAAAACATATTACATACAAAAGAGAGTAAGGAAGCCATAAGCTACGCATTGAAAGAGCTATCTAAAAATAAGAGGTACAGCTATAAAATTTAATATCCCACTGAGAAAAGGAGAGGGTTTTTCTTGTCTGGTTACAAGGCTGTGCAGTTTTTCTGAAATGTAGTTCTCGTTTTGCCTTATACAGTCTCTATGGTGGTGACTGCTATTTTTATTTTAAAGGTGGGCTTTTTAATTTCCTTATTTATGTTTTGATTCTCAGCATAAGGGGTGTATTGTAACTGTTCTCTCTATTCTGGATGTTTAATTCTAAACCTTGACATGTAACAGCTCTGGATTGAGCTGTGGCAGCTGGAAATTCAGCACAGCTAACATACAGTCCCCAAGTCTGAAAAGTCTCAAAGATACAAATTTCACAACAGATCAAACAAACAAAAAAATATTCACAGAGAACAGCTGGAGTTGTTTTGTACCCACATGGTGACTGTTCTCTGCCACTGTCTGGATGTTTGGTACTTTTTTATAATTTTGCCTTGATATTCTCAGCTACTAGAGCAAGGATTGGATGTTAGAGCAAAGGTGTGCAGAAGTGAAAGATTTATTTTTAATTGTGACTGTTCAGGGCAGACACATAGTGCTCTCTTTCAGAAATGAAAGAGGTGGATAACAGAGGTGAAATGCACTTTTTTTAGTAGCCAAACAGAAAAATCGCACTATGAGATGGATTCTGGAAGTCAATTAGAAGATTAAAACAATAGAGTGGGAAACTATTTGTTCCTCTCAAACAGTCCACATGTTTGATAATTCACCTGGGGAGTTACTGTCTGGGAGAGAAAATTCTACCTATTCTATTAAAAGCCTCTGCCAGCTGTGTGAGACAAACTGTTGAAAGTTTCTTTCTTTTCAGAAGTGCTTCATGTTAAATGTCTCCCTATGTTTTGTTTGCTATGCTGATAGCCATTATAGGCCATGGCCTGTGTTATGAGAAATGTGAAATGTAATATTGATGTACTTGGACCTGGAGTGTGGAAAGCAAGTAAGGATTTTGGCTGACAGGGATGTTTTGGCATTTTTGAGAGGTTTGACTTTCAGAGGGTACCATCGATCCTCTGAAGAACAAAAAGTGGGTTTGAGAGTGGGGGGAGATACCAAGAAATCAATAGCTACCCCTGAAGAGACTTCTCAGAAATACTGTGAATAGTGTGTGTACTACTGCAGGTTTAAATTTAGGATCCCAGTCTGGCAGTTTTAGCCTATTTGTGAATTACATAATGTAATACTTATTTAAAAATGCTGTATTGACAGCTTTTAGAAGGCCAAATTCCTCTGACCATCAAAAGAAGATGTAAGCCTCAGAAAATATCCTTGCATTTTCATTCTCTCTCTCATTTTCTCTCTCTCTCGCACTCTCTGTCATTCTCTTGAGCTCACGCTCTCATTCTCTCTCTCTCTCTCTTGCACGTGCTCTCATTCTCTCTCTCTTGCTCTTTTTTTTTCCTCCCTTTTTTTTTTATTTTGCATGCCTCCTTCCCAAGGTGATTTCAGGCTCTCTTTATGTTGCTGGGTAGGACTGCTTAGCCATGCAGTGTCATAGCATTGGTAGTTTGTGAACTGTCTCCAGAACCACTTTGAAGCTCTCTTTGTCACTGCCTCATTTCAGAATTTGACAGCCAGTGATCACAGAGGATGAGAGGAAAGACAGGGATTAAAACACCAGCCTCCAAGTCCATTTGGGTTTTATTTCGTTGTATTTGCTGTGCATCCCAAAGCAAGTAACCAGGTCTCCTGGAGCGGCATTGTTAGCAATGCTCTGCAGTGCCCTCGTTGTATTCCTGTGGGAATCGATGGAATGGTTGCTGTTGACTTCTCTTCAGAAACACTGGCCAAACTCTGTTCCTAGAGGCCTTATGTGTCCACGGTGTCCATGTATAAATAAAGCGAGATGTAGCTTAGGAAAATGCTGTAGAAAATGGCATGTTTGAAGTGTTAATGTACTGCAGTGTTAAATCCTATATAAAAACTGTATGTATGACTAGGAAAGAGCACAAGGAAATATATGGAATTGCTGCTTTAAGGCATTTCCAAAGATTAACTACATTTCATGTTCTTCTCATTAATCAATATTTCCAAGGCCTCCTTTCATCTCTGTTATTCCATATGTCACATGAAGTAATAGAAATCTGAAACTGAGATTGGTTTTCAAACATAATTCTAGGAAAGCATCCCCCCTTTCACCTCTGCAGTGAAATACAGCACAAAAGAGCTTTTTAAATGAGACATCAATTATAAAATATGTGCAAAAATGAAAAGCAGTAGACCTTATGGAATGGGCTTGCACAAAATGATATGAGGCATAACTTTGTAGGACATAAGAAAAACCATATCTGATTGCGTTGCTGATCTGTCTGATCTGATTCCTGTGTGTATAGCTATAGAAGGTGAAGAAACTTCACTGGAGACAGTAACAAAATAATCTTATCTATAGAGTCATTCCTTCCTGCACTAGTTAAAGGCTGGTGTATGATCTGAAGCATAATGGCCCATGTAATTGAGAATCTTTCTTCTTTTAGTCTGTAGTCATTGTGCAAACATCTGTTACTGATGTAAAGGGATGTGACAAGACCTCTGGTTGGCAAGAGCTTTGAGGGAAGCCTGCACCTTCTCTCATAATCTCCTCTTCCCAAAGAAAAACAGAGGCTTTAAGCTAACAAATGCACTCTATTACAACATAAGTTAGGATACTTAACTTTTTAAATAAACAAAATTCAGTGTGTCCAGGTCAGCCCCGATGTAAATAAAAAGTTTTTTAAACAGCCCCCCACCATGTATTGGTGCAAGTAGATCCTTGCTTCCCCACTTAATTTAGCGCATTTCAGTGGTTTTCTGGATTGCAGAAAATTGTCAGCCGTACTTGCTCTCTCAGAAATTCTTTTTTCCATCTCTTTCAGTGTCCAGGTGTCTAATCTCTGTTTAAGTTTAAGCTCCTAGCTCCATGCCGTGACTCTTTCAGAAGTTCACAAGGACTGTCTTGGCTAAGTGGCTGTTGTGCTGCATATGTGGTGACTGAACTGGTAGGGTTCTTACTGAGAAGTGAGTCCTGCCCCACGGGCCCTGGTACTGCTTTTGCCTGGCAATGTGTTGCAGGACGGCTGCACTGGGGGAAAGGATGTGGGCAGCTCCAGTTGTTTTGATCTTTCTTTAGAAGTCTTTCCGTAGTTCTAGTTTTGTCCATCTCTGTCTTTGCAATATTCTGTCTTTTGCATTTTATTTCTGGTCATTCCACAGGGTATTCTGAACTTATGTAAGTATTTTACAGTTAAGGTTAATGGTAAATGATACAATTTATAATATTTTTAGTATTTTTCCCTACCATTCCTTAGCCAACCTCAGACTTGCTTTCTTAAGTGCTTATGCACACTGAACAGCGGTATCCATTAACACATAACGTTTGTCCTTTTTTTTTTTTTTTCCCCCTGAATGGTTACAGTTAATTTAAAATTCAGTCATTTCTGCTGTTCAAGTGTTGCACTGTGTTAGGCAAGTGCAGTCTCCCAAAACATTCAGTACAGAAAATTACCCCCCCAGAAATGTAAATAATCCCTCTTCCCCTGACTCCTGCAGTTATTGGTAGACTCCTCTAGCGAAGGCAACAAGATCAAAACCATATGAATGCTCTGGAGAGGGAAAAGAAACTCAGCCACTTGGAACTGAATCTACAGCATCATTATGGGCTCATTCAACCTGCTGGTTATCAGTGAAAACTGAGCCTTGTACCAACCTGCCAAAGGTACTTTTAACCCATCATAATTCTGCAGTAATCTGAAAGGGAGAAAATAAGCCTCAAAAATAGTTTTCCTTGACTGTAGCTTCATCTGGTAAGTGACAATATGTTCTGAATGTTATTTCTGTAGCTCTCATTATGATTTTGGCCTTAGATACTTAGTAAATTAACAGGGCTATGGCAAGCTTGTGTCATTGCTTTCATCACAAACTGCAAGTATTTCAGAGGTCAAGACTGAATGGCAGAGTCAATGAGGTCTCTTTGAACTCATCTGCCCCTTACTTCTTCCCTGATCTTTAAATCTGCATTCCATTACATACAAAACATTTCCTCTACATGACTGTTCCTTAGTTAAGACTCAGATTCCTGGGTTCGTATAACCTCCACTGCCCTCTCTCCCTTTCTTAATAGCCTCCATTGGGTTCCACTTCATTGCATTTCAAGTTCACTAAGATGTGGTAGCTATTTGTGGAAGCAAAACCATACCATTTCTTCCTCTGTGATAATGACCGGCTCCTTGAACATTTTCTGTCAGGTCTTCAGGTCTGTCTGTGGTCTTGATTTTGCTCATTCAGTTTTCCTGATATTCATGAGAGTTTTTATTTTCTGCTCTTTATGACAGAACCAGTTTAATTTCATTCCTCTGTCTCACCAAATTCTGTTAAATTCATTGAAGCTATTGGCATGAGTAAAATGTAAGAAGGAGGAGATTTTAGGGGTAGGTAGAATCCCTGCATGGTGTTGTGGTCAGCGTTTGGAGTTTGTTCTCCAACATCCATTTGCCATGTAGTGTTGAAATTGTCTCTAGATCTTGTTTCTCACATGGCTAGGCAGTATTTCCCCAGCTTTCTGATGAGAAATCTTTGTTTCCTGGTAGTCTGAGGGAATTTCTTCTTTTCTACATTTGGGACATTGGAACTGAATGGATCCTCAAGCTCTTTCTCTCATACTGTCACTTAATCATCCTTGTCAGACTAAGCCTGTGTCGTGCTTTTGGTCTCTGTCCTCCTCCTCTGTCGTCATCACTCTGTGGGTGCAGGCGCTGCATTGTCCTCCTCCTTGGATTTTCATTTGCCTTCAGTGCCATTTGTGCCATATCTTCTAATGACTGTCCTTTTCTTGTTTTCCTGCTACATCTCTGTTTGTCCCTTCACGAGATCTTTCTCCCTCCAACTATCTGAGGGAATGACACACAGGACCCTCTCTTTTCTTTTCACCTTTTCAATGAGTAATTTTGTCCCTGGTTAATTTTATTGTTACAAACTGAATTCAGTGACTATGCTGGTGACTTTTAGATGGGCCTCTCTGTTTCAGGTCTGATTCCTTTGATCCAAATTAAAGCTTTAGGTGGTCTCTTAGATTTTGTGGAAGTCCAGCATGTCAAATCAGTTTCAGAAGCTCTTATCTGTGCTTTGTATTTGGGGAAAGAAAATCTGCCTCAGCTTTTCACACCTCACCTGCCTGCTAACAGAAAGCAGGGCCTGTGCAGATAACTGAAGCTGTCTGTGTTTATTCATTGTTTCTGTGGATTCTCACATTTGTTACAAGCACTGTTTCTGCCTGTTAGTTCCATTACTTAGGGGTGCTTGAGTGTGAGTGTTGAGGAGGATCTCTGGATTGGATTGTATTTGTACTGGATTTTGTACAAATTTTAATGTGTTTTTTTCTCATGTCTTTTGTACTCAGCAAGAGGTATCCTACTGTATTACAGTCTCTGGGATTCTATAGCATGAGCTCAGGAAGTGTTTCTTTATGATACTTCTGCTAACAAAGCAATGATCCTCCAATTTTCCAGGGTCTTTCATTCTCTGCAGAAGCTTAGTTGCTGTATTTTGACTTATCCAACTTCCTTTTTAGCCCTTTAATGCTGAAGCTATTGGTAGAAAATAAAAGACTTCTTTCTCATCTTAAACTAACTTTACACCTGTATATTCCCCCCGGCATTGCTCTGATTTACTGTGATGTGAATGAAATCAGAATTAGGACCACTGAATGTATAAAACATACTTGGATTTGCAGGTATCATTAGCTGTGAAATGTTTCATGATAATTTTGAGTGCAAGATGGTATACAATAACACACTGTGTGATACTCTGGGAGAGCCAGGGTTCCAGACCCTGCAGGAGACAGGCAGTAGAACTCTGCAAAAATGAGAGGGATGACAGAATAGCAAGTGAGAATAAGAGAGAGAGAATATGAGAGCTGATAGAAGAATGTGTAAATGGATTGATGAATGATGAGAGAATGTACAGCTGAATTAAAGAATGTGCGAGCTCACAGATGGGAGATTGGGCAGGCAAACAGCTGAACCAACTTCACTGAGTGTATTGATAAGCTATTATAAAGTGCTCTAAAGAGAAAGAGAGAAGGGACATAAAAGATAAAGGGATCAAAAGACAAGAGCATTCATTACTAGACTGGCAAACATTAGTGAGCTGGCCCTTTCTAGAATAGTGCAGATCAGTTGGGGAAAGGAGGAAGACAGCAATGGCTTATATGAAAAGCCTTGAAGGAAGCTTCTGACTGAAATCAGTGCAATAGGACAGATAGATCTAATAGAACTTTAAATCTTCTCCTAGAAGAGCTGGCTTTTCTTCTGGGCTTGACTAGGGTGATTTTCAGGCCAGGGTCTCTATTTTGTCCCTCTTAATTTGTATGAATGTGTATGCATATTCCTTATAACTCTCACTTGAAGACCTGATGTAGAAGTCTGCCCATTCTGTATAGGTGCAGAGTCTCCAGAGGAAGTAGCATTCATGTGCCCTAAATAACCTTTGGAAGCTTAATTGACTGCTTGGGGAGTTTAAGCTTTTAATTCTGACGCTGAACTCAGTCGCCTTAAGTTAGACAGTGTAAGCTTCCCAGGTTGTGACATGCAGCACCATCAGAGCAGGGAGATGGAAGTCATCTCTTCTGTACAGCTTTAGGGAGAGTATCTGTATTCAGTACAATACTACTCAGTACCACTCTAATGGACAGTGAGAATTCAGCATAGTTCTTTTCCTGTTCTTTGTCTGCTTCCTTACCCCTTGAAAGCCTCAGCTCATGAGAAATGATTTTAAGAACTGTCTATGTATTCTTTGTATGTCTTGGCTAAGAGAAAGCTATAGCTATTATTTCATATATATTTTCAGCTGGAATTTCTAGCAGAAACTAAGCTGTGTTAAAACTAAGCACTGTTTCTTGATGGATCACTTTTTATTCTGTGTCTGTTACCTAGTCTATTTTGCCATGGCACTGTATAAATGATTTTGCTGGGACAAAAGGTGGGATGGTGAGGGACAGGAAGAAGCAGCTGTGGAGCAGGACTCCTTTTTGTGAGGACAGTGCTGTCTTAAAATATGTGTGAAACTATAGGCAAAGACTCTCTTTGCTTTTACTAATTTTTTTCTGGTGTTGCTGTAACAGAGTTCACCACTGGAAGAGAGAACAGAGCTAGACTCTTATCTTGGATTGCCATCATTCAGTATCTCCTATGTGAAGTGTAAAACAGCAAGGGCGTATATGCTGGTGAGTGACTGCTAGTTGGCTTATCTTTTGCTGAATGATAGGTGCAGGATATAACTCATTATTTGAGCCAAAAAGGGAGAGTGTTCTGTAATAACTCATCATGGAGCAAACTGATTGTAACACAGTAAATCCACAATACATTAAGATTTGCAGCAATGCACCCTTATTTCTCTTTATAATTTATGAGCGATGTATTTTGCTGGAGTAAATGATCTTTTTCTAGTCCTGAATACATCCTGTCTGGTTGCTGAAACCAATCAATATTACTGAAAACATGAGCAGCTCAGTATGACAGTGATCATTCATAAAGGCCTGTTTACTGCCGGTATTCTCCTGGTAGGTAGTGGAGCTCTGAAGGTTGTTACATTTTTAAAGCAAACTTTATGACTGAGTATTAAAGCAGCACTAAATTGAGGCCCTGCTATGTGAATTGTCTTCCAAGAGAACTGTTTTTGAAATATATTCCTAAAAATTCTGTTCATCCCTATTACCTGAACTTATTATCTGTGCAGTCTGATAGGAGCTTTGTGAAACAGAACTGCTTCCTCTTCACTTGTGCGTGAGTATACACATGCACATACCCACTACTAGGAGACAGACTAAGCTGTCAAGGGTCTGTATTAAGGACTCTTTGAAACTTTCTGGGCTTGTTTTCCTATGGGATGGGATGATATTTTGGTCTATTTTAATTTTCCTAGATTTATGGTCTTTAAACCTTGGATCCATGCCAAAAAGAGGCACCAATGAAACTCCACACTGTTTTATTAAACTTTGCTCCCTGTCAGTATGTTAAGTAGGCTTTGATCACTTCACCTAGGAACTGAAGCTGGCAATCAGCAAATCCTGGTTTTGAAAAAGCATGGTGGACAAATTGTGCTCCAGGGAGATGTAGGACTTGAATTACGGAAGTGCTGTAGGCTTCAGACATGAGGTACGTTAATGAAGCTGACTTGGTTTGGTACAGTTCTTAATAGTAGGTCCACTTCTATGCAGGAAGTACAGACCTTTATTTCAATAAACTCTAATATTTCTCTCCAGCTTAGAAAAAAAAGACTCATATTGTCACACCTTCTGTGGCTTTTGAAAAGTGTCTGTAAATTAGCTGAAGTAGCTTAGGAAAAAATTGATGCCAAGTAGTCACCCCCACTGATCTGATGAGGGGGTTGGAACCCAAAAACTTAGAGGTTACTCTGAGCAATAATCTACACATCTTCACTAATCATGCATAGCTCTATTGTCATGAAAGATTAAAGATTCTGGCGGGGTTAATAACGGTCCCAGATCCTCATTCAGTTTTTATCCGATCTGTTGACTGAGAATGGTTTGTAAGGGCTATGCTGACACCAGTACAAGTCAATACAGCACCGAACCGAGTTAAGTGACTGGAAAAAACAGCATGAACTCAAACACTCCAAGCCTTTTTATCGATTTTTTTCTTTTTTTCCTCAAAGAGAGGAAGCTAGCATTAACCTTTGGAGCTAGTTTAGGATTTTATACAAAATAATATGGCCGAGATGGATGGATGTCCTATTGCCTATGAGAGTTTGTTCATGTGAATTCTCTTCTAAATGTTTCCCTATTATGCCCTTATTGGGGAAGTCCTTTTATATTTAGCACTGTCAGTTATTTAGAGCTTTAAAATGGCCTGGTGGGACACTCATTCCTATTCTGTTCACTTAAAACTGGATAAACTGCCCTCAACCTGTAGTTACAAGGTTTAATGAATGGTGGGGAACTTCACTCAGTGTAGTGTTCCAGAGAAGACTGCAGTACAGTTGTCGTCCGAGGAGCTCTTTCCAGGTCCTAAGCACAAGAAATGCACTAAGGCTGGTATTTCAGTGCAAAGTTCTGCAGAAATCCTGGGCTGAGGCTGATCACACCACATATTGAAAGTCTCATGGGACGTCTGTACCGTGCGCTACAAGACAAAGCAGGGAGCAGATGTTAGAACCCAACCACAGGGTCAGAATAGTTGCTGAGAAGCAAGTGGGCTCTAGGCAAATTAGGGTGTTGTTTAGAGCACTCTACTGAGTTTGCAGCTGAGTGTACAGTAGAGATCCCTTCTTTCAGAGGCTGTGGTAGGCTCATCGGTAATCTTTACCTCTACTTCTCCCATCTCCAGTGGTATCTAGCTTTGCTCTTCAGGACTGTACATTCAGAATTTGTACCCTAGCATTGTCTTTTCTCTCTTCCCCCCTCCCTGCTACAGCCATTAACAACTCAGCCTTTTCAGCACAGCACCATATAGACACAAGCATACTGCTGCTGGGAGTGAGATTGAAGTCTGTGCATTGCAGTACAAGTAGGTACCTAAGCTTTCTTAGAGCTAGAGTGCATATCCCTAAAATGGACGAGCATTGTGCTGCACTGTTGTTCCCTATCAGGCACTGTGCTTGAGCTTTGGGTTAGCACAGTTCCCTCGAATTAATACAGTTATCATGAAAATGGCCTAATTGTCTGTTAGAATCTATGTATTTCTCTTCTTGGCTCTGTGTAATGCTATGGTCAGCTGCTTCTTTCTGTTGAATTTTGCCAATAAGGCTTCCTTTAAGCTAACATTAAAGACTAGCTGTACCACTCTGCCAAGATAGATGTAAGACCAGCTCATTTGCTATGCCTGTGTTTCATCTACACACCTGCAAAGCAGGGCAGTAATCAGTAGCAAAAAAAATTATGATGGATAGCAGCAATTATAAACCAATAATATACGGGAAACAGAAAAGATTGCAAAGAATTTCCTGCCATATGCATTTAGGAGGCATCTGGACTACATCTGGGAAAGCACACCGTCAGGGAACTGCGGCTTGTTGGAGATGTGTGTCTGTGCTATCAAGAATAATGATAAAATGGTGCAATTTATGTTCACTTCTTTGTACATTAAGGTGGGGGAAGGGATAGTCAATGTGGAGCACTTCTCCAAACAGATGGAATACAATATAACATTAATTGGCTGAGAAGTAGGGGAGATCACCTTGTTAGCTGTTTGCTCGCTTTATTGCTTAATCATATTCAAGATGATTGATAACTTTCCTTAAAGAGTACAGTGCTGGGATTGCTATTAGCATAAGTGGTGACATGTAAATATGACTGACCTTAACATTTACATTTTGGCTTATTGGCCAAGGGGACAATCTGATGTGTAGGAATGCATTTTGCTAATGAGTCATTAAAAAGAGGAGGAATGGAACCTATCTGAAAGGTGTGCCTGCTGATATACCAGAGCAGAGTAATTGCTAAAAAAGATTTGGTTGTCTGCTGGGAAAATTGTGGAAGGAAGGAAAAAATGGTTTCTTGCAGAGAATTTTCTAATGCGTGGAAAGTTCCACCCCCCCCACAATGAAATGCAAACTGTTCCTTACTGTTACTGAGCTGATTTTCTTAAGGGCTACTGAAAGGACTGGGTCAACTAGTTTCTCTACTTTATGTACTCATTCACATGAAGATCAAAACAATGAGTAGTTGTCTGTGTGAATATTTAAAAAGATAAAAAGCCTAGGTACCTAATCCTATGGAAATCAATGCAAACAAGCTGTTCTCCACAAGTGGACAGAGGTATTTTATCCTGACCCACTCTTACTGTCCGTCTAAGAAGGAAGCTTGAAAATCACTTGATTCTACACCTAGTAAGATTTTGAAAGCTTTAATGCACCTGACTTCTAGTTTCCATAAGGGTCATGATAAGGTGCTCCTCTTACAGCCTCTAAAGCTCTAATCTTCAGCTAATAACTTTGATATCATGACTGTAGCGCAGGGAAAATCATGACAGCTTGTATCTTCTACCCCAGCCTTAGGCTGATTCTTTGTTCCATCAAAAGGTTACCTGCTCCAGAGGATACTGTAAAACACATTACTGTGGATCTTCCAAGGCATGCTGTAACTCCTGTATTTTCTTTGGTGTGTATAACTGCATAATGACTGATGTGTACAGAAAAAACATGCTTGTTTGAAAATTAGTTAATTTTATTGTAGATGAGTGATAATATGTATCTAATGGGTGTGTTACATCATGTATTAGTCTAGAGCTTCAGGCATAGATTGCAGGGGTCTAAAATGTATGCATGAGATTGAAGGCAAAGTGCTGTGTCCTGTAGTTAATCTGTACCTGCCAAGAAATAACAGTGACCACACAGCACAGGTCAACTGCTGGATCCTTTAATAGCTGAGATGTTATATCAACACTAATTAGGTCCATTCCTTTCTACTCTGTAAATGTCCATCCTTGGAAGGTTTAGAATAATCACAGAACCAAAAGAGCCATTTTGAAGCTGAAATTGAAAGACATTTTCTAGAATAAGAGTGTTTTTTCTATTTTCTAGGTCTTCCATCAGGGAAAATTTATTTTTCGTTTGAAAAATCTTTCTTTCATGGTTTAGAAGACTAAGTCACCATTTTTTTTTTCCCTTGCAAAACTAGCCCAATAGACACAACTGGGTTTTAGTCAGACATCTGGCTTGATGCTACTTTTCAATCATAGCCTGCCTGTGGGGTAGCGTAGTTGAAGTGGACAGGTATATACGTCTTATTACATACTGCAGATGCAGAATAGTCTCTCATCCCTACTCCGTGGTTCTTGGGGATCTTACAATCTTTTTTCCTTGCTTTTTTGTCTGTTGTTTCCGTTTGGTGGGGTGTTCACAGGCTTCTGTAGACAGCTCCTGCTGTGTGCTTGACTGCACCTGAATGTAGCCTGGGGGAGTAGGGCTGTACTCACCTCTCCTGCCTCCGCAAGTGGGTAGCTGGTCTTTGTGATTTCTGGAAAAAAGTTATACCGTTTCCCCACTCTTACCGTCTGTTGTGGGAAAGAGCTTGAAAGCCTAGTATAGTACCACAAGCATTAAAGGTGTTTGGAAGATCTGTGCAAGGAGCATAGGACAGTTATTTTAGCTCTGCTCCCTGCTGGGTTGACACTGTTCACTTCTGGAGACTAGACTTGCAATTAGGGACTGCAGGCGTGCCAGTCTGTCTGGTGCATCCCAGGTCCCAGTGGACTTTCTGAGAGACAGCAGGGAGAGAAGCAGCATCTGACAGAGCATCTGAGACTGTTCTAGGGGAGTGGGTCTCCGTGCTGGAGAGGCAACACTAGGTTTTAGGTGCAGCTTTGATGAATCATTTTAAATTACAAGCCCAGTGCCTCAGGGAAGAGAACAGAACAGAACCTCACGTGCAACAACATCCATTGTCTTTTATCTTCTCTGGGTTAAGCAGCCAATGGAAGCCGTGAGCTCGCAGAGTCTTGGTGTAGTTTGGGTGGCCTTGTTCCCCAAAGCAAGGCAAAAGCCAACAGTAGTTGGCTGGAGTATGGGGCTAGTGACATTTGCTTGCATCTGGCATTAGTCAGATGGCACGCCTGGGCTTTTAATATTATGCTACACTTTTTTATTGACTTTGCTTTTTACTTCTCCTGTCTGTCTCCTTTTGTGCCTTTCTTTCCCTTTGCCCACAGCAGTATTGCAGAGGAAGCAGTGGGCTCAGAACTTCATTTACTTCCTTCTGTTCTCTGGAGGAAGTACCTGGCAATTGCTATTGTGGGGCTATATCTGTTTTTATGAAAAGGTAAATTAGTCTTTGTTAAAATAGGACACTGTTTAATAGTAAAGATTCTGGCCCTCAGTAAACTCCAGTATGACTTTTGTTTTGATGGCATTTGTCTTGAAGCATTTTTCTCTCTGTGCAATGATTTATATTTGTAGTTTTGAACTAGACTAGTTTAACCAGTTTTAACTAGAAAACAACTTCTGACTACCTGAAGTTTGTTACCTCAACATTATTATAACAGCATAAGTATTTCTCTACAAAATTGGTACTCTTGTGGCATTGTTTCAGCATTTTTAGCCTTCTGACAATTTTCCCCTGGGCCTGTGCTTTGTTTTTTGAAATGACAACATGGAGCCTAAATACAAGAAAGGGAAAAATCATTTCTATTGTATACTGAGGCTCTGCTTCCACTTATGGTGGCAATAAGTCAGCCTGCTCTCTGGGTACTATGCAGATCTTATTGTGCTGATTATGTTAATCAGAAAGTTTTATTTTTCAGTAATGTTTGCATTTATTTTTAGCAATGATTGCTCGTATGTTGTGTAACCCTCTGACCGTTATGGAAGGACTTTATAAATAGAAGTGTTCCTGGGCATCTCAATGTTGGTGGGATCTACGTTTAGATATGACCAGAAACGTTCTGTTTTGTGAGCAAGAGGAGTTTGTTATATCTGTAGAGTTTTCCCTTAGAATCTGAAGGTGCCTGTGCATGGGTTCAGAGTCATGTACAAAGAGAAAAAGGTAGCAGGGGAAATACAGGGAAAACATAGACTGAAGAAGGGTGAGCAGAGGAGAGACCTCTTCTCTCCTATCGTAAACAGAAATTCCCTGGAAAACAGTCTGAGCTATAGGTCAAAGAAGATCAGATTAAAGAAGGTCTTACTTCCTTCCTTGTAGGTGGGAAGTGACACAAGATGTGGTGCGTGACAAATTCTGCTCTCCAGTGCGGTCCACTGACTAGAAATCCTACCAGAGGAGCCCTATGCAAATGTCTTCTCCCATCATGCTCTTCCATGAATGCTGGTGCACTGTGGAGTTACAAGGCCATGCTGGTGACAAATGGCAGTTATTGCTGTTATTTCAGCATCTGTCATTTAAGTGCTACTGAGGACAGGAGGGCTGTGTTTGGGGGATTTTAATTTATTTTTATTTTTTATTTTTTTCCCTCCTTTGCTCACTATTATGACTACTGTCCTTTAGTAGCTTGGACATAATGAATCTCCCTGCAGGAAGGGAATAGATTGCTCTTACATGGTGATCTGTCAAAAGGAAGAGAAGCTTAAAAAAATTCTAATGCAGGGAGAGTGAGACTATAGAAAGTCACAACACAAAGTTGGGAACCTGTTGCCCAGCAGAGTCTCGTGGCAGGAGTGGGGAGAAGACTATCAGACAGCTGAGGTGATGGGAGGAACTTCCTTGATGTAGATGTAGCTGAGCACTGGGTAGCATTTGCTGCAACTAGTTACTGAGCTAGAATTGCTGTGGGCTAGAAAGCAAGGACACAGGGCAGGGTGAAAGATGTGTGTAAAATAGTTTTTATTCTGTCTGATCAAACTCTTCTGAGTTCCTAAAAATTAAAAACTTGTGTGTTTTAATTTTACTGTAACATAAGCTAGCTTTTGGAATCTAAAAGGCTTTCTCTCTTCTTCGTGGACTTTATTACTGGAGAAGGCTCTGTCCAACTTGCATTCCTTCATGGAAGATCTGGAGAGCTGACTGGAAATCTTGTCAGTTCCTTTGTCTTCCCTTCATCAGGATGATATCTTATTAGACACTTAAATAGTTTGCATCAGTCAAACGCAGAGAGGCAGGGCCACGTTCTGCTTTCATTTTCAACTATGTAATTAATTAATATTAATGACTACAACTGAGGACAGAATTTGCTCTACCATCTTACATTTCTTACATTATTTCTTACATTTCTTACATTATTTCTTACATTTCTTACCCTTAAAGCACTGAATAACTTTGAAATGACTTTTCAAAATGTAGGTCGAGGAGGGAATTTGCAGGATGGCCCACTCGTATCTTCTTGTTGCCTTTCTGTGTGGTCAAAAATTATTGTTTGCCTCAGGGCATTCTCACTGAAAACATGCAGGCTTTCCTGGAGTATTTAGTTATAAGTCTGTTTTAAAATGTAAAATATATTGGTGCCTTTGTTCTCCAGGAAGAATTTATGAACATCCTCTCCTCCCCAAGATCATCAAGAAGACTGCAATAGCTGGGGACAGCAAGACTTAGCTTTTTTACTGGCTTTATGTGCCATGCTCACAACTCTTTCTAATCACTAGACAAATGAAAAGATTGCTGGTTATTGTGTACTGGGGACCTGGACTCTGTACAGGCTTGCTTACAAGTGAAATAAAGCAATTAAAAAAAAAAAAAGGATGCTGATGGTTCATTATTTCCTTTCAAGGCTTTTCTAACTATTTTTTTTTAAGATTTCACTCTTTTTTTTAAAATTATTTATTCTTTGGGACCACATTGTGGTGCCTTTCAGCTGTTGGCCAGATACAAGAGCAAATGTGACTAGTGAAGTCCCCTCCCAGTGTCTCACTTTTTCTGTGCAAGTGCTATCCATTCCTGTAGGCAAGAACTGAACACGAAGCAAACACAGTCGGTAAGTGGCAGTGCCATCAAGTAGGCTGAAAAAACTGGAAACTATTCACAAAGGCCTTGACTTGTCCAGTAGTTCATTCACTGTCTTTTACAACAGCTTAACAAATAGCATAATCACATTGAACTTGGCCAACAAAAGAACTGATTATTAATTTTCTAACCATTTTCAATGCAAGGCTTATAGCAATACAGTCTTATGTATGAGAAACAGCAAGAAGCTGCAACTTTTCTGTGCATGTTCATTCACACGTGTCTGTATGTTTTTTGACATACCTGTGCACCAGATCGTCTTTGCAAGCCACACGGGTTTGGACCTGGAATACCTCTGTGAAAGCCAGTGCACTACTGCTGTAAAATAACAGGCTCAGAATCTCACAATTGTTTAGTACTGCTCTGACAACACATTTTCCCATGCAAAATTTCTTCGAGGTAGAGCAAATCTTCTTGTTAACTACTTACATCTAAGATGAGGCAATTATTAAGCAGAAAGAAGTTTTATTTGCCATTCTTTTGTTAGAAGAGACAATGTTATAAAGCTAATGGTTCTCAAAGGCATGGCAGTTAAAAACCCCCAAATACAAGGTGATCTTTGATTACCACATATCTTTAATCAAAACACAGCATTAGACTGACCTATTAGATAGTTTGTCTTCCCTTTAAAATTATAACCACCAACATAAAACACACCCTTTTGTTTGTGTTATATTATTTCATTCCTAACACAGTTGTCCATCATATCCTGTGATTAAGTTTCTTTGTTGAAAAATCATAAACCTCTGTTATGGGGGCACACAGAAGGAATTCATCCTGGCTTCTGAGATATTCAAAACAACCATTACAATCTTTACTGGTAAAATGGGGAATGTTGCTTGCAACAGTAACCTCTCTAGAACCAGACTATGTTTTAAGTGCCCTGCAGTCTGCGCCACTCTAATGGTGTCAGTTTGGCTGTCATACTAGGACACTGGTCACCATCTCCCAAAGGTGAAGGAGTGCATAGGTTAAACGCTCAGCCTCTGGCATGCCATCCTCACACATGGCAATGAAGTGGTCTTCATATTTTTGTTAGCTTTTTTTTATAGTCAAACTAATAGTAAGTCTGAACAGTATCAGTTATTGCGGTATACAGTGCAGCAAGTATTCATGCAAATCTAGGTGTTCCAAACTTCCTTGATATTAATGTTTTTTCCAAGACAAACATTTTTCTGTAGCAAATTAATTTACAAGGACTTCTATTGTCATATAAGCATTATCCTCATTCCAACATTGTTAACGAAAGAATCTAGGAAATGCATACCATCTCCAGCCAGCTTCTGGTTTCAGGTTTCCTCTTTGTAAAGTTGTCTCTCATTCCTGCTACTGGTAGGCTTTTATATCTTGGTACCAAATCTACCTTAATAGTTTGCAAAATCAGATGATTGAGATGCAAAAGAATAACAAAAGAAAGAAAACCAACAGCTCAGCAAAACAAACAGTAACGTGTATCCTGTGACTATTTGTGTGCTTGTCTGTCAAGGTTTTTCTGCAGCTAGTTTTGTCTATTCAGGGAAATGTTTTAAATAACTGCCTTAAGAAAGGATTCACAAACAGGTAAGACTATGTGCAGGTTTCTGTACTGTTGAGAGACTGAATTTTAAGAGGTGAAACCCGACCTTTTGGAAGAACTCCATCTCTGGTTCATGCAGTTGATTAGTTGCTGTTTTGGGGAGTTTTTGATACATCTCTGGACAATATTTAATGTAGTCCTTAGAACTTTTGGGAGACTGTTGTGTCAAAAAGTAGAGTTTTGAGGGAAGCATCCAGAAGATGAATGTTCCTGAAGAACCTCTGTGAAGGCAATGGTGTATTACTTTTAAGACAGTTTATCCAAGCCCACACATTTCTGTCTGCCTTTCTAATTATGTATAGCAGTATATTGGATCTTGCATATAAAAGTACCTCCTGCATACATTAAATATATAGAACATACCCATATGTTGCTGGGAAAAAAGAAGCTGAAAGATGTAATTTGATCCTAGAATGAGACTTGAGGGTGATGGATTAATTATTCTGCTTTAAATCGACTCTGATAAAGAAGTGAGACTCTTTCCTAAGTGAGTTTCTTTTCCTCCATCCTTTTCAAGTTTGGGGAATAAGGTCCTGAAAAGCAAAATTTGCATTCCCCAAATATGAGGCCACTGGAAGAGAGGAGTGCAGAAGCAAGTCTGTGTCCTCTCTAGGCCTACAGAGATGAGTTGCCAAATGGTATAGCACTGAATTCACCCCAGATACTTTAAACAAACAACAAAAATGTGTCAGTATTAGGATATGGGCACAGAACATATTAGCTCAAAATCAGATTTGGAAAATGATGTGTAAATGAAACTAAAGTATGGGAAGTGGTAGGAGGCCCTAACTGTTGCCGTTGCTACCACTTCTGCTAACACAGAAAAAGATGGAAAGAAAGAAATCTCAAAGCTAAAACAGATTTCTTTTCATAACTGTTGCTATGTGATCTGCAGATAACTATTATTTCAGGAGACACAATGACTAGGAATGCATTTCCCTGTGCTTTTACCTTTTGTTCTGTTTTGAAGAAAAGGGATTTTTGGTGTGAGTTGTGTGTGGCCTTTAAGCATCTTTCTACATTGTGCAGAGGACTTTTGTTTGCTCCACTGCTTGAGCATGTCGTAATTTTCTGGTGATTCTTCCTTTGCAACTTTGAGTTCCTAGTCCTTTTCCTCAGCCACCCAGAAATGGCTCAATCTTTACGATCTGAGCTGTCAGCTGCAAAAAAGGGCAAAAGGAGGGAACAGAAATCTTGTTGCATAATTGCTGAGGAAACCAGCTCCATGCGTGCAGAAAGAACAGGTCAAATGGAGGAGAGATCCAAGGCGAGTAGCTACCAGTTTGTAACCACTTTGATGAAGGCGCGCAAGGGAAAAGCTGACTGCAATAAGCAGTCATACTTACTGCATGAAGAAGGGTGTCAAGTGAAAAAAAGCAAAGTTTGCAAATGAGCATGCTTGAAGTGCTCTTTATCCTTTTAGCTTCAGCTGTTTTCTTCCTTTGATTTTTTTTTTCCCCTCATGTTCTGGTTTATAGCTATTGTAAAAGTTAACATCCACCTTTGCAAAGGCTTAATTAGAATTACAGCTTTGAACACATGAAGCTGATGAGATTCCAAATTCAAATGATCCCCTGAAAGGAGGGAGGCAAACAGCATAAAAAGAAAAGAAACATTTTGAAATTGGTAAGACAGCCTTCCTCCTCCCTCAATTCATTTTTGGAGCATAAGGGCAGGCAGTAAAAAGCAAATCTTCCATATTCTTCAGTCATTAACTTAATATGGCCTCTCACAGGAAGCTTTTAGAATTTGAACAGTGCAAGTGACATTAAAAATTGTGGAATATTTTAGTGTGTTTTTTTGAGGGGTGGTGGAACAATGAGAAGATTCAATATGATGCCAGTTCTTGTACATCTTTGCTGAAGGATCAAAGTTGAAAAAATGGCAAAGACATTTTTTGTTGGTGTTTTAAAGTTCATTCCATGTATTTGCAGCCCCCTTTCCACCTCTCAAATAGAAATACAATGTTGTTGAAGTGTGTGTGTGGAGTTTTTCTGTCACTGGGTTTCTGTAGCATTTTGTTGCTTACTTTTTTATTAAGGGGGAGGGGGGTGTTTCTGCACCATTAGCTGTTCTGAGTTGTGTGACATGCTGTAAGCTGCCCTGTCCTAATCTAGGAGTGCAGCTGCTCATCACAGCTCTCTAGCAAACCTAGCAACAAGTTTTCAGGCTAGGAAGGAAATATGATACATTGTTATACGTATTTCTAAAAATCTACAGCTATATTAATTATTCTGTGGTATTGGTTTCCTCTAGTATATCTTTTTAAATTGATGAACTAAAGTAATGCTATCCACGAAAGCCTGGCCTTCTTGAAGTCAGAGCAAAGCCGTCTACTGAGTTCAGTGGAGCCAGGCTATCACCCTAAGTTTTATTGGCCGTTACATAATGTTGGATGTAACATAAGACGTGTATTTGCAAAATGTATGTTTTGCAATCCTGTCCTGTACCGTCAGCATTGCAGTCTTGACAAGCACTCACTAGTATGAGAAAGAGCACTTTAGAGACCTCACTTGGGTTTCGTGGCCTCTGTAGGATGACAACAGCCGCACCTTCCTGAGGCACAGCCAGCAGAGCAGACTCGAGCTGTTAGGCGTTTTTAAAAGAATATGTAACCAGAACCAGCGGGTAGCTATGCAGGGTTTTTTGTGGTCTGTCATGAAATCATAAAGAGCTCTACTGCTTTGCCCAGATCCTGCAAAAGTCTCAGAGCCTGGGCCAAGAAAATGTCTAAAACTATAGTTAATGGTGTACCATAGGGGTTTAAAAGCAAAACAAAGCTAGAGATACAATCAGTGGAAAATACACAGTGTGGGGAGTAGCGTGCAGTTGATGAGATCAGAAGGCTGATATCCCTTTCTTCCTTTTTTTTAAACTTTTCAGTAAATAACATCTCTTCTTCAAACAAGTGTTGCTTTGCAGCAACATGGGGAATGCCATGGCTCTTAAAACTTTAAAATTATCCCTTTTCTCCTTTCTTCAGAATCAGTATTAAAATTATTAATGCTGGCTTCTGAACTAACATACTAAAGCAGAACCTGTGCTGTTGTGTTTTCTTTAGAGGATCTGGTTTTGATTGTTTTTTCCTAAAGCCAAAATGTTAAGTGGAGAAATTGCCACGCTGATATTCTGTTTAGTTTAGATGAAATCCTGTCAGCTTCTTTGAATGGAGAGGAGTCAGTCTGCAGGGCTCTCTGTGTTTACTGTTCTTGGAAATTGCTGACTGAATTGCTACCTGAGTTGCTTTGAACTTGTGACTCATTTCAGGAGGCATCATCCTGATCTAGTAGTTTCAAGCTCACAACACTTTTCAAAATCAATTTAAACACTAAGATGGTCCAGGAAATCATCTAATTACTCTCTGAGCCAGCTGACACTTTATAGATTGTGTTTTAGGAGAAGCCTCTGCTGTGTGATTTTGGTATACAGCAAAGTCCATTTTCCAGAGTTTGAGTTCTGCTTCACTTTTCTTGATTTTTGGGGCTAAGTCCAAGGGGTTTTGTTTGTTTTGTTCTTTTGTTAAAGAAATGTGGACATCTGCATATATTATTGTATGGGTACTTGCAAGTGCTCAAACCTCTTGATTCTTCCATGTGTGTTTTCACTTGTGAATTTCTCTTACGGTGTTTGTTACTGCTTTCTGTGATTTGTTTTTCACTTGTAAGGCTATTCTGGCAGAGATGGTGGTTTTGCTTGTTAAGAAATGTATGGATTCCCTACAGTCATCACTTAGTCATGCTCTTAGTAAGTAGCTATTGTATGAAGGCTCATGCTTTCTTTGCTTCTGCCCACTCTTAGGCCTGTTGCATCTCAACCAGAGGAGAATTTTTATGTCTGCTTGCTAGCATTCAGATTGTTTTTGTAGGTTAGACATTAGAGAACATTCAAGCACGCCTAGAGTACTGAAAGACTTTTCTAGTCAGTTAGGAATCTATTACAGAAGGCCTTGGGAAGCAATGTTGCTGGGATAGCCTGTGACCGAGACTGTCTTTCCAAGAATGGAGACACACAGAAGCTATAGTGCGTTGGGGGACTGAAGGGGTGAGGGCTCAGTCTTTCAGTTTCTGAAAATGTGCCATTCGGTGGTGGGTAGATTTGGTTGCTCCAAAGGGAGATCTGCCACAACAGATTTGAAGAATCAGTGTTTTCTGATTTAAAAAAAAAAAAAAAAGAAGGCAATTCACTCCCTTCCTGTTGAATTCACTTCTCCTTTTGCTTTGCTATAATAATACATTGAAATAGCTACGCACACTCCAAACTAATGCAATCCTAGTGGAGCAACAGGCTCAGTATCATCATAGTTTTTCACTGAGTTTACAGTACAGTTGTTCCTTATTTAAATTCCTAAATAGAGTTCACATAGTATTACATAATTGGCTGCCTGGGAGGACGTGTAGCTAGAAGACCTACTGAGAGTACAATATTGTGGAGTGTCTCACAGCACTGGGTGAGGACAAAGTGAGCAAGTGTTGAGTGTGATCTCCTATGCTGGTCTGATATGCAGGTGACTTCATTCTTCTCCGTTGAAACATCCTGATTTACGTTCTACTACAAGGGATCAGAATGAAGCCTGAGCACTCTCTACTTCTCCATGGGTAATTGCCCCAGGATCTCCTCGGTGGTGGTAACTGGGAGTGCTGTGTTAGCTCAGCAGCTCCTACGGCTCATACGCATTCCACACTCTGTGCGTATTGTGCGTTTGTCAGGTGACAGAATTTTTCAGTGAGTTCATTCCCACTCCTTTATTAGGTTAAAATGTACAGTTTTTTTCTGACCTTTTGGTGTTACAGTTTCACAAAACTGCCAGAGGCAAGGCACGTAATACCCCATATCTGAAGTGGAGAACTGGAACTGCTGGGGGAGGAAAGGCCTGATTTTGAAATCAGTGAAGTGGATCTCATGTAGAGCCATCACCAGTTAGCTGGTCAGCAGTGCCTTGTCTCTACAAGGCAGAGGCTCCCAGGTTCCAGCAAAAGTCACACTAATTACACCAGTGTTTTCAGTAACCTGTAATACCTAGAACAGCTCCAGCACTGCACAAGAGTTCTTTTACCTGAACAATCTGGTAGCAAAACATCCAAATATCCTTAAAATGAGTCCCCTTACCTTAAGGGCAGATTCTGAAACTACAGTGGATTCCACTGGGGTAAAATTTTATTCAGCATAAGTCTGTCTTGTTATCTGAAGGCTACAACCATGTTCAGTGAGTGGGATGCACAGCTTTTGGCTGAGTCAGTGCAGGGGTTCTAGCATCTCTTTGAGAAGAGTGCTAGGACTCCAGTTACACCCTCTTGCTATAGTGATTGTAAGGGATAAGATTCCCTCTTTGCTCACTGGCATCAGCTCTGGCTAGTCTTGCTTTCTCTGTGTATGGAAAGAAATGGGTCTCAGTATTTGTCTCCAGTTAAAATTTAGATGGCTTTCCTCTCCCTATTCCCCACATCCTAAATATATTATGAGTAGCACTGGCTTTCCTTTAATGACCAACTGTGTCAGACATACTAATGTCTGATTGTGTGTACATGCCTTGATTTGTGCCATGCTGTCCTGAAATCAGCCTGGGATGCTTCTCCTAGGACATTATTTGCCAAGAGTAGTTGACTCTTCAGAGTTTCACATGCTCTGTGCTACTTGTCAATAGACAAGTGTGAAAAGTGAGTGTGGACCAGAGATTTTCTGGAGGTATTTTGCTGTTGTTGATAATGATGACATTGGTAGAAAACAAACTTGGAAGTTACAGCTGAATTTCTGATTGTAGCATTCTGGTCCCAGCTATAAAATTACTGAATATTTTCCAATTTATTTGAAAGAATTACAATATAAGTCAATAAAAGTTAATAGCATAACTTATGCAACAGAATGTATGTAACATCTGCCAGTGCACCCTTAAGCAGAGTCTCCATATATTTTGACTTTTTGGTTTGAATGCTGACATAGAGAAAATTTATTGTGTTTTTTAGGAAGTGACTGATACATTGCAGTATTTATTTATGGCAAATTTCAGCTTGGCATGGTGCTGACATTACACCATGTTAAACTTTGAAGAACACAGAAGGAAAACATTGTTCCTCTCTCACCCCCTTTCCCTGTCGTCTTCTCTTCCTCTCTAACTCTCTTTTCTTCTTTTTCCAATTTCAGATTGAGAGTTTGGTAGGTTGGATTCTGGCCAGAATTTGGGGGTGAATGCTAATACTTAAGCTTAAATTCCAGTTTCTGATATAGTGCTGTCAGACAGTTTGTATTCCTAAAAGGTGAGGACATCATTGTTTTTGGTATCACATCTGCTGAAAGTGAAGGGAGAATGGTAAAATGAATACATCCTTTTTCTGCCTGATGAGAGAATTCTGGCAGAGGATGGACTTTTCCCCATTTACTGATTTTCTGTATAGAAAACTTTATTGGAAATTTGCCTATATCCAAAATCTTTTCCAGCTAGATAAAATTGTCCTTGTGGATTTATTTGTCCTATCAAAATGCTTTTGTTCTGTGTTTATTTGATAGTTTTCTTCCTGGTCCCATTGAAGTATGGCAGAGTTTTGTCAGTGAATTCGGTAGACCCAAGATTTCTCTTGAGTTTGATAAACTTGAAGAAATAAATGGCTAAATAGTAGAAATCACCTTAGAAATGCACATATAACTCACTAGGTCTGAGACACTTCAATAAACTCCGTGGAAGCAAAACAAATCCCCAGCACAATAACAAATAACTGAGTAATAAAACTATTAAAGTTATAGTATTCCACAATTACAAATGACTTTTGAGAGGCAAGCATTACTCCAGTGTATTTTTTCAGGTTGGCTGTTAACTTTGCATAGAAGTTATGTCATCTTGGCCGATAGCAGCAATTTCATTTTGCTGTTTGTGTGGGAATTTCAGAAATACACCATACAGTGTTTGACCATTCAATTGCGCATACACACGCACGCACTGGACAAGGCAGAGCTGCTGACTCTCTGTCCATGCAGAACCACTGCGTCTCTTCTGCTCGTGCCCATGCTTCCCCTGCAAGCCACCATCCCCTCACTAATGAGCGTAGGGTCCGCATTGCTGCTTGGCAGCTTTCATTCCCTTGGAATTGCGTCTCATCATTGAGTTGATAGAAAAACATGATGCTGTTGGTTTCAGTACAAGCAGGATCAGGCCATAAGTCCTCAGAGCAGGACATCCATTTGCAATGTCTTTCATCAGATAAAATACCATACTAGCACATGATATTTTATGAGGCTGGTTGTTTCCTCCCCATGCTGGCTATGGGTGAAGTCTGCATCAGTGTTTGAGGTGGTGTCTTCTGTATTGATGTCCAGCCTCTCTAACACTTAATAAAACTTTGAAAAATCCTTCTGATCTGAAAGGCCGAGAGAGTCTTTCTTTAGTTGGTTGCAAAGTCCTACACTTAACATTTTTCATTTGAAGCAAGCATTACCGTTTCTTTCTGGAAAGATCGTGCATGGATGTGATATTACTCTGTTCCATTTACCAAACTCTTAGAGTCAACTGTAGTGTTGTAAGTCACAGCTGTCAGTTATTGGCTCTCTGTGCTCAGAGATTTTCTGCTGATACATGTGCAATTTACTAAAAGCAACTGCTCCTGAAGTAGTAGCAAGTAGCAATAGTTATTGCTTGATTCAGATGCATGGCTGGTATTTGCATGCAGCATCCTGGTTCACAGGTCCGAGCCTGCAGATGTGCCTCCCTGTGCCGGCGTGCCTGCCTATACGTGGCTCAGACAGCCGAATCCCAAGTACTGCCATGGAACAAACTGGCATGCCCAAAGCATGGAAGACCTGTTTACACAAGCAAGAGTGCAGGCAAAACAGTTTCTGTGAACTGCAGAGCTAATGAAACTTGATTTTCTAAAGATTTATGTCCTGTATGGGAGCACTGGGGTGGAGTTCCTGGTATCTAATAATGGGCTAAGATCTGTTTTGCAGTCTTTCTCAATAGGCCACTAATCCTCTCTCTCCTCATTCCAGCTATTTTTTGATATAATTTTAAGAAATTAATGTTATTTGGGTTCCTACCATTTTGTCAAATTGTTTTAAAACTTGCCAGTAAGTTCCACACTTGCTAGTGGAAAGACAAGTAGACAAATGTATCTAGAATATGATCACAGAAACCTTATTTCTTTAGGAAATCAGGCTAAGAATCATTTTTGCTTTGAATAAACCGTAACTGTTTGATGCAGGAAAATTTGCAATGGGATCTGCCTTGAATGTCATAATGAGTGAATATGTCAGGACAAGGTAGAAATATATAATCTCAAATGGAGAAGGAAAAGAGAGGGGCCCATGCATTGCAGACTAGAGTTGCCAGTTCCACAAAGTCAGTAATTTTTACTTACGTTTGTATATTGTATTTGTATATACAAATATTTATATATACAAAGAGCACAATTATGTAGAAGGTGATCAGAGATATAACTTGCTTTGCTGAATTGTTTGCAGGTAAGACCTAAGTGGAGGGCACTTTTCTGCAGGGTAAATGGATGATTACTTCTGGGTTTGGTTTGTGTTTATGTAGGGTACCCAACTGTAGCAAGTTTGAGGATACTACACTTCTGGAAGTAGCTTAGCAGCACATTTCCAGGCATACTTTTTACCCCGGCATTCATCCTGTCTCTCAGACTTGTGGAAAATATGTATATACATATTTATATGTACATAAAAATCCTTTTTGTGCCTTTCAGAACAGATGAAAATCAAATTTTGCTTTTGAAACCTCTGTCATAGCAGAAAACACCTTCAAGTGAACTAATTTTATCAGTGAACAAAAGCTTGCTACAGATACCAAAGGCATTGTGCTAACATGGTAATATAGCTCTAAAATGAGCAAATCTTTGTGTTTGAGAGTATTGTTTTTTCCTTCATCATCAAAACAAATGGTAACAGTGAAGGACTGAAGATACCAGTTTGCATTTGTGTGTGTGTGTATGTGTGTGCGCAAGCATTGTTGGCCTATTTCTGAAATTTCCGCACAAAGAGCAAAATGAATCTGGTAATATTGGTTGAGACCACATATCTTCTATGCAAGTTAATCCAGCTCTAGGAGGTACAAAATGTGAGGTCTTTTTGGTATGGCTTTCTTTTTCCTTTGGTGGTTTCTCAGATCTTTTCCTTTGTGTTGCTGGTTTTGAGGTTTATTTGTTTAAAAGAAGGCTTCTGCAATAGTAACAGAAACTTTGCCTAATTCACTGTGTTAATACTTTCAATAGGCTGCATGTTAACCAGGCTTTCTGTGAATGATAGTCTTATTCATAGGGTTTTAATTCAAACTTAATTCTAACACATGCCTGAGCACCACTTCTTTGGGTAAAATCTTCTGTCTTTACAGAAACCTTTTATGGATTTTATTAGTATGAATACATATCAAAGGCTTAAATGCTCATTTTGACCTGTCTACTTCATGAGATTCAGACTTCTGCATGCACAGGCTATCATATTGAATTCATTCCTTTGAGTTAAGGGAAATTTGCCGTTATGAGCCATGATTAGTTTAAAAGGCATTTGTTTCCATTTTCTTCCTTCTAGAAATCAGAGCTTTCCCAACTGTGGTGCCTGAACTGCTTCAGAATGATCCTGTGTGCTGGGCTTGCAAGAGCAGCTGCTGTTGCCCTCTGCTAGGAGCTGCACGTAGGGCTGGTGGGAAGCGCCTGCTCGGGGGCTCACCGGCGGCCTGACTGCTTCTTGGCCTGCGCAGCTGGAACTGCAAACAGGGAGACCTGGTGGGATGATGTGGGGTCCTGCTTTGGGAAGTCAATGCGCGGGGGTGGCCATTAGGATGTCAAGAACTGCTACATCTCTGCCTATGGTGCTACTGCTGGGAGAAAAATACATCTGGGAACATCTCATTTAGATAGAGCATTTGACTATAAAAAACTGAATTTTAAATGCAAGGGCTCCCCCCTTTTCCCCACCTTATTTTTTTTCCTTGTGTCTTTTAATTTTCAGTTAACAATTCTTTAGAGAATAAGGACCTGGAGTACATTATAAAGGCCACTGAAAGGCTTTTCACTGACTGCAGGGGGCTTTGGATCAAACTGTAAATGTATTAAGAAATATTTATTAGTAGGTCTTACTTATAGCAAAGTCCTCTAACATAAAGCCAGTAGCCACCTAGTCCAAATGAGACAGAAGACTTCATTACGAACGAGCTGGAACGTCAGCTGGCCGCAGGAAATCCCTCTGCTTGTGCAGCATGCCCTCCTGAATAGAGAAAGCTTTTCTTGTAATGCTGGTGTAACCTGGTAAATATCGAAACGTCATATTGGCAGTTTAATTATCTACAAGTACCCATCACAGGAATGAACCTATTGAAAGGAGACACTTTGCCTGCATCAAACCATGAACTATAATACATTGGTGGGTAATGCTTAAATTACTACCTGTCAGAAGATGAAACCTGTTAAACTTCTTTTAAATCAAATGGTAAATTACAATAATAGGTTTAGCTGTTAAGAGAAAAGATACATTAATCTACAACATGATGGAACCTTTTATTTGTAGATTTTATGAAGGAAGAAACCTATAGAAGATAAACATTTTAAATAAATCACACTGGTTACTAGCTTTTCAGATGTTGCCAGCTGTTTGATAAGAAGCATGTTATTCTCCCATTGATTCACTAGATGGCAGGACAAGATCACCCTGCTCAGAGAGGTACTACATAATAGGGTAATTTTAAGGGATTGAAACAAAAAGCTACAGTTACAGTGAAATTAAACAATTTGGGATAAAAGGAATAAGAAACTGAAAAAGAGACAGAAAGTTTGTTTCCCCTTGATAAAAAAAAAAATTAATAAATTTAGATTCTTAAACTGCCATTCCAAAAAGTACAATACAGTAATGGCTAAATTGCAGACGCTAGAGTGTGAAAAAGTGGAGTCTTTATTTCAGAGAGACAATGGAACACATTATAAAGCAAATAACTTGACAGTAATTTTCTCCTTGTCTGTGAAGACCCATATGTTTGAATAAGAACTTTCTTCATTGTCTCTGGCAGCATCTCTTTCAGATAACTCTCTGTATTCATAACCTTAAAGCTCTGTTGTGAGAAAATGGATCATGAGAAAGAGAAATGGAAATGACCCTTGGGGCAATATTTTCCTCTCAGCGACCCTGGTGTTAATCCAAAGTATGTGCAAGCAGAATCTCCCCTTTTATGTAATACAGTTCATTCCCTTGTCAATAGAGGATCATTTCCTGTAGTGAATTTTCTAGCCATTGTCTAGCGTAGCTTTAAATGTCACTAAACAACTGGGTTTCTGGCACTTCCTCTGGAAGACCGTACTACTGACACAGAAAATGTCAGTGACTTCTCTGACTTCATTCCAGTCCTGTAAAGTGTGCTTTCTGCACAACACTTCTTTTTCCCCCCAGGTCCATGTACATATCACTGCATCTGTATCCCACTCTTCATCTTGTTACCAGAACTACTGAGAGGAACGCAACTGTTTAAACAGCAAATAGGTTAACTGTATGAGTATTGAAAAACATATCAGAGCACACACCTCCGACTCAGATGATGATACTAGACTGCAAGTTTCTTTGGCTTTTTGAAATTGAAAGATCAACCACCTCACAAGATATCCACAGAAATGCTGAATAAATATTATTCTGGACAATGATAAAACTGAATTTGCTGCAGTCCAGTGTGATTCCAAATAACAGAATTGGGTAGAAAACGTGGATTTTCTCTCATAAAAATGCTTAAAATAGTACAATGGAGATAGAAAATACACTAGTGATGCAAAGAGCAAGATATGAAGCTATTCCTGTAAAACTGCTTTTATGTACTGTGAAGTTCTTGGGCCAATAACCTACATTTCAGTAGTTTTTGTGTTCCAGGAACATCTGTGTATAAGGTGGAATTTGTGAAGCTGCCTAGGAGATTTGAATTCTTGATTCCCATTAAAATGAAATGGAAGTTGTGTATCACCATTCCTTACCAAATACTTTTAAGGTTGTCTGTAATGTTGAGTTTTACTCTATTTCTGAATGCTTCTATTCCAATGGGAAGGGTCCTATTTATAGTTCAGCTTTATTTTTTACAAGTAAATAATATGGGAAGAAAGGGGAAAAAAAATCACAATTTCCAAGTAGGTTTTATCTGCATACAGCTATAGAATACCGTTCTGTTCATGAAAATCTTCTTTGTCTTCATACACTAATACTATCACATAATTTACATGGAAAAAGCAAGAGATTTGCATATAAATTGCTATTTTTCATAATACACACAATTCTTCTGGGCCATATAGAGACTAAGATTTAGACCATAGGTAGGAAAGCAAATAATAGTTCAAAGCAAAGAAGATTCTGCATTTTGTAAAGACAATGTGAGTTAAAACAATCAAAGTAAATATGATTGGAGACATTCTCCTCCACACCAGCTTGTAACTCTGTTCTTGCAATTAAAGCTGTCTGGTCTGAATGCCTGACGAACCAAGCGACAAACAAGATTGTGCTGAGGGCTATGGAATGAAGCTGCTTTCTGCTGCTGGCTAAAATAGCCTTTTCCATTGTAGTAACTCATAGATTTCCTCAGTTTTGCAAGGGCAACTAATTACATTCAGCAATTCAGCTTCGTGTTAAATGTCTTTAATATCTTGCACAACCTGTTAGTATACTAGAGGTAGTCTAAGCACGGGTACAGATCTGTCTCCTGTGTTGTAACCACTGAACAGAGAACTTCTATTAATTAACCTAAATGTTGGGAAACTCAGGTTTTCAATTGCTTTGGAAACATGTAAGTGGTTGAATATGAATGACATCCAGAGAAAAGACAAACTACGTGTGACTCCCCAGACTCGGATTCTGGACTGCCCACATAGGTTGAGTGGCAAATATGAATAAACTCGTGCATAATGGCCCAAGGGTGGCCAAGAGGATTGCCACGGCAGGAATGTCCTAAACGTTCAGGATATCTGTAACTACAATTTTCGTTTGGCTATCAAATGCATGTAGAAAACATAGTAAAAGTCATAAAATCCCCCAGAGTAATCCAGCTCTGTGAGCTAAAAAATTTTTTTCTTTAGTCGTTTGAAAGAATTTGATGAGATGAGGGCAACCCAGTCCTGGGTTTAGACAGGTAGCTCCTACCATTGGGGTGACAAGAGATCAGTAGTAGAGATCCTGGTAGTCTGGTGTTGTGCTGCCTGTTACTAATGGGGCGGTAGGGCTATAGCAGGCCTGGTCTCCTGCAAAGCAAATCAGTGGAAAATTTGTCACAAAGGTAAGGAGAAGGGGAGCTGAAGCAGGGGAGAAAAACTAGAACACCTCTGAAGTGAAAACTTTGCACTTCCCATTTGAATTTCAAATACCAAGATTGTGCCTGAAAGAGACAGGCTTAATGGCCTAAGAAAAGTGTCACAGACCGGAAGGAGAAGAGAGTCTCTCATCTACATGTGCTTAATGTTTATTTATCATAAAATGGTTAAATAGAAGTCAGAATTTGAGTTCAGAAAGGATTTCACTCTGCAGAAATAGTTACTATTTCTGGACAAAGTCACCAGTTGCTTCTATTTCTCTTTTGTATGTGGGTCTGAAAAACGTTCCTCGTATAACCTCATCTTTGACAGGAGATTGTACTGTGCCATTTCTAATGGAAAATAAGTCTTAATATAGTTTTGCTTTAATTTGTGACTAATTATCTGATGACTGTGCTATCATTCTCTTTTTGCAGTATTTTTATGGATGTTTGTGATGTTGCTGTTTCTGGATAAATACAAATGTCAGAATGACAGATATTAATGTTAAGATCTAGGCATTTCTCAGCAAGTTCTCCCCTTTATTTAGATATGTGGATTTGAGGGCCATGAGCAAATTTTAACAGTTATTAGAAAACACTCAGAAATACTAAAAATAGCTCCGGTGCCATGGTGGGAACAATTTAGCTGAATAATAATTGACAGGAGCTATAGGAGAAACTATATGGAGTATTCGTTACAAAATGCACCATTAAGTGAGACTGTGTATTATATTATATTGCCATTTTAAAGCAGTTTATTTTTGTCCATATACCTACAAACTTTTCAGAAGCTTCTTCAGCTTCACTGGGGGCTAGTTCTTTAAGATACGGGGAGCTCAGATTTTGTTCTACAAAATTAGCAATAGACTTTATTTGATCTGGTCTATGGAAATGACAATAGAGATCTAACATAGGAAAATCTGTCATTTTTAAAAGAGGGTATAATTTGAGAAACTCTTGGCCAAATTAAGACCAAATTTTTATAATATACTGAAGGCCTAATCCTTCATACTGCATAGCAGTTTTGAGGGTAACTGAATAAAACTTGTGAAATGTTGGTAGTAAGTTTTCTTGTAACTACTAAAACCTAAAAGCTTTAAAATTTTGTTTCTTTGAAATTTGTAATCTGATCAGTTAGCTATTTTAATCTCATGAATTAGCTGTTTTATGATAATAAAAGGACTGAACCAGAATCCCAGCTAATAGCCCTTATTTTTACTGCTGTGTAACTACAGGGAGTTCAGCATGCTTTCTGAATAGAAAATCTGGTGCACTTTTAGGTAGACTGTCACTCTTCTATCTGTCCTGCGTACAGAAATACAAACTCACACATACAGTAAACAACAAGAACTGATGATTAAAGAACGTAAGAAATAAATTTGTGATGTTTTTGTGGAGGAAGGCGCTATGTGCTGTAGACAGTTGTGGGTGGTGTGCGTGCTGCTGGCCAGCCCGTGTGCACTGACGGGCCAGCTGCTTCTTGCGGGACTCTGTAACGACTGAGTCCAGCATGTTCACTTGCCTTGAGTGACAGGGCTAACGAATCTCTCTGCCCTATCTGGGCACCAGTCTTCAGGAAATCTACAGGAATGTAATTACCTTCGAAACTTCCACCCCTTTTCTGTGTTTGGTTTAAATTAGTTAGCAGATTCAAAGATTATTAGCACGGAATAGACAGCACAATCACAGAAGCCTTGTTTCATTAAGAAGTCAGGCTTGAAAAAGCTAGCAAATTGATTCAATGACAATTTAAGGACATAATGAAAAAACAGTTTAAAGGCCTTAAAGTTAGAGGATTTAAAACCTTAATCCTTTTCACTTGCTCTATTTATCCAGCTTTTTTCCTAACAGAACTTCCTTGTGCCTTGCCTTAGAGATTAACAAAAGGTTCTCTCTCCTAGGATGTATTTGGCAACATGATCTAGCAGGAACACAGAGTATCTGTCTCCAGTTCCCCTCTGCTATGAGGGAATCACTTCACCTCATTTTCTCCACTTGTAAAATGGTGATAATGGTTGAGATCTTCTTTATTCAATATTTTATTCATGAATAGTCCTGTATAAGAATCAAAAACTGTTGTATTGCTCCTAGAGAAGGCTATGGAGCTCCATCTAACGGTAGCCTCCCCTGAGAGGTTAAGAGACATGTTGTATGAATACCAACACTTAGAAAATCCTGAAGCTCCTTCTAAACTTTCTGTGCATGGTTCTATTGTCTGATGGCAAAAAGTGCAGCTGACCAGAGCCAGAACAAATCTGATAATACAGATAGCTGGCCAGCTAAGGTTGGCAGGCTCTGATTCTCTTGCTTTGGCTAGATCAGGAATCAACTACCTTATTTTTTTTCTTTTTTAAAGTTCCAAAAGGCCACAATCAGACACTGGTGTCCAACAGCTGTACTACTTGAAGTCGTATAAAAGAAAGAATACAAGCTGCTGAAATGTCTTTCTTCATCATCTTACGCTTTGCAGTTGGTTGTAGCTTTGTGAGGACTTGGCTGTTTCCCCATCAGGAAAACTTTGCGCTCTAAGACCCCTTAACACACTGACCTCAAGGTGGGCGAAGAAGTGGGACACTGACTGTTTTCATCTTTGCAACCCTTCACTAGTTCCTGATTCCCTTTTTGTTCACTCTCCAGGAGGTCACACGGTTGGAGAGAGAGAGAGAGAGACTTTGCCTCACAGCTCTATTTAGACCTAAGCCTGGTTAGTAGAAATAGCATTCCTCACAGTTGCAGGATAATGTAACATCATAAATAGAGCTATCAAGATTGTCAGGCAGCCTTTGTGGTTGTCAGAGCAGTGATGTTAAAAGAAAAGGTTTTTTTGTTGTGTTTTTTTTTTTTCCTAAATAGCTTTCCTCAAACTGTCAGGAAAGCACCTGGTGAAATGAAGCCTTGCTTTTGCTGTGTAGCTTTTGTTCTCAGAGATGGTTTAAGTAATAAATATGATGAAATAATTACATAGAAAAATAACAACTTCATTTCCATCAGAACGCTAAGGGGTGGTTGTGATTCTTCAAAATGTCTTGAATACTTGAGGAAATAATTACAGCTGGGCTACAGCTGAAATACTCTATGCAGTATCCCAATATCTGCGGGTAGCAGAGGCTGCGGAGGCTATGTAGTACCTGAAGAAGCAGGGGGAGTGAACATTTGATGCTCAGGCTAATTGCTCTGGAAATGGTTGATTGGGAATGAATCACCTCTCATCTCATTAGCATTCAGCAGCACAACGGCTGGATAAAAAGGAAACAAACACTTGGAATTGCAAAGAGAGGCAAAAAGGGCCAGTTTTTCTGTTGATGTAAATCACGGTGGTTTTACAGGGAATTCACTAGAGCTTAAAGTGATTTATGCCTGTTGAGGACCTAGTCTTAAGGAAGCAGCTAGAATAAAATTTCATTCTTAAGGGGCTGTGAGGTCTCTCTGGAATCTTTGCAAAACCAAGCAGTGCATTTCTGGCTGCCAGGGGCCTGCAAACATCTGTGTCTGATTTATCAGTAAATAGATCATTTGGTTATTGTTTTCTAGCAAATAACTGTAGTTTTCTACAAATGGAGAAAGGAGGTACTCCTTTTATCATTTGCTTTGGGCCTTACTGTTAAGTCTCCAATCCTAACCCCAGAGCTATCTGTTCTTAATTCTCCCCATGGGGAGACAGGAGGTGGTTGTGGCTAATGATGTAGCAAGGGTGGAAACATGGTGCTTGATATAACAACTAACTACAGCTGTTTTGTGCCTTATCTCTACCACAGGTTTTACATTTCACGAGGATGACTGCAGGCCCCTCCACCCTTCTATGTTATCTCCTTCCTGCTAGCTACAGGATGGTATAGGAACACAAAGCTACCAGAGCGAGTGAGAAATTCAAGTCTCGTGTCAGAGCTGCTGTAAGCCCTCTGGGATAAAGGTACAGAAAGTTTTATGATGAGTTTGCTTCTCTACCATAGAGTTGTCTGGTGGTAGAACAGGTTCATAAGGCTAGGTATCTCTTTGCCCTCTACCCTTGTATGCACACAGAGGCCAGGAAAAAAGGGTCTTGCTTTGTGGCTGGAGCTTCTGCCTGCTACCATGAGTAGCAATGAATAGTTAACTGTTCCTAAGGACTGGGGAAGCCCTCTTGCTTTGACCTGCTGCACTAGTGACAGGCACAGTTTGACATGAACCAAAGAATTTGCACTATGCTAGAGGCAAGAGAAATCTTAGCTGTTTGTTTTTAACAGTATTCAGCACTATTGCTGTTTTCTTAAACTGACTCAGCATTGAAGCCCTTTGGAAGTGTGTTTTGGGTAGTTTGGAGTAGCTTTCTAGTTTCTTAACAGTTATTGTTTCTCAATATGCTAAATATTTAGACAGAACATGTGTGGATATTGTACACTGCAGGGGCAGAGTGTTGCTGTTGGCGTGAGATACAGCAGCAGAATAAATCTAGTTTATAGCACACAAGGTCACAGCAAGGGACATGAAAGTATGGCAGGCATCATTACTGTCTCAGGAGAAAAAGTCTCGCTCTGCAACAGTTTATAGTAGTAAAGGCTTTGTTAACAAAATATGGAATGCTTCTTATACAAGGGTAAGGCAATGAATTTTTATGGATATTTTCTTGTTGGAGAGTGAGGTGTGATACGTGCGTATGCTCCTGGGTGAATGGACTTTTCATTTCATGAGATCCAGCTAGTTTGTGTGTGGCTAGCAGAAGAGAGACAGTTCTGCTCTCTTATATACATTTGAGATTTTGGGGCATTTTCCTCTTTCCTCCCCTTCATTCCCCTCCCGAGTATCTATCTTGCCTTCATTTTGTCTGAAAGCAACTTCTTCTTAATTCAAAATACTTCTTTTCTGAGTGAAACCTTGATAGCAATATAACCTTGATTTCCATCTTTTGGTTTAGTTAACTTTTTAGAAGAAAATGGGAACTGGAAGGTGAGGGAAGGGTTTTAACTTGGCAGGGAAAGAAGACTCTGTTTTAAGGGGTCTCAGAAACAGATTGATCTGGTTTGCGGTACAAATACTTGGCACTTACTTGATGCCTTAATGCTGCAAAAAAAGGCCTCTTTCAGGAGGAATACTGCCTGCTTGACTACTGTATAGGCTTTTGTTGCTGCTTGTAGAAATTATATTTTGGTTCTGATGCTGTTCAGAAATAGAGTTTCTCTTTCACTTACTGTCATCAGAGCTGAAGAGTGTTTGTGGTGTTCATTTGTGGCTGCAGAACAATGGTTTCTTCTGACATGGATATGTAAGAGGAAGACAATTCACCATCAGGTGTCCATCTGTCATTTGGTGCACAGGTCCTAACAGGTCTGTGTTTTCTTAAAAGAGATGTATTTGCATGAGGGCCATTGCTTACTTGGAAGATATTTTTGTGCCATTTGAGTTGTTATCTGAGGTAATGGATGTGCACAATATTTGTAGAGGTGAAGTGACTACTATAAAACAAGAATATGTCAGCAAAGTGTTCATACAAATGTCATGCAAACTTGGAAACTGACTTAAATAACCAATTGCATATCACACGTAGAAATTAGCAATATATATGGCAGCGCAACAACCCGGGCACGAGAATTCGGTAAACTAAAACACTGTTGAAAGCAAAGTAAGTGGGTCAGTCTGTCCGTAAGAAAAGAGATCACTCGCACAGAAGTGGCTAAAAATATGTCAGACAAGTTGTTCACTGAAAATGTTTGCCCTGCTTCAGTCATCTCTCCTTGAGCATGCAACTCCCATTAATATTTATGAAAATTTAATGCACATTCAGAAATGAAAATCCTCCTTGAACTTGGTGACTGTATCCTTCAACAGGATGCAGTTTAATGCAGGCCTGTCACTGCTGGCCAGTTAGCTCTCACCATTTCTCCTCCTCATCAGATAAAATTCTCCTCACTTTATTTAATATTTTGCACATTACACGCTAGTACAATACTCATTGACCAATGGGAAAGAGGTTAAAAAGAAAAGGTGACTGTAAATGGTGTTATTTTATTGATAGGGAAGCAGCACTTGGATTCCAACCCCCCACTACCTTTTTTTCTTGTGACTGTATGCAACATCTACTGCTTCTTTAAACTCCACAAGGGAAATAATGAATGGTGGATATGGAATTTACATCAGGTACCTGCTAGGTCATGAAATAGTAGAAGGATCGGGGTTCAATGAATAGGACACCAGGGTAAAATTAAGGAGATCTGAAAGATAGGTCTTTCTGAACTTCTTAATGCTTAGAAGTTGTGCACTGTATTCAGTAAGGTTTTGTACCTCAGTCTTTTAGGTACTATTTTCTTATACAGGAGACGTATAATGTTTTAGCTGCAGTATGCAAATGCAGGTGTCTCAGGGCTGAAGCCAGAAGCAAGGAATCAGCAAATTGATGTCTGGCCAGTAAGCTGGGATTAGTCTCTAAGTTAGTAAAGTAAATATATAGATACTCTTTTCCTGTTATGATTATACAGTATGTAGCAGAGGGAGTCTCAGTCCCTGGCATCTAGATGCAACTGCATTCCAAATAAATTATGAAGCACATAATCTTTTTTTTTTTTTTTTTTTTTTTTGTAGAACGGGGCAGTTCTGTGTTACAATTAAAACTGCAAAGACAGAGCAAAAAAATGTAGCGTTGCAAATATATGGAAAACTAGAAACACTAGAACGTTTCGCAACTTGTTTAAGTCACTTGGAACCAACTGAGTATTCATAGCTCATGGATTTTGCTGAGCTTGTCAAACACAAAGAAACGATGTTTAAAACCTTGATGGTGAAGGAGCTGGAAATTGCTAGACAGCGTAGTAGTTCCATACATACAGTCTCACATCCCTTTAAAGACTTTCTTATCTAAAATCTCTTTTGATAGGTCACCAAACTGATTGTTGGGTTCCAAATATGATCTTAAATCTGGCAAGGTCATCTTACGTTTCTGTAACTCCAAAGAACATTTGTTTCTATTTGTTCTAAATTAATAGTGCATATAATTAGAGAATATGTTATGGGAAGAAAGGTATCCTTGGCTTTTTTCCAGTAAAACGGGGAAATGAGTGACTCTCCTTTTGACAGTTTTTACTTTCTATTTTGTTTGGAGGGGAAATGCTAGTACAACATGAGATTTGCTAAAGTTGAAATGAGAGAATAAAAACTAGGCATTGAATGTAACAAATTTTATGCTGCACTTGAAGGAAGCTTTAATGACTCTTGAGAAGAATGTGAAATGAAGCATGGTTGGGTGGTTAGCTCAAAGGACTGAGTCAGGTCTCTTTAGCCTCTATTTCAGAGTGGCAGTGACTTTCTCTCTGACCTTGGGCCACTTGCTTGGATGCATGAAATTAGACACTCAGTGGCTCTACTCCTTCAAGTTCACACACATTGGCTGACTCCTGTAATCACATAGAACCACACAGAAGCCAGTCCTCATGGCATAAATGTGCAGAAATATGTGTGTTTTGTGGTGTTTCTCAGTATATGACAAACTGCTAAGAATTAGTGCTATCCCTGTCTATATTATACTTTTACCAGTGAGGACTCAGATAAGCAGAGGAGTATCACAGAGACAGGGGAGAAAACATTAATCCTGAGTTGTAGAAGGTTGAATGTCCTAAAATTTGTATGCTTACAAATCTGTTACCATGTAGAGTCTATAGTTTCTAGGTTGTACTCAAAACTACTTGACTAAATTTGGAAGAAAAATTTAACAGAACTCCTTCTATCATCTTTCTCTTCTTGCTTCACAGAGACTATACCCTTTATAGCTGTGCATCTCATCTGGGACTTTTGAAATCCGTTCAGTCTTCCCATTGCTTTCAGTGAGCCTGGCTGAAGCCCTATAGGCACGCTGGGATGGCTCTTGGTGCACATGAAACAGTGTCAAGCTCCTGGATCCTAGTCTTGCTGACTTACCATTAACTTACATCTTGTAGACCTTTCTGTGTGGGGGGAAATAATTTTGCGGCAACACTAAATTGGCATCTCTAGTTTGATGAGCTCCACATTTTATAGCAATGGATCTCAAATTAAAGGGTACACGAGTTATTTCAGAGGAAAGGGAGGTATGAGAAATAGTCCAGAGGTGCCAAGAGGACAAGTTCTGGGTGAGCTCCAGATGGTGTAGAATGACTCCAGGCTACCCTTGAAGAGGTAGCAAATAGTAGAGGTGAGAGCACCACACTGTCTAATTCCCAAGACATGCTCTGTCTGTGCTGGGGAGCTGACATGCAAGGAGAGGTGAGAGAAGAGAGACTGCTGAGAGTTGCTGGAGATGCTGCTTTTTCATCCCCTTGATAGGGCAGTCAGAAGTGATGTCAAAGCCCAGTGAAGACTGACAGGTATTGACAGTAACCTGCAACACCATCCTGAACAAGCTTTCAGTTCTGGCTCAAATGTTTTCATTGCTGCAGATCTTTCTGAATCATAAGAAACTTGTAACATATATACATAGAAGGTCAGAATTTAAAATACATTTAAAGAGCACCATAATTATCAGAGTATAGGTGGCCAGCTATTGTGATGGACGGTTTCAAGTAGACTGAAGTTCTGAAGTGACAAACCTAGGTTGCTAATCCCCTTTACAGGAGTATAAAATCTAAATTGCTGTCTCCTGTCCAAACTTGCACATCCAGAATTTTATTATTTCAGAAATGTGCTGTGAGATCTCCTGGGAAGAAAGATTAAACGTTGTCCTGGGGCAAAACATGAGGCATTATCATCTCCTCTTTAAAATGTTTCACTAATCTCAAAACTTTAGCATGGAGTTAAATTTAGAAAGTCTGGATGGCAGTGAAGGTGGTTCACGTTTTCTACAGACAGTGACAAACAGTATATTCTCAATCACTCTCTCAGGTCAGAGTTCAGCTTTCATCCTTGCCTCTGCTCGGAGACTGGATGACATCCTGAACAACTGGCTCCTTGTGGTTTATGATGCCAAGTGACAGTGCAGTAGTTTATTATATGATCTACAGCCTTTAATTGTCTGGAGAGGAGTGGAGTTGACAGTATTTGATAAGTCATTTGCGATAAAAGAATAATTGCTACAGAGAAGTGGAGCTGAAGAAGCTGTAACGCAGGACACAAATAGCTGTTGGGTTTATTCTGAGTGCTCTAACTGTTTAAGTCTGACCTGGAGATGCATGGTGAAAAGAATGAGAAGATAGGAACGTTGCTGCCAGCCATATGGGTTTCTATCCAAAGGAAACCCAGATTTTCTGGACTTTGAGAAAGAAGCACTGTGTTGAAATTATCTTATGAATTACCTTTCCTGGTGTGAGCAAGCATATATGTATATATACATCAATAAAGAGAATCAGCACTTGCATAGTATATTACAAACATGAACTAAATATAATAAATTCACAAAGTGGAAACTAAGACAAAGATGTTAAATGTCTATTCCTCATTTACCCTAAAGCCATGTTTCTGTCCCAGGGATATAGTTGTCAAAATTACTGCCAAACACCTTGTGTCTGTGTCTTTGACTTCATTTCCTTTTGTGTTATTCAGTTTGCCCTCTTCATAGCAAGATGCTACACTGACTGCTCAGGAGACAAACTAGGCATCCAGAGGCCAGCAAAGAGCTTGCAGTGTATATGTAATAACAGCCACAGCAATCCCTGAGATACTTCTGCAGTGCTTGACATAAACAGGACTTGAGTTGTGCCAAAACTGAGACTTTCACCAGTTGTTTTATAAGGTCAGAGGTCAGGTGCTTAACCAGAAGGACTTTCACTGTTGAAAAAAGCCTGTGAGAAGATTTCAGCCTTTATGGTATGCTAGGCTAATCTTGAATTGTAGGGAAATCCATAAAAAATATTATTTAAAGATGAAATATTATCTGCAATATTGAAATATCCCTGCAAGTTTACAGATGGATGTGAGGATGGAAAGCTAGATCTGTATGTCCTTCTATTGCTTAAGAGAAGAGGTAGATTTTCACTGATACAGATACTGCTTCTTAATTATAAATCCTGCATGGGTAGTTCAGAGATGCCTTTCCCCACTATTAGGAATTACCAATGGTTCTGGCTGCCGTTTAGGAGATCTGGCTACAAAGCACAAAGATGTGGAATGAGATCTGGCTGGCAGTGCTTTCTGATTTGCGGCTTGTCCACATTAATGGTGCTTTGGCCAGGTGGGGTTGTAACAGAAGAGAAAGAATGTGGCCATTCGGTGCAAGTGCTGCTGAAGAAATATCTGAGGGAAGAGGAGAGTTTTGGCAATGACTTTCTGTGTCAGATTAGCAAGATTTAAAGGAATGTCACTGTCAAGAGTCACCCTGAATGCGGTTTCTTTTAAATGGGGGTTTATCATTGCCTTGGGTTGGATGAAAATTAATATCCAGATGAGCAGGTAAGCAGAGGGGACCATTTGTGACTGAAGCTGTTCAGCAGGGGTAAGAGCTGTGCCCCTTTAGCCTCAACTTTAGCAAGACATGGATTTCATTGCATTGTTTATGCAATTTCAGTGAAGTACAGTGAAATCCTGCTTTCTTCCACTAATGCTCAAAAGACAAATTTGGAATGAGCTGTATCTTCTTCTGCTTTTATCTAGAGCAGAACTGCCATTGATGTTTGAAGGACAAAATTGCAGAATACATGGACCAAAAGAAATAAGTAGTGATGAATGCAGTTAACAAATTCTAAGCTGGAGTATTTATGAATGTTTGCTCTGGATATGAAGGTATGCATGTTTGAATACAGATCAGAAGTCAAAGATGTGGTAGTAAGTGGTGTGGAATAAGGAGAATCATCACTCAAATTTTGGCTCTTTTTGTCATAGCTGGTGAGAAAGAGGGGCTCTGTAAACCTCACACCTGCTCGTGCCCTGCTGCAGACGCTGCAGAACACAACTTAGCTGTGTTGCGAGAGCTGCTGTGCCTTGCTCAGCATACATGCATGGGCAAGGAAAGACTGTGCCTCAGAAGATGCAATGATGTTCACAGTAGTAATGTTGAGATTCTGGGAAGTCCTTCTTTCATAGGACATCCTAAAGAGGCTGCTGTAACTCAAGGCTCCAAGAATCTCTCTGACTTCTGGATCAACCTACAGCTCATAAATGTCTACACAGTCTTCTCCAGACAAATGCAGGCTTACTCTGCCAAGAAGCCGTATAACTGCATCAAGTCTGGGCCTGATCCCAAGCTAATATGAGAGACTGTTGAGAGGCAGCTTTATTAGTGAGAGATTTAGTGCATAGCTTCTGGCAGGCTCAGAGACGGGTAAAACAACTTCACCTTTGCCTTTTAAAGCCACCTTTGCACACTTTCTTTCTGGGTAGCAAGCTGACCTGTATCTCTTGCCTTGTATATCTGAAAAGTATACCAGCTAGTGTGTCTGGCCTGAGCTCCTTTGGGCGTTCCTGTTCACATTTCCTCTCTGTTTTAGTAAGTGTGCTCCTCCCCACCAGTTGTTTGTAATCTAAGAACTGTGTTTAAGAGCATAGCCAAGATCTTCAGATTCTGAATTATTATTCTAAACAAACCTCAGAGACAAAGGATACTCTGGGTTTGGAAGAGCTGTTTTTTACATGTTTGTATTTGGGGAAAAATATGAGAAGCAGCAGAAAAAAACAATTGGATTCAGAGCAAGGGAAAAACAGAGGCCCCCCCCCCCCCCCGAGAATATGAATGATAAAACAGTGTGATGGGCAGGTCAGGATCATGGCAAACGCTTAACAAAAATAGGTATTTTTAGATGCTGTTATAAGCCTAGCATTTAAGATATATGTTGTGCTCCTTCCCCTGTGGATTTCCAAATAGTTTGCAAGGGCGGAGAAGTTGTTATTCCTATTCTCTAGCTGGGTAAACTGATGCAGAGAGATGGAGACTGAGGTTTCAAACTTGGGTGTCTATTTGGAAACCTCCTGTGGGAGTGGTAGATACTTAGCATCTTCTCAGACTGCTTCAGACGTGTTCAAGTGAAAGACTGTTAACTTGCACAGGCGTTAGAGCAGGGCTTTTTTGGGTGCTTGATAAATAGGCAGTGGAATAATTTGATCAAAGTTTTGTCAATCCATTTCAACCAGCTTCTCCAATGAGCTTCATTCCTTTCCTAGCAATGGCAAAGTATTGCCATTATTGAACTAAGGAAAGGCTCTGTATCCCACCAGACTTAGTCAGTAAAATGGAAGATGCTTACATTAATGAAAATCACCTGGTAGCAATTAAAACAATACTTTCTAAGCAGAACAGCTGAACATGCCATTGATTTAAACCTTGGCAGTGACTGTTCAGTTGGATTTACAGGAAGCTTCACATGACATTTCATTAGTATCACAGTGAATTAACTTTATAGTGGTGTAGTGCTTAATCCAATTTAGGCTTGGTATTATTAATGATACTGCTAGGGAAATAGTTTTTAAGGCAATTAAACAGCAGTATGTAATGTTGCCAAGCATCACTACTGATATCCGATGGCATCACAAAATAACACATTTTAAAAGGGAATTGAAAATGGAAAGATAGCACTTCCTGGTGATTTAATCCTTTACATTTGGAAGGCTACCAAGCCACATAAAAATCCATTCTAGAAGATCTACTTTCAAGTGAGAGTAAGTAAATACATTTGTCCTTCCGCTTGCTAGCAGCTTGAGCCACATGCAGTGCATGTGTTAACTTAAGCAAATGTTGCTTTGTTTTAAAAAGGAAGGAAAAAAACCCATGTATTCTTGTCTCCAGAGTAAAATATAATGGCAGATTAGGAAAAATAAAAGCTGTAAAAATGGAATATGGTTAAATATTAGAATGCCCAGGCTAAAGTAAACTCTGGTATAGACTGCAGCAAACTCACAATATTTGTGTCATGTCTGCATGTCTGTAGATATCTGGAGCCCAAAAACGATTCAATGCAGGGAGAAGGAAAGACTCCTCAGCAGAGTGTATGGGGTGTGTAAGGCTCTGACTCATGATTTCTGGAGAGTTACCTCGCAAAGAGGTTACTGTTCATGGTTGCATGTCCCTCCCTTCTTCTAAACTGTGTTCTCCACAAAAAAGGCAGTAGAATGGATATGGTCTCTCTGTTTAGTCACCACAGTTCATAGCTTGTATTAATAGAAGCTGAACTGATGCTGATTTGAGTTGATACACTAAGCAGTGAACAGTATATGAGAAAGTGGACATATTACGCCATCTTTCACTTTTTCAACAATGGCAGTAACCTGAGGCGGTGAGTTGGACAATAGTTAAGGCCAAGAGCTTCTTTAAATACCCGGCCTGAGTCAAGAACTGAAGGCCACAGTTTGATGTCTCTTTTTTACTATTCTTTTCCTCTCTTTCCTTTTTTCCCCCAACTGTTTCAACAACTTGACCTTCTTAAATCAGCCCACTGGATAGCTGAAGTATTGAAGTGTCAGCAGCTTCCCTACATAAAATGGGCCCATAATCTTTATTTTCCCTCTTTTATGATTTTGTCAGCATCAATAACTCTAAGTTTCTTGCACATGGAAGTAAGTAGTGGCCCTAGATTTCAAGAGAACATCTCTGGGATAAGAAATTGGCTTCTTTACTTGTATCTAATAGCTTTGTTCATCAGGAGGTGCCCAACCCAAAACTTGCTGAAACTGATTGAAAACATTGCTGTTAATTTGACTCTCTTGGGGTCAGGGAAGGGACCAGGCATTTAGTGGATTTTTCTTTTTCTTTTAATGCTATAACTGATTTATATGAGGTAAAACAGGATGTGATACTGTCGGCCTCCTTCAATCAGAATACCTGTTCACATCAACTGTAATGTTCCCTGATTTATGACAGCACCCATAATTACCCATAATAGCAAAGAACGATGAATTGGACCAGGTGAAGTGACAAGTGTATTTTAAGAGATCGTAAAATTCCCATTTCCAGGCATCGTTGTGTTAATGCCCCACGACCAATAACCCATATCACCATATAAAAGACTGGGTGCTTATTAAACTGTATTTTATAAGGTGGCCTGCATTGCGTGGTGGTTTGGCTAAGATATCCTGCATCTGTATATTGTTCTGGATGTGGTCTTAGTCTTGCTCGCTGCCCCAGACTTGGGTACATTAAGTTTAAAAAAAAAAAAAAAAAGTGATGAATAAACATGTAAGATACTGTAATGTCACAGTAGTTTTAAGCAACAAGCTGCGGGTTCTCATGAGACAATTTCTTTTATGATCTTGCTGGTTACTGTTAGTTCCAAAGATGATTCTATGCTAGTCCCATTGCTAATTTTTTCTCCTTGGTATTTTTAGTAATGACAAAGTACCTTTCATTTTTATTTTATGGCATGAAAATGCAGTAAAGGAAGAAGATAACATGTCTACACCCTTTACACTGTAGTATCTTACTGCCTAAGCTAATGTGACAAAGACATGTACTGTATCGCATCATTTAATTACATTTCCATGCAGTGATTTTTCCCTATCACAAGTGGGTGGGCTCTTCTGCCTGTTTGATTTTTGTGTAGGCACACTAATTTGGGTGTGGGTTTTTTTTGTTTTTGGTTTTTTTTTGGGGGGTGCGTGTGTGTTTTTTTTTTTTTGTCTTTTAATTGTGGAACAGAAGCTTCTTTTATTATTTAACATGGGTATGCACAAATAGATCACTTCCTGTGCTGTGACTTAAATCTAGTTGCTGACACTTACAGGAGCTTATAAGGCCTAAATGGCAAGTTCAAAACAGGAGGAGGTGATGGTTATTCACATAATGTGAGGTTAAAACACTCCCTGCTGAAAGATGTTGTGGCTTCTAAAAGTTAACATATATTAAAAAAGTAGACTCACTACATTCATAGGTGAAAAGTCCCTCAAGAGCCACCAAGTGCAAAGAAAGTACCCCTGGCTGGGGAGTGCTTGCAGCACAAGAGAGAGATGTTTTCCCTTTTTCTATCCTGTTTCATAGGCATCTCCTGTGTTCTGGACTGACACACTCTGACTGCTCATCAGACTGCTCTTATTATGTTCTTTATGGTGTAACTAGATGGAAGAAGGAAAAACACATGGAATGTGTATTTAAACCAAAATGAACCAAACAAACTTACTGCTGGAAAGTAATGAAACTGATTGTTCTTTCCAGTTCAAAGGCCCTCTAAAATCCGATGCAGGCTTTGTTTACCCTTGTTACGTATGCTGTTGTGTAGGCAAGTATGAAGTACAGTTATTGTAAGATTGTTGTGGTCTGTGCTCTCTTCCGCTGGTGTAATTGATGGCATAAGCTACAAACATCAATAATGAAACCTTGAGGAGGTTAAGCCAAGTACTTTGGGTGGGGTTTCTGTCCATGAAATAATACTAAGGGGAGTGGAATTAAGTACAAACTCCCAAGGAAGGTGTTCTTGGACGGCCTGATTCAACTCTGGACCCTGTAGAGGTTCTCTTCTGCTCCTAAGGTATGGAGTAAAGCTGGTTAGCGTGGAGTTTTTTGTGAACGGGGCTTTTTGGAGAAGAAGTAGAGCAAACAAGGAACTTAAACTGATGTATCAGCAGCATAAGAGTCTGCGAGCTATGCTGAGCTATCTAAGCTATGCATTAGGGCTGAGGGTAGCCTTGTGCATCAAGGAGCAGAATATGGCCTCTGAAGCCCCTTTTCTTAGATGAGCAAAAGTCTGCACAGCCAGTGTCAGCCTTAAAGGTGATCACAATTCTGTCGTGGTTTGTGCTAAATGTCCTGATTTCATTTATACCTTTGAAAACACAGCTTTTATTGGCATGAAAGTCATCATAATAGAAGTTGAGTCCTTGAGTGAGCTTAAATAAATATTCCATTAATAACTGTTAATTACCATATCAGTGGAGCACAATAACTGTATCCGATTTTATATCACTCAAAGAAACACTGCTTCCCTTCTTTGTATAGTGCTTCCTTTCTTTGAAAGTCAAACTTTCCCTTTGAAGGGAGCAGTGCCAAACAACACGCTGAACCAAACTGTGCAGTTACACTCCACGTATGTGTGTTGACCTCATTGGAGGTATACGGACTGTGTGTGAGGGTAAAATCTGGCCGTCAGCCCTGGACTCAGCGAATTTTCCTATTTTAAGTTCAGTTCACAGGTACACTAATTCTCCTCTACTTTTCCCAGGGAGGTCTGTGGTCTGTAGTTGATTTAAGGGTGGGAAATTGTTGCAGCCTGTTGCCAATTTGGCCAAAGAATTTATGAATCGGGAGTCCCTGGACAGTTACAGAATCCTAGAAATTGCAGATGGAAAGGGACTAAAGTGCATCATTCAAATATACCTGCCAAAGCAGGATTGTTTTGTGTAGCTTATTCTCCAGTGCTTTGTCCAGACATATTTTGAAAAGCAGTTACATGATGTTCACAGTGAGTGCTGGGGAGTATTGTGTTCCTTGATACTTAAGTGCATGCTTCTTGAAACTTGTGAAAAAACATGTATTCACATTACACATATTTGTCATGTGGATGAGCTATTTTTCCTGAGTGACTAGTTAGAAAAGCACTTTTTGATCCTAATTTATAATGAACTTCTCTAAGGTACCAGTTGTAGGCTGTGGGAGTTAAACAATATTTGAAACTGAGAGCCTTGGAATCTATTATCACTCAAGTGATCATTTTCATAGAGTACTTTAAAGTCTGTATTTCAGAATCTGAGATTTTGAGGAGTTGATCCTTTCTCCTTCATAATTCAGCGCAGAGACAAGAACTAGGAACTGAGTTACAGAAGATGCATATGGGGAGGAAGATCTGGGCTACTGCTCCTTCCATAGCCTTTGCTTGGGTTTTGTGTAGTGGGACTATAGAAGAAGTGAATGTTTTATGAAGGATATGCTTTGGGAATAGGAAAAAAACTTCAGTGGAATACTCTTGCATCTGTGATTTGTTTGAACTCCACCTATGTCTGCAAGTTTTGTATGCTTAAATGGTAACTTGGTTTTAACATTCTCTATCTCTGGTTCTGAAGTTGATAGTGTGGAATTCACTAGTCTGGTTTTTGGTACCAAGACCAAGAGCTTCTTTCACTTAGAGAATATTGTCCCTCTAACATTAATCAAGAAGAGGAGCTATGGCTTTTCTCCTGGAATATGTGTATTCCTTTTCTTGTCTCTTGGTTTATTGGTAAAAGTGATAAAAGTTTGGTCTTAAACTTTGTGATTGAGTTTCTGATTTAGAACTGTCTTGTTACAATAGAGCTGATTTTAGCAGGCAAGGCATTTTGTGTAATAGCAGAAAAATCTTTTTAATTCTCTCCTTTTCTAATACCAAGTGTTAGTACTCAAATGTTGATCTGTTTTGTAGGCCAGATTGTTCCGGGCTTCTGCTTCACATGAGTTGCCTAGCCCCTCTAATTGTTCTGGTGGCACAGAAAATGCTAGAAGATGCAGGTGCTGTACAAGGAAAGAGTAAGTATATATGAAATTTAGCCTTAACTCATTAAATTGCATTGACTTCAACTAGATTTCAGTTGGCTAATGGCTAAATGAACCCACCTGGTTTAACCGAAATATTTAATCAGATAATATCAGTAAGATCGGAGTCCCATAAAATAAGCATCAGATTTCTGCTTTGGTCCATGGAAGACCTGAATTACTGACTTCTGTGCATTCAACCAGATTTGCAATATATGTCAGACATTTTTATTAAATCAGTAGCTGTTTTACTCAAAGTGTGACCTTTCTAATGAAGCTTCAGTTTGTGAATATCTCAGTGGGTAAGTTTGGTAGAAAAAGTGTCATATTTTAAATAGATGGAATAATGCACAATGTACGTCTTTGCACTCTGTAGGAGTGCATAAAAATAAATGTAAGACAAATGAGACTTGGCAGGCTGTTTCACGTGTGTCTTTCAGTGACAGGATGATTTGCTCATGCTACTTTTGACTCGTGATATTGACTGCGATGCATTCAATAGCAGACCCAAAAATTACAATGTGGGAGGTTGGTCCTTTAAAGATTTGCAAGATTGCTTATACTGTTCTATGTATTTGAGAAAGACAGATTGTTTCAAATATTTCAAAGATTCTTTGGAAAAGGGTGGTTCTAGGGAATGGTTAGTGACTAGGTAAGTAATTTTTTTGAGGACTTGAGACAGGGAGTCTTGCAAAGATTGCCATGCTCTTCCAGTTGGCTCAGGCTCTTTCCTGCTTTTAGGCTGACTTACTGAGGGAGCAAGTGGGTTCTTGCATATTGTGGCTAGGAAGAGGTTACTAGCCAGAGCTCTGGGAAAATTCAAGGAGGACAAGCAAACTTGAAGTCCTGAGGCAGATGAACACTTGAAAACAGTGAGCCAGGAGAACTGGTGGGATATGAACATATCAGGGAGATCCTGAACTGAAGAGGCCAGGGACAGAAAGAAAACCTGAAAGCCTAGAGAAGGACACTTCCTTACCTAAACAGAGAACCCATATTTCAGCCGTTCCACTGGCCCCAAGAAATCTGGGGATATTGAAGAGCCAGTATGATGAAAAGGACTGGCAATAAGTTCCAGGAGAGGTGGAATATTGACTGGCAAACTCTAGGTTGTCTCTGTTGTGTCTCGGGAGCCAAGGTACAAATATATTGGGAGCATGCAGGGTCATCCCTGGGCATAGGATGGACTGAGGTAGCATTCCTTCCTGGGGAAGGCATCCAAATACACCCTTCTTGAGTAGGGAAGGAATGATGAAAATGCATACTAAGCTGCATCATGTGGAAGAACCTTGTTCCTACCTGTAGTCCTTGCGAACCTGCTTGCACTATAGGATGTGCAGAAAGCAAATCTCTGAGGCAAAATACCTCCCTCGTCTCTCCACAGTATAGGATCATTTTACCCCCATTTCAATCCCTCTGCATGGAATTAGAAATAAAACATAAAAGTTATATTTTTTTAGACCTGCTAGTCTCCTTGGCTAGGATAAGCTTCAGTCTAGAAAGGAGAAGTTCTTATAAGTGATAAAAGTGATCTTAATCTCATATATCTATTATCATTTCACGAAGAAGCAGGAACTAAACAGACTGTTCATTTGAGTGAGCATATACAGTCCATGCAGGCTCTGAAATCCTGTAATCTGCAACTGTAAATTGCAGTGACTTCAGCATCGCGCCTGATAAGCAATGCAGAGAGAGAGAAGTATCAGAATCATAGCCTTTTATGTGTGGGGTTTTTTTTTTCATACTGAATTGTTTTTTACTAAATGAATGGAGCTCTGTTAAAATCCCATTGAATAAGCTGCTTGCTTGTAAAGATAAGGGCTTGCGTATACCTCTCTTCATTAGGGAGAGATCACTTGTTACAAAGATTTTTCATTTAAAATTGTGAATAGACATTCACTGTGGCTGAGGCCTAAGCAACTGAGAGTGGATGGTCAGGTTTTGCCCCCTTTTGTAAGGGATTAGGCTGAAGGATAACTTTTGATAAACATGTTTTTGGGTGATGACACAGTGTGATACGAGAACTTAACAACAGTCATTGTAGGCTTTTTTTCACTGCCTAAGTAAATACCCCTTAATCTGGGAACCAGCAGAGCTTAGTGCCCCCTCAGACCTGTCAGACAAGGCTTCTCTCAGCTATTGTACTCTGGCAGATATTTGCTGTGAGATGTGACACAACTATCCTGATGCTTTGATCAGACCAAGGATATTTTGCTATCAGTTACCTTTATGCTATATTGTAACAACATAAACCCTGTGTCTGGTTAGCTGTGCTGAACAAGACATGTTTATAACTTAATCCATTGCAGTTTCATGCTTTTCTGTTTTCTGGACTTTGCCAGTAAAATAGGCTTTTAGTTAAGGTAGCTTGAAGTAGAGCCTGGTTACAGTGGGGTTGGGTATGTTGAGGCTCCCTGCAAAGGACCTAGGGCACAGAGGATGCCGTAGGAAGGAAAGTAGTTTATTTCATAGTTCAGGATGCCTTGAGGTCAGAGCTAACCTTTCTGCAGCTTGCTGGAGGGCACTGGAGAATTTTTTGTGGTACATGAGTAATCATGAAAAAGAGTTTCCATGGGCCATAACTGCGGTGAAAGTCTCCAGTGTGGCTGTCTGTGCTTACTGGGCCCCAAAGCCTCTGACCCAGGTGCTCCCTTTAAAACCTTTGCCCCCGTGAAAGAAAAAGAGTAAATCTTGGAGGAGGCTGAATCAAAACTTCAGGTAATGATCTGAACAGCTGGTCACGGGCAGTTTGAGAAAAGGCTGTTGCTGTGGCTCTTGGAAGAGCCGAATGGTTTGGGCAGTGCTAGTTTAAAGTATATCTTCTTTTTTGGAAGATGGTGTAGCTCTGAATAGAGTTGCCTGAACGTTGTATCAGTTGGTTATCTGTTGAGCTCTTTACACTGTCTGAAGACAAATTAAAAAAGCAGGAACATTTCTATACTCCTGGGAAGTTGCTGTGATTTACAGGAGAGAAGTACAGTTAATTACTGTCTGCAGGCTAACATGCACATATCCCAGAGAAGCTTTGCAGAGACTGGAAAGGAAATGCTGGTCCTGTTGAAATCAATGACAGCACTCCCACAGAGTTCGGTGGGGCCAGTGTTTTACCCAGAGAAACCATAAAGTAATCAGGAGTATTGCCAGGGACTGTGGGAGAGGTGGGAAAATCAGAGTTCGAACACTTCCTATTCAGGTGCTCCAATTTCTAATTCTTAATTTATAAAATAATAATAAAAAACAAACCCACAAAGGAACAGTACAAAACCCTGTTTCTTGTTATTCAAAGGACTTTTCTATTCGGCACATTTGCTAGGTGGCAGCTTCACAATATTTACTCTGAAAGTAGCTCTCCCAGGCTTCCAAAGACAGTGTCTGTCTCGAACTTCTTAAAATAAAAATAAATAAAATAAAAAAAAAATCCTAGCTCTTGTTAGAAGTAAGGGCAGTAGAGATCTAGACTGGTGAATACCCTGTATGCAGACACGCAGATCTGAAAGAACCACTCAATATACTTCTGTTATAATCATGAAAAGGAAATTTTTTAAATGTTTCTGAAGAGAGGTTAATTAACTACTTCCTAGGACCCTGGCTTGTTCCCAGCAAATTCAATGGCAAAACTCTCACTGACTTGAACGATGCAGTTCTAAGCCCCTTGAGCTTATTTAAGAGAGAATTGCAAATTTCTAAGTTCAGGGCCTCATGCTTCGCTCTGATTTCCCTAGAATAGTTGATGACATAAATAACACCTAAAACAGCTGCATTCCATGGGGCGCTTCAGGTGTTAAAGTAGTCTTCAAATACAATAGGCAATACAAAATGCCTATACTTCAGCTTGGGCAGGTAAGCAAAGGAGGGAGGGGATTTTGCACTTTTCAGACTTTGTGACAGTCTTCCCTAACACCCTACCTCCTGCCCCCCCTTTGCCCCCCCTCCATTTGCTTTTTCTGTTAACAATGTGAGATTTTGAAAGCCTGTTTAGTGTTAATTATTCCCTGTTACATTTTGGTCAACCCAGAAGTGTGCATGGTGCTATTAAAAGCAAATAAAAATAAGGGATCCCCACTGGAAAGCTCCTAATTCTCTAAGTAGGATTTTGGAATCTAAAGATGTCGTTGTGGCTTTTAAGCCCCAGTTTGTGATGGAGGTGCAGAGTGTAAGTTCTTGGGAATGTTTTGGCTGAGCCGCAGTTCTTTCAGAAGTGCTGCCGGGAAGAAACTGAGGGCCAGGGTGGGAAGGGTGAAAGACTGGCAAGGGCTAGCGTCACCAGAACCTGCAATCCACTGTAATCCACTCTTCTCATGCAAATGCAGCTGGGTCCCTTCCAACTCGTAACTGCTGGCTGCCTGAGTGCTGCAGATGCCGTAACCCACTGTTCACCTCTGGTTTTAGTGCGTTTGCTGTCTCTGGGTGCACTGGACTTATTTTGGCTTTTGAGCATTTATCTCTGATAAATAAAGTATCTAGTTGTGGCTGGTTTACTCTAAGTATGCGAGCTTTTTCATTTCTTCTCACACCTTTTCATGCCAACACAAGGACAGACAGGATGTAGCTGTACCCCCATTCTCAACCTTTGTGGGAGCGGGGAGAGGGAAGGCCAGGAAATGGAAAAAAGTTTGTGTCTAACAGAGGTATTTTTTAATATGCAACTGGTGGAGAAACTAAGCTCTAGTTATGGTAAGTTCCTTTTGGAAGAGAGATCTGCAATGGAGTTGGGCAATAAAGTTTTAGAGATTATAGTATTTTGCTAATGTTTTAGTGCAAGTCCTGCAAGGTCAAATGCCTGGGTTATCTAATCTGTTTCTGTGTCTGGCTGATGTTCTTTAATTATCAAGAAATGGCTGATTTTGCAAAATACCTTCTGGCCAAGAAGTGAAATTACAAAAACAGCTGCATCGTATTTGGTTTGGATTATTCCACAGCAAAGCTCTATTTTTTTTCTTGCACTGTTTTTAAACTAATATGCAATAGCCTTGGAAGGAAATAAAAGCTACTCTGTATTGTCTTTATATCTGACCCTTGTAGTTTTTCTAACTGTCCTCTAATGTGAATTCACCTGTCCCTTCATCGCTCTAGGTAGTATTTTTGTTCTGGTCAGTACTGTCTGTGCTTGATATTTCCAAGAATTGAGTGCAACTCATGCCCTTTGGCTTGTACAGGAGTCAGCCCAGTAAGTCACCTGTAAAGCACTAACATTGTTAGGATTCAAATTATAGCCAGACTGATGGGAATGGATTCTTTGTGACCAGCTGATCTTTTTGGGTGCCTTTTAGGCTCCTTCCTGAGAGATGGCAGTCGGGAGAGGATCCTGACTGCTGACCTTAGTTCCAAATACAAGCGAGTCCTTGTTTTCCAGCATTAAAACCCAGAACATAGCCTCATGGGGACTTTGAAAGTGCAGACCTGTAAGCAATAGTGGGTGAAGGAAAAGAGAAAAAAAATTGTCAATATTCTAAGCTGTTCTGCCTGAGCAACATGACCAAAAGGACCGAGAGCAGTGTGATTAGTCTAAAATGGGTTATAGGGGGTTGGCCAGCAATATTAATTATTGGGAGCACTTTTAGGATATGTGATTCCCTTTCAGCAAAGCTATGTTTCACCATCAAAATTAAAATATTATATCAGTTGTGTAAATTTCTGTACATTTAACATTTTCAGTAAGCTCATTTTCACTTTATATTTCTATTCTTCTGCTGTGCACCAGGGAAGTGGTGAGGGAATATGCCTGTCTATTGTGTCTGAGGTGGCAGGGTATGTTGACACCTTCTTGTTTCTTCCATCTGTCATAGACTATGTGACTTGTGGCCTAATTTTTGTTCTCCCTCCCTGGGTCCTGTTATTTTTCATGAATTAAACTCCCAGACTGAGCTGCGATTCAGTATTCAAATCTGTGAAATACATGCAACATTTGCATGTTAGCAGCTCTTCTCAAACTACTGCTTATAATAAGTAAGCAATAATTATTAAAATTAGTGATAATACTCTAAATTTGTATCTTCTCTCTACTATTGATTTCAAAATACTTCTGCAAAAGATAAGCAAATATTACATGAATCAAAAGTTGGCAAAAACTGCAGCAGAGGTAGGTAAATACTGGTATTTTCCAAGCCTTCACTAATTTCAGTGAGTTACTTTCCAAGATCCCAGTATCTCCAGCCCTACATGATGCCCTTTACAGTACTGGAAACTGAGACAGTGACTGGCACTGGCCAGATGGTAATTTTTTCTTCCTTCAGGAGTAAGGAGTGGAGGACAGGTGCTATTACTCCTTATAAGTTGTAAGATTAGGCTCTCGGTATACTGAACAAAGAAAAGGAAGAGCCTCCAGAGTGCAATTTGGGGATAAGAAGGTTGTTTTGACTTGGCCTCTAGAAAAAACCCTGCCTCTTTCTCTTGAGTAAACAGGGTAGCAGGCTGCCTAACCTGGGTCCCTAAATCATATGCCTGAAAGTACATAGGTGAATACCACTATCCCATATAGTGATAGGATTGGGATTAAAATGTAAGTTTCAGGCTACATCCCGTCTCTCAACTTTTATCACTATAAAAGATTTTTTGAAGTGAGTTTTTTTTTTTTTAATAAACAAAACAACATCCAACATGTAGCTTCTGGTGAAAATCAGTCTCCATCAGGGATTCAACCCCCTCAAAATGCCAGCTCTCCTGATTTTTACTTCTTTTTATAGAAAGATAGACCTGACAGTTATTCATGAGCAGCGTAACTGTCAGTGGTGAAGTACAGTTTGGTGCAAGGTTTTAGAGTTACAGACCTCCTCGAGGGTAAAATCCCCAGCTAATTGAATTACATTAGTTCATAGCAGCAGAGGATATGACTCTATTGCAGTGTTCTCAGTTTTTTCCAAGGAAGGTCATCTTTCCCACATGTGGATTGTTCCATGATTTCCTCCACATTTAGTAATACGGGGAAGGCACGATGGTCTGACCACAGTGGCTGATCATAAACCCTGTGAGACTTGTGACCATTACTGGAAAGTCCAAGCCATCCTTTGCTCCTGAATCGAAGTGTTTAGAGCAAGTCAAAGGAGTCGGAGGCTTAGGAAACCATGTTAAGCAAGTCATCAGTGCATGTTCTGTGAGTCCAAACAAGTGATTCCAACCTCACCACTTGAAAGCCATGGGGTATTTTGTGGCAGAGAAACAACAAAGTCTGAGCACAGATTTCAGTAAATCATCATACAATAAAGAGGGCTTCCTTGAGGTCTGCCTTACTGAAAACGCAGGGGTTCTAAAGTCTCAGCAATTCTCTCTTCTGGGTACATGGCTTATCCCCTTTGCCATATCTGTGGGCAGAATAAGCTGGATGGTGGATCTGTGACTACCTAGAATGTCTTTCACTTGCTGCAAATCCTAGAAAAATTCTTTGGCGAATTTCCTCTGGAGCTTAACTGGCTGTTAACCACAAACACACGTGCACACACACACAGGAAGTTACTGTGTATGAGACTTTCCTATTGAGACTTTTAAAAGTAAGGCATAAGACACATCTATAGTTTTCACCAAGTTAGCTCTTTTCAAAGCAACAGCTGTTTTTGAACATCTGCAGCCATATCATGTCAGCTGATTGAGTCACTGAAGAGGAGAATTGCTTTGGCTTGACTGGCAGCAGCAGGCCTCCAGATAACATTAATAACATCTGGAGCAGGGTACAATCAATGTTTCTACTGTGATGAGGTTTGGCGGCTTTTTGCTAATCACAGTCTGATGCTTGCTAAGCCCGAGTATGGTGCTTGGAGAGCTTTCATGTTTGTAACATTGCCATTTGATAAATTGCACTTCTAATTTAGTCACCCGAGCACTTTCGTTTGAAGAATTCTGTTTATTGTGAGGAGAAAATATGGATGCTTGGTTCCTAAATAACCTATTGCTCTCTTTCTCTAATAGCTATATGCTTGTATGCCATCTACTGTGGCAAATCCTTTGAAATCAGCAGCTGGAGAGTCTTCAGGTATGCTTTTGTCTAACTTTGCCAACAAGAAAAGCATGGCTACAGACAGCAAGATCGTAGAAAAAGAATGTTTTTAATTATCTTACACTTGGGTTCTCTAAACACAGTACAAGTATATTCACCATAATCCAGCTGACAGAGAAAATTAGAGAAATTAAGCAAGTGGAAATTTAAGCAAAAGAAAAATAAATTGTTGCAGGCCTTGCTAAAGCTAAAAATTTTAATTTCATATTAAGGTGGGAAATGGAGGGGAATATGTCTGATTTCCCTGGATTGTGTGATATCTGTGGAGCAATTCATGTGGGTTAGAGCTGTTGTTTCTGGCTGTCTGCAAATTCAGGCAGCCTTTGTACTGTTTTACCCTGAATCCCAATTTCTGAAGGACCATTACAATCATAAAAGCAAAGAAGAATTTTCTTTTTCTACAGGAGGAAGGAGAAGTCTTATTTTCCCTGAAATCTACTTCTCTCACTTACCTGTGAGATCATACCTGCCTATTTTAGAATGTCCTGTGGCAAATGGACTGAAATCACTAAGCCTAGGAAAGTTCTCATTCCATACTAGCTATTTAGATAAAGTGAAAATAGGCAAAAAAAAGAAAGTAGTGATCCCTTGTTTATATTCCTCAAAAGACTCTGAATTTATTCATTAAGTGTTTGTATGTTCTTGTTCTCTGGCCTTGGTGGAACTGGCTATGGAACCTTTCCTGTGTTCCTGCAATATACTTGACTTCTGGCAGGGATGCTTAAGGGGAATGAAGATGTTAGCAATCTGCCTTCACAGGGGTTCATTGCTATGATGAGCTTAGCTTTCCCTCTTGTTTGCTTCCCACAGGTGCTGTGAACTTTTATTTTTTAAAAGTTAAACCATTACAGTCCTAGATGATACCTTTTACATGTGGACAGAGGACCCTTGCTGGCTAATTTGTTATTCCAGACTGGGAATCTTGCCCTCAACAAACATATTTAATGCACATACAATGTCTCTTGGCTGTGTACACTCATGGCCCATCTGCTTGAATGGCATGGTGCCTGCTCCTTAGGGCCCAGGTTCTAAGCGATGATGGGTTTAATTTGGCATTGCATATGACAGTGTAAATACCCTCACCTCTTCAAGAGGTAGTTCTGTGAGTTATGCTATCTCATTAGGTCATTGAAGCCTCTTTAAAAGATCTTAAACCTGTTGACCATTCAGACTCTCTCTGAATAGCACTAGAGGAAGAGGAGGAAATGCAGAATTCAGAGGCATTTATTTAGGCTGGCAGTGATCTGGTTTATTTTTGTAGTTGTTGTCAGTTAAATGGAAGCCTCACAAAATATGAAAATGCGAGGCCCACTATGGGACAAGAACCTCTATATGTGATAATGGCCTTACGCAATAAACTGCCCTGGAGAAATCCAGCAGTCTCTTCCAGCACGAAATACATTAGGTACTTGTCTGCTACAGCCATAGCTTGGTGAAAGCACTTAGTTCTTTTGAGCAGTCAGCACCAGGGAGTACATTATACCTGTCTGTATTTTAAAATGAATGCAGAATATGCTTGATTTGACTTAGTATCATCTCTGAAGGCTGAACTGAGGAATGGTAGTCAACTGCATGGATTTGCATGGCTCCAAATTCAGATCAGCACTTTGCTGATTGTATTTCAGTAGGTCTGCCCTCTCTTAATTATTTCATGATATGAATGACACTTCAGTTGGGATGTTGGGATAAGCATAAATAATGTCCCACATAGTTGGTGACAGTAGTTAGGAGGTGCTGGGTGCGGGTTAAGGAACGGGCTGGAGCTCTTAGTATGAGGGTCCAAAGTCTGATTCTGTTTCAGACTTCAGCTTTGCCACTGGTGAGCTTTAGGCACATGAAATGTGTGCAGGCTCTCTGATTGATTTAGCTCTTGTGCATTGGGTTGTCCCCTGTAATAACAGACAGTAACACTTCCTTCATGGAATCCTTCTGTCCTGCACTCATGACCAGTGAGTACCTCAGAGCATGCCCAGTGCCCTGAATGAAATAGGGTTACACAGATTCACAAGAAGAGCTGCTGTGAACTAGGTTTTCAAATTCCCATGACAGCTTTCCAAATCCCACCTGTGAAATATATTGGTATAAGTAACAAGTGGTACATGGGTTTTGTGAGCTCAAAGTTTATTTTGTGTGGATACTGTATGTCCCTTCTGACTGGGCCAGAAGGAGAAAGGCTGCGTGTCTGCTAAAGCACTTTCAAGTTATGAGGAGTCATGGGGGAGAGAAGAGGAGGAGGAAGGACTGTGCTGTCCTGGAGGGCAACAGGGCAGCGAAGGGCCCTGCTGGAGCACAGAGTAGGGTGCAGGGAGTGGACCCAGGAGGTGCCCGAGAAGAGCAGGGGACAGAGGCAGAGACTCAGGTGAGGGAGCCAGAGAGGGTAGTGCACAGTTTGTACAACTCGGAAGCTGTTCAAAATTGCTGGTCTTCTCTGAGAGGCAACAGTGGTCATGAGGGGAGATTTATTTGCAAACCTTTCATCTGACTCATCCAGAAAAACAATATTTTCTGTTTTAAAAAGTGACCATGCTCTAATTTGCATCTGAATAAAACAGAACTTTTGATTTTGGAAAAAATGCTGGGTGTTTCTGATGTAGCTGCTTTAATGAAAAAGTGCAAGCAAATCTTTAAACCTCCAGTCAACTCAGACTCCCCTTGCAATACCTTCTAGTAGTTTACGAAGTCAGATGCACAGTTTACCTTTTGTCCTATTTAATCATCATGATGCATTAGTTTAGGCATTAGTTGCTTCCCTCCCATGCACAAGCCTTTTGTGAAGCTAATAATTTTACTGGTTTTATCCAATTTCAAGTATGTGAAATGTCTCAAAATTTATGGAATCTTTTAAAGCAGTGACAAATTTTAAAGTGCAAGAAGCTCAATTTATTTGGTCTGTGCATTCTCATACTACATGGAAAATCATGAACCCACTGGTTTTTGAGTTAGCCCTTTTGAAAAAGTTAACAAATCTTTGGAAAGAAAAACAGGTCTGAAGATAAGGAAATCAAGGGTGAGATATAAAATAAACCTTAGCCTATTGAATGAATATAAATCAGTGATTTAGCAACAGGTTACTGTTTCTTCCTTCTCAGTGGTACTTAATGAGTCTTTGAAAATTGGTAACAATTCAATGTACTTTTGCCTTATTCTGGAGGTCAATCTAATAGTGTTTTGCATGATGCCAAATTACTCTTCTCACAGTTAGTGGATAATAATTAAAAGTACTAGTACTCTGTTTTTGATTAAGGGAGCTGAAAAGAGTTTATTTTCTTACTAAGAAAAATTGGGTTTCATGGAAATAACTTTGGGTTTTCAGTTATGCTGTTTCTTAACCTTTTCTTTGCCATTAAAGTCTTTGTGTGTATGACTTAGAACAAAAACTGAATCAGCAAAGCAAACACATGCAACAGCATCTGGGGGTCTTTCTAACATCTTTCACAGGAAGTATATCATATATCCTGATCCAAGGTAGAGTGAATTTCATAGGACTCAACTGGTAACACCAGTCATCTGGAGACAGTACGAACCATCCGCTTCTGTCCTGCGAGAGTTAGGTCCTTAGTCCATCATTCCTATCCATAGTTTTGCAGTAACTTTACACAATTAAAAATGCTGAAATACACAGGCAGAGGAGCAAGAAGCTTGACTTTTCCTGTAAGGATGTACTCCCCCAACTCTCATGATTTGCTGCATTCATTATTTTGTTTCTCAGACAGCAGAAATGAGCATTGGGTCAATGCCTAAGCAAAGCTCTCCTCTCCAAAGTCTCCCACTTTTCAAACAGTGGCAATTAGTGTCTCTGCCTCATGCCGTGTCCCAGCTCCTGGAGTGTGTGGTTGCAAAAGAATCTCAACTTTCATCAAAAAAATAAAAAATGGACAGATTTTTTTTTAATCCAATACTGTCACAGGGGAACTGCAGCTCGAAATGTGATCCAAGTGGCTTAAAAGTACACACAGGGACACAGCAGGAACTCCATATTATTTTAGTTTTGTAAAATTTGTGGTTCTTAAGCCATGTTTAGAATTCCTAGGGATCTGGCTCATGATTTGTGAATGCGTCAAACTGGCAATACTACGTTGTTTTAAGTAACCCAGATTGCACTTATCCACACAACATAGTTTCATGTCACAGAGGGCTGTTTTTCTGTTCTGTTTTTTCTTCTTTTGTGTTCTGATCGGGAGCTGGTTTAAACTCATATTTTCAAGTGAAATAAACACTCCACATCTTGGGGTGGAAAACTTAGTAGTAAGTGGTGTCTTAAATGTAAAAAATTGACCTAATTTTCTATCTGGGTATATTTATATAAATGCTGTAGTAAAAACTATTACAATGCCATGGCATATAAAATCCTATAAGTCACAAGTGGGTGCGTAATGAATTTACTAGTTACTCTGACATTCACAATTACAGGAGGTATTTGAACTGTTTCACATCAGCCTCCTTTGTAGCAATGGAAAGGAACTCATTGGACTCAGGAGCCTTTGGATGAGGCCATCATGCTCAGTATTTTTTCCTCTCACTGGTAATTGTTGTCCAGTACAACTGAGATATTTCTTTTTTTGCTGTTAAGCAGCAATTGGTCAGAGCAGTTTGGAGAAGCTGAGGCTCCTTTCCCTGCCTGTATATTTAAGGGGGCTGCTCCTGCCAGTAAGGAGGGTGGATGATGCTTGCCACAGACACAGCAACTCTGAGAGTGTGCTGGTCTCTGACCACATAGGGCATTTCAAACCTGCCAAGCAGTAGGAAATGAGTTAGGTCAGCCAACATCTCTGAACTGTGGTTTGAAGGTTAAAAAAGACTTTAAAAAAAAGCTTTCCTGGGTGCACAAATAGTACGGTCTGCTTTACTGCTCAAGTAGGTTTGGAAGGGAGCCAAACTCCCCCCCTGTGGCTATAGAGTTTGTATGAAATGAGTTCAAAAGAGAGATCACTTGCTCTTGTGGACTGACAGGTATTTTCAATTTTTTGCAGCATGATTTCATTACTCATAGTTACCCAGATTTATTTTGTCCTGCTGGAGGCACTTATTGGGCACAGGGGTAGATTTAATTTTAATAGAGGTTTGGACCTGGCGGTAGTTTAGTATTATTAGTCTGGGGTGGAGAAGGGAAATCAAACTTGGATTGCTGATTTGCCTCTTGGCTGAGAGATTATCAAGAGGGAAATAAATTTGCAGTAATAAAAGCTGTTCTTGACATTCCCTTATGCAGAGGAGGCAAAGGTGACAATTAAATGGGGGTTACACATTAAAACTTCACAGCCAGAGGAGGGGGGAAAGGGCAGAGCAGGATGCCTATCTGTCCCACTGAATGCTGGAAGCTTCAGGTACTGATTTTTATTATGGGCTCTGACAAGTTATAAGATCTTCTTTCTACTTCTAATGGGCAGGATATATGGTGTCAATTTACATTATTTATGGTTTTCTGATTAGTTCAGATTAGTTCAGATGTGCAATCATAAGGACTACCACGGTTACCTGTTATGCTCTGATTTGGATTTCTTTCTAGTCAGTCAGGTTAAAGAAGATAGTAGGGTCAAATAAAGATGTGTGCTGAAACTGAATGAATTTTACACTCATTCTTGTGCTGAAGATAAGGTTTTCTGCAGAAATGTTTTAATTTGCATTCAGACTCCCCTTCGTACATTTTTTTGGATGTAGTTTGCTGGGATAATGAACACAAACCTAGACTGGTTGAAATGGGAAATCACAGGTAGCGGCTGTTGTTACGTCCACAGAATTAATAGTTTGTACTCTTATGCCTCCCCCTCCCTGGTACTTTAAAGAAAAATGAGCTTTACTGTTACCATCCTGTGCAGTGTCAGGTTTTGGATGTCAGCAGAGTAACACTAAAGTCCCGTGTATTGTGTTGTCTACTTCTGCCTGAATCAGGCCATCATAAACCAGTGTAGAAGCTGGTGATGAATGTGAGATGTGGACGGTAGCCTGCGTTTTCCTGTTGGACAGATCTAGTGATACACACTTGCTGTGTGACTGGCCTGAAAAGCAAGTGGCTGGAATTCCTTTCCTCAGTAATGGACCAGAAGGAGAAGAGGACTACGGTCTTTTGTGCTGTGGAGTGAATTTATCTACACAGAAACGCGGCCTCTGAATTTTTTGCTTGCACAGAGGGGTTCTGTACCTTCTGTTTTACAAAATTGCATTTCTGTGCTTTTTTTCTTTTCCAGGTTCTTGTGATATATAGTCCATTGAATATAATTTGGATACTTCTTGCTGTATCTTACAAAGTTGTGTGACTTTGACAGGAATATTGATGAAAAGATGGTACCTTAGGAATTCTCCTTGTCCAAGGAGGTGTCAGCTGGGCTGCATCACTTCTTCAGTTGTTTGTCTAACCTAACCTTAAAGATTGCCAATGATAGAGACGCCACAAACTTCTGAAGTAATGTGCTATTCTGTCCCTATATTTAGAAATCCTTGCCTTATGTCTAACTCCTTTACTTATTGTTTTATACACAAAACACATGGAAAGCAGGATATTCCCTTCTGTGCGATAGCCCTTTTGTGTACTTGGAGGTTTTCATCACAGAGCCCCTCCATCTTCTCTTCTAGGATGAACAGCCTTGGTCTTTCAGTCTTCCCTTGCCAGTTATCTCTTCTGGAAGTGAAAAGAGACTAATGTACTGTCTTGATGGGCCACATGGGAGGAGAAGGCTGCTGAGTGAAATTCTTCTGTGAGAAATTATTCATGCTCCAAGATGTGCTAATGAAATACTTCGTAACTTCATTAATATGAACATTGGAGTTGTGTCATTTAGATTCATGAGCTTGCACTCCTTCAGCATGGTTGTTAATGAAGTTAGTTAGTTTTTTTACTGAGAATGAGTGTTTTAGCGTAAAATGAAAGAAATAAACTGAAAGAGTGCGTACTAGATATAGCCATGACTGTGCCAGCAAACAGCAGTGCATGTGGCAACAGCTTAGTTTCAGCTGACCAAGCCACCAGAGCCTGTGAGTTGTGGAGTACTGAGGTTCCATTGAAGTTAGAAATACCAGTCTCTTTTTTATCATAATCTCCATCCAAAGGCTGTCTTTCTCATCTCACCCATCTGATGCTACAGATGAAGCTAGGTTTTAGGTGTTAGGTTAACTGTCCTTTTAGAAGGCAAGTGTGACAAGAGTTTTTGAAGTGCTCTGTTAGTGACAACTAGTTGCGTCTATTATTTCTTTGTTAGCAGCTTGACTCAGACGTCTTGATCTCCAGTCCTCTCCCTTTTCACAAGCTCTGTTTTCCAATGCTCTTGTTATTATCAGTTATGTTAAAGATGCAACATGTGTAAGTCCTCTTTTGTTATTGCCTTAGGGTAGTAGAGTAAGAATGAGATTTTCCAGCATAACACGAAAATAAGAAGCATTCTCTTCATTCCCATCTGCTCTTTGTCTACTTACCTCTTCCAGCCGCCTTCTTCCTTTCCCTCTTTCCTTTTCCTATTTCTTCTCATAACCACTCATAACTGCTACTGTACAGCCTTCTGGCAGTGCCTTGACTTTGACACGGAGTTGACAGGGCCTTTTCATCATGAGATCTTCCAGAGGAGATGTATCAAGGCCTCTTTTCCCCCCTTGAAAGAGACAGAAGAACCAATATGAATAAAATTCAATCTTTCTTTTGAGAAGTGGAAGTGGATGAGATATTCCTGTCTGTGACACTTCTTCCCTTTACTTCTTTCTCTTCCCCCTATCCCACATGCCATATGTAGTGGTAGGTAGAGCAGGACCTCAGTAGTTTGTCAGCCAAGAAGCAGCTGTCTGTGCATTTTACTTCCTAACTCCTTTGAAGCACCCACAGGAGTGGAGAGTCTGGGAGAGGCATGGAGAAAATTCTCTTCTGATCAAGAGGAAGTGCTTACTACTGTGCTTTTCAAGGGCTGGGCCAGTGGGTCTACTCTATTAGCAGCTGCTTATCAGATGCACTTTGTGATTACTTCATTTCTCTGACTGTAGGACTTTGTACTAACATCTAATGTCCCTGTGGCCAGTGTGTCTAGCAGGAGCCTGCAAAGCTGGCTTCAGAGCCAGAATATTGTAATGTCTGAGCTCTCTCTTACCCCCTGCTTATCATATGTTCTGCATCTACTGCTGCGTTTCATGCTTGCTACTGTCACTTGCACAAAGTGATTGTTTTGACTTATCCCTCATGCTATGACAAAGGGACTCTAGAGCAAGAAAAATGGTCCAAACTGTTTGCATCTTGTTCCCAGGGGGATATATTTTTCTGTGTTAATTCCTATTAAACTTTCCACAGGCAATGGACAAAAGAGTTAGAAACACATAAGGAGATTGATATACAGCTACGTAGCAGTTCCTGTTATAGTTGATTTAGAATAATTGAATCATTTTCCTGTAGAAATCTCTTTTGCAGAACGCTATTATACTCTGCAATACCTTTTGTTCCTTTGGTTAATAGAGCTGTATAACAAATGCATATCTTCACTGGCAAATGCAGGCCATTTGAACTTTAAAATATTAATTTTCAATGTACCTATGGCTATTTTTAATAGTAATTTAAAATGATCCTAAAAACCACATGTTGAGATAATGAGATCCATAAATATTAGTCGGCATTATTGATTCACATGTATTGCTTCCGTAGATTACTTCCATTTTCCACATTTCTTTTCATGTCTACACTGATCAGGGGTTTGGATTTTAAATGTATTTATTTATACTGAGCCTTGCATAAATACAACGAAATCAATTTTCCAGTGGGAGCAGAGCTAGGCCAGGGCTCACCATGTGGAAAAAAAAAATCCAATCCTTAGTTTTTCTTAAAGATTAAGGGAAAGTGTTTAGCCTATTATAAAAGAAGGGAGAAAGTAACTTTCCCTTTCCCCCAAATCATGAGGAACATTCCTTACTTTTGCTTTGCAGAAAAATCTTTAGGGAATGGAGAGAAAAGAACCTGCTGTAGGAATGAAAAATCATTTTCTGTGAGAACAAATCAGATGATGCGGGCTTGTCCAAGATGATGTGTCTCAGCTTGTGTGAGTCAGTGAGGTTCGGTAGCAGCTAGTGTTCAATGGTCAGGACACTGGAATAACTCTAATTGTGTTTCTGTAAGATATTCTGCTGTCCGTCCCCACTGATGTCCTATGTAATCAAACCAGGCAAAACTATGGCCTTATCAAAACAATAAAAAAACCCCCGAACCCCGTCTAACCTGTGATTCTGAAGTGATTTAAACTCATTCATATTTCTGCAGGGCTGCTCATTTTCATGTCAGGCATAGTTGTTTTTTTTTTTTTTTGGGGGGGGGGGGAGGGGGGTTGCATATGAACCTTTCCCAAACTTATTTTGAGATAATCCAAAATAAGCCACACTTAAAGATTGCTCATACAGAGTCTCAGCATTAAAGCTTATTTAAGTTGCCTTTGGCAGCTGTCCTGTATTAACAAAGTGTATCCACATTAGAAAAAACGAGTATGTTCTATCACATGATTGTTAAGGACTAGTCATTTAATACTGGATAAATGCCAGTGAGGAGAAAGTAGTTTGTGCTGGGGTTCTGAAAGATTGACTTCACTGGATTTAAATGCTGTGGTTTAAAATGTCGCCATACTTGCTATCACCCCCACTCCTCTGCAAAAAGGTACTGCCGGCAGAGCAGGGATGGTAGAAATTGGCATTTTTTCCATACTTCTCATTATTGCTGCTCAGAAGTGAAGCCCTGCCGCTCCTGTTTGGCACGCTCTTGGGCTCTGCGGCTAGTTGATTAAGTTAAATTCTGTGGGGAACTTCAGGTTCCAGACATATTGCACCTCATACAAGTTTTATATTCTCTTATTTCAATACTTCTAAAATTGTTTTAAAATATGCAACTGCTTAGAAAAAACACATTTTTTTTAAGAAATGCATCTTGTGATGTTGTGAGATCCCTAAAATTATTAATTTTAAAAAGTTATACTTCTGTTTCTGCACTGTGGTGCAAATGCAGAAATGAGACTAAAGTCTAAACCAATGTGGTTTATGCAGTTTTTGTATCATTGAGGTTTTTTGTTTTCTTTCTCACGTTTGTCTTCACTCAACAATATGTACCATGATCTCCATCCAGTGAGAGGTGACATACAAAGGTGGAGATAATATGGTGGGAAGTGGGATCCTATCAGCATTGGAAGCATACTAAGATGGTATCACTTAAACACCGAGAGGCATGGGCGTAATGTAAAGTTTTATACAAAATTAGTCTCTTTTGCATTTGTCATCTGCTCTGAGACTGGCAGGTTGAATTATTTACAAAACACATTTTCCATTCATAACATTTCTTCTCAATATGGTAACAGAAAAACAGGACAAATCTTATGTGGAAGAGACAACACGTCAGCGTTTTGTTTTATTGGACATTGATGATACAGTATATCACTAAAAGCAGTTTTAGAGCATAGGAAGCAGCATTATTGATCTCCTGGAGGTCTCCTCATTGCCAGAAATTGTATTAAAAAGCTTAATGCCATGATGTGTAGCCTCATGGTAGCAACATAGCCAAGAAAGACCTTTCCCAGAGATTAGCAAGCTAAGAATCCCAGTGATGCGATGATTCTCCTGAGGGAGGTGTGTTGCCTGTTTGCTGACCTCCTGCAAACCAAATTCTTGAGTACAAAGAAGGAAGATTCATACATTTAGAATTTCAGTGTCCTGAAAGTACTGATCCAGAGATGGAACAATTTAGGTGCTACTCCCTGCCTGCTGTGCATGTTCTCCCCCCCGACCGCCCCAATTTTGAGCAATGTGTTATATTTTTCTATTCATCATCCACTTCAAAGAACTAAGCTTGGAAAATAAATGTTACTTAATTACTATATTAATATTACAGATTCATTGGCAGAAATCTGTTATACAGCTGTAAATGCAAAATTAGTCTCTACCAGTGAAGTGAGGTGTTCTAAATTTATACTTGTTAATTGAAATCAGAACTGAACCCAATTTAAAAATTGGGCTAAATAGCCTTTATTCAAAGAATGCTTTTTCTTTGATTAGTGTTTAAAAAGAAGCACTGCACTTAAGATATTGCTTACATACAGGTTCGAGTTGTTTAATACTGCCCAGGGTCTCAAATGTTTACATATGAAAGACTGCTCATACCCCAAAATGCATGTACTGTAAAAGCAAGCCCAGGAAGAAATAATGCATACAGGTTTGGAAGAGTATTCATAACTTTACAATTTTATCTTGTTATACAAGATGAAAGAGAAGCCTGCATAGCTTCTTAAGAATTGTACCGTATTTGTTTCTAAATGGACCTGAGGTTCCTTAGAAATTTAGGGACAGATTTTCAGTGTGTGTAGTCACCTAAAAATAGAGGTAGGCTCTTCAAAAGTTCCATGTTTCAAGCTTCTGGCCATAGGCATCTCACTCGGGTATTTCTGAAGTTCAAGTCATCTATTTGTATCATTAAGTGTTAGGCTGTATCCTTAGTGCCTTTGAAAATCTGATTTTTAGCTACTTTAAAAAACATAACCTAATGTGTGCTTGAGAGAATCTACTTATTGCAAATACAAACCATAAGATTTACTTCCAACAACCTTATTACAGTCCTTTAAGCCACATAAAACAAGATAGGAAGTGTTTCATGAGTGTAGGTATGCTTTGGTCCCATACTCCTTCATTGCAAGTGAATTGCTGCTATTTCTCATGCCCTGACCCATGGAGAAATGTATTTTGGTAAAAATTATAGTTCCCTTATGCTAAACACCTAAAAACTTGGTGCCTTAGCCACAGTTTCTGTTAGCTTTTCAAATTGCTTCCATTTTCAAAGGGAATGGGAATGCTCTTCAAGGGGATGGGAATACTCTTCTATTTTGGGTGCTTTCGTTCCATTTAGACCTAAGAAATGGAATGAGTGCAAGAAGAAAAAGGTTATGGAGAAAAAAGTTAATTTACTGCAGCTTCTCAATTAAAGCCTTAGATAAATACAAAATGTTTTTTTTCCTGTCACTTTTTTCTGTGCTAGTGTGTCCCCTCTAATAAGAATGTGTTATTGTTTTCATGGAAACGTTATTTTTATAAACTTTCATACAGCATTTCTGATTTATAAGGCAGTGCTCTTAAGAACTGTCTTTCCCATGTGCTCACATGTCCCTTACTGAGCTACAACTTAATTGGAAAGCATTTGAATCTGGAAATGTGGCTCGATTCCCAATATCAGCTGTGATTCCCATTCACAAGTCAGTGATTAGAGCTAGAATTACTGCTCTATAGATTTCAACATTTCATCTATTTAGCTTTCATTTCATTCTATGTTGCTTGAGGAAAAAATGCATTTCTACTTGGAAAATAAAACCCTCCACATCCGCAGTTCAGACCTACTTTTAATCAGTGGAGAAATGGGAACTCTGATGTAGGTTGGTACCATTAATAATAATTGAATGTGCACAAGGACTTTGTCAGCAGTGATCTGTGTTTGCAGAATAGCTGAGTGCAGTGTTTAACCAGGGATTCAACATGTTTTTATTAGACTATTACCCAGAAACAGAATATGAACCAACCATGAGAAAACCACTTTTCTAAAAAGAATTTGTCCTTTCAGTAGGAGAAGTATTCCTGTATTGTGACTGGTATTCCAGCTTTTCATACAGAAAGCAATGTCTTCATATTTTCATTTCGACCCTTCAGTCTGTTCTCCTCCCTGACTCTTCAAGTGTCATTCAAGCTTTGGAATATGTCTTTTCAGGTTACATGATCCAGGTGTTGTTTCTGATGCAATGATAGTATTTCTCCTCGGTTGAAATGCAATTGTAGATTGCTACCAGACTAAATCCTTAGATATAGAGACTTTAACCATATGGAGCACAAACTTGGCCTTTCGTTGCTATGGCTGTGAGCTAGGCTTTGGCATGGGCAGACAACACAGCTGTGGAATTTGACACAGCCATAACTGTGCTCTGTATTCGTGCTGTGTTCTGTATCCTCTTCTGTCTGTCCTACAAACTAGATACATGTGGCAATCATGGCTGTGGATTTTGTTATTGCTTTATCCTCTAATTCTGTTTTATTTGTAATTTTAGATGGACTCAAAGCTCTAGTCCCAGATTTACAGTCACATGCCGTACTGTTGATTTCTCACAAGGAAGTCAAAAACACAGCTCTGAGCAGCTTCTGCTGTGAAAGAAGTGATGTGTTTGCAGCTCAGAAGTCAAGGAAGCTGCCACAAACCATAAGGTAACATTTTAAATGAAAGCACACCATTCTTTCTGCAGGATGGTTGCATGTTGGGCAGACTTTAAGTGAAAAGGCTTAGGAAAGGGTTTGTTTTCTCTGTAGAGAAAAGACATCTACTAACTCTTGGCACTTGTATCCAGATCAAATCACCAGTTTTCTTTCTTATAAATCCATTTATAGCTTGGGGAGTGAAGGGTGTTATTTTCTGTTCTGCTCAATGGGTGAGAAAGCAGTGGGAAGAGTTCAAAGGCTTGCTAAATTCTTGAAGTTTAATGGAATGGAAAGTATTTGTAAGAGATGGGGCATATTATACACAGGCAACTAGAAGGGAGAGCTGTAGTTTTGTCTCAGCCATCAGAGGGATGAGAAAGGATGACTCTGTGGAGTGCAAGTTGCCACCTATCAAATGAATAGGCACTCTGCACTGGAAGCAGGGCTGAGAAATAGCTAGTTTCACTGTTATGAGGGGTTGCCCCTGTGCTCTGAAGGTTGCATGTGCTGTAGCTCTGTCCACAAAATGTCACGTTAGGCCCTTTGTTAGAAAAGGTGAGAGAAGGTAGCAGGAGCTGAGGCAGCAGTCCTTCGGCAGTGTTTGCCTGTGCGTGTGCGAGGGTATGGAGAGCGTGTGCCTGTACGGGAAGCATTCCCTTAAGGAGATGAGCTGTCTTCTATGCACTTAGTGCGGGAGGATGATGCAGGTAGATTGTGGCATGTACACACTTTCCTGTCTCAAACATTTTCCTCTGTATAATGCACATTGTTTTATGCAGTGCCTTCCCTAAGTCTTTCAGTGATTATGGAGTTTTCAGTATTATTCTCTCCACTGCAAGCCACACTTTCTCATAAGAAAGCGTAAAGGACAGTCTGTCAATCAATAGCCTTGTATTACCTGTGGGATTTTGTGGCAAAGTGGAGGTAGCTGAGATTAGATCTCAGTTAAAATGTCACTGCTTCCTGCTGTTCATCATCACTTCTCACCAGAATTCACCATTTCCCCACATCCGTTGGCCCAACTGCCTGCGTAGTTGCTTCCTAACATGGTTTTGTCAGGACAATGAGAGTTAACAAACTCCTTTGTTAGCAGGGCTTTTCACTCCGTGATACGAGGAGGTGCCCAGCTCTGCGGTTGAGGCATTGCACACGGGTTATAGTGGGCAAAGAGCAGCTGCCTCTGTATCCAACCTAGATGCAGTCAGAAGGGTACTTCTGACTGTGGTCTCAGCCAGAATCACATTTAATCATGGCCTGATTCTTGGAAAGTTTTGAATGTCCTTTGGAGGAAATTGAAGAAGCAACAGCCATGGGTGGTCATCCTCTTTACAGAGTGAAGAGATTCGCATGGAGATGATAATGTTACCAAAGAATTAAAAATAAATGCCTGCAATGATTAAAAGGACATTTATTTGACAGTTTCCCCTGGAATTGTCTATGTGATTACTCATTTTACAGATGCAATTGTTGGTTCAATGTTTTTCCTGCCACAATCAATTGACTACAGTTAATAAGGTAGTGTATGTTATTCAGACCACACAAATAAGGCAGTTAGCCTGCTAGCTGCAAAAATTAACCCTTGAAAATGGCATGAGTACAAAAATGCAAGTAGAAATATTTTGTTGGCTGACTCTCTTCTCTGTGCTTGCTTTCTCCTTCTCTTGTCCTCTCTCTTCCTTCTAAGACAGATGCTTGCACTTAAGGCTTGGCTGAGGCACAGCTGAAGATTCCATTTAAAAATAAGTAAACTGCTGCTTAATTCATTGCAGTCCCTGTGCATAAGGTAGATGTTATGTTTCCTGTTACCTACTATAATCACTGATGCCTGAAGACATCACACCTTGTGTGTTCTTCCCTTTCAAACCATTAATGTTTTGTCTATCTCAAGTAAATACATGTATCTTGGGAACACTTTGAGTGTGGTGCCATTTTGACATGTTTTTTTGCTGTGGAAAAAATACAGATAGTTCTTTGCTTTCCTCTGTGTGAAGTACTAAGATTTGGTCCAGCTATTTTCAGCAAAAGAAATTTTGTGGAGATGTTTCTGTTTCAGCTTAGTTCCCTTTGAAATCTGTTTTGTGAGAAGGAGAGGCTGACTCATACTTTACAACTTGCTAGCTAGAGCACTGTCCTGGGATGTGGGACAGCCAGAGTAATATCACTGTGTGGTGTATGCAGAGACTTTGCCAAGAATGGGGCAGAGCAGAATTGTAGACTATGGTATTCACAAGGCCATACACATTCTCATGTGAAACAAAAGTTTCAAGGCATAATGCAAGCAAATTGGGAAACCTTAAGATTTGCCTCAAAATGGAATTGTCATCTTCTCTAGTCAGTATCTTCATGTCCCTCATGTCAATATGTACTTCTATCACTCATGATATATATGTTCTTGCTTTGGTAGGGTAGGATTAATTAACTGCTGTTTTGTTTAAATGCTCCAATGCTAAATATTTTTCTTTCTCTTTTAATAACTATTAAACTGGGGGGAGAAGGTACTCAACAGGAAAGGAAAGGTACATAGAGAGACATTTAAATGGAAATTCACCACGGAAATAGTCCCTTCCTCTAGTGATAAAATATTTGTAAAAATAAATGAAATTTCTTTTGGAAACTCATTTGGAATTAAGATTATTTTTGTGCTGATATGTTTAAATTCAGATGTTCACACTTCAAGCACTATATGCTTATGCAAAGACTTCAGAGCAGATATAGAATTAGTGGCTGTGCTTTTTGATGCATTTTAAATAATCACAATTTCAAGAATTAGGAGAATTTCCAGACATGAGCATATATTAGCATTTTGAGTATCATCTATAAAGAGTTCACAGTCATTTTTTCAGTCCGTGAAACAGAGAAGATGGGCTGGGGAGATATCGGCAGCTTCACTTTCTGACCAACAATAGCGCGGGAGGAGAAATGAATGAGTTAATTGAAATGCATCTGTTGCTATTATAGACTTGAGTTCTGCTCTGGAAATCAAATTGCACTGAATTTAACTTTGAACAATGATTTACTTTAATAAACAAGCCAGCCATGCTGGCATCTCTGGTCATTTCACGTAGTATTATAGCACAGAGCTGTTGTTTTTCTTCACCCCAGCTTTTAGATTCTGTTCAGTCCTTATACCTTAGTCATTTCCTGAAGTTCATCAGTTTCTTTGCCTCTCTGTTTCCTTCCATGCTCTTTCTCTACATTGTCATGCTGGAGTTGTTTCCATTTCTTCCTCTTTGACATTACAGAAATAGACAAAATGTCTGGATTTTAATGTTATGGTCATTTAAAATCTGTATAGTGTTTTTGACTTTGGTGTAAGTGCTCTTGATAAACTGTAATGCAAAGGTGATTGGCACTAGGCTCCCAAATGGAATTCTATTAAATTACAGCTGAGATGGAGTGAAGGTAAAGAAGCTGACTGGCTGCATGTATTTGAGACAGTTCTGTTTCTGTGAAAACCTTTGCTTATAGTCAAGATCTGTAAAGAGGTACTGTCAAATTAAACAAACTTTGTGTTTAGTCAGGTTCAACATATTTGAAAATCAGGCCCAATCAGTCTTGATTTCGGTACCCAAAGTCAGTGGATGCTTTTGGCAGCTTTCTAAGACAGATGGGAAGTTGTACAGTAGAGTTCTTGTGTAAAATGATGCTGATCATTAGCCCAAGAGAGCTAACTCTTCCTCTAAAACCATGCACTGCTTAACTCATTAAAAGTATCTTGCTGGCTATCCCTTCAGGTGTTGCTTGGGAAGACACGTTGCATTGCAGTGAAGTGTTGGTGTTTTGCGGAGCATGTTTGGCTGCAGTAGTATTTCAGCTGAAAGAGTGCTGTGAATCCGACTTTCAGCAACTAAAGCAAAAAAGTTTGAATTCCAATCAACAGCTTCTGTTTTTTAAAGAGTAGTTCTTTATTGTGTCAAATTTCTTACATCTAGACCTGTCAGAAGTCTGAGTAGCTGATAAACCAGGCACCATTCTGTGTGTCTCAGTTGCTGTGGATAAGGCCTCATTTTAAATTCTTTCATACCTACCCATCCTTCAAAAAACCAAACCAAAGCAAAAAACAGGTGCCATACGTTTGGGAGCAGACGGCAAGAATTTTAAATTCCTGAATAGGGAACAAATATATCTTAAGAGACCTCATTGAATTTCAAAATAATAATAAACATTTTGTTTTTATATTGCTTTTTTCATCAGTAGTTCTCAAAGCATTTTATAAAGGAGTTTGGCATTACTGTATTGACTTTACGGTGGGAAAACATGGGCACCAAGATCACTTAATAGCTGGGTGGCAATTCTGGAATGCAAATTAAAGTCCAGCCCAGCACCCTGGTAAAGACTGTAATTTTTCTCTTCTTTTCTCTCCCTTGGTAGTTTTGGATTATCTATATATTTCTTCAAGAGTTGATTAGCTGACTTCACTGCAGTTAGTGTTCAAATGCTCGGGGAGAGGCAGGATGTTACTCTTGGAGTCTATTTGTACCTTGGGATGCCAAGATTTTTGCAGGCCAAAGAGTTAATCTACAATTTAGGCACACGTGTGAAGAGGCTGGTTTTGCCCAGCACTGTGAGAATTAACTGCATTACTGTTCTCAGGAGGAGCTGCTGGCTGCTACCTTCTCCAAGAGAGCTGCCTGTCTTCTAGGCATGTGAGACATTCTGAAGGGAAATGTGCTTTTAAAAATTTGGCCTGGAGTAATAAATATTAGAGTATTAAGGGTTAGAGTGGGGAAACTGTAGGGGTGGACAAAAACTTGTGATCTATTGTAATTGCTTTCATAAACTATGGAGAGAAGCACTCTTTTTAATCCATTATTTACTCTATAGGTGACATTCCTCATTATTTAGGCAATTTTTAAAATCAGTAAAAGCTGAACTAATTCAAAATTGTGTTTTGACTCATGTCAGTTCAGTGTGAAGGCACCAGTGCGTGGTCCATGGAATGTAAAACAGATTGTGCCCCAAAGGTTGCTCGCTTATGTGTGGGTAAAACACCTTCCTGTTGTCAGTGAGAGCTCTCATAGTTTAGCTACTTAGAATTTTGAAAAAAAAATATTAAATGTACTTCTCATCATAATCATATCTTTATTGGGCTGTCATTCAGTGGTGTTCTGTCAACTTCTGGAAGCTGCTTGGGGAAACCAAAGACTCAGAAGCACAGATGGCAGCAGGCCTCAAATGACCATGCTATCACTAGTTATAAAATGCAGCTATTAGTATACTGATTTGGGCATGAATAACTAACTTGTTACTTTGTAAAACACCCTGAAATTCTTTGTGCATATAAAAGTAGTCTGTGGGCTGCTTCTCAAACATGTCAGATTCAATGTCCTTCTGAGCAAAGACAGACTTGTAGCCCTTGATGCTGCTGAGATTAGTCTCAGGGCTGCCTTAAATTGCTCCAGCTAGTAGCTTAATTGTTTCCATATAGAACAATTCCTAGTATCAAAGGAATTCTGAATTAGGGCAAATTTGTTGTGTGATAGAATAACAGATTTAATGATAAGGGTGTTCCACTGCGTATCTCTATAAAGACAAACAATTACCTTGCCATTGGGTCTGGATCTGTAGTTTTCCCACATTTTCAAACATTTGGATTCCTGCTTCCAGATTTGACCTGTTAAAATTGTGATGGTGTGGCAGGTTTTGACTAAAAGAGCTGAGGCCTGGAGCTACACACAGCTGCACTTCCAGAATGTTCTGGTTCAGACCTTTTGCTATTTAATGTTTGCTAGTGTATTAAGCGGAGATGTGTCTGTATCGACGTTAGGGAACCTCCAAACACTAGTGTTTTGTCATGGCTCAGATGATGAAGAATTGCAACTACCTGAAACTGCTTTTCATGATTCTACAGTCAGAAAATATTTTTAACAATTAATCCTTTTCTTTCTCCTCCCCCCCCCTTTTTTTTTATATGGAACATACATGTAGGCTGACAAGTTTTATTCCAAGTTTAACCCCATGTGACTGAAAAAGAGCTGCAGTATAAACCCCTAGAGACTGGTTTTACAGTGGAAACCTTGACAGAACTTTAGGTCTGGTATAGTGGCACTGGGAGAATGCTGCTATAACTACTTTTATTATACAAAAGAGAATGATCAAATTCTGCTTGTGAGAGAATATGCTATGAAAGGGTCGCTCTCATGTCTGATATAAAAACAACGTATCACAACAAAAAGTTTTCCTGTGATTAATTTTGTTTTAAAATCCAGCGTACAGGCAGTGAGCATGTTTTTCATCTGGATTTTTTGTATTCCAAAGTCTTTTCATGTGGACTGGGAACAGAGGTGAAAATAGGAGAAACTGAATAGCCTGATATATTGCTGTAGGGGAATAGAAATATATATGTCTCTATCTCTCATTCAGAAGATTGTTTCATTACCCCCAAAGCAAGGAGAGCTTGCCTGTAAAATCAGTTTCTTTTCTTCCATTGCTTCCCTCCTACTATCTTAGTGTTCATTTGGAAACATTTTAAATCAATTCTGCACATATACAACAGCATTAGAGCAATAGTAATCCTGATCCAGACCCCAAATCAATTTGTATTCATTAAAAAAAGAAAAGGGGGGGGGGTTGATTTGGTGTTTCCGTCTCTGTTTCTTCCCCGTATTTTCATTTCCTGGTGTTAACTGTGTTAGGTGTATTACCAGCTGCTCTGATATCTCCAATAGTATGAAAAAGGAATCGAGATATCTCTTCCACAAGTGTGAAACTCATTTCTGTAATAGAGAGACATGTGCCTTTCCAAGACTGGTTTTCCCACTTGCAGATATTTAGAAGCATGTCAGTCCTCACTAACAGTCTAAGCAGAACAGAAGGAACTTCTTATGTCACAGATATGCCCGTGACACCTCTCTTAATATTCATTAATGCATGTCTGGAAAATGTGTACCTGAGATAAATACCTAAATAAAATAAATACTGTAGTAATTATCACATGCAATTGTGGGAAAGACTTTTTTTTTTTTTTGCTAGTAGGATATTGTAGTGCTTTTCTAAGAGCCTTTAAGAGCAGTAGTGTGGTATTTCAAAGCATTTCTGTAAGAATCCCGTAGGAATTAAGTTATTGCAAACACTGCCATTGATTATTTGTTGATTGTTTTTAGTCACTAGTGACAGTGACTGTGTATGTCACAGCAAGGCTTTTTTTTTCTTAGTTTAAAAAAAACAACAAATGTTAGATGGAACTTTGGTAAGGAGGATGTTATAGTACCTAGTGCTATCTCGATTTGGGTATCAAACTGTGTGTTTCACAGTATTTTAGAGCCATCTGTAAATCTTGGGTCTCAGTGTTCCACCTTGGACATGATAGCAGTATTGCATAAAGCCATCACTAGCTGTACCTTATACTCTACAGGTATGAGGCAGAAGGAGGAGTTAGAGTTGCAGTGAATGAATGTAGCAGAGTGAGAGTCTGCCAGGCTTCTCCTTTTCATTTCTATGGATTTGAAATGTTAAAGATTCCACCACATCACAAGGAAAATGGTTCCAATGTCTGGTTATCCCAACAAACAACAAAAAAAGAAAATTAATATTTTATTTCAGGGAAGCCTATCTCCAGCTCCCAGCTTTCATTTTGTGTGGTTTTCACAGATTAAAGAGCCACTGGTATCAGACTTTTTTTCCATGTGATTTCATACTCTTAACCATCTCCTGATTAATGAGATACATGGAATTTATCAAATCTCTCATTGTGAAATAGGTCCTTCCTGTTTTTAGTGTCAAGTTTGTGAAATAAATACCAGAATGTACATAGTATTTTCTTGAAAGGTCTCACTCTGCAGTGAGTGCAGAGGACTTGTATACCTGTTCCTTTTTGGACCTGTGCTTTGTGGTGGTTCTGGTATTAGTGAGTTGTAAATGTGTCATGCTAAGCAGTAGTTATCTCTCATTTAGATACTGAAGAATGCTGCTGTCTTCTATCAGACCTCTTTGAATAATTTCTGAATGATAAATGCCAAAATGAGTGAAGTGAATTTAGAAAAAAAATTCTGAATGGAAGAATTAAGCAGTCGGAAGTCTCAGAACTGCAGAGAGCAGTTGAATACAGCTTCAATTTTAAGTTATAAGCAATATGGCCAGCAAAAAGAAGGTGGTTGGGGGTTAGCCTAACTTCTGACAGCATTAGATTCTTAAGCAGCTTGATATTTGTAATACATTTTGCTAATTCTGGTAGAGTAGACTAATTGTGAAATTGTATGGGAGACATCTGAATGCCGTAATGCATGTACATTTGACATCAAGTGACATCTTTTAAAACAGAATAGTAGAAGAAAAACCCTGAAGTTTCAGAAGACTCTTTCATCAGTCTTAGATCAATCTCAGTGTGGTAAAAAGGGAAGACAGATTCCTAAAAAAGTAGTGTCTCTGAGAGCTCGGATGCGCTCCATTTTCTAAGAGATCTCCCAGCAACTATGCAAAGTTGATAGATAGAATTTACCACAGAAGAAAAAGACGCCAGCCAAGACTGGGGAGTGCGATGGTGGGAGAATTGCTTAGATAGGTTACTGAAGGACTCTGCTAACAAACCCGCTTATACTGAATGATGGGTTCTTATTCATAAAATGGGCTTTTTGGTTAGATCTACCTCCCTCCCTCCCCCAAGAATCGGTTAAGTAGTTTTTTGTCTATTTAGCAGAGATTACAATGACACATCCTGCTCATTTTACCAGACAGTCATTTAAAAAATCACTTCAACGTACTTTAGCTATAATTGCTCAACATAGAGTTAATTTTCTTATCCAAATTGCGTTCTCATCAGGAAAGATAAGTCTGACCAAGAAACAGAGCAATAAAGCTGTGTTGATTGACATTAATTATTTTCTGTTTGCATCTCATATCAGCCTTTCCATGATTTTGCTTGGGGAGAGTGTCAGCCTGGACCAAGTTATTATTTATTTATTCTCTTTCCCGTTCCAAAATATTGTTTGATTTTTCTTTCTCTCCCTCCCTTTTCTTTCCTGTTCTATGAAATTTCTCAGGTTCCAAAACTTGCCAAACTTGACAGTAATATTTTAGTTTTCTGCAGGTTATTCTTTTTTCCTCTGAGTGGAAATTACCTGATCGTGGAGAGTTAAGAACATCAAGTTACTGTTAAACACCTTCGCTGTTCACCAATAAAATGGAAAACTTTGCTTAACAGTAAAGTAGGAATAAACTGCCTTGGATTTGTCCTTATACAGACGGAAAGATTTTCCTTTTCTTTATGTTTGGTTATCCTGTACCAATATCAGATCAATACTTTGGAGGCCTAACAGTGATAATGAGGAAAATCAGCAATATGGAAATTCAGGATGCTTTTGCAAGTCATTTTAATCACTGTCATGCAATGGAGGCCTGGTGATATAAGTGACTGATTTTGATCTTGTTTCCAAACCTGAAGACCAGAGGTAACTAAATTGACAATAGTGTTGTTTCAGGTTAAAATGGCATAATTGAGCCCAGTTCAAGGATTAGTTGTCACAGGACAATGAATGGTCTGAAACATTCTAAAATTAAGCGAAATAATAATCGGTAAATATTGCACACAGTACATGTCCGTGTGTGTGTGCATATATAAATATATATATGGTTTTTTTTAAAGCACTGTTAGGAGAAAAAGATTGTATGAACTGCAAGAACTGGAGGTTCAGATTTCACTGTGTCTAACAGCTGGTTGAATTTCCTGGACTGACACATGATTGTCCTTGATAACGTATAATCTGAAGCAAAGAATAATCAACTTAAGTTTTTCCCTTACCTGTAGTTCATCTAAGGCTCCTTATAAGGCTTATAAAGTGCTGTATGGCATTTGACAGTATTGAGTGATGGCTATATAGGTGTAGCAGCCTTTAGGAACTCTTATTTTCTTTTGGGGATAAAGAGGTTCCTCAAGGTCCTTCAAACAACTATCATTCACATAATCCTTGTTGTTTTTAAATTATGATAACATTCCTTCTTGTCACATCCCACAGATCATAATGAAAGGGAAAGATTAACCTCCTGATTACCAGGGTCCATTTACTACACCCTCAACTAAATGATTATAACTGCAAATCAAAGTGAAAGGCATTGTGCACTTTAACATGGTACGTTACAACAATGTCTTCACTTAATAGATGTGCCCATTATCTCCTCAATCTTCAGTGGAGTGTGAGCATGAGAGAACTTGTTCAATCTTAAGTTAAGCAGTAATGATGGTTACCGTATTTTCTCACTGCAGTACATACATTTTCATTAACATTCTAGATAGATTTTTTTTTTCATTCTGCCTACTCGTGTTTGATTGACACCAACTTTGTGCCTTCTCAGAAGATGGGTTGTATCCAGGCAACCAACGTAGCCCTTCAAATGGATTCCTTTTTTCCCTTTTCTTCTTCTTAAATGCAACTTTTTACAAGTTGGTTTCTTTTCTCCAGAATTTTCTGAGACTTAAAGCTTTAAGACCAACAATATTACATCATTCAAATGTCAGCAGAAAAGTCTCTTAAAAAAGGGATAAAAGTAACATATAATTCACCTTAACTAATGTTTGTCAGACCAAAGAAAAAGAAAATTTAACATACAGAATTTTTAAGGACTGGGTGGGGGTGGGAGGCAGGAAGGGGGATATTTAATAAAGATCAGGAAACTCAAATGAGCTTGGAAAAGCTTTTTTTTTCCAGATGTTGTAATGTGAGGAGGCCACTTGGAAAGTCTATTTGCTGAAATTCCCCTCTCCCTGAATTCTGTGTTTTGGGGCGAGCTTATTTTGGTATTTGTTTCCATGTATGTCTTGATTGAAACATTTGATTGTAATGTTCACATATATCAAACGCAAATGTGTTGAAACAAGAATAAAAGCGAGGCCGTTGTGAAAAGTAAGGTTGAACGTTGTGTTGGACATGACATGTTTCCTTTTCCCCTGTCCTTTCAGAGAGTGTGGGCAGGGGATGTCCTGAAGGCTCTGGTCACTGTGAGCGTCATGTAGCTAGAACAAGTGGTGGGGCTGGGTCTTAAGGAGAATCCTTTCAGGAGCTGCGTGGGGCAAAGGGGACCTTTACTTCTTCTGGGGATGAATGCAGGAGTACCAGTGTCCTCCCTGGCCGACTGGGGAGTTTAGCAGAATTTGTAGCAGATAAGGGGAGGGGGAGAGAGGCAGAAAGAGCAGACCTTGCACAGACCCAAGGATGCCAAGGATTTTTCACTGGCCTGAAAAGGTTGGAGCGGTATTAAAACTCTGACTCTGCACTTGAGAATTTTCCTGGGATGGGAAATTCGGAGAAGCCCAGTTACTGCCTGCTGTACGTATCCCTTTAGGAACTTTGTTTAATATACAGGGCTGCAGGTGAGAGGGGCATCCTGTGGGGCTGCTTGCAGAACATAATGACAAAAGAATTACGGGCCGCCTTGCCCAACAGCCGAGACTTGCACGGCCTCCCAGTTCTGTCTCGATTTTGCCTAGGATGGTCTCAACAGAGCAATTCTGTGCTGTGCCAGCTCCCTAGAGCCCTTCTAGTATACAAGTATCAGGCCTCACCTCAAATCAAGAAATGGAAAATTCCATAAAAGGCCTGCTGTGAAAATGTTAAGTTGTATATTACGTTCTCAAACATTATGACAAGGCACAGTTAAACGCAAGATAATATAATATCCATTTCTAGAAATTAAGATAGATACCATGTCTTGTAATTTTTCTCTGAATCCTGTATTTTTACACTGCTTACATTATTGTAATATTCCAGAAAATTTTTATTAAGTTAAACATTTTATATGATAAGATCTTTTCTCTCCAAGGTATTTATTTTAATAATTCAATCAGCAGTCACATAGTGAATTTATTTTCAACTAGCAGCAGAGCTGTCTTCATTTAAAATTCAGTGCTAAGTTAGCTTCAAACTTAGATGGCTGACAAAAGCCTGCAAATTTTCACCCTTACACCTTTTTGTTATGTTTAAATTGTGCTATATTATGTAAGAGCAGATCTGTGTGTTTTTTTTTTTTTTTTTCCATTTAAACAACTCTAATGAATTCTGTTTGTGTGGAATAAGTAGCATAGTCCCCAGCAGTGGAAGTTATGCTTTTCTCTAAGGATATATTAAAAATGTAGGCCCTGTTGTTTCATTTGAAAAACGGCATGTAATCATGGAAATAAAATGTTAGAACAGATGAGGCAGTGTCACAAGTATATGCATTCAGCCTTTGTTCTCTGAGAAATTGTTTGGGTTTCTCACAGCATAAATTCTTTTGTTATGAAATTGTGATGCTTTTGCAAAAAAATGTTTAGGTAACTTTTTTTTTTTTAAGAAAAGAAAAATGGAGTAAACTTCCCTATAAAATGGGGTTTCTAGTACGTTTAGTACTACACACTGTTTTCTAAAAAGATTGTGCAGTTTGGTTTCCTGCTCCCATGAAATTCTTTCCTAAGAGACATAGTTGGTGCCATGCTGGGGAATAGGAGCCAGGGAATCTCTGTTTATGCCCCTCTCTAACCTCAGCCTTCAAGGCGTATTACTGCACAAGATAAATATGAATAGTGTTATTTTATGCTTCTTATTCACTGCTTACAATAAATATACCTAGTGCTGGTGAACTGGAGCAGCTACTAATTGAAAATCCAGCTCCTCTGGGACCTGTGTATTTGCCCAAGAAGCACAATTCTGTGTATTTCTGAATATTTCCATGAATTTTCTGAGCGGAATGGGAGCTGAGCGGACTATTAAAAAAAAAAAAAAAGAATTAGACAAAACAAGCTCTGAATTGAATTCGAAAATCCTTATAGAAAGCTGTAATTCTGAGAGATGAAACGTCATTGTGAAAAATTATCTGGCAGAGTATGGAGAAGGGACCTAAAAAGTAAAACCCAGTTTTGAACCCAATTTTTGAACCAGAAAGACTGTAGCTGATGAACAAAGTTGTAACAAGATCCTTGGAGCTTCCTTAATGCAGTTGGTCGAACCAAAAGGCAAAACTCGAGTAGAACAGCCTGGCGTTACAGAGAAGGTGAAACAAACTGGGAGTTGTTTTACTGAGAAAATGCTTTTTGCATAGAGTTTATTTTGAAGAGGTACATTCAGGCATGCAGATGACTGATATGCTTCAGCTCTGTGAAAGAGCTGGATGGGAGGCCTTATGTTTTGATAGTTTTTTGAAAGGTCTTAGATGTTGAGACTTAAAAGTCATAACAGTCTTCCAGTATGTGATGAGCTGTTTTGAACCCCTCAGGTAGTTAATGCGTTCCAGCATAGATCTCATTAAATTATGTATAACATGTACAACATCAGGTGGATTTTGACTTGCTCAGCTTGAAAATCCTTCGTAGGCTCACACTAATTACAATTAATATGTCCACATTTTCAGCGTTCCTTAGCATTCATTTTTAAAAAATGCTATCAGGAAGAAGCTGGACATCTTTTTCTTTTCTATTTGTACTCTGGTAGCATCCGAGGACCTTGCATATATATTGGAAGGACACTGGGCAAACACATAATAACAGAGCTGATTAAAAAAGGTTCATCTTGATGTTTTCATGTTGAGCAGTGCTGCTTTGCTGAGACAAAATTGTTTCTCAGTTTAAAGATGGGATGCTGGGGCTGGGAAAGAGAGAGAAGTCAGAATAACCCAGAGCCCCGTGATTATGATATTCACAAGAGATGTGGCATAAATTAAGCCCAAGTTTCAAGGCTGAAATTGGACATTACTTAAACTTCCATCTTCCATATGCCATCCGAGTGCCGTCATCCCTGGGCTATTATGGGGCACATGTGTGCATCTTTCTGGCCTTTGTACAATTTTGCAGTGATCTCAGTTCTGTTTGATAGAGGAAAGGAAATGCTAAATTGTTATTATTCTCTGCTCCCCCCACTCCCCATCTGAATTCTTGTTCTCTAGCCAGGCCCATTCCCTGTTTACTCTCCTACTGGGAGATGAAGTAACTTGTCCAAGGTCTGTTGTGTAGCCAGGAATGGAGCCAAGTTCTGTGTGCCAGTGCAGGGTACTAAGCCCAAGGCAATTCCTCTTTCTTTCCTGTTTGCCTTTTGCTGTATTTTTTGTGGTGTGTCTGGTCATTTAAGGTGTACGGTATTGTCAATATTCTCTGAATTAGTGAGTAATACTTTTAAATTAAGAATGATTGTTTTTACAGTTATTACAGTGAGAAACATTTTTCCACAAGTACATCAGCATAAATTCCAAGCGTTCATGTACAAATAGTAATTCCATATGTATCAGTGAAATGTATTCCTCCAAAGCTTATTAGTTCATTTTTGTGTTACTAGACTTTTGCATTACCTAGGCATAGTACTAGACTTCTCTAGACTCCAGACTTCAGTCATGAAATAGTCCTATTGAAATGGGAGACAGGGCTTAAAATGCTCCCATCTTATCAGTACTTCCCAGTGCAATTTGTACTTTCATTGTTTGTTCTTTTTCCAATAAGAAACCTTCCTAAATCCTAAGACTTGAATAAATGAATATTTAATTCCAAAGTAGAATGGTAAACTATCAAAGAGTTTATGTGTGTGCCTGGGGTTATCCATTTGATTACTGCATCTCTGAAAGTTCACTGTGAAACACAGATTAAAGCAACAGGCATTTATTTAAATGTTACAGCCTGCCATATAGACTCCTCAGGCAGCCGGAGGGATAGATTTAGATGTCCTTAGCTTCTGCTTAGAAACACAGCACAGATCTCCATAGTGATTCTCTATCAGAGTAATAGATGTGAAACCTCCGAATTTGTGTTTTCAAATAGAAATGGGTCACATGCAGATCACTTCCAACTCTCCTTCTAGGTACGCTTGCCTAATATGATTGCTGCTAGCAGTGAAATAGCTCAGCTTCCTCTGTCGCTGTGAAAGCAGGATGTATAGCTAGGGAGGAATATTATCCATCTCAATCAAAATGGTTGCTGGGGAGAGAAGTTTCTTTGGGAGAGATTTGGGATCAGAACATGTCGCACCTACGTTCATCCATAGAAGTGATCAGAAGCCTCTGTTGGTCTGCTAGTGCCTTCCTCGTACAGGTAGACCAAAAACTGTTTCTCTGATTCCTTCTGGAGGTCTGCTGAACAGAAGAGCTGTGAAAAGGAGAGAGGGGGACCAACATACAGGGCTGAGGAATATTGTTCCTCAAAGAAGGGGCCAGACTGTAACAAAATCTTGAGTGGGTTGCAGCTTGCTTCTGGAAAGGCAAAACAGCAGGCTGCCTGTGGGGTGGGTGTTGCGTTAATGCCCCAATTGCTTTGCAGTTGAAATGCAACTGCCTCTTATTTCTTCTAAATGCACAGGCAGAAGTAGTTAGTGAGTACAGACTATGGAGTGGAAAACTCAATTTAGAATTACTGGAAGAATTTGGGCATGAACAATATGATTATCTAAGCTGCATTTAGCTAACCCATCAGAATGTCTTCTATAAGCCAAGTTTTGACCATGCTTTCCTCAAACAGTGTACTGGTACAGACGCAGGATGCTTGTCTAACAATCTCTACTTCCACAGTGCTTTTTCTTTTTGCTCAAGTGATGCACACTTCTAGGAAGACCAGAGTGGTGTTATATCTCTTACTTGTTCAGCTGATCCATATAAATTTTATAATTTTTTTCCAGTTAAAAAAGTTGCTCTGTTTTTGAAACGATGTTCTTGGAGGGATTGTGATAAAGCTTCTTAAAATGTTTATAAAAATAGGCATTTAAAAATATTTCAGTTTTTTAATAATTGATATCTTTACAGAAATTTCTTCATGAAGTGTAAGTATTCATTGAAAAATGTTTAGATGAAAATTAATGAAAAATATTTTTTGACTGGGTTAACACACTTTTGCAACATTATTGGGACACATCTCAGAGGAGAGAGATTATTGCTTTGAAGGAATATATATGGTTATGCTTACACTTGGATAATGGCTTATCTTGTCCTGGATTTGCACTTTGTGCGTCATTTGTTCAGATAAAGATGGAGAAGTTGTATAATTGTATAAGTTGTATAATTTTAGGCCCAGCTTTGACTGTAGTCTTTAATCTTGAACTGAAAGTATAGGATAAATTTTTTTGGTGGGCTTGATTAGCCCATGTAATTTAAGAAATTGCACTTTAGAGCAAAATTTGCCTCTTTCTGTGAATGTTTTTGGAGTTTTAAAAAAAAAAAAGCCCTTGTTGGGGGATTAAATAATTCCTTTTTTGTTTCTATGAGAAATATCATATGTATCCTTTACAGAAGAGTTACAAAAAGCATGTTTAGTTGCTGCATGGATTCATCTTTAGTGGTTTCTATTCAGCACATGAGATACTATTATTAAAAAAAAAAATTGTTTTTGATTAAACTGGAATAATTCACTTGATTTAAAATGTAATACACACACATACACACACACACATATATAAAAGTTTATTTTACTATCTTTATTTTTAATTTAGGTTAGCCTGTAAATGAAATGCCATTTTGAAATGAAAGCTGCAAGGTTTGTTTTGAAATCATTCATGTTGAGACTGAGATGCAAAAAAAATTGGTTTTGTTTCTAATTTTTATTAGAATGGGCACAAATTTATTCATTGTTTTGGTTCCCCAGTGCTCTTTTTCAGCAAATGTACTTTCTATAGCAAACAAAAGAACATGCCCACTTTTCCCCAGATGAATCAGAGGAGAGTCTAGATTGTGTGTACAAAGAATATAGTTTTGAATGGTATATTATTACCTTAATTTTGAACTGTTGAGCCCTTTCGCCTGTGAAGGATCAGCAGCTCCTGTGCACTGCTTGATACTGAGAGACTGAAGTAGAGCTCAGGACTTTGGCAATAAGAAAGCTTTGTCCCTTATTCTGCTAAATTTAATAATGCCATTTATTTCAGAAAGCTTTCTACTCCATTCCTCAGCCTCTGCCAATCAGGTGGTGTGATTAAAGTTTCTGCTCTGATTTTGTTTTGTTGTATGTGAAGCAAGGGCGGCTCAGAAGCCCTCTAATCAGCAGAACCGGTCTGGGAGGTAAATCCCCTTCAAGGCTTGGCGTCTTTGCACTGTCACTGCTTCTTGGTGAGATTACAGGAGAATGATGTTTTGGATGATTAGTCAACCTTGACAGGCCTGTGGTAGAGCTGGTCACAGAGTCTATTGCAGAACCCGAGCATTTCTGTTTAATTCTAAGCACGGAGACCGACCAGAGATACTCTATCTGAAACTTGATTTTAACTCGTTATGGTTTCATGCACATGTCAATATTCTCTACTCTGTAACGGTAATCGATAGCTAAAGAAAAAGGTAAATTTATATGAAAAGGTATCAAAATATTTGTTGTACAAACTGTTCTATCTTTGGTTTGCATCATCCAATTATATTTATCAGCTATAATTAGATATGATTATATTCTGCATTCTAGGAAGAACTTCTTTTTTGCTACCAACTCCCTCTGTATTTGCTTTTCAAATTGAATTTTCTATACCAAAGAGAGTGAGGAGGCTATTTAACACACTGATATTCATTCAGAATACTGATTATATAGTGTTCTCTTCCTGCCCCCCACCTCTTTAAGACATTTAATTCCCTGACAGACTATAACAGTAATAAAAATTATAAAATGTATCAATAATAGACAAGTGATAGGGTTCATATATGGAAAAGTATCTTCTTTCTAGTTGCTTCACCATCATAAAGACACAGAAATTAGGGCTGAAGGCAAAGAACCTCAGGGTTATATGTATTTTTTTCAAAATGCCTCCTTACATGACTTGATTTAGTTATTTTAGTGCTATAAATAAAATGCATTACTTGTTGTAAATAGCATATTAATTGATGTTAATAGGAAGTAACTGTATTACAAATGGTTCACACTATGGTACTAAATTAACATTCACCCTCGAGCTAGAAAATTTATTGGTGTGCTGGGCCAGTGTTATACACTCAAATGTTGTTACTTCAATTATAAACACTGAAAATGGGGATGAAAGAGCATGCAGGTTTCTTCATTCCCTGCTTTTCTAAGCAAAATTCTTCTCTAACTATAGTAACCATTTAACACTACCAGGAAATGCTGTTAAAATGTAGGATGGTTGCAGAAATTTATAATTTCCCATTTACGCTGACATTGTGCTTTATAGAGGACAATGTCATAAGGAGGTACAATTTGCTCAACAGTATTGAACAGCTGGCTCCAGTGCAGGTTAAAAATCTTGCGTACATGCTAGAGGCCTTTTCCTGCAGAAAAAATCCTCTCCCACCCACTCATAAAGAATGCTATCAGAAAGTTTTTTTTCTTCCAGCTTTTTCATGGGTGGTATGCAATGGGGAGAGTGTGGAAATATTTCATCACTTTGTAGCCAATTTAATGCACCAGCAGAACAGCAAGCATTAAGGTCAACATGAATTGTTTCCTCTGTATTTCCTGGGAGAAATATAGTGTCCATTGCAGTGATTTTAGAGAGGGCAGAGACGTAACTTCACTATAACCTCCTCCTGACCAGGGATGACAAGCACGCAACTGGATGACTTTGTCAGCTAGTCTGGTGTTGTCTAGCTTAAGGTCCTCTTACACTCTGAAGAGAGATCCTGCTATAGCTGTGATTTCCCCTTGCTCCATACAGCTACATGCTTCAGTTTGCTGTATTGCTCAGTCCAGCTCCAAGGAATTGAGTGTTTGACAGGCAGCAGCTATTTGCATCTGTTTTGTGGTGGGGCTGAAACACAGGAGGATTCCAGGATGTCCTCTGCAAGCAAAGAGTGGCCTGCCCAGGCAAGCATTTGCACCTCGAAGGCAGTGCTAGGTGCTTCCCAGATGAGTTGTCTTGCTGAGGGAAAGGTAACTGCTTTCAGCGCTCACCACTGTGTCTTCCTTGATGCACAGCAGTGCTTTCTTGATGAACACTTTTAAATTTAAAAGGTTTTCCCCACTTAGTTCTGCTGCTCTACAGTATGTAAAACTCCTACTGCTCTACCGTAGGAGAATGCTGGCCAGGTACAATTCAGTGATACAGTCATACAGCTACAGAGTCGTTTATAACATTCAGTACCTTTTTTTTTTTTTTTTTCCTTGAGTCAGATTCATTATTTTGAAACAGAAAATCACTTATACTATCAACGACGCTGCATATAACTGCAGAACTTAATGTTGCTTTACGTCATTCTGTATTTCACAGGGCTGATGGAACATGTGTTTTCAGTGTGGTTCCAACAGGGCATAACTACTAAAATTTACTTTATGAATGTCTTTAAAATTATATATTTGTTTTCTATGGTTTTCAGGGTCTGATAAGCATAAGTCTGATTTTTCTTTAGCAAACTTATAGAATGATTAAAAAAAATGTAACAGGATTGTGAATGTGATCTTCAGGTCTTAATTACAGCGTATATTGTTTTATGTATTTGAGCTCTTCCAGTTAGGGGAGGAGGGGACCTAACATGGGAAAGCTGATGTCAAATGCGCTTGACAGATTGATAGTTTCCAGTTGATATCTTCTGATTCTGATGTGCCTTTTTGTTCTGCTGTTTCATTATAGCACTAGAAAAAAGAATGCACAACATATTGCATATTATCTTCCTGCGGTGTAGTAGAGTGTATTTTGCCACAGTAGCTTGTTGATGAAGAGAGAGGACATCAGAGAGCGCTAGCAACTCTGTCTCACTTTTTGAGTGAAACAGAAAATATTTCCATTGTATGTCATCATAGAAAAGAATCTGAGTCTCTGTTTTTAACACTTGACAAGGAACTTCTCTAAAATGAGAAAACAATTTAATCTTGATTGCAGTTTCTCACTGTAGAGTCACTGCATCGTCTTGTATAGCATTTTTTTCTAGCTGTAGTTTTATAGAAATAGTGCACACATCCTCATGCACTATGATATCTTAGCTTAAATAGAGATGAATGCTATTTTTCATTTCATTAGATTTTGAATAATGAAGTCATCGACACACTAAAATGTCTGCACTGAAGACAAATTTCAGTCTCTATAATATTGTCTTTGTATTTTCTCCTTGTGTTGTACCTGTAAGTATAAGTAAATGATTCAATTCCCTTGTAGTAATTAAGATAGGAAGGATGTTTGAAGGATGAATGTCAAAAATTCATTTTAACTGTTTGGTTTACTCTCCAGCTATTGCTGAGTTGCAGACAGGAAATTGAAATTGGCTGGAACTAAAGGGAGACTTGAACAAAAGACTCACCTGTGAAAGGTCGTGTAAGAAGAGGTTTAGACAGAAGCATCTTGCTTAATACAAAATGTATCTATCTGAACTAATCCATGTGGATAACACATTTAGGGTTCTCACTGACAGGAGGTCATACGCCGTCTGTCTTTGATTGAACAACATTGTATCAAAGTCAACATGCACAGGGCCTACCAGAAGTTATCAGAATTATCATTTCAATTAAACAGATGGCCGAGGAATCAAATGAAGAGCCTTTGAGTGATGGCTACAGAATCAATAATGTCTTTCTGAGCTTTATTGATTTATCTTTGTCCAGGCAGTAGAATTGATTTATGTCTGCAGCTTTATTTTGATAAGTCAATGATAGCTCAACTATTCCTAAATTAATGTCGTCTTTTTGTGGCACTTATGTATTTTTTTTTCCCTGTGGCAAAGAGAGAGTTTTACATCAAGCCAAACTGATTTTGCTAAGTAATTCTGTGGCTAACAGGGTAGCATAAATCAAGCAGAAGAATGGTCTCTGTACTTTGGCATGGAGTGGATGACTTAGAATTGTGGAAAAGGCATTTATTTATTTAACCGGTCAGATGGTATTGCTTTTTTCCTTTTTGTGCTAACAGACCAGCCGACATTTGTAAGCAGACAGGATTCTTGCTGTGAGGAATGCAGTAGTGTGAGGATTGCAGTGTCTTTCCACAAATAACTGTTGAAAAAGAGGAGAAAAATGTGTCTGTGTGTGAGAGGAGAAGAAAAGGGCACTCCAACTCCACAAATAAGCTGCTTCTGCCATATTATATGTTCCAAATGTATGTGAAATTACATAACACATGGAACTCGTAATCTCTTGTGCTGTGGTTAACAGAGCCTGGCGCGGTGCTAGCTTGCTTGTTACAAACCTCGATCGTAGGCTTGCCAGCAGCTGGTTTTGCTTCTGTTAAGAAAGCCCATATTAGTAAACGTTTTGTTTTCCAGGTCACTGGAATATTGGTAAAAGTTTTACAAGCAATGTAAAGAATGTTCACAGCTGCTTGCTTTCTTTTTCAGTAAGAGCCCTTTAAAGTTGCCAGAAGCAGTTATATTTTGTTAAAAAAAAAAAAAAAAAAAAGAGAGAAAGAGAAAGAAAAGTAACAACTAAGAAGTGTCAGAAATGGTCTCTTATCTGCCCTTTTCGGTACCAAACCTTTTCAGGTGGCTTTCACAGTAAAATCTGAGTAAATTGAACCTGTGGCCAGACCTTATGGTAAATTGGTATGGGAGTTGCTGAGGCAACAAAGAATTATGGTTGAGACTTTGATTTTTTTTTTTATTGGCTTAACAGTTGAATTGAACTAGGGCATCTACCTGTGTCCCTTCTAGCATATGGTCTAGAAAACTTGGTGCAGCCTCCTCAGATTTCATATGCCATGTAGACTCTTCCACAGTTTATCATTATGGGGTCTTCAAATATCAAACAAAGCATGGCTTGAAGTGTCTTCAAATATCTAGTCTGCATTTATTTTTTAGAAATGAAGAGAGAAAAAATATTATTGAAAAGCCAGTGTGTTTGGAAGGAATGTCAGGAGATCTGGATTTTAATTCTAGCGTTTCCTGACTTGAGTACATGGGTAAATTACTTCATTTCTCTTGTCTTCATCAGTAAATAAGGATAAATAGGTCCAGAATTGGTAACTCCTACTTGGGTTTTTAACTCCGTTTAGTTCTGGTGACAGTTTGGTGTCTGAATTCCTTTAAGCGTGTAGGTCTATATTTTTAATCACCTTTTTCAGGGAGGGTTTTGTTATTTAATTTGTAACAGTCTTTCTGAGGTCATAAATTCAAAGCATTGCTGTTACTGAGTAAGAGGAATAGAACCTTTGATTAAAAAAAAATCAACTTTCTGTAGAGGGGGAAAGAAAGAATTATGTAGTCTTTAAAAGCATAATAGAAAGCAGTACATTGATAGACTAAAAAAAAAAATCCTTGAAATCAGGAGTGTAAAAGAAAAAGTACCTTTTCAACCAGAAATGCATGGTTCTTCATGGGAATCAAACCACTGTAGCTTTTGATTGATTTCTCATCAGTAATTATCATCATTAAGTGGCATTTGAGAGCTGTGTAACTCAATATTCCAGATCAGCTTTTCTATCAAAGCATAAACAAATAACCCTAATCAAAAGCATCTAAAGTCAATATAAACATTGTTGATCAACCTACATTTGTCTTGAGCATTTAGTGCTCTGTTACTACTTGAACACTTTTATACTGGATGCATAATTTCTTAGCTATTTGGGACAAAACAAAATACATATATGTATGTATTTACGCACACACACGTATGCATACATATATGTTTCTGTGTATGTGTATATATACATTTGTACATGTATATATGTGTGTGTGTATGTGTGTATATATATATATATAAATATGCAAGCACACATATTCAAAGTTTTGGTCCTAAGAGACTAAATTAATGATAGCGGAGTGATTCTCTAAAGGCAAACCTTATCTAAAGGTAGATTTTCCTAGTTTTTAGCTAGTTTTTAGGGGTTTAGCGATGTTTTCATGTAATTAATGCTCAGTCAAGTCCATCATCTGAAAATAGTGCCTTTTTCTGCTGTCTTAGAACACTAAGTAATAAATGACATTTAAATATCATTTTGAAAGAGGTCCATTCGGGGAGTTGGGAAAAGATACAATGAAGATGTTTACAGTGCAAGTAAAGCAATAGTGTAAAACCACTTTTTCATAAGGGATGGTCAGTCATTTTTAACTAATATAGTAAAGTTATGCAGAAACACAATAAGAAAAGGAGATAAAAGAATTGCAACTGTCATAAGAATATTATCACTTCAATCAGATTTCAAGCACAATATAACTACACTGAACTATGGTTCAGCATGTCAAGCCATTGTCTGGCATTAGCATCTGCGTAGCTGCTATTGTTTTAGTGAAGCAGCTGCCATTCAAATCTGTGATGGAGTAGGTGGCAGGCATTCCACAGTTACAGTTGCATTGTGCTACACAAAAGAGACCTACTGGGATAACTCCCCCCCTCTTTTTTTAACTTTGCATGACTTTAATACAAGAAATCTTTTGTTTGAAATATTGGACAGGCTGATAAGCAGGATCCTGGAGATGAAAATTATGATACAGAAATATCTATAGATAACATGATCTGTGTGACAAAGTGTAGATGTACAAGTTGTGCTTCTCACCGTTTCTTCTGGTGGGTGGACATACACCCTCTAACTGGAAATATCCTCTGGTTCTTGCTAGAGATATTTCATTCATACAAAAGAGTTGGCTTATGCATGAAGGAAATTAAATTTATTCACCTTAAGAGAGAATGAATGTATTTTCATAATTTTCTGTGTTGAGATTTTTAGGAAGAAAGAAAGTACAGATAGTTTAGAGGATGGCAGGTATGGGTCTCAATGCAGCTGAGTGGTCAGTGATTAGTAATCAGCATGTGATGGCTGTTTGGCTAATGGGAAATGAGTTGCTGGTCTCAACTGAATCCTTTAAGCTTTACTGCTTTAATTACAATCTTCATTAGAGGTAAATGGAAACCCCTTCAGAGAGAAGAGGAGAAGCGAAAAGGGCAAGTAAGTTTTCCTCCTTTGAATTTCTTTCTCCCAGCAAGGATGGTGCTTCTGTATCAGGACTAAGGTTATCAGAACCACCTGTGAAGGTCTGAAGTCCTCCCACTGTGTGCGTTTGTTGATGGCAGCGTGTGTGGTGGAGGCTGAAGGATGGTGTGGGCACCCTTCGCTCGAACCTCTTGAATGTCAGAGTGGTTGAGGAGGGAGATACCGAGTTTTAGCATGAAGTTGAAGGAGTTCAGCATACTGATAAAGGTAGCTGTATCTCTAAGAGATGTATCCAAGTGTCTATGGGGTCTTCCTAAATTACCTGACAGGTCACTTTGTTCTAAGACAAGTCTCAGGAAAAACTGCTCTGTTTGTGACTGGCTCATGAACTTTTCTCTTATTTTGGGTGTGCCAACCTAGCTCACTGTATTTTTCAACTGAAGTGGCAGTTTTAGGCTTGCGTTGCTCGTATAGCCTTTAATAGTCCTGAGTACTTCCTTCCTGTAAGAGGGGTATCTTAATGTTTACTGAAAGGATATAAAGTCTCTTGTATACCTACTGTAATTTTAAAACAACATTTAAGGCGCAAAATCCAGAAGGAGGCTGCTGGATTTAAGCTTGGTGAGGACAATGCTGGAAGTCGTACAGTCCAGGTTAGCAGAATAAAGTGTTTAAAAGATGGTTGTTTACCAAACTGTCTGTCAGGCTCCATTACTTTTTGGTGCTTCTCCCTCATCTGTAATTTCTAGTAGTGCTCTTGGTTTAGCACATTCTTTCCTTTCCCTTATAGCTTCCTATCTTTGCCTGGGTTCAAAGCTGGAAAATTCCAACTTTTCCTTGTCTCCAAGCACTCTGACTCTATACGTTATCTTTACTTTCACATCTGCAGTACTGTTGCTTTTACTGTACTGGGAAACCCCAAACACACAGCAACACAACTCTGATCAGGGCAGATTTACAGGAGTTTTACTATTGTAATCCTAAAAAGGCTGTGACATTGTAACAGGAGTAATAGTACAGGCCCTGTGTGAGGAGGAATTCCACCCCATAGTCATGATCCAAGGTGCCACAGGGCTTCAAAATCTTGCTAATGCTACCATTGCCAGACCCCCTGTGGGGTGGGCCTCCCTTCTTCCTAAGAACAGCCATGTACAAGCAGACATGGTGGGACCAAGCCCAAATTTTGCAATAACTCAAAGGTCTATTCTTGTTTTGGTTCATTTGCACCAAATGTTTTTTTTTTTTTTTAAATCCTGTCTGTAAAAATCTTATTTATCTGAAGTAAGAGGTGATGGGCACAAATTGAAATACAGGAAAATCAAACATAAGAAAAAAATTTTTACTGTGAGGATGGTCAACCACTAGAACACATTGCCCAGAGAGTTGTGGAGTCTTCATCCACGGAGATAATAAAAACCCATCTGGACATGGTCCCCAGCAATCTGCTTTAGTTGCCCCTGCCCTGAGTAGGAGGATTGGTTGCACTAGGTGGTCTTCAGAGGTGCCTTCCAACCTCAACAATTCCATGATTCTCTGATGTAGACAAGGAGAATCAGGAAGGCTTTTCACCCTCCTTACTGCCTGTTCCATATACATCAACTGTAACTCTCCATTGACTTAGTGGCTTTAGGATTGACCACAGTGAATTTTAGGTAATGTCTATTTCCCTTAATGTCCTCAAAAAAAATGCAGGGGACAGATAATATCCACAAATACTCTCATAACATTCCATAATGAATAAATAACATTTTTTTTCCCTAAAAAATCAAAGAACTTGCCAGGCATTCTTTTTTTTTTTTTTTTTATTAAGGCCAATGGAAGGCAGAGTGCTCTTCTATGTCTCTTGAAAGTCTTTTGTAGTTGCAATGACTTAGTCCAAATTCCATGAGACACCAAAATATGCATTGAAATGATATTTGTGGATCAATTTTTTGTAAAGGAATGAAGCTTAGAGAATTTTCACCATGGAAAGTAAATGCTGTAATGCATTTGAAGTTGAGGTCCAAGCTTTGCAAGTGCATTATCTGAGCAGTTCTTGATAAAAATGCTAATAATTTGAAGGAAAGGGCAGTCTCTAAAGGAAAAAAGTTGCCCATCATTACATGATTTCTGTCTGGACTGGTATCTTCAGATGGGTTAAATATTGGGCAAATTGCTATTTAAACATGTAGCTTCAACTGTATGCTTGGTTAGTAGGCAGCAAGGGGCCTATTGAATCAACAGGTGATTTTTCTAGTGGGCTCTGTTTGGTTTGGATCATATGAGGAGAGACTACTTTATGCCTAAGCCTTGCTATTAAGGTTAAAAAGACATAAATGGAAAATTGAGATTTCATTTCCAGCCCCTCCATCCTGCTTCCTAAAAGGAGAGGATGCATTTGGCTTAAATATGAAATTTTTGATAAAAAGAAAAAAGCAATCTGTGCAGCAAAGCAAAGGCAAAAGGAACAAAATATGACAGAAGCATTGAAAAATTTGTTTCCAAACCACTTGAATTCAGTGTGAATAGAATCATCCTCATGTCTGGGGAGCTCAGTGGTACCTGCAGTGCCAACAAGGTGGTGAGTGATGGGAGCAACAGCTAACATCCTGCTGTGTCGGGGCTATGCCAGCGAGGTATATCACTTCTCCAGAGCTGCCTGCATCACTTGATAATTTTCACAAATCACTCTGTTACTTTTGTGAGTAAGTTTGAAAAAATTGTCACGTTTCTTACTGGCCCAAATGGGAGGAGGTATGTGTGTATTCTTTCCCCTGCCTCCCCAGTAATAGTTGTCCTCTGGCTTTACAGCACATCTAACATGTGAGCTCACCTGCTCTTGGGAGGTATCGTGGTGGTGCAGAGATTTTTATAAAGGCCTCCAGGCTGGTATGTGCCAGCTTTCAGCATATCACCATTTTATTGACTTGCTAAAGAGGAATATTAAAAGGGTCAGTTATGTCAGCTGTGATTGCTATTGGCACGTGAGGCTGAAGGAGAGCGCACAGAGATGTGAGGTATTGAAAACAATATTAGTGTTCACTGCAGAGAATTGCATTCTTCCATTTAGGGTACAGTCTCAATTTTCAAGAGGTTGACAGAGCGTATGACCTTGAAATACTCATGCATACATGCGCACACGCAGCAGTTAAAAACATGTATCGTTATGACTACTACAGATTTTGACTCAACATTCATAATGTGGACATTTCTTTACTTAGAGTAAGGAGTCGCCAAGCTGAAGTTGAGGGCTGCTGCCCTAGCCCAGTGCACACAATTGCTTGGCATGCAAGAATATAGTGTATAATATAGCCTGTCAGAATGTGCTCTGCATGTTTATCTTTATCAGACTGAAAGGCAGGCGTCAGCACGTGAGCTGCTGTTCTGTGAAGTCATTGATTATCTTGAAACTGATACAATATAATGCTACTATTTATACTTGCAAAGTATCAGAAGAAAACTGGGGAAATTCAGAAGGCCCTAATTAAAAACGAATTCTAAGATGCTACCTCTATCTTGGCTTCACTGGGAATGTTGAAAACAAAAAAACCAAGGCAAACAAACAAAACCCAGAACCTTTGGCAGTGACATGTGGTGTGGACTAATGCAGAAGAATGTATATAAGAAAGTACAATTTGAACAAACAATGTTGATTCAATTTTACTTTCCTACATCCTTTGATGTAGGAAAGACACTGGCATTTCTGTGGGCGGCTGATTGTACCACAGAGACCATAAAGGCAATAAGATACTAGGCTGATATAAAAACAAAACAGAGAAAAGAGCATAAAATACGATGGTGGTATTTATAGGGCACTGTGCTAGATCTTGCTTTGAATAATGCGCTCTTTGATATATCCCTTGCCAAGACCCTGAGATGGAAGGTGGAAAAAAGAAGTCTCTATTGCTGCTGGATTCTTGGTTACCTATTTCTGTGCAGAGCAGGAACCCACTGAGCCCCTGGTGTGGCCCATCGTTACGTAATCACAGAGCCATTGCAGAGCTGTATTGCCTCACTGGGGGTGTCGCTGGTTCCAGCCTGTTTCTCCCACTTTTGCAGAATCTTCAAATATTCATAGCACTTAGTAGGTGTCTTAGATAGCAGAGTCCAGGTCCTCCAAAGAGTGGTGATGGTGGTAGAGCAAAGATAGGAAAGGAGTGAAAACATGATAGAGAATTATATGAATAATGAAGTTCTCTTGCATTTCTTCTCACCATGCTCCAGTGGGTGAATACCTGATGCAGTGAGAGAGAATGAAGGAATTGGAAGTACTTGCTTACAACTTGGGTTAACAAAAGGCAGTCACTCTCTTAGCATGCTTTTGAGAGAGTTCCAGAAAACATGTATATTTGTATATGCACAGGATTCGTCCAGTTTTTGTGGTTTAGCTGAAGATATGAAGAACAGTGTTGCAGCTTTCTTGTGTTGGAATGGTGAGCTCAGTTCTGTCGGAAGAATTTGCTGCAAATACCCAGGCCTGCACTGGTTGAATGAGCTGTGTTTTTGTGTAGCAAGTACCCAGTTTTGTGCATTAATATTAAACCGATACATTTTTCCCAGTGTATGTCTGTATCTGGGCAGATAACCCCTGATACTGCTGATGTTCTTTCTAATGGGCAGTGTGTTGCGATCAGGTAGGAAAAATGGAAAAAAAGCAATGTAGAAGTATTGTTCACTGAGGGGATGTTATCTGATATGCAAAGTGTGTTGGTTGCGGTTGTTTTTCTTCTTGTTTTTTATTTATTTCTAAGAATTCTCTGGCTTTACTGAGGTGATCTGGGCAGATATTTGCTGCAATAGCTTGAAACTGGCATCCATTTTAATCTCTAGTCCTTGATCTTCTAAAATCATACAGATAGACTTGAAAGACATCAGCTTTTTCTTTTAACAGTGCATCCCATATTTTGAAAGGGTTAATACTGGCTGCTGTTCCAAGACCTTTTCACAGCAAGATAGGTTCATTGCTGTAAGTGTATTTTTGGTGACTTGCAGGCAAGTAACTGATTAGGGGTTATACTTCTGATTGCTCCCTTGATTTAGTTAGAATAAAAGCACCAGTGACATTGCCAATGACCCAGATGTTTGCAAAAACCTTAGATTAAGCTATTGAGGCCATCACCTCCAAATCCTACGATATTACATTAATGCACATTCAGAAGCTGCAGAATTGGATTTAAATCCAGCACTTGAACCCCCTTTATAATCGCATTTTGTACTTTGTGTGGTGAAAATAAGAGTAATGCAGCTGCCACAGGAGTGAGTGTGTGAGCATTTTTCACATTAGAAAGGCTTTTAATAAAGTAGAAGTGCTTTAAGTGCAGAAGCGTCTTTCCTTACTTTGTTGCAGTCTTGGTAACAACGAATAAATTCCAAAGTGTTGTAACTCACTGTGGCCTGTAGACTGGGGGAAGAGGGATACGGTTCTCTGACTCTCAGTGTAATACAAGCTTCACATATTAAGGCCTCATTAAAGATAGATGATGTTTACATCGTTCATGGTTACTTTCAATTTTTGTTGCACGTATGACTGTCAGATGGCATTACAGATGAAGATGAAGAGTGAGAGCAGTGATTGCATCAATCTCAATTTTGATCCTAGATGCTCCCTAAAAAGGGGGGGAGAAGGGGAAGAGAAATAATAAATGTATATATTTATAAAGAAATTCTGAAGTGGGTTAGTATATCATGTATTGAAGGTCCTCAGCAAGGGTCATTAATAAATGTAAATGCAGTGGCTTACATCCAAGTCCTGATGCAAATTTGGCACACTTCTCATAAGCTTGATGAATGAGCACTGGTGTAAGAGAATGGACACTAAGCAGCATACACTGCAGGCATGCTACTGGAGCCAAAGCAAGCGCTAAATCGGATAGCACTTCATTGGGACTTACAGTGCTGATTTACCTCCTGATGGTGGAATTAGAAAATGGGGTTTCCAGTACAGGTGATCCTTTTCAATGCTAATTTACCATCTGCTAGGAACAGGTGGCATTTCCCTTTGAACATGTTTCTATCATACATAAATGAAGTGATGAATTTCTATTCCAGGACATTTTGTTCAAAGAAAAGTTAATAATCTGCATATTTTTCAATCGGTACAGGAAACTGCCAGAGAATTACAGCCTGAGTGGAGAAATAGCTCATTTACAGTAGCTGATTCACACAGTACATAGAAAATTAGTTTGGGGAAACTGGAAGGGGAATTTACAGGTATTACCAATGTTTTCCTCTCCCACCCCCACCCCCCTCCAAATGTGTTAAGTTATAGAACTTAGTTCTGAGTTCTGTAGCCTGCAATAAAATGCTAAGAACAGGACCATGATTTAGGCCATTTTTCATCTGAATAAAGAGGCAGCTGTTTTACAGGCTGTTGTTTTACTGACAGAGGATATATGGAAGGCATGAATGAAGATTAAGGTCAGACATGTAGTTAAGTATTACAAAGCCTGTAAGTTTAGGAAGGATTATCTACGGACTGTGCACAGCTAAAGCCAATTGCCTGAAGTCAAGTCTTGCTAAACCTAATAGTCTGTTGAACTGGTTGCCTTTTTAGCAGATCATAGCTATTACGGATCACTTCCAATAGCTACTGAAGTGACTAGTTTGTCCACTCTTTGGAAGACATTGGAAAGAACCAGGGAAAAAGCTATGTACATTGTTGTGCTGACTTGTCCTTGATTTATGAGCACTTTTCCTCTATTTGAAATAGAGGGCTAATCTACTATGTTCAGTAGAAAGATAAATGAAAATTCTAATGTTTTGCAGTACATGCAGGAGTAAAATGAAGGCTTTATGCTTCTCCTGTACAGACATTTGGACAGTTTAGACAGTGGGTATATCATCAACCTGGAGAGCATCTTAGGAATGTATTTATAGCTCAGATATGTCTAGCTTGGCTTTCTTCTGTTCTGATCCAATTTTTTCCTCCAAACATCTGTGTTCTCAAATGTTGAGATGTGGCTACTGGGCGCTTCCTGTTTTTGACAGTTCGTCTGACAAAGACCAAAGGTCTGGTGGTTGACAAAGGCATCTCAGCAGCACACCCTTCCTTCTGGCTGTGCCCTTTTTCCTTCTAGAGAAGAGCAAGAGGCTATTTGTATTGTAATGGTCTTTGTATTGAAAATATGCCCTGCCAATTTATTTTTCAGCTCACAAAACAAAGCTGGCTGTGTAGCTTCATTCTGTCTGCATATCATTTTTGATTAAGTTTACTGTTTTGCTCATGACTGTAGTATATTATTTATCTGTCCTAAACAAAAACTGTAAACTACTGGAAGTTGTCTTACTGAATCAGACCTATGACACAGGTAGTTGCCTCTAAAAAAGATCATACAAGAAATCTCTCAATAGGTAGAGGTGGCAATATTAACTTCCTTGATGGTTCTATCCTAATCTGTAGTATTCAGAGAACAGTTTAACACCTGAAAAAGGAGACTTTCCCTTCTGAGATTCTTTTTCTTAGTGTTAGCTATCATAATTCTGGATATTCCTGTTGAAGAGTAAATGATCAATTAAGTGGCATGAAGACCAGGTAATTGTTTTAAGAAGTGAAGATAGATGTGCATTAGGCTTGAAAGTCTTCTACCATTAGTTTGATAAATGCAATTTCCTCAAGAAATGTCCCCCAAATGGATTTTATAACTCAGGAATATTAAAGTATGGATATTTTAAACTACTGAAAGAGAAAATTAGTAAGAAAATCTCCAGAAGACAAAATAGAAAATATTTGAAGGACTGCTTCTTTTTATTTTGAATTTATTTGCATCACCCTTAACATTACAGTAACAGTATTTGTGGCTAGTCAAGTTTTTGATTCAGTATCTCAGTCCCAGGTAGTGGGCATTACAGAACTGTGCTTTGAGGAACACCAGAAACCTAAGCCCTCTTAAAGACCCTTCCTGCCCATTGTATTAGCGCTTGGTGTGATCTAGAAGGCTTCTCCTTGCCTGCAACTCCCCTTCTGTGGGCTGATGTGAAGAGGACTGCCTCTTTGGTTTGGCACATATGTGGTTTTGGCACGTATGATAAATCTGGCTTTCTCATTTTGGAAGAAATGAGCATCAGAGACTGCTGCTGCGAAGGCAGGAACTGCAGTCTCCCACTTGTGCGTGTGGTGGGAGAACCTTGTGTTGCCTATGCAAGGGCAAACAATCTAGTTCTGAAACAACTATATGCAATGTGTTGAGACCTCTGTTAATGACTTTATAAATCATGTTCCTAGGCATTTAAGGTCAAATCTGAATTAAAGTCACAGTACTCAAGGTTTATATTAGCTTCATTTTTTTTATTAGGCTTTTTGTTGATTTGTTTGTTTTCTGTTTTTAAGAAGGGGGGTCAGATGAGACTTTAATGCTTGTATCAGGACCACTGATGCAGATGGAAATGCTCTGTAGTGTAGCTTAGTTGTAAATGTTTAATCCTGTGCATATGGGAGAGATTTGTTTTTAATAAAAATATTACTGACTTTTACACTTTCCCTTCCCTAAGCCAGTATTACATATAGATTTGGTTATTGTATGCTTTTTGAGTTGGCAATTAATTAAATCTTTACCAGCCTACTAAAATGTATTGCTCACTTTTAATTCTTTCAGTCTGGTTATTTGTCCTGCACTACTTATCCAACTTTCCTTCATCAAAGTGTTTTCATTTCTTTCAATTTGATTCATTGTCAGAGAATTTAATTTGGTGTTTGCATCAATTTATTAAATAAAATACCACATGATGATTAAAAATAATTTAACCGTTTCTTATCTGAGTTGGGAAGAAGTATAAAACCCCACACTGTGTGAAAAGTTCTAGACCACTTCAGATATATTTTTCAGAGTTGTTGCTGATTCCTCAGAATGTATAGCTCTATGTGTGTTTCTGTATTATGTACTCTGAATATGTTGCGTAATGCCAAGCAGCGCTTTCTGGGTGAAGATGACAGTGACGTCTCCCACTGCGATGGAGATATTGTAACTCTGCAAATGGTTTTCTGTCATAATGGAATCCATACTTCAGAATGCTGTAAACACAGAAACCCTACTGTGTCTTTCTCTAAACAGATCTTATTTTTTAATCCAGTACCTTCCTCCAAGGTGAAATGTTTTCTATTGTGGAAAAAGCTTGTCTCAAATTAAAAATGTTTTAGAACTGCAATTACCAGGGTACTGAGTGAAATCTATCCACGCAGGTAGCATCAATGAGCCTGAGACCTCATCCTGAAGTGCAGTCACACTTCCAGCTATTTCTGCCCGCTGTTATACAACTTCAGTATCTGAATGACCATTGTTGATTGATAAGATAAAACAAACCCCTTTGCTGTCAGATTTTTTTAAACATAAGTCAGCAGTGCAACTGAAATGCCCTACAGCTGCTTTTGCCTGAGGTGATGTATGCTAATGTCTTCAGCTGGGCACTTCGCAGATTCACTTTGTTGCAAAATAGAGTGGCACCAGCTGAAAGTGTGGTTTGAAAGAGTTTGAAATTCTGTGAGGGCTTCTTGAGAGGCTTTTCTAGATGTGGCTATGTTCTGTGAGAACTCGCACATGCAAATGATGTGTGAAACCCAGAGCATGAATTCTTACTGCCTTAGAACTGTACTTATCTGACTTTGCTTAGCTTGTGGGTCTTGGAGGCATTTTCTCAAACGCAGTGCTTAGGAGCTTGCTCTAAAGTCATTGAAGTCAGAGATCTACGTGAACCTGGGGAGATCAGTGATGTCTGAAGTTAGTCAAGTTAGATGTTTAAATTCCTTTCATGTGCATCTGTAGAGGAAGTTTTTTGGAGGTTAAAATCTTAAGTGAGCAAGACAAATAGTGGAATCACAACCCTGGGCTTCAGGAGAGCAGATTTCGGCTTGTTCATAGATCTGCTTGTCAGGATCCCATGGGAGACTGCCCTGGAGGGCAGAGGCCCAGAAGAGCTGGTCAGTCTTCAAGGACAGCCTGTTCAAAGCCAAAGGACAGTCCAGTCTGGTGTGCAACAAGTGAAGCAGCTGCAGCAGGAGGCCAGTGTGGATGTACAGGGAACTCCCAGCAAAGCTCAGGCACAGGAAAAAAGTACCCAGAAGATGGATGTAGGGATGGGCCACTCCAGAGGAATATAGAGCCATTGCCTGAGTGCACAGGGGTGGAGTTAGGAAAACTGAAGCTTGGCTGGAGTTGGATCTAGCAAGGGATATGAAGGACACCAAACAGGGCTTCTTCAAGTACATTGGCACCAAAGGGAAGGCTGAGGAAAATGTGGTCCCACTGCCTCTGTGGGGCAGGAGACCTCATGACCAAGGACACGGAAAAGGCTGAAGTCCTGAATGCTTTTTTGCCTTGTTTTATACTGGTAAGGTCTGCTCTCTGCCCTCCCAGAGGGCAAGCTCCTCACAGAGTCTGTAGGAGCAAAGCTTTACCCATAGAAGAAGAAGATAGAGTTGGGGAGCACTGAAGTCAGCTGGGCATACAGAAATCTCTGGGGCCAGACGGGATGCACTGGAGGGTGCTTGCATTGGAAGGTGCTGAAGGAGCTAGCCTTTCCCAGTGACCAATGTCACTGTGAGGTCGCTGCCATTTTTTTTTTAAAGGTCATGGTGGTTGGTAGACCAAGGTCATTTTTTTTTTTTCCTCCTCCCAATTGATTATTTTCCTCTAGAGTTTACAAAGGCTGTACTGCATTTGAGTATAAAAACAATTCAGTGTTCAATTGACTGTGTTTTCAGATATTTTCCTCTTTTTTATTAACAGCTGCTCAACTGAATATATTGCTTTTTCTTACATAATAATATATTCTTTTTAAAAAAATTAATTTGTTTATGCAAATTATAAAAAAAGAAAAAAACATAAACGTGTTTAAAAAAAGACCTGGAGCTGGGATAAAAAGTTTATGAGTGTACAGCTGTCACTTGCAAAATATATATATATTTGTAGTATCAAGGATAGGTACAAATCTACAAAGAGCACAAAATCTACGGAAAATTCAGTGCAAGCCTGAATCAGAGACCATTGAAGTTACTGGGAACTTCTCCATTGACTCCAGTGGGTTTTGAATCAAGCCCTTGGTGAGTAAGTGTGTTTTGGGTTCCGTTTCAGAGTTGGCTAAGTTCATTTGCTCTTAACTTCAGAGAGATTATTTGTTTTTCTTTCTCATGTTTGTTTGTTTGTTTCTATTTCATCTTTGAGTTATTTCTTCTGTCTGGAGATCTAAACTCACAGCAGAGGAGTATGGTTTCAGCAGTTCTGTTGCTAAGCTCATTCGGGGTGGTATAGAGCAGTTGCATGAGCCAGTGATCTCTTCATTTGCCATGCTGGAGAGTTAGTTACTTGTTACTGACAACATTTTATTAAATCCTTAGCTACCTGAAGCAAATGCTGTTGCTCCCGTGCTGTTATGCTCATCCAGGCATGTGCATGGAAAGCTTCACAGCATGCGTTTAATAAAGTCCATTTTCCTTTGCTCTCTATTGAACATTTCTCGTTGGCTTTGAAGCACTTGTCCATTTCTTTCAATTCCAGAAGAGTGTATCAATATTGGTCTGAATGCACCAGATCTAGTAATGTTGTGTTATAGATGGGACATCAAACTATTACAAACAAGGAGCATAGGCCTTCCTTATCTCACAGCAATGTTTAGTTGACTGTGAAAATCCATGATACAGCACATTAAAAAAAAGTATGGTAAACTTGTAACATTTACTTAACTCTTTTACATAGTCACAGTACTAACATTTTCCACATATTGCAAGCAGGAAAACTGAGATTAAATGACTTTCTCAAATGAATGTGACTCAGCTAGACTAGACACTTAATCTGTCATTGCAACATCAATGAAAGTAGCATGTGCTACCTATTTCCAAGTGGTATGTTATTGCTAGTTGGCACTGTCTGAAGGGAAACACTTTGTGTTTTGAGAAGACCTCTCCTAGCAAAATTTCAGGCTGGATTTGATAAGGACCAGATAATCACCTCATATTTCATGTGGCCACCATCTTCAAAATGTGATTAATTATACCTATTAACTAAAAAATATCTGAAATGTACATATGTTGTTGGGCATAACTTGCCTTAAGACATATTGTTGGTCATCAGCTGAGCTGCCATAACTGACCATGTGCTCTGCCCATTATACAGGAGGAGGTATTAGCCTAGGCCGTTGTTGAAAGCATATGTGTAGTGTGTTACTACAACGTAGCTGACAGACTGTGGCAACTTGATGGCATCTGTTCTTTCCTTTGGTGGACTACTTAATTATTTTAGTCCCTACTATATTATGCCTTTTTTCCAGTGGTTTCTGTTTTCTCTTTATATTTTTTGTCTGTTTGGTTTAATTTACTGTAAAAGAAAAAAACAAATTCACTGTGCTTTCATGGGGTGTGTTTGTTTGTATGTAGGTGTGAAAGAAATGGAGAGAAAGAAAGGAGGTAGGTATATGCAGGGCGTGCAGCTTAAATGGCTATGGTGATGCACTATTACTATTTTCAGAATATGAACTTGAATATATGACTTCCAGTTAAAGGCTCAATTACCCAAGACACTGGGATTAGTTCAAAGAATTTAACTGGAGCACATGGAAAAGTCAGTCAGTCGGTGCATCTCAAGTAAGTAAATGGATTAAGGAAAAGGTGGCAGTTCCAATCAGTTTGGAGTTGCAACTGCAAGTATTTCAATTTTTAGTTGCTGGAGTCAGTGGTATGGGGTTATTATTCTGGTGTGTTGATGAGTTAATTCTTCTGTACCAAGAGGTTATGATTGTGAATCCCAGAGCTGTTTTCTGGGCTGTAATTTCCAATTACAGTACTGTCTCTGAATTTCTAGGTTATGAAGAAATGCTTCTGCCTATGTATATCCCTTGAAGGGAGTAGAAAAAAATAACAAAATGAAGGATGGTCTAAATCCTCTGTAATTGCTTTAGGACACTGCCAAAGTAGGGCTGCAGAAAATTGTGCAGAGTCTTATGAGGTTTGTGGTTTAAAAAAGTAAGAAGAGAATCCCACTGAGCAGCAGAGGTTTTGGGGAATTTAGTATATGGGATCAGATCTTTAGACAACAGAGTAAATAGTCTAATATCCTGTGCCTGAATGCTGCAGAGCAGAGTGAAAAACTCGGTCTTCCTCGACTGTAGTGTGCTTTGTCTGTAAAGTTGTCCTTGTTGGAGAAAAGATCTTCCAGATGTATTAGGAATGGGTTGGCAGTAGAAGGAATAATAGTCAATTGCAATTATATCTCTGTTTTCTGTTGATAGGTCAGTGTCTTGGGAACCTGAGTCCAATGGGAGAAATAGGGAACCTAACCTGGTCTGTCACCCTCTCTGATGCTATAATCAACTACACACTGCCTCTCCAGACTCACCACCTCCCTTTCCAAGCAGTACATATGCTTCTCTGTAACAAAGCAGAAGCTAGAGCTGACCAAAATCTAGACTTTTAGATTTTGAGGAAGAAGTCAGATTTGCAGGAAATGTTAAGGCCTGGAAACTGGGTTTGGTCCAAATTGCTCTGGCAGCCCTTTGTGCTAGCTCTTAATAGACCTTCATGCTGAGTGGCACAGCCCTGGTGGAGCAGCTGGTGATGCTGGTATGGGATATAGCAAAGCTGCCAGATCTTGTGTTGTAGGAGCCAGTGATTCTCTTCTAAAAACCACTTCACACAGAGGAAAGTGAATTAGCAGCCTGGCTAATTGCTCAGAGGGTGTAACAACGGGGAGCACCAATCAAGGGGCAGCAGTGCTGAACATGCAGGCGCTGGAGTACAATTAATGGAGCTCTTATTATGGCAGAGCACAGAAACTGGCTATTGACAGAAGGAGAGAAAAAGGGAAGAGAAATGATGAATGTATCTAGAAAAGGGAAACCTGGAGTGAAGGCTAAGGAATGCTTTGGTTTTGTAAGTTCCTTGGACCCTGACACTCCCTGGGTCTTTAGTCCTTAGGTCGCCATTTCAAGGAGTGAACAACTGTTGCTCTTCTGTTAAAGTTTTTGTGTACAGAAGCCAGGGAACTGCAAATAGAGGCTTGACTGATAGCATTTAAATTTGAATGTAAATCCAGCCTGCTGCAAAGTTCAAGAATGTTGGAATCTACGCTTTACTGTGGCCTGTTAAGAGATAGAGGCCAGATGAGAAGAATGGGTATTATCTAAATAAAAATAATAGAAAATATTTGTGATTTGCTTTCTTCTTCTTGTCCCTTTCCATCACCTCATCACATATGTATTTATTTATTCTTTTTAAACTAGAGAAATTGATGTTTCCTGTCTGAAGTAAACTTTTCTAGATATGAGGAACTAAGAGTATCTTTGCTTACAACTACAATACTTTCAAATTAATAGTTGTATAGTTCTTTTAAGACAGTGAATAAAAAGCTTAGTCATATTTAAGAATTATATTTAGAATAGATGAAAATTTGAGCTTCTCTTGATCTGTAGACTGTAGGTTACCAGCAGAAATTGTCATTCACAAATAGGCAAATGTGAACACCAGCTCAAACAAGGAAGATTAGGAAAAAATCAACATTGCTGCTCTTCTTTGGCTAGCCTAAGCCCTGGTCTTGCTTCTTTGCACACCTTTATAGGCCAATAATTTCCACTGAATTAGCTATCCTATAAATTAATGTCTGTTACCAGGATAATGGATTTTTCTTTCTTCGTAGTAATTTGGCTGTGGAAGTGAGCTGCCAGATTTTTAATGGCTTGGACAGACATTCATGTTGTCCAATTTGCTTGCTTCACTGTTTTTATTTTCTTCCCTTATTAATCTTGTAAGTCTCCATAGAAATAGCAATCCTGTCAAAAAAAAGAAAAAAAACAAAAAAACAGAAAAATGAAATGGCAGAGTAGCAGCCCTAGCTATCATACAGTGAAAAGCAAGTGCTTGAATGCTTGGTATATCATTCTGATGACAGAATAAGGAGTCTGGAAAATGGGTATAACCTGAATGGGCAAGATCACTGCTCACACAACGCATCAACTTGTTTGCTTTAAGTTTCTTAAAGCTTGTTTGGTTAATTTACAGGTAGTTTATTATTATCATCATCAATAGGTCTGGAGAAAGAAGTGACTTGCTCAGATGATGCCCAGTAAAGCTGCCTGGAGGAATATTATATGCACTGAGGCTGTCTTATTCCTGCACTGGTGTGTCTTGATAGGAAATGAAGCTGAATCTGGTTAATAACGCACCTAAGAAGAATCTGGCCTAATACTTAAATGTTTGGCTACCACTATACAACATCTGACAGATGAAGGGCTGGTTTATACTACTTCAGAGAGGAATACAATTTGAAATTTACCCTGCATGCCTGGCTTATAGGAGAAAACTCTGCTCAGACCATTCCTCATGGATGGCGAGATGTCAAGACAAGCTACGTACACCATCTGAGGGGTGAGAACTGGAGAACTTGCAGCATGGCTGGGTCAGTGCTGTGTGGGATCTGCTTCACAGAGTCTGACTGGGAGGAGACGGAGGAAAAGTAGAGATGGTCGTGCCGAGTAGAGGTGTAGCTTTATGGAGATGTCGAGAAGTGCAACTTGTGTAGCAGCAATCATTAGCCTTCATATCTTCAGAGAAAGGAAATGGTATGTTGGCAGCAACAGGCAAGGAACATGTCTCTGCATGATACCCCGTGAAACTGCCTGCTTTCTTTGGCTATCCACTCAGGAAAGATTAAGCTGGCATCTCCTGTGAGCAGAAAAAGAACATTGGCCTGGAAACCAGGAATTGGGTGAATTTGTTACGTGATAGGAGTCGTATTTCTAATCTTATTCTGGCATCTTCAAGTAGAATTGCTGTCAGTCAGTTGGAATGTCTGAAAATAGGGCATCTTTCTCCAAAAGCATATAACTTGTCCTTGTAATGTGGACAAGAATGATGGCATATCAGCTAGTGTTCCACTGTAGCTTCCTTTCCATAGTTCTGCAGTGAGAAAGGTGTGAGAAACACTTGTTAAATTCCAGAGGAAAGCCTGGGTATTTTGTTAACCTTTGATTGGAGTAATAAATTGTAATGAAAAAGAGCAAATAGCAATAAGGCATTAATTTAGCAGTGTGTGCCAAAACCAGTGAAGTGACACCAGTAAAACTTTGGTTTAAGCATTTTTCCTGGTTTTAGATCCAGCAACTGCTGCACTGCATCATTTCCTAGATAATGTCCTACTTCTGTCAATTACAACATAGAAGTTCATTTCACATGGTGGCAGCAGTCAGATACCCTTTGACCTCCCGGCCAGGCTCCCAACTGTATTTATAGTGATGATGATTGCTGTTGCCGTTTTTTGTAGCTGATCTGTAAACATGTCTGGAAGTGGTGTTTTGAGAATGCTAGAGATTACTGATTGCATTGGGGTTTCACTGGGTGCAGATGCCAAGATGAGAGGCCATTGGCATGAAGAAAATTAATGTATGTAAATGAGAGCAATTAAGAAGTTTAATCATGAAATACAATTTTCTTCCCTTACCCTAGTGATTAAAGAGCTATGCTTATTTACAGCTCTTGTAACTCATAACATGCTAGTCTTTTAGTCCCAGCACTAAAAGATACTGTAGTCCAAGTATGAAGTAATTTGCTCTTATTTAATATTGCTTTCATTTTAGTCCTTCCTCCACTTGTAATGGCCTTGTATACCTCTCTCACATTCCTTGCATCTGGTCAGTTAAAACATTTAAAACAGTAAGTTTGGAATGGTGTAGTCTTCAATAAATATTCAACCCCTAATGCTGAGGATGGCTGACAGGAAGGATATGCTGTCACTGTGTATAACAACATTACAAGTCCTTTAAAAGAAAAGGTGAAGTATCCAATAAAGACCATACAAGAAGCATAACTGAAGGAAACATCTTTTTCCTTCTTTTTCTTTCCTCTTGTTCACCTTGGTGGTAGGTTTTATCAAATCTCCTACCAAGGATGAGAAGAAGAAAAATCTTTCTGAGCTGGCTTTTGTCCTCAGTTAAAATGAGTTGGCACCATTTCTTATCAGTATTCTGCTGAGGCACCCTGGGCTGTTCATTTCTTTTTTTAACAAATGATTGATTTGGACCTGAGAATCAAGGAAACCATTGAAAGTGCAAAAGCAAACAAATAGAGATAGAGGGATTGATTGTGCTCTGCTGCAGTGATTTTATGCAAGTGTGGGTTTTTTTTTTCCCCTTAAGAGACTTCTAGCTTTTGAATTGAAAAAAAAGTTTATATAGGCTCAAATCATTAAAACTTTCATTTACTTTCAATTAGTGATGTGCTGAACAGTTTGAAGAAAGTTGCATATTGGGATGGTGGCACCTGACAGCCTGTTTGCCAGGTTCTGAGTGGATTTTTATGGATTTTTATGAGGACTGTAACCTTAAAACCCAACCTTTCTAAGTAGAGAGTTTGGGTAGGGTACCTGAAACTGTGACACTGTTAATCCTGTAAACTGTAAAACTGTTAATACTTTTAGTCTTGATGAAGCGCTGAATGTTGCACCCTCCAGTGAGTGAATGGTCTCACCGTAGCTGAATGATGTATCGTGTTGCAAAGATCTCTTATGATTGGCTGCCAAGAGCAAAAGCTGCCATAGCTTTTAGTCCTGTTAGTTTGCAGGACTAGCTTTAGGCATTGTAAAAGCTGGAAGTTGCCAAGGGCAACAAATGGTAGTGGCCTATTTACTTTTCCTGTTCCTGGCTGTTGGAAAGCCATGTTGTCCTATGAAAGCCAGCCTGCAGTTGTGGCCAAAATAGGTAGGGGAAGGAGGGAGGCTGAGCAGTCTATTGAAAGATCTGGCATGGCTTTTCTAGGAAGTGCATTTATACTGCACTAAGGAAGATTTTAAAACAGAATTTTACACCTCTGTGTAAATTTGGAAGAAAAAAATTCTAATTTCCCTTCTTCTGTAATAGAAAGCTGTGTAGTATCTATGAGAGACTACAAAAACCACATAACTTTGCTGGGGCCCACCTGTCCGAGGGTGAAACTGGACAGTGAATAAGGCTGCCTCATCAACACGGTTGAGTCTTTCATTGCAACCTGTAGAAATGGCTGACTTCCTGTGAAAAATCCTGTGAAAATTCCTTTTCTTTCTTGGTAATTCCTGACTGAGATTTGCCTATGTTTGCTGACCTCCCACAGTAATTGCTGCTGAATTCAGCTGTGGATTTAGGCTTTGTAGGAGTAAATCAACCGAGGAAAATGCGAGTTGGGGAAGTCAAAGGACAGTTCAGATATGAATGCAAATAACTGCTTTCTTTTCAGTCCAAGTGAGTTATACAATGGGGACTGGAGGGAGGTGAGACATTTCTCCATTACTCCCTTGTGCCACATTCCTCAGAATATATTTATTTGATCGAATACAGTGTTTAAAGAGAATGTGCAATGCCCATCATGTTTCACCTGGAATTAAACCAGACTTGTTACTCTATTAACCAGTTTTGCTGCAGACTTAAGGCCTGATATTGAAGATGTCCTCAGTTGGTGTGTGTGATTGTACCCATATAGTTACATGCGGCATAAGCTAATTATAGTGAATGCCTGATGTTGAGTGGGGTGGATTGGGATGCTGTTGTGAGGGGTTAATATGAAGGAGGCATAGAAGGAAATCAGAACGTGTTTCTTTCATTGAGTGGAAATAACCTGTGTGCTTGAAATGAGCAGTCTTTGTCTTACCAACTTTGTTCCTCCTTATCTTGGCTGGACTCCTGTTGAGCTCATAAGCTTTTTAGTAAGGGACAGCAATTGTTGATGTGATCTTGGTGGGATACAGACCAGAGTAAGTACCAAGTTTCAAAGAATGTTGCCAAAATCCATTCTTTCAAATAAACACACAGGTTGCTCTGATAGTACTTCTTGATCAGTACTTCTTGAAGCAACACTGGCTTCTCTTTCTAATGCTTGGATTGCCTTCAGAAGAACCGTGTATGTTGCCACAGAATTAGGCCATTCTGGCAAGGAATATTCCTAAGGAAAATTCCTGCAAGGACTGGAACTGGTTATGTTTCCTATCTAGAACAGCTGACTGAGTCCCTTTTGCTGGCCAGCATCTGGTAGGAAGGAAGAAGATTGCGTGATATTTAGCCATGGATGCTGAGGATGTGGATAGCTGTGCTGGACTGGCAAATTTTCTTAACGCTATCTTAATTGACAGGAAACTGGCCTGTTCACCTTCCTTTGTATTCCAGTTGTCGCCTGTCTTGTTGGTGCTCCTTGTCTGCAGCTGTATGGGTTGGAATAAGTTAAATGGTGTTGAGGAGTGGTGGCAACAAAGGTTGCCATCTGGAGCAATAGTTTCAGAGGAGGACAGTCTGGTTGTTTTTGGAAGGAAAGGGAGGTGAATCCTGTTCTGTGGACAGAAGCACTTCTTGAAAACGAAGCTGAAACTCATAGTTGCACTTTGACTACACAGAAATAACCTGCACTGCGTAAAATATGGCCAATAGTTTCAGAGAGAGAGATGGGAAGACAGACAGAGAGAGAAAGGAGTTATATTTAGCATATTTAAGAAAGGAACAGAATAGGTTTGATTTGCATTAATAGAGTAGCTACAGAGGGAAAAAAGGCAGGATAAAGGTTAGCAAATGAAAGAGTGCTGTGAACAAAAATACAAAATGATCCTTGAGGTTCAAAGTTTCTTTTTTTCCTGTGTTCTCATAATGATTTCACTTGTGTATATAAAACGCATCCTTTCAATATGTTACATATAAATGCCAAAACAATGAAATATACATTGACAAGCACAGTAAAGCATCTGGTCTCATTTATATGCAGCATAAGAGAAGTCCTTTCAACGTACTTGAACTGAGGGTCAGGTAAACTGTGTGAAGTTGGTACAAAAGCAAAAGCATTTTAGAGTTTTCATTCTTTAGAAGGAGCAAAAAGTCTGCAGCACAATGATTGATTGATTTTCTTGTGCAATCCATATGGCACTTGATGTATTGTAACTAACTGTTTTCAATAATTAGTACTCATGGACTTCATCCTGGAATGGGAAGCTCCCAATTACATCTTGAATCTGATTCCTTCTGCTTCAGAAAGGGTTTGGAATAGGTATTTCTCATGTGATCTCTTGATCTCTTCATTACTAATCATTAATAATAAAGGGACTAAACCTGTACCTTCCTAGTGAGTTTAATAGCTGCAGACTCTGCAATAATTTTACCCAGTATCTTGTCTGTCTATGGTGAATTCCAAGACTATTAAGAATTAGAAGATAAAAAAACATTGTACCCTAAACTTCCTTTTTAGTGTTTAGCATATCAGAAAGCAGCATTACAAGTAATTGGTGTCAAAGTGATTCTTGGACTTAAAGATCATTTTTCTCACTGCTAAACATCAGTCCAGTCTTATTAGACCAATTGAATGAGAGAGGTAAATTAAGACAGTTTGTTTGGCTACTATTAAACTGTGGAAGAACACAAAAATCAGCAAGAAGGCATGCTGGTGAATTCAGAAGATGACACCTTCAGATCACTGCAGATTTTTTTGTAATAATCGCAGTTGCATTTAGTAAGACAGCTTGTATTCTGGCAGAAAGAAACTGGAACTTTAAAAACTGGCAGTTTTCCAATGAAGACAAGCAGAATTTATCATGGGTCTGCTAAACTAACTAGCAAAATAAACTTACTGAATTTTGCTGTTCAGGGTGTCATTCATCATCTTAAATGATGGGGGAGTTGAATTCTATAGATTCCCTTTTTTTTTATAAGCATTTTAATTTAGGGAGCATTTTCATTAGACTGATATTCTTTCCTTGAGAACCATACCTAACAGTCATATCGACTGCAAAAAGGTTTTAAACTGACAGCACTTATCAGCAGTTATTTTTTCTGCCTCTCTCCTGTTTTTTTTTCCTTAATATTAAAACCAGATAAAATTTGTCTGCTTTATAAAGTCAGTCATTATTTTCCTGACTATTACAGCTTAAGCAGTAAATGCAAGCTCTATAAACTTATTTGTCAGAAGAAGCAGGAGATATTCCTGAGAACTGTTTCCCATGACTGTGTTCTACAAAAGCTGTCATTATTTGCTACCAAGAAGCAGCAATAAATGCTGGTAACATGTTTTGATTCTTGTACCTTTATTATTATTATTTTTTTTTTACTTTGTTTCTTAGACTGGCTGGATCTTCCCCTCCTACAGAATCAACAAAACATTTGTATTGCTTTATTTAAATTCTTTTATCCCCTCTTGCTGAAAATTCTGGAAGCTTTCACAAACATTGATGGCATAAACCTCAGCACAGGTATGTATGTTGCTAGACTACCATTTCAGAGAGGAAAGTTGAGGCATAGGATAACTTAAGGTGACACAGAGCCATGATGAGAACCCAGATTATTTTACTCTTACTGCAAAGCTTTAATCTCTTGGCTTTATTGGGTTCACAGTTTTCCTAATTACTTCCTAGCCATAGAAGAACAGAGGGGAGAGGATTGACACTATCAGAGCTTTCTTTTTCCTGCTACATTCCATACCCATTCTTTTTTACTACTGTTATAAATGCACTTTTCCATTCAGTTGCCAAGCCTTGAAACCTTGTTATCCAATTGTCATCGTTGTCTTCTTAACAACTAGACACAGAGGAAAATTCTGTTGACTTACTCTCCATAATAGATGTAAAATCATTTCTTTCCAGGCTGCTTCACAAATAGTGTTCTTTGTGCTGCAGTTTTCTCTCTGTTTTGCTACTTTAAAATGCAAGCCTCTTTTAAACTTTACTCACTTTTCCCTTCCAAAGTCCTTCAAAATACAAGCAAAAACTGGTTTTATCTTTATCCATTTTATCTTACCTATCTCCTTGAAATCTCCTTACTGGCTCTTGGAGCTCTCTGTTACAACTCTACACAGCTCTGTCTTGTCTGAATATTATTCCTAATTTTTTTTTTGTATAGCCTCTGTTCAGTCCTTTTCCTTTTTTGCTCTTTGTCATCCCCTGCCACTCTGGACACCATACTGTCGTTCACATTGCTGCATTTGTTTGCAGGAAACTCTATTACTGTCACTGTCCTCTTGCAGAATCACTCCTTGTGTGAAGTTCATTTGTGTCTAGCCTTCATGGGTAACCTTTTCTCAACCTGTCCTTTAAATTATTTGGTTTAGTTTGATAACAAAGACTGGATTTACTGTTTTTCACTCATGCAATAATATATGCTCACGTGAGGAAACCCATTCAACAGATCTCCTCAGTATTCCTCAGCATGAGTAGGCTCAGGCCTGCAGATTGCAAAACACCTCATGCAGCATGCTGTAAGCAGCATTTCACAAAGTGCTATGCACAGAGGCTACTAAGAAAGTACATTGTAGTCTGTTATACAGAGCATGCTATTTTCTGTACTGCTTCAGAGAAAAATAGAAAGATGCAAGTAAGATGTGGGTACACAGTTGAATTTTCAGAGGATTCATAGAATTGATGTTTGAAATTCCCAGGACAAGAATTTTATAAAAATAAACATAGTCTGCAAAGTGCTGTTTATAGTAGCATCTTTTGAGTACTATCTGTATGACTCCAAATGTGAAAATGTATATCATTCCCAGGAAATGGTATGCACTACGGGTAGATGTGCTCCTCTTGAGAGCTGCAGTCAAATAATGCCAAAAATTCATTCACTTAGTAGTAATAAAGCTCTGGTCATGAATGCTGGATGAAACAATGAGTAAATTAATACTGGACTACTGCTGGGCCTGAAAGTAAGATCAGATTCATCATAAAATGATGAACTTTTGAGGACTGCATATGTTGGAGATTCAGTTAAAGTATTTCAGTATCATTTAATGAATGATGTAGTTTTATGTATTGTTTTACAATTACATGGCCATGTTGAATTTTAGGCTGCTCACATGCCTCTGCAATAAGCAAAAAAAAAAAAAAAAAAAAAAAAAAAGTATTACAGCTACAAGTAAATTTTTGAACCTCCAATAAGGAAAACTATGTTAAATTGTTAGCAAAGAAAACAGGCAAATTTGTTAGTGCCAGCAGTCTTGGAGGTTATACTTCACTGTTCCAAGGACAAGAAAGACATAAGAGAACAAGTCTAATGACCATGGTCATAAATACATGTTCTAAGACTAATTGGAAACAAATTCTAACCAATTATGAGAAGGATCCCTGGGAAAAAAGAAGCTTAAATATAGCCAATTAAAGAAAGTATACAAATAAAGTTCTAATCTGAATGGGGAGCAGTAAATAAAAGGAGGAGCTAGAATGTAGTTGGAGATTACATTGTAAAAGATTTGAAAGGACCAAGGGATGAGGAGCTTCAAGTAATCTTGCCAGTGCAGGATGACATCTCTTTTTATTGTATAGCTAAAGCTGTAGTATTTGCAAATTAGTAAGGGTTCTGCATGCCATCAACATCTAAGTGTTTAAATAAGTCTCCTGGGAGCTGCTACCACCTTTCTTCCTTCCTTATTTTGTGGTATGTTACCTTTTTTGAGGAAAAACTCTCATGTAAATGAAATATTGTATTTTGTGTATAAACTATGATATGCATGCACATGCGCACACACATATATATGTAAAAAATGTGGTTTAGTAATTTTTCGGTTGTGCATCAAGTATCAGTGATGTAGATAGCATGTGCTATTCATGATTTATCTAGTGTTAGCTAAGATTGTGCAGCAGGGGAATCCATAGCCAGCTGAAATTCAGTCCAGACAAAGTGAGAAGATGCCTAGAAGCTGCAGAGAGGAGAATATATTTCTGTTTTCAAGCAGTGTTTTTGTGATGAGCATCCAGTTATTGTATATCAGGTTTTGGATATGGCACTATGTACCGCGTCCTGAATACCTGGTAGAAGGTTGCTGTGAAGAGAGCTTTTCCTTAACTGTGACTGGCAAGAAGGTTTCAGCCTTTCATTTTGATAAAGACTTTCCCTCCTTTTTTCACCCTCAGGCTGAATTGCTGTCATATATATACACAATGCTATTGTAAGGGTGCTATGAAATTGAAGCAAGACCCGTGTGTGACTTGTTGCTGAAACTGTAAGAAGTAGTCAGCATTGTCTGATCACATGCTCTGCTGATTGATGTGATGTTTAAATCATCTGGGGCTCTACTTGATGGTCTTACCTTCCATCCATGCATTCAAACAAATTATTCTCTGGGTCAAGTACGCATTCTTTACGTAGTCTTCAACTCTGGGATCCAGTTTGCTTGTTTTTTCCATCTTGTTTGCTGGAGCCTGGAAAAGATGACCTACACAAGATGCTGAAGGACCTGTTCTTACACTTCCTTTGGTGGAAGTGGAGCATACGGTGTATGGGATTGAACTGATGCAGAGGACTCCTAGCATTATTTATTAAAATACGTTTATTGAAAGATTTTAGGAAAAGTTTCTTATATTTGACAGTTATCAAGGAGTCATAAAACTGGTAAGGGTTCATCACACAATAATCAAAAAGCCATCTCTCTAAAGGAATCAGTATATAGTGATGTTCCTAGCAGAGAAGTTCAGCAGTCTTTGTCAAGGCAGATGGCTGAACATAATTCTAATGGGAAATACAGAAACTTGAAAAGGTAAATATTTTCCTTTTCAACATAGTTAATTTTTTAAATGAATTTTCAATCTTTTAAATAGGTTTTGGAGTTATTTTAGCTGTGTTATCATTCTCTCTCAATGTTCTTTTGTCCCAAGCAAGAGAAAAAGGAAAGGAAAGGAAAAATTGAAGAAAAGCTAGGAAAAATTATTGATTTCCAAATCTCAAATAGGTTCAAGGGGGTGTGGATTAAAATGTGTAAAAACAAAAATGCTCTTTTCATTCAGATAGAAAAATCAAACTTCAAAAAAAATCTTTTCATTTGATACTCTCTTCCTGTCTAAATATATTTTAGTCAACTCTGCTAACAAGAAATGCTCCAAATTTATCTCGGCTAGTTTTGCTTTGTCCGGTACAATCTATTGCCTGTTTTTAAGCTGTACGTAGCTTATTTACATTATGAGTTCTTTGATGCAGCAACAATATACTGCCTGTGTTTGGGTGGCGTTGTGGACGTATTTCTGCACAGCCACACAGGCGTCGCATCTCGCCACACAGGCGTTCTTGGACATGCTGAAGAAGTGAAACTATGCTGAAGTACATTAACAGAGATTCACTGTGCAGCATTTTAGTTTTCTGTGTAGTATCAATCCTTTTATAAGCCAGAATTAAAACAAAAACAAAAACAAAAACTCCTCCAAACAATAGCAGCTAATTATCTCCTAATTTAAGACTAAGTACACAAGCATATTATGCATAAGCAGTATTTGAATCCTTTGGTTTAACTCTATATGAAAAAATTATTTATGAATGCACCAGTGTTGTTTAAGCAAGAATCATCTTTCCTGTGCACCTTTGATACAAGCTACTCATTACACATGCTGGTGCACTGGCTATTTTAGGCCTCTGTGAGATTAAAGTAGCATTTTAGTAAAGTCTACCTGACAGTACTGAGCTGGTAAAGCAGACAGGATGCCAAACTGCAGGACTGCCATAATAACTTTATATGTTTCAGTGAGCTGGAAGTGGCCAGAAATTTCGTTTGATCACTTTTTTCCTTTTGTCAGAAGTAATAGCACTGCTGTGGTAAGTGGTTTCAGATTGCATTAAGAGCAAGATTAAGAGCTGATTTCAAGGAGAGACGCTAAGGAAGTGAGGTTTTACAAACAAATTACCGAGAATGTCCTGAAAATGCAGTTACATTTCACATACTTCTATTAGACTAACTCAATAAAATTAGCAGAGCAGCTTTCTGGCCACAAGACTCACTTCTTCAGGTCAAGACTGTAGTAAATACAGGCGATCTCCTGACAGATAGAGGCAGGTGCTCTCCTGACGTTCTCTGGGGCAGATACTGCTCTTCAGGCATATGCTTGCAATACTGTATGAGTCCGTGTCAGTTTTTCATTATAGCTGTTCTTTGGGGTGAGTGGGTCAGGAATTTCAACCCTTTGGTTTGGATCAGGTTCAGGTCAGTGAAAACTTGAAGTGACCTGACCCAGCCATGAACTAAAGATAGGCCCAGAAGTTTCCCTTGTGATGGAAACTGGACTCCTGATGATGTTTATCTACTGGTGACACAGTATGGGTTTCTAGATAACATATGACACTGTGGGGTGCTCATGATTGCAAGCCCTTGTCTGGATAAAAAAGAAATGGACCTTTTCCTAACTTGATAAAGTTGCTAGTGACATTGTCATTTGCTTTTAGGTTCACTTTAATGGGTCTGGGAATCCATAATTTTAACAATGTGTTCCAAGGCTTTTATCTCTGCTTGATCTATTTTTAAATGCTTTTATTTTCACAGCTAATTCGCAGATTCCTAAAGTATAAACTTACCATCCAGGACCACAATACCATATGGCTTTATGGTTTCATTGATTAGTTTCACCTTATTACCTTTAATTTATTAGGAGAAAAAGGAAAGTTCCTATATGCCATAGGTCATATAATTGAGATCAAAACAGCAAGGGTAAGAGCTACCGCCACCTTACAGGAGGAACTGAGCCAAGGACTGCGTGTGGATTTACTGTGTGCTTTGTCATGTGGTCCAGCTTAGCGTGAACAAAACCAGCTTCCTCTCGTCTTCTTGTTCTTTGTTGTTTGTTTCTGCCGAACCCCGGCTGAGGATCAAGATTATTTTCAAGAATCTCTTGAAGTGTTCCAGGGATACTATGCTATCGAAGGGTGTGTGAGGAGCCATTAAAAATACAGGTAGCAATATCAAAGCTATAGCATTATATCAAAGCTATAGACATTAAGAGATTTGATACCTGTCAAACTTCTCTTTGCTAGGGAGATCTGGGTACCTGAAAGGCTGAGTAATTCTCCCTCCTCATGGTAACTTTGACTAACAGTACCAAAATTAGTAAGATAAAGTGAAAACAGCAAAATGCTTACCAATTTTTCCCCTATTAATCCACAATCGCTATTTAATTCCCTTTTAATAAAAGCTGGAGTGTGTCTGGCAGCACCTGTTTTGTTTGTTTGCTTACTTTTTAAAGGACAGCTATTTGTTTGCAGCTCTGTCTGGTGTAGCCAATTAAACTGGTTTACTAACAAAAGTTGTCCTGTTGTCCAGGTGGCACTGAACTCCAGATCCGTGTGCTCTGCAGAGTGCCAAGTATCACTGGCAAACTTTACTTACTGGAAGTCTCCTTTGATCTCCCACTGGAAGGGGCATTGGGTTTCACTCCCCAAACTTGAGTGTCTTGCAGGAGATTAGCCGCCTTCCTCTCTACACAGCTTTTTACTACTTTTGCCTCCGCACCCATCAGTGAATGCTCAGTTTTCACAGGAAGGCTGTTGGCATGAACTCTGCTGATATGGGGGGATGCTGCTACTTCCTTTAATTCAAAACAATGAAGAAGTAGAGCCTGCTATTATATAATTCATACTTCATCTTCATTTAGAGAGTGGCAAAAGCAGCCTTTATCATTTCCAACCCCCACTCCATGGAGCCCAATGCAAAGAACTCCCTGAGTAAGAGCCTGTGGGGGAGTAAAATCAAGGTAAAACACAACATCAAGGCTTCCCTGTGTTTAAAGAAATGAAGGGAAGCACAAGGGCATGAAGGGTTATGTTTTATTTCTTAACAAGATTATTTTTTGCAAAGCTTGTGTTACCATGAAGCCCAAGATTGATAGGTCTTATCATGGTTAACCTAGTTTGTAACCTCTTTCCCTTTAAATTTGTCCAGATCAGGCATTAATAATAAGACCTCTAAGATAAATAGGGATGGATATTTTATTAATATAAATAGATAGATGTTTCAGGGCAGAGCACTGTAGAACAAGTTTCATTTTGGAATGGAGCATAGTTCGGATCTGTTCTTTCAAATGGACACTGTCTTCTCTTACTGTTGGAGTCGTTTAGTAAGCATTAAATTAAGGATTCAAGGCACTTTAGGCAGTAAAAAGGAAGAGCTGGTGGTTCTGATGGGACATGCATGAAACTGTACCCTCTTACATTATTTAACAGACCTAAGCCAACCTAGTAAAACTACTGTGCGAAGAAATGAGAGAGGTATTCTGAGAAATGTCCCTTTCCCCCTTTGCCTAGTGGTAGTCCTGCTGATAGGTTCTTCTGCTGGTGCTTATAACTAATAAACTAAACTCAGAATTACTGCATTTCTAACCTGATTTCAGATCATTCATTTTGTGAAAAACTACTCTGGGGAGTGTCAGTAAAAGACTAGCTGTATAAAGACTTGATGGGTTTCTGTGAACTTCCTTTACCATCTTTCTCATTTCTGAGCAGATAAAGGCATGAAACATAGCGCGCTCTGTCCAGGGGCCAGTCTTTGCTGCTCTATTACAAAGCCTGCATCAACTTACCATGTAAATACTGTGTTTGTATGTACTCTGAGCCCTCTCTATCTGCTTGACCAATTCAGTTAACAGCTTTTTTTAAGGCTCTGTAGGATCATTTGATGATCTGCTGTGTTCTCTGATGTATTGCACAACACTCAGTGTTATCCTCTTGGGACCCAAAGTGTAAGTTTTGGTAGAAACATACCTCTCAAAAAGCGATCCAGTCACAGTTGGAAAACATCAAACAATGGAGGACCCATTGCTTCTCTTGTTAGTTTTTTCTACAAATGAGCCTTTCAGACTGTTAAAAACTCACCTCTCTCATGTTGAATTTGTCTGGATTCCGTTTCCAGCCATTTGCCCCCTGTTACTCCTTTCTACTAGATTAAAGAACCATTAAGACCAAGATTTTCTCCCCATAAGGTTACTTATCCACTGTAGTAAGTCACCTCTCATTCTCTTGGATAAACTAAATAAGTGGAACTCTTCATGTCTTTTACTGAGTGTTTTTTTTTTTTTTTGCCAGTGCGTCTTCATATTTGTGTTTTTTTGGCACAATAAAATTTTTCAGTATCATTTTTCCTCCTGTGGATAACAGAACTGTCCACAGTATTATAGTCTGTATTTCACTACTGCTATTCACAGAGATGAAATTACCTCTCTGATCTTTGTTCGGTTAATGTTCACAATAGTCTTTATTGTCACAGCAAATTTTTCTCTTTACAGATGTTGAACATAAATCTGTGGTAAACAGTTTATTAGGCAAAGAACAGAAAGCATTTATTTCTTTGGAATTATGATTATTTTAATTTATTATTGCTGTTACTGCATAGAGCATCTTGATATGTTTTTTACTTTTTGAAAACACACCAATCTGCTGAGATGACATATAAATATAAATGCATATATCATATGACCAAACCAGAGAAGTAAGGATGTTCCAGATGTATAGAATTATCAGAATTATGCAGCCAGGAATTTCCTGGTTAAGTTAATGTGTTTAAAAGCTGGAGGTTGGTGTTGCTGAAAATTATATGGCTTTTCTGTGTTCCAGAGCAAGAATCATTAACCTCATTCTCAAATTCTTCAGAACTTTTTTCAGACTTCACACTGTGGGCCTGGCTTTCAACGGGGGTAAATCAGTGTAGCTCTGAGGTCATTAATCCTGCCAGCTTACACAACCTGAACACCTGAGGCATGTGTGTCAGATGTTTAGGAAATTCATATTTCTTGTATTGGCTGTTTAAAAATAATTAGCTTGATACTATTTTTAAAAATGAGGGAAATTTAATATTTACTGATTCCAGTTTCAGAAACAAACTGAAATTATATTAATAAAATATGTGGCAGCAAGTTTTGAACAGATCCACCAAGTGAGTTGTTGCTCAGTGTAACTCTGAAGTAGTGACCTGTAGGTCTGCCATACAGTGATGTACTGGGAACGTGCTGGTGTTTGACTGATGGGGCCACATGGCTGGTTTGACCGGATTGATGGATGCTCCAGTCTGTAAAAATGGGATCATGTATGTATTTTTGTATGGTGGCTTAACCCATCTAGACGATACTCCTCCACTAAAAGAAAAGAGGAGCTTTTGTAGCCTTCCAGAGAATGTCCTCCATTATAATTTCATGTACCATTTGCTGCAAAGCAACAATAGCTAGGGAAGTAATACTCTATATGTCCCCACTATATCCGTTATCCAGTACTGGTTCCATGTGCGCTGAATTCATTGTATGATGTAGCTGCTGGGGTGCTTTCCATACATATGGCTGGTTAGAAAATTTATTGTAATAGGAAATTACAAAGAGAATTTTTGGTGTTAGTTTTATTGTGTTGAAGTCAGAGTCTAACAGGGAAGCGATTTATTTATTTTTTTGGTGTGTTCTATATATATATATATATATTTTTAGTAGTGTTGGAAGCCCTGAGTGCCTTTAGACTTAGGCCACTAAAAATATGTTTCCCTCAACTATTTGCACTGACCTAAAACCTCTGCATACTGAGTGAGTTGATTTGGCAGATGGCTTTTCTCCTGAAAAGTGCTTAGGCTGCCCTGGCCCCACACAACTTAGGGTCCTCACATTTGAGCTCTGTAAAAGGTAAGGTTGAAAGTTACTGTCTTCTTGGTTATTCTCCATGATCAATAAATAACTGATACTTCAAAAACCACTGGGGTGTGCTCCGAGCTGGGTGAGATTTAAATAAAATGACTCTGTATTTGTGTAGCTTGTTTCACTTAGTTTCATCAGCATCCTGAATGTTTAAATTGAATATATCTACAGCAAATTCATCATCTTAAGCTAATCCAACAAAACAGAAAAAGTCAGCCAAGTTTGACACCCCTTCCCAAGGGGCCTGCAACAAAAGTCTCAGGGCAATAGACAATATTACGTCATAGCTTGTTGTGCTGAAAATGAACTTCTCTCTGAAGCTACAGTCTTAATTCCAAAGCTGGACACTGGAGTAGATATTTCAAGTTTTCTTTTGACATTATCTTTTCTTTTCAATTTCCTGGTCAATTCTCATGGGGATTTTTGTGGTACATGTTAATAGACTAGGGCTTGAGTTAAAGCCATCTGAAGTTGATGAAAAAACTCCCCTCAGCTTGGATACATCCTGGGTAAGGCCTGGATGTCCACAAAAGTAGAGCAGAATAATAAAAAAAATCTATTATAAAGTAAAAATAAAGAATATTATTCCTGTGTTGGCACTACAGTAGTTCTGGTAGCATAGCTCTATGCAGATATCTGGCCAGTCAGTTGGAAGGCTCAGTTAAACTCAGCATAATTTGAAATCTAAAACTTTCAAACCTCAGAAGAAGATCTGGATGTTCTTTCTAATTTTTGTGGTACTGACCTTCCATATTCTGTAAACAGCTCTGACAGTCTCTATAGCCTGAAGCAGGGTACCTGCCTTGTTCAATCCAATGGGCATTACACTGGAGATTTCTGGAGTTCAAAGCATAAATTATAAACCCATACCTGAGGATGTAAAAAGATTGTATTCTCTCAAAAATGGACACAGTCAGGGAAAATGTGATAATACACATCCCACAAGAATGCATAAATTCATTTTTTTTTGAATACTGCATGTTGCACAGATGTAAAGAACATTCAAAACCATGGTCCCATCTTCTACATAAGAAACGGGGGAAAGAAGTCTTCTCTTCAAAAGAGGCCCAGTCTTTGTGATCTGCAGGTGGTGAGGAGAATTAATCCAAATTTGAGCTGGATTGCCTTTTTACCAATAAAACTCAATTTTGTTGTTCTGTATTGTAGATTTGGTAACTCATACTGCTCTTAATAATTCATGTTATTTACACACGTTTCATGTGGGCCAGGTGGTTCTTCCCCCCCCCCCCCCCCCCAACTAGTCCATGAACAAAAGCTTTTTAGAGTTTAGTAAGATGATTTGGGATGAGCTATGAAGTTTCTCGAAAGAGAAAATGATAAATTATTTTTAAGAATCTAAACTACTTGTGATATATATGAAGCTGATAGTTATTTGAATAGTTGGTGAAAAACCTATCAGCTGTTAAAATATATGGAACCTATTTTTCCTATTATTTATACTGTGGTTGGCCAGCTGAGTCATAGTTCTGCTGCCCTATTGAGCCATTAAAAATAGGAATGAAAAGGGGTACCTAGTAAATGATATAAAGTGGCACATGAAAACTTAATGTGTTTTTAAAAACATTTTTCCATTTCTTGGTGTGCAAGTAGTTGTATTCTTAAACCATTTCTTTGAGTATTTGTGAAGAGGGAATCCATAAAAAAATCTTGGATTTTGAAAAATGAGTAGGAGGGGAGGCAGGAAAGGGCCCTTGAACCTGATCAAACTAAACAGCTGTTTGAATACAAAGACTTCATGTACTGTGGTGGGATATTTTTGTCTGTCTGCCTGTTTGTTTTGTGGGGGAACTGGAAATAATGCTGTAATCCAGCAGCCTTAGTCCCAACTATGGTGCTATTGTTTCAGTTTTATTTAACCTCTTTCTGTTTCTCCACTACACATTTTAACTGAGAGAGCTTAACTAGGTATTAGTTACCGTAGCATGCTGGATGCTCTCAGATTAGCGAAACAGGCCTCTGACCTTATGGAAAACAAAGGTAATACATAAGAGAAGGCCTTGAACATTCAGTTTCTGGAGAGGTGCTTTCAAAGTGCTGACTACAAGTCAGGGTCACTGAGGAGGGCTTCAAAGACTGCTGGGTATAGTTATCTAAGCCATGCAATCTCTGTCCATCAGGCTGCAAACCCAACCCTGTAAAGAGAAGTATCTCAAGGAAGCACTTTGCTTGCAGTGCAGTTCTGCTTTCTGTGGGTTTTGTTGCTGGAAGACTGATGCCCATTGCCTTTTTACTGTAGAACCTTGTTCTCTGTAGCCCTGACCAAAGCCAAAGTGTCAGTGAAATGGATGAGTAACGAATGTCATATATTTGATTACCTTTGCACAACTTGACTTCATTGCTGAATATGAAATAATAATAAAGTAAATACATGTTTCCAGAATGTGAAATGCCATATGTTTAAATTGTGTGAAAAATATTAATGTGTTTTGAAAGTGTTTCAGAAATATTCTTTTATAGGCAACAGTTTTTGTAGTATTTATGGAGAAAGTGGCTGTGTAGAAACACTACTGGAACTCCTGAAATTCTGTGAGAATTGGCCTGATCCTAATATCTCTACTAATAAGTTTCAACAGGGGCAACAGAAACCCAGCTCTGTTAGAGTCAATTCAGCAACACATTATGGTACAGAGTATTACTGGTAGAGACCAACTTTATGGTAGGTTATTGAGCCTGAGATCAATAGAGCAGTTCTAGGACAAACTGATGATTTTATTCTGTTACTCAGCCAGAAGCGTTAGATAGTGACAACTTTCAGTTCAAAGACAGAAGACTTCATATACCTTTAGCTATTTCCTCAACTAGTTATTACTATTATCCTTATCTGTTTATGTATAACTGATGCTAGCATAAAATGCTATAGACTTAAGGTTGGTCTTCTGTTCTTGGCCATGTTCATTTCTACTTTGCTAGATAAGGAAAAATTGGTCAGAGAAAACCTGGAGACTTGTTTGCATATAAGGAGCAGTAGCTGGAGTACAAAGGGTGTAAGATAGTATTATACACGTATAGCTGTGCTATATGCCCAGTGTACTTAAGCATAGATTCTGTTTTCTGTAGAAAAATGCTATTTGCCTGCATATAGTAGCAAAAATATTTGCTGTAACCCATCTCCCTGTTTGAATTATATATAAAATCAAATTTTGTAAATCAGTAACTACAAACTATTTTGCATACTGGCAAAACTTAAGTTATTACTTGCCTTTAAGGTGTAAGTGAGAATAAGAAAGTCTTCTGGTTCTATAAGTGGAGAGAGCATGGAGAACCTTGTGGTTAAGGCTGGAAGTAAGACTAGAACTCAGACCTTTTGGGTGCTGACTCCTGAGTGTGCCATATAGTCATCTTAATTTGCCGTCCTTTTGGTTCTTAGGATCATAAACTTTCTGGCTTTTTCCACTGGGCCCAATACAGTGAGGCCCATTGTAATTTCTAGATGCTAGTAGCATCTAGAAGAAAGAATCATCTAGAGCCCAAATGCGAAAGGAAGCTATTGGAATTAAGCAAAAGCAGTGACTGGGACCAAGACTGCTGATGTCAGGTAACTGCCAGGACTGTGAATTTTTACCTATTTTTTCAAGGTGTCCTGTTCGGTATGAACTGAAGGCTTCAGAAGACATGCCATTGAGAAGCTCAGTGATCTTTGAGCATAGAGGGTATTCACACATTGAGTTTATGATGGATACTTGATGTCATCTTGAATTCTTGTCAAAACAGCATCTTTGCTGGTTATTTTAAAACTAGGCTGACCATTTCACAGCTAGATGGATGAAGTTTAACATATACCTGTTGTTCATATGTTGTGCTCTTTCTTTTTCCCTTTTTTTCCGTTTAGAAAAGTTTGACACTTTTCTCCAGACTATACCACAGATGTGAATTTGCCTTTCTGACACACACAGATATTGAAATGGCTGACAGCAGTGCAAGAAAGCCATAGAGAGATCATGTAGTATAGGAAGTGGCTTTTCATCTCAGAAGCAAGGGGATGCATTTAGTTAACTAAATTCCTCCATGGCCAACTCAAAGTCTAAGCTGCCTGCCCATCAACATGAACTGGTGGTGTGAAGGTTGTAAAATACTCCTATTACATGCAGATCAAACATACCCTTGTTCAGAGCAATCTGGACTTCTCTGGCTCTTTTTCATTTCCCTCTAGATATAGATTTAGCATATTTGGTATAACTATTTTTTTTTTAAGGGCATTACTAGATCAGCATATATATTTTTGCATACTACAAAGAAAATACATTTTTCCTTTCAAAAAAAATGCTTCTTTTTTTGCATTTATGCAGGCTTACCAAGATATATATGTGTCTGTGGGTATATATTGTAGATGTATCTGGAAAATATGTGCAAAGTATTTACTGCTCATACACAAAAGCTTCATGTACCTCACAGTAAAACAAAGGCATTCTTTGATTTGCTGTGCTGCATGATGTAAAAGTATCAGTTCATAATAATGCAGATTAAAAAAAATCACCTTATGAAGTAGAGAACATTAGGGTATATATGGAAGTAGAAACAACAGAAAGTGAAGGATTTGAAGCTTGGTCATAAGTATTGCACCCATATAGTGCAGAGCAATCTTTTTGCAGTGCAACATGCACCTATGAATACTGTATGAATTATATGTAATTTACATTCTGGGGCTTCCACCTGGAATTGCTGGGGTTACTGGCTAACCTCTCCTTACAGCCATAGGAGTTTGCCATGCTCAGACGAAGCAGGTATGAGGCTCCCGTGATTACAGGATTTGCTGTGTATTGCTCTTCCCTCCCTCTTAGGGGGGAATGCCTTTTTTCCTGGGTCTTGTACTGGCACTGTTATCAATCTGCAGTACAAAGGTCTCTCCAAGATTAACAGAAATTTAATTTATTTGCAGCAAGTTAAAAAGTCATTTCTTTTTTTTATATAAACAATAAATGGTGTTGACTGAATATGTTGTTGACATGTGGTTGATTTTGTGGAGTGAGAAGGCCTGACATTAAATACTTGGGTTGGTTTTCTTCACAAAAAGATTGCCTTCATTTTAATGCATACTTGCAATGCAGAAGGCTGACGAACATTCCCTTTAAAATGACAATGTTTTCCATCTGCTGAGAACACTTTTTCCCAAGACTATTTTAAGAAAGGAGCTTTGTGCTTTTTGGTGAGCTTTACACATAGTCTGTGCGCAGACCCCTTGTCTCTACAAGAAACTCTATACGAGGCCGCAGTCTAGGGTGCAATAATATTTCTGAGATTGTAAACTGTAGCTACTAATAACAAATGTAAGGTTACTACTAGGTCATGAAAGCCTTCAGAAACCTCATAGCTGAGCCATGTAGGCTAATAGAATAAAGCCTTTAACCTACTGAACAGCATTAGCAGGTACCATATTAAGTAACCTTGCCTAAACAATGGTGAAGTATGCTTAGGAGAAATGCTGTCAGAAATACACGTGCCAGAGATACTTACATGCTCTCATAAATGCTCTGAAAAACCCTAAGTACTACATTTCATTTACATTTTAATTAGTTTCATTGTCCTGTAATAAAAAACCTTTTTTTTTTTCTGTTTAAGACTTCTATTAAAGGCAAGGGAAAAGGAACTTTTATTACAAAGGAGAAGAGTTGATTCACTTTGGTGTTTTTCTCTTGCTGTGAAATGGTATTTCTACTGTTGAAGTCCTTTAAGAATCCTGCACTGTGACAAAAAAATTGCTTTCTGTATAAAAAAGTGTTAAATTAATGGGAATAGCCCAAATTCAAACAGTTAAATTTGATATCTGCAGTGAGTGGGGGGTAAACTGGCTTAGATCTAGCAGTGATTCATACATAATGTCTAATAGAATGAATATTACTAGAGCTCTAGAAAAATAAATGCAGCCTTTCTTAACTGAAATGTAAGGGAAACGAAAACTTGCCTTTCAGCTGACACCATCAGTCCACATAATGAAAAAAGAAATAAACCAACTGTTTTAGAAGAGAAGTTGAGAGGTATTCATGTGGAAGGACCAAAGCAAGGCTGAACAGGGAGCTGCGCAGTCTGTGATGCAGGGTTATTTCCTACTGTTCCATCACTTCTGATACTCTTGAATGATTCCTGTTGGTAGAGGCCTTCCAGCAGACACAGATCTGCACTGTTTGTGCATGCCGCCACAACTAATCAGTGTAATCCCTTGGTGGAAAGAGTTGTTCTGAAAATGATGTGTCCTTTATTTTGCATTTTTCAGACAATTGAGATCATAGAGTTGCACAGTCAGCTACGTGACAGAAAACAGTGATTCCAAATGAGTGAGTGTTGTTATAATGGAAAGCTGTAGGGGTGTGTGTGTGTGTGTGTGTGTAACTTCTTCCATCCTTGAAAAGCCTATTTCCAAAGTCAGACCTAAAGCTCTGTGTGCTTCAGACAGCAACCTGCCAGCTTTCTGAGTGTCTTCTGTATTAAGCAGGGGTTGCCTAGCATTAGTGGTACTGAGCAATGTGCTAATGGTGAAATATTACCCTATTACCCCTGCAACAGCCTCCTGCTCCATGAAGAGCTTTGCAGACTGAACTATGGAGAGCAAGTGTCAGTCCCTTCTGGTTTCTCAGCATGTCTCCGGGTAGTGCTGCTGTGATGGCTGGACTTATTACCGCTCTCCCTAAAGCTCCTTGGAGCAGTTCCTCTCGCTCGTTGGTAACACTGCCTTAGTTATATCTCACTTTCCTTGTTGGGCCCTTAGGAAGGGTTGCTGCTTCCTCCATCCAAGACGAACAACCAGACCTCATTCTGAATTTCTAAAGAATGGAGGGTGGGAAACGGATGAAAAATCTTATTAATCTGCTTGATCAGTATTATTGCTTTTATAGATTATCTACGCTTTTCTTACTTGCTTGTGATAGTAGTGTTGCTAGTGGCTAGGATGCTGGTCTTGGTTAGAAAACATCTCTTTGTGCTAAATTTGTTAAATTTGTAAGTGATTAGAGTGAATGTCTTTGGGAAATGTGTATAGTCTTGTGTTTCACAAATTACAGATTACATGTGGTGGCAACTGGCAATAAACTCAGAGCTTTAAGAAATCCAAGCTACACAGAACTCGTGATTAATAAGAACTGCTCCCATGGGATACCATTACAGTGCTTCCTCCAAAATGATAACAATCATGCATTTACTGTACTTTCATCCAGATAGTTCCCAAAGGGTTTAAGACAGTCTTTCAGCTAGTCGTAAAGATGGTAAGCCTGATTCTCCTCTAACTATGTTAGTGTAAAACTGGGAGTAACTCTATCTAAAGCGAAGGGACTACACAGGTGAAAATAGATGTGAAGGGAGAAGTGATCTGAATCAAAAGTGCATAGAAATATACATTATTCTGAGCAGCATTCAGAGTATAACTAAGCAAGAAACTATTGCCTTGGAATATATGATCGTATTAGGAGAAAAATGAGTTGTAACTCACTAGCTTTGGCTGGGGCATGTGCAGCTGAGAACAGAGAAGTGCTAAAAACTCTTACACTGAAAAACAAAAAGCGATTCAACAATGATTAGTTATGTGTGTCATATCAAAACTTAGTAAAAGTGGGTTGAGCTTTGTGCTTTTTGAATTAAGCCAAAACTAAACAGTTTGTATGATGCTCTTCAGGTATGCATTTCTTGTTTTCAGATGGAAAAACACCATGTCTGCTGGGCACAGTGAAATTTAGATGAATGAAGGAGTTGGCTAAAGTAATCCTTTGTCTTACATATGTGCATAAATTAAGGCATGATGAAATCTTGGTAATCCATTCTAGCCGTTAAAACACTTCTCTGTGTTTCTTTCTGGAGAGAGATCAGAAAACAGCTATTGCACAGGAATAATGATTTCATACTGGACCACACAGTAAACCCAGAGTTCTATAAAAACTAATCTAACGAATAGACCATTTTGTATTTCCATAGAAAGACATCACACTTCTGTTTCTGCTGATAAAATGCACATGTGGAAAGCGTCCATTGCACTTTGCTGCTGCTGAAATGGCTAGAGCCATGTCAGTTGGACACTGAATGGGATTTTCTTGTGCGGAGCATTACGCACAGTAGTGATTTGATCATGTTTCTGAATTAGAATGATGAGCAGAGCAATTTTTGCCCCACATTTCTGTTCCTATGTGTGGATGGTCTTGCTGTGGATACTAGGTTTCCGGCTTGCTGGGTCCTCTAAATATCTCTGATTATATCCAAAGAGGACTAGATACAGCTGCCACTCAAGTTCTCTTGATGCTTGTGGGTAGGTGAGTTTTGTCTGTGCAGTGGTATAAGTGACTTCTTTCTGCTGGTGTGGTTTTTTTTTAATCAAAAAAAGACAACAAAGGAGTCCTTCTGTGGCTTGTAACTGCTAAAGCATATATTTTGTATCATCATGCCTGTTGGTTTGGAGATATGAGCAGAACTGAAAAAGGGATGAGGAGTGATTTTTTGCACCCCAGACTGGAGGAGAAGAGCAAAGAACACGTTATAAACAAGCAGAAATAAATGGCGTTAGTAAATACAATTTCACACCTACCTTCTCTTGTCTCTATGTATGCTTTTGTATAGTATGGTAAAATGTGGGACTGGACTTCATTCTTCTCCAGGTTCAGTGTTCTTAGATGGCAAGTAAAAAACCCCCTAGAGTTTCTGATTGTTTTAATATTTGACATCTCTGTAAACACCATTTGTGATCTGATTGTCCAGGCTAGTTCCTTTTCTAATTAAATGCTCAGAGATTCTTCAGCCTTCATGGCTTCCAGAGGTTACTGAAACGAGGAAGATGCAGCTGAGGATGAGAAAAGTTCAAGAGGAACAGAGGGTTGGAGGCATAGATATGGAAGGTCATAGGAGGTAGAAATGTAATGTGCTCTAAAAACAGTTTCTCTACTGAGTCTGTGACTTTCAATACCATCCTCCAGTGCTGTGGGCCATCTGAGGTGTTTTGTAAGGCCTTCCTGTGTCAGATATTCCCTAATGTGATGATTCTCATTTGTGTTGTCAGTCTCACCACTGTATGACTCTGTAATCCTCACTTACCCTAGTGGAAATCAGAGAGGAATCCACTGCAGAAATTAATTCTTCAATGAAGAAAGTGTCATTTTTACTTATTTTTCAAGAAAGAGTTATGAATTTAAAACAGGCAAAGTTAGAGTAAGCCATATAATGATGAGTGTTTGAAGTGGGGGGCTTGTAAAGGTGAAATTGGTGCTAATGCTACAGTCAGGGGCATTGTGGAAGTGATATAGAGGTAGAGTACAACAAAAGTACTTGCCCTACATGCATAATTTACAGCAAGGTTTTTGACACAACTGTTTTTTTCATGACTCACGTATTAGCAAACTTGCAGTTTTGTCTGATTCATTCATTATTTGCCAAACAGAATTCTTGATAAATAGTTCTGTTCATAGAAGGAGTAGCTCAGGTGTGGACAGTCTTTTTGCCAGTTTTGTGATTCAAGCTCTTTTGACTGCACACCCAACGTACACAGTACATATCTCCTTCCTGACAGCGCCATTATACTGTTTCAAGAGCCAGGTCTTGGGCAGAATTCTTATTTTACAAATAGCAAATTAAATATTTGCAGAGATTTTCCAATACTGATTAATCTTTATAATTTTATTGCTGCAGGCAAACTTTCTTTGCTGCAGTAGTCATGGAAAGTGAACAAATGAATGTATTCAGAATGGGAATAAATAAGTTAGAATACTTTTTTCAGCACTTGATCAGAGTTCATTGGTGACAAGTCTTGTATAAAACTGTGTGAAGTTTTTCTGTGGCTTTGTTTGGTCACTGAAAAAGCCTAAGGATTAAAGCAGCTGGAGCTGTTTATCACATTCATAAATGATTTTAGCTGGAAAAACAAACGGGAAAATAGCAGTGGAACTATTCTGTTCTTCAGGCTGAATTTCACAGAGGCCCACAGATACCATTCCCGTATCAAGGAGGGCCCGATGACATCACATTATTTCCCTGCTTGGGTCTTTGGAGAATTTACCTATGTCTGTGTATTGTGGCAGCTCTGAATTCAAGTTCCTCCTTTGTTTACAGAGCAGAGACAAATACTTGGGCCTCTTCTGTCTTCTTTTGTGAGGCCAGAATTCTCTTGTTATTTTAATCTCACATTTCCAAATATCCTTTTCCTTAAAAATCCCTCAAAAGAAATACTTTTTGACCGTGAATGATTTTTGCTTTTCTTTACTGTTTTTTTTTTTTTGGCAGGTTAGTGAAAAACATTTAAAATTATTTTTGGTTTCAATAAACACACAATAAAATGAAATAATTTCTTCATCAAGTTCTAATGCTATAATTATTCCTTATTCTCCTCTCTCTGACTTGAGCTGAGCAATCAGTTCTTCAATTTGAGCAAGACTTTCTGATAGATCACCAACATCTGCTACTCCTGCCTCTGCCTGTAGCTAGTCTGCACAGTGTATGTGTCTCAATTGTCAAAAACACATAAATCATGTCTTAAGGTCATCTTTATTACTTGCTTCTGCTTACTTAGGAAGTGCATCATCAATCAGCGCTTGTGAGCCTGGATCCCTCTCATCCTTGTGGCTGGCTTGTGCGACTAGTGTTAATGGTATAGGCAGAGAATGAGTAAGCCTGGATTTAGAAAGCCAAAGGGTAAAGCTATGAAGGAGAACTGGTACAGATTCTGCTGATGGAGTGGAAAGAAGCTTAAGGGAGTAGCAGGAGTGTTGTCAGATCAATGATGTCCTTGCAATTTTTTCCACTGTCTCTCTGCTAAAGATATTGTACTTGAAATAAGCCCCAGGCAAAGTGATAGTGGTGCTGAAGAAGCGTGGTGTGCTAATGGGCATTTACCATAGCTTTTCTTTGTCCCTGCTTTTTTGTATGTATCAAACTGATTCTGTACATAAGTATTTCTTAACTCTGTACAGTTCCTGATACAGCATCAGTTTACTCCTGGGAAGACAGTATTTTAACACGGGACAGGTGACAACCAGCATGTGAACGTTAGGTGCGTGGTTATTTGTTAAATTGCCCAAAGGCCAATGAGAAGTTCATAGTTTTGATTCTCTTTTACTTTTGGATCTAGACAGTTTGGGGAAGCATCTTTATCGTGGAGAGGCCAAACAGCACAAGTCCTGCTCCTAGTGTGTGGAATAGCTATATGTAGGAGAGAGAGCTGGCTATATCGCATCCCATCAGTGATCACTCTCCGTCTCGCTGAAATGAAGAGGTTCATTGATTTTTGGAAAATATTGTTCGCCCTCTAAAAAATGTATTTGTAGGGATAGAGTTGCAGTGCTCGCCTTCCTCTCAATCTGCTCTTGCATCACCTCAGGCTATGTTCTGTCAGATATTATTAAGCTGACAGAAATTTGGGTTTGGTCAGTGCTTGGACAAGCAACCCTCAAGGAAAACTCACATACAGTAAAATGCATAGGTGATTCAGAGGCTTTTTCCCTGAATCAGTTCTCAGTCACTCCTCACCAGGCTGATGCTAACTAGCACTTCACTGCTATTTTTGAATAAGACATAAAATTTGTCTGGAATATTGCAATAGTGCTCCATTAATATTGTCTTTAATTTCCAATTAATTTCTTTTATTGGCTTTCAGCCCTGTTTTCTGTTCATTTACCATGAATTGGCTGTTAAACCCTGATTGCATTCGTTTTCCTAGAGCATGAAATATTACTATTACATTTCCATTGCGTGAATGCTTAACAAAACATAGAACAATTAAATTTGGTTAGGAGAAGCACCAAAAGATTTGGAAACTCTTTGAAATCTTATCTAACTTGGCCAAGGTTCTTGGGTCCAGTTTAATTTTTACACTGTGGAAAAATGTTAATATGAAATTATGGAGCTAGGTAGGAAGTCTCAAGAGAGGAAGCTTCCCTGCAATCTTTCTATTAGGTGTTGTTCCCAATCAAGCAGTATGTACAGTTTTTTCAAGGTATTTTGGCACTTGGCTTGATGATCCTTGCCAGAACCCAGAAGTGCAGATGTGCATAAAAATGAATAATATAAATAAACTGTGTTAATTAGACAATTCACAGTTTTCAAATCTGTCTGATTTGAGGCTTGGGAAAACAGATCATTTTTCTTTCCAGGGTTTCCCTTCCCTGTTTGGTGACCTTTCCTACTCTTCCTGGATTTATTTACAGAGATGGTTTTAACTTCGTCTGTCACAGGCAGCAGGCTGGTGTTGATTCAGTTGCCATGTATTTTGATAGATGAATTCCCTAATGTTCATCAAATAGATTTGGACCAGCCTTAAGTGTCAAAGAGAGCACTTACCAAGGTAGCACTTATGGGTACGTTGAGAGTGACTGACTAATGGTCATAGTATTGTTTGAATAATAACTTCTTGCTTCCCAACCCACTAGGATCCACGTTTTAGGCACACAGAGAAGTCTCAATAAAGAGAGACTTTCAGGCTGACATTTCCCTCAAAGCTTATTCTCCTTTGAGTTGCATTTTTGTGACTGTATTCAGCATGGAAAGAGTGACTGTGTAAGGCTTGATGTCACATCTTATTTAGCATCAGTTCAGGAGCGCAGGCAAGGAATTCTGCACATTCTACATGCTGTGTAGTTCCTATCATCTTAAAAATAATAAATTAATTATGATAGAAGAAAACTGATACTGAGCAAGAATGTCATACTATAACACAAAAGATAAAAGTCCACGTTTCTGCATGTTCTATGCTAGGAAATTGGTAGAATCTTACTTGTTTTCAGAAATTGCCATGAAATATTTATTATTTAAGGTGAGTTCATTTGGGGGTGAATTTATTTCACCCAATAAAAATGGGGATCAGGAGAAGATGAAGGAAATAGGTTGGATAAAATACAAAGTATGACCAAGCTTTCACTTATTACTACATGCAAGTTGTGCATATTCTGATCCTGCATAGGAAAATTGAAACTAAGGAACAATTTGCTTTAATAGGGTGTCCATTTTATCTTAGCATTTAGATAATCGTTCTTTGAATTTTTTGTAAAATAATGCAATATGTGTTTTAACATGTCTGAAATTTTTTTAAATTATCTTGATTCATTAATTCAGAATCAAGTATTAATTAAACTTCTGTTGTGTCAAGAATTTTGGAATTTTTGTTTTTCATTGCATAGAGAAGGCATGTTCCAGTGAAAAAGAAGTTTCTACTCCTGCCAGACTCTGTTGCATTGATCATTTGAATTCAGAGATGGCAGTTAGAAACACTACTAAAGGCCCAAATTTAACATCAGAATTCAAGAATACTTAAGTGGACAGATATTCAGCAAGATCACTCAGTTCTGGCTGTGCCAAGTAAAATGGAGGGTATTGTTTATCCTAAATCAGTGTTGGAGTCTTCTTATCTGTTTTACCTTAGAGTGGGATCCTTCAAAGAATTTTAATTCAGGCATGTGCAAAATCTTAGTGAACTTCAAATATGGTTGAAAAACTGTATTTCTTAACAAAGCTCTATAAAAAAGTTGCTGCTTTTCGAATGAAAATTTATCCTCAAAATGGACCTTTTTTTTTTTTTTTTTAAAAAAAGAGCCTCAATTAAATTTATTCCTTTAGAGATATAAGGCAGCATACTGACCTGCTGCTGTATGTCACGGTACTTGGTGTACAGCATACGTGGTGTATGTCAAGGAATTTGACTATTCTCATTTTCAGCAGCTGAGCATCTTGCTCTGCATCCTTACCGAAAGATTCAGCATTAGATTTAAAGATGTGCGATTTCTTTATTTCGGTGAGGTAGACTAAAATGTACCCTTTAGCAACCTTTGGAAATTATAGCTCTTTTGGCTTTCATTGTTCTGTCTGTTCTTGAGCATATTGTCCCTTTCATGCCTTCTTCAGTCAAGACCCCTTGACTTGCAGCAAGGGCTATACCCAGTTTGACCTTCCAGGTTGCTAATATGTCTGTTGTTAACTTATCTTCTACTCAAGTAATCCACATGCCTTGCCTCCAACACCCAGCAAGGCAGTGTTGGGAGAAGGAAGGTATTCAGCTCACAACTCTGTCCTGATTGCAATTTCCATTTTAAACCTCCCCTTTTCTTTAATCTCATTATCACAGTTGTTTAGCTTGTTTCCAGATTTGTCCCTGAGCCTGTAAGCACTTAAGCACCTGAGTATCGTTATCATACAACTAGCACTGCTGACTCAGATCAGCAGAACTTCAGTGGGAATGCTCAGAGAGGAGGAAAGAGCACATGTGCTTAAGGACTGACAGACTCATAATTTATGGAGTCAGCATTTATGCTCCATATCGTAGAAGGCACAGATGGTAAGAATGTGAAGTCTTTTAGGTACCTACTGATGCTACTGGGCACGCAGTGGTCAGAGGGGGTTGACTTCCATATAGGTCTCACAAAAGCACTGTTTGCATCTTTTGGCACTTTTGAAAATCCGATGTAGTTTCCCTGCTTTAAAGAGCTCACAATGTCAAAAAGAGAAGAAAACAGTGTCAGGCTAAGTAAAGCAATGGCACAGAGTGTGTGCATGCTACTTTGCATACAAAGGTGATGAACTACAGATGTTTAGACCTGATATCATGGCAGCGTTGCAGCCTTGTTCATTCTTTCTTTCTGCTGAATCAGTCAGGTATTTTATCCTTCTCTCTTGTTTCTTCATCCCACAACTCAATTCCCCCCCCCCCCCCCCCCCGCCCTGCCACTGGCTAATTCTCCAGCTTGATTGGGGGACTTTATTTTTGTGTCCTATCCAACAGTGGTATTGTTTTGCGATTATTTGAAGTATCATGATAGACCTGGGTTTTGCACCTAGCTTACTAAGTATTGCACAAACATGAAAATATAAAATAATTACAGTGGTAAATAAAAGGCAGGAGTGTAACAAACTGAGCACAAAATTGCAAGGAAATCTTATCTTTTGCCCTTGCTCAGAATGATTGAAGAGATCCTTAAGTCAGCAGAGGGTGATAGAATCCCTTCCATGGGGGTTGTTAGGAAAGGTTATGCATATGTTACAGGAGAAACAGTTCTAAATGAGAAGAGATTTGCTTATATGAAATGGATGATAAAATGAGTAACCTAGCCCCTACAATTTAAGTGGGATTGGCTGGTTTGGAAGAAAACTAAGATGACTTACTTTGACCCAACATTTGGTCGCAAGGTGGAAAGTGCTTAAGGTGCCGTATTTTAACAAGCTACTACCAGATAAGTTGGTCCAAATAATTCATCTCTACATGTGCTCTTAGCCAATGCTTAATTGTGAAGCAGGCCATGTAAGATTAAATGATCATAAAATGTACTCTTAAGTTGTTTTTCCTTGCAAAGGGTGTGGGTTAACAGCACACTTGACTCACTGCTGTGACTCAACTACAGATGGTAACTTGTTAAACTGGAGTAACTCAACTAATTTCAGTTGTGTGTGTATGCCCAGTTCTTCTGTGATAACCTGGAAATAATAATACATGGAAATACAGGAAGGTCAGAACTGAATTTCTGGGTTCAGTTTGGAACTTTGATATACTTTGCAAGAGACTTAGGAAGGTGAAAGTCAAAATCAGCACCAACCATTTTAGTCATGTTGACCATGTAGATTGTGATCACACAGTTATCACATTCGTCTTTATTTCTTTATTCCATCAGCACACTTTAAAACTATTTTCTATCTGTAATACTTGTTAGAAATACCTTTTACTGATTAAATTTTAGAAACAATTAACTTCTTTGAGAGTACGTCCCAAAATACACCAAACCTTTTCTGCTTATCATCTTAGATACTGGTGGTGCCTTTTTTACAGTGTGTCATGAAACCATCTATTCAGGATGCTCTATATCTCACCTGAGAATCCTGGTGACATTAACAGTAGCTGTTCTGTAACACGAATACTGTTGGAAAGTGATACCTTAGTGCTGGACTAGGCTCATGAGACCAGATAGAGAGCTCCTTGTTACCCTTGCAGAGGAAGTTTTCCCACTGAGTACTTGTGAGCAGCTGCTCCCAATGGACTAATAATCAGATATAGCAAATGAGTGGAACTGCATGAGCAGGAAAATATTTCTGCACTTCCAGGAGGATAACAGAACCTGGCTCTAAGAGGCAATGAGAGTGTTAATCTCCAGATATTTTCAAAGTTGTTTGTTTTTAAGCCAGAATTTCTGAATTTTAGGCCAGTCTTATCAATTGTCAGAGAGACTAGTCTACTGCATCAGTAGCAATCACAGAGTTCTCCACCATTTGGATTTTTAGTTATAATGTCTCCATTCTTAAGCCAGGACACTACTTTGCCTAGGGCCTTGCAAATCCCTCGTCATACTGGACAGTAGTAGTCCAGTACAAACATCCTTACAGTTGAATTTTTAATATATATTTGTAAAAAATTGGTTATTTTGGATACAACATACATTCATCTCATTGCTTTCCTGTATGACAGTAGCAGTTCTCTAGGTGTATAGCTGCTTTTCCCCAGAATATTTTTCAGGCTTAAAAGCATATGTTTGATGTTCTTCATTAAATGTGTATGTGTTTTTTTTATAAAACTCAATTGTATTGTCTGTATTGCACCATCTCTCCAGAAATCCATTTAAAAACACTAATATATGATGATACAAAAGGATATTTTAAATCAGTGGTTGAGTTCTAAAATATTTTTCTCTTTACATTTTGAAACATAACTGATTGCTTGGAAAGATCTGAATCCTACATACAGTATGTTCTAGACCTGCGAGTAAAGGCAATTTGGATTTTCAAAGCCTCCCACTTACTCCATACATAACTCTCACTAAATTGTAGTTGATAGGCTTTTTTGTCTTTTGTTGTCTTCTGGAGAGAAAAAACTATGATTTGTGATGAAAAGAGAGAGATGCTTTTTCTATTGCAAGAAAGCCTTCCCACTGTGCACAGCAGCGGTATTACTGTCTTATTGAATCCTAAAGTTCATCAAAGTCTAACAGACTATGAGAAGCAGAGAAATGAGGAGTGGAAGATACAGTGCTCAGAGTGCTGACAGTTTAGCTAAGGACATGCCTGCATCATTAACTGAAGACAGTTGTGCACTTCCACCCATGCTCAAAGACATCTGGCTTAAGCTGGCTGGTGTGGAAGCCGAGTAGGAACATTAGCACAAATAGCTGTATTGGCCCAGTGCTGAGCCTGAGCTAACAGGTCTCCCCAAAAGGCCAGAGACATTAGCTCAGGCCTAGTGACAATCTGGTGTGGTTTCACTCCTTTTGAGTAGTTATGGCTTATTTCCAGCTACGGCAGAGCTGACATGTGACTATCTGCAGCTGACAAGCCAGACATGCCCGAAAGCATTTAAAAGTCTGGAAAAAATACCGCTCTCTCTATGTAACTGTACCGGCAAACTTGGCCCATCTTGCATCTGTGTGAGAACCCAGCAAGAGTCAGTTTAAAAGCTCCCTTTAGTTTCTCACTTCAGCTTTCCTGATAGGTTATGGGAAATGCATACACTTGTAGATGACTGGGAAACGTAAGGGAGTATAAAAACAATGTTTTCAAGCTGTAGCTTTGGTAATTAGTATGCAACTTTAAACAAAACAGCATCAGCTCAGAACCACTGCTGCCAGTCTAATGCTGCCCTGAAGATAAACCCTGGTGAATCCTCAGATCAGCTTAAACTTTGCAGCTAAGATTTCCATTCTCTTTAAAGTGAGATTCCCATTTCCCCTGTCAGGGTTATCTTAGTGATAGCTTTTTAAACAGTCAGACCACTTGGATGTTCAGAAGTTTGACAGTCTCCGCATTGATCCTACTCTTGCATGAAAATGGCTTTATCAAGCCTATAATTAGAAATGAAATAGTCTTAAATGGTTTCCACACAGCTTGACTTTCAAAGAGGTTCCAGTTTCACATAACTTCATATAAACAGAGAATCAGAAGATATAACCAGATACCACAGTTCCTGCTTACTAATTGCCATAAAGCAGAGCCATCTGCTTTATACAAAGTCTAGGTCAGGTAATCCTTCTAAACTGTGACCTTTGGGGCTCCATGGAACTTGTTCTTGATTAAATAAAACCTTCTTAGGAAGTTATTGGAAAACTTGGTGCAGATTCAGTTTGAGCAGAGAATGTAACTGACTGGATTTTGGTATAATCTTAAGCAGACAGTTCTAAGCTGATAGTCTATCTTTGGAGCTTTCTTCTCTCACCAGTGTTAATCTTTCATAGCAATTCAAGGTACAAATGAATTATTTTAGTTTTTAAAATGATTCCTTATAAAAGATAAATTAGATGGCAAACGAATAATTTAAACATAAATTTATGACAGTTAAAGTGAAGTGACTGAACATTCTGTCTGCCTCAACTGAGATCAGACTCTGGGCTGGGGAAACCAGCCTGCAGCCTCCATTTTGTGCCGTTGTCTATGCTTTTAGAGAGTTTGTTGTCCATAGTTCAATGAGGTGATAAATATGAATAGAGCAAAATAAAAATAATTGCAGTTCAGCAAATACTTTTCATTTCTCGCAATTACTTTGTTACTAGCAGCAAGGCTCATATCATGAATGCTTTCAAGGGTGTCTGTCTCCCTCTTTTCCATCATATACTTTATTTAAATATTTGATCCATTAAATGAAAATAGTTACTGTGATTAAATAATCAGTTCTTCTGCTTTAATTTTCCTCTGGCATTGGTGACTATTATTTTTGGCCTTCTCTCTTTGGCAGGCAATTGCCAATTATTCACTGCCAGATTAAAAATAGAGGTATTATTGCCAAAGCAAATAATACATGATTTTGCACTTATACAGAGCTTTCCAGCTGAGGATCACAATGTATTTTTTACCCACTAATGAGTTTAGCTTCTTACCACCCACCAAACATTGGTATTATTCTTGTCTTAGGGATGAGAAAGTTAAGGTAGACGGGATGTACCATTTACAAGGACTCGTGTAGATCAGCATTTATGGGAAGGCACCAGAACGCATGAGTCATTTGGAGAAATGAGGGAGTTTATAATTAATTGAGAGAACCTTGCCTGCCAATCCAGACAACTGGGTGAAGGGTGGAGTCGCTTCGCCTGGTGCATGGTTCATGCTGTTACAGGAGACAAAGACAAGCTGAACTGTAAGTGCCTTCCTTCCCAAAGGAAATTGCGACTGTATCCATTCATGCTGCATTAGTAGACTGAATTAATGCTGTGAGACTAAGCGCATTTCAAGCTTTGAGAGCTCCCTTCTGATTCTGTGCAAGATCAGACAGGAGGTCAGTCAGGGCAGAAGAACCCGATTTTCTTGGTTGATAAATCTCATGATATTCCTGTTCCTCCTAACAGCTGATGCAGTCAAATGTCCTCGTATTGACTATGGGCTGTATAGCCACCTTGTGCTCTTTACAGAAACTTTATGAAGAAGTACTACAGTGGAGAGGAGTTTCTTTCTGAACTAGGGGATCTGGTCATGTCTGAGGACTGCTGTCTTCTAGTTTTAACATACTTCCTTGAAAATGTCAAGCTCCTTGTAGCATCAGGATCATAAGTCTGAACATTTTTGCCAAAGTTTGCAGTGTTTTTCTCACCTTTGAATATGCTGCTTAGAAATGTGCTGGCACAAGAGTCTAGCTCTGTGCTCACATTTATGTTCAGGTGACAGTTCTCCTTTCCCGGCTGGTCTGTATGATAGAGCACCTCCAAGTCTTCAAGGCATATCAGTATTTGGAGAAACGTGGGTCTGGTTCTAGGTTTCATTAAATGAATGTAAAGACATGATGAGGGTATACTCTTCTTTCTTTGTTCTCAGTTGCTGTAGGGACTGGTATCACAGGTGAGCTAATGGTCTTCTCTTGGCTGCAAAGTTCCTCATCTCATGGCATGGCAAGTCCATCCTATGCTACCTCTGTCCTGTGTGTGTCTCCGTGACAGAACTTGGGGCAGGCCTAGGAAGCTTGGTGCCTGTGCTCAGGGCAAGAGTGAGAAACAGCATTTGTCTGTGACATTTCTGTTGAGAGGAAGTGTCTGCTTCTGTCCTAGCTACTCCTAAACTCACCAATAGAATGGCTAGCAGTAATTATTTAATGTAATAATATTAGATGGGTGTATGAATTCTGTGATCTTATTTCAGTGTTCTTTTTAAAAAAAAAAAATTGCAGAGAATGTTTTTACTGTAGGAATCATCTTATTTATGACCTAATCATGCTCACCTTGTATGGAGCACTGGATACCCTAAGTGGCCATTAAGTTCAGAAATTCTGAGGATTGAGCTGTCTGTGTCATTTCCTTAAATAAAGAGGCATCTGAAATCTGATATCCAATATATTCTGTGAGCACAGCAGCAGTGGGGGCAAACAGAGGCAGTTTTCCTTGAAATTCAATGTGCAGTAGCTCAAAGAGAACCATCTGGGTGTATTTAGGTAATCTGAAATTACCTGAATGCCTGGCAAATTTTTTTTAATTATCTCAAAAATGAATTTGATATGCCTTATTATTTGGTAATTCTCTAGCTCTTCCATTCCTACTTTGATAAAACCTATTAAAATCTGTTGCCTATTTTATTCCTTGCTGGGATTAAAAAAACCAACCAAACAAAAAGCACAAACCAAAGAAAGGTGCTCTGAAAGATCTTGTTGGAAATTGTTTGTGTTAAAGATTCCAGATTCTACCTCCATGACAAACAGACAAACAAAAGAGTGCTGAAATTTGCCACACTAGTTTCACTGAAAAATACTTTATTCTGTCGCTGATCAAAAGTAGGGAAAATTGAAGAAAAAGCAGGGGTAGAGCATGGTTTTAGCAATGTTGAGAAAACAGCTGCTTCTTTTTGACGTGAACTCAAAATGCAGGATACTCTGTAAGGCGGATCCACTCATGCAGATCATTCCCTACGGAGACATTTTCATGGGGATGTTGACTGGTGTAGTTGTTTGGGATAAGTATTTATTTGGAGCTAACCAGGAATATCTCTCCTCGGCAGTCACACAGTTGCTAAATGACAGTTGGCTGTAACTTCTGAGTGCTTATTTCCAAACTTTTGATACAGAATGGCAAGAAGAACATGGGAACATGAACTTAATTTTATGTCGATATGTTGATTTTCTATAACTAAAGGGATGCAGAACACTAAATTACCAGTGAAGATCAATGATGAACACCCACTTTTTCCTGGAGAATCTCTCTTTGGTTACGAAGAAGAGACAAAGCTGAATGGTATGTCGCCAGAATACCATCTTCAAATTTCAGAAATGGGAAAACTAGGAAAGAGTCTCTAAAGCACTGGGATTCAGACATCCCTTGCTCCTCCAGACTTAACTTTTGTTCTGGTAACTATAAATGTCTGGGGTGATCTTCTCCAGTCTCTCCTGGCTCTCAGTGTTGTAGGAACTGCAGCTGGGTTCAGCAGGGACCCGCATTAGAACTTGCTGTCCTTGGCAGCCTGTATTTGGCAGCATGAGTGCAATGCGTTTTCTTATTTGATTTGCATTTGAGTGATGGTTTTTGATGTAATTTATTTTCTTTCATGTGGTTTAGCTGTAGTTCTTGGTGATGGAAGAAATATCAATCTGTACTTCGTCAGCTATATTATTTATATAATTTTTAAAATAATTTTTGAATGATACTTGATTGCTGTGTCCAGAGTCTGTGGGTTGGATGGCATATTCATTTTTAATTTCTAGCAGTTTTGAAGTATATGATAAACTAGTTTAGCTGGCTGAGGGTACGGTGGCAGATAGAAGACCTTATAGTCTTAGAGGTATACCATGCACTTGCAGTTAGGTGCCTTTTGAGACCAATGCTGACATCTCTGCCTGACACTGCGTTATGCCATATGTCCGTACCAGCCTGGGCAGTGCTCTCCATGCTGTGCTCTCTTGCTCAGCACAGGCCCTTGCCGTGTGTATCCATAGCCCTGTCACTGATGTAGGGGTGGATCGTGCTGCACAGACAGAGACTGATCACTGCTTGGCGAGTCCCCCAGCCTCCACAGGCCAGGACCTGCGGTGTGCACCACCTGAACGTGCTGGTTTGGAGGTCTGTGTTTTTGAATGCAGGCTTTCTTAGCTGCAGGCAGAAGAACACCCAAATAATTTGTGTTAAGGGAGTTTTTCCAATTGGAACTTTGAAGAGATGCAGTTAGCCAGTTTGTGATCTGAACTAAGAGTTTTATGATGTGACAGGACAATGTTGGAAAGATTTCCAGTAATGTTACATATTTTTGTTTCACAATATTTTTTCCAATAGGAAGTGTTTGCTATTTTTTCTGTAGTGGAAAATTTTTATCTTCATACTCCCTTTTCTCCTTTTCTCCCAAAATAAAAATTGTTTCCCTTAAGAATCAGGGATTGATCACTGTAAAGTTTGCCCCAGAGATGACTTTGACTGTAAGAGAGGATTTATTTCTGGGAAAATTTAATGATAACAATCTGAGTGCATTCATTTGTCTAAGGAACCATTATAGAAATCCCCCAAACTCTGTGAACTAGTTGTGAAAGGCACTGTCGGTAGACCACAGCAGGTTTTATAAAAGGCAAATTGGAATTGTAGAGGTTGGAGTATAATCATGGCTTCTTCCTATGTTAAAATATCATATCTTCCCAATAATGTATGTTCATGTATGTTTGCCTATCTTCAGAAGAAAGGAAGAGGAGTTTCTTGAGTGAGCTAGCTCTGGATAAAACAGCTGCTTCTACCTGTAGTGCCTATAGTGCCTTCTTCTACTTATACTTTTGACGGAAGGCTTCAAATTCAAGCTCCACGGCTGCTTCCATTGCTAAGTTCTCACTGTTACACTATTGTCTAGATGTCAGAGCCTGATTTTTCTATGTAAACATCTGTGGTTGAACCTCATGCATTTTATTTTCTTACACAGATCAAGCACTTTTTGTCATCATAGGAACTAGAGGAGAAAAGCTTTCTCTTGAGGTTGACTAGATTGAAAACATCTTGGATGTTTTGTTCCATCTGAATTCCAGGTGTTCCCATTGTGTGTTAAAAATACAGATACATGAGGGCAATGTTCATTTCTTTGACCTGACCTTTGTGTGCACAGCCAAACAAACATTTGAGGTGTTGTACTGGTTGTATGTTAAGCCTTAGGAATATATCTATCAAAAGTAATGCCAATTAGGAGGTGTTGCAAATGAACAAATAATTTCTGCTTAAATGAAAGGGAACACTGATGTGATATGGACTGAAGAGAACAACAGAGTAAACTGAGTCCTCCAGGCATCCTGACAATAACATAAAAGCAGAAAACATTAAGCAAGCCTGAATGTTTGACTGGAGTGTATAACCATAGTTCAATATCCTCTATTGTGTACAAATATTCTATAACTTTAATTGACTCCAATATTGATTTGGTAAAACATTATTTAACTGAGAAACAAAATCACATATTTTACTCTATGGAAGCTGGTAAGAGAACTATGTTAATCTGTTACTGTATGTGGTGTTGTTTTATCACTGAATTCCACACTCAATTTAAGACACTTCAAAAAGATCCCTAAATGGAAACCTTTAACAAAGCACAAAGTGTTATTATCTTTCTGTAATCTTCTCTCAAATACTTGCATTTGACTTCAAAAGCTTTGTCCATTACCTGCGTGCCAGCTTTCCCACCTGTAAAATGTCTCTGCCTCTGCTGCTTTATAAATGGCTCATAGGAAAAGAATTCTTTCTAATGGATATGAGAGGCTTTTTGGAGGTTCATGCTACGTGTTTATTTGGTCTAATGATATCTGACATTTTGCAAGCGGCATATTCTTCATTTGATAGGCAAAACATCAGAAATAATTAGACCAAATGATCACACAAACCCCAACAGAAAGCATTTTCTGTGCGTTAGCTGCTTTTTATTAATCATTATCTTTATTAAATTTTACCAAACTTTATTATAATCCTATTTCCTGCCTAATGTTATTGAACTTTTAAAACACAATGAACATTTGAATTTTCTTATGAGATTGCTGAACAATGCTTAAATTTGAGAAAATTTTAACTTGTTCAAGGACAAGTGATTCTTTCCTACCAACCCTTTCTGTTTCTGATAGAAAACAGCTATAGCTAGCAGATATATATTTTTTCCATTTTTCCAGGAGAGGTCACTCTTTCTCCTTTCTCTTGTCTGGTTCAGTCTATAGTAGCATAAGGAATCCTTCTTGCTTATTGTAGTAGATTGATGTTTTGCTTGAAGTACTGTTTGAATGCTGTCTGATATACATGAACAGCTCTGAACTGGGAGGATTAGTAACATTTGCTTAATATCAATATGGGAAAATCTTGAAGAATTTTATGGAAAATGATAATGTGTCTCCAGGTTTCCATCAACCATCTGCTATAATTCTAGCAAAAGTCCATAATTCTCTCAAGTTCTATTACAGAATTATAAATGGAGATTTTAAAAAGCAGAAACTAGAGAAGATATCACTTAATTAAATTATACAACTTTTAAAGGAATTTTGAAGAACGCCAATGTTTTAACTCCAGGTATTAGTGACAGAGTTTACTATGGTGTCCAGTACTGGAATAATAATGCATCTCAGTAGAAGTTGGTAAGAATTGCTCAACCAACCTTCAATTAGAGTAAACTCTAGCCAAAACTGAGTCCTCTAGAATATCTTCTTACATATTTATGAGTAAAATTCTTCTTGACTTTTTCTCAGTTCTGGCCATAGTAATGACTAGAAAACCCTGAGGATGTGGGTTTTGATTAATAACCTGAACAGGTATGAAAAAGAAAATACACTGGTAACTTCTGTTTCAAACATTTCTTTCATTCCTATATAAAATGAAATTCAATGGTTTGGATAAAATAAAATCATACCCAGACTCATGCCCCAGTTCAAGCCTAATCTAAAACAACTTCTGAGGTTGCAAAAATGTGTTTGATTTCCTTGCCTTTTAAATAATTTTTCATTTTCACACTCCTCTGCACTCCTAAGTCCCCAGTGATGTAGAAGCAGGAAAAAAAACCCCAACCCCAAACCAGAACACTGTGAGATTGCCTAGTCACAACACTGCATGATCCCTGTTGGATTGGCAGTCTCCCAAAACCAGCCTGTCTCATGAGATTACTGGTTCAGCTTTGCAAGCTCAGGAAATTTAGATCTACATCCAAATGTTGGAATTTCAATTTAAACTCGGCTGCATGCATGAGATGTGTGTGTGACTCTGCTAGTCCCACTTGTATATTGTTTGTACAGTAAAAGATGGAAGAAAAGAGCAACAGAACCCAGTATGAGCATCTCTGTATTAGGAAGTTCACATGCTCCTTTTGCTTCCTTTAACCTCAAAGTTTAGGATTCTAAAATAAATGGAAAAGTCAGATTTTTCATAGATTAATTTTTTTGAGCACTTATTACTTTTTTTAATTGGTGTTCCTCAACATTGCCAGCTGTCATGCAATGATGTGACCAACTGGTTCCCAATGGCTGTGAGGCCTGGTAGTAATACGTTTGATTTTAACCACAGAATACTGCTATGGTGTGAATTTCCATCTTGTTCCTTCTGCCTTGAAGGTTCCTGCTGGACAGAAGAAAATTATGTGAGGATTGAAATGCTGAAAAAGGAAAAATATGTTTAGGCATACAGGACATGTATATGAATTCATACTTGAATTTGAATCCTTTGGGGACAAGTGCCTTTTTGTTCAGCTGTTTGCACCTCTGAGGGAGATAAGAGCTGAACTCTTTTAAGTGCCTCCAAGCATGAAGACAATAGAAATAGTAAATAACAGTAATGGCACTCTCCTTACTCCATGCCACCATTTTGTTATTGAGGGAAAACACTGTCAAAAGAAGACTGCAAATACGCCATCAAATCAAGTTCCTAATAAACTAGAGCTATAGCAAGCTGTCTGTCTGCCAGAGGTGTGAACAACGAGAACATGTCCCTTTGAACACATAAACCATCTGCTCTTTACGCAACAGGCAGGCTCCTCATCATAAAACTCAAAGTGCCTATGTTGCTATATCCCTCATTCTCTACAGGGATATATAAATATTCAACTTGAGCTTCAGAACAGTTCTGCACAGACACAACACTGGTGAACAGTGAACTGGCTTCTCTGTTACCCTTTTGTTAACATTTAACTTTTGCTTTCCCGTTACCTATCAAAAGCAAGCATTGATAACTACTGTGTTGGATCTATATACTATCATCAATATCTGCTTCATGAGCCAGAGAGGAGCATATATTATTGGGGTTTAAGCTAGAGTGAAAAGCTGTGCAAGAAAGAGTATTATCAGAGAAGGATCTGTTCTTGGATTCATTCTGCTGTGTTTTTTTTTTTTTTTTAAAGGTAATTGCCAGATAGAATTCATAGAAATATTTTACTTTTCCTAATGTAGAATCTGCTAGAATTGCAGCCTGTCTTTACTAAGTTTGTTACTAAAGCCTAACCAGCTTCCTCTTTACTGTATTTATTTGTACATTACTTCAGGCAATGTTGCTGAAGGTGTCGTTTCAGCGTTGGCTAAAGGGTTACTCTAAGTCCTGCAGGAGTGAGTTAGGGCTTTGGGAAGCTGGGGCAGTTAAAAGAGCAGGCAGGTGAAATGTTGCCTGAGTCCCTTTATGCATGTGCACTGCGACACACTAGCTTACTGCAGGTTGACTTGCTTGTTCACATTTTTTACTTTGTAATATTGGAAAATTTTTCTAATCTTTATGTCTGCTTGTGGCATATTCCAATTAAAATTGTATGCTAACTTCATTTCCATAATGGTTCAATATATCTGTATTGATGTAGGGTCTATAGGCAGTAAATTCTCTTAAAGGAGCTACCTTACAGTTTTGATAGCATATTGTGCTGAATACTGTTTTTCTTTTAAGGAACATCTTAACTTTCCATGATTACATTTCAGGAAATACTCTCTTTGCTGCAAGGCCTGGAGTCAGAAGTGTTGCTTCCTATTGCCTCTTTCATTCTAGTGACACTATTGACTTCTCTGCCTGGACGTTAAAAATCTCCAGTCCTTCCACCAAACAGCCCCTATCCATGCACGATTGCTCTGAGCTATTTAGCAAAGTTCTTAGCTTGCCCATGTGCAAGATCCTGTTAAAAACACAGTTTTGCTGCACTGCCTTTACAGTGAAAGTCAAAAGGACATGTGGAGCGTAGCCAGTATTACCTCAGTGCAAGTCCACCTGACAGCCTCTGGCTATGTTCTTCCTCTAGCAGTCTTGAGTATTCAGAAAACTTTTAAATAAACTAGCAAGCAGAGGTTGTAGTCTTATTTGTCTGTTTATCTAAACTATTGGTGACTCCAACAGTGCTCAAAAATATGAACATGGATGCTTTCTTTAGTTGCATGAATCAAATTCAAATGAATGAACTTGCTCATCTGAGTAGAGATCAGGAAATGTGTATATGAATGTAACTGGAGGAGAGTCATAGAGCTGTGAGTTTGTGCTAGCTATCCCCAACAGCAAGTGTATACAATTTGGTCCTGGTTCCCAGGGGAGATTATGATGTAGTAGACAGGATTCTGACTCAACCTCAATTAAAAAAAACTGATTTACAACTGGTCAAAAAGAAGACTTTCTCTAGGGAAGATTTCATCTATTTTTTCTTCTGGTGATTTTGTTTTTGTTTTTATTTGGAATTTGAAACTTTCAAAAAATGTGATCATGCAGCAAGTATTGATGAATGTGTCTGAAAGTTATCACCTTCTGATAATTTAAAGGGGGGATCAGAGATGAGAGAATTTTGGGAGGTGAAATAGTGGCTAAAGTGCAGTTGTCATGGACATAGGGAGTCCATTTCATACTTTGGTAGTTCTTCTTTCTTGGGTCTGTTCCCCATGACATGTAAACAGTGCCACGGTCATCATGTTTTCCTCCTGTTTGCCTCCCTTTTCTTTTCCTTACAGTCACTATGGAATTAATGTTTGGCAATGTGGTTTTTTAATGCTGTCTACTGTATCAACTAGTGGTAGACTGGGTAGCTACCTCTCCTGTTATTTCCTGTGTATCCTTCCTGAGGAACAGCGACTGGGAGGAAAAAGGAGAGTTCTCCTCAGAGGAAGCCAAATATCAATTGCAGAGAAGAGATGGGCTTCAGTATGAGAACATTTTAGAGGAGTAAGCTTATCTTTCTCACATATACATACCTCGTTTCATCATGTTCTTATTTAGTAGGTGGCAGCTTTGGATATAGCTCATAGGAATAGGAAGGTCTTAAACACCTCTGGCCAAAATGTGCAGGAGTGTTACCTGGGATGAGAGTGAGTCTCGGAGTTTCAAGTTGTTGCTGAGCTTTGAACATATTATAGCATCCGAGAGCAGAATCACGGCAAGGCAGTTTAGTCCACATCTCAGGGGTGGAATTAATACGTTGCTAAAAACCTATACAAACACATATTTTGTTGAAAGTACATGCTTGCAAACAGTGGACTAGAGACCATCTCATCCAGTCTCTTCTGGCATCTCCTGCTTTTCCAGACTAGCTGGCTCATCTTAGGAAATTTCATACAATTTAGAGACATCAGGAGCTTCAAAATAGACTCATGAAACAACAGCAACCATATTGACACCACCAGAAATAGCAATGAGGCCAGCAAAAGCAGAGGCTGCACATGCACAAAGGGTATAGTAACTTGAGAACCAAGCTGGGTTAAAAAAGGAGTATTCCTGGATATTGAGTTGGGACCTTGGATGTCACCCTGGGGAGGTGGCAGTAAGACAGGGAGGACCTTAATTAATGATGATAGCTATTGATACCTATTATGTGACTTACATGTATTGAGGTAGTTGTCTCCGTTCATTTTCTTGTGGACAGGTTGTCACCTTACTAAATTCTGGATTGTTGGTGAGAAGCAACATAAAATTAGGTCATCTCACAAGCAAGAGGTGAACTGAATGAATATTTATATATATACTCTGCAAGGTCTTAGCTATGTAGCTTGTTCTTACAGAATTCCACCAAATCACAAACCAGTCTTGCAGATCTCATTTTAAGATCAGAAATCAGCAAAACATGCTCCTAACTGATTGAAACAACTCACTTTCCAAATCTAAATGCTTAATTTTTTCTGTGTCTAGTTTTACTTTACATTATAATACAATACAAAATTTTGATAATTATGAAATATTATATCATTTTAAAATGGAAAATTGTGGCCTATCTAGATACCATTCCCAAAGCAATATGTTTGTAAGCTACAAGAAAAAACTAACAACGATTTTTTATTTAAACCAATATAAGATACTGATATATTTATAAAGACAATCTGTATATGAAATGCCAAATTTTCAAAGCTGATTCCTCACAGTTTCTCTCTGCTAAATTTCATCTTAGTAACAAATCAAGAAATTATACTGTTTGTGTGATACAAATTTGATAGTAATCTATAAAAGCATATTTAAACAGCACATTTACTGAAAGAACTAATAATGTACCTTTTCAGAGTTGTCTGAAGAGAGGAACTGTTTTTATGGCAATAGAACAAATATTATATACCTTTAAAAGCTTGAAGTACTTTCATGCCTGTATTCTAGAACACACAGCTTCTTAAATAAAACCTCTGGTGATTTAAATAATACTACAACAGGGTGGTCTTTCACAATTTGATTTCCCTCTCCTTTTGCTTCCCAGAGAATTCCATTAAAAGAGTACTTAATTGAGGACACTTTCTTTACTGCATTTTTCCTTTTCTTTTTAAAGGTTTGGAGCTTTGTTCTAAGTGTTTTACTTGTAATCAAGAAATGTGTCAAGTCTGTTGCCAATTAGTGTAGCTGATGTGAAAATTGATTGGGTCCTGGGAAAGATGGCTAAGCCTTATAAAACAACAAAGCAGCGCAAAAGAGGAGTCGAGAAGAGAGGCAAGAAGCAGCAACAAGAAATCAACTATATCAGTTTGTTACAAGGCCAAAGGGATTTAAAAATAAATATGCCGAGCTAGCTTGAGAAATTTTTCTTTGGTATGAAATGGTGTTTTTTGATCCCCACTTTGAAGCCTGGCTTCTACTGCAGAACATTTCGTTGTGTGGGCTGAGCGCAGGCAGCGGTCAGACCCCTCAGGGCGCAGCGGTGCGGATTCCCCAGCGAGGGTGCAGCTCTGCCAGGTTAAGACAACTTTTCTTCAGTTTTCATTGTCTTGTCAGAGCCCTTTCTTTTGGTCAGCAGAGGGATGCAACTATGCTGACATCTAGTACGTTTATACGAGGGGGCTTTGCCGAAGTAGCAGCAGAGGCAGAAGTTCTTTAGTGTAGGCTTTAAAGCCTTCAAGGCTTTGAAGTAGGAGGAAAGCAGATAACAATAAAAAAAGAATCTAGGGGAAAATTCAGATGGAAGACAAAATCATTTTTGAGACTCTTACATGTTATGTATTATAATATATATGTATTATATGTTCATTATGTATTATAAGTATAATAATACATCATTATAGAGAGTTATTTCTTCACACAGAAGAAAATGTGATGTTTGCAGTAAGACACTTTCAGGAAGTTTGCTTTGAGCGTGGTACAGCATGTCAATGCTAGACTTTGAGCTGTCAGATGTATCATCAATTGGATGAAACACATGCAAACTTTGACCATGGATGATGCAGAAAACCTTACGGAAGCCTTTAAGAGGGCAGAGTGCAAAGCCTGTGCGTTCAGGCCTTGTTTTGATCCCTGCACTACTGTATATCTTGAGTGAGTCAGATTTACTGCATCACATTGGTTATGTTTCCTGCAAATATGAGAGTTCCCGTAACAACTCAAATGAAAAGCACAGCTAGCTCATTTTTCTGTCATCGTGGAAGATGGCGGGGTGACACTGGGAGTGGGTCAGACTTCATTAAAATGGTGCTTTCCTTTCACAGAGAAGTTATCAGTTGCATAAAACATAACTTGCTGCTTTGTTTTGTTTTGTTTTCAGAAAGGAGGTTGGGTTAAAGGATCTGATAGTTTCATAAAGTATCAGTCATGATAATTTTGCAACTGTTTTGATTTTGACCTCTGCAACATCCTGTGCCACAGGATTTGTGGCACAATTTAGTTAGGCACTCTGCGATTATCATCGACAATGCGGAAAGTATTGTATCACTGCACTGAGGAGGTTTTCCTGACATTTTTCTCTTTATGAGATGAGTTCAGATAGACCCATGTACCAGGAGACGAATAGGACTTACTCTAAGCTCAGCATATCCTGTAGCATATGGTGATCTTTGCTTCCTATCCACACAGAGATCTGTCTCAGTTTGTGAAAAGTTTTCTTGAAGGTGAACAAAAAGGGTGTCATTTCTGCCTAAAATCACGTAGGAATTTCAGCTAAGAGAAAGTCAGAAGAGCTGGAAACAGAGTGAATGAAAGGCAGAAGCAGGAGGAGGTAGGGAGACTGTGCAGGGATGCGCTCGCTGAGCAGGGAAGCGTGTCGTGGGGAGGTGGAGGCAGGCCAGTGTGCGGGCTGGCACAAGCCGCGGCGCTGCGAGGGGGGTGTCAGAGCCCTTTCCGGCCTCCCTTCTGCGAATTTGTGCCCTGGTGAAACTAACTGACCTCTTCTTTGGGGAAAATACATTTTTTCCTAACATGAGTGAATTACAGCTTTTAGGAACAAGTCAGAAACCAGGTTTCCCAGCATCCTGAAACCCAAGGAAGAAACTAGTGAAAACTGAAATACTATTCCCAGACTGTAATAAATAACTCTCTTCATACATGTATCTCAAAGCACTGTAGGAGGGAGCATAATTCTCATTATTCCCATTTCATAGATTTGGGTATGAACTTTGTCATTTGGATGTAGTGGAGATAAATGTTAAACTCATTTGCCTGCATCACAAAAAATGACAACTTTTCTCTGTTAGAATGTGAAGTTGCAGCTTTGTAAATTTGTTTAAATTACATTTAAACATTGAATTAATTAAATTACCATTTTACTGGAAGACTAGGAGGAGAATTTAGTAAGATGTGACAAACCACAATAGCTCCAGTTTAGGCAAAAGATATTTAAAAAATGAAAGTAATTTAACTTCTATAAAAAAAGGATGAGATAGTAACATACTTAGTAATATCTGTTCTGATTTCTTCTCAGTAATATTACTATTGCAACCTTAAAAAAATTAGGTGGGTGTTGCTATATTAAGATGTTATGATTAAATAATACTAAACAATGCATTAAATACGTGTCATATATTCATCTAAAAGCATTTAATATGGCTTCACTGACACCAGTGCAACTACACAGATCTATGTCAGCTGACAGTTTGGTCCACAGGATTTGATATACTGTGCTTGATATTGGAAATTCATTGATTTTATCTTAAAAAATAGAACTTTTTTTTTTCAGTTGCAGAGAGCTGCGAGATGTGTTCAGGTCTCTCAAGGCAGTAAATTTATTTTACTGTTGTGAGTGGGTATTGTCCGATGAACTGAACCTACCCTGAAGAAAGGTAAATATTCAGTACTGCTTACGGTATACAGTATAAAATAGCATCCAGTATTAAAGCTTATCAAATATCACATTGCCAAATGAAACTGTTATTTACTATTACCTGTGTATAAAATTGTTTGCTTGTCAGTCAGTGTCACCCAAGGACAGCGATATTTGCTGCCAGTGTGTTGGGGGTCTGTTCCAAGTACTTTCTTTATGAGGGAGTCGGTGGACAGATGATTCTGAACTCGTGAATTACTGGTGGATCAGTGAGTTATTTCTTCTCTCCACTTTCCAAAATTGAGTACTTCAGGAAAATATAGCTTATTTACTTTAGTTTTTCTTAAAGTAGAGCTAGAGAAGATCGACTTTGACCTTGCACAGAGAAGGTTGTCAAGTAGGATCTTGCTGCAGGGATGTTCTGTTTTTTGGGAAACTTTTGCACGTGACAGTGGATAGTTTGCTTTATTTTTATTTTTTTCTTCTTTTGGAAGTAGTTAACGGGAGTGGAGTTTAAGAGCCCTTAATTCCCAATATTTTCTGTAGGCTGGGCTTCTGAGTGGGCCACAGCTTCCATCTGGTCCCGTGATGCTCACTTTTAGAAAAGGGAGGCGTGCAGTCGTATCACGTTTGTCCCTCGCAGGAGAGGTTGCGCAGGCAGGTAGTTGAGAACAGAGTGAGGCAAATGGGAGCACAGCTTAGTCACGCTTTATCTCCTGTGACAGTATTTCCAGTTATTTTAAGTTTTCCTTCATTAATATTTTGATGAAAAATAAACAGTTGCCATGGAAACTACTTCAATGCTTAATGATTATTCAACACTACATTTTTTTCCATTGAATATACCTTCAGAGAAAATTTGCAAACACCTATACCTAAAGACTTCTCAGTGTGATCGTTACCTTCCTCCTCATGAAACAATATCATCCCACAGTCTCCTTAAATTGGATCATTTAAGAGGCTGTCATGATCTACTCTATCTCATGTAGCATCCCTGATTGCATGTTTCTAAAAGCACAGGTAGGGTAGTTTCTTTAAAATGTTTAACAGATTTCTGCAGGAAGAGAGCATTTGGGCAGCCCAGGAGAAACTTGTACAACCCAGAGAAAACTAACTAAGGCTTCAGCTGCTCACCAGCTTTAGTTAGGTATACACCTGCGACATTGCCTAGACATTTACTAATAGAAGAAACAAGCTTTTGTTACCGAAATCAGTTTTTATCATTTTCAGGTTGTTTTCAATTTATTTTGTGGAGGAGGTTTAGTGAGAATAGACCAAGCACTCCATTATAATTCAGCTACGCTGATTCTTTCCAACCTTTGTTTAACAGTTTTCATAGAAACACACAAACAAACAAAACTGAGCAAACATTTATCTGTTTGGGGGATTTTTTACTCCTTTTTTGTTTATTTTTCCATTACTGTCTAGGAGCAGAAGCTGATCTTTTTCACACTGGCATAAATAATTTAAAAAAATTAAGGAAGAAAAGTAAGCAGTGTAAGAAGCTATTTCATACAGTACTATCAAAAACTGAGAAAGATTAGGTTGTGAAATAATTTCTCACAAGTTAAACACTCCTGTAAGTAAGCATTTTGAGTGAGATATTAATAAAAGGTTGAGTAATCAACAATGAAATCTTTTTTTTGGTGAACATCACTAGGAATATCTTGGAGAAAGAAAATAGGTATCTTTAAAATATGACTTAAAATTTTCATGACTGACAGACCTCATTCTCGGGGAAGTACAGCCCTACATTTAGCAGGTACTGATCAAAAACCTTTGAAAAGGACAACACAAATGTTCTAATGTCAGACACAATTGCATCATATCTAGAAATACCTTTTTTCTCTTTAGTTTGCCTCTGATGAAGTGTTTCAAACTAATCTCATTTGTTAAGGAGAGGTGACAGGAAGTGGGATAGTGGGGCCATTTAAGAACAGTTTGAAAAGTAAAGTAGCATAAATATGTGGAATGAACTATGAATGAAGGGATATACAAAATATGTAAGGCAGAAATATGTGCTGCAATTATAAACATAAAAAGTAGGGAGACGAGCAATTAAGAGAAATGTTAGCTGCAGAAACCCTAATGAAGAGGGTGGTGAGACCTAAATTGGTTGCGTGGTTGGTCTCAGTTGTCTTCCTGCTGTTCTGATGAGATCAATTGTGAAAATTCATTCTGTTCAAATGCAGTCAGAAATTCTCATTTATTCTCTAGAGCTGTCCTGTACACTGCAATACAAAGTAAAAAAAAAACAATTACTTTTTCTTTTTTTACTGGAGCTGGACAAAATGGTTTATTGCACAAGTGAAAACGCAAGTTTCATTCTGCTTTGTTGCAAGAAAATACAATTATTTTCCAATGCATTTCCACATTGGGTTTTTCACCCATTTAGTATTTGTTGTCTGCTGCAGAATTTCAAGTGAATAGGACAGAACAGCCTTAATCTGTACTTTACTGTTTTCCTTGTTGTATTACAGAGACTGTTGATTCTTACAGTCAAGTGTGTTGCTTATGTTTCTTTGAAATTGGTTTTCCCCTGCTTTTTTTAGCTGCAATTTTGTGTTACTGAACATTAATGCTGGATGTTTTTTACAAGGACAAAGAATAGACTGATAATTTGATGTTATAACTTAGAAAACTCAGATTTTGGAGGTTTCAGATGTTTAAAGTCATCCAAGGTGTCAAAAGAGACAGTTAATGGTCAGTCACAATTAATATATATGTATATAAAATACATATAAAAATATTGATTATATATATATATATGTATGATATAATATATAATAATGATGTTATACCTTTGGACATATCCTACTCACCAAGTCCTAAATCCTACGCCTGGTTATGCTTCACAGTCCCACAAAAGTCTAGTTTGTATTTTACAATATTTGAAGAAATCTGTGTTACAACTTGGAAGTTTCTGTGTGTGTGATACGGTTAAAATCATAGGTGACTACAAAGTCATGTGGAACACAGTATCAAGATATATGATATTCACTGTAAGAGTAAGATGAAAATCAAGCACCCTCTGTCTTAAGTTTTCTGCAAAATGTAAGTAGTAGGAAATACTGTGTAGTGTATGTTGTGGTCTCTAAACATCTACATGTAGACTAATATAATTAAGCAGCTTTTCAAACTCATAGTTTGAATAGAAATAATGTTTTTGGATCAAGAGAGAATGCCTTTTTGAAAGATATTCTGTAGTCAAACACAATTTTGGAGGCTTAATACAGAAATAATGAGATAAAAATGTCTGTTCTTTGTCAATAGAGGTCAGGCATAACGAGTTAGTGGTCCCTTCTGTCCTCATAATCTATGGATCCATCCGATCAACTTTCTGAGGATACATGGTTTTCTCAGGTTAAACATTCTTCTTATGAAATGGTGACTGTTGATGACTAGTTCTTGGTTTTCTTACCAGGTTCCCTCTGCTTTTTTAATTATCATCATTGATCTGTATAAGTGGGTCTGCCAACAATTGCCAACTTTGATTAAAAATTATATCCTAGACTCTAGAGGGGTTATTGTGCAATTTTACTTGATTAGCGGACTGAATACAGGTTTAATGAGAAAATCCTTTCTATCTGTAACCATGTGAGAAATATGTGATGTGTCACAAGATCGTTTTACTTTCCATACTGAGATGTAACTGTGATCTTCCAGGTGTGTTGTTGCATCTGAGCCTTCAATAACAAGAGGAAGAGTCGAGAGCTCTTTTTCTCACTCCCATATCCACTCCTGAGAGTTGTGGCACCATCTTTTCTTCCATCCCTCCATCAAGTATCTAAATGGGGGCCTGATAGTTACAGCAAGCTCAGTGAAGCAGACAGTCTTCCTCCTCTCCAGACTTTTTTGGGGGAAACCAACCCCCCTTTGCTTAGGAGCGAGATGAATATAAAAGAGTCTATGACTCGGATGTCAAACTTTCTCCTCACATGTACCATTAATCTCTCCATTATATCAGTGGGAATCCCAAGACCCTCCCTAAAGTGTAGTGCTGATAGAAGTGAACTTAAATTTAGCACAGTGAGGTTAACACCAGAATCAGGCCTGTTTCCTAACCTGTGTTCAGAGCTGGGAGGAGAAAAGAATAGGGAAATAATTGGGACTAGGTTCTGGCTTTTCTAGCCAGTGGTGCTGGAATGGAACAATTGGAGAGGCTGAATTGGAACAAGAAATCTGAGAGGGAGTCGGGAATTTGGGCTGGATTATTGCTGGAGCCCTATGGGGCTCCATGGTGGAGCAGCAGCCTGACCAGCCTTGCAAGTGATGGGAAACTGGCTTTGAGTTCTCCAGCTTCCTTTGGGAAGCTGGCTGACCCTCAGCCAGCCCTACCAGCTGCCCCATTTCTCCACCTTCCTGGTTATCTCAGCCCTGTCCGCAACACCTGCAGTGGCCTATTCAGCACTGGTGCTTCTGACCCCTTTCTGCAGATCCCAGGGAAGTTTTCTCTTCTCCTTTCCAATTCCATGTGCTTGTCTGTAGGCTCAGATCCCATCTTTCCCTCAAAGTAACCCCCACTGCTTTGCTCAGTAAGTGTACTCAGTTACTGAAAGTGAATCTGATGGATACAACAAGCTGAAGGAAAACAGCACAGGAAAAATGAAATCCTCTCTCCCTTTTCCCCCCAAACAGAGAGAAGTCATTCTGTGAGCAACAGGGCTAATGAAGCCTCGTTTGTTATATATTTGTATCTCACAGTTGACATTTCTAGTGTTGGTTGAAATGAGATAGTGTGCTCAAAACTTACAGAGGGAACAGGAGGAATGAACAGACCTGCAGAAAGACAGGCGCAGACACACACTTATGCACATACGGTGATCAAATGGGTCTTGCTTCCCTGAAACAAAAAATGAAATTGGGCTAAAATTGAACTCCAAAGGAATGGGGAGGGGGACAAGGGAGAAATAACTTTGATCTTTCCAGCAGGATACAAAAAAAATCTCTCCTCCGGCAGATCTATCTGAATATTTAAGAGATACTGCTCTCCCCATGACATGCCCCTACATGAAACAGAAGTGGTGGGAAGTGCAACAGCCAGGCGAGCACAGAGCACATCTCTCCTGTCCCTGCCTCCCACCAAAGACAGCAGTTAATCTGCCTGGCTTCCAAACAGAAAGATTTGCTCAATATGCTAATCCTCTGCCATCACTAGCTGAGACATCCTCTGCCTTTCCTCACCTGTGGGATTTGCAGCTGTGTTGCACATACACAAGTCATCCACTCAGGTCAATGACATTGATAACTTTAGCTTTGTAGCTGGGGAAGGGAGTATCAAAGAGCCAGTGTCTGCAAGTTGCTTCCTTCATGCTCCCGGTGATTGAGAGAGGTTTTGTGGGCCAAATGATGTTTGCCACTGGTTTCTCAGCTGATGGCACTTTAGCACAGGAGTCATCCTGGAGTCAAAAAACACTGAGGTGATTTAGTACCTTACATGTGAGGTTAATTATCAGGACAGTAGGACTAAAGACACCCCTTGGATCTTGGCTGGGGAGGGTGCCCTGGCATTGCCACAAATTGGGAATGAGGGCATTCGTGTGACCTTACTGTCATTTTACTCTGTCTTTTGCAGGGTTGCCCTTAAGCTGAAAGGAAAAAATGTCAAAATCTAGGACTGTGCAGTCATATGAATAAAGTTATCTATCTCTGCAGTTCTTTTGTCATTGCGTAATCACCTTCAGCAGCTTCAGCAAATATGTGTGGTTAAAGAAATGTAAAGACTGATATGGTATAAAAGTCAGGTAAAGACTTTGATCGGCTTCCTTTGGAGCTAATGTTAAGAATGCCGTCAAATTCAGTGGCACAGACTTGGCTGGAAATAATGATTTATACTGGTAGAGATATCCGCTATCCTGTTGGGGGAGAAGAAAGGGAGGAACAGGGGCAGATGTTAGGCTGGGGCCAGGTGAGGCAAGGCCAAGGGTTAGGAACCAGCAGGGACTGAGGCAAGAAGGAGCTGAGAGCGAGTGTGGCGCAGAGAGAGGCAGAGCCGAGCACCGATAACCAAGCTTCAGGTAGCAGGGACACTGAAAGGAGATACAGCAGGCTGCGCTGAAGGCAGATTTTGATGGAGAGTTAGATGTGGCTGCTGCTGTGAGTTAAAATGAGTTGGTCAGAGCTAATCACAGCTGACTTGCTCTGTGAGAGTTTATTCCAGCGTAGCCTTCAGGAGCAGGACGGGCAGATCGGGGTCATCTCTGTCACTGCTCCCAGCTGGAGAGTAACTCCTCCTCAGACGCCCTGGCTCAGCACCTTGTGTGGGTACTTCCAAATTGTTTTAATCAAAGTGTCAGGGTTGTTGATCCACTTCTATTTTAATTGCTGCCTGGCTGTACTGCTGGTGATATTGCCTGTTGGGAAGGAAAGAAGCCTTTGGAATGTGTCTGTAAAACAGAATTGTGTTGAAGTGTTTGATTTTGGATTGCAAATCTGAGCAGTCCTGTCCTAAATCAGTTCTGTCTCTCACTCTCCTTCGGTGAGCAGAGAGGTTTGGTTCTTAAAAAGTTTCCAGAAGAAATTAAATTGAAACTGATATGACTACAAAACATTTTGCTGTGATGAAACTATGCACTATAAGACAGAGTGCATTTTCATAAAGAATTGGCTTCTAACTACTTAATTTTCTATTAATTTGGTGATATGTTTCAATTTGATACTTCATAGGAGAGTATCCATGATCGCCTTAATATTTTTCATTTTTGTTTTGGTTTATAAATTGTGCACATGTATATATTAAATATTCATGGTTAATATTTGTTGAAAAGTGTTAATAAATAAATTATGTTTTAAAATAAAAATCATATATTTTTTCTATTGTAATGATTAAAATACCTCAAGATGTGATTTATTTTCAGTTTTTTATGCTTCTGATTTGAAATTTCACTTCTTTTTTCAACTTGGCCTTAGACATTAGACTTGTCAGGAAATACTGGATGAGGTTCTGATTTCCCAAAAGGATTTGCAAGAGTCCAGCTTCATTATCTTAAGTGAAGTTTTGTTGCTATGTGTGAGATGAATCTTACCTACTGACTCTAATCCTTTCTTTAAGGTTGGTTTGTGTTAATAATGTGTAAGGCTTTTGTGTATACTTAAAAAAATGGAGGAATAGTATTGACCTTCCCCATGTTCTAGCTAATCTTATTTTAAGTCCTGACAATACTTGTATTCATTCTAGATTTTGCAATCTAAGCATATCCTAATGTTTAAGCCTAAATGTAGCTGAGACCATTTCAAGTTTAGTGCATATGTTCTGCTCAGTGTTTTCACAAGTTCGAAAGTGGCAGTTTGAAAATGGCTTAGGATCAGCCTCTACAACCCTTAGTCCTAGAAGGTAGTATTTAACCCTATGATTTGTTCCATTTTATGTAAATAATGGTGACAAAATTGTTAACATGCTACAGTGCATGTAAATATGAAACAAGAAGTACAGAACACTTCAAAAATCTGAGGTTTTTAACCATTCAAAATAAGGTTTCTTGAAACACGAAAATTACTGTGCAAAGTCAGTCTTGTTCCTACTAAAAAGGACAATATAAAAAGATGTAAAATCCAGAGTAAAACTAGCTCAAAAGACTATGCTTATTGGCATTTACTCTCAGTTCTTCTCAGGAGACCTGCTTGGCTAATCTGGTGGCATCCTTTGTGACACTTATCCATAGGGCATAAAATAGCAGTTGCCACCCACCTTGAGCAGGTTGTTTTTGAAGTGTTTGAAGGCAAAACAAAAAAGTACCCTGCCATTAGTGGCAAGCTGGAATTTTATATCCACTTGTTTTTGACAGTTATAGTTGAAGCTGTCACTTACTATTTTTTCAGGGCCTTTAAAATGGATCTTTTTACGTGTTAACATGAATACATTAAAGTGGAAAAAATCCCTGCCGCTTTACTGGGTGCTAGTTGACACATGAAGACCTCTGTATTCAAGGCGCACACAGCACATGTGATTAAAATAGCAATTATAGCTCTGTGTTAAGCATTTGAAAGCATAAATTAAAGAGGATTGGTAATCTTTTATATTCCTAGCATTTCTCTTTTCCACACATTCCAGCCCAGGATCTCTGTAAATTGGAGCACTTAAAAAGAAGGGCAGCAAATACTGTACAGCTGTTTTTGTGATAAAAAATGCAAAATGATTCAACTTGTATCACACTAAGCTGAATAGTATCCAAAACAGATTTTTTTTTTCAAACAGGCTTTTGTAAATGAGGACAGAGTACCCAGATTTCATAGATGGCTTGAAAACTGCAAGCATGGTTTCTTAGTTGTATGGGACTGGAAGGCATCTCCTGAGTCATCAGATTTAAGTCTGCCACTACCACAGGCTCTGTGTCATGAAATCCTATTTCTAAAACCGTATCATGACCTCCATTTTATAAAAGCCCACTTTATAAAGAGGGAGGCTTCTGGCTGCAGTGTACTACACGTTCACTCCAGTGACCTCTTTCTGCATTGTTCTTTTCTTCAAGTTCTGCGCGTGTATGCGAGTGGCTTGTGTTTGTTCCCTTACTGAACCGTGCATGAGCAGCAAAGGGGAGGCTGGCTGTGACCCAGAAAACTCCTACAAGCTACTGGACTAGATGCCAAGTCAAGAGGAAAGGGATCCATTAGTCCCAGAGTAGATCCTTTTCAGACCTTTGTTTTCTCTGTTTTTTCTTCTAATTTTCTAATTTCTAATATTTCTAATTCATGTTCAAATAAATCTCACCTTTAACATTGAAAAGTCCTTTTGGTTCTGTGACTGTGATGAAAAGGCAGAGGCATTCTGCCATAGTCAGCGTCTTTCTTCACATGTATGCAGAGGGGATTCTGGTATATTACTGCAATTAAATATGATATAGAGAACCCAGCAACAAGATTCATGATTCTTTAAAACCTGGCTAAAATGAGGCATGTCAATACCCCAAAGAGCAGCTTTGGCAATCAAAAAAAAAAACAGCAACGCCCTTCATTCTATGTGTTTGTGCTTCAACAGCAACCGTTACGTAGAACTTTCCCATTTTCCACTTCCAATTAAATTCTAATATTGTGTTCCTTATACTTAATCTACGTAATAACTTTGGAATAATGTGAGTATGGCAGTAACATCATTTGGCTACAAAGGTAATTGAAAAGTGTTTTTCATGAGAATACCATGCTTTCTAATTTTCTTTGGCTATCTTATGTGAAATCTATTAAACATGGTGAAGAAGAAACTCCTCACTGTTGCTGGTCAGTATAGCCTAAAGTCTGAAAAGTGATCTGAGAAGACTGCAGTGATGTCCATGGCAAAAATTCAGCTCTCTTGGAAACATAATTTTCTCTCTTTGTGTACAATGGACTGTTGCATTTTTATGGAAACATTTAGAAGATTTCCTAATTAACTTTGCAACTCCTGCTCAGTTACTGTATTTATGATTCTTCATTTTTCACAGTCAGCCTTATTATTATTTCTTACTGTTGAAATGCAGCTTCCCATCCTTACAGAGAGAATTTCCTTACACACGTGCAATTACTACTGTTTACTGTGTTTTTTAATTCTTTTCCTTTTTTTCTCCTTCTTGGTTTCAGCATTCATTTCCTTATTCTTATACACAGTTAACTGTCCTTAAATACAAGCTTAGTCCAAAAATAGACCTGTTTAAGAATAATTTCCTGCATACCAGTCTCATGGTTTAGCTATAAAGCTGAATGACTGTGCTTTCTTCAGTTTATGTCAGGGCTATATATTGTGAACTCCCCTTTAAACTAGGATATAAACTTGTAAAGGAAATAAATTTACTCACATGAAAGAGGTGTGCTAAGGGCTCTTTGTTATTAATTTACCAAGTAAAAGATTCTAACTCATGAAATGGGAATGAATCACAAGAGCTTTTGCTGATTCTATCTTGTGTTTTGTAAGATAGCGAAAATAAATATTTTTTTATCCATTTATGGCGGTGATTGTACAATGTGTATTGAGAAACATCTTGTTTCTCTTTGCAGGCTTTTGTGGAAGCAGATACAACAATACAATCCTTAGGAAAACTGCATCAGGCAGAGAGGTTAGAGGAGGGTAAAAAGCTGAGAAGTGGGGGGACAGAAGGCCATTATTTGGAGGAAAGGTATATGAGACTCGCTTCCCCACTGGCACTTTCAAATGATTATCTAGCAGATGGGAAAGGGCTTAATTTTGCTGCAACTATTTCATACAGCATTAATTGCCATCCATAAATTTTCTACTTTAAAACATCAGATATACTCAGAAAGGCAACTCTAAGATTGGTATAATTTAAATGACTACCTTTTGAGCCATACAGAAAAAAATGAGGGTTAATTTCTTTCCTGGCTGTGATGGCATTACTGGTTGTGGCGACCTACGTGTAGGGGGGTTGGAATGAATCAGTATAAAGAGCTGGAAAGTACAGTGCAGGGCTGACTGGGTCAGGACGGCGTGCTTGCTAACGCTGTGGCTGGGCCTTGGAACAAAAGCTATGAGCAAGCAGAAGGTAATTCACTGCTGTTGTCTGCTGCTAGTTTCCATGCTGTCTGGGGAGGGAACTTGCTGGTTATCTGTATGGATGTAGGTTTTACTTTACTGTTCTACATTAGTGACTGTATTGACACTATTTCATTTCTTTTGAACATGCTGTATTGTGGCACTTCAAATATTTGAATGTTGAAATTCATCACAGGTTGACTTTCTACATTTAATTTGAAGTGCTGTAGGATCCGCCATAAGAAACAGCATTGCTGAGGTGGGACTTGATCTGATAGTGCCAAAACTTTGGAGTTTCCCCTTTGTGGAAAGCCTTTTACAGCCTATGTGAGAAGGGGTGCTCTGAACGAGAATCTCCCAAACGCAGGCTAGAGCCTTAGAGGGATCTAACGGGGATCTGTGACATCTACAGTCCCATCAAGAATCTCCTTGTAGGGTAGGAACAGAGATGACTAGAAATGGTTTCCATCTCTTCCTCTGAGAGTTCACGTTTAAAGTAATGATGTCTCATTACAAAAATGTACTAAGACATTGTTAGTGCAACACACAACAGATTGTATCAGACATTCTCTATGCCACATTTGAGCTTATCTCTGGATGACTGAGAGAGAATGAAATAAATGTTACCCAAAAGGTAAACACTTCAGAGTTTCTTCTTCATAGTCTTCTCAATGTCATTAAAGTGCAAAAATTTGTCCCAGGAATAACAAATTCTTGTTATATCCAGCACTATGAGTCAGTTTAGCAGGATAAGACATTCTGTGTTTCCGTATGATCATTTTGTCTTTCCATATCAAGTTAAGGAAGCATTTACCTGAGTGCCAGCTGAAATGACTGTGAATATATTTTGACCAATCATTGTGGAAAAGGCCAAACTTTGTTATCATACAGTTAATTAAATAAAGTGTGTAGCTAACACTGGCTACTACTTTGTGGACTCCTGTTAAGAGTTTCAGCTCTGGTAAATTGAAAGTGGTCTTAGGAAATTGTTTTAGGATTTTAGATGAGGATTTTAGACATGGTTCGGATAATCTATCTGTATGTATTCTGGCTGTCAAAAACAATTTAGCTGGAGTTGTGTTTAAACCAAATTTAAACACTCTTCAAATGCCAGTTAAAAAGTCAGTGTAAACAAAGCCTTTGCTTCCTTCTGCAGTAACATTGTTGTTAATGAGGGAACTGTTAGAAAAAGGCCACTGCAGTAAGCTGAGCAAAGCTGTGCCTGACATGATTTTTAACAAACTGATTTTTTTTATTAATGTTTCTCCAGTTCAGCTGGTTGTGATTTTTTATGCTTTTTATTTTTTTGAGTGTGCTATGATTTTGATTACTTTTTCAGAATAGCTCTTGTACCCCAAGAATCAAGAGCTACTGAGTCTTGGTTTAAAAGGACAATTTTGTATAACAGCTTTCCATGTAATAGCTGCAATTTGGGTAGTGTTTCTTCCAACACCACTATTTCAGCAGTTCAAGGGCATTCTAACTTCCTGCCAGTTGCCTCTTTCCTGGGAATTTGAGATTGTAGTTTGATTCTTGTCCTCTAGGCAGAGCCACAGTTTGGTAGTAAATGTAAGTCTCAGATGACCCTGGTAGCTTGGAAGAGGGCCTGCAAGAAGAGGGAGAGCTATTTGAACACTTACAAAAGAGGTGAAATGCACTCCTTTGACCTAACAAATTGCTAAAAATCCTAAGAATATTACACTTGCAAATTCAAATTAGCTTCTGTTTCCAAAATGGTTGAGTTGCCTGCTCACCTTTCCTACTATGATATTTTGCATTTCGATCCCTGAACTTATTTATTGTCACCCCTTGGAGAGTATTCCACTTCCGCCAAATGGCTTGAATGTTTAAAGAGACAAAAGTATCAAAGTAACTAACACAGACAAAGGTGTCTAGATTGTAGGTCACAACAGGAGTCTACATGAAAGATCTGCTGATCTTCATGATCAATTTGAGCCAACTTAGCCCACAGATAGCTTAAACCAAACTCATCTGACCTGAGGCACATGACAAGTACCACCAAAAGTTTCTTGAAGCCCAAGGAAAGAGCACTTCTATTTGCAAACAGTTCTATACAGACAGTGCAGAACTTCTGCAGAGATAATGGAGAAAAAGTCTTATTCTTGATTTTGACAAACTATTTATTCATGTAATGAATGGTGTGCAAAATGTTGTGTTTTGGAGGAAGTGGGAAGTGTTGAGTGGTTTAATTTTGCTGCTACTATTTCGTACAACATTAATAGCTATCCATAAATTTCCTACCTTAAAATGTCAGAATTACTCAAGAAAGCATTAGTAGGACTAGCATAATTTAAGGTGATTACCTTTTTGAACTGTGCAAAGATAATTAACCCCAGGAAGAAATAATATTTTTTGTTGCTTATGTGTACATATTCTCATTATTCGTGTTGTAATTTTGTATAGTCTATACTTGTACTGCTGTGTTTGTAGAAATATATTGATTTGTAGGATTTGTTTTACTGTTGGATGAAAGTGTAATGAAAGAGCAGTTTGGGGCATGATTCAAAGCCTCCTAAAATCAATGTGAATCTTTCTATTGACTTTAGTGGGCTTTGAATCATCTTAAAAAAATATGGCGATATAAAAAGATAGTTTTGCTTCAGACTGTCTTCACAGACAGACTTTGAGCATATGAACTGATAATGCATTATTTTCAAAATTGTTTCTTTCCAGGGTTAGGTTATGGACCCCTTCCTTTCCCTCCAAATTTGAAAATTGGACCAGTGTGAAAAATTTGCTTGAAAGTATTTCTCATTTTGAATCAGGGGCTGAGTCCAAGAACCCAAGAGCAGAATTTATAGAACTAGCTGTAATGGCAAATGAGAGCCTTCTTTTTAGCTCTGAAATAGTAGGTAAAAAGAGAAATATTTTTTGACCTGTTCCTAAAGGAAAATACAAAGTGGTTCCATTTGACCAATGATCTATCTGGATCATCTTCTGATTCCTCAGAAGGAAGTATAAATGCGTATAATGGACAAGTATTCAGTACTGTGATTTCCTAACCTTAGGCATACAGTGGCAGGCATTTCTCTTAAGTATGAAGGCTGATTGTAGTAATCTCATAAATTATTCTTCTAGATAGTTTAACCACAGACATCTTTTAATCCTGCCAAGTTTCCTGTCTCTGTGATATCTTATGACATTGAGGCATACAATCAATTTACATACAACTTGAATGCAAGGCGAGCAAGAAATGGGGGAGGTTAATACAAGGAAAACTCTCTCTGCCATGATAAAATTTTTCTTGTATGAAGGCTGAATAATCATGACCTAATTATGTGAAAAGGAGACGACTGCTCATACATTCTTTTGTGTGTATTAAGAGGTGCTTGTCTGAACCCTGATTTAAAAAGACTGAATATTTATCAAGGTATTCACTTATTTAAGAAAGTTGGAAGCAGTCCAGTTGGTAAGTCTGAAAGACATGCCAGCATACCAAAAAAGCCAGGAAAAAATCTAAGATATTTAAGGGCCTCCTTATTTCACTTTGTGAAGTCAGTAGCCAGTTTTTCTTTCTTACATATCACATTTATGCTTTCCTCCTGAAATGAGACTAGTCTTTGTGCTGTATAACTGATGAACATCAGCATGGTTGCGCTGTTTTCTGTGGGTGACTTTTCCCAAATTGTTTGAACATGCAATCGTTTGGGGCAAGTACAAAATGTGAAATATAGTAGAAACGCCTTCATTTTCCTTGTGCTTATGCTCCTGAAGCCTCTTTCACATCAGTGGGTTCCCACTGACGTAACTTAGGGGACAGTTTGGCGCCTCAGTTCCCAGCGGCGAGCGCAGTGCAGAGGCAAGCCCTCTTCTGTGCCGGCTACGCTGCTGGGTGCAAGTAAATGCCAGAGAATTACAGAGAGCCTAGTAGATCCGCAAGCTCATAGCCCTTTCTCACCTTGCAACCTTAAACTTGTTCCAAATTTGAGGCTCTGAAGCTTGTTTCACAGTGCAGGCCCTTGGCGTCCACGCTCACTTGTCATGTATCGCTTCCCGTCTCTGTTAAGCTTCTCCTTTCTCCAAACACGACCGTGCGTAGGTCGCGGCACAGGCAGGCACGGGACCTTTCCCTTTGGGGTGGCTCGGCCCGCCGCAGGGCGGCTGCTGCGTGCGAGGCGCTGGGTGCCCCAGGAGGGGGGCCGGAGCAGGCAGAGAGGCGTTAGGGGCCTGGGGACCGGCGTGGAGCGACCGAGGCGGCGAGAGACCCACCACTCCTAGCTGGCAAACTCATTTAAGGCGGCATCCCTTAGCCTTTGCTGGAGCCCGGCACTGTTCCGGCTTGGTTTCGCCTCTGGGCTAACTCTGCGCAGAACAAACTCAAAGGCATCAAGGAAAAGTGGAACAGTAAAATGACTAAAATCATTGCCGTGCTTTGAAAAATGATAGGTAAGACTCGAGAGTCATGTTTGTGATCCAGCATGTGTATCTGTCATTTCAAAGATGCTAACTCTGAACAGTTTAAAAAACTGAGGAAAAGTAAAAATAGAAGGGAAAAACAAACATGACAGGAAAGTACAAACTATGGTTTGGTGAATTTTTCTTGTCTCTGCAAATTGAGAAACTGATGTTAAGCTGCCAGTAAAAGGCTTGAATTTTGAGTATAATTGAGTTTTTGAGTATAATTTTAGTTCTTGTTCAAGCTTATACAGTGCTGCTAGATACATATTAGGAAAGCGCCCGTAGTGAATAAGTGCTCCCAGACACCCTGTACGAAAGCAGTTTTGCCCTTGCTTGTGGCCATGGGTTAGATGCCTGTCAGGCAGTTAACAAGGGGAACACAGAAACAGATGGCGAAAGCCACACTGTGCCAGACCAGAGAGAGTTCACTGTGCTGCCAAGAGAAATATGTTCCATCCGGGTCATTCACTTCTAGTGCATTGGAACCAACCAATATAATGAGGGAACTGATCCCTTTGGAGCAAACCTTCTGGTTGCGGATTTGAAAATCACCCTTAAAATGGATATTGCAGGATACTGGGCAGAAGGAAGTCTCAGCGAACAGTGAGGGGGAGATTGCCCAAAACTGGGCTTTAAGCAGAAGGCAGGAATACTCACCAGCAGTGTCACCTGCCTGCCTGACTAACATCCCCCCTTTCCTGGGCACCGAGGCTGGGCAGGCTACTCTGCAAAGGGAGCAAGGGGAAATACTAAATCTTTTCTCGCATGGTCTCTCAGTTTACTGCAGGGGGAACTGCAGTGGTTCAGCGGCACCATCTTTATACTGGAATAATTTTGAGTTTTAAAAGGAGATTCTCTGTCATGCAGTGAAAGGTGGGCACTTGGTTATACCTGTGCTTTGAAAAACTCCCTCTAAAAGAATCATTGCAAAGACCTGAGTGTTACAAGCTTTAAAGGGGCTCACCACCATCCACTACCATTAGCTGGTCCTCACTGGCTTTCTTCTTTGCATGATTTAGTCCTAGGTTTCTATCCATCACCTACTGATTAACAGAAATGTTTCCCCTGACTTCACTGGAAACTAGGTTCATCTCTAAGGCCTGGCATCCAAAAACACTTCAGTGCATGTTTTGCCACATGAATAGTTGTATCATTTGCGCCTACAGATAAAGAAGCTTATATGTTTGCAGGATACTAATAGAGGTGAATAATTAAGAAGGGGAAAAAGGCTGCTCAGAGCTTCGGCTTAACTGGAGAATAATAAAAAAGACAATATATGTCTTATGGTGACTGCTTCTATCACTCTGAAAAATAATAATAAATACTATTATTTTCATCTGAATACTGCATACTGCAAATTTATCTATTTTCTATAATATAACTATGAAATGCATGCAACTATAGCTATAAATACATTAAAATCTGTAAAACCTGTCCAGTTTCTTCCTAAAACCTCTCTTTGAAGTGATTCTAATTGCACAAACAAGTACTTTCATTTTCAAAACTAATTTGACAAGCTGCATTTGAACACCAACTCCTCCCATCACTTTGCTTAGGTAAGTACTGATTACTACTATTAAAAATTATTTGTAATATGTATATATGCATATTTATATTTAAATAAGTAAAATTAGATATTTTTCCTCATGGATTAGCTTGTTTCATTTTTTTTTAGAATTTTTGTTATTCAAATAAAAACTATTTAAGAGGTCTTATTAATTGAAAGGTGAGAAAAATATTGAGTCTGAAAAGTGAAGCCAACCTTTTTTCAAGTTGCTTCTGCAAGCAGAAAGCAGCATTTCATAAGAGTTCTTTTTTTGTATGTAATTTCAATGTTCAGTGAAGTTAAAGAATATTTTTGCATCATTCATGTATTACCTTTTTCTCATAGGCTTTGAATTCCAAGTATCTCACCAGGGTTGTTCAGACAATGGTTGTCAGAGGATATGATATGTTCACAAAATGACTAAGCATACATACTTCGTCAACATAAAATATTTTTCCTTTTTTTCTCATAAATAGAGATTACCCTCTGTAGAACTTCTTAGTGGCCCTTGCTATAACAACCACTCTGTTTTTTTCCATTTGTCACAGAATTGCATTTTTTACCTACCCAGTTTGCTACAGCGTGTTAAATCTTTTGTAGGTGTCTGTTATCTCTCATAACACCCTTCGCTTTGTCTGGCACTGAAAGCCCTGCGTGTTCCTGCTGGAAACGCACAGCTCTGTGTTCTGACTGCGTTTCCCGGGTATTGCTGTGGGATTGATGGGATACTGAGATGGAGACTTTGGAGCCCAATGGTGCTAAATTTGCAGTTTTGCAAGATGGACATGGTTGTATTTTTTCTGAGGAAGATCTGTGTTTTCTGTGGTGCCAAGGCACAGTTCTTGCATTGCTGTCTGTTAGCTGAACTTCTTGTTTTCTGGAATTACTATCTCTTCACATTTCCCTCATGTAAAAAGTCTGGAAAGTGCTTTTTTCTTCTGGCATTTGAGTATCTAAATAACCACATTCTTCTTTATGGGGAAGAAGGTTCTCTGGGATAGAGCAAATGAAACACCTCTCAAACAGTAAAGGCCTATTTTAGAGAGTTTTTAGTCACTTCCATTTCTCACTGCCCTCACTGGAACAGGAAGATGGTCAGAAACCCTGTAGCAAAATACTCAACTTACTTAAATGAATGTTCAGTGTTTGAAATGGTCTTTTGTATATTCATGTAACTCTTGCCAGGGAGTGTTAGCAGCAGAATTTCAAAATAGTTTGTTCCTAGGGCATAGTGCAAAATGCATGAATTCTTGCAACCTCTTGAGTTTGGAGAGGAGAGGCAGAGGGGCAGATCCATGAAGGGTGATATTGGGAGGTATAACTTAGCCTGTTTCCTTGCTGTTTACATCTGGCTATGAGGAAGAAGCCAAGAAATGTCTAGATTTGTAATTTTATAGGAATTATATTTTGAGGTACTTAAGAGAAGCTTGGACCTGGGAAAAGTGCTTCAGTTATATTTTAGTATAAATCATAATAAATACGTGTTCTAGTATTTATACTATATATTCCTACACTATATAGATAACACATGCTCTAATAAATATTCTAAGTATGCAAGAAAAAGAATAAATGGTATTTTATTAACAGGGAAGAAGCAACGCAGACCCTTTTGTTTTGATAGGTGTTGAAGGCCCCCAACTTTTGACTTAGGTTATATCCAAGTGTTTCTTGAGTTACAATCTAAGTCTTTGCCTTAGGACCATGGGAACCTCCATGTGCCACTGACCTGTACTCCAGCTTATAGTTCACAGCTGGAAATGAGAATGCCAACATGGTGAGTGAAAGTTAGAACATGTCTCTCTAAGCCTGCTTCATCTCAAGGATGCAACTTTTTTCTCTTAAACATCCTTTACTCTTAGTCCTAATTTTGGAAAACAGTTAATTGTGACAGAAGTTACGTGTTGTCAAAAAGATGCTTATGACATGAAATTTATAATAGACCTTGACCTAACAAATACCACCTAATACGAGTAACCAAATACACGAGAGGATTGCCATTGTCAGACACAGACCTAGTCATCTGCATGTAGTTAGTGGATCTAGGCTTAAATACATGAGAACTTTATGCCTAATGTTAAGTTTATTTATTGTATCTGTTAAGCATAGTTAGTGATTTAATTCCTATATTTTTAGAGATATGGTTTCCTGACAGAAAAATGTTGAAGATATTATTTCTCTGAAGAGTCTTTAAATAATATGAAATAGTAGTTTGGCAAAACTAACATTTATGTCTCCAAATATTTGTTTCTTTCATCTGATTACTGACATTTCCTAATGGATTTATCATTAATTCCATGTTTCCCATGTCACTGCTGAAGAATCAGAGAGTGTAAATGTAAAAAGATGAAAAAGAAGGTTGGGCAGTCAGAATACTGTCATACTAATGTTTTTTTGAGTATCAATTTGGTATTTAAAAAAATAGAGCATATAAAACTCTTTAGAGTGTTTACCCCATTTGCAGTCTTCCTTTAATCAAGCAATTTTTTGTTTGCTTTCCCACTTGTTAAAGTGTAATCTATATTCCTTCCATCACCGTGTTCTCTGTTTTGTACTGCTTTTTATTTTTCTAAAGGAGTTTGGGTTCGGTTCTTTGTAAAAGTGATCACCATATGTTCATATGAGTTAAAGTTAATAAAATGATGAATGGATCTTTGTTGCTTTAATGCATGATCATTCATTTAATTCCTGCATAAGGATGACATCTGTTCTTGATCCTTGTACTTCTACCTCTCATGAGAATCATCATCACCAATTTCTAACACATCATTCTAATTTACAGGTAATTATATATTTCTAAGAATTGCTCTAACGCTTGTTCCGGTTTTGACTGCAGTGGGCCAAAATTTTGCTGTAGAATGTGTGTTTCGCTTCCTCTTTGTATTGTGTTTGTATGTGTGAGGGAAAGTTGGGGTAAAATTAACTCCAAAACAAGCGCTATTTTTAAAAGTTTGTTTTTAAGAAATGGGATAAAGATTGTCACTTTCTAATTTCCCCAGGCTTTCTAGGCTCTTTACTATTGCTCTGCCTGAATGTGACTCTCCTTCCAGGAGACAGCTTCTCATCCCTTTCACTTAATGGACAGAAATATTTTTTTCTCTGCTGAAAATATTGATAAAGTATTTCCTTCTTCCTTTTGTTGACATCACCTACAGAAATAAAGCTGATTTTCTGTTCTGGTTATGTCCTGCTTCTTGTTTCATCCCTTTTCTCACAGGTCAGTAAGGGAAGGTACTATTGCTCCGTGTCTCCCATCCTTGGAAGCCCTAACCCACAAGTTCAGGTCAAATACACTGACATTTCCCAAAACAAAGATCCTTGGGAATGTTTTCAGTGAGCAGGGTATTTGAATAGGTCAAGTTAGAGCCTTTCCTGTAAAAGGAAGTTCTAAAAACACTTTAATTAAGATCTAATATTTTTAAACACAACCAATATAAGACTGATGTTGTCCTCTGATGAACTGACTTTAAAATTAAAATTCTTTTTGTTGAATGAAAGGTCTTTTTCCTTTAGAGAATACTTCAGATTTCAAATTCTATTGAATAGACACTCAAGCAATGTTTTATTGTGAGGTTGGATATACAGAGACCATCAATAACCACGCGACACTGAAACGTTTGGTACTTTTCTCTTAGAACTTTAGTTCCATCAGTCTTACCTAAGGATTTAGCGAATCCCCATTCAGTCCATCATAAATGGGTTCAAAAACAGAGTCTCTACATCTTTCCTGGTGGTTGGACCTTCATGATAGAGATCCTCTAATTTAAATATCCCAAATTAAAAGAATTCATAAAAGCAAGCATCTAGCATTTATCTAAATAAAAGCCTGAGTTCTTAAAGCAGGCTTGGGGGTTTAAGTGGTTTATTTTTGTAATCTGCTTAAGAGGAAGAGTGAGAGCGTTCATTATTTTTGTTTGCCAGTTAGAGCTCTCGCCCATTGTGTTGCTACATTAGTGACTGCTTCTATGATTAAAACTTGAGTATTAATTCAATTCTTAATCTTCTTTGCATGTTTGGTTGCATACAGCTAGCGGCTCACTGGAAGATTGTTTTGTGCAATGTTATGAAATCATTGTCTCCTGAATATGAGACTCCGATGTTCTAGGCTGAAGCTCTGGACCTGTTTAAGTTCATGAGATTCCTATTAATTTGGAGAAGACCAGAAAGTCCCACTCCTGTTTTCTGTTCCTGGCTCTCTTGAGTCCTTGTGTGTTATTTGGCAAATCATGTCACCACCTATACCTCTGTTTCTCCATCTGTAAAAATGAAGAAAATCGTATTTATCTTCTCCTGTGAGCACTGTGAGATTTATAGGGAGAGAATTAGATATGGGAACTAGATTGTATTCGTCCCTTCTAAAATATATTTTTTCTCTTGTCCCAACCAAATGATGACGTATATGCTTGTATTCCGTATGTAATCTGTCTATACAGGTTAGTCATACTTTTTTTCAAAGCCTGTTATCTGTGGTCCCTCATATGATTATTTTTTCCAGTGTCCTGAGACTTTCTTAATTATCTTTAGGTAAAGCATTGTGAATTCCTGTTGTTTGAAACAATCTGACTATACTAACACAGCAGCCTTTTACAGCAACGCACAGTGTGGCTTTTACCTCTGTTCACCCTGGTAATTATCACTCAAATCTCTTTGTGTCTGGTCAACAGCAGGAATTGCCTTGTCAAATGTCTAAGCAAATACAAGGACCATTATTGCCATGACATATTCTACAAGTGTTGCCAGAAAAGGAAAAGTTCATTTCTTTCTTCAAATGAGGCAGCAGTGAGTGAAGGGCAGAAGCAATTTCTTAATAACTGCCATCCATTCACTGATTAATTCCACAGTACAAGAATATAGGATTAAACATTCATTCTTGCAGTCTGATTCTAACTCTGCATGTAAACTTTGAACCTGATTATTTCAGCTCCTATCTCCATTTTCCGTTTGGTTGTATCGAATTTACTTCAATCATACAAATCAGTCATCCTTTTAAATAGTCATCTGTGTAACTTTCAAACTCCTATGCAAAACTTACTTCTTTCATTTGGTTTTCCCAAATACTTCTCCTTTCAGGAACTTCTTCAGATCTTGTTTGTACAAAAGGATAAGCCAATATAGGAAGCCAAGATCAAACTCTAGCCTGGAGTAAGTGTGTGCAAGTCAGCAGTCAGCAGGGCTGATAGAAATTGTTTTAACTTTTAACTTTACTTTAACTTAAAGGAGGGTAAACAGATTTATCTGTACGTGTTCCTCAGACTCCTTTTCACTTACAACTCTGTTGTTCTATGTTGACTTAGCTTCGTACAGTGATGCTATCCCCCCTTTTTCCTTGGCATCTTACTACTGTTGGGTAATTAGGTACGATCTGAAAACATCGCTGTAATATGAACCTGTCTACCATGTGTCTTTAATCAGGCCCACTATCAGAAGGAGCATATAAATATTGCCACAAATAAATCTTTCTGAAGATTAGATTTAAAATGTGATTAAAAGATTAACTTTGTGTGCAGTAAATATTTATGGCACCTGCATATGAAAGTTACACAACTCTATCTTTCTATATAACTTTCAATATTTTTTCATTAATTGTTACAAGACATCTTACATATTGGTGTTTGTAGTCCTGGTAGGCTCATGTCTTGTGCACCGGAAAGGTCAAAGCTTTTTTACAGAGTAGAGTGCAGTCTTTTGGAAACAACAGGTCACATGTCAGGTCAGCGTTTTTGGGCTGCTTGGTTCTCTGCGGGTTTGTGGTTGTGACCATGGTGCATCTAGGTTCTTGGGAATGTGCAAGTGCATAACTGTTTGGGAACTGGATGCCTCGGATCTGCCCCGTGGCCTGACAGTTGAACACCCTGCCATATCGTGTTCCCAGGGTGTTTGTGACTTCAGATAGTATTCAAGTTGCTGACTCACGCAGTTGATAACGATCATTTGCAGAGTAATTTCTGACCCCATCATAATGGTTTTCCTGACAGGCGCTTCTTTGATAAATTGCCTGGTCTTAATCTGTAGTGTGAGTTTTGCCAAAACTGACAAAGCAGGAATGAGTGATCTTGCCATTACTGAATGTCTTGTATGATAACTGTAGTTCTTTTTCCAATCTGTCCACAAATCCCAGCTTTGATTTTTGTGAATATATATATATTTTGAAATAATTGGAAACTTTTTGCCAGTATTATTTGACTTTTGAACTATGTGATAAATGTAACATAAACTATCTGTGCAGTCCACCTCTTTGCTAAGACTGCCCTCAAAAATGCCAGGAACTGAAAGGCCTGTTATGGTCTGCAACCAAAAACTGCCAGTTTTATTAAGTCTACAGTTTTACGAACTATACTAAATATCCTTGAGTGTCATCTGTGGGCACCTGCTAGCTCACTTCTTCCTTTTAGTCAGCTGGGATCTTCCCTGCTGTTTTGGAGCATTTACCCTCTTGGTTGGTACTGGTCCTAAGGAAGTGCTGACTGAATGGTTTTCATTCATTGGGTTGTACTTATTTGCTGAAGCTACTTCTATATGTAATCTCTTATGTTTTTCTCTTTCCTCATAAGATACTCTGAAGAGTTTAAATAGTCCTTTAAATTAGAGAGTTTTCCCTAGGATAGGTTAGAAAAAGAAGTGCCTTCCACAAGAAAGGCAAAAGAAAAAAGGGAACTAAGCTTAGGTTCTGCCATTAAAGAGGAATGTCTCACCTGAGCCACGTAGTGTGAAAACAGAAGTCATCTCGTTGGGTCTCCTGCATCCTCTGTACTTCGCTGGTGCCGGACTGGTGGCTTACTGTGAACAAATTAGTTTACTTAATTGCAAACATCAGAGTCTCAGCCAGGCCAAATGTGAGAGGCTGCTATTCATCTTGGTCGAAGAGGAAATGGTCTATAATTCAGGCTTTTCCCGTTGATCTGAGCTGCCTAGCCTTGTCTTCCAGGGATTGTGTCAAAAGTATCATACAACTGCAGCTCTTTCATCCAGTTTGACTCTTGATCACTTAATGTTTACTGAATATCTCACATAGTGAGCAGAGTCTAGCAGAGAAAACTAAATGTGAACTACTCTGCTGAGCTATATTTTTGTGGCTGAGGCACTCAGTGGTCTTCAGTGGAGTTTGTGAGTGAATACTCTCCGCTGGTTTGTAATACTTTTTTGCATGCAGCATATAAAGATCTTTGGTAGCTTTGATTTCAGTCACTTTCATCTATTCTAGATTTTTCCTTTTCAATTAACTCAATCTGAAAACACTGGGACAATTTTAACTAACACATTTTAATGGAAAACTGAGAAAGAAAAATCTACTTTTTTATAATCTTTAAATCTAAATACCTGAAAACTTTAACATAAACTCTGTTTTCCATCAGTTAGTACATAACCATTTTCTTTATTTTTGAACATACCTATCAGGTTTATCTCCTATTGCAATGATTTATGAAAGCTTGAAATCTTACAAAGAAAGTGAAGGCAAAGTAATCATTAGGCAAAAAAATCCTATATTTTAACACAGTTCATTTTAATTGTTCCCTATGTCAAAGACAGACCAATTTTAAATCTGCTACTTGCTCTATTTATTCATCTAGTTATTATAATAGAAGAAAAAAAATCACTTGAGTTTGACTGAAATACAGTCTTTGTGAACCAAGGGAGCTCTAGGCGACATAATCCCAGGTTGATGTGATGTCAGGTCTGAAATAAGGTGCTCTGGGAATGAGGTAAAACTGCTTAAGACAGCTGATTACTTCATCTGACTTAATTTTGAAAGAAGATAAGATTTTCCATGGTGTGAAATTTGTAAACTTTAAGGAATAATTTGTGAAGGACCAGAGGATGGATACATATTGCTGTGGAAGGAGGAGGAGCCTTGGGAAACTTTTTGGTAGTATGCATGTGTCAATTCCTTTAACCAAGGTTAAAATAAACTGTGTTTGAAGGAGGAAGTCTAGGGTGGTCTTATGTTCTTATTAAGAAGGCTTGCCGTGAAGTCAGCTGCAGCAGGGAGAGACCAGGATAGGTTTTATGTAAAAGCCTGACTGTACGTTTGTGACTCTCTTATTTTGTAATTTTTGCTTTGCCAAAGGTTAAACCAGCTCAGCTGTCCACCTGCTGAAGAAGTCCAAGAACTTGAAAGAAACTTGTAAAACATGATGGAGAATGTTGGTCAGGTAAGCAAGAAATTAAGTTGCTTCCTATAGCCTGTTGCACTTGGTATCTTTGCTTGTAACCCAATAGAGACTGAAGGCAAAATGCTAAGTTTAGTAGAAAATTCACCAAGTGAGAGAAGTTGAATGGAAACAGAATCATGAGACATTGTGCCCTGTACTGTATCCTTTGGATTTTGAAAGTGAGTTTTGCTCCAGCTTTTGGGAATGAGTTTACCAAAATGTTAATAGAATTACATATCAAGGGCTAGGTTTCTGTAAGTTATATTCACCATAGTGACTTGCAGAAGGTAGTGTCCCATTGCACTGCTTTACAGAAAACTGCTCATATAAACATTAACACACTGAGTGCTCAGTAAACAGTGGCAAAAGTCTGAGTTAACTATGGTCAAACTGATTAAAGGGATGAGGACTTTTTGTAACAATTGAACAAGCAATAGAGAAAGTAATGCAATCCTGATGCTTGTCAGGAAATAAGAAAAGCTGAAACCCTTGATAAAGGATAATCAAAATATTTGAATTTAAAAACAAATGAATGGATTTTTTTCAAAATGTTTGTAGCCTCTCCAATTTTATTTTCTGGACTAACACTACACTGTTAGATGAAGTGTGTGAACTACTGAATGGCTTTGTAATTGCCCTTCAACATGAAAGATTTAGGTAAACACCACTTTTCTCCATATTTGTATCATTCTCATCACAATATGCGAGTGTCTTGCAACCTTCAATGCTTGCCCTTTACAAAACACCTGTAAGGTCTGTATTGCTGTCATACTTGTACATAGAAATTGAGGTACAGAGATGCTAAAGCACCACGAAGGGATTTAGACATCTGCTGTCCATGAGTACCTGGAGATTTAGGTTTTTAAGGGCGAATTCTGGGTAGATTGCTACCAAGATCTTTCTACAGTCTTTAACAAGTCAACCAGCTGTGAAACCAAAAATAGAACCTATGAGACCTTTTGTTTGAAGTTAGTGCTCTGGTTAGGTTCTACATCTTAGCTTGATACAGATAATTATGCGATCTTGTTGGTGTTACCAGTATAGACAGAAGTATTTAGAAAAATATGCATTCAAGTTTGTAAGGAAAATTGCCTGTTCCACTGACAATTGTGACTGCAGAATTGAGAAATGAAGATATTCTGGGGAACTAAAGGAAAATTCTACATTGTATAAGCTTTAAAAAATGTAAAATAGAGGTCCTGGCAGTTATTCTCATCTGGTTTATCTTTAAACCCTCTCTTTGTAAGAAGAAAAGCACAAATATCCTATGAGTACGGCAGTATTAGACCAGCAGGTTCTGAGGGTGTTCAACAAGTTTGGGCTTACTACCATAACATGGAAAGGTCATTGTATCATCAGAATCTTGAGACCTTGTGAGCAGAATTTTTTGCCCCCTCAGTTTTACTTAATTGTTTTATATTCTGGACAACTGTCCACAACCAGTTAAAATTTTGTTAGACAATGCTAGAGAGTGTACAATCTTTCCATTAATAGGATGCAAATAGGTGACTATAGTTGATAGTTTTTGGTTTTATTTCTTGTAACTCATAGCTAGTTGAAAATTCTGTTCTAAGCTAAAGTTATATTTTTATTTTTGACATGTGTTGCTTTGGAAGAGCACAAAAATCCCTGCTTTTAGTTTCTTAAATAGATTTTTTGGGGGGTGGTTTGGTGCTTTCATAAATCTCAGCATACAGGAATGGGGCTCACAAATGACTAACTTTCAATAAAATAGTTGACCTCTTCAGTCCCAAATGAAATCTTAAGACACAGAAAAGGTTGTAGTCATACATGACAAACAGCTTTCTCTGTGCAGCTTCAAATAACATTGATGTAAGTGAAACTTCAGGACATGAACGCTGGTAATAAGCAACATGTAGGCAACCTCAGGAGGAGAGGAGAAGGGATTTTCTTTCACAAGGAGCTGGTATAGCCATCTCCCTGCTGAAAGAAGAGCCTGTAGAAAGTGCTGTCAATCAGTGAAATACACCCAGGAATTTTTGATGATTGTCAAAGGACATGGACAAAGCACAGTTCCTGGGAGAGCCAAACAAATCTGAATTTTAATCTTACAGATATAAATACTTACAGAAGACTTTCACATGCACTTACTGCATTATGTTTCCAACAGATACCTGAAAGCAACTCAGATAAATTCTGAATTGAGCTAGCTGCTGAAAATGCTATTGGCAAATGCAGCTTAAGAGCGCTTTTGCTATTGGTCTAAACATGAAACAGTTTCAGTGAGTTTTTGGGAAATCTCATATCTTGTTGGCTTCTGTACTTCATATTTTACTAAGTAAAGACCCAACACAGCCATGTCTTAAAAAACTGCATCTGTGTCTAAAATGGTAGTACGCTGATGCCTAATTTATATGCCTAACTCACCCAAGCACTAAATCTGAGATAACATGCAGTCTGCTTAGACAGAAGGCTCAGCACCTTTGCACATTTTCTGAAGGACTCCATGAAGATACCCAAAGCCTTAGATCAATTTTGTTGCTAGTCTAAGTATTTTCATTCCCACTATTATTTCTCCCTCCCTGTGGATTCTCATATGGTATAAATTAGTAGTGCACTATTGTTTTCAATGCTTATACCAAGTAACTTCTGCGTAGAATCTGTCCCTTGATGTTTCCTTTGTTTAGACGTTTTTAGTTTTGCTGGCTGAGTTCTGATGAAATTTGACTGCTGTGCTGTTATTGCATGCCATTTGTTATTATATGATCTGATAAGCTGAATCTTTGACAAAAATACATAAAATAAAAAGTCAATACAGGAAAATTAGGAAGGGGAAGGAAAGCATATTCTACTAATCATTCAAATACGTACACTTATTCTTAATTGTTATGAAATCTCACTCTTTACAGTTAAACCTGGGATGTTTTTCAGAATTTGTTCAATACTATTGATATCAAATGATTTGTACCCTCCTAGCTGTACAGTAGGATTCTTGGGCTTAACTTGTGTTCAGTGTGTACAGTATTGTATCAACATACGTGAAGATTTTAAGAAGACCTTGCTGTTCATGATTTCTCTTTTACTGGTTTGTGTATGCAGCACAGTTGTACCCAGTTTCATGAAGATTTTGTATAGTTTTGATTATACTGTTTTCTATCCATAGCCCAGAGAGGATGCCTACCTTTTATGAAGGTAAAGAAGCTTCTTACCTTTGATAAGACTGAACATACCTATATATGATGCACAATTAAGAGTATAGAAGAAAAACTCCAGCAACTGGCTTTGCATAGAACAGCTTAGGTGAATGCACTGTTATAAAATGAAGGAGAAAAACATATTTTTAAGACAGGAGAGAACAACAAGCTATGAATGTTTCACAGTGGCCTTCTCTTTTCCAAGATCTCATCTGTGGCAGAGAGATGGGCCCTAATTTTCTTCACAGTTCATGTTTTTTGTATATGCATCATCTTGTATGGATGACAGCTGAAGAAACAACAAACTGGTCTATATTGATGGACCGGTTTTATTCTACTAGAAGAAAGCAAGCTATTTGCAGGATGTGAGCTGCTTGTCTGGCTCACTGTAGCTCTGAACACACGGGCCATTTTTTGTTTTTCCGGGCCAGAGGTCCAGGCATTATTAGAACATGGAGTTGCTTACATGCACAGTACAACGTACTGAGAAATCAAAGGCAAAGAAGTGAGAATCACAAAGAATTTGTTAAAATCTGAGAACTCAGTGTTACAGTTGCAGTATCATCTTTCCACTGACATTCCCACTGAGATTTACCAGTGGAGTTTGTACCTGCGTTCATATCTTATCACACACAAACATTCCAGAGACCTGTAGTTTTGGAGGAAAAGAAGCCTGTCTGTAGTAATAAGTTTGCCTGGGGCACCAAATATTTGGCAATTAAATAGCTGAGTTTATCTCTTAGCAAGTTTTATTCTCTGTTTGCTGTGAATCCTGTGCCAAAGATAAAGTGCTGGGGGCTTACAGAATTTGGTGCTGAAGTTCATTCTGCACCCTTTCTCAAGAAATTGTTGTAAAATGGGAAAAGAGAGATATCCCATTTTGTATACAATAACTACTGAACTAGTTAACATGTGAATTGTCATAAACTGGTAGTTGAAGTCGGTCTTCCTGCAGGGATGAAGCTGGAAATCTGGCTTAGTATAGAATATTTCTCAGGAATGTCCCTGTTGGTCTCACTTCTCTGGCACTTGGGTGATATAGATTTTACTTGTCCAGCATAAACATATTTTCTTTTAATAAGGCAGTTCTGCTTTAATTCTGGAGGAAAGCAGCCATGCTGGCAAGAGTGTAAATCTGGAATGACTGCTGTACACACATTTCAGCTACTCCAGATTTACAACAGCGTGAGAAGAGTCTGTTCTATGACATCTGCTCTTGAGCATGGAATATCTCGGCACACAGAACGTTAGTCAAATGTGATGGTGAGAATACTAGAGTTGTGATTTACGATCTTTCAGCTCTGTTGGGAACGGCATTTCATAACTGCAGGTAGGCTGATGGGATACATACTTTAGAAAAACAGAATGTGTTTCCCTACTGGTATGAAATCCTCCTGTTGCTGGTCTGAAAAAGAATCAGGACAGGAAAGTAAAAAACAGAAAGTATTTTCGTGATAGTTGGTAATTCTTTGTCTGCCTCCAGTACCAGTCCTGAGGCAGCTTACCTTCAGTGCCCCTCAGCTGCCCACCATGTAGTCCTCCAAGCTTTGGCTCAGAAGGCCGTCACAAGAAGGCCCATCCACAGTCTCTCGAGAAGACATGTTACCTTCTCTGGAACTTCCCAGTACAGGACTGAGAGGAAGAACAAATTCTGCCAACTCTAGCCACATCCATTAGTTTCACAAGTGTGCTCACCATTTCCTTTTGCTACCTGACCCAGCACCCACCAGAAAACTTGTTAACAGTGATTTCTTTTGTTACCTTCTCCTCCTTCCTCTCCCCAGTTTAAGATGGAATGGTTTTTTTTGCAATGACTGAAATTCTGCAATTTTTTGCAGCTGTTAAAGATGTCAGGTGAGTTATGTCAGGAAACTGCTGCACAGGTGATGAGAGTTTGACAGGGTAGACTTCCCAATAGGGTACTCTAATGTCTTTTTCTATATATGTAGTGCATCTCTCAGAAAAGGGAGGGAAGAAAAAAGGCCTCCTTGAAACTCTTTAATATTTTCTGAAAGTTAGCATTTCACAAAAAAGGTTCCAATTACTTCTAGGATTTTCTTGAGGTTTTCTGGGGGGATTTCCTAGTTTTTTTTCATTAGAAAATGAGACTTCTTTTTATAAGCCTTCTAGCTGACTCATAAGCCTTCTGACATACTTAAAGTTGTGGCTCGACAACGCATACATGTCACTAAAGAAAAGTACATACTCCTAAATATATTGGAACAACATGCTACATTACTTCATATTATGTTTAGGGAGAGTTCTATTGGCTATAAATCAGTAGTCTCAAGCTCTGGGAGTATTCATTATAAAGTTCTCTGGCCTGGAATGTACCCCCGGAGTACGTTATAGTGGGATGGTAAAATGATGCATTTTATTTATAGCCAACTGCTGCACACCTTTATGTTTTATCAGTCATTCACAACAAGAAAAATCAGAATGAGAGAAAGTAAAGACTGAGATAGATTGTACATAAGCAGAATAAATCATGAGATCTTATGTTGTCAACCCTGTACAATCAAAAATCAGGAGGAAAATCATGAAGCTGGTTGCAGAAGTAGGGAACGTTTCTTAAAACAAGGGCTCTTTTCTTCTTGTTTTTCTTTTGGGAGACAGGGTGGTGGAAAAGAGGGTTCTTAGGCAGAGGTTCTGGCACACCATTCATATTTATCTCCAAGCTCTCTACAAAGGCGAATTCCACAATAGGAGCTGGAATAGAAGCTGAACTTGCCACTCTGAGTCTACCTCTGGAGGTACTTGTCTCTTTTCATGGACTACAGAGGGAGACAACTGAGACTCACTTTGTTAAACTAAAAGTAGGCTGTGTGAATAGTACATATAATTAGTTTGATGACAGCTTAGATTCATCTGTAATCTCTTGACTACAGGTCAAGATTCACAGAAAACTCCCAGTTATGATGATGATGATGTTAATAGTAAAACTCCAATATATAACTAAAGAATAAGTACGTCGTTGATCGTTTAAATAAGTGAGGTGATCTCAGTCTTAGAAAGTCCCTTAACTGTTGGCTACCAAAACTGGGAGAATGTATTCTCTACATATCCTAATCTTATACTTTTCCCTGATTGTCTGTTATGGGGACCTTGAAAACAGTGCAGGCTGGATGGACTTTGACTGAAACAGTGGGAAAGTTTTTTGATTCTTATGAGGTAGCAATACTGTTAGTAGACTGAAGGGACTCATCAGAATATCTGGTCAAGAACAAGTACTGTACAGCAAAAACTGGAGATAGTAATCATAGTGGCCCAGCCACACTGAAATCTGGATCTCAGTCTGTGGATGGGGATATTGTGTTATGTACAGACACTTTCTGAAATGCCTATTAAGCTTCTTTAATGTAATAGAAGGTAAAAGTTTTGATGATTTGTGAAATTTTAGATAATTGGTGCCATTAAAGCTGTTAGTGCCATGAACTACATCATCTGCTTATTTCAAAATCTTGAAAGTGATGGAATTACATTAGTAAACTGTAAATGCGTAGGAATATCTTTCCTTTGCAGGAGTTTTTTACATTTGGTATTGTGATTCCGTAATTCACATGCCCATTCTATAAATCCATAGTACAGTTCATAAATGTACACTTGAGATAATACTCATTCATGGTGTGCTATATGACATTGTTACAATTTTTGCACGTATGTATATTAAGAATAGTACCCCAAATGCAAGTAAAGCAGTTTCATGTTATAAAACCATTGTATGAAAGGTGTACCCCTTTTAAAAGGAGCATACATACTGTTTTAGAACTCTTGCGGTGAATGCTGTGGACTTAAGTGCAGAATTGTGCATACACAAGATGAAATTATTTTTATGAACTTACTAGGGCTTAGTCTCATCTGGTTAAAAGTGTGTATTAGTAGTAATCCTACACGAATCAATAGTGTAACTCTGGAGTTATACTGAGAGAACATCAAAACAATCCTATCAAGTGAAATAGCCTGTAGCCTAGCTGTTATGGCTGGTGTAAATGAGACCAGAATCAGGCCCATGTTCCAGAACCACTAGGACATGTAATGGTAATGGACTGAGTTCTTCTCTTCTTATTTTAGTGTACTTTAATTCTGAAATGAAATCAACCATCACTTTCCTCATCATGAGGAAAATCAAACCCATTGTATCCACCATTGCAGTATTCATTGTAACAAAAACTCAGAGAGCTCGTTTCTGCTTCGCAGTGGGTTTGTAAACTGACTTCACAACTTGTGCAGATGACACAACTGAGGCATGAGAACAAACCAGCTTTGATATCACTGTAATCATGCTGTACTGGCCTCTTGGAAGATTCATCATCTCTGAAAGTCCCTTTAGCAGTATTTCCTGCTTGTAGTATATTACATGGTGTCCTGTGGCTTTTAGCTCTCATGTAAGAATAATCCAAGATGTTTGCCAAAAAAGCCTCATGTTGCCTCTTTTGGGGACCCTCTGGCTGACAATCTTTGTCTGCACATGGGACAGTTTCCATATACAGATTTTATTTCTGGGATTTGCTGCTCTACCTACCTGGCAAAATTGAAGACTGCAGCTCTCAAGGTCATTGCAGTCTGCTGTTTCATTTCAGTTTTTTATTTTATTTAGTGGTCTTAGATGTTTGTGAAAGCAATTTTTATGTGTTGAGGGTTTTTCTGAGTTTCATTACTTCTCAGGGTCTCAGTTTCATTTCTTTGAACACTTGTGGAACTATACTATAAATCCTTACCTCAGCCCTGATGGCAGTGGGGACACTCAGGCCTCTGCATCTCATGTCATACTACTTTACAGGGACATGAATCAGTGCTAAACTAAATAGGAAGACATGCCTACATTGTGCTGTGGAACAGGCATGAAGCCAAATGGGGTGAAACATGCTCTCCCTGGCTCTTCACAGGGCCATAGGTTGGGACTGTTAACGGCTGGGAAAACAGAAATACTGCCACAGGGAATGACAATCAGGTACCATTGAGAAGGCTGGTAAATCTGTACTTGAACCTAGTGTTTTTTTGGCATAGCTCAGTCTTATTCAGTAATCTCTTGAAGAATTGTATTGACTGATCTTGCCTGTTATGCACATATGACTTCAGACCTGCTGCAAACTGGATCTTTTTACATAGAAACTTTTGGGTTCCATTTTGAATATAGCACAATCTGCAGTGAAACTGAGACTTGGGAAACATCGTTGAACCCCATTGGGAGTAAGTTGCAGGGCTATGGTGGAAGTGGTGATGCCTTTTCCTTCCTAGTTCTGTGTTAAGAATGCTCACATAGGATATGGAAAGCCAAGGTTCAGTCTGTTCTCTCTTTGGGAGGTGGGAGGCTTTTTACAGATTCTCTCTGTGTGTGTAAAAAGCTGAATTTGGATGAACACCAACCTATTAAGCAAAATGCATGACTGCTGTCTCTTCCAACACTGATGTAAATCTAGTTCTTCATTGCCCTTATTTTTTCTATCAGAATCTCTAATGAAAATCCCATGTGAATCTGTGGGTAATTAGCATGCCATTTTTCAGCAATCCTGGGGAGAAAAAAGACCCTTTTCTATTTTGTATTTTGTCTGCTCTATTTTTCAGGAAAGTTACTTATGAAAACAGTTGTGTATTTGTATACTTGGTTACAGTTTTTTCTTTATTTTCCTATAGTACAAACTCTAAAGACGTATTCTCTTTAAAGATGTGGATTTGCATTAACTACAAAACAGGAAATAGGCTGGGGAATGCAAACAATAGCAATATTGCCATAGCAATAAGACTTTGGATCAAAATTGGACATGGTTGGCTGGACTGGAAGAAACTGCTCTGCACACGTAAGCAGCTGGTTGTGGTTTCTAACAGGTGAATCTTTTTCACAACAGGAAGCCCCTGTGTATAAGCAATGATTAGAGAAAGTAATTCAAATTATTAAAGCTGATCCATCAGTTTAGTCTTTACTCCTGTTCACAGTTGCATGCTTTTATCTTCAGCTGTGATTGCACGAGAAGCAGAGTTTGGAGGCAGTATGAAGACTCCCATTTCCAACTCATCCTCAAAGGAGGGAGCCCTATGAAAAGGGACCATAGCTTTTTTTCCCCAGTCTTCTGTCATTCTTTCTCCCCATAGCTCCTACCTAAACAGAGACTTCTGTCTGCTGAACTTACTGTGCAGTTGGCAAAGCCACTGTGTTCCTTAGCTTTCCCCTCCCTGGAAAGAAATGAAGTCTGTTCAGGGAAAACTCCTTACCTTCTGTTCTGGATAGTAGCAATAGATCTAAGTTCCCCTCATAATCATGACAGAGTGAATGAGCGGAGGTCTGTGAATGGGCATGTATCATGCTGTACAATGAGTGATTGATTGTCTTTTCTCTGCTGGTTCAGAAGCAGCCTAAAACCCTTCAGGCCAAATTGGAACTGATCCCAATATTTGGCACAAGCACAGAGGATTCTCATTCTTGACGGCTAATTTTGGGCCATCTGTAACAATAACAATCACCTCTCTTATTTAAAGATGTCAAAATACAGTCTCTGAAATGCCCTGCTGTACAGACCTGCAACAGCAACAACAGGGTTGGTGATCCTCTGGAAGTGTATGAACTTGAGCCCATCACTGCGTTAGGAATGTCTCCTAAACAAAGAGACCTGACTAATCCATGTATTGAGGCTGCCTGTGGCAGGAAATTAGGGTCTTTAATTTTCAGAATGAACTACAGCCTTATATGATCCATTGTGGATAAAAGGAAACAAAGCATTTTTCTTCCTGGCAGGCCTCTAATTATTCTAATTGGAAAGGGAAGAGGCTGTTGTGAAGGATAACATAAACACCTGAGAGTGCACTTAAACACAAGCAGCACTGAAAAGATGCCAACTCGTTCTCAAGTGTACACTTGTTCTCTGAATAAAGGTTAGCCTTGAAATTTGCATAGCAAAAGGTTCAGAGTGAGTGCCAGCACCAGAGTGGAATACATTTAACTAAAGGCAAAAGCAAAGGTAAATGATACTCATTTCTTTTTGCTTGATTAGGAGCTACTTGGTTTGGGATTAGGTGAACAGAACAGGGTTGGCTGTTCAGCTCATGAGGGCATTATGGGAGGGAGGGAGCAGAGCCTTTGGACACTCAAAATAACAACGGGATTTCCCCAACCTGCCGTCTGGGTTGTAATTCACATCTTGAAGATAGGTGTGTCCTCATGATAGCACTTCAAGAATGAAAAGGTGTTTGCCAGAATGGCTCATGTTCGCTCTAAAAATAGGGCCATGTAGGAAGTCTTAAGAAAATTAATTCCTTAAGAATTAATTCCTGTAATTAAAGGGATTCCAGTTTAAATTAAATGGTGCTAGTAAAAACTTGCTTGAATATTAAGCCTGGATTTACTAGTGAGTGGTTTTGGTTTGCTGCCAGTCCCCACCCTGCCCTCGCCACCTGAAATGTGCAGGCTTGATGTCCTCTTTCCCATTTCTATTGTTCTTAATATAATTTCATATGAGAAAGTGTTCAAAAACTGACACTCATGGGAGAGTGGAAAGGGACAAGATTGATAAAAGAGTGTATATATTAATAGCAGCTAATAAAGATGTCTTCAGATTCCCATTGATTCTTGCTGATGGTCATCATTTGGCCAGGACTTAAAAAATACAGGAAATTAACTTGCTTTTAAATATTAGGCTTTTGGGACCTAATATTTTTACATAACTATGATCAAACTATAGAGCTTGATAGAACCCTTCTGAAATTCAGCTTTACAGAATTTGGCTAGGAAAGTCACCATATTCCATTTTTAAGGTTGTTTGATTAATTCTTTTTTCCACAGTGATTAGAGCCCTTTATGATTCTAAGTTCTGCACTGTGTCCTCAAATGCACACTACAGTTAAAGTCTCACAGAAAGTCAGTGTTTGTTACCTCAAATCCCATAATCAGTGAGGTCAGTAAGCTAGAGTTAAAATGACTTTAAAGGATGTGGAAGTCAGCCTAAATATTTTTCCGGTCTTCAAGGGTAAAGAAATATGCATGTGCAGATATCCTATGAAATTAGCATTGCTTTAGCTCTTTGAGAGATTCATTTTGACCAAGCTTATGAGAACTTTCGACACAGACTTCAGAAAATTTCACAAAACTGTTGCAAAGCCTATTGGGGTTAAACAGGGACAGTTTTGACTGTTGTTTTCAGTCACAAATTTGTTAAAACTACCCGGAAATTCAGATATGTTGCTTCTTTGCTTGTTGATGTTAAAATGCAGAAATGAAGCCTAGAACTATGCTAATTTGAGAAAGGCTTTGTTAAGGCTTCTGTCAGTTCCTGCTGAGATAAATATCGTCAAAATTCTACAGCAACTAACACTAATCCAGGAGACTATGATCTCTGCCTGGTTTCATTTCCATTATCTCTGGCCTGAGAATGTCTCCCAGTGGTACTCGTGCAAAAGGTCTATTGTATCGTCTTTCTGTCCATCTTAAATGCATATGAACATGGCTTCATTTTTCTCCTGTGTTCAACAAAAAGGTAAAACAAGGCCAGTGCCTTATGTGACATACATCACCATAGCTCTGCAGGGGCTTGGCAGAGCTGGTCAATACAAAGGGAATGAATACTATAGTCTTACATTTTGTTTTTCTCCTACAGAAGAATATGGAACAAAATCCCTCTTTATATGAAGCTGAGAGAGGGAAATAAAAAGATGATTCTTTACAGATCTATAGGGAGATATTGGCAGCTTCTGACTTCACTGGTCAGGGTTTAAGGGCTGATTCACTGTTGTAGATGAACTTCTGCTTGCTTGTTGTTTAAGGGCGTGTGAATTGCATTAATATTTGCACTTGTTTCAGTCTCTGTAGGCACAAGAGAAAACTTGCCAAGTTCATCTGGACTGCACGCTTTGCTCTTGTGATCTTGCAGTGCTGTCTGAGAAAACCCTGGAGGGTTAACACATCAGTTGGCGATGCAAGTTCATAATGTTTTGTTTCAAAATCCATGAAAAAAATAGGTAAAGAACAAGCTTTGCTTCAGGGAAGGGAAAATTTGATGTGATTTATAGATTAGCGTGGATTAACCCATGGACTTTTGATTTATGAAATATATTAAATTGAGTGACTATATTACTCTACTGATGTAAAAGTCTTGCAATTGGTGCAAAAGACAGCAGTCTATCTTATCGTTGTATTATGTGCCAGTGATGCATAGCAGGATCTCCCCAAATACTTGGGTTTTTATTCATTGTATCTGTTAGTAAAATTCAAGTAGCAGCTTACCTATTAACCTTCACAGAAAAGTCTGCTAATAGAGATATATGTGTGGACAGATGAATACACAGCTAATTTTCTGGGCTTTTCCTTAATGAACATAAGTTTTACCAACCTTTTGAGTTCTTCAGCATGAATCAACTATCTGTCTGTATGCATAAGAAATCTCTTTTCTACTTTAAGAAACATAGATCTTTGATCTCCCATGTTTTTAAAAACAGTGACCCTGTTTCTATATTTACTTTGCAAGTGGTTATTATTGATACCAACTGTCAGAATGAAGGGCCAAAAGTTCAAGCAGAGGCTGAGATTTTTGGACATCAGCCATTGGGTTGGTCCCCAGTAATGCTGCAGAAATATCAACAATGTAGTTTTTGCATGAACTCATTGTGTCATAGTCTTCCTCTAATAGAAATAGATTTTGGGGATGTAACTGCACTATTAATGTATTTGGAAAAAAAGCCTTTTCTTGTGCCAGCAAGATTTTTCCTTCTGTTTGCAAAGGGAGCTATAACTACAACTATTTTCAATATTGAATGTGTCTTTTCATACAGGATCTATTATGTATTAACACGTACAGCTTCATCATATTTGAAGGGGTTAGATAGGAAGAAATGTTTTTGGTAATTCTTAACCTATGTAAACTGCAGGGACATTTTGCTAAAGCCGCTAGTTATTCTTTTATGAGAGCTTTAAGCAGGCAGTGGCAGCTGGACCCTTGCCGTCTGTTTTAAAGCCAGTTCTTGTTGAGGAATATTTTGCATCAGAAAAAATGCATCATTAACACTTGAAGAATGGCTGTGGATGTACAGAACAGGGAGAGCAGAGCTATACAACATGGAAATGGCTGTATTGTACAAGCTGAGTGAATCTCAAAGCTTAGTAGTGAGCTAGGACAAGAGAACAGGCGAGAAATGAATAAAAGAAATCTGTTGTGACATGGCTGGATCAGAGTTGGTGCAGGATTATTATAACTTGGTACTGGTATGAGGCAACTACAACACACCAGCCCTTCCAGAACTTTGTCTATACTATGGTATTTCTTGTTTCTTTTTTTTTCTTTTTTTTTTTTCTTCTTTACTGCAGCATGTTTGTGAATGACTGAAGCTAATTCTTTTTCTGCTCCATTCTGCTCCAAGTAAGTGTTTACAAAGAGCCCATCACTATGTTAGATGAGTGTCCATCACTTTTAAATTTGTAATGTGGATGTAGATGCTGTAAAAACTAAAATTAAACTGCACAAAACTTCACTGAAGTATCATTGGGAGGTGATAAATTGGATCTTATATTTACAAATTGAGTCAGATGTGAATCAGAAACCTACACTACTGTTATTTTATTCTATTAGCACTTATAGATCTGCAGCTGAGATCACAGTACAAGAGGGATAGATATATAGGGTGAGAATGTTTCTGTGCCCAAAGAAAATACTGCCTAAAGAAGGAGTAGAAGAGGAAATGGAGATGTAGAAAGACTGAAAGGTTTTATATTGTCTTGCTGTGTGCCTCAAGTACTTTTTGCTAACAAAGACCACAGATAATGAAATTCAATATGTTCTTTTCACTGTTAGAAGAGGTGAATGTCTTTCAGTAAATTTTGTAGATAAAATATACCCGTATGCATGAAATGCTTATAGTTTGGAGAAGATAAATGGCATACCAATGAGGAAATGGATTTTTCTTAAAGTAATTATGTTATAGGCAAACTCTGTTTCATTGAAAGTGTAGATATGCCTAGATAAATCAAGATGTAACTGATAAACTTAATACCAGTTCTCTTAATTTTCAGATGTCCCTGCACAAGCACAGAGTGAATGTTTCAAGAGTGATACCACTTACAGAGGTGCTTTACAGATGCTTGTCTGTGGGGGCCTTGCAGAGGAAACCATAGAAATCAATTTGCCTGACCAAAGTCCTGAAAAGTAAGGGAGCTATTTAGGTCAGTCAACAGAAGTGGCATAAGAAATTATATCTTTACATCATTATATCTTTAGCAATAACATATCAGGCTTAGATTTCCTTTTAATATTACAAAATAATGGGAATTCTGTCACTTAGGGCCTCATTATCCAGAAATGGAGAGGATGTAAAGCACAATTACTCGATTAGTTTCTATCTTTATTTTTTCATAAACTTGTGGTCTTGGGACCCATTGCAAATGTCACTGAGCTCAAAAGAATCACACTGTATTTGGAGCAGGCCCTTGAACATTGTATTAATGCTTTCCATTTTTTCCCCGTGTACTTAAAAAATGCCATTTCATTCTGGGTCCTAACTGGTTGCTTCACAGAGGCATGCTACATCTCATGTACAAATTGAAATCTGGCAGCTGAATTTGTACAGTACTTTTAAGGATCAGTCCCTAAATCAGTATGCATTCAGCACACTCTCACACTGCTGGCTGGCTCGAAGCAGCAGTGTGTGGCAGGCTTACTCAGCAGCTGTATGCTGTTTACTGACAGCAGATTCACAGCACAGCTTTCCATGGTGGGATTTTTTCTCTTTCTCCTTTTGTAGATGACTCAATTCATCCTTTAAAAAGGGTAAGACTGATTACAATAGAGTTCAGGCCAAATCGTCTTGAAACAGCTCCTATTTTTTCAGTGACAGCAGGAATAAGTTAAAATGAACAATTCCATTTCCCCATACATGTCTGTGTAATCTGTCACATGGTGCCTAATCCACCAGCCTGAATGAAGAAAGCTGCATCTCTTTATGTCAATGGTGAATTAATTTCATTTCTGTATGTATGAATACATAATGGCATATGAGTGGATATATTTTTAATATAGATAATATTGCTCCATTTGTACACTCCTTATTTAGAGAACCCATTATGGTATGGTACAGAGTGTCTGCCTATAGCCTTAAGTGTGACCCCAAGGAACCTCTTCATCATGGTGGCAATCAGAAATAATGCCTTATTAAAATGATTGTGCTGGCAAGATGTTCTGTGAATGTTTGTGATGGTCATGAAATAAATCTTGTGTGCCGCATTTTCTTAAATCCTCAAGGTCAGTATACATGTTGCAGGCAAAAGAAATGTGAATAGTTTGATCAGATCACAATGATAGTGGGAGCAAAGAAAGATAGCTCTCACTGCATCAGCAAAGTATCTTAGTGACCATTGTTTTAATATTGTACAGGTGTTGGAAGGGAAGTAAAAGTAAACCTAATGGCAAGGACGTGAGCTCCAGGTCCCCTAAGTAGGCAGCTAATGGGACAGGTAACAGATGATGGCACTAGTCCTTGTGCAAGGCAAGTGGCACACACGTAGCAGGCATTTGGGTGAGGGCAGGTGGATGGTAGGAGAGGGGAATGCAGTAGCATTCAGAAGTGCACTGCACTCATCCAGCAAAGTGCTCCCCTTCTGATGATTGCATTGGACCATTTTTTCCAACAGGCTAATGATGGGATCTGAAGAGCTACAGTTCTCTTATAGATGATCTTCCTCAATTCTTACTTGAACAGCAGGAACTCCTATTTAACTTGCATCGCCAACATAAAAAACATGCAGAAGCCAAAACCCAGACATCGTTACCTTAGCCCCATTGTACGTATTTTTTGAGGAGGGGAGTGGGAATTGATTCAAGTAGATCAGGGTAACAGAGAGATTAAAGAGGAAAAATGTAGAGCTGGTGCTGGCAGTCTTTTCTCTTTTAGAATGTAATTAAACAAAATGTGAAACATGCATTGCTATGGAAAATCACTATGGGAATGCAACTGTTCTTAAACACTGTCATATATATGTGTTTCAATATACAGAATCAGACTGTCAAAGCAACATCAACTTTACCACTACACTGACATTTCTGAAATCACACACACAGCTTGGATATTATTTTAATTTGATTCACAAATATTGCTTTTTTTTAAAAGTAATTTCTTCCTGTTTTAAATTCACATTTGCCTTTCTGAAACCATTTTCTTAATTATGGCTTGAATAATTAAAAGGCCTTATTATTACTTAAAGTTGCATAAACACACACATGGGCTTTTTCATATGTATTAATGATATGTTGGAAGGTATGATAAGCCTGTGTTTTATCCATGTATATCCTTTGTATATGTGTAATTCCATCATATACACCCAAGTCAGGAATTCTGTTTGTGTAACCCCAACTGATACAAACCTGAGGCACTTCCAAAAGGAGATCAGGGCCCCTGAGCCAGTTTTGAAAAATCCCTAAATGCCACATGTTCTGAGAAATTTTCTTCTGAAAAGAACAACTCAGAGCTTCTTTTTTTTTGCTGCTCACTGTCTTCAGTAATGTGCCATATTTTGAAAATCACAACTGGTAAGCAGGGAGTAGAACAACTGTGTTGAGTAATGGCCTGTCACAGTGTCCTACTCTCTGTACTGTGTTCCCGAGTGTCAGCAAAAGTTTGAATTTGTACCCTTTGGAGATCATTTCAGTTCCCTGCTCGTGTCTGAGAACTGAGCACAGCCATTAGTGAAAATGGAGGGACAGTGGGGACAGTGTGACATTCATGAGCCCAGTTGTCTAATCTGCTCACCTGCTTCCAAGGTCTAAAAGGCTGGGTTTTTATTCTCCCCTAGCTCTCCAAAATGAGGATCATAGAATGGATTGTGAAAGCGAAAATGGTAGTGTGAGTCTTTTAATTGCTTTTTTTTTTTTTAAGATTCACTTTAAAGCAATCCATAAAGTCTAATGGGCAGTGCTTGAGACTCATCTGTTGTATGGTTACTACATTGATCATAGCCTTGCACCTCCCAGCTGGACATTGAGCTGTTCAACAAAATAAGTTTAAATATGACTTTCCTGAAATTAATCAAATAACCAAATTATGTTTCAAAGGGAGGCAAGGCAATACAAACTTTTGAACATCTCTGTGGCCAGAAGGAGGGAAAGCATCAAGGCTTTGTTATATCTTCCTTCTTGAGCTGGTATTATTTATGTGTAATTCCACTGCAGTCAGTGGTGTAAAACTGACATGAAAAAGGAAACCAGCCCTTCACTTGTGTCTTTAGAGCAGGAAGGAACAAAATGAGATTGATTTCAGGAAGGAACAAATTCCACATTGTGGGCCAGAAGTCACAGTCTTCTTACGGTCTTTAAACAAGATGGTCTTCACCAGGAGGTGCTGTGTGAGGTATTCTCGCAAGTGCAAAGTTTGAGAAGCAAATAGAGGAGCTGGTTGTTAAGCTTCTTTAAAAAAAAATCCTACCCTATAATCTGTAGTGAATCAATGCACTGCTGTAGAAAGAATACAACATTCAGACTAACATATGTTACTGAATTGTGCCATCATATTCTGAGCACACTTCAGGGAAGAATAAACATCCCATTTGAACAGGAAGTGAATGTCATGATCATGTGAGAATGATGTGAGGTTGTAAGAGCACATTGAAATTTTAAGTGCACAGGTAATATTTTTCTTTGCTTAGGATTTCAGACTACATCTGGCAAAAGGATGTCTGTGAAAATATATTTTTAAGATTATTAACATCACTGTTAATTTTCAATCTTTAAACAAGGTTCTTGAAAATGTAGGGATATGACAGAGAAACCAAATTGAAGCCAATGAACAACCAGATTGCATACAGTGATTCATAGCTGAGCCTGAATGCAAATGTAAAGAGGATGTTCTACATTGTCTTTAAAAGTGATCCTGTAGGAATGATCCTTTATGAATGACCATCTGTTGATGGCTATTAGAAACAATGACACGTGGCACCTCTCAAAGATTGAGGCTGTTGTTTAATGTACACTCAAAAGCATATGTGATGAACATTTGTCCACCATTTGTACACTAAACTGCAGACTCAGTCTTTCAGAGAAAATACATCTTAAGGCTTTTGCTGATTATGTCTGTCACACTGACTCCTTCGTTGTTGATATTTTGGGGTATATCAACAGTGTCCATCAAACTGAAACAGCAAGCATAACAGCAAATAACAAAATGCTGGAAAACTCCCAGAATACCCTGAAAAAGATCTCTTCAAGTTAGCTTCTGTAAAGGAGAGTAATACAAAACTAGGTGGGGGAAAAACAGCTCAAGAGTTTATAAGACAAATGACTTCTGAGGGTGACATACACGTGATGCTATATACTCAAAGATGTGCTTTTCTTCATGTCTACAGCAATTTGACTGATTTGCTGGGAGGTGCTGGTGAAGCAGGATAATAGACCTTCATATATCTTTGCTGGAGAAAAGACTACCCTTCTGCCTTGTCATGATGTGGTAAGCAGTTCAACTTCTCTTTTTACCAGATGGGGGGACTCCTCCCATTTGTATAAGGGTCCTTTAAACTGAGCATAAGACACATTTATATTCCATTTACTCTCATTTTATTTTTCAGAGTATAGTAAGAGCCTTACTAAAAATGAAAATCAAAGCCACATAAGTCTTGAGTATCCCTTTTATTAGAGTCATTTCAAGTCTTCATGGTTTCAAATACATTTTCTTGTATACAAAAGAGCTTGTGCTAAAAAATTGGGATATTTGACATGCCAGTTCTTTTGGAGGAATCATGAGCTCAGAGATATCGGAATACTACATAGGTGTATATATGTCTATTAAATCATCATGAAAAAGATTACTGAATATCCCCAGTAACTTCTGTAGAAACCAATTCTCCACTCCAGACTTCTCCAGAAATGTAGATCAGACACTAGAAGCTAAACTCGGAAGGTTTTCTGGGTTTTGTTCTCAAGTAAAATGAACAGGCTGCAAAGTGAGAGGCTGGGTGGGAGAGGATTTATCAGCTGCACAGAGCAAGAAGCAAGTTAACTCAGATAGTTATCAATAACTGAAAATGGGATAAAAGCTCAGGATAGAAGGTTAGGTGCTTTGGACATGTGCGAATAAAGAGTTTGAACATTAGAGGAGAGCAAAAAGAGTATTAGAACTTGGAAGAAGTTAGTGGCTGGAAGTAGGTTAAATAGCCTAAACAAATCAGAATGCCTTTCTATCCCTGGAGGAAAAGCAGTAGAAGAGAGAGACTTTAGTAGAACCGTTCCCATATTGAATGAGGACTTGCCTATGAAGAGTCCAAAATTGGACACCAGATTCCTCTGGGAGGATAGAGCATTTAGGAGAGGTGGTTTTGGAACCTAATTCTTATGTGTCTTGGAGAATCTAGTAAAAAGCTCTCTAGCTAAAAAGTTCTCTAGCTCTGCTATAGTGATGGCAATGAAAATTGATCCAGTGCATTCTAGCAGCCCTTGCGTGCGAGCTGCATTTTAATTAGTTAGCATTTAGCTTCCTTGCATTGTCTTCTTTCTAATTTGCCTTATCTGTAGAGCAGGGGTTCTTTGAGGAGTCCATACTGGAGAGTTAGCTTCAACCCCTTTTCTATCTCTTGGGTTATGCTGTTCTTTTAAAACACTTTTTTTCACCTCTTCTAGAAAAATGTGTGGTTTTGTGAGGTCCCAAATAAATGCCCAAGAAGTAGCTGCAGGATACAGTGTTCCTCAACAGATAATCCCCTTCCTGGCAGATATATAATGCATATGGCAGGTATTTGGTTTGCTACATCCACTCTCTACTATGATGTATTGGTGTGCTTCCTCTGTTGTTTCATTAGGAGTGGGAAGAAGGCCTCTCCCCATTTCTGCAGCTTGTTACCTGGGTTGGGGCAGGAGTTAGCTACTATAGTGCTTGAATAGAGCCTAAGCTCCTACTGCAAGGCAGAGAGGAAAGGGGGCCTTGCCCAGCTGATAAGAGAAGGACTTTGCCTACTGAATTTCATAATATTATAATAGCATCTAGAGGCTGCAAACCAGTATCCTGCAGAAGGAACACTGTCCGGTGCTTCATATTCACAGTGTAAAGGGATAATCTAGCTTCTAAAGCAGTCGCAAACAAATGTTAAAGACAAAGAAAGTGATGGCTCTATGGGCTGGTTTGAGGAACACCAAATATGGAAACAATAAGGGTGGTTTTGATTAAGAATAATAAATTGTTGCAGGACAGCTGCTGCCTGACTCACTGCTACCATTCTGTAGTGGTCACAGAGTGATGGAGGCTGAAGCTGGCAAATAAGAAGAAAAGAGAGCTAGGGATTACACTTTCTTTCTGCTTCCCACGGTGGCTCTCAGGAGCTATTGCAGTGTAACTAGTAGGATATAATAATTGCTAATAAGAACTGGGAGTCATTATTCCTTCACTTTTATCCCACTTCCTATTTCTTGCACTTTAAGGGCAGCTCTGCTCCACCTCAGGGAGCAAATCCAGTTCTTTGGCATGGGAAGTATCTTACATTGCCATAAATGAAGCCAAGTTATTGTAGCGCTCTCTTATCTGAGGATCTCCAGATGTCCTACAAATACCGATTAAGACTCCTAACAGCCCTGCAAAGTAGAGTAACTAAACTTGTTTTACAGGTGGAGAAAATGAGGCCCAAGGAGATTAGTAGTCTGATTTTTCAGCGGTACTGGGATGGGTGCCTGGCATTGCTGAAAATCCGACAATAAGTGATTGGTCCAAGGCCACACAGCAAGTCGGTGGCAGTGGAGAAGAAATTCAATTCTGACTCTTGGTCTTTTGAGCAAACCACCAGATGACACTTAAAAAGCACTTCTGGGGATGAAAAGTACTATATAATTATTGCTTCCAATATAAATATTTTCCTCTTAAAGTAAAGCTTTTCTTTTTTATTACCACTGACTTTATTAAGCCCATGTGATTGTCTTTGTTTAAGCTGTTGCACTGTGGATCATTGAAACCATGTAAAACATTCAGGCTCTGCATGCAAAATTTATGTAGTTAAAATACATTATCCACTATAGTGAAACATTTCCTTCTAAAAATATTGTCTCTGTAACCAACATACAGGGAAACTTAAAAATACCTACCCATGCATGAGTAACCCCCAGAAACGAAAACTCTCTTGTTACTTACATTAGTGCAGATGAACCATGTCATGCCCAATTTTAATCTCAATATCTAACACAATATCTGCTTGTACTGTCTTTTTCCCCCCCCTTTTGTCCAAGGGAAACCACATGGCGTAGTGATTTCCCTTGGACATAGCCTAAATGAAATGTTGCTAGTTTTCTCCTCTAGGCCAACTTCTCTAACTGGTGCCAGTTTATGCCAGTGTTCAGTACCATATTTGTACCTGTAGATTTTTGTTTTTGGACAAGGCATATGGTAGGGTCAGGAAGGAGGGGAGAACAAATGCCAATGGAAGAAAGCCAGTGCACCAGGGGAAAGCCTGTAATAATCCAGATGTGAAACAGAAAACAAGAAGAGAGGTAACAGCTAAAGGCACAAAGGCTAAAGTTCAGTGGTCAAGAAACCTTTAACTTCTGATCATAATGTAGTACCTTCAGTATGTTCTTCCTAGCTATTAAGCCTTGTGGTCAGGTGATCCTGCAAGCGCCAGAAAAAAGGAGAAATACAGAGAGGCTGGACTACAATCATAGTCATCGTTTTAGCAGTTCATTAAATTCTGTTGATAGAAAACCAAGGATTTATAGTGCTGTTCAGACAAATATAAAAAGTTAGCAGATGAAGAAGATCACTCTACCAGTAGAGCAGGGTGTTGCCTGAAATGCTACATGCTATTGAATACTTCACGTTGTCCCCCACCCAAAAAACCCTTTAAAATTATAATTGGAGTAAGTTAATCCACCAGTAGTTTGATTGAGATCAGATTTTGGCTTAGGTCCAGGCAACTGAATCCTGAAAAGAAAAAGATATAGTGACGAAAGAAGAAAACAGATGTCTCAGAGTTGTCTACAGAAGCCAATAATTTGCTCTGTTCTTGTAAACATGGCGCAGTGTCAGGAGAAACAGATTCTGTAGGGAAACGGTAAACATAAACAACAGTAACAAATGGTTTCAGGGCAGCCTTTGCTGAATTGCAGTCACACCTGCTGGTGCCTTATTGCCAAGCGTGGATTGTACTTACAACAACGTTATTTTCCTTTGATGAAAAGTCCTGTGAAATAGCTATAAACTACATCCCACTGTGTTACCTTCAGCGTGTGTTTTTAGCCATATAATGTCCCTTTGGAGCAGAGGTGAAGCAAAGTATATAATTCTTAAATGACAACATTTTGTATCCATATTCAGGTGTTGTGACTGGCCAAAAGAGATGCTCTGAAACTCTGTCAAAGTTCTGTTTTCTTCTTTTCTTTTCTTTTCTTTTCTTTTCTTTTCTTTTCTTTTCTTTTCTTTTCTTTTCTTTTCTTTTCTTTTCTCTTTTCTTTTTTCTTTTCTTTTCTTTTCTTTTCTTTTCTTTTCTTTTCTTTTCTTTTCTTTTCTTTTCTTTTCTTTTCTTTTCTTTTCTTTTCTTTTCTTTTCTTTTCTTTTCTTTTCTTTTCTTTTCTTTTCTTTTCTTTTCTTTTCTTTTCTTTTCTTTTCTTCTCCAAACTAATCAGATTTCTGATGAACTTCTTTACTGGCTTCTGGTTAATCAGTTGATAATTTCTTTTAATTGACTCTGTACGTTGCATTTAGTCTACTTGATAATCTGCAGTTGTAAAACAGTGTTTGTTTTTAAATGTGATACAAGAAGAAAGACTATAAGGTAAAAAAGAGACTGTATAAAGGATGATTCCAATCAGAGCTATGTGAAAACTATTCCTTTGACCTCTGTTTACTGCAGAGTATAATTTTAAGAATTGCTTTCCAGATTGGCTGTTGTGTAGCATGCAAGAAATGGCAACCGTTCAGGAAAGAAGGCAACAATCCTTTTTGGAATTCAAATAGAAATTTACCTGAAATTCAGTATGTATTCACAAAGAGTCTTTTAAAGAAGCAATACTCTCAGTATAGACAAAATCATCTATATCATTACACTATTCATGTGGGCAAATTTTTAAAGTGAAGAAGAACACAATTCAAGGTATACCAATACTGCATATATATTGCACTTTGGAATATTTTTACCTACTTTTAAAGAAGGAGCAAAAAAAGTCAAATGTTTCTCTTTTCACTCATTGTCAGCCTTTAGTCGGATAGATTTAAGCTTTGAATATCTTATTTCATTTTTCACGCGGTCTTACGAATTTTATTTTGTTGCCTACTTTTGAGGATGTGATGATTTAGGACTTGTCATCTGTGTGCCACTTCTGCATGTATGTGACTTTCTTGCCTAAAATCTGCATTATTACTTGTTTGCTATTTTTGAGAGCAGTGGACATCTTTGGCTTAAAATACCAATCCTGCTTTGAGCATGAAGACCTCTATTTTCATAACTCCTTGTGCAAAATTGAAAGTCGCCAGGGTTATAACATTCTATTAGAGAAAATTCACTGTGGTCACATATTAATTTTTACCCACTTAAAATCAAGTTTTCTGTTGATTATCACTCCCATTGGGTTGTATTTTGTCAACTATGAGAGCTGGCTTGCACATCTCTTTAATCCTGTCTTTCTTTAAAAATAGCAGAAAATGCCAGTGCACTCAGTAGCAGAAACAAAAGGCTTCTGTTTCTATTGCTGGCAGTGCTGTTTCTTGCTCAGTTCTTTTCACTGTAGAGTACTTGAATTTTCTCAGTCTGCTAATATGTATATTGAGTAGCATCTGAAGTGTCTCTGTATGTATTTATCTTGATTGTCTCTCTCTTTTTTCCTTTTTTTCTGTTTAAGGTCTGTATAGTCAAGTTTCCATTATATTGGGTAATTGGGACTAGAAAACAATAGATAGTGAGAAAGCCTGAATAAAAGACATCCAAGGAGGCTCTGGGGAGTGCCCTTTAGGGTTGCCTACACAACACTGCATGGAATCAGGAATTCTTAAATCCAGCTCAGATCCTCCTGCATCTACTTTGGCTCCTGGAGGGCCACTAGAGTTTCTGCTTTTCATTCTCCCAGTAGTTTAGCTCGGAAGAATGCTTGTGAATACAGATGCCACTGCAGATGGATCCGGCATTATATTCTCTGGGTGACTCCAGTTATTTTGGTGTGATCATGTGTTTCTACACTATGGTTACCAATACCCTGACTTCCAGGAAGGTGGTGTAGTTTGGCTCTACACACAGCTACTGTGTCTGTGTTGGCACTTTTTGACTTAAGGTGACCTACATGGAAGAAGTATTACATTCTGGTGACCCTGCTTTAGCTTGAGAAACTTGTTTGGAACTGACTGCCTCTCTGTGGAGACAGTGTGTGTCTGTGGCTAACTTGCAACCAGGTCAACTGTCCACTGATTCCTGAGTTGACTGTTCGAGCTGGTGAAAGGTGCCTAGACAGAAAGCTATAAAATATCTTTTAACATGCCATGCTGAAATGTGGTGAGCCGTAATTCATGCTGTGTTCATAACCAAGGCTTCGAAGTCTGCCTCATGAGGTGCTTTGAAAGCTTTAACCTTGGGCAGGTTAAACATGCTGAGACAGACTAGTTTGGGTAGTGTCACAGTTCCTAAATACATTACCCTTATAAGGTTTTATTACTGAATCAAGGTGTGGGAGGGTAGCAAGAGTTTGAGGTTTTGGCCTGTGGAAGGAGAAGGTAGCAGTCAGAGCAAGTGACCAGGAGAGAAGGGTTAGCTTTCAGAGACTGAAATATTTTGAGCATTAGTTTATTTGGGTTTGGTTGAAATCCCTTTTTTTTCCGTCTTTGACAGAGTTCATTGGAGAACCAGAGAAGAAAAGGAGAGTTATTTTTATATGAGTAACGGTCTGAACAGGTCCAGAAATTTCTTAGTTATAATGATTTTGGGCACCTGCCCAAGAGTTGTTTATATCCACTCACATGCTTGTGCTCAGTCTAAACTCCTGTTTTCCTTTGTGTCATGGGCATGCACTACATCTTTGTGAAATGTGCTTTGAAATACACCTTTCTACACTTTCTGGGAAGTGATTTTGTTGAGCTGCTGCTGCTGTCCACTGGTAGCCTGGACCAGTTTCTTATTGAATTTTGCATTTAGATTTTTAACTAGTGTGGAATTTGAGGTTTTAAAAAAGTATTAAAAAGTATTATTAAACACAAACAGCAGTTATCCTGCTTTAATTCCACCATTTTATGTCTGTCAGTACACCTGCACCTTTCACTCTGGACAGCCATAATAAAAAGGTGCATCAAACTAGATATTCCCACTGACCATATCGATACCTATATATATTGCATTCATGCTGATTTAACTGCTTCAGGCAGAGTCGTGTCTTTAAGTGAAATAATTATTGTGCTGTCAAAGCTGAGTTAAAAGAGGATTTAGATATTAGGTATTCTGGAGAGTTACTGGGATCTACCTAAGCAAAATTTCAAGAATGAAAGCCTTAGTCATGAGGCTACAATCTGATGTGAGTCACATTGTCATGTTGCTTATATTCAGGAATGTTGTATTCATCCCAAATCTTAATGAGACACCTTAAAGATATCTGGATTCCATGCAAAGAATATTAGAGGTAGAGATGGAAGGATGATCAAAATTTTGTTGTATTTTTAGTTTCCCTGTTGCTCACAGAGGAATGAAATTGAAAAAAAGGTAGAAAAAGAATTCTCTGTGTGGATAGCCTGTAAATCAGTTCCTGTTCTTTCCTAAGTGGAATGAATGCATTATTCTCTGTTTCCAAGGAATTCTTTTGATCCTAGCTGTTGAGTTGAAGTTTATACAATGCAACTTCTATGTAAGCAATATTTCCTATTGATCTTCTAATGATCCTATTAGTTTCCTTCATCCCCTTAATAGAAATTTTAGCAGTAATAAAAGATAGAATCGGGCAGTAATTAGAACTGTGATTAGTTATAACATGTGTTTCTTTACCAAAGCAAAAACCCGATAAAATGTAAATTAAAATAATGGAACTGTGTCTAGCTATCTTGAATTATATTAGAACATTCACTTTCTCTCCCGTCTAAGGATTAATATACGCTTTAAAAAGCAAATGCTTTTATTATGCAAATTCAAATCACAGTGCAATAAGCGTATTACTTTGCAAATTGTTCTTCCCCCCAAACATTACAAAAACCTGAAATGACTGTATGAGAGGACGTGGATGTTTGTGCTCTCAGGTCTTGATCCCACAAACATTTATGTCAATAAGCCTTGCTAATTAAAGTAGTCACATGGGTTTCTGTGGCTCCAGTCATGTGTAAAACTGAATATGATGCAAGGATATGGATTTGCATAGTTAAGTCTGGGTTTTCTAATTAAGCATGGGATCTACTTCCTGGTCCCTATCCAAAGTGTTCTGAAAAGCTCTCATCTATGCAAAGGGCTAATCATGGTATGGTAGGTGACACCTAGCACCACTTCATCTCAGTTCCCGGGAAGTTCACAGTGTCTTGTGAGATTTGATTTATGATCGTCAGGTCATGCACAGAGGTATTTTTAATACCTATATTACATGAACAGACTTTGCAGCCCTTCTTTGTTCGATAGAACTGTCCAGAAGAAGTGGAAAGCTGGCTGAGCAGTTGTTGGGGTGTAGCTTTTCCATAGGTCTCTCAGCAGCTGTTGTTAGTCATCATTTCCTGGCTCTTTATATTAGAGTAACTGTCTCCTAGAAGCAGCTAGCCAGGGCAAGTCTTGACTATGCTAGATATTGATCAAATTCGTATACAACCTCTCAAGTTTATTCCCTTTTGGTGCAGAAAAATGCCCTGTGGTCAGGAGTTCGGAGGATCAGGTGCAAAGGTGGGAGCAGTGCAGAGCCAGGTGTGGGTGATGACCCCCAGTTATGGCACAGGGCATGGTCTCTCTTCTGCTCTTAGAGTCCACGAGGCACAGAGGTAATTAGCTGTCTGCTTCTGGCAGCTGGGAGACCCCAGCATAGGAGAAATCCCGGGGCACAGTGCTGGAAAATGAGTCAAGCTGTCAGGAAGTGAGACAGAAGCTAATTTATGTGGATCTCAGTTTGTAAAAATGCTTTTGAAGCTGCCAAAATGGCTCCACCACCTCACTCACAAGGTAAAGAAAAGCAGGTAGGCTTGGAAAAATACAAGTTAGGGGAAAGAAGAGAGATGGTTGGTGAATCTTCTCTTCTCCTCTTCCTCCTCCCCCCAAATAGTAAGTAATGAAATTCCGTGTATACTTGAGCCTCAGTTACTGGAAAAGCCATGCTCCTACTGTATGTCTGGACTGTAGTCTCTGCACTGCAACCAGAGCATCCTGGTTTGTGCTTACAGAGAACAGAATTAAAATTTTCAATCTGTATAGTCACATACTCAGGTGAGGGTATACAGTCAACCTCCTTAACTCTGTGTTTCTTTAGTCAGTGGAAATGTCAGCATTATCATAACTTAATAGCACCGTTTGGCAGGCAGGTTCTTGGATTTGTGCCTGCCTTCATCAGTTGCATAATCTTCTCAGTGAAGCATTTTACAGCATAGTGTTGCTGTAACATCTCTTCTTGGAATGAATTATTTTTGCAATACCTGCCCACAGTATCTTTTCCATACTCATGTAAATGTCTGCCTCAATTGCTGCGAGCAGAAGGCCTCCTATTTTGCCCTTGGCTAGGCTGCATGTTGCTGCTACTCTGACCTTTTTTCTTTTATATTTAAGTGGATGTAATGTTACAGAATACCCTGGAAGGCAGTGCTGTAGTATTGCACTGGCTCTAACAGTACATACAGGTATATATAAAAATATCATGTTATTGATAAGTGAAGGAGACTGGAATCTGTTCCTTTTTTTCCTATATACTCTTGGTGAATTCCTGTACATTAGAGAGATGTGCAGTCTGGCTAGGGCCTATTTTTTTGTTCTTTCAGTGTCTTTTTTTTTTCTTTCTTTAAGACTAGGTGAAGAAAAACAGGTGTCCTATGGTCTGGCTGTACTTTCATTAAAGCCCTTTAACTTCTGTTGGATTTGCTACTGTTTGGATGGGAGGTAACAGGGGAACCAGGGGGTGTTTTGAACTAATTAGTTTTCTTGCACTCCCAGGCCCTCAGCCAGATTCCTGTAAGTTTGAGCATAAAGTTTTATGGCATATGTTTTGCTATTTATGGGAAGAAAAGCCATGGGGAACTGCACTTCAAAGAGTCAAGCTCCCCTCTGTGCCCTTTGAACTGCACTGGTAAACCTTCAGACAGGTTATACAGTGTGACCACTGCTTAAGAGCTCTCCTCAAATCCCTGTCTTTCCCTCTGGCTCTTCAAGAAAACTGTAGGTCTTTGGAATGGAATTGCGAAGAAGGAAAATAAGACCTTATTAGAAATTGTGAATTCCTCAAGGTGTGTGTGAGCAAGACGCAGTTCACTGCCCCAAGCAGCGTGCTGCTCGTTACTCACAATTGCTCTTCATGCCTGTGCTCTTTGGCGGGAGTCATGACGAGGGCTGCTGCTGCCTTCCCTCCTCAGCCAAAATTGCTGATGGAAGCTGGAAGGAATGTGGATGCAAGCTGGGTATGCCAGCAGGGAAGGACTCCTGGGTTTGACTTGAGATGTTCCCATAGCTCAAAATGTGTCTCTAGGATGGCTTTGTATTACTGTATTAATATATGTACATTCTGATAAATATATACATTGGGTAACACATAATTGTGCACACATACCTTAGTTCATGTACCTGTAAAAATAGAATTAAAAAAATTATTCCCTTGCATGCATAATATAATTCACAAGCCTAATGCCTGTGTTTGACTAGCAGTCATCCACTGATGGAAAAAATGTCCTTCAGTTTTCCCCGCAAGTGTGTTGTGAGGAGAGAAAGACCTAAGAAGCAAAGCTGTGTATAATGCCCAACCTCGATATGTTAGGCTCTTCATTAAGATACTTAATGATACTGTTTGTTCCCCAAAGGAAAATACCATGTTTAGAAACTGTGCAGCAAGGCCAAGCCACTGTGTACAGATGCTGCATAGTTATCGGCAGTCCTCCACAAGCACAGGGCTCTCCCTGGAGAAGCATTGACTGCACTGTGACAGGCATTTGCTTCTCCGACTGGGTTGGTCCTCGACCCCTCTGCTCATTCATTCCCGTCCCATTCTACCCCACCTTTGTGTGGTTGGCCAGGTAAAAGCCAGATCTGAGACAATGTTTTTCAGAAGCTCCTACATGAATTAGGAATGGACATCCTACTAACATTAATGGGATTTATAAGCCTAATTCATTTACATGCTTCTAAAGATACCTCCTTAGCTGGTTAGGTAGTTGAAGATAATTAAAGGAGAGCTGTTAATTTTGGCAGTTTAAAAAAATCCTACTGCTATCTTATGTGTTTAGTAAATTGAAGATAATTAAGGATGGTTGGTTTCAAAAATCCCATTCCTGTCTGTGCAAAGAAAGTCATACCATTGCTAACACAGTAATGAATTAAACACCACCTATTAAAATGTGGTCTTTAACCCAATCACTTCAGAAAATCTGTTTTGTGAAATGTGAGCCAGGAGAGGTTCAGGAGAAACGCTCTTTTGTGTTGGTGATATTTTTTAACATAAGTTTGCTGGACCATTTTTGTTTTGTTTTGTTTTCATATGACCTAGCAGGAAAATGCTGTCTTCAGCCAAGTGTAATGGTGCTTCTTGGACTTCCTTTCCTGTTCAGGAGTTGCCTCTTTGATGTGGATATTTTGCCCAGGGATTAGACGTGCAAGCTTGTAAAATACGTGAAAAATGACCAAAGGGAAGCATTCAAGGCAAAAGAAATAAAAAAATTAAAGAAGTCATAAAATATATTTTAATATGTCTTTTCCAGAACCTCAGCTGCGGAATGTAGCCCTCTTGATATTCATAAATTATTTCAGTGTAGAGTCATTATGTGTGTGACAGAGATGTACTTCTTCCAATCCAGGCTGTTTCTGAACTTAAAGTTGCCAAGTCTATGCCAATCAGGAATGCTGATTTTGATATACTGGGTCACAAAAGTCAATTTCCTGGTGATTATTTATACCCATCAGAATAGGTTTGTACTGCTTCAGAGAAGCAGCAATCTATTTTTGTTTTCACTTTTCTTTTTTTTTTTCAAAGGAGGTTTTCAGTCACCTTAACATACTGCATCTGTCTACTTTTGTTTAAATGCACATAGACTGATTTGGGAGCATAGACTGGCCTAAGGGAGAGGCCAATCCATCTCTCTTGGCCTAAGGAAGAGGGGAAGGGAGTAGTGAAGTAGCTGAAGGATCTGGAGAATTTCCCTAGTCTTCTCTGGTACAGGCTTTTGCAGTTGGATATAATGAATGCAAGCCCAAGGCCAAAAGGTCTGACCAGCGTGATCAGCTTCTTAACAACAAATTTCTCTTTGTTTTATGACTTCCAGGAACCACAGTGTAGATGGTGACAAATTCAGGCACTGAGCAGAGGAAGGGCCTTTAATTTGAGACCTAAATACGACACAATTAGGAAACTTTATGAGGAGATAAAGGGAAGGAGAAATCATTAAGCTTCTTTGAACAGTTTGTTCCACAAATGGCAACTTCTTTTTTCACTCCCCCCCTACACTTCTGTTCATGCAGAAATGTCAGTTATTCAATTTACGTTGATCCCAAAGGATTTTTTGATGGATTATCTCATATCCCAGAATGACAATTAATAATGCATCATGATATAATGCCAAATTTCTTAAAATATAAAAGGGCATCATATGATGTTTCAAAGGTTTTGGTGTGGCTTTTCTTGGCCTGGTGTGACAAGAATTTCCATTAAGCAGTTAAATAAGCAATTTCTTGAAAAAGCTGTGTCCCTATGAGCATTTTGCATGTCCTGAAAGTAATGACCAGGTATCTAAACTCTGCCAAGAATATGAATTGTTTCCTTGCCTGCCGATTTTGCCAATATGATCTTACCCATCATGCTGCTTACACTGATAAATACAGTGCAGCACTGGGAAATGTGATGATTTTGTAAAGTAGCAAATCTGGAAACAGCATCCGAAAATCCTGTGGTGAATTTTTTCCCCCAGTTTTTCAATGGGTGTTCTCACATAATTGGATTTTCTTATTATTATTTTAGAATGGTCGGAGAGAATAAGTGTGGAAGAGGTGTTGAAATTATTCCCTTACCAGCACACTGTAATTTCACTGGGCTGCCAATTGCTACTGTAGGCACAAAAATTTAGTTTGTCAGCTCGTAACTGGTAATTGATATTAGAGACTGCTTAATGTTTAACATGAATGATAGATTTTGCCACCCATATTGTTTTAATGAATAGTGCGAGAGCCAATAAACAGCTATCTCAGTTGTATCCCAGACACTTGCAAAAGGATCTGTTCCAAAGTACCGCTCAGTATTGTTTTTTCACCACTGAATATATTGACACAAGAAGGTACTAGAGATAGTGATCAATGTTGTATGGATTAGCGCTTAATAGCTAGAGTCTTGCACCTGTCAAACTTCGATAAGTTGACAGAAACGGGATTTGCAGAAGCAATGTTTCACTTCTCCCCACCACACTGGAAGTAGAACCTGAAGGGTCAAATGGCAATGACACTGAACTTTGCTGACCAGAATTTATAATAGCTTATCTACTGCCGGATTTCAGGCCCTTGCCTTTCTTGTAATGGAGAAACCACAGAAATAAACTTGCTTTGGGTCAGTCCTCTACTAAAAGACCCATAGCAAATCAAGAACAATGAAATATGTCTTCTCCTGCCAAGTGTGGAAAGCCTCAAGCTATGATCTGCAGGATTTGGCATTTAGAGAGAAGGCAGCTTTCCATGTGATACCATGGCTCCCTTTTGTTGTTATTAGGAAATCCAGGCGTGCATGGAGCTAATAGTGAGGAAAATTAAAATCGCTCATTTTTTTAACTTCACCAGTAGTAGTCAGATGGCAGTCTACTTCTACCTCTTATAGAGCATCATTCAAGTACCATCACACTGTAAACAAAAGCACTGCCTGTCCTGTGTAACATGCTGCTCGATAATCATTCAGAGTCAGAATCTCTAATCAGTGATGTGTAACATGAAATAAAAAAGTTCCAGCTGGCTCTTGTAAGATCTTAAGACAGTTGCCTTCTCAAAGTCAAGCATCTTCATTCATGCTTGGATATCTAAACAGTCTTGCTCTCAAGAGGAGCTGAACATCTACTGCTCTCATTAAAATCAGTGGGAACTCAGCAGGTCTGAAAATTGGGCAACCTTATTATTTATTTACCTAGCCTGGGATTTAAATACCTAACTTCAAGATTTGAAAATTGTAGTAATTGTTTTCTTCAAATACTGAAGTAGGTTACAGAAAATTGTTCTCTCTGCTAGGAATCCTGCTGTTTGCAGGTGAGAATTAGGATATTTGAACTCAAAGCCTTTAGCTTCACCAGTGATTGACAGCTTAAAAAATCTATCTTGTCTTCAGTGGAATTTAAGCATAGGCTTAGCTTTAAGCCTGTGCTGAAGTGTTTTGTCCAACAGGGATGTAATACCAAATCCAGGCCTTACACCGGCAGATAGAGTCCTAAATCTTCATTTCTCTGGCCTGCTGACCTGTTTTCTGCAGCATCCTAGATGCAATTTCCTCTTCAGTGCATCTGATTTAGTGCTTTTATTTTCTTCTACCCTGTCATACATTAGCACTCTGACAAAATTAAAATCAAAGCCAGCAAATCCAGAGACATTATTATTTCCCCAGGTTTGTGCTCAGGACTTTCTTCTCCTCTGTGAAGTTGCCTTGAAAACCACTTAAGTTAGAATTCCTTCAGTATTGCACATTCTTTGGGTAAAACCATCTCAAGGCATAGCACCTCAGAGGTGTCTGGTTGGCTGGTGGGCAGGTGTTAAAAGCTCTGTTTTTTTGGGGGTGTTTTTAGAAATCTGTGTTGGTTGCAGTGGTCTTAGAGATAGAGAAATCGATTGTAGTAATAAAACAAACTTCCAGTAAGGGTGATCTGCCAACAGTTCGCTTTCGGTCAGTTTGTTTACAATCTCAGTATTTTTATACAAACAAATTTGAATGACTTATATGCAGGCAATCCTGAACCAATAGATAATTTGAATAATTTGCTTCAGCTGCCCTTTGGATGGTGCATTCTTTTTAGTGTGATTGGTCAGTGTACTTCTAGGTCTGTTTTCAGCTTTATAAAAGTAAGGTAAATACTTCTCAGTATGTATCATTAAGAGTTTACACTTGAGAGTGAATGTATGTGGAAGTAGTAGGTTGAATGATCATTGTTTAAGGAGTTGCACTTTCAGATCCCAAATGTTAAAGTATAGTAACGCTGTTCCTGTCAAAACAGGTTATCTGGATAGACATATGAAATTTCCAAATCTCAGTCAACCAAGCAACCTAGGGAATTACTGTTTTTAAGAATTGATTTATATGAGATCAATTTGTACAAAGTTTCTGATCCTGCATGCACAGGGGAGGGCCTGGCTGATGGAATGTATGGTTCAGTACAGATAAAATCCTGTGGAGCCTTGTTTCCACTTGTTATATCTTCTGAGGCTACAGGAAGGCTTTTTTTTCCGTTTCACATGGAGTATAGACTCTGACAAAGAATCATGGTTGTATTTCAGGATTTTTCCCTCTTACCCCATTTTCTTCAGCCTCACTTGAATACTGCAACAGTTACTTTGACACGATAAAGGAACTTTTCCCATGCATCTTGTGACATTTTTATCTGAAGCATTCCCACTTGAACAGCTTTGCAAAGGATCATTGACTGCTTGAACTATCTCTGGCCTTCATGCTACACTTTATTTGGAATCTATGATGTTGTAAGGTAGAATAATACCAATCATATAGTGGATAGTCCTAAATGAGCCATACACAAGGAACTGTACCAAACTAGCACCAAAATATGTACCTGACTGCTGTAGAGTTATATGGCTATATAACCATTCAGAGAAAACAAGGCTGCAAGAATAGTTCTCTTAATGCAGTCATTTGTAGTGATTACTGAGCTCCCCAGAATTTGATGTTTCTATGGCACTGGTGCAGTTGCAGTGTTTATTGGGGTTTGATGCACACAGGGGTGTCAGAAATAGCAAGGAAGATGAATGCCCTGTTACAAATTGGAGTGATTTAACAAGAGATAATCTGTCAAGTAGTACTGGGGCAAGAGTGATGAGAAAGCTGTGAGCCTGAAGGCATCCATCAGTGCTATTCTCTGTTAATGATCGAAGGCAAGACTCTTACTCCCACTCCTGCTGCTTTATGTAGAGACACCCCAGAGCAGAAACAATATCTGGTTACCAAAACAAAGATGTTTTGTGATTGAACAGAAACTGGCAGCAGAGTCTATGTGAACTACTTTCAGAAGTGCCCTAGAAGGTAGATTCCCTTTCTGTTTCTCCTATACTGGGTATCATGGAAATAGATCCCAAGATATTCCTTGGGAAGCATCATCAAAAGGTCTTGGTAAATGAGCATTTAGTCTTTCAGTAAAAGCCTTTACGTAGATATAAAGTAAAACTCAAAATGTAAAGTGTAACAAAACAATCTAATATGTAGAAGTAATTAAATGACAAATATGCCTGCATGTGCGCATCTCTGATTAGTTTTCATGTGTAGGCCCTAAAGCATGCAGCACTATGGGATCTGAGCACTTCCCAGACTTATGAAAGGTTCCTTTGACATTGCTCTCTCAGAACAATGCACCTAATCTTTCTTCTCTAGGTCTGTAGTTTCACTGACTGCCTCTGAACCGCAAAGTATTTCCTTTTAGAAGTTTGTTTCAGATTCATAGGCTGTAATACATGTTACTGCTTAAGTAATGGATCAAGGAGCATAGAATCTGAGTTTATAACTGTTGTATATAGTAAGAATATGTATATGTTCTTCCATTATATTACAGTGCATAGTAGTTTTCCTACAGTGTTAGAAACTAACATATAAATGAGGAGTAGAGGTGTGGAGAGGGAGCTTCATGTCTCTTGCTGTCAGACTGTTAATACCAGTTGAATGCAGTGATTTAAAATGTGAAAATGCTGTTCTTCTGTTGGCAGATTAAGGCATTTAGGAATCTTTTCCTCCTTTAAAGGTAATTAATAATAACAGATGCTTTTATTTCTGCACAGTAGATACCGAATATGATGTGATACTTAATTATACTGAAGTGATACTTTAATACATAAAGCAAGCAAGCAAAAAATGTTGGCAAGACAGGATGGCGAACTGGATGTTGAAGCTATCATCTTGAAGAATGCAGCTCCAAGGAATTACACTTTTAGACCCCAAATACTCTACTTTTCTTGGAATTTTTTAAACAATATATGTTAGTGTATTCCATATGCTATTAAATATTCTAAAATATGTACACTTCTGAATTAACATTATTATCACAGGTACTTTTTAATTAAAACATATTCTTTCAAGAGCCTTATAATAATGCCCAGTATTAAAACAGTACTGCAGCACACATTCAAATTTCAAGAGGAATCTTACTGTATTCTGCAGTTAACAATTCCAGAGCCCTCTGCTAATGCTGGAGTTGGCTTCAGGGTTATGACTTGGTAAATTCCAAGGGTTTTCTACTTTTATTGAGATTAATGGAATGGCTTTTTGTGCTGTTGCTTTCTTCTTTCCATAATAATTTTATATTGTGCTCACACCTCTTCATTAATAGAATAATCTAGGCCTTTTTCAAATTTTAGCTAGGTATGTTTTGCAAATTGCTTAGATGATCATACATTTCTTTTCAAAGCCATAAACTGTGGAATGTGGAAGCGAACCTATTTTCTAACTCATTTTGTCATTATTACAATACACAGTCCCTCCCAGATAGAAACATAAATACACATTCAATGCATATCAACATTCAGTTTAGGTTCATAGGAGAATCACCAGTGCTTAGTCTTGCAAAAGATGTGGGCTCAGAATGATCTAAGTTTAACTTCTGAAATTTTATTGCTGAAAGGATATGCATGATGGTTTGGAATCAGGCTCAGAATATTTTTGTTTGAGTTGGCTTCTAGTTCAGTTATTATAGAGGTGATAGTTTCTATTGCTGAGAGACTTAAAGCTGACAAAACTTAATAAAATAAGAAGCTGTTGGGTGAAAATTCACTCTGATGAAGAGATCAGAATGTTGTTGGTGTTTTTGTGACTGGTGTGAAGACTAAGGATTTAGGATAGAAGGTTGATTCTTCACTCTGACACTGACTTCCTGACCTTAGACAAGTGTCTGGGCTCTAAGTCCCACCTATAAAATGAAGATAGCAACACCTCTGCTTCAAAGGTGTGCCTTCTGGGTGCATACTTGGGAAGCAACTGGCTGATGATGTAACAAGAACTACAAATATACCTTTCTAAAGTAATGCAGAGCCCCTGTTTACATCATGAGGATGTCTAAAAAATACCAAAGTATTAGAAGAGTGTGATGATACTATGAACAGTTGACTTATTACACTTGGTGTTGTGTTACGTATTTAATCTGATTCAAGAAAGTGACTGAACTCAGTTATCTTTTTTTTATTATATTTGTCTAAGGTTAAAATGGCTAATCGTCCCCAGCTATGAAGAATGTATCTAGGTTAGCTTTTGTGTCAGGTTCCTGCCTCAAGCAAATTTTTATGCATAAGTTATAGATCTCAGAACTAAGAGGTTCACCATGAAAGTGCTGACACAAACTAAAATGTTGTAGCACTGATGTAATAACCATGAATTCATACAGAGCACATATTTCCCTTGGATGCATCATAAAAACAAAGATGGCTGAAAGCTGGTCTTTTAAATAGTCTTTAAAATGGCAAGACCTGTTGATTCACATTTTGCCATGACTATAGCTGCCCTGTTGACAGCCCTATTTCACTCTCGTTTTAGTGGCTGAAAGTTTTGTCACCACAGTGACAAATTTAAGCAGTTCTCTCCATAGATGCAAGTAGTAACAATGTGTTTAAATCAAGACACAGTTCTCCGCCTGCACTGTTATGGACTCTTTATGTACATCAAACTTGACCTTCCAATGTGCAGCACAGTCATTTTCATAAAATATGTGGTGAATGTGATCTGAGTTTCTTCATTAAATTAAACAGAATATGTAGATCGGGTCTGCTATGATAAAGTGCACTAACTCCTTACGAACGTCTCATCCTTTCACAAAGCTGGATAGTTGTATAAACCAAAATGTAAGCTTCCCCCAAAGGCAGAACTTGGACAGAAAAACCCAAAGACCTGTAACAAAAAAGAATCTGGAAATTTTATTTTCTATTTAAGCATCTAGATCAGATAAGCTTAATGGCTGGTTTAAGAAAAGACAGCCTTGATAAGGAGGTAATTATAGTACAGTTCCACTTTCTCAATAAGATCAGTGATGCTGTGGTCATTGTCTGCTTCCCTGCTTTCCCTAGTGAGCTATAACCCTTTTCACATTCAAATAATTCTTCCCTTTTAGTGCCATTTTGTCCAGTATAGCTTGTCACGTAGATCAGGAGAACTGTTTGCCTTTGGTAGATTGTTCCCCAAGGCCATGTTTGCAAAGAGACCTTGTGAGAAAACACTGGAGACTTGTACAGCTGGTGCATCCCAGGGGAAAAGAATTGAAAAAGCAAGTGAGAAGATTATTAGGGTCAAGGGATGCTTGACATGCAGGCAATACTTGTTCTGAGTGGACTAAGGTTGAGATATTAGGGTAAATTTAGAACTGTCAGATAGACAGTGAGAATTTTTCCACAGTAGCAGCTTTGCTCTGAAAATTTCTTTAGCATTTGCCTCATGAACAGCTTGTGCCTATTTTTGCATGCAACCATCTGAGACCCTGCGTAGCTGTAACCAAACTTCCTAAAGGTATTGAGCAGAGTATCAATTCAGGGATTGTAGTCCTTCTGTGACTACTGCTACAAGGAGCAACAGGGACATGGATTTCAGACTATCTGTTCTGGCTTTTCATAGCACGTAATGTTACTACTGGTTGAATGTGTGTCTTTCTAGTAGGAAAAAATTTGGGGTATCAGAACAGTTGAAATTACTTTGCTGTAATAGATGGAGCTGTTATGTTTACAGGCAATCTACTGAGTTCATTAAAAAAACAGATGAAGCCTTTTGGGTCTAATTCTGAGTGGGCTTATATCTGTACAAATGGGAAGTAAATCTTCCGAAGTCAATGGAAACAAACCCATGTGCAATCTGTGTGAAAGGCCAAACTTCAGAAAAAAATGGGATGAATAACTGGATAATTTGGAAAAATATAAAAACCTGTAGTGTTGTATGTATGGGAATACACGTCTTCTACAACAGCTGCTTCCCTGAAACAAACCAAATATTTCCCCTGTATATATAGGAAAAGTGCACACTTTCAGACAGATTTAGATTGAGAAACCAAACCATACCAAAATAAAGCAGTTGCAATGAAAACACCTGGAAATGAAACTTACAGACTTCAATTTGAATCCGTCCCAATGCTATCATAAAGTTCAGGTGTGCCAAATTTTCTCTTGCAGGGTTTGTACACTGTTATTTATGTCTTGATATATCCAACCTCATATGTTTGACCTGTAAGTGAAGATACACAAATCCTGCTTTGCTTGCAAGACCTGACCTTGTAGACTTGCACAGGTGCTAATTCCCTGTGCTTAGCACTGATGGCTGTGGTGTTCACCCCTTTGTCTTATTTCGGTATTCCTATCTGGGCAAAGAGAAAACCTAGACTCTAATGACTAGGTCCCCCCAATGACTGTTGGGGACCTTGCAGGACACTCATAGCAAGTAAGTCAAACAAAGGTCTGGAACAAGTAGGACTTGTAACCATCTGAATGGGATGTTAGGTAGAAAGGAGGTGGCTCTATTGTTTTGAAAGGACTGGCCTACTTCCCCTCAGTCTTGGGGAAATGGTCTTTACATGATACCTCATGGAGTTTCCAGACTAATCTCAAGTGACCTCTCCAGGTCAGAACTGAACATTCAGATCTCCCTAAGGTACGTTAACCACACCTTTTCCCCAAGCATCACCTACCAGGTAGGTGACGCCACACCTCCCAAAGCAGTGGATCCCATTCTGAGTTACCTAATTTGATGCCTGTAAAAGCCTAAGTCACATTATGACTCCACTAGGCAAGACACTGTCTATATTATCCTTGTGAAGCTAATCCAGAAGCTCTGTGGCTCCTCTTTTCTGCAAATTGGAAGCAGTCTTTTTTATCCCTTTCAGGATGCTGCATAAGTAACACCAAATCACATATTACAAATCCTCTTCTGCTTAGATGGAAGGGCTGTGAGGGAACCTGGTTCTTTGTTTAACGCTGCAAAAGTCTTGATAAGTCAGGACTGATCACAGGTCAGTCTGTGGTATGTTGGCTGGGGTGGAGTTGTAGTTTTTTCCCCATTCTGAACTGCTAGCTCTACTGACTACTATGTGGACTTTCAGCCTCACATACACAGCTGTGTTGATTTTCTACTCATTTTCTCCCTTGGAAGCGTCATCATGTGGGCTGATAGTTCCTAGCAATATGATGAGGAACTGAAGTGGGACCCTGTTCAAAAAAAATCATGGAAAATAATGCTGGCAAGTATCATGCAACCACCCCATCCTTCCTTCAAAGCAGGATAAGCTATGTTTGCCATTGATTACATTTCTGTCTTGGTCTTAAAGATGACACAGACTATAAAGTCGTCTTTGCAATCCATCCTCGTGTTTCAGTTCAACCTGAGGCTTCCTTGCTACAGTTTAAATCTCGTCTGCTGTGAACATGGTATTCTCACTTGTATCACTTCTGTAATTGAAAATCATAATCCTGTTTTCTGCATAAATCTCTTGTAGGCCAGTCTTTCCTTATGGATCATCTAGACCTTATGGATCATCAGCCTTGTTTTTTTTTTGTACTGCCTCTGTTTTACAACCTCCTTCAAGTACAAGGATAAAACCTCAGCACAGTACTGCAGCTGAAACTGCACCAGGGCTGAGGACAGAAAAGGTTAGATAATGTAGTCTGAGAATATATTCCTGTTGATATATTCCAGTGTGGCCGTGCCATTTCCACAAGACCATGATAAGGGTGACTCAGGTGACTCATATTCCACTTTATACCATGGCCCCTTTTCTGTGTCTGGTATATTGTGATTCTTCTCTTGTCCAGCTGACTATTCTTGTGTAAGTGTAGAGCCTTGTATCCATTTTCATTACAGAATGTTCTTAATTCCCAGTGTACCTGCATGGAATAAGGATACAATTTAGCCCTAATGAGCACTTGTAAATATTTTCTTATACATTTCCCCTAAGTGCAAAACAGTAAATCTTCAAGTCCAATAAGTTGGCATGTTGTGACCGTGAATTCCCTGGAAATTAATGAAACTGCTCTTGTGCCTGCTGTTCAACCTCAGCAATTTATGCAAGAAAAGAATGGCAGCAAAAAATTCAGGGGTAAATTCCTACACACTCCACTTTGTGCTGCAAACAGGCGGAAGTCACACTGTAAAAAACATCCTGTTTAGACCAAACAATCCTTTGCAAATCTCTCTATACTAGTCTGATCCCAACGAAGAGTTAATGCACTGAAATACAAGGCAAAAATCCTAAGATCTAAAGAAGACAATACTTTGTTAAATTATATAAACAGCTTCCTTTTAGTGCATTGTCCTCTGCTGGTGGTACTATTTTTAAGTAGATGGTACAGGATAGTTCACAGAAGCTATATAAATGTAGAGTTGCCATATGCTTCTATGGACTTTGCAATTTTAAAATAAAGATATGAAAAGTGATTAGGTTTCGCAGGTAATAACTGCACCCTTTAGGCTCAGGCTCCCTCATAATGTCCTCTCTCCAGAAATATTCTTAGAAGATCTTTACAATACTAGCTTAATATGATTTTTCATTTGGCTTCATGTTACTTATTTTGTATTTTTCCATTCTTCCTGGTTTAAATGTATACCTAATTGAGGAGTTACTTTTACTCTATCTAGATGGCAAATACATTGGTAAACAATGGAAATGACACAGTAACTCACATTAATGGGGCTACATAATTTCCTGATAACTCCAATTATCTTCTGTCATCCCTGTAATGTAATTAAAATGCTTAATTGTTTTCTTTAGATAAGAAAAGGTTATAAAAGCTATAACAATTTGTGTGGACTTAATGACCAGCTGGTGTTAATGGCCCAAAGCCTCCAGTTATCAAACCTTTCAAGCAGTCATTGATTTCAAAGAAATGCGCTGTCTGGAGCATTCACATCTTCACTTGGACTTAAGCCATATTAGACCTTGCAATCAATTGATCACACAAATAATACTGATGCAATTTATTATACCCTGACCTCAGTCTACCAGTGATGATCTACAGTGCGAATCAGGTTATGTCATGTCATTGAGTATGATAATCTACTGTGGCATGCCTCCATTGGGATGAGTATAAGAAATATACAGCCATGCTGTACTAATGTTGATAGAGGCTTATTTAATGTGAAACAGTTCAGAGAGCAATCTAAAGTGGAGGATTGGGAAGCCCATGATTTTTCTGTCTTTCTTAGAGTTATTATTACGCTGGCAGGAGAGATACAAATTGCTACTGCTCTAGCGCTTGGAAAAAGAAAAAAATTCTGAAGAAACATGGATTTGTGTGTGTGTTTGCGTGTGTCTGAGAATAGTGGAATAAACCATAGGAGAGGCAATTAGTGTAGTACTCTTCTTTCAGGAAGTTCGCCTCTGTTTAAAAGCTTCTACTCCTTGTCTTTTTAGCATCTTAAAAACTGTGCTATTATGGGGATGAGGATGCACTGCCTGTGGTTATGGTCAAGAGACTCTGTCAGTTGCTTAAGATTACACCAACTTTTATTGGTTTTGACTTAAAATTTTCATGCTTAATTCCCTCTTCAGACTGAATTTTCATGAAGAAAATACTCTTTGTCTCACCTTAAATGCTAGAAAAAAGCCTTTATGGTCTAGTGTTCAGCTCCTTGGAATGCAAATATGAAAACTGAGCAAAGATCTGCACTGGACCAGGTATTAGAAAGTAGTTTATAATGTTTTGTAAACTAAAAATCTATGTTCTATGTAGTATCTTTTATGTCTTCTATCCCAGGTTGCATTAGGCAGCACAAGCAGAGAAAGCTGTCCAAATTAAATAGTCAGGATAAGAACAAGACCTATTGAGCAGTGGGGTATGGAATCTGGGGTATGGAATCTGCAAATATTTTATCTTACCATTTTCTGTCTGGTGGCTTGCTTCTTATATGCCAGTTAAGTCTTAATGCTCACTTACTTTCTGCATTGATATAATAATATTCAAGTGCCTTTTATGATTTGTGATTGCTTATGGATAAGACTCAAAGGAATCAGCAAGAGTCGATTAAGTACCCCTGATTGCAGCTACAGGTCCCAGTTTCCATTTATGGTCATGTTACTAGGAAATTTACACCTGGTTATAACATCTTCAGTAATCTTCTAAGTACTTTGGAAAGTGATGTGGAGGATGGTGTTGTGGAGAGATGAAATAAATTGTTTTATGAGTAGTGTAAATCACCAGCCACGTTCTGCTTCCTGTTTACAGAAATTTGCTTTCAAAAAGGGAGGTTTATAACATACTGACTTCCACTTCTTTTTAATCCACAATCCATCCTACCACCTCTCAGATGTTCTTAATAAATACATGTACTTCTGGCATTCATGTCCTGCCTTAAAATAATCTTTTTCATTACCAGATGAAAAATGTATGAATTATTATATTAATTTTGCTAGCTGTTTGACTATACCCATTTTTGACGATGGCTGTCTAGAATACCCTCTAAAGAAAGGCAAAATTCTGTGTTATTATGATAAAGTCTAAAGGCCACAACTTGGTTAACAACTTCATTGTGCTAAGAGTAGTACTAACAAACACTGAAAGATGCTACTCCAAGAGCATGCAATCTCAGTAGACTAGACAGGTAAAGAGTCTGGCAAATGGCAAGCAGCTTTATGGGGCAGGGCAACAGCATTTTGTGTCATTATTGAAGAAAAAAGTGCATGTGAGCAATCTAGTGACATTTAGTAAGAATCTCTGAGTCATGTGTGTGAACCAAAATAATTTACTGAAAAATTATATCCCTGCTCTGGAATTCTATAATACAGTTGGAAAATATATGGAAAAAATACAATTACCTAGAAAACATTGTAGGGTTTTATTGTAATTTCTTTGGAACCTATTGATTCCATTCCTTTAAACTCGTGTGAGACTCTTATAAAAGTAAAAATTACATTCTCATGATTTACTGTGTTATTCAAGCATTTTGATGTATCTATATTCTGCTTGTTAAATTGTCATTGTATAAAAGTGGGCCCCATCCTGTAATTAGATCCATGCTGGTGAACCCTTCTGCCTATTTGGAGCTCGGGTTAAGTCATGGAGCAGCTAGCAGTTCTGGCAGATCTCGACTTCCACTAGAGCTGTTGTATCAATAAGGTGCTCAGTATAGATGCTGACTTCTGATGACAAAGATTGAAGTAAGACGTGAAAAATAACATTTGTTCTGAGGCCTCATGCTGATGTTTCTCTACTAGCTTCTCATTGCCTGACTGTAAGTCATAATTTTAAGGATGTCACCTACAATATTAAATTCTATTTGTATGTGTCATGCTTACAGAAGGCCTACAGATGGAAAATCTGTGAAATCTTATCTCTCGTATTTTTGAGTTCTCTACAATTGCACCAGCTTGTCTGGTTAATTGAGATCCAGAGACCAGCAGCTTATTAAAGTGGATGAAATTCCCGAACAGACAGGTGCTGGCAGAGGTCCAGGTCTATGCACTCTATTGCATTAAGCTGTCCCAGCAGAGAAATAACTCACTTTTCAAAATTGGGAAGTGGTGTTACACACATACGTGTTCCTCTAACCTGGGTATTTGGTGTGCTCTGTCTATTAATAAATATAGATTTTGCTTTGAACATTGTCAGTTTGTTAGCTCAGCTTCTACATGACATTGAAGAAGTCTAGGTACCAACTGATTTGCCCTGGTGATTAATTAGTGACACTAGGAAACATAGTCAATTTGAATTACATCGTTAAAATAAACATTCTACCTGGAAGTATCAAACCATACAGACACAAGGAGCATTGTATTTTAAGGTATAAACAACCTACATATTCCTCCCAACATGTCTAGCTGATGGCCTTGAACTACAGAGAATAAGAAAGGAGGGGAGCAACTTTGTCCTCCCATGTTGCCTGTCTGCCTGTGGCATCCCCAGCTGCCTCTGTCAGAGGAGAGCAATGTGCAGGTTTTCAGCCTTAAGGGGCTCTGGCCAGTGCCTCTGCTGCCTGGTGTCCCCAGCCTAAAAGGGAAGGTTTATCCTCTCTTTCCCACCATTGCCTGCCAGGCAGAAATAAGGAGCTGTCTCCAAAACCTGAACTCTTACGGAGTTTGGGGCTCCCAAACTGTTGCCTACAGTGCTGGAAAGATTTGACTGTTATTCTGTGATCGATAGAGTTCCTTTTTTGTTTCTTGACCACTGAGTGACAAGTCTAATTGACAATCAGATGTTGGTTCCAGAGAGCATTTTGGTCCTACTATCTCTGTACAGTCTCATGAAGGAAAGCAGGACCGGGCGGTGGCTGAGCCATATCTGCAGGCTCAGATGCTGTCTCAGCCCTTTACTGTCCAGTGTGGGTGCTCTAGTTGCAGCATCAGTCCCACAGACACATACCTTTCTGTGCCTTTTTCAGTCTCAGATGGATTTATGAAACCTTGCCTGAAGCCATCCTGACCTACATCCAGCCAGAGGAATTAACCCCAGCTCTGCTGGGAGAGTGGCTGTGGTCCATGAAGGAGCAACTTTGCAGTGACAACCCTGAAATCTGTCATAACTTGACCTTGCAAAATAATCCTTTCAGGAAGACACAGTAATACAGTACAGAGCAGCTCTAGGGAAGTGAAAAAGAATAAATTACTTCTAAAACAGGCATCAGAAATTGCACAGGGCGCAACCAGCATGTTGCAGTGATCTAATAGACATTAAATGATTTGGCTAAAATAGTGCTCAAAATGAAATAGGCAGTGGTTTAGGAGCTAGCAATGAAGTTGAATCCTTGAGTATCAACAGTGAGAAATGTCGCCTCTGTTGATAATATCTTAGCAAATATATATTAGTACCATCCCCATGCCCCAGGAAAACCACATACAGGCCTACTTTGTTGTCAGGCTTTCAGAGATTAGCAGTGAAGACTTGTGGGACTTTTATACAAATCAAAACCATACAGAGCTCTCTGGATATCTGTTGAGCACTGTGTGTATGTACAAAACTGTATTCTTGAATATGAACTTTAGCTTGTTGAGAACACTTTTTTTTATCTTATTAGCTAATGGAATTTCTGGCTCTTCTGCCATCTGTTCATATTTCAAAGGTTAGGATTCATTAATTTGCTTACAACACAAAACAATCCCTTTCATAGAACTGCTAAGCAAATACATTTCCAATGCATACTTGCCTTGCTTATGTAATGAAAGAAAATTAGCCTGTGAAATTAGCATTCATAATGCATGCAAGGTATTCATATATCTACTGTTACCATGTGCCTCTTGTATCACTGCGTGCAAATGATATGCATGATCATTAATAGTAGCTATAACAGCAGTGCAGTAGCATCCAAAGACCTCATTTAGGAGTTGGCCCCATTGTACTATTTAGAGATACTATACAAATGTATAGGAGGAATCAGTCTGTACCCCAAAGCTCTTAAAGCTGAACAGCTAATTGGACAAAAATGGGACTAAGGTATGCAAAAAGCAAACAAAATGCAATGTATCTACATGATTTGAGATTAGATACTTCAAATGTTACATGTTTTATCCATTTGCTAAAGTAAGCTCTTAACTTTGGCAATCACTCAAAACATTTCTTATGTTTCGCAGGTACTTTTTAGGAGTACTAAAATATATTTGTATGTGTAAATTCTTATATCTCACAGTTAAGGTTATGTTTTCATTGGTTTTGTAGGAGCATTCATGTAATGGCATTATATTGTTCTATCACAGCATAGTGTTATCAGATGAATATTGCTTGTTGAATTATAAGATACTTGTAAATATTTTCTTTCCTTTTGAAGGGTGTTATATGCTAGATTCCTTTTAGAGTTTCGTATTTTGAAATACCTCAAGTGAGTCATGAATGAGGGATATTGTGATATGTGCCAGCTTATCTGTCTAATTAGCTTAGAAAAACATCTATAGCAGATTGCTGCTGGTGAACCTCAAATTATTCTAATTTAGTATTAAGCCCTACTATTTAATTTAAATTACCCAGGCCTGAAATCAAAACCAGCATTGAAATATTCAAGAAAGTCCATTTAAACTTAGATGTGTCCAGTTCTATGTGATGAAGTGGTACCGTTCAGTGCGGCCAACAGAACAGAGATAAGAAAAGTAGCATTTGATGAAAAAAAGTGGAAAGCTGAAACTTTCTAGCTTTCAGTGGAGAGGGAAGGTATTATGAGAAGATGAGTATTAGCTGTTGAGTGATGTGTTGTCATAAAAATAAATTGGGCAGGAAATATTTTTAAATAACTGGAAAATAAGACCAGGAAGGAATATTTATGGATCTTCAAAAATCAGTTAAAGACTGGAGTACAGAATAATTTCTTTTAGAGTGGGGGAGAGGGGATAAGCCATTCTACAGCAGTATCTCCTTTTCTTCAATGTTGTAATAAAGTGGTACAGAACTTTTTCTGTTGGTTAGTGTCATTATGCCGAAGGTCCACTCCATCTCAAGTCATTCTTTGCTCTTCAGATACTGCAGACTTTCATTATTTTAGTTCTCATTATTTTAGTTTTAGTCTTTTCTTGGCAAGTCAAGGTGTGTAAAGGGTTGCTGGAAGTTTGTGTGACTTGCTCTTTATCATCCTTTTGCACATATGGAATATGCAAGGCTTACTGTGGCCTTTGCACCAATAGCATGAAAAAAAATCTCTGTTTTCATTATGAAAATAAATATCCTGATGTTCATATGTTCTTGGGTTTCAACTGATACTGTAGATAAACACCTCATATCCATATAGAAAAGTTGTTCTTTACTGGACCCAGGTGAATTCCTGCTTTTGTATACACTGACTTTCTCTTATCTAATCCACTCTGGAATAAAGGGGTGGGGGGAAGGAGGGGGCACTTGAAGGTGCTGTCCTGAGGCCATGAAGGATTGCAGTCAAGCGTCATTGGGGTCTGGGGAGTAGGTGTCCAGGGAGGAGAGGAGGAGAGTAGCAGGAGGAAGATAGGGAAGCGGGTTGTTGATATTACAGACCGTGGTGATGGAAGAGAGTGCATGGCTTGAATCATAAAATAAAACATTTCCTGGAATGCCAGGTTTCTAAAGTGTGTGCTCTTTCCACAGTTCACATATTCACCTATAAATCATTTAAAAATATGCCTAACAGTCTAAACAAACCTATGATCTGATAAAAAGGTCCTGGCTTTGCTTTAATAACAATGCCAACCTCATCCTCCTTATTTTCCATAGAGCACTCTCCTTTATGCAGTTTTCTAATATGGGTGGGGAAAGGTCCCAGTTCCTGTCAGTAAAGTCACTGCTCTGTCCTTAAACTGCCTCCTCAGAATGCACTTTTTCTACAACATATGTGGAAAAAAGCAATGTGACATTGTCTGGGCAGGTGAGCTGCTGTGATTATTGCTTCTGCTTCAACCGAACCTGTCTGTCTGTATCATCAGCCTTCATCTGTGGTGGCTTCCAGGTGGTTTGTTGTTTGAGAAAGTGTATCTGTATTCAGCTGTCAGCCTAAGATCATTCTAAATGTCACTTGTTTGCTTTTATTCCTTTGGTCTTGATGGATGTGTTTGGCTTATTCAGAAGGCATGCTATTAGGTACTGTTCTTCATCTCATTTCGTAGTATCATTATCTACTTTAGGTGCATTGCTAGGGTGTGTGCTGGGGCCAGGTGAAGTGGGCTGGGGCAGGAGAAGGACAGGAGGAGGAAAGCAGAACTCTTCTATTCCTTCACTTGAGGACCGAGAGTGTGTGTTGTAGTGCACAGATAATTTGGAGCCATTGCATCCTATCACGGAGACCTCTTTCAGAACTGCAGCTGCTGCAGTTTTCTGCTCTGTTGTTTTATTCAGCCCTAATTACAGACAACAGAACCAGCCCTCAGAACCGAACTTGCAAAACCTTTGTGAAGTTTAACCATCTCAAGTTTTTCCGACACTCAAAATAATGTCCTTTTTTTCCTCTTTTACCTGACTATTGCTTCAAAAACAACTCTGTAGCTACTGGCTTCATTAATATGCATGCAGTACAATGTAAATGGCTCTTGAGGCCTCCCCTTGGTAGATGATTTAATGTGGCAGTTATGAAAGCTGCTCAGACTGTGCTCGATTAGCATAATAATGAAGCTTCTGCAGCAGTGTTATCATCCTCAAAGGAAATAGCCTGAGTGGTCACAGCTCCTTTAACAAGTACCACTTTAGGATAAAAAGCAAAGGACTGTGTTTGAAATGGTAGATTGGAATATGCAAAGCGGGAGGGAGTTGTTTGTTGTCTTTGCGGTGGTACAGGGAGGAAGAGGAGAGAGCGGCCTCAGCGGCAGGCTGCGAGCCGCCAGTGAGGCAGGCAGCCCTCGCGGGCACAGGTGCTTCCCCGCCGTCAGTACCTGCCCTTACAGGAGACTTTCTCTTTGTTTTAGAAGTCGTGCCAATAAAGAAACTCGGCTTTCTTTTAATCCTTCCCTCTCCTGTACTTGGCCTCTGACATGACTGTAATGAGGACCGGTTTATTTTCCAACCTCGGTGAACTTGGAAAATCTGAAATGTTGTTGTGGTTCAAGGCTGTATGGTTAGGTTTTGATTTCTGCGGCTTGCTAACAGATTAGGGAGGGCTGTCAAGACTGAATCAAAAGCTTCTGGGTGGCTGAGAGAAGTCTTGCTCTCTGACTGAGGTGAAAAGGTGACTTTTCAGGTAAAAACAATAGCTATCCTTAGCAGTACTGCCTACAATGTACTATCCGTTGGTCACTACTATTTTTAATGTATTTTTGAATAAGAAAGAGATGAAAATGCAGAGGTGAAATGTTAGGTTCCTGGCAGACTTGAAAGAATGGGAACAGCTTGCTCTGCCCTTCCTGCAGAACAGAGTGGGCAGAAGGAAGTGGTGCCTTGGTCCCAGCAACGGGAACGTCTTCCACGTTCCATGGGAGCAGAGGGGGTTCGGTGAGAAGGGCAGAAGCAGTGCGTCCTCAGCAGGCTCTCCCTGATGACAAGGATGGCAGAACAACTACGATTTACGGCTGATCTTCTTGAGCTGCTAATGATTTTGATTTATTTTGAATACGGCAAACCAAACCAACAGCATTTTGGGGCTGCTTTGCATCCTACTCAGCCATCCTTGTGGGGGGATGAAAACTTCCAGGAGACAACGTCTCAGGCGTTTTGGCCTGCTCTTTTCTCTATCATAGCCCAGCACTTGGTGAATCCAGATGTGATGTGTCTTTATGTCCAGGAAAGTTGTCAAATCACTGTGAGGTTTGTGTAGGTATGGCTGCTGAACTAGAGCAAATATTTGAGTCCTGTTTGGGCTCAGAAGAAAACCTGGGTTTTGTTGGTAATGTGGCTATTTTTATCTAGTTATTTATTTGGTTACTTTCTGGATATTTTCATACTGAACTGAAAATTACAAATTTTACATTATTTTTGATCTGAGTCTGAAGTCTCATTCAGGAAGAGCTGACAGTGTGGGGCACCTGCAGGAGTAAGGGTTTAGTTTTGTGGCTGTGATAGTTTTTCCCCTTTGGCCAATGTCCAGTTCAGCCCTGCAAGGCAGACACCGCCACAGACCTCTGCAGTCTGGGTGTCAGCATGTTCAGGCAGGACATTCAGGTCGGAGACCAGCTGGGCTAAGTCAGTTTCTAGCCTAAGTCAGGCAGAGTAGATTTTAAGTGGGTCTCATCCCTTCAGTTGGGTTACTTAACTTCTGAATAATGAGTTTCAAGCAGATGAGGTGTATCTGTCTCAAGAGTGAGATGAACCAACATACAAGTATTTGTTCAGATCTGTCTTCAGGTAGTTTCAGAATAAAGGTAGCCAGATTTAGTCCGGGCTTTGGGGCTCAGGACTGCAGCGTGGCAGCTAGCAAGAGACAGGGAAGAAGGTAATGGCAATGAAACTCAGGCACAAAAGGTTGGAAATTGCGATCCTGTGACCTTTATTCACTTCAAACAAAAGTAGAAATAATCACTGAGCAAGAATGAAGAGATTTCTCTGCTTTGGTGGGAAGTCATAGATGTGCAAAGGATATGTGCACAGATACCCTAAAGTGTAGTTCAGGCAAGAACTGGGGCCCAGCCCTGAGCTGACCTGGGGCTCCTGGACTAACAGGCAGAGGATGTGCGGCTGTGGTTGCTCCCATGGGCCGTTCAGGGCTGGGTAATTAACACCTATCGGTGAACTCAGGCCCTGAAGGAAGCTCAAGGAAGCCAAAACAACCTGCTCAATTGATTCTCTCCTGTTTGAGTGGATGCAAAATTATTCCTATTTCCAGCTTCCAGAAAATACAAAGTTGCTTGAAACTTATCTTTCTCATTGGCCCTTGACATTGAGTTCCAAGAAGGCATCTGGTCACCTTTTGCCCATACACTGTAATCCTTTATTCTACCTCTTGCACAAAGGTTTTTCATTTGCTACTCGAGGAGGGATGAGGAAAAGTAGCACCAGAGATCAGGGTATTTCACAGATCAGTATATAGAATTTTTCTTTGCAATAGATTTCTGTAGAGGTTAAGAGTTCCTGAAGAATTCTTTTTTGATATTTTTCAAAGATCCTTTTCAAAGAAAGGAAACATGCTTTGCAGTATAATATAATGTAATGAGTGGATATAGCAGTTAATAAAACTTTATCATTCCAATAACTCTGGTTTACAAAGTAAATGCTATTATGGTTTTGAACAAGAAAAATACGTAATACAGTGTTCCTCAGATAACTCAGGAGTGGGTATGTAGAAGTAAATTAGAAAGACAGGACAATAAATCAGCGAACCTGCTGGTTGATCCCAAACATTGCCGTTTGAGTATTACAAACTACCTCACATGACTATATCTATGGTGGTTCTGTATGCTGGTAAATCATTTGCCTTGTTTTGCAGCCTGGGATTGTTCTCCATCCCAAAACTTTACCTCACCGATTACTTGAGGTTTAGAGAGATTCCAGTCCTGCTCCCACTGAAGAAGTGGGAATTTAATCACTGTCTTTCAAGAGATCCCTGAACGAATTATTCCCATGGAAAAGGCCCATTGTCCCTGGAAAGGGGAGTGTGCAAGGAAGGTGATGGGGGAGAGAGGGGGCTTTGAATTTCCTTAGAATTTGTCTTTGCATACCGTAAACCGTATGCAAAATGCTGAGGCTGATTATTAACAACTGAAATCCAATTACAGGATTTCTTGACACGTGGTACATACACATTCTTCAGTGGCCCTATCACATCATCTTCTTTATGCCAGAGTGCAGACATCCCCTATCTCATTGCTCTTCCTGGCCCACATAGGGCCTGGCTCCTACCTAGGCCCACATTCTGAGCGATATGAGCTCTCTATTTCTAATTTGCTGACACCTCTCCTGCACTGATTATGCTAATTACATGTGCTTTTATGACCCCTCACTCTTTGTGTCTTTCTTCTTTTGCTTGCGAAGGTCCATTGGGAAGGTTAGTCACATCACTTCTTTCTTTTTCCCTTTGTTCTCTCCCACTTTTTTGTTTTGGCTGTAAAAACAGCAATAAAGTAGATTTTGACAGCTTAGGGAATGACCTGTCCTATTCTTGGTTTCCAGGGAAATGGGTTTCATAGTGTGGTGGTAATAGCTGGCAACTCTGACCTTGGGGCTCTGCTGGTTTACTCCTAGTATAATTCCACTGCGCACAACACAGTTAGTTTTAGTATGCATAAGTATGCATGAGTTGAGAATCAGACACGCTGTTTTCCTGGGCTTTAAGGTTGACTGCTTTTAGTTATTACACACCTTAACAGGACGAGAAAAGGGGAAGATGCAATGAGCCTGACCTAATCCATTCTTCCACTTGGGGAGTAAGGAGGGAAAGAAAAATCTGTTTTTCCTAATTTTTTCCCCTCTGCCCATAAAGTAGTCAGGTAGTTTTCAGCTGTGACTTTTTGCGACCTTTATTGTCCATTCACTTAATGGATTACAATATATTCAAAAACAACTAGACAAATTAATGGAATAATAATAATAATAAAAAAAACCTATTGAGGCTATCAAAGACAGTTAGCAGCTTTGTCAAAAAATGTCCAGGCTGCAACTGCAGATGCTCCCAGAGCATCCTGGGGAAGCGCTGCGGCTGTTTGCGCAGCTCTGCCACACTTCCCGTGGTGCCTGCGCCTGGAGGCTCTCGTAGATGGACAACCGCTGAGGCTGGAGTGGCTGCTCTTGTGTGCAGCACGGTGGGAGGCAGGGGAAAGCTGAAGGGAGGAATGGGATGAGAAATGGCTCGGGTGAACCTGAATAGGGAATCCTATCTGAGCAAACACTCTGCACTCCTCTCCCCATTTAAAAAGAGGACAGACTAGAAGAGAGACACCCTGGAGCAAAGAGTGGAGGGAAGAAAAGTGGGAAAGACAAGAGCGGGCATAAAAAATACCCATACTGAAATCACATTGTTTGCTAAGTGATTTCTGCTGTAATGGCTAGAACATTTGAAAATACACAAGGAATCTGGGTATTGTAACTGCTGCCTATGGTCCTTCTCAGAGTGGCTTTGGTCTTTACGAAGGGCTCAGTCTCTACTGCAGAAGGCTTTATGGCATCACTCTATAGCCAAACTTTGCTAACAGAGGCACAGAGTACACCAGCAAATAGTGCTTTGCTAGTATGGCTCACACCAGGTCTTTGACAAAGTGAGGATAAAGAAAACAAAACCCTGTTTTCAGGGTTTTGCAGTGTGACATGCTAAGTGATGTTATCAGGCATCACTACCTACTCGGCATGAGTGTAGTGGACAAGTATCGAAGCTAGGCTTTCCCTCTGCTCTCTTGATCTGCTTGCTGTTTTAACCAGTTGCCATTTTTGTGACATTTAGTTTGAAGTTGTTTCTATCTTTCTTTAGGATTTGCAAAGCATTTCTGTAAGATGGTTGGCTATCTACAAGTACTAGGATAGAAGAGCTCTAGTAATAATGAGTGCCTGTCTTATATTTGCCACAGGGTAATGTGCAATGAAACAAGTTTTTGTTAGTTGTCTGAGCCAAATCCTGCTCTGGGGAACTTTTGACGTTAGTGCTGTGGGCTGCTGCCACTGCATTCTAGTGGCTTTGTAAAGTGCTTTCATGTCCTCTGCTTCTACACTCCTCTCATCCATACATGGGCTAGGCATTTCTGTTTCACTGCTTACTGCTGGTAATATTAGGGAAGAAGGGTTTTGTAGCTCTCTTAAAATGAAAGGCTCTTATGCATTAGGTGTAATGAGTATGTAGTGCTCACTGAAAAGTGAACTTCTCTCAGGTGATGAGAATTGCCATTTAAGACTGAAAAGAAAATAGCTAAAATCATGAAAGATATTTGATGGTTCTTGTTTTCAGTCTTGCAAATAAACAGAGAGTAAGAGGGCTTTCTGCTAAGCAATGAAGTTATTGTTGTCTTAAGGCTGAAGAAACTAGCGTCGATGTCCTGGCTCTGGGACTCTTGCCAGTGGTTTCAGTAGAGGAGGATGGACTTCCCCCCCTCCAGAGCCTGTTCAAGACCACTGTAGTAACCTTAACAATTAGCATGTTCAAGAAGGTCCTATGTAAGTTTTTGCCTGAAATCTCGTTGATTTACTCAGTATGTCCATCAAACCAGTCTGCCATGTATTGCCACACACATAAACTGTGTCATGACTTTATGTTGTTACCTTTCTATCCATGGGACGATATCACAAATTGCGGTGAGGTCACTTGCAGAGAAGGCTCCCCTGGCCTGATGCGTGTGTTGTCAAGAAAAACTAGTAACACTGAAGTCTGTGTCTTTGACAGTTAGTCATACATGTAGGACAGACTATATATATGTGTAGGTTTCTTTGTATAAGATTATTTTTTACTGATTAATATCCTTAATCTAAGTCCAGGCCTAATTCTAGGTTTATAGGGAAAAAACAAGGGCCTTCTACACTGGTGTATGCCACCTAGGGGACTGTCTGAATTATGCTATTGTTTATTAGGCATGTTCCAGCCCCTAGTAAATAGTTGTGATGCTTTTTTTGGCTGGCCCATCAAGGAAGAGAGAGAGTAGAAAAAGATGCATTTTATGTAACTTTTTTTTCCTTTTCAATAATACACTTCAGCTGAAAAATACGCTGTGCTACTTATTGTTGGTAATGCTTCAATTTTATTGAAAGGAAATATTACTGTGTAGTCAGATCAGTGTTTGTTTATGCTGTTTAACAGTGCTATGCAACTGTTTTATGTGCTTACAAGATATCAAACATGGACTGCTCTTCATGTTATGTGCAATAAAAAAAAGTGATTTTGGACACTCCAGAAATGAAGTGCTGCCAGCTTCATTGCAATCTCCTGTGCTTGGGGGGGGGGGAGGGAGAGGGTGGTCTTGTTCCTAACGTGAAGCAAAAGAGGACTGTGAATATTAAAAACCAGCATGGCCAGCTAGGGTTAAACATTCAGGATGAGACATTAACTTAAACCACATGTGAAATGCAGCTGTTTCTGCTGAGGCTTTCATCAGTCTGTGCTGGGAAGATTGGTGGGTTTTAATATGTGGTCTCAAGCAGAGCCAATAGAAATGTGTGGAAAATGTGTGTGAAATCAGTGTGTATCCATGGGGGGTCCTTGGGCTTTCGTGTAACATTTTCTCTGTATTAATATAAATAATGGTGATAATACCTATCTCATCACAAAATGCCTTTATTTCCCAGGTGCACATGAAAATTCCTCTGCAGAAAAATATATGAGACATCTGAGAGCGGCTAGTCACAAAGTCACTGAAAACTGATGTTCTGACTCAAACTTTTAATGCCACTTAACATTTAGGTGCTAAGGATGACTGTGGATCAAAGAACTGTTGAATCACAGCCACTAAAAGAGATATTGCTATGACTGTGAGGAGGAACGGGCAGATACTTGAAAGCTGATCTGCTAACAACCTAAACTGCATAAATTCATCCAAAGGAAGGGCTAGGGGGTGGGGAGGGACAGCCTGCTTCTAAGCTGTGACGAGATCCGAACTTTTCCTGGCAAGGGAGCTGGGGGCACTGTTGAAATTGAGTGGATTGTGCTCAGATATGTTTCTGACAACGGTGCCTGGACGCCGTGCGGACGTCGTACTGCCCTAATTAACTGCATGTGCAGCCCTGAAAAACTTGAGGCTAAGGCGTCCGCGGGGATCCCCGGGGCCTCGCAGGCGAGGCCTTCGTAAAGGTATGCGAAAGAAAGGCCTTCCGCTAACTATGCTGGGAGGAGATGTGATAAGCCTTTCGCAGCTGGGAGTCGCTCCTATATGTGTGTGTACGATGATAACACACCAAATTTGGCAACAACAGTAGAGCAGACCTCGAGCGGAAGAGGAGTAAAGTTCTGCCTTTGTGCGTAGACATAATAGGATCTGGTAGACATAAAGGATAGCTTTGGAGTAGTTTTTCACCTAATACAAAGACAGCTTGAGTAAGGGGAGAGAAATAGGAAGACGAGAAGTGGTGGAGGCTTAAGTGTGAATTTTTTTCACCCCTGTTAAGCGATAAAAGCAGCTCAGACTTTATCAGTGCTCTGTAATTTTCGGAAGTGTGAAAGGAAGTGCAAGTGGCAAAGAGGCAAAGGCTCATTTTGTAATGACAGCCTGTGAGAGACTCGCTTTGTTGGAACAGACTTGTCACCGGAGAGCAAACGGAGACGAAGTCGGGGAACAAAACTCAGCTGACTCCACACAGGAAAACTTGTAGGGAAGACCTGAAAGGTAAACACAGGTTCAGCTCAAGCGGGAGGCAGTGTGATGTAGTGAACGAGGCAGAGGAACGGCAGCCTGGATCCCTGGCTTCTGCTTATACCTCTGCAAACCATGGGGGCAAATCACCGACGTGCTCTGCGCATGAGATTCTCGTTGTATAAAATAGGAGAAGACAGGGTCTTGTAAAGTGCATGCCAATCCTTAGTGAAGCAGTGTATTATAATGACTATATTATGGGGGTGCCCACAGCCCACATCCTTGTAGACGCAGGAAATAAATAGAAGAAAAAATCCTCTTCTGCCTAAACTTTAGGGCAAAGTTTTCCCGTCGGATGCTGATGTCATAACACTTATCATAACCACAAGTCCAAAAGGGGAAGAGATTTCATTGATGATTTTCAAATGCAATCTAAAAATCCAGTTAAATCATCGTTAGCACAAACACACACAGTCACTTGGAGAAAGAGCAGTTCACCGACTAAAGATCCTCAAATGAGCATTAGCTACGTGAAACTTATTGAGGCCTGGCACGGCAAGCTTGCCTAAGGGTTGTGCTGTAACACAGCAGCCGGGAGCCTTGAGCCCCTGCCAGCACTTCCCTTTGGCAGCCCTCCGCAGCACTGCAAACACACTGCTGTTTCTCAACCTGAGAAAATCAGCAGCAATACTGATGAACAGCATCAAACACCAAGCCGCCTTTCCACCCAACATGCTGTGAAAAGACTTAACAAGAACTAAAGAGCTTCCCGCAGGGGGCTCTCTAATTCCCGTCAATCTCCCTAAGAGCAGAGGAGAATGAGGGAAGGTTTATTTCTAGCTCTGGGTTTTTGGTTTTTTTTCTTTCAATTTTTGGTGCTCAAGAATTATGCTTCTGGCAGAAGAGGTCGATCAGCTCTAGCAGCCTTCTCTCTGAACGTCCCTGCTGTGCTGTCCTCTTCCCTTGCTCTCTATAGCGCTAGAGCATACAGGCTACCACGTTTTTGTCTTCAGTACGTAGCTCTTGCTTTTCTGCTCTCTGTGGAGCAGTGTCATCTGTTCATGGAGGCCACAGCAAACTTTTTCTTTTTGGCCAAACTTTCTCCCTTTAGTTCAAAACTTTCTACAGACATAATTAAACTTAAGTAGAATCATAAATGGAACTGGACAAGTAACTTGTCAGGATTAATGTATCAGATTATGTTCGGATTTTTGCTTCTTTTACAAACGGTTCTGGGAATAGACTGATTATTTTCCTCGGTTGTTTAAGTGTCTGTTCAGAATCTTCAAGAAAGTCATTTAATGCATTTGTCATAAATTCAGTGCACAAATTTTCAGGCTTTCATTGCATGCATAGAAACATAGTGTATTTTTGTTTTTCAATTGAGTGAACTTGGTTGTTTCAAATCATGTTTCCAGTGCAAATACTAACAATTCACTTTCCATGTCTGTTCTGCAATATTCATTTAAAGATAGTTGTTTCAGAAAATATTTGTGCCAGATAAACTGCTTGCTCGAATATTTGTGGAAAACAAATACAGGGCGGGAAGATCGGGCTGAAACAATCAAAATTGTTTAGTCAGAAACTCAGGCAAATGTTGACAGAATGTTATTTGTTGTTCTGTTTTTTTGTGTGCTCTAAAGTTTTTTTTTTTTTCCTATGTAATTAGTTAATGGCAGAAATCAGCTATTTTACATATTTGTAGAAATACTACATAGATGCCCCTGCTTCGTGATTTGTGTCAGTTCAAAAATAGCAGGAACATATTCTGGAATAACACAAGTTTTCAGTAGAATTGTTGAAGTTTTTAGAAAGGGCAAGCTTCTTGTATTGTGTGCTGGTAACATGATTCTTGGGTGGCTTTGTTTATTCACTTATTTGCTTTCACCACCTTTTCTGGTACCTCAGAAATATGGTAGAAATGTTCTTTATCTCCTGAAAAGAATAGAGATGGTGGTGATCCGTCTTCAGAGCTGGTACCACACAAGTGCCATAATAGTCTTAATTTCCTGAGGGCTGAAGCTCATTACTGTAATCAGTATAAACTATGAAAACTCTTCACATCTCCAGGATTATTCAGACCCTGAGTCTGATGCTATGTATAGTAAAAGTGCCTTAGCTCTAATTACAACCAAAGAGAAGTGATAAGGAATTATCTTGGGCAGCAGTTGCACTGGCCCTGAAAAAATTTATGGGACAATAGGAAAAATGAGCATTTCTAGGGTAATTTTAACAGACCTTTCTTACTGAAACTCCCTAATGGTTCATCCTCTGTGAGTTAATGTAATCATGGTCAAACAAAGGATATTTTTATATATGTAAATGCTTTAGTTGTTTGAAAATTAAACACATTCTTAGATTTCATATCCCAGTTCCAGCAGCAGGCCTGCTGGAGTGTTCCTAAAAGGATAAATTGATAAAAGTCCTAATAGGGGGAACTCAACAGGAAAAAAACAAAATGAATTAGCTTGCCGAGACATGGCTAACATCATTGAGTTTATGTATGTTTCATTAAACTGAGACTTGACAGCTTTATGAGGAAACAGTGGGGTTTGCAGTGTATGAAGAACCTGTAATACTGCCAAGGCTGATCAGGTCCTGTGCCATACAGCCTATTTAATAGACAAATATTTGCACAGTGAAAATGTCATTTTAAATGACTGGTCTGATAATCCCTTAAGCTTTTAAATGATCTGCAAAGTCTGGAAATTCTACCTGTGTGTTTAAAATCCACTGGCACGTTAGATAATGAAAGCAAAAAAAAAAAAAAAAAAAAAAAGATGGGCTAAGCTGTGTTCCTAAATTATGGATTTTTTGGTGACTCCTGCTGCATCTTTTACCCATCATTTTTCTGCCATGGATGTTGAGGAACAGATCTGGAATTGGGCTGATGTCTGTTCTCTCCATTGCAGGTGCAATTTGTTCCTCCAGAATATGAGCCTAGATTCTTACATGTGGGGGATTTTGCACATTTTGGACAGCTTGCTCTGTTTTAATGATGTGGTCTACACCCACATTCAGTTTGCGGGACATTTACTTGGATCCACATTTGTGCTTATGCTGTGGGTCTAAATTTTTTCATGTTCAAACTGGCCTTGCCTGCCTGATAGATGAATAATAGCGATGAATAAAACCAAGGCTGCTTTCATAGATTTGTGTTTTTTCAGTGCCGCCTACAATGTGAAGAACACTGTTAGCTCACAGTTGTGCAGCCACAAGTTGGTGAGTTCATCAGAATTAGTCAGTAAGTTAATCAGCTATTTGTGACCAACAGAATGATGCAGACAGATTCTTGCAAATTATTTATCCCTCTGCGACCTCACAGTCTTGGTAATTCAGTGTGGAGCTATGTATAATATATGCATCTGACCATAACCGACATAGCAGTTAAAGGCAGTTAATCAGTAAAACTAGTTCTAGTTTGACTGCATTTTTAAAGATGAAATCATAGTTTCAGATCCCATCTTGGTACAGCTGCTGTCTAGAGCAAAACTTTCATTTTCCTTAACAGAACTGGGATTGGGTCCTTTCATTTCATCCTTGCCCTTTTAACCTTCACTGCTTCTCTGATCCATGACCTTATCTTGCTTTTTCCTCCTTATTCTCCCCGAAAGTCAGTGGCCGGTTTGATCTCATAAAGAGAAAGATATCGTAACATAAGAGATCTGTTTGATCCTGTTTAGTTGAGAATGCAGATCAGAAAAATCTGATAATCAAATAGAGAAATAGGTGAGCAAAGGAAAAATATTCCAAGAAGGAAAAGGTTAAAGTCCTGATAAGAAAGCAGTAACACAAAAAGAAACAGGACATGTTTTCCTCTCCCATACATGTATTTAACAGAGAGGTTAAGACACAGCAAATGGTTTAGTAAATATCACAGAGATAATCAGAATCAAATGGCTACAGGGAGATTTAAATAATAGCAAAGCTACCCAGATCCTGTTTACGAATAGTATCGTGTATCAGTAAGTACCTGTACCCCTTAAACCGTATATTAAAGAAAGCTAAATTTCACAGATTCACAGAACTAAATTTGCATATGACAAAGCAGTAGCTGGCAGTGTGAATGATCAGACTTAGGGAAAGATGCCCTCCACCTCATTTTAACACTAATTGCTACATAGCAATGTGTCAAGAGTGGGTAAAGAAATTTAGCAGGGTGAGAAGCAGGAAGGAAAAAAAAATCTTGAAAACTGCATTAATGGAAACAGCAGGCAGGTGGCAATAACCAAATAGCTTTAATTGTCCGGGGTGCTCAGGGGAATCAATTTGCTGTGATTATTACCCACATGTTGTAAGGAAAAAATAGCAAATTAAATAGAATGGCACAAATGGTAGTAAACCATACCATAGGATTCCCATAGAGAACTCTCAGCAGCTCTTTCCTCAAGGACACACAGTTTTGGATAATTTTGTCCCGGAGAAGGAAGAATGGAGATGCCACTCAGGCAGTGAAACACAGTTATTATTAGTGCATACATGCAGCTATAACCTAGTAAACCAGATGTATTTTGCTTTTGGGTAGACTGGAAAACATACAGTTGTCCTTGAACTCCCTTAATAATATTGAATAGCTTACCCTGGAACAGAACATTGCCAGTAACTTCCCTGCTTGTCTATCCTAAGACATACTAAGAGACCACTCTAGGTGGACCTATCTCCAAATTTACTTGACCCAACAAATTTATAGTTTTCCCACCCCATGAAAGTTTTCAGGATTTCAAAAAAATATATATTTCTAATTGAAATTTAACTGAGACCTACTGAGATTTTCAGGGAAAGTTCGTTCAGAACAGCTACTATTTAAGTAACTCAGTTTATTCACAGAGGACATGGGTGGTGCATCCTCAAGCTTCTGGCCTGCCCGAGTCAGAGCTGCACTAGGAAGTTGGTGGGATTCGGCTGACTACATGTAGGTAACTAGTGCCATTGGAGATACCTTAAACTCTTCCATCTAACCTCCACTGCACTCCAAATGGGCACAGGTCTTCTGTCATGTCTGCAAGTCTCCATGTCACATCTGCAGAGAAGATAATGCAGGACTTCTGCACGCATGTCTTGGATACCAAGGTGTATGAAATGGCACTAGATTCCCATATTTAGGCAGCTGAATCCTGTCTCAGCCTTCTATATGCCATATAGATGCACTGATCAGTATATTGTAGGGTCTTCTAGGATGAATCTCTCCAAATATATGCTATTGGAGATGTTCTGTTCTGTATAAATAAACACCCATTGATAGAGGAAGGGCTGGCTTCCTGGACCAAAAGGTGAAGTATTTGCTGGGGATGTGAGAGACCGGGGTTTAAATTCCTGGTCTGAACCAGACAGACCAGGTTTGAACCTGGATCTTCCACATCCTCAGGAAGTGCCTTAATCATTAGGCTCTCAGCTAATCAGAGGCCCTGAGTTAATTCATGCCAGACCTTAATTATTTGAAACTAATGCATTTCTGCAGAGATGCTTTGATTTTTAAAGAAATGGCATTTCTAAAATGAAAAATCATTTTCAGTGAAGGAATCCTAACTAATTAGGACATTGATTGTTATATGTCTCTCAGACAGAATATTCTCTCTTCTTTCAAAGGGAAACGTTCAGAAAAGAAGTACAGAGGCTGTCTTTGAAATAAAAGAATGTTAATGGCTGGATCTCTGCTTCTTGAGATGGAAACTTTTAAAATGATTTAGAATGGCTGGGGTGCCCGACCAGAAAATTTCATCCTGCATAACCAGAATAATTTCACAGTTCAGATTTGGGTGCTTAGATATCTTAGATACTAGGCTTGCTGACCACGTAATTGTTTGTTTGCTGATTGCTGCCCCCCGCTCCTCAAAATTTTCCACAGGGTAATAGCTAAATGTATTCCAGTGAAGCATCTGTACAATAACCTTCAACTCGAGAGGACTCAAATGTTGATGCAAGATCTGCACAGTCAATTTAATACAAATCCTGGTTTATATTTGTGAAGGTTTTAATTGAAATCTGTACAATACACACATTATTTAGTTTGCCTGCAGCATTCCTATTAGATCTAGTAGACAAACTAAACTACACCTGTATTAACACTAATCTCTCATCTCTAGAGTAGTGGGACCAATGTACAGATTTGACTCAGCATATAGATTTTCAGAAAACTTGTTTTAAAGTCTGCATGAGGAGCATATCTGGACACTTTAAATGTATTATACAACTTGATTTATGACAGCATTAGCTTAAAGAAAATGCACAGTAGTTTAGAAAATAAGCTTTATATATACCACACATCTCATGTAACTTTTTCATCTTTTCTCAGGTTCCTTATCCTTTAAAATTAATCTTTATAAGCTAAATTTGTCTGGTTACTCTCTTACTGGTTATTTAGAAAAGCCACATGAATTTTCTGCACTAAATAAACAGCAATTCTTAATTATAGCTACCACCTCTGGCAACTATCCATCATTCTTTGATAAGCTATAGCATGTGATTTACAAAGAGTATACAGTAAAGAATTTAGAAAAGAAGTACTTGAATCATATGTAAATTGTCCAGATTTTTGTATAGTGTAGCCATTGTACGTACTTAGTATGACAGGTTACTGAACACTTACACACAATAGATAATATGCTAGCAAATGCTAATAATAACAGCATTAGGCACAAAAAGTCTTTCCCCGTGTTTGTGTCTAGAAATACCTCTTGTTGTGATCGCCAAGTTACAATTCAGAATTAAATTAACTTCATTGTGTTCTTGCAATTGCAGGAGAAAAGAAAAAAGAGAACAGAATTTAGAGGATAACAAATGAAAGGACATATCAGTCGGTTTTGGTTCTGCTAGGTATTTGTGTAAATAAGGGCAGTATTTCATTATTGTCTTTTCTTATAGTCATATATGTTGACTTTTCTGACACCTAAGCCAAATCCTAGTACGAACACAAAGGTACTTGACTGATGTCAGTGGAGCATCACCAGAACACTCAGTTCACAGAAAGAAGGGCCTTAATGTATTCTCAAGTACATATCTTATTTCTTCAGAAGCCTCTGTTTGCACAGCTATTGTGGTGCAGGAAAGAACATTTGTTGTAGTATTTATCATAATATCAGCTGTATTGGAGACTGCCAAAAATAAGAAACTGGGATTCAACCTTATTTTTAATAAGTAGCAATAACTTGGAAGAGACAGTTAAATGGAAATCTCACCTTTTGCTTTAGACTTAACACAATCTCTCCAGACTCCCAATTCATTTTCTTTTCCTGGAGGCTTCCCTGAACATATTAACTGTCAGGAATACTCCGTTGAAGTACAACTTTTTTAGTCTAAAGGACAGCAAACAAGAATACGTCTAAGTGTGACCTAGTAAAGCAATGCCTAATCAAGGGTAACACAACTTCTGTGGTACCAGCCGAGTAGAGATCTGTTTTACTGATTGTATGGATTATTAAAACATTTTGTGGTTGGACTTTGGTGGTGATGGATGGTTGGGAAATCACCAGCAGTTTGTATTTATAACAATGTCAATGTGGCAAACCTGTACAGTTCTAAAAATGAAATGTCTTGATGTGTATTACTAGAAGGCCAACCACAGAATCTCATGACTAGAGTTGTTAAGTGCTGCTGCAATGTAAATAACAAGGGAGGGTTTATTGACCGTTTGAGTGTCTAACATTTTCCACTATAAAGAGCTCTTCCAGCCTCACAAAAGGCTGAAATAATGGTTTGCATCCACCCACCTATGAAATAGTTGGTCTCATCATTTTATTGGTAGAGGCCAGCATCAAAATTTCAGGGTTCAAAAGCAGGAATCCATGCAAGACTGGGGAGCTGAGTTGCAGTGTTATACCTTTCCATAATTTATTTTGTTCCTTTAGGAAACAGCAGCAGCAGCAGTAGAATATTAAGGCATTATATTTAAAAGAAAAGAGAAAAAGACTTTCATTTTCAACTGGAGGCAACGTAGAAACTTTGCCTTAGGCTGTGCCTCTCCAAGGTACACCTGAGCATATTCCCTCCGCCTGTAATAAATGGTGCGACTGAACTTTCTGGGTCTCAGCTCCCCTGCAGCCGGTCGTGGGACTAGGAACAGGGACCCTTTTTCCTCGAGTGGCCAGAATCCCTTTGCTGAAGCTCAGGCATCGGGAGGAGAAAAATGCCTGTCTCCAATCCAGAAATGCTCAGAGGAGTCTGGTGAGGTTGGATTTAGATCCATTTAAAAGGAGGGAATTGACTACCGGGCAGCTGCAGCTGGGAGTGGCTGCACAGGCAAACCGGGTTGGCAGGAGCTGAGGTGCCCAGGCCAAGAGGCTGAGCGTGCAAAGAGGTAGACAAGGAAAACAGGTCTGTGGCGAGGTGCCAGAGGCAGGGGAGAGCCTGGCTGACAAGCGTGCTGCGGAGGAGAGGGCTGCGTGGTCGTGGTAACGACGGACTGTGTGGTAATGCGTGTGCCTGAAATAAGGGTAGGCGAGACCTGCTCTGGTCTCCCTGTTGTTGCCAAATTGTGAGCGCTTGGATTGCAGAAACTTAGTGTATGAACTCTGTGGATAGATGTGTTTGTGTATATGTGTGTCACGTACAGAAGAATTATCGCAGGAATAGCCAAGACTTATTTTTCAGTAATAAAGCTGTCTTTCTCATGAAATTCTTTTAAAATGTCTCAAGTTTAACATTCTCAGGGCTGGCATAGTACTATTTCACAGGAGTGACCTTTAGGAAATTGGTTAATTCTTTTAAAACTGGCTACGTTTTTAAAACCAAGCTTTAACAATATAAACAACTAAAATGACTTCATCCTTGCATCTGATGCCAGCAGCAAGTATTTTGTGTTATACAGTATTTATTTAAAATCATTAGCAACATTGTATTTGTATGTGTATTTTTGTACTTTCTGATTCTGTTTAAGGAGAGGAGAACTCAAATCCCTAATGTTTAGCAGTGACAATTATGAAGGATTTGATGTAATAAATATAACATTTAATGGTGCAGTTTATGCTGTAAAAAGCATTTATGCCTCTATATGAACATAAAATCATAACAGTGGTCACATGAATATAAATCAAAAGTAAAGCAGTGCCATGCATGATGGATAATGGGTAGATACAACTCAGACTAGCACCTTTTGATAAAGCAATACAGATAAAGTATCATGTGAGATAATCAGAAATACATATTCTTTGGAAATAATCAGAAATACGTATTACGTTAACTGATACCTTCATTGCTTTGTGCAAAGGCAGTGAAAATGGATTTATTTGATACTGTTGAAATGGAATTGGTTTGTACAGCTGGAGTGCAGAGATGATGTAGCCCAGTGACAGCCGAGCAGTGTGCCACACAGGTCGGTGTGTGCGGATGTGTGTGTACATTATGGGATGAATCTCTAACCTCAGTCCTCTAGTGAATGGGGCTATCAAAGAAATACGGGGCCTAATATGAAATATGGGCCTAATCAAAGAAATCAAGTGTCTGCTTTGTGCCATTATATATACAAAGCTGGTGATCCTAGGGCTGTCAGTGTAATGCCGTGGTGTTGAGCAAAGAATGCCTGTGAGAATTCAGCCTGGAGGATTTGGAAGTTCAATGTAAAATGTGTCCATTTTTTGCAGATGTAATTCTGTTCATAAACGGTAAGGAGAAAATTAGAAACGTTAAGTTCTGACATGATTTCAGAAGGAATTTTCATCTTTAGATTTTTATTCTCTTCTTTCAGTAAACTTTTAGCTGGAAATGCTTAGAAGAAGATTAGGCATAGTTAACTCCTAATTACTGTGTTTATATACTAACAAATACTGTTCTGCTCTGATCTGTTGATTGGATTCACATGTCATATGCCTCCTGAAGAATTAAACATTCTCATAAAAATGATGCTAGTAGCCTGAACTTCTGTGCAGACCATCTTTGATTTGAATAGAGTTGCATTTAGGAATTGTTTGGCTCATTATGTCTGTAAGTTGGATATTTATCTTAAGAAAAAGCATGACAGGAGGAAGACGTGATTGGAGTCACTGATGTAGTCCTCTAATCAGATGAGATGTTGCGCTCCACTTTATGTGCATGTTTGCCTGAGGTATATGTTTCTTCAAACCCACAAATTATTCTGCTTCTTAAAATGTGTCAGCTAAAAAGCATTGCGCCCCAGTTGCGAGAAGTCTGGCAAGCAGTGCTTGAAGTGAATTGAGACTCTAATTCTTCCCACCATATATAGATAACAATAAAGTTCTTCCTGTGAAAAGAGGAGTAGCCTACATCTGTAGGGTCTGAGCCAGATACCACTGATGTCTGGTGTAAGTTCGAAAAAATTAGGAAATACATTCAGGGAGGAGGAGTGTAAATGTTTAATGCCTTGTTTCACATCCCTTCTTTAACATCTTCTGTTTTGTTACTGATGAATATACTAACCAAATTTTTATTTCTTAGGGGATAACCTGCTACTGTTTATAGTTTCAAGAAAAGAATAATAATGATGACCTTCGTTTTGTGTTCATTTCCACTACAGTCCACTGAGATATCACAATCAAGGAGCTTTGGCAGTGAGTGACTTCATTTTTTACTAGAGTTTGAGAGTCTTTCATAAATATGGAAGTTCTGTAATTAATTATAAATTAATAATAATAATTCATGAAAAGGAAATAAATACAGAAATTATGATGCAGATATTTTTTTCAGGAGGTATCAGCAAGTATCTGAAATAGTTAATGCAGGCATTCAGAAATCCTCTCTATGTATGTGATACATGCATACAAAGCCAGTGCTTGTTCTTCTTTTTGAAAGAACTGAAAATTTATCTTGAGGAATCCTTGATTGACTGGGAAAACTTCCAAAATGTTTTGCAAGGTATATTTGAATTCTCTGACTACATCCAGTTCTGAAAGCTTTGGGAATTATGAATCTACATGCAAAATGAGCTCTTAGTAACAATCAGAGTGAGTTAAGAAATATAGAAAAACTCAGCTTTCTTAATAACTAGTTGAGATGAAAATTAAAAAAAAAATTAACAGGGAGAGGCAGTAAGATGGCTTAAATTCAAGAATTTTGAAATGTTTTCATATCTTACTTCCAAGTTTGAATTTTCTCATTTTGGCTTGATGAAACAGTGATGTGTAACAGAAATGGGTAGATTGGGCTTATTGCCTAGGCTCACACCTCTTATATAATCTATAATACATTTCCACAGAGCAACCTGAGATTTAGTATAATGCATCAAAGGGAATGAAGGGCAGCTATGGATCCCAATCCCTTTTGGGAATTGAGGTAGGAGCACAGAACCTAGAAGTCCTTGGAAGGTGCAGGCAGATGAAAGAGATTTAAAGCAAAATATTTGGATTTATTTTGGAACCTGCGTTTGAATTTAACTTAACTGTAGTAGTGTTTAGAATTTGAAAACTGGTAGCAAGATAGAGGAAAGAAACCCAAATTATTGTGAGGAGATGTCAGAAAGAATTCAACCAATTTATATTTTGTTTGGTAGCAGTAAAGGACACAAACCTATTAAAAAATTTTTTTTTCCTAGTTCTGCTGCACATAGGAAAACACTGTGCTGGGCTGTCAGTCCTTTTATTCAGTTACCAATGTTCAGCTCTCTTCTGTGTGTAAAAGGCAGTAAGGGTGATTTTGCATGTTTTTCTAGTATTTGTAAATATTCTTTTATATGTTTTCTCTTCTCCTTTTTTTTTAATTCCAAAACCACTCTACTTTCAAGCAAAAACTAGACCAAAATATTTCACCTGAAGTGGGAAAGCTTTCAGAAGTTATTAATGAACAAATGGCGACTGAAGATGAAGGAAATAAGGAAAGATTTAGATTACAGATTCACTAATGCTCTTTTCAATATTATTAGTGGCTAGAGAATTTGCATTCCATTCATGCTACACCTATTAGATCATTTGGGAAATACACTATTTTACAAATAAATTAACCTTTTATTGGAACACTGTCTTCTACAGCTATGTCTGTAAAGCGCTGTGTGCTAAAGCACTCCTGATCTTTTACAACCAAAGTACCTATGTCAAACGAAGTAAACAGGTGACCAGTTGACTGTATACAGCTAATAGTACAATTAACAGTAACCAATTTGTTGTGATATAAAAGCTATGCATTTCATTTCAGTATATGCTCCCCGAGGTTTTAAAACCTAAACACATGATAAATATGTGTTTCCTGTAAGGACAGTTAAAATTTCACTGCTTTAAAATCTTGGGACCTTCAGGGCTAGAAACAAATCCTCTGAAACCTGGCAATATTTAATTACTAGAGGAAAAAGCTCCCATTTCGAGTTCTGCAGGGTGGCATGATATCAGTTCTTAAACACTGTGCTCAATCTTGTTGGCCCAGCGTTTTGGGCCGGTGTAATTTGGGGAGGGAAATGTTGTAACAGGATATTGGTGAGGAGAAGGAGAAGGAAACCTGTCTTTGTTAGATGACAAAATAAATGTAAGCTTCCTACAGCTCTTGGACATTTGACATGTTCAAAATCCTCCTGGCAGAAATGGATTAATAGGTAGAATACAAAGTCAAAAGTGCCTGGTAAACACAATTCATTACATGCTTCTGAGTTTTATTGTGGGGATAGCACCTCCATGTTTAGCTTTTAAGAGAGAACTGGGGTCATGCAGGGAGCTGGCTGCACCAGCATCTTAAAGGGTATTTCTGCTGTGAGGCCCTGCTGGCCCCCAGGGACAGGACAGTGCTGTACCCCTGACTGCCGGCTGATATCCTGCCCGCGTCCCCGCGCGGGGTCTGTGGGGTGCCGTGGTTTGCTTGCGTGGGTCACTACGGTGGTCCCCGAAGGAGTCAGAGTAGGAAGAAGAGCCTCACACTCAAGTGTGCAGCCTGTTCTCTGCTCCTGTGGCACTGCAGTTTTAGCCCTTTCTGCTTCTACACTTGCACTTGCTTCTCTTTCCAGGATCGTGCTGGTTTTCAGATGTCCTTTGATATTCACGTTGGTGTGCTTTCAAGGCTTCCTTTTAGACTAAGGTTGACTGGTGATTTTTTAATAGTTTAGCCATCGAAATAAAATGTTGGATTGAAATATTTCATGTCTGATCCAACAAAACATTTCCTTCAACATTACTTTTGCTATTTACTTTGGTGAAAATAAACACAAAACAAAACCCTAAATAGTTCTAGTAACAGAAGATTTTTTTAAAAATATTTTTGCCTTAGCTAGCAAGCCCCAAAGTTGATCCATCACCAAGCTTCTGTTTACTGTCTGATGCCAGGGCTCAGTCCCTTTAAAAAGCTTAATTTAAAAGAAAGACAACCATATCCATGAAGAACAAATAGACTATCTCAGCCATGAAGGGTGATTATGGTTCTTCGACTTGCTTTAAAAAATAAGACAGATCATTGCCACACACTCCGACCTGCAGCCCTTTTGAGTTATGGCTCTTTCACAAGCAGCAAAGGAGCTTAGCAGTCACCCTTCATGGGTGAAGTATCCTGTTCATATTCAGGAACAGGTAGCAAACAATTATAAATGGAATTAAAGAGACGCCAAGATTATTGTCTGGAAGCATCAATTATTATAAATTATTTTTAGTTTGTTCCTTCCCCTAGTCTTGTATTTCATATTACAGGATCTAGCAGTGGCACCTAGCCAGTTTAATATTGAATAGAACCCAAGAATCATTAACAAGGCTACAGAAATAACATTACCTTTTCCCCCCAAAACAAACAACCCCCCCCCCAAAAAAAAAAAGACTATATCCTTCCCTAGAGGATGATCGTAGACAGGTTACTGCAGTACATTTCAGTTACTCTGCAGTAACTAACCATGATCACAATTTGCAAGAATGCAGTCAGTGCAGGGTAGCTTAGAGCAGGCTGCCTGGGACTGAAGGAGAAATAAAGTAATTTATGGCACCTGACTTGCTATGAGTTACAGTGCTCCAATGACACTACAGTGCTTCACTGTAGCTTGATTATGTGCCATAGTAATGGTGATGTGAGGATGACGAGATGAAGGACATGCACCTTGCTCTGCATATTATGAAAACAGAGCATCACATCTGTCATGCCCCATCACACCCCGGACAGCAACAGTGTCCTATCCAAGCTCCATTTCCCTGGGAACTCCTACTGAGGAGACAACTCTTCCTGAGCAAGATTTTTTCTCTACAGATGTGATCTAGAAAATACGGCCTAGATTCACCTGAACTAACTTTAGGCCCTTAACTGAGCCCTACCCACAGCCACTGGGGAGAGACAAATGGTCTGCTTTCTCGGCCGATTTGGATCCTAACTGAGGTGTCTCTGTTAGCTGTCCATGATCACAAGGAATGAATCTCATTCTATGAAATTTGTCATCTTAAATTCAAATTCAAAGAAAGATGGCCTGAAAGTAGAATTTTAAGCTAAGGATAATTAACATTAAAATCGGACCTGCATGGAGTGGACTAGAGTCAACTTGTCACCTTTCTCAACTGCTCACATAAGGGAACATCATTACCAGTGCACACAGTAAAATAGCCTTAGGCTTCTTTAGGCTACATTTTTGCAGTAGTGCTGGGTAAGCATGAAAACAGATGGAAGTGAGTGAATGGTAGCTGTGTGAGGCACCCAGTGATAATGTAGTTACTGCCTCAAGAAAAAGCAAAGGACAAGAGTCAGGGGTTGAAAAAAAAGTTGCCAGGAGATAGATGATAAAGGTGACAAAGATGCTTCTGTCAGGACACCCAAAGATGCACCTGAAATAGCACTATCCCTGTTTTTCCTAATTTGCAAATATATTCTGCAAATTTCATTCTGCTATACATTAGTAGTAAAAAAATGCTGTTTTTCCTGCTCTGTTCCCTCTTCCCCACCATGAGGAGAATTAAAATTGCTAACATGAGGATAAGAGGAAGAAAGGTGAGGAGCTGTTGGCTGACTCTTTAACCCTGTCTGAAAAACCCACCATGCAGAATGGTCATTCTGGCAGAAGCCACAAATCAGTTTCTGACAACTCAGAATGGATAATAACTTTACAGAAGCAAGTTCTCTCTCTAAATACCTAATTGTACTAGCTGTGAAGTAAAACCATTTGTTTCAGCAGTACACTACTACCACTACAGAAGAACACGTTGACTTCTGAAGCTCGCTGGAAGTGAATTTTGCCGGGCTCTCAGCACAGAAGGAAGCCTGAGGGACCTCTTGCAGCAATTGTCAACTTGAAGCTTTAAAAGAGCAGCTGGCAGTCCATGAGCTTCTTATGGCAGTTTTACTTGATATTTCAAAGGTAGGCTTTTGTGTATTAAAAAGCATTTGGCCTACTTTACAAGGTAACTCTTTATAATATATCCTGTTGAAGCATTAATATATCTTTTGTGTGACTTGTTCTTACATCTGTGTGCCTTTATCCAAATATTTGTTTTTATATTTATATATGCCTATGTGCATATTTGCCAATATACATAAACATATGTGTATTTTTTATGTTTATAGGTGCATCAATATAGATTTATTTAATTTTTCTTTTCAATTCATTTGCTTCTCTGTTTTCTGCATCATGAAGTAGACCACCTACATATGTATTTGAAATGGCTTTCAGTCAGTCACTGTTGTTGTACTAAGGTGGTAAAAGTACACTACTTATCAACAGATTTAAGCAACTGTCTTTGTTATGCTCCTGGGCCTAATTCTTGGCTACAGCAAATTGCCAAATCTCTGCTAGAATTGTTTAGATCGACTTTCCTGAAGCATTTTACGTGCTCTGAGGGTTTGGCCCAAAAGGCTTGTAGCTATTAACATGGACTAAAATATACAAAAATCCACAGGGTGTGTCTGATAACTGAAACAATAAAGAGTTTTTTTAAGCTTTTTCCCCTCATTTTTTAAGGCATTACCTTGTGAACCTCATAAAGCAGGCTCCTGGCATGTGCCTCTTACCCATGGTGCAGGCAAATGCTAAGGAATCATGAAAATCAGGTGAGTCTCTTACAGCTAACACTTTAGGGGGCACAGTCATTGTATGGGCAATAGGAGACACTAGCTCAGTCATAGTAGTAGGGGAATTCAGTGTTTGATTTTCCATTTAAAATGGTGGCGAATCCAGCAGGACCCTCTTACCGTGAGTGAGGAGATAGCAAATATATTAAACTTCATTTCTTTTAGGAATGGTTGTAAGCTTTTTCATATTCAGTGAGCTTCAGCCAAAGGTGGCACTAGGGGATCACAAGAAGCAGCAGTTTGTTAAAATACGCCACTGTGTTCTGCATACTCTCCTTGGAGTTGCTTTCCGCTCCCTGACTCCTCTCCTTCCACAATTTTTCAGTTGGTATTTTCTAAAAATGAGTAAGTCTTGTCAATTTGAAGCAAGCTGGAGGTACAGAATAGGAATGGGAATGGGAAGGAAAAGTTGATGTTAATGTCTTTTTACAATTTTGCACTTAATCCTGAAGGGACACCTACTTGCTATGTGTCTATCTGTGCAGGATGGTGTTAATCCTGGGTAGAGATGTATCTGGATTAAAATATGTTTCCAGAAGTCCTCTAGGCATGACATATGTTGAGAAAGCAATAATTTCTCCTCCTCTACACCATATCTGCCAAACTCAAAATCCTTCCAGTCCTCTTGTACTTCAGCTCCATAAATTGATGTTTTCAGTATATTGGGGAGACTTCAGAAAACACTTCCTTCATTTTCGCTTCAGTAGGCTTTGACAAGTGCCCACGGCATGTGTCTTTGAAAAATTCTCTCACCTCCTTTACACCCAGCTTTGGGGTCTTTTGCCATTCTCTCATTGCTACCAGAAAGCAAAACGCTGTCACCTCTTAGGCTACTGCCGCCTGTCAGTTGGGATTCCATCCTGGAGAACAGGGTTCATGCTGCTGCTGAAAACACATTTGGGAGTTGCCAGACTGCTAATCATGTAAAATTTGCCTGCAAACTGCAGTTGATGCAGCGGTCTACTTAAATAGAGTGCGTTTCCTGTGGGATTGTAAGAAAGTCACTTATTGTCTCTCTGCTTCTGTCCCTGTCTCAGAGAATAATTCTTCCTCCTTCATGAGCTATTAAGGCAATAAATCAGTTCCCTTACATGCTGCAGATCTGGGTGGCATAAGTATCTAGATATTCTACTGAGTCTGCCCCACATCTTATAGGTTTGTCCTATTCTTCTGTTATTCAGGGTCTGCTGCTGTCTGCTCAGCAAAGATTTCAAAGTGGAATGGTTGTGAGCAGAAATCCCAAACTGTTTCAGATCACCTTTGCCCTGTTTATCTCTGGGCACATTTGGCCTTCTCAGATTCCTAAGTTTTAATCCTATTTTCAACACAGGTTTGATTGTTCTGAATCAAGTCATCACTTCTAATTTTCAGAACTGTTTAATAGCTGAAGGTAACAACTTTGTTACTGAAATCAATTGGATTTGGACATCTTGGGGCTGTTGAAAAACTTACTGAAGTAATATATGTGTCTTTTGGTAGGTAAATTTGATCCCTAATATCTTTGCCTCAGGCTCCCTACAACTAAAAGAGAGGTAATTTTATTTACCTCTCTACAAGACTGTTGAAAAACCACAACTAAATAATATGTATGAAGTACCTCTAATTTTAATCCATATGAAATGTATTTTGTAGACCAGCACCAGGTTAAAAACTGATGAACAAATTAGGGTTAATCAAGAACTGTGTCATGTCTTATTGAACAATATAAACACACCTTCCCATATGTCCCCCCTCCTCCAACATGTGCAAAAATGCTGTGGTATCATTAACTTTTTAAAAAGGGCAAGGGAACATGTTCTCCACCCTCACTGGTATCTGTGTTCCCTTCTTCTGCTTGGGACACGTCTTTGTTCATTACAGCGCTTGCTTCTGTCAAGAATTTTTAGGCACAAGGAGTTAATATACTGTGTTTGAAATGGTGACTGCATCTATTAAAAAATATATGAGATAATGTTCTCTGCATGCAGTACATGTTCTAGAGCTGCTTGTGCATTGCCAAGATCTTCCTGAGATGTAGGCAGTGTGCCACCTCAGTGTGTGCGATGGCAGAGGAGTTTCTCGTGAGCTGGGTAAGAGAAGAGCCTCCATTGTGGGAAAAAAAAGCCAACTCTCTAAAAAAGATTGGCAGAGAATGAAAATTTGGGTTTGGTATAGGTTTCTTCTCCTTCCCTCCTTCCCTTCCTCCCTCCCCCACCCCAGCCCTGTATTTGTTTAAAGAATTTGTATGGTATGTGTGAACTATACAAGTAAAGCCCTCCCCCTGCCATGTGCTAGTGACACAATTTAAATCATTACCATGTGCCATGTTTTCTGAGAGAGCCTTTTCTGTTTACCAGACCACAGTAAATACAAGCTAGTAATGTTAAGTGTCTGATACAAACTCGCAAAAGCAAAGAAGATACTCAAAGCTGATCTTGAACCTTTATTCCCAGTGCAATACAGGTTATTTTGTCTTTGCTGTCTCAGAGATTGGAGAGATTGAATGTCAAAAATGCTTGTCAGTGGGTATTGGTAAAATAGCAAAGTTTCAGGTATCATAGGCTTTTCTTAAGGAAATACTATTTTTAAAGAGAACTGAAGAGATCATTTTCTGATATAAATGGGAATGGGGCTTCCCTAGCTGGCTTGTCTGGTTTCCTGGGTCTCTACAACTTAAGGTCCAGAACTGTAGCTTGGGTTTCACAGTACATACTCTAATGCCAGCTACCAGCTAAGCCTCTTGCTGTCTGGGATGGGAAGGAAACGCTGCAGACCTGGCATACGCTGTTAATTTGCTACTGATTCCACTGCCTTTCTGAGGGAAACCAGGGCCAGCAGGGAGAACCTCGACTCTCGCCCTTCCCTGGGTTTGGCAGCAGAGCTGTATTTTCCCCACTGTGCAAAGGTCCTCAGCTTCTTGCAAATGAAAGCACTGGAAAAGGTCTCTAAGAGCAAAGTAGTGAGGACCATTGTCACATCATCTCTGTTTAGGGCTGATCATTTGTACAACTTTTATACTAGTAGAAAATGATCTTGTAGTCATCAGTGCACTGAAGCAAATGAGAGAGGTGCAGTTTGGTGTTGGAGAACAGAGCTGAGCTGAGCTCTGAGTGAAAGCATGCGAATCCCTGAGCTTCAGAGGGGAAGCGTGTGGGGGGAAGCCAGGCTTATGTAGTGGGACCCAGCCATGCAAAATGCAGATACTGCATGTGAGCGTGTTTTCTGTCTCCCCTTATTATCCCATTTGAGCAGGTGTTGGAGACAGCAATCCCATCTCTTCTCATTTTCTTCAAAAAATGAGTAAATCAGATACAATTTTCTGAGGATGCATGTGGCTCTGCAGTCAGCAGGGAGATGAAATTAAAGCTTAACATCCTTGTGGTTCTCCCTGTAAACTCCATTTTCTGGAAGGACAGGTTATTCATCCCTCACACTTTTTAGGCTACCAGATATTTAAAGAGAACGTACGTACCTCTGGATACCTTCCACTCTTTTTTTTTGTGCCATTCTGATTCTTTTTGATATAGTGGGATAAGACAGACTTTTTCAGTTCCTTTTTATGAGCTGTTGCAGAGTCGGACTTGCAGTGATCTTCTGATCCAAAGCCCTGTGAAATCAATTACATGAAGGTTTCTTATATCTCAGTGGTCTTTGGTCAAGGCCCCAAGTTAGCAAAGGACAGGGCTTCTAGAAATGAAGTCACCAGCCTAAAGGAGCTGCAGTCTAGATTTAGAATGTATTTACATGGCACTTAAAAGAAGTTGTTCCTCCTTTCAAACCACTCTTTAAAATACTTGTGCTTCTTCAATAGGAAAGCTCTGCTGACATAAGACAGACTGTGTGTTTGTAATGATACATGGGCTTTGTTGGATAATGGCTGTCACTTTTACATCCAGAGTTTTTTGGAACTCTTCCATTGCATAGTGCAAAGATAAAGGTGGAAAGGAAGAAGTTCTGGGAAGAGTGGGAAGGCAATGATAAAGCTGGGAAGCAGTTACTGATAATCAGAGATGGTCAGACCGTCAGAGCCGCTACTTTTGTTTTCTAGTCTACAAGTGAAATTGTAATTTTTACATGTCTAGCATTAGAAATTGTCAATGTTGTTCACAATGTGCCATCACACTTTTTAGCTACTGTTGCCTTGAACTCTAAAGTTGAGTTGCGTGGTAATTTACTAGTTACTAGGATAAAGGCACTAGAATAAAATGGTGGGGTTTCTGCTTTCCAACAGGACTCGAAGAGGAGATTAGAATTAAGGACTTTAAATGACTCAGAAAGAATATGGGGGAGGTGAGGAGACAGAATGAGGGATATGTGTTAATTGGGGAAAGAAAAGGATTATGCTGTCATTAACTGTCCAAAGCAAAATGCTTAACTCTGTACAGTGTGTACATCTCAGATTTTAATAACTATTTTTCTTTCTGACTGAGAGAAACTAAGATTTATTGGCTGGCTACATTCAATTTTGTCTTATCATATTCCCACCAACTAATTGCATGTGTAATATATAATGAAATACTTTCAAGCTTGCTCTCTGGAGCAAAGGTATAGACTATATGAATAATGTTCATGCCTGAATGCCCATTTGCATGAATAAGAGCTCTTCCCTAAACATTGTAGAAATGATACTTCTATTAATGACTTCTAGAAAAGCAAAGAAAAGGGTTATAGAGACTACTCGTATTACAAATAGATTTTAAGGACATTAATGAATTTAGTCTGTTTTCTTCCCCATAAGATTTTCTGTAAAAAATACTGAGTTAACAAAAACTGCAAGTTTTCACAGGAATGCACTCAGCTGGATGAAATATTCAGTAGAAAACATTTCCAAGGTCCAAAATCAAAGAGAAATGTATAGTAAAAATCAATAAAACTGCTCCAGAATAGCTGGTAAGTCAAGATATTCTTCCAGATGCTATTGTACAAGACGTACTTTCACATTCCCTTTTTAGCTTAGAAAATGTGACCCTTGACATCTTACATGTGAGGTGAGTCCACTGGCCAGTACATTATTGGGGGAGGGACTTTTTTTTTTGCTGGAGCTTTTTCAGTTTATAGAAATAATTAGAAAGGCTAATTCTATAACCAGTTAGTTGTGGAGCTTTTTAGAGATCTAGGTATTCAAACAAGGATTCAGTCCTTGCTCTTATGAATACCAAATCACTTGGTAGTCAGGAAAGTGTTGCCAGGAATATCTTTGAATCATTTCATTTTTATACCAAAGTAGGATGAAATGGGATATTTTTGAAATATTAGAGTTTCTTGCCAGTGCAAAACCTTCTTCTGATCAGCTTTGCCTCCTGAGGAATTCTGTTTGTCACTATTTGACTCAAAACCAGCTGAGAGTTTGAAAAAAATCCATATCAAACTGTACTAAACTCGAATAAAATGTAGGTAGAATTTGTTAAGACATGATTGCTACAGAAACAATAATTTTCCTTTCCCTGGTGTTTAGGATGGAATTTTGAAACACTCAGTTATACTGAGCTATAATGTTTTATGTGAATAAGCAGTACTTTCTCCTCTCCCCCCATCCCGACTCCCAAACATACATTCTTAGTAGAGGAAAGGAAAACTTCTCAAGGTTGATAACATTTTCCCTGAAGAATTTACCCTCTTGGTTTTTCATATCATTATTTTGCCCCATCTCCATAATCTTTGCATCGTTTGGCCGAGCCTGTGTGCGTAGACCAAACAATATCATCTGTGGTCCCTTTATGTAGTTATATCCTGTTTTGTGTTTAGGCAAGATGATCTTGTTCTTGTTATCCAACGCTTGTGACCAATAAGTGGGCCCTAGGCAGCCCGCACAGGCTTTGCAAATAGGGCTGCTGAGGCACACAGGGCTGAGAGAGGAAGTGTTTCTCGTGGTGTTGCGATGCGAAGAACTTGAGCACACGCACACGTGCTGTGGTCAATGCAGAATGTTCTCAGACCGTGACTTCCCGCACTCTGCGAGACCCTCAGTCGTTTCCAGCCTCTGGTCAATGTCAAATTCTAGTTGCTAAAGAGAAGCTCAAGCTTCTGCCTGGAAGTAGGATGAAGGTGCTGTGGCTTAATCCTTACACAATTTCACAGGCTCTGTGGTAAAACATAGCCGTCATGTGATGGGACACAACAGCTAGCTCTCTGAGCCCTGCTCATTTCAGCACTAAGATCCCAGCTGATCTTCATGAGACAGGATCTACAGTCAAAGCTTTGAAATCTTATATTCTTCTATACCTATGTTATCATATTGTCTGAGCACTTCACCGTTTTAATGCTGTTAAACCCCAAGGGTTAGGTAAATACTTTTATGAAGCAGAGGATAAAGGCTTGCATCTTCAAAATTGGATAGATGACTAATTTCCAGTGATATGTGCCTAGTACCTTTAAAGTTTTGGCCTGAAATGCTTTCCTGTAGTCCTACAGGAAGTCTGCTGTGGAATAAGATCTTGTGAACTCACTGAGATGGTGACCTACCTGTCTCGTCTGGTTGATACTGTTTTCCATTCTGTCAGGAGAAAGATTTGAATGAACACGAAACTTAATGATGCAGAGTCAAACTGATATGCAGAATAAAAGCTCCTTTGGGACTTTAGCATGATGATTAATACCCATGCTGTTTATATTGGTTGTGGTAGAAGAAAAATAAACAAGAGGCTGTGTCTTTCATTGCTCTCTGTCCGGCACCTTTCTCCTTTGTTAATGCTTACTTTTTAACAGAGATCGTAGTAACTACTACTCACTTGCTTTTGGAAAATGTATCCTGGTATTTTCTCAGTTGCAAATTCATTTCTTCTCAGAACACGAAAGTTGAATTGAAGTGAGATAGACCTAAATGCTATGTAAATGCCCCAACCCATTAAAATCATGATTTAATAATAATAAAAAAAGGTTTAAATGAGTAAACTCTCCTGAATACCAGTGATTAAAGTACAGTAGTTCTCTGAGCTCTGCTCCCTTCACTGTACACCACTGTCTTTGAAGGCAGAGAACATGGGAAATAAATAGTCCTTTTAAAATAATATATTTCTGACTAAAGGTAAAAGTTGATTTTTTTTCTCCCAACCTACCTTTGTGACAACAAATAATTCACCATTTTCTTATATTTTGTTAGGGCTGGTGAAGAATGAGGGCAGAAATTAGTGTTAATGAACCTTGGATTAAGAAGAAAGTGTACCCTCTAATTTCCCGATTGGTTACAGAAATGATTTGCTTTTTGGTTTGTCTTCCGATTATGGCTCTAAAGAGCATGCATTCCTACAGAGTCTGAGAAGAATATAAATGTAAATTCTTATTTATACTTCAAGGCAATTTTCTGTCCTTAAAGTTCAGCTATTTGTGTTTTCTTCCTTATAGAAATTACATCTGAATTGCCGTGTTAAATTATTCCAATATGTATTCATCATACTCTATTTTAGAGCCTCTTTCAAAAGCAAGTAAGAATAAGGTTGAGTTTTCTGATGTTTGTAAAATATACAGCTTACTGCCTCTTTCAGGCAATTTAAAGTCACATTCAAGTTTAAACAATTATTCGCGATGTCAGACAGTGCAGTCTGGTAAGATGCTGACTGTCCTCAGGGTCCGTTAAATTCTCTAGAATGACCAAGTCCTCAGCAATTTTACAGTATGTACAGGATTGGGACTGAAATTTTGTTTCATTTCCCATTTGGAGAAATGTTAACCTAGCATTTCAAGAAAAGGAAAAAAACCCCACACATTCCTGGAGACTTCAGTCTAAATGATGAAGAGAGACTGGAATCACAGACAAAGCTTTAGCATTCTGTTTTCAAGGGACAGACAGGCAATATGCTGCAGATATGTTTGGGAAAGGTACTTTTTTCAGATTGAAACGTGTAGAAGCTGCAGGTCTTCCAATTAGTCAGGCAAGAATTGTCTGCACTTTCAGAATCTGAGGAAAAACATGAATCCATTAACCTCATTGAAACACTCGGATGTTGCCTTTGAACAAAGATGCAGGTATTGTCACATTTCTTTTAAAATCAATACTGTTTGATAAGGTCTTGTGGAGGTGCTGATTTTATGAGATAAGTGATGATGCACACTAGTTGCTCTGGGAGCAAGAGCAGGCTTTGGAATTGCCATGCAAAAAACTGCGAAGTTAGGTTTGGTGAAGAGATTTTTGTTTGAAAGCTAGCCTCAGTTCAGTAAAATGCTTATGCTGGACTGGAAGTTTTACCTGCTCTGTGTGTCACTGCATTAAAATCTATGCGAGTCTGAAGGCTAAGCCTGTCCAAAATGATTCATTAAATGGGAGTCAAGAGCACTGAATACAATTAGGAAGACCAGAAGTCATGAGAATATTAAAATCTAGAGCTATTGAATTTGGCTGTTTCTTATGGGAACAGCATAGTGCAATTTAAGGAAACCCTAAAGTGCATGCAGGAGCAGAAATACTATGCTTGCTTCTACTTGCTGTTGCCTATATCTGGCTGCTGATATCAGGTATGTTATGAAAGAAACAGCTCAACTAAGCTCGGACTTGGTAAAGTATACAAAAGACTGATATATTAATCAGTCATAGCTGTTGTGTAAGGAAGAGAATATGCTTCAAAGGCAAAAGGACACTTTCTCCTTTCTTTTCACTATTTTCTTAAAGGCAAGGCTATGGGTGGGGATTATAAATTGCTTAATAGAGCACCCAGTAGCTGCTGTATTAGCTATATTGTGTTAAATACATATTCTCCATCTTTTTGTTCTGTCTTATTTGGAAGGTAGTACAAGAATCCAGAGTAAATGGCTGCATGTAAATTCAGGATCCTTGTCTCCTGACTGTCCAGGCTGGTTTTCTAATGGGAGGGTACTAAGACTCCAGTATGATCTGGGTTTCTTTTCTATAGGGGTTAGTCTGTGCAGGACCCCCAGTTTCCTGATGTAGATGTAGCGTAAGGTATTTTTACGCTGTAAGTGCTATAGCAACAACACTACTAGAAATAGGCTATTAGTATACGGTATGACTTTTCTGTGGTTAAATGAGGTAGAGATGAAGAAGTAGGCGAGAAAATAGCAAATGTTGAAGACATAGCAGTTCTATGGAGTATGACATGAGTGTGTCTAGTGATCAAAATTCTCAAGTAGAAGTGATTCTCTTGTGAGCATGCTTAAAAATTACTGTTTTTCTAATGACATTTTAGTATGGATGGTAATCTGTACTGCAAACAGGAAAACTAACAATGTAGCTGCATAAATGCATTTCTCGTTTGTTTATAATTATGCATTATTCTTCAGCGTCGTTTAGAAACAGGTGGCTGCCCTACCCCAAAGACAGTGTGGGTGGACTCAGAGCTGACATGGGAAAGGCAGCTCACAGTTAGTTATAAAGGCCATTGTGGCTGCTGTCAATATTGCTTCAGCTGGGACTTTCTGGAGCCTGCTTCTATAAATATATCACAATTCAATTGTGTAATTGCCATTACCAATGTGAATTCAATTTGTCTATATTTTTGTACCATAGTATTAGGTCTTAGAATCTTGAACTGGTATAGATTCTTTCAGTGAATACCGATCTCTCCAGATCTTGAGAGGCAGAAATTAAGTCATCAGAAGCAGATGGGGTATAGAATAAAGTAAAAAATGGAAGAGGGTCAAAGAGGAGAAAGCCATTTTCAGGAAACTTGTTTTGCTTTTAATCCAATGTTGCCTGTGCTGAATAATTTCCTTTAATCACCTGATCCACTAAAATTAAATTAGAGCTCTGGTTTCAAGAACTTTTGAATCAGACTATTGTGCTTGTTAAAAGTATCAGGGTGCTGTAATTGAAAATAGACTGCTATTGGGGATGGGAAAATCACTGTATACTGCACCACCAGAGGTTTGTTCCCCTGAACTGCAAGGATCACTGCAGAAAACAGAAAGGGAGTCTAATCTCCTTGCCCAGTCCCTCTCTCTTCAGCAAGAGGTTCAGATTAGAAAGATATGCTCTCTGTATGGTCTCTTTGACCTGGACAGACACTACCACCTTACTTCCAGCGGGTAGTGGCTGGAATCCCAATATCAAATAGTTAAAGCTTTTAAAGCATAGGCTGTATTCTACCTTATCTGATGCAAAATGCTTTGTACAGTACCTTGGGCCACATTGCCACCTTAATTACTTTCCGTTATTATTAGTTGTTAGTTGCTTCTACAGGTCCTCTCTTAGATTTCCTCTAATTCATATAGAATTGATGTGTGCTCTGTTGACAGCATTGCCTGTGTGTTTCACTGGCAGGGACAGGGCAGGAAATGCTGTTTTAGCACTTAACTCTATGTAGAGGATTAGCTAAATGGCATGTCTTCAAATGTATGCTCAAAGGAGGATCTGTGAGAAACAGGCAGTGCACATCCATGTCTCGTTCTGTTGCATGGGTTCTCCTACAGGCAAATTCCCTGTGAAAGACACGTTCACTGGTACTAGCTGACCTTACAAAGGGGAACAGAAGGAAGTGCATGGCCCAAAGGCCCATTATTATGTGTTAGATGTTTGGAATAAGGGATGAGGGCTATTCTAGTCTCCAGGAGTTGTGGTGGATCAGCTCTGCAGCTGTTTTGTGGGCTGGGTAAGGAAAGGAATCTTCCCCACTGTATTTCTTATCACTACCTCACCAGGCTGCTTGGATGCCTCAGTGTTTGTCTCTATGGCTCAGCATTTTCTTCTGCAGACAGAAAAAGCTTGAAACAACAGAGAATTCTGTGCAAGAACTCTGTGCAAGGCTGACTCTTATTCTGACTGATTTCAGCGGCGGCTTGACCTAGTTTTGCAAGTACAAATCCAGACTTATATTCAGTACAGTTAATCTCTATTTCTTCTTTACAGATGGCCTTAATAGAGTTTATAACCATCTTCAGGTACTGGCGGTGTTTCAAATCTAATGCATACCTGAGTAAACACCCCTGTGCAACAAAAAAAGGATGTTCAAGATTGTATTTATTAGTTTGGCCAGTGGCCAAATACATAAGTGCAAATCCTGTCTTAAATAAAGATCAATCTCTGATAGTCACTAGTCTTAGACAAACTTAAGGGCTTGGTCCAGCCGTGGTTCTCTGAATCATCCATCATCACTCAACTGAATAACTTGATTTTAATAGGACTGATAGTGAGAGGAAGACTTCATAGAATCAGGACATTAAATAGGCTGTCTCAGTTAAGTGGCATATTCTGTAGGCTTAAAAAAATGTGTTTCGAACTGAGAGGCTAAAAGGGTAATTCACCCCAAATTCACCCTTCTGTTGGATTTAGAAAAAATGAAAAGTAATGTTTTCTGTTGCCTAGAGCCTGATTTCTTTTCTCTCTTTCTCAGCCTCGTCCATCCTAGTGAGCAAGCTCTCCTGGTTTTGGCTTTGATTCTTTAGTGTGTCAAGGCCTCTCATAGGTTTAGGTTTAGTGCAGTAATAATACTCGCTAGACCGTGTGATGCTGTGTGCAAGACCGTGTTAGTCTGCTCTGTGTGACGCCCTGTGAGCACACTACAGTGCAGAGTTTCGTTCCAGTCGCCCTTAGGCAGGGGATGGACGTAATGAAATGCCATCTCCTCTCTCCTTTTCAGAAGCTGTCTGTGAAAGCTGCTTCCATGTGTGATTATCCTGTGGCCCACAGTGCTCCTTTCAGTACCTCTCAAATGTACCGCATTATGTTTTCTGGAGCTGATGCCAGCTGATGCTGATCGCCGTGATCTGTGCAGCTCAGCCTCATTGGAACTATAATTAAGCCCGTCTGTTATAAACCAAATACTCTGAAAATCATTTTCTTCATTTACTGCACCTGCCAAGGGAGAGCTCCTGCAACCTTTAATGATGCAGGCAATCCTATTACTGTCAAAGCAAATACTCCATTGTGGAAAGGTTGCAGAGCCATAATGAGAACTCATTGAAAAATTTGCCAGGAAGTTTTTTCCCCCTTGCATCAACATCTGAATATTTTGTAGAAACATATTGGCCTTTTGGGCCAAGGTTAGATATTCTCTGGAGCAGGGGAGAGATCAGTGCTCAAAATAGCCAGTAGCACAGATTGAAGCATTCCCACAGGGAGATGGAGATACAGCTTCAGGTGTTTACTTCGGAAAAAAACCTATCCATGGCAAATGTGAGCATTGTGCGACTGCCAATTCTGAGAAACTCTGCTCACCTCTCCGCCCCCCTCCTCCAAACTGAATGGTTTTGTTTTCCTTCTGCCAGAGAGCAAAAGCACCAAGGTCTTTTTATAGAACAAAATTATGGTTTCCAGTGAGATCAAGCTATACTTATGTCTTGATCTCAATATATTCTTTTCCCAGGTGACAACATGTCAGTAGGTGCTTAAAATATTACAGTGTAGGGAGTTCTCTTTGAAAGCCCTGAGAAAATGCCATCAGCTTTGTGCTAGGTTCACAGTGAAATTCTGCATCCTGGTCATGGTGGGCAAGTAAATGGAGACTGATTTTCATTTCTGCACTTTGAAACTACATTCATTTGTATCTGTTAAGTCCACTCCTGCTCTAGCTGATTTGAATTCTAAACAGTTTTAGAAATTTATTTTTGTAAAGCTGTGCCATTCATCTTTAATATAATCATGTAATTTACTCTATTAATACCAGCTGCTGCATTTGGCAGAGGTCACCTGGAGTGTTTGAAATGCTATATTAATTTTTCCTTGAACCTATTAGCTAATTCTAAAAATCCATAGAAGTCAGACATCCCATCTCTTCAGTCATGGAAGGTTTATTTTTGTCCAGGTTCCTGAATGTTTTCTGAGTCTGACAGAAGAAAAAATTCAGTGGGAGATGTACTTACATTTTACTGGGATTTATTTATTTATTTATTTATTTATTTATTCTGCAGAGTTGCCCTTGGCCCCAGGTGGCACTTTTTAGAGGGATTTGTACAGGCATACCTTGGAGATATTGTGGGTTTGGTTTCATACCACCCTGATAAAGTGAATATTGCGATAAAGCGAGTCACATGAATTTTTTGGTTTCCCAGTGCATATAACAGTTATGTTTACACTATACTGTAGTCTATTAAGTGCGCAATAGCATTATGTCTAAAAAAACCAATGTACCTACCTTAATTAAAAAATGCTTTATTGTTAAAAAATGCTAATCATCATCTGAGCCTTCAGTGAGTCGTAATCTTTTTGCTGGTGGAGGGTCTTGCCTCGATGCTGATGGCTGCTGACTGATCAGGGCGGTGGTTGCTGAAGGCTGGGGTGGCTGTGGCAATTTCTTAAAATAAGACAGCAGTGAAGTTTGCCGCATCGATTGACTCTTCCTTTCACGAAGGATTTCTCTGTAGCATGCGATGCTGTTTGATAGCATTTTACCCACAATAGGACTTCTTTCAAAATTGGAGTCAGTCTTCTCAAACCCTGCTACTGCTCTATCAACTCAGTTTATGTAATATTCTAAATCCTCTGTTGTCATTTCAACAATGTTCACAGCATCTTCACCAGGAGTAGAGTCCATCTCAAGAAACCACTTTCTTTGCTCATCCATAAGCAGCAGCTCCTCATCCGTTAAAGTTTTATCATGAGATTGCAGCAATTCAGTCACATCTTCAGGCTCCACTTCTAATTCTAGTTCTCTTGCTGTCAGCCTGTCCTTTGAAGCTTTGAAGCCAGGTATTGGCTTCTCATCTCTAGCTATGAAAGTCCTAGGTGGCATCTTCTTCCAACAGAAGGCTGTTTCATCCACATTGAACATCTGTTGTTTAGTGTAACCACCTTCATCAATTCTCTTAGCTAGATCTTCTGGATGACTTGCTGCAGCTTCTACATCAGCACTTGCTGCTTCACCTGGCACTTTTACATTATGGAGACAGCTCCTTTCCTTAAACCCCATGAACCAACCTCTGCTAGCTTCAAACTTTTCTTCTGCAGCTTCCTCACCTCTCTCAGCCTTCACAGAACTGAAGAGAGTTCGGGCCTTGCTCTGCATTGGGCTTTGGCTTAAGGGACTGTTGTGGCTGGTTGGATCTTCTGTCCAGACCACTCAAACTTTCTCCATATCAGCAATAAGGCTGTTTCTCTTTCTTATCATTTGTGTGTTCACTGGAGTAGCACTTTGAATTCCCTTCAAGAGTTTTTCTTTTGCATTCACACCTTGGCTAACTGTTTGGCGCAAGAGGCCAAGCGTTTGGCCTGTCTTGGCTTTTGACATGCCTTCCTCGCTAAGCTTCATCATGTCTAGCTTTTGATTTAAAGTGAGAGACGTGCGACTCTTCCTTTCACTTGAGCACTTGGAGGCCATTGTAGGGTTATTAATTGCCCTAATTTCCATACTGTTGTCTCTCAGGGACTAGGGAGGCCCAAGGAGAGGGAGAGAGATGGGGGAACGGCCGGTCGGTGGAGCAGTCAGAACACATACATTTATCGATTAAGTTCGCCGTCTTGTATGGCCACGGTTCGTGGCGCCCCAAAAACAATTACAATAGTAACGTCAAAGATCACTGATCACAGATCACCATAACAGATATAATAATAATGAAAAGGTTTGAAATATTGTGAGAATTACCAAAATGTGACACAGAGACATGAAGTGATCACTTGCTGTTGGAAAAATGGTGCCGATAGACTTGCTCGGCGCAGGGTTGCCACAAACCTTCAATTTGTAAAAAATGCAATATCTGCGAAGCGCAATAAAATGAGGTATGCCTGTACACTGTGTGTAGGATTTATCTCACCTAATGTGTGCCTGAGAACATTAGATCTAACTGGGTTCTGGAAACTTGGTTGCAGATCCAAACATTTATCATAAGTATTAATTATATCTGATCTTGACAACTCTGTTTTTTAATCCCCTGTCTTGGTGAGGCTTTCTGATACCTGGCTGATGCCCAGCTTGTGCACTCAGAGCCTTCTTGTGAGGGTCTGACAGTCTCTCCGCCTGTTCTTTGCTGAACAGAATTGCTCGGTTGTGTGGACATCTCTCTGCATCCTGCTTTTCTGGGAGATTTCACAAAGCAAAGCAACTGCTGACTTGAAGAGGAAACTTTGTAGCTGATTGATGTTTGTTGCTTCTCCTGTGTCTTGTATGGGAAATCTTCTGGGATGATTTTTTCTGCTGAGGTAAGAATTTTAAATGTTTTGTGTTTCCATTCTCTGGCAAACTTGTCTTGAGGCTCCCCCTGAGCCTCCCAAAATGCAGAGGCAAGATTTGGATTTGCACAGAGGTTTGTGCAAGGTAGGACTGCCTCACTCTGGGACAGCAGAAGACAGAAAAACTGGAACAGGACTGAAGACCTCAGCAAACAAAACAGTTAAAATATAGTGTGAAGCATCTTTCCTGGAACTTTGATTTTATATTTTTGTCAAGCTGCAGATAGTGACAGAGGTCCTGTCTCCTCCCAACCCACTCTACAATTATTTTTTCATAATCCACAGGAGAATGCATTATTTTAGCTGCTTTTCAAAATAAATTCAACTGGAAAATTAAGATAAATCATGCCATTTACAAATGCAGGTTTTAATAGCAGCCTGTACTTTAAATACTGAAAGAACTTCCTCTAGCTGAGGAATTTCCAGGAGGTACAGTAAGTACAGGCCTCTGGCAAGCCTATTCATACTAATTTCCATTCTGCTGAAAAAGCAGAACTCCTGATCTCAGAAAAAACTATTTTCCCCTTGTAAAACTATGATGCGTTTATTAAGACTAAACCATAATGTAAGATAGTTCTGGCTAACCAGGTGCATTACAGCAGGTGATAACATAATTAAGGCCTTTAGTTGTCAGAGGCTGATACGGTAACTAAAGGAAAAATGGTCTGATTTCTCCATCTGGATCATAGAGTGCAATTGAAATCCTGCTTCTTCTTCTGATGAACTAAATTCACTGTAGTTACTCACCTAATGTGCGGCTTGTTAGCAGAGCACTCCAGCAGGATCATTCGATGTGTCCCATGAGAGCCCTCTCACGTAACATAACTCTAGCTCACAGCGTATCTCATTGAACATCTAAATGATCAGACATCTACAACTGGTTGAATGAAGCGTTCATGGTACACAAAGATCCTGTTTGATCAGCACTGGTTCACTAGTTCAGGTCCAACCCCTATGGGGATTAGCTTGAAATTGGTTTGTAGTTGTAGGAAAACATAGCACAACTCAGTGTGCTCTAAATTAGCAGTCAACTAGTGTTGCTACTTCAAATGTACTAATCCTTCTCAATATATAAAAAACCTCCTATTTGGTTTTGTACATTAACAGTGCCTTATCTCTACCACACTACTGTGAGCAGATCCATAGCCAGAGGTTCATACTAATTAGAAAGGGATTTTGTGTGTATATGTGTATTAGTTTCAACTTTATGGGTTTAACCTTGCCAGATTTCTCACTATTGATGCCAAAAAGGGTTTTCTTTTAGTCTAACCTCTTTAAACTACTTATCCTAATATTTATCCTCATGTTATAAAGCACACGATCCCGTTCCTTTAGCAAATAATTAATGTGAGGCTGTGTCACCAAACCCTGAGGCCTGTCACTGTTGCAACTGATTGTTAATGTAAAGCATGCTTTATTTCTCAAATGATCTCTTTTGAAGAGATTCTCTCTGCCAGAGTTGTGTACTGCTTTGTTTTCAAAGTAATCATCTACAGTCCAGATTTCCTCTGGGAGTGGAAAAACAAACAAACAAAAATGAAAAGCCAAAATAAAGAGCTGGAGCCAAGCCCTTTCAAATTAATGAGTTAAAGACTTCAGACTTTTGTATTGTTAACTGATGCTAAGGCATTATAGCTGCCTCCCATACTTGCCTTTTCCCCTTGTTGGTTAAAGCTTCTCTTTTCTTTTTGGGATCAGTTTTTGCAAGTCTAAGTTTTGTGTCTTCATCAGAAAAGAATATGTTAAAGCTATTAAGTCAGCAAGGACTGAATAGGTTTTTAGCTTTTTTTCCCCCTCCCAGCCCTGTATTGAAAAAAAGGCAGTGAGCATGAGAATGATGCCCTTTTAAGGAAAGAATAATCTATTTTCCAGTTCTAACAAATTTCAACCACATTTGAACAGAAAAGATCACATTTCTGTGCTGTAGGTAGATGGCTCCAACATTATTCATATGATTCTTTGTATATGTCTGTAGCAGCCCTTTAACAAGAGCACTGAGCCAGCTCTGAAATACAATAGCACTCAGGGCCAGCCTTTTATGTTTGTTTACTCATTTTTATGAGCCTTCCTCAGTTACTTGATTCACAGAGCTGCAGCTTGCCAGAAGACAGCTAAAGAAATTTGTCGGACTGTTCTAAAGAGAGGCCTGCTCCATCGACCTCGCAGCACCACGAACCTGAAATCTGTGGTTTTTACCACATGGCTGGTTAAAGACAGAAGTTAGCTGCTCTGCCTATGTCCATGTTTTTTGGTCGGTCTCCACTGATATCGATCCATTGCGAATCCGTCCCAGAGCGTGCAATTATCCTGTCTTGTGCACAGTTCAGTGAGGCAAGAGGAGCAAAGGAAAGGCATGGCTGGCTGTGTCGTGTTGGGCAGAAGCCTTGGCATACTGCTTTGTAGTAGCAGTGTCCCCAGGGACTGTACAAGTCACGGGCACAGAGAAGTGGGCAAGGAGAGGAGGCAGATCTTGCGGTCTTTACCCCTATCGGTGGTATATGGTGTGGTAGACTACACAGAAGATTAACTGTTTCAGGTTTTCCAGTCACATATCCCTTATTTGCCTTTGCAAAATTTGCCTTGTACTGGATGCTGAATGTTGCACAGGTGAGAAAGACTCAGCCTCTAAACAACAAATAGTCAAAGGGAATTTAAATCATGAATTCAAGATTTTGCAAGTGAAGGTCAGATGGGGGCCAATGGGTATCAAACCTAGTTCTGCTGACCATAGAAAAAAGTTTTAACAGGGAGGTAAATTAACCATTGGAGAATTTTCTCCATTACTTCATTTCTTGTATCATGACAGTCTTTTAAAAAAGATAAATAAAAGTTATAAAGCTAACTAACTTCTGTGGTCTTATTGCAGCAAGTATTTTGGTGTAATTATTTCACTTTTATTACAGAGAAGATCAGACAGGAGCAACATGATCTAGCTGGAATAATCCTAGGTTTGGGCCGACTTATATTCGTGTTTGATTAGAAATACATTTACACATCTGTCTTCTCAGTGAACGTGTACCCAGTAAAGTGAGTGTTGACTTTTCAAACAGTGTTTTGAGTGTTCAAAAAATTAAGCAAAAGGATTCAGTTAATGTATTTGTCCTTTGGGTCAAGAACTGTCTTTTTAATATATATGTGTTTGTGTGCGTGTGTGTGTGTGTATAGTTTCATGAACAAAGGGATTGAATGATTCAGGTACCAGTGTACTAGATATATTTAATATTTAGAGAGTGAGCATGGTTTGTCCTCCCATAAATTGATTTAATTTTCATATCCTGATTGCCTGGAGTGGCTCGCTTCAGCAACCTTGCACAATTTGCTATGGTTTTGATTTATTCTACAACAATCTTATACACTTATAATCCTTACCGCTTTCACACATATGGAATTAGTTACAGATTTAATGCCACATTGATATCAGGGAAAATAATTAATTTTCTGACATCTTTAAAAGAGAGGAGATCAGAGCTTCAAGTATTTTCCCACTGCTAATTCTCATTTAAGTATCCTCTCTAATGCAAAGGTAAATCTTCTGAGCTTAAAATATGACTGATAGCTAAAAAGTAACAGATGATAAATATACATATTGTAGGTGTAGTGAACATCTCTGAAAGTAAGGGATAAGAGAATAGTTTTACACTGGTTTATAGGGACTAATTAATGTGAGGCCCTAAAAACTGCAAAATGGAATGCACATGGAATAATATGCTCCAGTTAACTTTTTTTTCTTATTTTAAGAACCTATAATGCTAATTCTACTGTAGTAATGGCTTAATAGTATATCTGCCAATGATACTGCATTCTTCTAGGCTCTTTCTCTAAGAAATATATTTTGCAAGACCGTCTTCTACATTAGGAATGTTTTAAGAGAAAAAAGACTACCGGTTTGGAAATCCAGCCCATGTGGTGTTTTGCATAGCTTGATCTCTGAGAGACTGTGTGAGAGACAAGAGGAGATGGGGTTTTTTTTTTAAAAGAACTTACTGTTAGTTTCTGTCAAAGCTTTCTCTGAAAAGTCTTTTTTGTGTTGGACCAGTTCATGTGTTGGACCCAGAGTTATATCAAAGAAAATTTCTGTGGAAAATATTTCAAACACTTTTGGAAGATTTGTTGGTTTACTCTATTTTTTTTAACATAATGAATTAGATTTTATGGGGTATTTTAAAAAATTGCTCTCTTCTGGAATGAAAACAAATTTTTAGCCAGCTATTTCTTGCTTAGGGGAAAAGGTCCTGACTGTTTCACTTTAAGATTAAAGTAGTATAGACAGGGTGGCATTTAATAAACTTCATAGATATTTAAAGTAGCTCCTATAGAACTAGTTGATATGGTATAACTAACCTTTTGAGGGCTTGTACTGTCTTCCTGGAGACAGACTTATGGATTTAGGTTAATATATTATTGACATGTTTGAAATAAGTCATTATGGATTCCCATGCCATGTAATAAAAAGGGGATAAATATTAATGTAAATGTTTTGCCTTCATGTTAATAGACTAAGAACTGGAGTGGACAGTTAAGGCTGACAGCTGCTTCTTCATCAGTGAGATTCAAGGAAATGTTTTTTAAGCAGACATTTCTGTGTAGAGTTGGACAGAACAGCCACACTCAGCCCCCGTCCTTGTTGGCATTTAGTCTAATACTGAAGTTGTATGATACGTGCAGCATGATACATGTTCACTCAAATATTTCAGAAACCATAACGTTTTCAGTATTGATTTCTCTCTAAAATTTCTTTGTTTTAAACAAAAAGATTGTTTCTATCAATTTTATTCCTATGTCTATTAAAGCCTTTTCTACAAAGCAATACGTTAGTACCATCAACGTGAACATGCATTCATCTTGCTAGCAGATTGCTAGCTTTTCTGCACAATGCTGCCTCCCAACTAAATTAAACACAGTGCTGTCTACAATTTTATTTACAGTGTTTTCACCTTTGGTTTGTGTCTCTGAACTTCAAGTGAGGAGTAAAAAAGTGTATTCTAACAGTTTTGATTAAGTTCCTGAGTCAGATTTGTAAGATACTTATATATGTAGTGAGATTTTCAATAATACCAAAATAAATAGTTCCTCTTAGAATTCAAGCCCATTTATTCAAATGGATTTGAAGTGATCCTAGAGAATGTTGAGGCTTAGATGAAGTAATCTCAGAGCTGCTAGTAGTTGTTCTTAGAACTTAGTATGGAGTAAGGATGAAATAATCACAAAAACGGAAAAAGGCAAATTTGATGCCCGTCTTTGAAACAGGGAAGAAAGGAGAAAATTCAGGGGGGATTTAGAATGGTCAGCTTAATGGCAATTCCTTGAAATATAATAAAGCTAATAACCAAATAGAATATTTGTAAACTCTTGAAAAAGTTACATAAAAGTCAGCTTGGATTTAAGATTGCCAAATCCTTTCCACAGGTACCATGCCTAGTGCATAAGGAAGAAACAGCAGGTGTCATATATCTTGGCTTTGGTGAGGTCTTTGTCATGATGCCCTCCAGAGCAAGCTAGAGAAACAGAGTCATGGTAGACTACTATAGGATGAATACAAAATTGGTTGGATAGTTATATCTTATATAGTAATTACCAGTGACTTACTGTCACAGTATTAATATGTGTTCCATAATGTTCTGTCTTATTTTCTGGGTCTATTTCATCTGTTTTATTGATGATTGAATGGAGTATTAACTTAATTGGCAGATGACTGGAAACTTTGGAGCAAGTACTCCAGTACTCCAGAGCGTACTTTGGAGGTCTTGATAAGCTTCAAAGTGATCTTAAAGTGATCTGAGAGCAGAGATACTGAAAAGCGTGAGATGAAGTAAAATATGGGTAAGTGCAAAGATATTACACTTAGGTAGGAAGAATGAGGTGCTAAAATGTGGTGTGAAATACCACGTGGCAGTTCTGAAAATATTTTGCGTGTTGAAGTTGACAGCAGCTAACTGTGGCTAGACGATGTTTGTGCTTTTGTCAAATTGGCAGTAGTATACTGAGTTGTGTAAATAGCAGTATCCTTTAAGACAAATGAGATAATATGTCTGATTGACTCTGGCCTGGCAAGGTCTGTTCTGGGACACTGTACTTGAAGAAGGACATGGGACAATCTGAAAGAGTCTAGAGGAAAAGGGTCTAGGGTAATCATGACAGAAGACTGAAAGACAGGGGTTTGTTTAACCTACAGGAGAGAATGTGAGGAGAGGCAGCATGTATCCAAATGCTTAGAAAGCTAAGGAAGGAAGGCAGGCAGGGAAGAAAGAAAGGGAGGGAGGGAAGGAAGGAGGAAGGAAGGTGTTTGTGTGGACAGAATAAGAAAAGAGCAACTTAAATTGCTACGGGAAGTCTTCTGATTAAATATTAAGAAAATTTCATATAGTGACACTAGCAAGACCTGGAGCAAATCATCTGGGATGAAGAGGAATGGAGGCCTTAAAGGTTAGACAAGCATCTGAAGATAGTAACAAGACATGTAGCCTGTCCTGCTTTTTAAGTACTGTAAAGGCTGAAATGGCCTGGAGAAGTTTCCGTACTTCTGTGCCCCTTTATGCTTATATTCTGGTCTGTGACTGACAAACTGAATGAGAGACAAAATCTTTGGATTCATCTGGAAAAGGCCAAAATGGAGAAAAATGTTCCTGTTTGTTGCAGGGTTTTACCATAGAAACAGTGAGCAATGAGCAGAGCATATTTTCCTAGAACAGTTCTGTGCATAGTTATGGAGCAATGCATATGCTTTTAAATAAAGACAGAGGAAACAAACACAATGTTGTAGTGGGAAATTCTACATATGCACTGCAGTTTGGTGCACTGAATGGTTTGTACAATGAAGTTTTGCAGTGAGCTCTAGTTTTTTTGGTTTTGACTTGGAATGTAGGATACTCTGTCCTGCTAGTTCCCAGATAGCCCACAGGCAGCAAAATTAGAAGTGGCCAGCATGCAAGAAAACATACTATAATTAAAAGCTGTTCTTTCTTTTATTTCCTCTGTGGATTTCAATATGAAAAATGTTAAAAATAAAGTTTTGAGCAAAGTTAATTTTTACTGATTTTTTTTTCAGCTCTAAAGGTACAAACCTCTTAATTTGTCATTGACAGTAGTAGTAGTAGAGACAGCTGTTCTTAATTGAAGAAAACTATCCTGATATTTTCTTCTAGAAGTTAGACAAAACCAAAGCCTGAATCTGCATACCTCTAAAACTTCAGAAGTTCAGAGCTGGATCAGGCTGTGAACTTTGCGTCTGGTCCATATCAATATAATAAAACAATCTAAAAAAAATACCAAAGACAATTTTAGAAGTGATGTGTATATTAAAGCTCTTTTCATTCATACTCTTTTAAGGTTATGCATTCCTCCCTATTCCAAGTGCCTAAGTTTGTGCAACTTGCTCTCGGAGAAGTAGAGTTAGAATAAGCAATCATAAGTTGCATGCTTATTATAGGAAGTTTTGTCATAAAGAGTACAGGCAAGTGTCTAGGGATCAAATCCTTCAAAGGGCTGTCCTAATGAAACAGACTTCAGGAGGATGGTCATGATTTGCATTCTCTGGGCACCTTCAGCTCCCCTGTGGGTATCTGATGCTGCAGTAGAGTTTGAAAGGACTGCAACCTGGGTTAAACATATCTATTTCTATATTTAGATATGTGTTTTTAACTATCATAAAACTGACATAATAAGCTGCTGGTTCTTGTGCTGGAACAGGACATATGCTGAGGAATGGACACTCAGTTGAAAATGAGCCCCTTTGAAGATCAGTTCTGTGCTCTCTGTAATAGCAGGCTACTTGCATCATATGAGTTTGGATTTTGAGATCACTCTGCTGTCTTTTCTATGTACTAAGGAAGGTCAGTACAGCAGGAGACTGGCCAGTGGTTATTGGCTTTGGTGGAGTAGTGCTGAGTGTTCCACAGTGAGGAAGTGTTGAAAGACTTGAAAGACCTATGAAGGTCAAATCCTGCACACCCTATATATATATGTGTGTGTGCATGTGTGTATATACATTTCTGCTTGAATAATAAAGAACTGCCTTTTGAAATACCTCTCTGTTCATCAGAGCACTGGGTAAGCTTATATTGTCATTTGGGGCTTATTGCTGTTAAGTCATTATGAACAATAGCGTGGGTCTATTTATTGTTAAAAACTTTTTTTCAGAAGGCATAGCTAAAGAAGCCATAGAGGTGGTGAGAGGGAGGTTAGCAATCTTACCTCTGCTAAACCCACGCTTCATTAAAGTGAACTGGCTTTCTGTAGGCTAGGCATTAGCTTTGTTCTGCCTATGCTTAATTTGTTCCAAGTGTAGTAGAGCCCAGCTGGGGGGAAAAAAGGCATAAGTTGTAAGAAGACCCTTACAACCAACATTTCTATGTGTTTGTGCATGCAACTGGAGCAAAATTAAACAGCTCATCCATATCAACAACTAGAAACAAAACCAACATAAACATTCTTGCACAACTAATTTATAAAGCAATATATCTTCATTAGCAAGGTAGCATTTTATGTTATTGGTATTAAAGATCTACTTTTTGTGTCAGGATTCACTGCAGTTGTTACTGATGATTAAAACCCTGTGAGCTGAAATTGTTGTCTTTTAAAAAATATGAACCTGATTTGGTGGATTTATTTTTTTTTCATTGCTTCCAGCCACATCTCCTGTGAAGCCATAAAATATTAGGTATGTATTATTTCACAAGTCTCAGTTATGACTCATACCGGACACTGCATGTATGAGATGGTAGCAAAATAATGAAGCTATATTGGGGTGTGTGTATCATTTAGGGTTATTTTAAGAATGGATTTTGACTTGTGTCATTCATAGTTTAAATATGACTTGTTCAATAACATGTTCAGTTGTAATCAGATAATTTAATGTCTACTGACAGGTCTTTTGTGACTGAGACCCAATTTTAGCTCTGCATACCAAGGAGCTTGCCAAGGAAAAGTAACCCTTTTTACTCAGTAAGGAAGGATAATGGATAACTTCTGGAATTAAGTGAAAAATTGAATCCAGCTTCCTGTGTGCACTTTAGGTCCCACACTGGGATTACAGAGCTAGCTCTGAACTGCTTGGCTGCTGACAATAAAGATTTTATATGTGTCATGTTGAATTTTCAAAGAAGTTCTCGAATCAGGAAGGTCATTTTTACATTGAGTCCAGGCTGTTTGTTTAGGAATTTAAGTGCTTTGCACTGACTTCTTCTCCGTGGGACTCAAGTTTGCGTAGCCATTTTGGAGAAAAATGGTAATATAGCAGTTTAAGGAAAGGGGAGAAAAAAATAATGTCCTATGCAAACAGAATTTCAAAGTGTTAGCCTACTTTCCATCATTAAGAATTTATCCACTGTGGAGCTCTTATTGGCCAAGTGCTTTCTTGCCAATGAGTTCACTATAAGACAAATTTTATAAACATAGGAATCATGGCGTTCCCTTACTATGTATATTATTATATATGTATATCCATATCTGTGTGTATATATAAGCAATGCAGATTCATTATCCTTACCAGTGAAGATGCCTCTGCCCTTGGCATGAAAAAGCAAATAAAAGTAAAGATACTTTTTCATGTATTCTACATTATAAAGTATTTATATACTGTCTTCTGTAGCACATAACCTACTACATTATAGGTCATCTTGTCTGTAGAGTGTTTCATTTTGAGAACTACTTGACAGTGCCTTGCAGTCACTGGGGGCAGACACATGAGACAGCCCTGCAAAAAGGATATGCAGTCATTTATAATCTGTCCATATAAATGGATCACCGAGGACTTAATACATATATGAGTATCTATTGTGAAAAATCTCGAAGGTCTGTATTAAAAGCTTCTTCATATTAACATGGTATGCTCCCACAGAGATTTGCTGCATTGTTCCATTAATCAAGAAAAGCTGCATTAATCAAGATATAGACTGAATTTTTAAAAGCATATTTAAAGTAAGTTCCTGCACAGTTATATGTGCTAATAGCTAGATAGCTAGAACTATAGCTAGAACTATATGAAACTCTCAGTCAGTAAAAGATCAGTTTATCTTAACACAGCCTTCAAAATAGGGTGTCTTTAACTTTTCATTTTACGCTCCTTGGTATGAGACAGATTTACAGTCCTTGTATTTGTAAGGGATTTATGTATTTTATATAAAACTTCCGTGTACTGAGGGGAGAATTTTTCTTTGAAATTTCACTGTGTGAATTCCACAAGAAAATCATCAGGAAGCCCTGTGATGTGATATTGTTACCAGGCTCTCACTTAACTACTCATTTGTCTTTTAACTCGGTCGTGGGAACAGTAATTTACTAATCTAATTCAATGCATTTGTTGCATTTGGAGATCAATCCTACCTCCATGGAAACTCAGTAACAAAACTTATTGATTTCACTGGGACAAGATAAGACCCTTTACACATGGACCGAGCTTATACTGTCGTATTTTTTCATACAGTTACTTAAATAATAACAAGTGCTTTTGCCCACCACAGATCTTGCCAGTGTCTGTAAAAGGAAACTGAGAAGGAAGCTGCCTTACCCGAAGAGCTGCAACAGGTCCAGCACACAGCCAGGATTTCCAGTCCACTGAACCACGCTGCCTAGGAGGGCTCCACTATGAGCATGTTGCATAAAGCGGAATCAAATTATCAAAAGTGTTATTAATGTACTTGGTAACTAGTGCTTCCAACTACTAAAATGACTATTTTTTCCTTACTGGCGTAGATCTTAACTGCAGTTTTCAGAAGAAAGCAATTATATTGTAAACAAGTATTTTGGGGAGGAAATCTATTCTAATGACAAGAATGTTCTCCCTTTTTGCCAGTAAGTAAGAAATATTTTACAGGCTCTGCTATTGAATTCACTGTACATCCAGTTTCTTGTTGGAGTAAGTATGATAAAGAAAGGAGGGCCTGAAACTGAGTCTCAAAGACTTTGTTCATGGTGTTAATGCCATGTCATTCTTGTATTTTGGCTCTAGGTTAGTTGTAAGATTTGGCAGCTAGTATAGAAATATTCTAAAACCCAACAGTTAGCTCTGTAAAACCATTTACAGTTGTACAAACAATTCAGGAGCTTATAATCCTTAAAATTTAGACAGACTGTCATATGCAGAAATACACAAGAGTCAATAAGGAAATTGCCGGTGGATGTTAGGTGAAATTCAAATAGATAAAAATACGTGGTGGATAGCTGAAATAATTGCTCTCTAAGGGAGGGCCTAAACTGTTCTCTCAACATACACAGTTGAGAGAAAAGACTATCAGTAAAGATTGCCTCTCCCTGATGGTACTGCTGTGAGAAGAGAGCCTGGATGTGGTAATTAAAAACTTAAACAAAGAATAGAGAGAATAAAGAGAAACTACATAGTCTGGGAATTTAAAGTCAAGGAGAATGCATACAGAATGAGATTTGTATACAGTCCAGAGGCTTTTATCTGACCTGCCTCCACTCTGTGGAAATGACTGGGAAATGGTTCTCCTGCCATGTTGTAGGTTCTGATCAGGGCTCTGCAGCATGAAAACAAGGCACAACCTTAGATCTTTGAATGACTCGAGGTTTAATAAACTATGAGACTTGTACTCACCGAAGGTCTAGCATGCTGCTTCAGTTTAATTAGACTATTGAAAAACTCCAACCTGTTCTGGGCATTTATGAACATACAGTTAGTTGTTCTGTTTGTTATGAACCAAATTCACAGCTTCTTCCTGTCTCCATGCTTTTTTGTGTGCAAGCAGATAAACTGTGTTTGAAGCTACCTTTCATTTTATAAAAATGAGTGAAATCCAGTAAAATACCTATGCTAAAGAAAATTTTAAATATAAAGGCCTTGCTGAAGTGTGGCTAAATATTATGAGAATTAATCTATTAAGAACAGAATTGGTAATTTCTTTACTAGAGAATCCTACAGCTTTATCACATAGTGCCATGTTAAAGTAATGATGCATCAAGCTTCCTATTAGTTAGTAAGCAAGAAACCTTGAGGGCAATTGAAATGAAATAACTTAATGTACAGAGTACCTGGAAAAAAATTACAAGGCTAGACAAGAAAAATGTTGCTACATGGGAGGTCTGTAACCACATCCTCCATGAACCATGAGTCCTTCCTGTACGAGAGCAGTTAGAAGGGACAATTTTTCCTTGTAGCAAAAAGACCTTCTGTCTTTTTAAGAATACGGGCTGTGTTATCTACACAGTGTTATGTGTTTATAGGTTTATATTTTAAACTGTCTGTACACGACAGCTTTATAATGTATTTTAACATGGGTTATTGAAATATTTCCTAAAACTCTTGATGTGCAAAAGATGAGTTTCATAATCAGAAAGTAAAGAAGTTGTTAAGTAAATTAATAAATTAATAATAAATAAATAAATGTCCAAATGTCAAAAGATGTATTCTGGAAAGATTTCTGCACCGTTAAACTGATATTTATCACAATTAGCTAAGAACCTGGATAGCAAAGTTTGTTGAAAAATCATTTTTGGAAAGAAGTATAATAGGTCCTTTGGTCATTTTAGATTTGTTTAGTCAATATTTGCAACTGCCTGGCTTCTCAAAGAAATGGAGGTAAGTTTTCCAAGCAAAATTATGACTCTAAAGATTAATCTTCCTTTGTTCACCGTAAATACATACATAGACTCATCTGTGCATGAGAGAACAGGCTGCAGGAAAATTAGATAATTTCTGTTCTCTCTCTATAGTTTCATTCCTAAATCATAATTAACAAATGTGTCTGCCATGGAATTTCCTTGTGAAATTTCAAATGTGCCAGATTTTTAAAGTAGAAAATTTGTGCTGCTGATTCATTGCATGAGTCATTTTTTGCGTGGCAGTGGGAAGGAGACAGAAATGGGACATTTTATGAGGAAACATGATGGATGAAAATAAATCTGCTAAAAAAGAAAAAGTGATTACTTTTTTAGTTTGGCCTGTTTTTTCCCATTCCTTAAAATGTAAACTCTTTTTTAAGAGAAGGCATCAGGCAATTTCTACACTGAAATAACAAGGCAGGAAACTGAAAATAAGAAAATAAAGAAATAGTATGAAATAAAACGTAAGGGTGAGGAATCTGCTACCATGCGTCTGATACAGGTCACAGCTGTGCTTAGGTCTTTGTGCGAGTTTTCTAAGTATTTTGACACTTTGCATGAGATGACATCATTGATCATGACCTGTTCTTGAAAAATTGTCTCCCACATACCCTCCTAAGTATCTGTATGTTATCCTTCCCTGTGACTAAGATTGTGTTTGTGGAAGTAGTATTTGGCATGTGCAGAAAAGGTGCATGTTCAATTATTTTTGCTTGCCTTATTACTTAAGCTTCCGAAGACAGAGAAGTTAATGGGCTACTGAAACTTGCTCAAGAATGGTAGATTGAAATGGCAATAAATCTTACATCCTTGACTGGAGTTCTTGCTGAAATTCCTGTATAGCAACTAGGATGCTTGTTGCATTGTTGATTTACAGCATGAGATTCATGCGCTCACTCACCGTCAAGAGACGTTGTATTGTAATTTTGGAAGTGCAGTGTTTCTGTGTTGACACATCAGTTATTTTAATGTTAAATGTTGAATTAACTAAATTATTATGAGCAATATTACTTTCTTACACTTTCATCTGAGGCAACATTAATACACATATTAATGTACATATATTACTACATATACCTGGAATATGCTGTCAAATGTTGCCCAGGGTTATTTGACTCTTAAATCCTATGGCTTGAAGTTAATAGAAGCATCATCTGTTATGAGAAGGTTACAGAGTTTTGCAAATAGTAGAACTTTCCTGGTATGATATTCTCCTTCATGTGATCCTGAGTTTAAATTAACAATATCACTGAAATCAGAAGGACCAGGCCCCTGAGTAACTATGTGTAGGGATGAAATGCTCTGACTGCAGAATCCTAACTGTTAATGAGAGCTCTTTAGCCAGTTTTGCTCATTTGCACTGTCATGAACTGTCAGGAGAAAAGTAGGGATCAGAAAGTCTCTAAAATCAGGTGTTTGCACAACTGCTGTTGTTTTCACCAGAATCTGTGGTTTAAATACCAGAATAGTAACACATGTGTTACCATCTTTAAACTTAATGGTTTTGTTTATTATTTCACTTTGTTAAAATTTTAATACTTTGAAGTACATCGCACAAGTGCATGTGCCGTAACTATTGCTAGAATTACTTAAAAGAGATTTGAAGAATTCTTTTCTTAGCCATTTCCCTACAGGGAGCCTTTCCAATTCACTTTACTGACTCCAAGCCATTTCAGTTTCTACTTGTATAATTTTACAAGAAATATGACAAACGTAACTGTTTTCCCAATGTTTTATGTCCCTAATGAGGAGCAAAAGGTCAAGAACTTTGGGATGGAGGGGGAGGCCAATTACTCTTGCTACTGTGCTTTGGAATACTGTTTGCAACTGGCACTTGTTTTTCTACCAGCAGGATTACAGGACAGTTAATTTCCTTAGAAATTTTATGAGGTTTAAAGGATTGTATTTGTCTTTTTTTTTTTCCCCAGTGTTTGTGGTTCTTGTTTGAAAAAGGCTCCACAATATTCCCTCTGTATATGTGCATAGCTTACATTTATGAAAAAAGTTTTTATAGAATCTGATGGTCAGATCATTCTTGAGGGCATTAGATGCTTAAAGCTGCAGATACGTGCCTGATGGATTTTTAAAAGCAGTCATATACCTACCTCATAGGTAGAGCTCATACACCTCACCTATGAGGTGACTGTGAAAGTCCTAATTGCCTATCTGCTTATTAGGTACCTTAATTAAAAATCTGGTTCTAAATGTCATTAGGACTACCAAGGAAGTCAGTCACTGGAAAATAAAGAAAGGGTCAGAGAGAAAAACAGGTCAGTGCTGATTAGCAAAATTGATACGCTCTTTTCATGTTTGGTTTTGCATGGCTGACTTGAAGACTGGAAACTGAGAGAATAAAGGTAGCTGAGAGCTTTCTTCTCTCACATAATAATAAACTGAATTTTCACATGTGTAAGGAGAAAGGTGAAAAAGCAGGAACCTGCTTTTGAAAATATTAGCCCTGGCTTCTGTTTAAGTAAGACTTATCAGCTTCCACTGAGACAGTGGACAAGGCCATGTAGTAAGTGCAAATCGCTTAAGCAAGTTGACTTTGTGCTGACCACAGGACTGGAAGTACTGGGAACCACGTACTAAGCCAGCTTCATTGGCAATGGAGCCAGGTAATCAGTCTTTCTAACCAAACAACCATGCTGCTGAGTATCCTAAGGACTGCAAATCTTCAGACACCCCCCATGTGCTTCTGAGTGCCAAGGGGAGAAGGGGACAAGGACAGCTTCACAGGCAGAGGACAACACTGCCACCCCATGGGTCCTACCACCATGCTGTTGGCCAGGTCTGAACTGGGTTGTTCTCACAGCTGGGGATTCGGGATACCTCTCCTGTTCTTGTGCCGTATCATCCAGATGGAAGTCACACTGGAACTGTGTTCACAGGCTTCTGGCTTTGAACATGCGCTTACAGCCTAAGAGTCTGAAACTAACTTAGAGTTTTGAAGGTCATTTAGGACCAAATAAAGGGTTTTGCCACATAAGGAATAGCCCCATAATTTAATCCCTAATCTTCAACTAGTGTGCTGCATGTGGGGATGGGGGAGGGAGAGATTTCAGAGGCTTAAATCTTTGTTCCTAAAATATGGCTAAAGATGGCAGAGATCTATTTGAGATCTGCAGTGTTGTGCAGCCACTTAGGTCTTTTCATCAAAGACAGTTTGGTCACTAAAGCACTCTGTAGTGAGGGGAGAGTTGGGAGTCAAATCCAGAGCTCTACCAGTGCTTTTACCTACTCAGTTGCTATATAAAATCTAGACTATCTGCTATATAAAATCTTGCTGCTCCAGGACTGAAAACACTTGATAGTTTGAGACACTCAGGGAATATATGCAGAAGATCAAATATTTCTAGGTTCTGGTTGGTTTCAGGATATTGAAGTGTTTGGCATAACTGAAAGACAAAGTGCTGTGCCAGGGAATGGGATGAAGAATGCAAGGATGAATGATCTTTGAATGAAATCCCTCTGCTAGTGGAAACACTTAGATTTGTGAAGATATAAGCCCTATGAAACTGCATGTCAAAGTAATGTATTTCCAGTAACATTGATGCAGGACATTGTTTTTTGCTCTACTTTTTCATTAAGGCCATGCACATTCATAGATGTGAGCTTTTCAGTTTTCTCGTTTGATGCCCTCTCATATTAACCTGATGCCAGGTGGCCAGTAAAAATGCATGATTGCTTCAGACTGGAACAGAGCTGCTTAATGCACTACTAATTCTTCTCTTCCATTGTTGAGTTCTCTTCCTTCTCCTATCGGATGTCATGTCCAAAGTCTATGGCTTATCTGAAAACTAATACACTTAAATGTCAAAGCCATCTGAGGATTTACACAGTCCCTTTCTCCTTTGGGTTATTTTTGATTTCTCCCTCACTTGGATGCCTCTGTACCTAACTAAAATAGTACTAGTAGTCCTAGAAATACCAGTTGGTGGTTTGGTTTTTAATATGTGTGCCTCATATGTGTGTTGGTTAACATGTCCCCAGTTTAAATATCTGATTGAAGTGAATCCATTCTAAAACTTCTGTGTTCCTTGTTCACCTAACCTTGTCTAACTTTAACAAAACCAAAAATGATCTAAAGCATTTGAAAACAAGCATTTAAAGAAATCACTAGGTGAGTCTCGCTATTTAAGTACCATACCAACTAATTCAAGCAAATAAGAGTGGTTTCTTTCTGAAATAGCCTAGTACTTTGGGTAGAAATTTTGCCTGCAGGGGAGACCATTACATGAGATGCATGCTGTGGTAGAATTAAGCAAACTTCAAGCCGTGATTCACTGACAGAATAGAAAATTGTATCCCCTAAGATCTGGAGTTTATGTATAAAGAAAGAACCAAGCTCTTTCTGATTAAAGACTGTGCAAGTATCCCTCTGTGATGTGACTAAGCTCAGTCATCAATGAACTTAATTCCTATGATCCAAAACCTATGCTGATTTACTCTAGTCTAAATGAGGAGAAATTCCAGAGCAACTCTAGTTATATTTCAGTGTAATGGAGAACATAAACCCTTGTAATGGCAGCACAATATGGCAGGTTTTTGACTGCCACTTGACTCCAAATGCTGTTTTACTTGACCTTCCTGTAGCACAGTTCCTTCCTAGCAGGGTTTGCATTGGTCTTAAGGTGTTACAGAGTTTTATTTTTGTATTTGATTGTAGAGATTCTGTACTGTAGAGACTAGGAGATAAATAGACCAATAAATGGTAACTGATTACTTGAGTGGAGTTTAACTAGCTGAGTTTAAGCAACGCAGTGGAGTGATAGGAATGTTTTTGGTCGGGTGTTTTGCTGGTTTTACTGCCAGTGTGACAGATCAAAGTTTTCTTGTGGATGGCGGGGTGGGGAGGGAGGTGGATGGATTTGGGTTCTTTGTTTTGTTTCAATTTAATTGGATAGCTTAGGAGGATATATTGTTTATTAGGCACAGACCACCATCAAACAAACAAACAAACACAAAACTCCTGGCAATTGTTTCTGGACTGCTTTTGGTTTCTGTTTTCTTGGTTTTTTTTTAATGTCTCTGCAAATGTAAGAATGTAATTCTGGTTTCAGTTTCTGCAGCTAGAAGTTTGGGGAAGAGTTGCATCGGCTTTTTCTGTATAGGATGAATTCCAGCCTTCGTTTGCAAAACATGATGAGTGAGACCCTGTACAGGAATTGTGTGAGCTGAGGGAACTGCCATTCCCCTTTCAACTGTAACTTCAGTGTCTCTATACTAGTTACTGCCCACAGGATTGATTATGTACCTTAGACCCAAGCAAGTAAGTCTTATTTTGCCATCACTTTGTCTTAGTCCATTGGCAGGGAACTCTCCTCTACTACCACTGCGTATGGTCTGTCATCATCTCTCCTCAGCTAAGGTAGCAAGAAATTTTGACTTTCCTAGTATGGAAGGAAGTGTGTGTGTGTGTGTGTGTGTGTGTGTGTATAAGTACACACACACATATAATATATAATAATGTATAATAATATAATATTTGTATATATACATGCATATATATAATATTAAATATATAAAATGTTTTTAAAATGTCTCACAAATACAGTATTAAAATTATAATGGAAATTTGTTATGTTTGTACCATTTCTTGCTACCTTGTTTTGCAGTTTTTGTCACAAAGTTATGCCTAGTAACGACATTTATTCTGGGGAAGATGTCTGTCATGCAGCAGTTTGGCCTGTGATAAGACTGGCCAGCTACTTTTGTTCTCTTCTCTTACAACTTCAGCAGCCTATAAGAACCTACTGGAGTGCCTGGCAAATTGAGTTATAAAATATGAAGGAGTTCAGTGTGTTACTGTCTTTCACAGACTACACTTGGCATTACATTTTTGACATCTCATTCCAGTGACAGAGACTGAAAAAAGAGCAGACAATGGAGTACAAGAGCCTGTAAATCCATTGTGTGACATAATGAAAGTGGGAAATGATGCAGTATAAACTTAACTTATTCTCAGTGCAGTCTTTGGATTGAGATTCTTCAATACAATCATCCAGTGTTCTCCTACTGTCATAATTCAGACTAGCCACAGACTTCTAGTTTACGAGAGCTGTCTGGATAGCGCTGGTGACCGATGAATTCCCAGGGCTCCTGCCACACGTTGTGGAGTGATAGTGTTTAATGAAGAACACCTTTGTTATTTTCCATAATACAGCTCTGTTTCATGAAAAGAGGAAGAGAAAAGACCACTCCTGGAAATGGTGGTTCATATCTGCTTCACATTTAGAAAGAATTCATCTTGCCAGAACAATACGTCCAGCCAAGGAATCAAACCACTCCTCTTTTTGTTGTTCTTTTCCTCTTGCAGACTAGAGTTTAACTCATTTTTCAAACAAAAAGTGAAAGCAGATAATCAAGAAAATAGCTGGGTTGTATTGGCTTAATCTATCTTGGTCCACTGGAGACTCTCTTTATTTGCATGTTTGGTTTTAGATTTTCTGACTGACCATCTGCCCTCATTCTCTGTTCTCCTAGCACTCTTGCCAGCTCTTTTCTGGAGGAGAAGCAATTCAATTCACATATTGTCTCATTTGTGTCCAAGGTATCTTACTGAGAGTTAGCCATGCATATACTGGATCCTGTATTTCTAAGGCTGTCTGCTAGAAAATGAATGTGTGAAGTCCACTGATCAGAGAAGTCCACTAATGGCTTCTCTTTGTGCTCCTCCTATTAAAAGTCCTTCCTCTATCTCGTAAATTTAGTATTTTATATATGGACCGTAGTCAAAGCTGGCCATGCTGCTACAATTGACATCTAAAAAGAACAGTTTTTTCTGAGAGCTCAGGTAGCTGACAGCAAACTCAATATGCCTGGGGAACTGCCTAGCATGTTTCATCAGCGTTTTCACTTGCCATTCCCAGAACTCCAAATTCGTCTTGCCTTTTGTGGTTTTGGCTTCTAAATATCTTGTCAGCTCTGATGCTGAAAATTGGAAGTTTAACATGTTAGGTGGAGAGGAAGTCGAGCTAGTAGCGTAGAAAAGAAGGTCATGGAAATGAAGAAAGCCAATTCAAATGGACACAGTGGGTGGCAAAACCTCAACAGGTGCAGGATGTGTTACCCTAGGAAACAGCTTTATGTTACAGGCTGTGCAATATAATGCACTTCTTTCCGCTTTGAGAACCTGTGCCTTCAGCCTCGTGCTTAATAAAGCACCTAGACCTGTATTCTACTCCCTGTTGTGTCTTGCTGCTTAATTATATGGTATCTGTTTGATATTTGATCATATTTTTCTGCAGGAACAGTTTTGGAAATAATTACTCAACATGAGCGGGGGATTATTTTAGGGTGGTTTACAGTGACAATTCCCTGACTGACATTTTTGTAGAGGGAGAGGCACAGTGAATTATCAGTTCATTAAGAAAGCTGTGTTCGGAGAGGTGGTGTGGATGGATAGACGAGTGCTTTCCAAGTGCAAATTTGAACTTCCCTCTTTAAAAAGAAGAGAAAAATGCCAGGGAGAAAAAAAATGTTTTAGGCTCAGGATTTTCGCCTGAGCTAGTACTATTAGACATGAGGGAGGCCAGCTACCAAAGCCCAGGTATGTGAGAAACAGGAGGTTGGCGGTATGTATTTTGCTCCCTTTTCCTTGGAGCTGCTCCAGTTGTCACAAGCTCCCGAGAAGGTGTTGGCCGCTGTCATCTTCTGTGGCAGAAGTGGGTGTTTTTGCAGTCTGCTTGGAGGAAGCTGCTAAGCCCCAGGCCGGGTGCTTCTGTTTTGGGGGCAGAGAGGCCGAATCTGCTCTCGCGTGCTTGCCAGGCCCCGCACTCCTGGGGGCTGCTTGCAGCTGTGGTGTTTGTGTTTCCTTTGGCGTCTGTTTGTCAGTGTTGAAGGCCACAGTTTTAAGCATTTGCACGAGATTGTAGTGCTTCTACTTTTCTTCCCTGTTTCTGTTTTTTTGAAGGAGGCGAGGGTAAAAAGAGGAAGATATAATCAACACTAAGGGCGGTGAGAGTAATTCCAAATTCAGTGCTTATTTCTCCTGAGAAGGCCATTGGATGCCTGTAAATAGTACTCAGAAAAGCAATTAGAAAAATGGTACAAATTTTCTCTAAAAAAAAAAAAAAGATTAATATGGATGTGTCAGTTCTAATTTTTTTCTTCTCCTCAGAAAGGCAAACACCAAAAATGCTTTTGTCTTACAACTTCTGAAGTTTTTTTTTTCTTTTTCAATAAAAGGCTAGAATTTTCCAAGAAAAGTATTGTCTGGGATTTTTTAAGTGTAAGCATTTATGCATGTTTTATCTTATTGCAACATTCAGTATTGAAAATATTGATCTTATTAACTGTGCTAATTAGAGCTGAACAAAATACCTCCAGCAACAGCTAGTGAATATGCACTGGAATAACAATTCTGAAATTGCTTTGCCAGTGTTTACAGGAGATGAATATCATCAGAGATAAGTTTACTATCAGGAACATTGTGAAAAGAAGGCATGTAAATAATTGCACGCTGTAAATTTTAAATTCATATTTTGATGTGAAAAGTTTCTTCTATATAATCAAATAATATATATTTATATTTCAACTAAAGTGCTTAATATAAGAAACAGAAGAGTTTTTGCTACAGAAGTTCATGGCCCGCTTGCCATAGTCTGAAATTAGTTTATTTACAACTTTTCTAGAGAAAGTAGTAAGCCACTCTTGGATAGTTTAGAACTAGAAAGTGGCAATATCTGTAAAGAAATAACTTGCCAGCAGGTCTGCTTTCTACTGACAGTGACTCTTGTACAGCATATGATATTAAATGATGAGTATGCACTGGGTTTAGAGGAGATATTTTTAAAATATGTTAAAATAATTGCTTTTAGTACCCAAAGAAAAATGATTTTCTAAAATACTTTGTGAAAAGGCTAAAGAAGATTCAGTTTACTTAGTGTGAGATTCCACTGAACTTTGAAGGAATAAGTCACATTTACTTCTGGGTAAGGGTTGTGCAATACACTTGACTTTTAGCAGGTGATGGAAATACCAGTGGAGTGCAATTCAGGGCCCATTCTTTTCAGACATGTCCAGCAATGTAAGTGTTAAGATTTCAGTTTGAACTATTAAATTTTACATGTCCAGCAATGCAAGTATAGAGATTTCATTCTGAGTTATTAAATTTTGTTCTACCACCTTCTTATAAACTACCAGTCTGATTCTGGCATGTGTTTCTGCTATAGCACTAACAGTTACCGCTGTTGTAATAAACTGTTTCGTTACTAAGCTGTGGCAGCCATTTTAAGCAGCATACACAGTACTCATATGATTAATTCATTAGTGTATTAATTAGTTATATTTAGTTCTAATTAATTAGTTAACGTTTGTAAAGTGTTTTCCAAATGTAAAATGCTAAGTACGTGTTAGGGATTTTCATTAATGCTATGGGTCCCTAAAGTTTTTTTATTTTGCGTCTGTAGAAAAGTATTGGGTTTAGAACTATTACGTATCAGGCCGGAATGACAGAGGTACCAAATTTATGCTGCTGTAGTGGCCAAAAGCAGGCACGGCTGAATCCAAAAGTCTGGCACATGTGGTTTAAAATGAGGCATTCTGCCATGTTTTTGTTGGAGAAGTATTAACTGTTGGGTAACGAGTAATGAGACTGAAACTTCATAATTAATAACATCAACTCATCAGATTTTTTTTTTCGGGATAAGGAATTCGCTAATCTTGAGGTTTTGGGTTTTTTTTTTTTTTGCACTTGCTTTCTTGGCTTAGGTTATACTGTGGATTCATGTTCTAGTATCTCAGTTCTCCATGTACTTTCCAACCCCAGTTCTGCAACTTAGAAATAGAGTTCATTCACGATGGTTTCATATTAGGCACCAATCCCACAAAGACTTTGGCGTATGGAAATGTTGATGGGATGACTCACATGCATAAAATTAAGCATGTGTGTAACTAATTGTAGGATCAGAGCTTTAGTCACTAGTGGAAATGTACATTTGATTTCCTCCTGGAATTAACATAACAGATGGGGAAAGATATATTCCTAATGGAGAAGGTGATCGTCAGGGAACAGGTACAAGTCGCCACCCCTCAAGTGTTTGTTCAAATTGACAATTTTTCTTGCAAAATGGGAGACTTGAAGGATTTGATTCTTTTTTAAGTATCTATGATGACTGTAAAAAGAAAAACAAAAAATATCACAGTAAGGTAGGATAGTTGGCTAAGATGCATCAAAAGCTTGTGTTCCCTAGTTAGCTGTCTCTTGTGCGGTTCCTTCTACCATTTTTCAGAGCTGATGACAGCAACAAAAGCTGCTATGAGACTCAGCTCTACTGTGCTTCTACTTTTGGCATTGAAAGCAATAACAATTATTCTCTCAAATCTGACCTCTGGATGCTCCAAATTCTGCTTTCTTGGAATTTTATTTTCCTACAAATTGTTCTCATTATTATCATGAGTCTCTAGAGTACTCCTGTTGTATATGTTTATTATGTGCATGAAGCACAGACCTATATCTGAATATGTATATTACTGCTATGCCAAGCTTACATTAATTTTTAGCTGCTCAAAAGCTTCCCCGTATCTCTCCCCTATTCTCATGCAGTGGTCAAGTGTGACCATGTAAAGCAGAGGTAATTGCTGCAGTGTTTTTCTGCCTGTTCTTTAGTGAGAGGAATTCCTGTTCTGCTTTATCTTTGGTGTTCTGTGTGGCTGGTCAGGCTGGGTGCTTGGGGCTGGGCATTTACCAGTATGATTCAGAAACTACCCAAACTCCATATTGGAGTTTTACATTTGGTTAGTAAACTCAGAATTTGTTTGTTCCAACCACTCTACAACATCGTGTGTTTTGTGCTGACCGTTCCCAGAGAGTACACTGACCTTCACTTTAAAGAACAAGCAAATTATTTGTCCATGACGACTTGGGGCTTGCAAGAGTTCAGCAAGCAGAGGCAGCTAGCAGAGAGGTGGCAGTTGTTGCAGCAGTTTCTAGGCTTCTTCTGAGAGAGCTTCAGGGAACATCACCTGAGAGCTGCTTGGACCAGGAGCTTCCAGCTCACTGCTGCTGCTGAAGATCAGCTTCCAGAGGCTTTTGCTTGTGTCGACTCTAACAGAGCTTCTGTTGGCTGCTTCTTGATTAGGAAGTGCCTACAGCTGTTGTCTTAATGAAGTCCTGCTCAGGGAATTTCAAGCACCTGTTCAGCTGGCCATATAACCGGTGGGCAGGGACATGGCTCCCAGGCTGAGAGTAACAGTTGTAGCAGCAATTAGCAGGGGGCAGAGTGGCCGAGAGCTCTGTTCTAGACATCATGAGACTACCTGAGTCTGTGCATTGGGGATGTCAGTAAGCTGCAGGGCATAGTCTCTAGCTTCAGCTGCAGTGACTGTCCTTGACACTTCAGAGGCCTCAACCCAGACAGGACTCCAATGGGAGGGTGCCACCAGCCAGATCTTGTTGCAGAAGGTGCCTGATGCCTCTCCCTGATGGAGCAACACAAGAGAAATTCCTCTTAGATATAAGGAAGAAGATTTTTCACCATGAGGGTGATCACAGAGTGGGACAGGGACCCAGAGGGTGGGATCTCCATCCTTTGAGATATTCAACTATACAAGTCCCTGAGCAAACTGACCAGGTAACCCTGTTTTGAAAGGAGGCTTGACCTACAAAGATCCTTGCTGACCTAAATTATTCTGTGATTATATGTTGTAATAGAAATGTGCTAGTTTCACAGAGCTTGTGAATATTGGCTGTGGTATTGTTTATATGCAGCTACTTCAAATGAAAACATGAGAATGATGTCTACACGGGACAGCAAATAGCTTCATTTAGTGATTTCATTACTCAAAGTGGTGCTTTCTCCTCCCATCATTCAAAAAGGTTTTTGCATTTCTCAGTTTAGCACAGAAATTAAAGGTGACTCTCTGATCACTTTTCATGAAATGACCCTGTCAGGTTTGAACTGATATTGATTTAAGTTTGTAAGGGATGGAGGGGGAATGTTACAATCCATCTGATGTGGCAGCCTCTGTAGACTCACGGGGATATGATTATAATTATCATTACCATTAAACACTAATTAGTACTGTTAATTAGTTAAGCACTAGAATAAGCTTGTGTTGTTCTGCTGTTGTGTTATTTATTTATTTATTTATTTGGGGGGAAATAGGGAAGGAAAATTAATCTCAGGAAAATTTAATTTGGTCCCTCTCACAAGAAGAGTAGCTCTTGATCCTATTACTGCTTGTCTCTTTTGATTTTATGAAACCTTACAACTTACCTTCTAGAATAACTGGAGAAGGGCAGCAACTCAGCTATGTGCATCTATCCTCCAGAGGAAGATCCTAGTGTCAAGGAGCCGTTACAGTAGCTTGGCTCCCTCACGTAATTGTGGGCCTGTGCCTGCTGAAGCCAATGGGGGTTTTGCCTTTGAATTTAGTGGAAGCAGAAGTGGGCCCCAAATGTCAGAAATGTACTCGGCTGTCTCAGAAACAGAAGAATTGACAGGTCTGGAATATGCTTACACTTTCTGATTCCCATGCAGTGATTACGCTGAGTTTTTTTGCTGTGTGTCATGTCAAGAACCACTCTCAGTGAAGCAGTTCTCTTGGCTCTTGAAGGGCAAGTTTGTAGAAATCTTTAATTTCCCCTTATGGAGATTTGTGCTTTGAAACAGTAGTTGGCAGGAGAGAATTATGACTCATGGTGCCCTGAATTGCCAGAATTGGGGAAAACTAAACTGAGTAACTTTGCTCTGTGGCTGTGAAAAAGAAGTTGCAGCTGATTCTTTCGCCTCCAGTGTGACAGTTTGGGGTCCACACTTTTCAGTCAGTTGTAAAAAGAAGTGGAAATGAGCAGTGAAATGGTCCACAAGATGGATTGGTCATTTCAGTAGCCCAGACGGTATGTTTTGAATCAGAAAAGGATTGTGCGAACACAGAACTTAAGGTGAACGTGAGTCATGTTTCAGGCAAAATGCGGAGGTTCTCGAAATGGCATGTGAACCATTCCTAGTAATTTCAGAGTGGTACAGGGGTGAAAACATGAAAGCCTTCTCCTGTGGAAACATGCATGCTAGCCCAAAGACAGGGCTACCCCGTGTAGGAATGCCTGGGCTGAGTCTGATTGGCATGCATGTTTGAAAGAGTTATTCAAAACAGACAGACTAGAGAAAGTCTCTACAAAACAAAGTCATGTAGCTCCAGTTGTGAAGTTGTGAGTAGCCTTGCTCACCTGCCCGTCTTATTTATTCTGAAAATAGGAAGGGCGTAAATATCTTTGCTGGATAAAGGTTTGAGACTGTAGCCTCTCTAAAGCAGAATTCTCTCTTGTTTTCTGCAGGTACTTCATCCCAAATGTGGACATCCTATGGGCATTTGGAGTCACTTCCATGGAAATAGTAATGACCAAAAGTGAAAGAAAACAGTAATCATGTCCAAGTTACTGTAGCAGCTACAAGACTGTAGAAGGGGAAGAAATATGCACAAATGAGGGGAAAATTATGTGTCTTTGTGTAAATAAAGTGTCAAATATCACTGGGTATATAATTTCCAGAGGCTCTGTTTTAAAATCTTTTTTGAAGTTCCCTTTCTAATTTTAATTACTTAAATTTGTTATTTGAACTTTATTTTTTCTCATTTGTACTGTAAACACTTTTTATCCACTCAAGGGTTTCTTGCTCTTTTTCCAAGTCACTTGATCCTGAAAAATGCTCCGAATCTACCCTCAGCCTCTGGATTTAATTAAATTCTCCATTTGTTCATGTAAGTTTGCTTTTGCCTTTTTTTTTTTTTTTTTTTTGTAATTTGTACAAGTTTTACAGAGCTTCCAGAAATCCAGGCACAGCTTTTGAGTATGTCAACATTTTCTATTATTTCACAAAATTAAAATTCTCTGTCTTTTTGGCAATATTGCAGTCAGATGTATAACAGCATCTAGCAATATATAATAGGGTTTTAATAAGCTACCGTACAGTACTGGGTAATTGATCACAACAGGTACATGTTGAATCATTAGTTTTATCCTTTTTATAGATATAACTAATAGGAACACTGCAACATCCCAGTTCTTAGAGACTTATTTTAAGTAGAGGCATTTTAGTAAAAAGTAAAGTTCTTCTGAGCTGAAAGTTATTGTGAGAAGGTGCTCCTGTGGCTCTTACCACCCAAGACAGGGAAGAGTTAACATGCCCTCAGTCAGCCCGAGAGCTGTGTATGAGGTCTAGTTAGCCCAGTGAGGAGGACCTATACCCAACCTGTCTGGAGAAGAAATATAAGATTTCTTGTTTCAGTTCTGCACACATGGATTTTCTTTGAAGGTAATGGTGGCTCGTGAGTTGGAACGATAACTAGCTTTGTCCCGTGGGTTACAATGATGGATGTGATCTAAACTCGTGTTCTCCAGTAGGAAACGGTAAAGGCTGAGGCAAGGTAGATGGGACTGTGCTGGGGTGGCTAGAGAGCACGAGATTCTCTGTCGGACCACGAGAAATGTTTTTCCTGCAGACGAAGCCTTTTCCGTAGACAGTGCATGATGAGAACAAGCAGTGGACTTAGTTGCCTGTGCCTTGGTGGTGGGCTTCTTATGTTCAGTTGTCTGCTGCAGGAAGCAGTTGTTTCAGAGGAATGTTTAATCTAGACTCTTCTGCCCTGAGGAGTTTAAAGGCAAACCTGGAGAGAAAGACTAAGACTGGATAGTCCCTAAGCATTCCAGTGCCTTGTCAATATGCTTTCCCTCCAGTTTATGCTTACATCTGGGTTAGGGGTAAACAACAGCCTTCATAAACTAACTTCAGCCATTCAGTTATATTTGCCTGCAAAGTCTTCTGACTTTCAAAAATCCATATTCCAATTCATACTAGCACATGAGCAAGAACTGCATTAAAAGTTAAAGCAATGCTTTGATAATGTTGCCTGTTTACTGTAACTTGAATGTTTCTTTTCACACCCACTGTGTCTCTCCAACAGATACTTGAAAGAAATTTCTAAAACTTAGGGACATGATTAACTGAAAAAATACCACAGGAAAGTTTGAATTTACTCCTTCAGGCTCCAATTTATTCTCAGTGTTGCTCTTTCTCCTGGCATGTTATTCCCTGTGCTCTTTACTTAGGGAGCTCTATAAGCTATGTGTATCTGTTTTGTTTGTCAGTGGGATGGGGATAGCATATGTGATATACCCAAATTCCATCTACTCCAGTCCCTCTTCCAGAATGCAGGTGGCATCTTATCCAAAGACTGGAGAGCTGAAATCTTGATTTCAAAACCTCTGCTTCTTGTTCTGAACTGGACTGAAAGCTTTTCTCAGAAATGTCTCACTTTTCTGAAGAAATCTGTTGAACACCCTGCCTCACCATTTTTACTGAAACAACGGAACATGTTTTCTTTGATTTTTGCAATTGTCATAAAAGCCCATATGACAGCAGAGTCACAAATTAAGACAGAAATCAGAAACTAAATATAAAATATGCGCTAGCAGTTCTTCCCCTTTGAGAAGGCATGAGCTGCATGTGACAGCCCCTAGTCATGTTGCTCACTATTTCACTGAAAGGTGCCTGGTGCTATTGTGAGGGTGTGGTAGAAAAGGCAAAATATAATGCAATGTGTAAGTACCATATGGGCTATAACTCTGAAAACAATGAGATGAGATGAGGGTAGAGTATTAGCTCTATATGTCAATGGTCTTGCTTCGTGTCATCAAAAACCTAATATTACATGAAAAACAACATTTTGGGGGTGTGTAGTGTTAATGCATTTCACAGTGTGATTGATTTAACAGAATGTGCTGAAATACAGTCTGACTCTCAACAGCAGAAACTGAAACTAGAGAAGGGCATTTCATTTCCGGTAGACAAAAGCAGTGACATTCCAAGACTTCCTGAGCTCCTGCCCCTTGATTTTGTAATGTTTTGTTGATTTGACTGTGGGTTATGATTTGCAATAGCAAAATAGAGAAGTCTTGTAATGGCAAAATCATTAAGGACTAATTTCAGTTCCCATTGATGCCTTTGACAAATGCCCTTTTGACGCTAGTAGGAGCATTAGTGTATACCTCTAATTTGAGGCATTTAAATTATGAAGAAAGGCCTGTCTAAATATTCTTTAAAGTAAAGAACTTTCAACAATAAATACTCATTTCCGTTTCTGCCCCTATTGTCATCAGATCTGCTGGGGGGATGGTAACTACAGCCAGTCTTTAGCAGCTTTGTCTTGGCTCTGCAGAGAATGGGCTTGCTGCAGTCAAGGCTGCTGGCCTGAATCTGTGGTTTTGGGTGAGGGCTCTGTGGCACCTCCCTATTTACAGCTGGGAGTCAACATTGGGGAGGAAGATAGTTATGTATTTGTTTCTGCAAAAAGAATAGAGAGTTTTCAAAGAGTGGAGGCTTTTGCAAACGCTGGCTGATTGAGTCAGAAAGCCAGCTAGCTGCAGAGGCTTGCTGGTGTACCCATTCCTTGTTTTCAGTCCTGTGATGTGCAGCGAATCATTAATGAGCTCAGAGGGGAGCTGCAGCCTCCATAAACAAAGACAGCACTTCTGCTGTCATTTTTGTATCAATATATGAAATATCCCCACCTTTCTCTTTGTCCTCCCCCATTTCTCCTTTCTTTTGCTTTCCTGTAATCCTGTTCCTGTATGCATCTTTTTATGCATCCTGCTTATAGAAAATTCAATCAAGCTGACTAGAGATGAAACTGATAAAATCTTCCAGGAGTTTTGTAATTTCTCCTGCTCTAATGGAGAGCCACATGCAAAACAATGAGAAACATAAGGATAATGAAACCACCTTTCTATAATGACTGGGTGAATCACAAAGCTAGGAGTTTCCAAGGAGCCTAAAGGACTTCTTCAAAAGCTAGGACACCGGTTCTCAACAGAAGCAGTTCGTTGGGTCCGAATCAAAAAAAAAAGAAAAAAAGAAAGAAAAAAAAGAAAAAAAAAGAAATTGATTCAAATGTCAACCTGTATTGAGAGAACTCTTGGAGGACCTTATGCTTATTCTCTAGTCCACTTTTTGCCCTTAAAATTCCTCTCAGTGCCTCCTGTTCTGCTTTTTGGCATGCTTAGAAGCATCCTGGTGTGAACAGCTCAGACCATGGCTAACATACGAGTTGAGACATAGACTATCTCAGAAAAAATAAATGTGGCTGCTGTGGAAAAGAACATGAGTCATTTTTTGTATAACGGCCTAGGGAGTAGAGTACTTATCCAACAAGTGAAAAAAAAATGCTATTACCCCAGTGTGAGAGTCAAAGCCATGCAAATGATAGCAAAACAAAAACATCACCAGCACCAAGAGCAAATATATCTGTGTATTTCATGAATGTACTGCCAGTACATTGAATTAAACTACTAAAAAGCTCTGTGCCCTGGATAGCGAGCTGAATGAGATGTAAGACCACGTGGAAACTCATGATGAGCAGAAAACAGTTTGTCTGTGGACTGTCACTTTTTTATGAAAGAAATGTCTCTGTGTTTCTTTTTGGATACAATGACTAATCTTAAATCTCTTCAGAGAACGATATGATGATGAGCCATGGCACCTGAGAGCCGAGCATTTCTGCTCTCTTGATCTCTCCTATGTGAAATGAGACTTCAGTTTCTGATGAAAAGAATAGAAAAGGCCAGTCTCGCAGGGAGTATTGTCAGGGAATTAGAGCAAACAGTGCCTGTGTGCCTTCACCGATACAACAAACTGCCTAAAAGAAAATGAGAGAGAAAAACAGAGCTTTTAGTTTGTGTATCTTTATTGAACAAAGCCTGTTTTCTGGGCCTTGAGGCTGTTTGAATGATTCAGACGTAACTACAGAGGCCTTGTGGAATTCACTTTTCTCACTACTTTTGGTAAACGAAATGGTTATGGTTTGGGACTGTCTGGAACCGCGGTTTAAGCTGTTCATTTGGGTATGGGAGAAGAAAGAGGACCGTGAAGGCAAGGCAGTCTGTGGATCCCGCAGACTTATACTGCGGCAAGGAAGATGAAGTGTGATCCTCGTTTTAAATTGCCTCTTTGCTGGCACTCTTGTTGCGGGGGAGTTTGAACGACGCTTTCCCAGAACTCATTGTTCTAAGTAGATTGGCAGCTGTTTCGTCCAGGTTAGAGCTGGGTCAGGGCTGGAATATCCTGCAGTCCCACAGGTGCCCTGCCCCAGGCAGATGGACCTCTTAGGCCCGAGCTCCGGTTTCTGTTCTTACCATTCCTGCCATTGCTGGAGGTGACAGCCAGGCAGAACAAGAGAGTTATCTTTTGTTAGATATTCTTCTGAAACTTTCTTTAACAATCCATCTTTATTTGAAAGTAAAAGCTAGGTAGTGGTAGCCAGTTTTAGACCATATCTCTGTGGAAAAGGAACCTTCAGGGAAGAAAACTAGATAGCCTTTATCCTCTCTTCTGTTTCTGCAAAAAGAAGAATCTGCTCGGTCTGAAAACTTTGGAATAAGCATTTCCATTACTCAGAAATAATCAACATTGTAAATTGAAGGAGCAGAAACAGAGGAAGTACTACTTATTCACCTCTGGAGTTAAGAGGCAGGGGTTAATAGCCCAAGAACAGACTTGCTGTAAGGGTTAGTCATATAATCTAGAATACTGACATTTCTAAAACAAAGCACCATCTTTATCAGTTGCATTTGGCATATATAAATCAGAGAAAATAAGAAAAGTTTTGAGAGATTGTCCTGAGATAGCTCCACCTATCTCATCTCTTAATGTCCCATTTTAAAGCTTCTTCATATGTCTTAAGTACAAATGCCCAGTTGTACATCTCGGTATAACTGTGAGAGTCACCTGGTTTATAACAGAATGACCTGCTTCTACATAGGTCTCATTCTGGTCTTCAATAGCTGGAGAACGTATTTTCTGACTTCTAAAATGTGAACTGTCATTAATTATTGCTCCTCATATTGGTGATACCCATGTTGATATTTTAAAATATATACTTTTAATCTTCATGCTTTGATGCTGATGACTTCTGTAACATGATGTGGAATGAAAAAAAGCTTGTGTTTTGAACATGTTTTCCAATTTTTTATTATCATCAGATGCTATTATATACAGATATTCCCCCAAAACCTTCTCTATACCATTTGTTACTTTTCTATACTTCTTTTAGATCTTCCTGAATCTTCTCATGTCCAAAGGAAACACTCATGTTCTCCTCAGTCTCTTATATTTGAAACTTTCTTTTTGAATATTTTCATTTTTATTCTTTGAGCCCACTAATTTGGCAATGTCCTTTAAAATTAGGATGACCAGCACTACAGAGGTGTCTCTAGATGAAGCCAAAGCATAGATTACTGTTAAAATACTTCATTTTTCTGATAATATGGGAGGGATAAGATTTTATATCCATCCTTGTAGAAGATGATGCACGTCCAAATGTTGGTGTTAGCCACAAACACAGTCATCACATTTCGAATAGGTTTTAGTAATTTTAATTTATTTATATTTAATTGCCTCCTGTCTCTTTTCCGGCATTCCCCCTTGAAGTGAATAGGTGATCATTATGAGCCTTCTAAATTTTTAATTAGGTCTTATAGACTAGATAAGTGTGTTCTTCAATTATTAAAAACCCAAACCTTTTTCTTGACTTCTGGAACAACAATTATAAGAAAAGTGTTACCCAAGCAATAATATGTACACTGAAATATAAGGCCAGTCACTTGCAGTTTTTAATAATGCCTCTGATCTGAACTGGGCCATATGAGTCCTTCCTTAGAGATAACTCATGTTGAACAGATCTGCCTGTATCTATGGTAAAGGAGATAGCTACTTCTGTGACCATAAGCCATACTTTGAAATCTCTGTAGGTCAGGAAAGGAATACAGGGAAATAAGGAGAGATAGCTGTGACTGAGGTAGGGATGGGCATGATTCCCTGCTATGCAGCATCCTGTGATTTGTTCCATGTGTTAATATTGTAGTGTGGTTTCTTCCACAATTGGCAGGATTCGCTTTAGAGATAGGACAGGAAAGAGCAGGTAGCAAACAGCTGCACAGAACCCTTAAATCTGTGTGGATGCAATACCCTGACTGTAAAGGTTGGCTAAAGTAGGACATTTTCTTTGTTTTAGGCTTTGAGTTGACATTTCCAAAAAGCAGAGAAAAATCAATTCTGATGAAGTATTCTGTTTTTTTTGTTTGTTTGTTTGTTTTCCAGTAGGAGAACTCAGTATTTTGGCTTTGAATTATTCTTTAGCTTCACTCAAATTTCTGAATGAAAAGTGTTCAGTTTGCTTTTTTAATATCCATCCATATTTGTTTAATTCCATCCCACTTCCTAGGCAGACATTCTGTTTCCTGAACATCTCCACCTTTCACAAAACAGGCAAGTCATTTTGCTTCTGTGTCTGAACTTGTGTCTCCAAGTAGCCTTTGACAGGCCCTGCATATTCTTTGTATTTCTCCTGTGATGTGTAGCTTCACTGTCTCCTGCGTCTTGTTTTGTTCATTACAGTGGGATGGATAAAGAGCTTTCTGGGAGCTCCTCTCTGGAAGGAGGGCTAGAAGGGGGCAGCAACTGACTCCTCACCACATCCAGATGTGCTGGCCCAAAGCAAGAAGGACCTGTCTTTGGAGCTGCCCCCTTCTTTGCGCTGTTTGGAGTAGACGACAGTTGAGGCGAGCGCTAATGTTGAACGACACACTAAGCCCCTCACGTATCACAGTGGAGGTTTCCCATTATTTTAGGGCTTGTGTTGCACATTGTGAGCTGGATGGTGATTTTTATTAAGTGCTCAGACATGTATTGCTCACTTCCTCTGATTTCATGAGACAGCTCTATGACTATAATTTCCACTGGTCCTCTTACTCAAATTCATGCATTTACTTGTCATTGGGGTATGGCTTACTAGTATTGCAGATTTTGACTTATTAAACTTCATGTTGCCACAGAAACACTTTTGCTTTCAAAATTATTTATATTTCCTTTGGGGCAACTGACTTTTCTGTATTTTTCATCATGCCTCTTATTTCATTTTTAAATGAATTTCATAGCTAGGTACAGTACCCTACTGCGCACAGTTATTGCACCAATATAAAATCTAAACATCACAAAGTCACTTCCAAAATCTAGGCAGTTACTGGTACCCTTGCAAGGAAAATCAACAGAAAAGTCCTCTTTTTACATTAAACTGGGTCATTTATCTGACATTGAAAATATTGTCTTTAATATTTCTTTCTACCTCATTAGAGAATTAAATAATCCATGAAACTGTGTGTATTAAAAATCCATTCAAAATATTAGAATACTGCTTTTAAAAAAGCCTCACAAATCTATTTGCACCCTAAACCAATACCTCTTATGTTGGTTAACAGTCAAATTAATGGAATATTCATCTGCAGTCTATGGAGCTAGCTCTTACGATCTAATTAAAGGTTAAAAATCAAGAGAACCGTAGCTGTCTTTTGTAAATTAAAAGTCTTCTTTTAAGTGCTGTGGAGGTGTCAGCACTGTTATAAGCACTAATTAGGCATTTTACAACATCCTGGTACCAGGGAGGAAGTGGTATTGTATGTAGTTTAAAGATTATTAAGTGTCTTTAGCACATTGGGATTAGATTTTTAAGGATGCCTTTAGTGCTTACCTGCTGTTGCAAGAGGAAGTACTTTATTGTCTTGTAAGAAGAAATCGGGCTTTTTGAAGAATTAAATGTTTGTCTGTAATGGCAATAGCCTTGCTTCACAGTCACTAAAAAGAACCAGCAAATCGTTGTAAAAGTAGTGGACTCCATCTGTTCATGTCCACACATGAATCTCAGCCGTACAGTATGGATTTTAAGTCACCCATTATCTGTTGAGGACATTTCATCTCAGTTTACTCCATGAAATACATTCAGGAATTTCTATTCGCCACCTCTCCTGCCCAAGCATACCCCTAGCTAACTCTTCGTTTGTCTTAACAAATTTCAATAGCAGAAAGACTGGTCCAATGCTACGTGCCTTTTTCCAATAAAACTAGACCATCTGGGTCATGGCTAGATTATGCTACATTTCATTTAAGATCTACAAAGCAGACACATGCTTAGATTGCATAGTAGGAAAGGTAGGGACCAGCTTGTGATTATACTTTATCTGTGAGTGCTATGTTGTTGTCACTAAGAACTTGCTTATAATCATAATCTTGCCTGATGCTTCAGTTTTTGCTATTTTAATCTATCCATTTTTCATGTGCATTCACATCTCGAGTGTGAAAGCCCTTGAGGTTTTTCTTGTTAATGCTTTAAATGCCTAATTAGAAAAAAATCAAATACAAACATGTGTATACTCACTTTGTGTTCTTTAATGACAGAAAATTTGTGATAAAATTATATCAAAAAATAGTACCTACTGTGGTTGTAAAAACATTTAGTGTTCTCTAAGCATAAGCCTTGCCCTTTGTGAACAGGAAACTTGTAGTTAGATCATATAGTGTAAAAATGCTAATTCGGATGCCATAGATTTATCTAGAGCTTTTAGCATCTATGAGTAGATCTTTAGATGAGGAATTATGAGGACTTTAATCAGTGTCAGCTCTAAAGCTTGATTTTAAAAACGTCATTTAGTATGTGAAGTTGTTGCAAAAATGTATCTTGTTCTTAACTGTCTAAACTGAAACTAAAAGAGAAAATTCTTCTGTCTTACTAGTGTGAGAGCAATGAATGTTTAATAGACTAACAACCATTCTAAAAAAAATCCAACACCGAAACATAATGGGCACTTTTGAAACTAAATTTTTAGTATGGTGTTTAGGGATTTAACCATGCAGTGCACATTAGTGTTAATGGGAAATTGTCCAGCCAAATCTCTACACATTACACCGCAAATGTACTCCTTAGTGTTTAAAGCTGGCCTGTTAACACTCATTATGAAACTGCACTCAGGAAGGCAGATGAAGAAATATGGGACCTGAACATCTATCAAACAGGAATGTAGTCCCTTTTTAAAAAAAGATATTCTGCAAGAAAGACTGTATCAGGCTCTTGTTGGCTAAAGAAGGTATCTTCCCAGTTAGAAGAATAATTGGGTTTTCCAGGGGTGGGGTGGGGTGGGGTGTCCAGTTGAAATGCTGTTGGCATGCAACCTCTGGAGGTGTTATAAACACAGCAATAAGCTTCCTTCCCCCCCCCCCCCTTTTTTTTTTAACAGTCTTCATGCCAATCTCTGCTGTCCTTATGCTGATTCTGGAGCTGATTCAGCTCCAGCAGAACTTAGAGGTAAGTGAGGGTGACATAATGAAGAAATCTGGATAGAAATTTGCCAGTAACATTTTTTTTTTAATTAGAAAATGTTGATTTGGCACAATTGGACTTTGTACAGAAAGCGCGTAGGTTTAGATAAAATTTTCCCCACCCACTGATCAATTTTTAAGGCAGTGATTAAGGCTTCCACAGCTAGCCATGTCTAGGTTCAAGGTCTGGCTTCTCCACATTTATTTATACATAATAGAAGAATTTTGATAGGAAATTTTGGAAGCTGCTGACCTCAACACAGACACCATCCTAGTAATGAAGGTAGGGACTCTGGTGTGTGGGCAAATGGCAAAGCAGGAACCTGAAGCTGGTGTGTTGTACCCTTACTGGTGTCCCAGCCATCTGCTATGTGAGGAAAGACACTTCACGGTGTCTATGGAAAGCTGGAAAAATCTTGGTTTCACTCCAGGTGAGTGGGAACATTTTTGAAATGTCAGACTTATGCATGATAAGAAAACCCTTCACAACAAGAATGTGTGGAACCAATGACTGGGGCCAGGCCTGTAGGGAAAATAATAAATAAAGATGTGAGATACAGCAGTGTTTTCTAGGAAATCTTAGTTACAGGAGAGGTACATTTATATCTAGGGTTTGCGGTTTTGTTCCAGTTTTTGTGCTTTATTTTGTTTTATATTCTGGCTCTTGCATCTTTAGGAGAAGATTGATATGAGGTAGAGTAGAACAAGGGTTAGAATGGAATACCTCAGCAGAAAAGTGTAATTGTGGTTATTTCTCCTTCCCCGGTCTTTAAAATGGATAAAATATGTTACTATAATCGAAATCTAATAGAACTCTCTGCTTAGGTTAATTTCTCTCCCATGATGCTTGGTACTCAATTTCTTACTGTTCCTACCACCCTTCTGAGAACTTGAGCAAGGAAAACTGAACTCTGGTTGATCCCGTGTTCTTCGGGGAGCCAGTACAGGATCTTGTATCTTTAATGACACTACAGTCCTGTGATGAAAATTCCTTTTTATTTTTCCATTTCACAATGGGTATTTTATTTTTACTGGCATAGAGTATGTGCTGTAGAATAAATATGCCTTGTAGTTTTTCCAAACTGAAATCCCTTAAAATTGGCGTGCAGATAAATAACACATGCTCAAGGTGCCCATTAGTTATTTCTACAATTAGTGGAAAAATGCCACAGCTCATTCTAAAGAGTTATTAGGGGCATTTCTGTAGGAATGCAATCAATTCTTTGTATAGTTAGCCAAAGCTATCAGGCCTAACTCAAATAGTCCTTTTAAGGATCCTTTGGAGAGGAGTAAAACTAGGTTTGAAAGACTTACCACAAAAATGCTGCTGATCCACTAATGTGGTTGAGGTTCTGGTCTTCATATTTAATTTTGTGTCTTTACAATACGTTTAGAAAGGATTTTGAAAATTATGTACATGAGTTTCCTGTGAGTTGCTGAGGTAGCACATGATAATGTTTTATTCTCTGTGCATCTTTCTCTGTAACATTTGCAGTGTTAAACTATCCCCACTGAACACACACTTGTTTAATGCTCTTCTCTGCACCTGTTCTTAGTACACATTACAGCATTTCTGCACCCAAACCGTGATTACTTTCTGCCTTTGCTTTTACAGGCTCTTTAATTTACGTGCTTTGTCCTATGTCTACCTCCATGTGCTGACTGCATCTCACGGAGCTACCTCTAAGCGGCTGGCCTGGGATCCGCCAGCCCTGTAACCATGGCAGCATATGTTCAAGGTAGGTTCCTATTTGAATAACTTTGCATAAAGTTCCTTGCAGTTGCAGCTGCACTACTAGCAATACCTAGGATGCCACTTGCTATCCAATCTTCTCACTTTCCTATCATCACCCATTACCTTAGCTCGGTTCCTCTCACATCTCAAGTAAAATTGCAGAATCTTGTGGCCACCACTCCCACTTTGATGCTGCATCCTTGCTTTCTGACACCTCCTCCAAATCCAGCTCCACCTCACATCCTTCTATCTTCTGCAAAAAATTTCCTGTATTTCCCTACTGAGCTCACTCTCTCCTGCTCTGCTTATCTGGCATCTCAGCATTAAGAGCTCCTGTCTATCAGGTGCCTTGGCCTAAGCGAGCAGCTGCTGACTGGGTTCACCATATGGTTGCACTGTGGCCTGTGGGGTGCTGAGCTACAAAAACGGGAGGGTTGTATACAAGGCACTAAGAGCCTCTGGCAAGCCCGAAGGTTCCCATTATTCCTCCCCTATGGCAACTACGTAATGCCCCATGGCCCGGACCAGATAACTGCTCCTTTGGTACAAAAGTATCCTACGCTGTCCTAGATAGAAGTCTGGTTGCTCCACAAGCTTTTGTTTTCTGGTCGAGAGCTTCACACTGTCTGGCTGCTGCTGTTCCGTTGCATCCAGGACTGTAATGAGTTGCTGAAAGCAGGAGGTTTGAATGCCCAAGTTGGAGGCAGGGTGGTGGGGCTCTGCACAGCTCCATCAGTTCTCGCTGATCAGAATATGTTTCCAAAATGTCTGCATAGCACCATTTAAAGCCGCTAAGATGGTATAAACTGTAAACTGACTAAACCGCTAAAAACAGTCTGATCTCTGATTAAAAGAACCCAAACCTCTAAGCGGGGAGGCTTGCTGAATTAAGATAAGTATGGTGGTTAGTCATTGCTTATCCCACATCATCTTGATGTATCAGCTCTTTGTCTTAACCACATGCAGCTTGTGGAAGAATTACTTTTCCATCTGTACTCTGTTATTGTCAATTCAAACATAATGTTGAATCCTCTTAAACTGTTATCGCAATTGCAGCCCCATCCTGTGCTAAAGCTCCCATAGACTTCAATAGGTGCTTCATTTGACCCTTCTAATGAGATTTTGCTCTTGATTCGGCTAGTACACAATGGAGTAAGTGTACTCAGGACAGTGCAATGCTCTGCATTTACACCACTGGAAGGGGAAGGGTCCTTGCTTTGTGCATGTATTGCTATTTGAACAGAATGACAGTCCTGTGATTAAACAGATGGATAACTGAAGTAACTACTCAGGGAAATTCCTCCCCCTTACCAAAAGTAGGCACTGCTTCTTTGTTTAAATAATACCTATTTCACATTTCAATCACAGAAAACAGGCAACTGGAAAGGGTTGTATTTTTTCGAATGTTGTGTTCATAGCTGCTGGTGGGTTACAACTGTCCATAGCCATTGCACAGCTTCTTCTTACCTTACAGCTCTGAATTATGATTTTTTTGACTGTTAGTTGGAATATAATTTGAAAACATCCAGATATTTTTAATAACATATTTTTGTTTATAAATGCTGAGGGATACTTGGTACAATACATCTTGCTTTTAGCAGACAAATCTGTATTTCTACAGGAGCAGCTAGTATGACAAAATAATTTAGGTGCAGCAGAATTTTGGGTTAAATCCAATTGCCAGCGAAGGTACTATTAGTAATATGCTTGAATCAATATCATTTAACTTTCTAAGCACAACTAGTTTACACACCTTGGGAAGAAACAGCAGTAATTGGTAAGCACTGTGTAGTCTGCTCTTTTCTCTGTTCATCTGTCATTCTTCATTTAGCTCTAGTAAGAATACTGCACTTTAATTTCTTCATTGACAGTCTGACAGACCTTTTCGTATTGTTGGCTTTTAAACTTGTTGCGTAACACTTCTTTTCTCTCCCCATGCACCCTTCCCCACGCCCTTCAATGTAAGATCCCAGCTGTTCTCCTTCACTATATTTCATCCTAGGATTTTTTTTCCCTTTTTTAGCCGTCATTCAGCACTCCCAGTGTTGTAGCAGACTCATACTGTGGGAGCAGCTGTTCCCAAATCATGGGTCAAGCCAGGTTTTGGTGGAAAGCATGGAATCAAGACTTGAAAAATGGAGGAAATGATTTCAGGGATCAAAAGAGGGTAAGTTTAAACCACAGCACTGCTGCCCTTACAGGGGGATTCCCTGTAAGGTATCTAGTGAGAGAATATCTAGGGGAGAACTTGCTAAACTGCTTTCTGCATGGGGAAAAAATGAACTGTTGTTTTTCAATCTCAACAGCATATGCTTATTGTTCGTCAAAGCTACATTTTAAAGACCCCTGTTATCATAATAAACCAGCATCATGTGGAGGTGGGATTATATGTTGATAAAAATATTACCTTCCTTCAATGGTAGCTAGGTAGTATTGTCGTTTTGGTCTACTCTAACGTCATTTACTTCAGTGGGGTTACTTTGTACTTGTGATGGCATGATATTGCAGTAACACTACTTTTGGATTTCCAAGCAAAAGGAGGTGTGTGAAGTTTTCAGATTTGCTGATCTGTTTTCAGATATGCTGATCAGACTGACATCTAATAAAGAGAATTGCTGTTTGCGCATCATCTGTCTTCTTTTACCTGTACCATCTACACTTGCCTGTAGCCTGCAAAGTCATTATGAGGAATTATTTCTATTACAGTAGCACCAATGGGCCCTGACTGATCTTGTCTATAGTTATGCAGTCACCGAATGCAAGAGTTGGTGGTCCAAACCTTGACAACATATATAGACAAGAGAGAGGGAGAGTGAAAAGTTAACCAGCTCGGAGACACACAATAGGTCTGTGGTATAGCTGGGAGAGCAATGGAATTAACTTACGGAGCCCCACCGCCTGTCACATGCAATTCCTTGGAAACCTCACTCTCTTCTCACTTCTAGAAATCTTCATTGTATGCTTAAGTAGCGTAGGGATCTTCACTATGCCTCTTTGCTATTGCCAAACTCAATAGTGGTAAAGCATGGTGAAGTGCATTTAATGAGTGTTATTCATTTCAGCAATGAAAGACAACTCTTCAAATGTCTTGCTTAGCCTAGACTTTATCTGGAAGGGATGAAAGTCACAAATAGAGTTGGCCAGAAACTTCCAGGGCTTTTTACAGTCAGAAAAATGCTTATATTACTAAAACAAAACCTGGTGTAATACCCTGCCTTGTATCATATTGTCATTTAAGTCATGCTAGAATCTACAGTGCATGAGGTTTACTTTGTTCCCTGCAAGGCAGGGTGAAACTAAGAAGAAACATTTTTTTTCCCCCTTAAAGCAGAAGCTCTTTCTACATTGCTTTCAGGTGGGAATGCTCAATTTCCGTTACTACATATCTATTCCTCTTCTTCCATCACATTGCCTTTGACAAGCTACCTTCCAGCTGAAAGGAGTAAAAAATGGTTTAATGATCTGACTTTTGTAGGTGGTGTTCCTTGTTCAGCTTGTAGTAAGAAGAGCAAAGTATCAGGACTGTTTTTGGTGGACATGCCACAAATCAGCAAACTCAGGAATTGAACAGAGAGCTGACAGCAGTGTGCTGAAGCAGTTGGCTGTGCAGCTCATTTGTCTCCTCAATCACTTATCATTCTAGGTAAATATTGACAGTTTATGTTGGCTGATGATCTACCTATGATCTTGGAGATCAGTGGTTCCCCTTACCAGAGCGTAAGAGCTCAGACTGATGGCTCTATGTAGAATTCAGGAAGTTCTCACAGTCTGTGATGTCCAGCATAACTTTTGTTATGCTCTTCCAAGCCATTGCTTTACCTTTCGTGAAGAGTGGCCAATGGGGATGTGTGGTTTATGCTGTAACTGCATAACTGGTTATTGCTGGAACTGCAGTGCACAGGAACATGCTTATGAGCAGTTCAGCTGGACTGGAACTGACTGCAAACAGCATGGCATAGTAACCATTAAAGGTTTGTCTGGGTTGTTAGTGAAAGGCAACTTAAAGGAGACTTCCTTTGTCACAGCCTTCACGGAAATCTGTAGAAAGTGAGAAGTGAGAGGACTATGGGTAAAGTAGAGTCTTTTTGCAAACGCTGTATCTGGGAAGAGCTTCAAAAATGACCAACCTGTGTGAGTAGCTGGAAGTTAGAAGATACCACCGACTGTCTAGGTGGGATAGGTCAGCTCCCACATTACCTGAGAACATTCAGTGCCAAGGTCGAACATGAGAGGTTCACACTGGCAGCCACGTCACAGAATGTCCCCAAAGCTTCTTTGGCATCCTGTCTTTCAGTCAAAATCCTAACACACTATTTGCAATCAGTGTTTACTTCTTGTGGAAAGCCAGCACTTTTTCGTGCTAGCAGCTGGTGCAGTCACCTTGTGTGCTGGGAAGAAGTTGACAGAACCTCATCTTTAACAGGTAGTGAAATAATGACAACTCTTGATTTCCTGTCTTGTACCCTGAGCTCTGTATTTGCCATGATCTGGCGTCATGCAGTCCCCCCAGGGATCTGTGAGATTGTGAAGAAGTACTTCATTTTAAACATTTTGATTTCTTGCAAATACAAGAAGAGGGAGGGGAAGAAGATCTGTGGTTGATTTGGGGTAGATGTAGTAAGGCATCTGATGTAATCTCAGAAATATTCATGTGCCCCTGTAATCGCCATAAATATGTTTGGCTGTGCTTTTTCCTCTTTGGTGGTGCTTAGTGTTGCTTATTCTCTTCCTCTTGCTGTTTTTTGGCTTTGTGTTTTTTAGCTGCTAATGTTGCTTTCTTACATGACACAGCTTGATTGTGTTGCAACCTCTCTGCCATGCAACAGCTTCTTAAGTCACAAATAATATATCAGTATCATCACACCAAAGACATTGTAGGTGAGATTGCATGGTATGTGTTAGGATACAAAGGGCTGTGTCAGAACTTTTAAAGGATTCAGCCCTGGAAAACTTCAGTCCTTAACAAATGTAGTTTTGAAAGGAATAAAATGCCTGACAAATACTGATATATGGTCTTGTTTCTTCAAGAAAAAGCAATTCTGTTGCTAAAGGCAACACTGTTTCTTCAGCATTTGACCTCAACAGAATAAGGTTGATTTACTTCTGTCTTGTTTTCCAGGCCTGTCTAAAATACTCGGTTCAGTCAGCATTGTTCTTAGAAATAAAGGGGTTCCAGAACAAGTATTTGGTAGTCTTGCGCTTTGAGTACCCTCACAGGTCGTGTCGCAGTCTGCCTCTTTCTTCACAGGGTCTCCAGTACAATCCCACCAGGCAACTGTGTAACACTTGTATTGTTTAATAGTTCAATGGAAAATAGCATTTGAAGAAGGTGAGCTGGTCCAATTTCAGATACAAAACCTGATCTCCTCTGACAGTAAAGATGTGTTTTCTGCAATTACTATCTGCAGACCTGTTTTGCTGAGGAAATAGGAATTGATTTGAAAGAATCCCTGGCATTGTAATGCTATCAATGTGAAATTGCTTATTATCAATTTGCCATTCCTTCTGAAAGTCTTTAAACTAGTTAGGATTGTTTTAATTCAGTACAATCGTTGCTTCCAAAGCATGGACTTGAAATCTTGCTTCAGTAACTCATCAGTTTCTCTCTTTTAATTTTCATATATAGTTCTATATATTCCTTTTCTCAAAGTGACTTAACATTCATGGAAAGCATCAAAGGCTACAAACATTGATTTCATTATAGACTGAATAAAGAAATGCCAAAGTTTCCTTAAATTACCCCATCTGTGCCCTTCAAATATCATGAAAAGAGCTATCTCTGAGATGGAGGGAGAATAGTTTTTCCATCCTCTCACACCTGCTCATACTGCCGTTTGCAGTAGGTGTCCACCAAACAAAATGACCGTTCTCTAGGACCTGGACTGGAACCAACAGCTCGTGTCGCAGAAGTCGCTGAGCGGCAGTAGTAATGGAACAGCCTGGTCAGCTCCTTTGGTTTAGAGTCCACCTTAGGCAAATGCTTTTAGTTTTCTTGCTTAACACTGTGATGTTCTGACCTTAGCTTGATGAACAATATTTTTTCCTTGTTTTCTTTCTTTCCCTGCCATGCTAAAGGTGAATTTACAAGGCTCATTGCATAGGCAATGAGGTGTGAAAACTTCCACCTTTTGAGTTCAGTCCAGACTTGACTATAAGTAAAAATATTTTCGTTTAAATGAGAATAGTTGGTATTCTCAGCTTTGCTTCTAGCTTTTGTGGATCTCATTCAGTTTTGCCAGTACCTAAGGAAAATTGTGATGGGAGATGAGGACTAATGTTGGAATTGGCTTTTGAGGATGAATTCAAAACAGCAGTCTTTCCTCCTTTTTGTGCCGGTAAAAGTGTTCATTTGGGAGCAATTTGCTTTGTGATGACACAGGAAACTTCCACTGTTACTTCTATGAAAATATTGCCTACTTGTAAGGAGATTATATGATTTGAATCCTTTTGTTGTTGGTGGAGGTTTTTGCTGATTCTCTGAGTAAACAAAGCAATCTAGCCTTGATCTCAGATATATCTAATACATTTAGAGCAGGCAGAGAATGCTGCCAATAATGTACATTAAGACTAAATAAGCCTGTAGATAATAAATCCAGTCTTTCTTTTCAAGATTTGAATTAGACCTTTATAGCGCCAAACACAAACATTTTGCTGAGTCTTAGACACCTGTGCGGAAATGCTCTCCAAAACTGTATATCTGTGTTTACAAAGCCTAGATCCCATGAAAGAGGTGTCTAATATATCAGGAATAGAATCCAGTCCAACACTTCTCTGTTTCGGTGACCTGCAGATTGGCTTTGAACAAGTATTTCTCTCAGTTGCCCACTTACATCTGTGGACTGGGAGGCATTTTTTCCTGTTTGCTTCGTGTATGGTACAATGGGGCTGTGGTTTCTTGGTGTTACTGTCAAGGAGAATATTTTATAACACCTATCATTTGCCATGTCCTCCTGCCATCAAAAAAACCAAGTTCTTTGACTTTTGTTTAATGTAGGCATACATAAAAATCTTCAGCTTTGGCTGATAAAATATTCCAGACTAATACAAAGCTGATTTTAGACATGTGAATATATGATTGTAGCAAAGTTGCTGCTTTTTATTTGTGCATCAAAAATGCCTCTGAAACAAATGCATAAAGAAGGTAGTTGAAGTTTGCATGCCATCTCTTTCATTTTGCCTTTCTTGGTGGCAATGACTGTGGTACTTATTTTAAAGAATATAAACTGAATTTTAAATCCAGTTAATTCGAAGGCCTCTTTCTCTTTCAGTCTCTGTTCCCCTTTTCCCTTTCCCTCCTCCTCTTCCACATTTTGCTGTTTTCAGTCTCTTTTTCAGAGATAATTTTTACTCTCAGAACGTAATGGAATAAGCTGCTGGCTGCAACAGCTTGTGTTAAATGCCGAGGATGGTTTGGGAACAATTAATGAGGGTTAGTTTGGAAGTAGCCTAGCTTTCCTGGCTTTGTGATCACTGTCATTGGGGTAGTTGCTTAGAGGCTTATTCCAATTTTTTGCAAGCTGTTCTACAGCTACTCAGCAAGAGAAATTGGGATGATATCACTGATATTGTTCAATAACAGACTCTGAGAAAGCATTGCTTTCTATTCACGCTGTTGCTAAAATCCCAGTGTGGGAGTTCATTGTCTCCCTTGCCTCTTCTCTCTCCTTCCATTTAAATTTTGTTATTTATGTGCCATCCTGTGCTGAAAAGTATCAAAATCAGGCTAGTGTAATCTGATGTGCTATAAAAAGGAGAAAAGGGATTAAGGATGGAGATTTATTCCCAGCCTCTATTAATTTCTCAAGCTGTTTACTTGAATTTTCCTCTCTCTCTCTTTTTCTTCTTTTTTTAACAACTTTTTCTTCCTCCTTCCAAGCTCTGGGTGAGGGTAAGGCGGAGGAAGGAGACTTGCTGAAGGCGAGCTGCTGGAGGAACCCTGCCGAGCTCATTGCTGCCAAGGGCAGGAAATGGAACACATGCCTTTCACCAAGGCAAATTTCTTTTTCTAATCAGATCAGCAGTCATGCAGGGAGAAGTGGCACTGACAAAATGTCAAGAAATCAATCTCCTCATGCACATGGTTCCAACTGCAGCTATGGATGGATGTCTGACAGAGAGGAAACAGCCGTGGCCAAAACTGTGTTGTACATCATGATTAGAGCTGTAAGGAACAGTTCATTTAGCCCAGATAGTGGCAAGTCTTAGACTGTAAGAACCTGACCCCAGGCTTTCCAATGGAAAGTTAACATGAACTTAATTGTCAGCTTCAGCTTGTTGTGTTTCATGTCATGCTATATTACCGGTCTGAGGAATACCTGTTCTGCAAACCTTTGGCTCAAAGGCTGCTAAAATTTAAACAAATCGAATGTACTCATTTATAAATTTTCAAATTATTACTTTTATCAAATATATAAAAAGTATATATAAATATATATATAGTGTGTGTGTTTATATACATATACATGCTATTATATATTTCCCCCCTGATTAGAAGCAATAATTTCCCCTGTTTTGATTGGTACCTTTCATCCTGGAGCTTAGCAATAGAGTGAACTCCTCATACATTCTAGTGCAAAGGGAAAAGCAGAGATGCTCTTGTCTTTGGTGTGCATTGCATGCAGCTCTGGCTGCTACCACGCTGTAGCACTGTAGTCTTTTTCCTTGTGCAGAGTACATAATACTATTTTCTGGCTCCAGAGTTTATGTATTTTACATAGAAGCTGAAAGCTGCTAGAATTTGTCCCAGATTAGCTCCCTCAAATGAAAATGGCTGGGAATATGCTTCCATCCCTTAAGGCCATAAATATTCTGGGATAAGAATTTCAGAGAAGAAGCTCTGATACCGTAGCTGAGATTCAAATCTGTTCTGTGGACCCATGCTGTCAGGTATAATTTCAGATGCAAAACTTAGAAAACTTGAGAAAGAGCACTGGAGCAGTTAAAAAATTAAGGAGTTATTCCACAATGGAACTGTCTTTTGATTAGGTTTAATACTTAAACACTTAACTTCTATTAACAAAATATTAATATTTCCATCACATATGAACAAGTTTCAATAAAAATCCCTAAGGAATAAAGTATGTTTTAAAAATACGGCTTTGAAGTTTAGGAGTAAATAATGATTAGAGAAGTGAAGAGTTGTGAGGACTCTTCCATATGTAGAAGGAATGGAATGATTAAGTCTGGTAAACAGGAATGGTAGAAGAGATACAAACAGGATTTTGTATCTAGCTGTCTATTACAGAAGGAATGTGAGGTGAATCTTGCTGAGAATGCGTCGGTTTTTATTTCATATGTTCAAAATAGTAATGTATAAAGGTAAAATAGGAAGTACACATTCTTAAAGTAACTCGTGGAACTGCTGCAAGATATTGTTAAAGGCAGAACTTAGTTTATAAAAGACTGAATCATTTTTGTGGACAGTGATAAGAGTGGTGAGAAAAAGGGCTTAAGATCTGCCTGTGACAAAGCATATGCTGATTATGATCTGAATTTGTTTTTGGAAAGACTATTTCACAGCTGCTCATTGTATAGTTACTTGTATAACCCCGATATAAGCCATGCTGCTGCTCTCAGAGGATACCATGCCACCTGGCTCAAAGGAATTTTCAAAAATAACTTTTCTTGAGGTACGTAGTGTGCGTGTCAGGTGAAAAGAGCTACTCGCATGCTGACAACTCAGAACATCTTGGGAGGCCTCTAAGGTTGTCAAACACAAGTTTTAGAATTTTCTTTCCCAAGCCCAGCGAGCCGTTCTTTTTCTGTGAATGTTTTGACTCTTAAGATTTCACCATTTAGCAATTGTTATGTTGTTATATTCAGACTCTGAATAGGTGCTAGCAAAAGCGGGTCTGAATTAGTGAGTACAAAACTTTGCATTTGTCTTAAGACCAACTACAATCTTAATTAAATCTACAAAAGAATGGAAATTCTAGATTAAAGCTAAGGGTCCTTTCCAGTGCATCCTAATGCTTCAGGCATTAAGAGAGGCTATTGGAATAGCCAGCTTTATACTCCCATCCTTAGGCTCAAGTAGTTGGAGATTGCATTTGATAACTAATCACGTCTAGCACAAGTGAAGGCTAACTCTAAAACTTACATAGTTTGCTGATTGTCTCAGCAGCTTAGCCACTGAGAATACATCACACTGATGGCACATATTATTAACTCTTTTTTTAACAATATATCCATGACAATTGACTGTGTCTGCCTCTTAACAGCTCCGTTTTGCATGAGTGTGGAGAACGGACTCACTACTGAGCAAGCAGGGCCACTGAAACACAGTTGTATAATGGTTTGTTCTGATCTATTGAAACACAGCATGTGCTGTATCCGTAATTGTATTGATCTGCTACTGATAAAAGCAGTATATTAAAATACGGTGCTACAATAAGTAACTCCTTTAGCCCTCAGTACCCAGAGTAGTTCCATGGGCTGCTGTAGAGATAGGCTGTACCTGACTTGGTGATGGGGAATCTTTTCTAGATGTATGACCTTGAACATCAGCTTGCCTGTTACATCTTTTCTTTTAATGCTGTGAAGGTTTTTGGGGCTGACAGTTGCAAATATAAATTATCTAATATGTTATTTTTCGTAGTGAAGCCACATACCTGATATCTGATGGTTTGCTGTATGCCTATTAGTTTTGGAATGGGGTATTTTTATTATTCCCTTCCCTTCCTCTATCTCCAGACAGGATAAATCTAAATTCAAATTTTAAAAGAGGCAGGCGGGGGGAGAAAAAAGGAGGCTAGCACTCAGCTCAGCATGCAAAGGTTCATCCCAAAGCAATTTTCATGGCTGAATTTTAAACTTGCTTTTAAAAAAAAAAAAGGGTTTATAATAGAGATTTGAACCGTCCCTTAACAATAGGAAAGCAGCTGGATACTGCTAGAATATCAGAGGTTGCTGAGCATTGCAGTTTGAATGAAACTGTCTGCTCAACTTTAAAAGAAGATGTCAAGTGTAGACCCTCTGTCACTGAAAAAGAAAAAAGCCGTATTGATCCATTTAGTTGGTAACAGATACGAATCAAACCAAAAAGTATATTCTGTAGCATTCAAGTTAGATAAATGTCAAGAGCTGCAATTGATCTGGTATTCACTGTAAAATTTCATGACTGTGTAATATTATAGACTGGTGAATTCTGCAGAAAGTAATGATATTCTATAGAGAGACTTCTGTCACGTTTTCTGTAAGAAACCACATTTATATTGTAACCTGCTCCAAGGATGGTGTTATAGCATATGACAGCAGTAAGAGCGGAACTGGACAGAATTCCTCAAGTTTTAGAGAAGGCATGAAAGAATTGTACTAGTTCTTTGGCCTGTTGGATTTGCTCACTTTTTCCCAATATACTTTTCTATAAAGCATTAGTTATCTTGAATTATCTACTGGTTTGCTTTGTGATGTTTTTGTAAGAAGGATTACAATTGCAGTGAGCGGCTCTTTCTTTGAAAACTGTTGCCTGTGCTTTAACAAATGGTCACTGGCTTAACCTTCATTCTGGGGAGGACCATTCCCTCATTGCTGCCCACACTGACATTCCCTGGTCACCTGAGTTATCTCTCTGTATGGCTGGATCTGCTCAGAGAAGAGTTAACAGCCAACGCTGCAGATATACACAACGAAATGCAGAGCGCTCTTTGACTTTATGGTCAGCATCATGTGTGACTCCTCCTCAAAGTGATTGCACATCTTGCACAGAATTGCCTGGTGGCAGGATCCAAATCCTTTTGCAGTAGAATTATTATTCATAGTGCCCGTGGAAGAGAGAGACTGAAAAAAGTCTCAGGAATTTCACAGATTGAATATTACTGATAGCGACATAAGGATCGTATTGATTACTGTGGTAGCATATTTACCTATTTATTGAGACAGGCACCTTAACATCCATTTCTGCAGAACCAAATTTTTAATGATGTTAAGTGATCAGATTTTACCAGCCCAAAAGCATCGCAAAACCGTCTGTGCCTCATAGTGGTACCCAGTATTAAAAAATCAGATGTTGTGCAACTCCTGAAAAAAATAAAGAAAACAATAGTTAGTAGAGTCTAATCCACACCAACTTTCACATACTGTGAGTTATTCAAAATGAATTGCTTCCAAAATTGTATTTAATGCAATAATGTCAGCAAAAAAAGTGGCTATTTTTACATTCAAAAAATCTGAAAATATAAATGTAGAGTGTTTTCAATGTGAGATTGTATTTGCATAAATTTGGTTTTATTTGTAGTAGAAAATGGGTCAAAAATCATACATATGCAGGATAACCATTTGCAGAAAAGGCCTTATTGTTCTGCACTAAAAAAAAATACACATGCAGTCATCATCTGTGGTACCGTGACCCGACAGGACAGGAAAAGCTCCAGACAAGATAAAGAAGTAAGAATGAAGTATGAAAATAGCAAATAGCGAATGCATAGTAAATGTGAGCGTGCAGGGGCTGTCACTCTTGCTTCTGTGATTGGGAAGCGCAGGAGAGCATCTCAGCCTCGGTGCTGCAGGTGGGATGCCTGGCTGACTCATTATGGGGGGGTCTCCTGAGGACATAACAGAGATGGATTATGCTATTTCTTCTCCTGTGATCCTGCGGTTCGACCAAACTGGTCAGAACAGTGTCCAATGTCTAGGTGTGAATTTCTTGGTCATGGCTGCAGGACAGGGAAAAAAAACAAAAGGCAAGGGGTAGTAGAAAGCTACACAATTTTTTAACTTATTTAACCTGGATATCGACATGGAGGAGCCTTGAGATCATATATATCTGATATGTAATGAGAAAATAACCCAACAGTGTGTTATCACGTAATCTTTTGTGAAAAGTGTAATTATACACCAGTATGAAATAGATTTGTCACAGCAGTTTCAAAGGCAAATGTTCAATTGCCCATGCATCAAATTGGAGTTTGCAAACAGTTCAGTGTATTAGGTAAAACAGGAATAGCAAGGGAAAAAACCCTTAAATATTTTTTACATGGTCCTTGTTTGTTAACTTTGCTTTTGTCTCCAATGATGTGTCTCTGGATGATGTAGTCCTATATTTGATGAGATACTGGTAGTCATATAAAGGAATATAATCAACATTTTTAATGAGGGAAATGCACATGTGAACAAGTTTTGTTTGCTAACTGTGCAGGAAGGATGATGGGTTTGATAAACAGGTGGCTACCAAAGAATTTTTTGGTGTCATTTTTCTCAACATTGAATACTTCAAGTTTAGCTGAGTAGAAGAAAATATCAGCATACAGGAGCTTTGGGTTTTTGTCCAAAGAATCTCATCATGTTTGAATCACTGAGGCAAATGTTTCTGGCACAGAGTGCCCTTTTCGTTCCTCTGTCTGCTTATGGAAGGATAGCAATCTGAGAATGGCGAGAGCTTGTGCTGGGCTCATCCCATTCCCACCCCTTTGGCATCCTCGTCAAAAAGTGATGTAAAGCCATTTTACTGCCTGAGGAAAAGACTATATTTAGTGATACAAGACATTTGGTTTTTATGTGATGAAATACACAATAAATGCCTATCAGCTTTGAGGCTGAAGAAACTCTGTGAGTTGTTCTAAAATAAATGGAGGAAGTAATTCAAAATGTTTATTAGTGTGTGTACACACACACACACACACACACATATTTATATATATGTATATATAAAGTGTTACATGCAAAAGCAATTAATTCTAATGTATGCAGTGAGGGGAAAATAAAATACCTCCATGTGTGGACAGACAGAACTAGAGAGGTCTCTTGGAAATATTTCAAATCTAAAAGATTTTATCTCCACGAAGACTTATTTCATCCTTCATTGTCCTTTGATTCCCTCCCTCCCAAGAAGAAATTTTGGGGGAAATGAACAAATCAGATAATTAGTAAGAGTTGGGAGGATTAAACATGCCAATACCCCAAAGCAAGAGGAGCTTTCTCTTTCTTTCTTATCTTTCAAGCAGGGAGAAGGTCTTAAAGCAAAGTCTCTATATCTGAGCTCTCTGAAATCTTGCTGTGGGCTCGAAAGATTCATATTGCTGACCCATATACAGATACTTGTTCTGTATTTTGGAGTTTTCAACTTCTCCCTGAGATTCGTCCTCTCAGTAAAGCAAACAACAAATCCTTTTTTTTTTTTTTTTAGTATTTGGTTATTTAAGGTATAGTGGTGTCTCCATTTGAATTATTTGTTACAGATGATTGGTCCTGTCTTCAGAGGCTCTAGTTCATGAAGTAGGAGTGGAAGATATTTAGAAAATTTCAGTTGGAATATTTGCTACAATCATGTAACTATTTTGACTGTATAGTATGTGAATACGTTTAACAAATGTGTCCTGATGGTGCTGGACTATCAGATCTCTAAATAAAATAACAAACATTTCTTCTCAACTAAGCACAACAGTGTATGTGACAAGGGTAACATATTTTACTGTCTTTTTCCAAGAAGATTAAAATGAATGTTTGTTTTATGTGGTTGTTCTCACACACTGCAGTAGTGTTGCACTCACTTGCCTAACAGGCTGTAAGGAAGATGACATTTCCAAAATCTTAAGTAGAAACAATAATCTTTGGGTTACGTGAAACTTTATGTATGGTTCTCTGAAAACTTAGAAGATTGTTGGGAAGATCTCAAGGAGTTCATGTATTTAGGAACAAGAATGGTTCGGCATCTTTTGGGGGCTCCAGCACCATTGGTGCTGGTTGTGTGCATCTGCTAATCTTACGGCAATTCCATCCCCCCAAATATGTCTTTAGTAAGTACTACATATGTCCTGTAGTGTTCTCAAAAGTTAATTTCAACACCCACGACTGAGACTATGCAATCAAAGAAAAATACAGTAAGAAGTTTTTAAGAGGAGGAAGGGACTACATTAAAACTCAGCTTCTGCCAAGTCTAAGAAAATGGGCTTTGTTTCATGAAAATTTGTGATCTTAATGAATAGCGGAGCACATATTTACCAGCTGAATGTCTACTAAATATAGCTTTTCCTTGAGGAGTTTCTCAGATAGCGGATCTCTAGATAAATGAACAACCTGCTTCTGCCCTGAAGATGACTTTACCTTTAAAATTCATATCTGCTAATGGCGCTCCTGGCTATGCCAGGCCAGGCCAGGCTGAATGAAAGCTCCCTCTGAGATGGCTCGCAGACCTTAAGCTTCTCTTTGCAGCAAATTTTATCTCTAGCCATGCTGAGCCAGGAATAGCTGTAGAATTGGAAAGAGAGGCCTTAGGATTTGAAATTTCAAATGTTTTGTCCCTTTGTCCCCAAAAGTCACCAGGTCTGGTATTCAAGTTCAGAGCAAACTTTTGTAATGATTCCTGAGATTCTACTAGTGTCCCTCTCTCTTGAGCTCCCTAGTTGCCTGATTCCTTATGCACATCAATGCAGTCTTTTATTGCTGTTTAATAATAAATGATGTTTTGTTTGCCTACCTGACACTTTTATTAACTTCACTTTTGCGTATATGAACACGTTTCTTGAGGCACGATCCCCCCCCCCCAAAAAAAAAAAAAAAAAAAAAAGAGAGAGAAAGAAAAAGTGCAGCTTTATTTGAAGAGAATTTGTCCCTAATCTGTTGCAGCTGTAGGGGACTGCTCGGCCAATTAAAGAGAACAGGCTTTGGCTCCTTCCCAAATGAGGTGACCACATGTTACACTTGGATTGGTCACCTCAGGGGAGCAGTGGGTCATAGGGGCATCTGGTTGTCATTTCCTTTCAGAACAGCGTGAGGCAGGAGTTGTGCAGCAAAGAGAAAAAAATTGTAAGTTTTCTTTATCTCATGTCTTGTCCTGCAGCACCAAAAGGTCCAGTAACATCTAGTCAGAATAAAAGAGTTTCCTACAGCATGATGCAGTCTAGGATTTGGGAATGAGAACAATGTTTGATTTGCTTAGTTTTTAAGGTGTCATTTTAAAGTGCCACTTCTGTCTCTGCTATGATAGTGTAAATCTGAAGGTTCTATTAATGTAAAGAAATTATGGTAGATTTGTACTGGCTTAACTAATTTCAGAATTTCTCTCAAAGAGAAAATGTTCCCCCTCTACAAGGTAACAGTCCACTTCTTCTGTAGGCAAGCTAAAAGGCTGAGAGCCTTCACTATTTAATGGGGTTTTAATATAAAGGTAAGAAGACATTTTAATCTCCAGTGTCTCAAATGAGTGACGTAATCTTATGCTTAGCAAAGAACGTATGAAGGAGTAATTTAACTAGTTCTCTGTAGCTTGATTGGCTTGCAACCTATGCATACACCTAGGTCTAAAGGAAATACAGGCTGCCAAAGCCATCACAATGAGGTTGTCTTCAAAAAATCAGAAACATCTGGTTTCAACTAAACTCAGGGAGTAATAAACTAATACTCATCATGAAGGGGGAAACGCTTCAATGAACTAGCCAGGTCAGTGAACTCATTTTCCTCTGAATGTGTCTGGCCCCCAATTTTCAAACTGTTATGGTTATTGTAGACTTGTTATTTAGTTTAGTTAATGAGGTAACATCAGTGATGAAAAGGTTTTCTTGTTGTGAAACATATGTCTTTCTTCTCAATACAAAGAATTTTGAAAGTAATGTTTCCATTCCAGGATACTGAGCATCACAGTAGCTAAGGATTCATGAATGAGTTTCTGCATGGCAGCTGATTTGATAAATGTGTTTTCTTAGCCAGGGTGAGTGAGGCTGTTGGTGCTAAAGGGGCTGTGAGGCCCATTTCAAAATTGTTTGCGAGAAGGAGGTGCACATGGAACAGCTGATGAACCATGGTAACCTTTTTGTACGCCCTGTATGGCTGAGATCAGGATCTGAGGCTAAAAAAGAAGCAACAAGCTTGTTCTCCACATGGTGAAATGCACCAGATTATCCCATGGTTTTGGGGCATATTCTAGTATCGGACCTTGCAAGCCAGCTTCTACCGCTGGGGTGACAGTTGGCAGTCCTGAGAAGCTGGACTTTCAAAAGTGAGAGAAATGTTAAGTCATGGGTGAGTATGCATTATTTTCAAAGCAAGGACTCTTAAATTTCTTCATAGTGAGAGAAGAAAGACCACGTTTTCTTTTCTTTCTGGCTTTACTTACTCTCCTCTTGTCTTCCCCCCGACATGATTTTGCTTTATTTTTCTGGGGTCTGTTCTCATCTGAAGCCTGCCATCTCCATTGTGAAGTGGGGCTTCTTCAAATTTGGTTTAGGTTCAACATCCATCCTACTCTGTTGTTATGTAATCTAGTTTTGACACATAGACTTAATTTTCCAAACTATGCTGTATATGACATATTTGTCTGAAGAAGCCTATGATTTTAATTTTCGAATCCGTACATAACCAATTTGCTTGGATAGGAGCTGTTCTTTTTCTTTATAACTCACTCTAAATGTGATGGAACACCTGTACAGCAAAATCAAGAGTCATATCCATTCACTAGTTAATTCTTATTTAGTAAGCGGCTCTTAATGTAGAAGGAGGATGGGGAGAAAATATAGCTGTAGCTTTTGTCAATAACTTTTGTTCTTTCCTCTGGACTCCAAATCTGTTAACCCAGTGGCTATTAGTAAAATAACTGCTGCTTTATACAATCTTACTAGGACGGTTATTAAGAAGATCTAGAGAGCTAAGTTTTCTGTTTGTGGTGGTGGTGTGTTTTTTCTTAATGTGATGGCCTTTTTGCTCAAAACTGAAGCTGTGAGAATCTCAGAGGCTTTCCTTTAAAGGTGTTCAGATTTTAAGACATGTTAAGAGCGAGAAGTTCAGTCTCTGACTAGGTTTCAAACAGATCCAACACAAAACTCAATCAAACCTCTGCAGGCCTATTCACTCAGCAAAGTCATGACTGAATAGCAAATTCTGCTGTTTTACAAAGTTACACAGCAGCTTAATCTGAGACTTTCATCCTAACCTGCAGAAGCAGGTGGTGAACTTTACCAAACACCTTGGTCAGCCACTAAAGAAATACAACATCTAGCAAACCTTAAGTGTTTTTGTGCTTTGATAAGGATGATCACAGTCATTACAAGAGTGAGATGGTTCTCGGTGAGACAGTCACTGGACCAGCTCTGCGTTCAGTGCCCATGAGCATAACCCTTGATTGCTGGAATGTAGCCAATGGTTACTGTCAGCATTGCCATGGCTGCTGTGTTTTGTGGATGTACAATTATACAATTGTATAAATACACTAGAAGGCTTTCCCTTGAGAGGTGATCATCTATTTTGATTTATGACCAGCAGATAAGCCTTACTGAAAGGGGAGAGAACAAGGATAATGACAGTGGCTGACAGTTTAAAACTTTACTGCAATGTTTTCAACCAATTTTGCATCCCTAATTTTTCTTTATGACATGGGCTCATGTATATAAAATTTAAGTTTACAGACAACAAGTGTTCTGGGGACTGTCAATAGAAAACTGTCCTGAAGCAGGACATAGGGTGTGTCCACTTTATTCAGTGGTGTGGTATAAGGATGGCAGGACCAGGACCATATTTGATTGCCAATGATTTGTTCTGGTTCCAGGACCATTCATATGCATCATGTCTTTAACAGCAGTGGAGTTCCTGCCAGTGGCTAGTCCTAAGCACGTACCATGCGCACACACAGAGCTGACTACAGGTCAACCACGGGTCCGCATTGCAAGTAGAGTTCTCCAAATGGTGCCCTTGTATGTGACTTCAACTTTGGTTCTAACAGGAAGGGAACTGATTTAAGTTCACCACTGGCATGCTTGGATGCAGACTGTGTGACCATCAGGTATAGACAACAGGCAAATTTTCGCCTAGAAAGAACCCCTCCTATCCACCAAATCACTAGCAGAGTCATACCCCTAGCTGCTTCTAAGGAGTATCAGCAGGTCAGTGTTGAAAATGGTTCAGGAGACTTTGAAGATTAGGATGGAAACTTTGAAGCTGACCATGAATCATTACACCAGCTGCTTACTGTAACTTGGATGAAGAACATATAGCTTCACTTACCAATAATCAGGATAACTGCTATATTTTTAGTCAAATGGGACACTTTTCAAAAATCCAACAGATACCCTCAAGTATACTGTGTTGCAATAATCAGACTGAGAAGTCAACACACTTGCCAAGACTTTGTCCTTTTATAGTCTGTAGCGCTGTCCACAGTTCCGCTAGTAGTGGCCTTACATAATGAAATAATTATCTCCTCTGATATATATTTAATTCTCCAATTACTGCAGTTTGTTAGCGAGGTAAGAGCCCATTTTAGAAATGTGGTTAAATATACTTAGTAAAGTTTTCTTCTAGTTTTGGAGCTGAAACAGACCATGAGAATGCAGTATATAGGTGCCATGCTTTTTGACATCTTAAGAAGAAACCTCTCTCAATATTAATTTGACTCTAGAAAATGTGGATGACTTCCATGGAATTCTGCTTGTTTACCTCCTCAGTGGATTTGGCCCTAGGTATGTAATCAAAGATGGTAATTGTGCACCACATAGTCTGGTATAATTTCATCTGTAACTTATCTATGCGTCCTTTGAAGTTGATTGACATGGCTGAGGAGCTACTAAACTGTACCTAGTCAGTTTGGCAGTATAATCTTGATTAAAACCAAGATGGGATTTCACATAGAACTCTGGAAAAGGAGTTCATAAATTCTGTTTAATTTCATAAAAGGGGGCGGGGGGGGGGAAGAACTCCTAAAGCTCCTGAGTGACTTTTGGAAGAGATCACAAACTCAACATAGGCATTTTATTTTATTTTTTTCATGCACATGCTTTTGATCTAGAGAGAGGATGGAAGTTAGCCCTGGTATTTTAAAAACATAGTAGTTTATGAATGCGCTATTTGTCTAGAATGGATGGTATAATAAAAACAAGTGACAAAATACTGATCCTTGGCAGATCAGATTCACATTTTTCTTGCATAGCCTACAATTTTCCTACTGTATTTTGTGGTTAGCAATGCCAGTTCCAATGAATTCTCAAATTAGAAAATGAGAAAGGACTGGAGCTAAAACTGAATTCTTTCTGCTTTAAGGTATGGACTTTTGAATCTTTAAATGTTAGGATGATTTATAGATGCCTTTAATCCATTCACATTTTACAAATATTGATAAAATAAATGGCAGGTAATAAATAATTGTAGGGCATGTGTTTTAATTTTCCAAATACTGCATTTGTTATATCTTGAAAGCCACTCCTGAAATCCAGATAGCTGGTCTTAGTCTCTTAACAGGTTAATATCAGAACTGAAGATAAACAAACTATGGCCTTTTAGCCAGTAAAGTTTGACTGACATCATGTTAAACTAACAGACTTCTATCCTAAGAAAACATAAAGGCAGCTTTTTCCAAGGTAGAAGGAAAACTGCAGGTTTTTTTGGCTAAGGTCGTATTCATCTCCCCTTCCATCCCCTCTGAAAACCTGATTTGTAACATCTTCCAGAAGCACACAGAAATGGCATTTTAGTTTTGCATTATTAAAGAACTGCATAGTTTGACTCAGATTAAATATAAACACTAGTAAACGTGACTGAAAGAAGTAAGAATATTTGAAGCCACTGGAGTGAAGAAAATTTGCATGGGGAGGAAACATAGTATTTATCTGCATAGATTAATCATAGAGAACAGTTGACGCACCTTTTTCTTGCCTCAGATCAGGTGAGTGTTATATCATCCAAACTGAAGTGTCTGTTACCAGTCTTTGTTAGTCAGCATCTGACAGGTTTAGTTCTTCAGGTCTTTATCCCATAGTCATTTATGTGCATGAGTTTAATTTTTTGCATGTAAAGAATTCTATTGAAAATGATTATACTTTTTTGTAAAATTGCCACAGATATATTTATAGGATGGTAATCTCTCATGCCTAATAAAATATTTCAATTTAGCTATGTGGAAAACTTACATAGAATAAAATAAATCATTATGAAAAAGTTACAATATCTCTATAGATTTTGTGAACCATTGTATGGAATCTATTAGAGAATTATGTACATGTTAGAGACTTCTACAACTTGTAGGAAAACAGAGGAAAAGATATTACTGCTGCAATAGCTCTATAAGTTTAGGAAAATTTCTGCATAAAGTAGGAATCAGGTGTCTATTTTTAATAATTTCTCTTGGATGCAAACTATTGCACGAGGCTAAAACAATGGTTCCATCAGTATGTGGGGAAAATACAGTTTTGGGTTCAGTAGATCACATCTCCCTAAGTTAAAATGCCTGATCCATTACTTCCAGAGGTAATCATGACTTAACTGTGAATTTCTAGGCTAGTGCCTGACTCTGTAATGGACTGAACTGGGATCTGAACAATGGCAAGTACTGAAGAGGAGAGCTTGTTCCACTGGCATTTGTTCAGGTCCATCTCCAATGTCTAAGAAGCTTTAAGACAGAAAAGCAGATATGTAGGACATGCATTCTGTTTTTCAGGCACTAAATACATAAAAACATGTAAACCAAAAACATAAATACAAAACCCCCCAAATCCCAAATGAAGATACCATGAGACTATGTTGGCAAAATTGTTAGGTAGTCTAGTAAAAAGAAATTGTTTCAGTGATCCAGAGTGCTTTGGTCCTCTTCCTAAAGAAAAGAATTCTATCTTGTATTAATATTATTGATTGAATAAATAATGTTGTGATATTTTATCCCATAAAACTACAAATTGTGATGGAAGTCTCCCTGCAATATGGCTGAAAGCTCATTCAGTTCAAATATGTATCTTAAGCTTGTTTAAGTAGATGAACAAATGAGAAATCTGTAACTGGTGTAATATTTATAGTTTGTTTGCACAAGAGCTCTAGTGAGCATGCACTGTTTGTTTGGACAAGTGCTACTGGATTTCAGAGCTGGCCTGCAGGTCAGGATCAACACTTTGCAAGCATTGATGGAAAATGTTTCAGGAATTTTCTACCCAGGACTGCAAATCAGGTTTTCCTATATTTGTCTGAGAGCTGATAGACTCAACCCAACAAAACAAAGATGTCACAGTTGTTCGTGTTTTGTTTTTGCGATATAATGGCAATAACTTCCCAGCATATTTATTACTCTTTGCTCAAAGTAGGGTGCATCCATTTTTTCCTACAACAGATATGAAGATGAATAAATAAATAGCCCTAAGCTCACAAATTAATAGGATCAGTAAGGGCATCTCAGTCTTTTTGAGTATCATTTTCTCTAGCTGTAAAATGGAACAGTGGTTTTGACCATGGATAAGAGAGCAATGCTGATATTGAAGATGTCTGTAGTGAGTTGTACATAGTTATGGGGGTTTTGTCTTTGTTTTATGAATTTGAAAAACTAAGATGTAAAGAGAGACCTCGAGAGTATTTAAAGAATAGTGGAACTGTATGCCATTCTCCTTGTAGGAGTCAGGCCTGAGACTTCCCTTTTTTGATACTTATATTCATAATGTTTGTGACAGGCAACATGGAGAGCAATCATGGGCTGAAGAATTATTTAGCTGAAAGATGCATGAACAACATTGGAAGTAATGCAGAAAAATGTAGACTTTTAGAAAGATCTGGAAGCCACCCATAAAGATATTTGAAATTAGTTTAGAGAGTGATATCTGAGATTATACTGTAGGAAATAATTCAGTAAAAACAAGAAGTTGGGCCTCATGACTTAGAGGATGGCTTTCAGTCCTTCCTGGCTTTTAAGTGCAGGACACAGGCCTTGCATTATTTCAGCAAGAAGTGGATGTGCACACCTGTAAAGTATGATAGTTATGTATCTTGTTAGACTAAAATGTGGGAAACTTGTCTCAAGTTGTTTTTTTTTTCTTTAACCACAAAGTTTCTTTCTGGCCTTCAAGCATTCAGAGCACATTTCTGGAGATATTTTAAGGTAACAGACACCTAAGACAGACAAGCAAAAAACCTAAAATAGAGGCACAGTCAGTAAGATTTAGTTTTCTAGTCATATTTTGTTGTAATTATATTCAAGTTGTACTTTAATTACACAAGTAATCTCTGATCTTGTAAATTCAGATTATTTCCAGAAATGGGTAAGGTGCTTCTTTATTATGTAGAACCTGAATCTCACAAAATTGTAGACATTCTGAAATGTACAGAAGCACAAAATCAAGAGAATGAGGTAGAACAGAAAACCCCCCCGTTTTTTCCTACTAAAAAGCTTAGGAGGCTGGGTATGTATTTTGTATGAACTCCACAATTTGTTCAGTGACATAAATAGCAAAGTCCATACTTAAAATCTACCAGAGAAAGATACTTTTACTGATTCTGTGTTTTTCTGAAAACTCTGAGTATCTAGAACCACATATTTAATTTCGGTATATTTTAGTTTCAGTAATTCTTTTTTGGTGGGCATGTTCTCCCCTTAAGATGATGTTTTCCTCTTTTTCACATACTCCCTCTTATTTCCTGTGGGAGGAAGGAGCAGGAAGACACCTAATCACCTGTGTAGAAAGACCCACTTTAACTTCAATAGAGCCTGTAAAAGCCTTTATGGAAGGCTAACTTGTTTCTCCATAGTGATAGTACAAATTGCAAGGTCTTGAAGCCTTGCATTCATCACACCTTGGAACTAACTGGAAGGGAAAATAATTGGATGCAAATTTGTTTTGAGTTTCTCTGAAGGTTCTTCCACTCTCTGGGCATCTCTGTGATGGAGCAAGAAAGGCAGTTTAGAATTGCAGCTATAGTCACAATCTTGCTAGCATAAGCCATTTTACCACCTCTTCTAATTCATTTCTGTTTGCACAGTAGAAATACTGGATTATGTGTCCTCTTGTAAGCAAGGCTATCCCTGACTGATCATCCTCCAGCCTGCCTTTCTCTGAAACTCCTTATGACAGAAACTTGCCAAGTTCCCTGCTTGTGTCTCATTACCCTTGCCATCAGAAAGTTGGTTCTGCTTTTCTTTTCCCTAAAGTTGAATCTTTTTCTACATCTTAAGCCCTTTGTACTTCAGCACAAAGACAGGTTGTTCATATCCCTTCCACCAGGCTTCTACATACTTGATGCCTTATATTCATTGTCATTCTTCTTAGGCAAAGCAAGCCAGTTTGCTCAATCCATACTCAAATATTTTTCTGTGTTCTATAACTCTACTTTCTGTTATGCACCCACTGAACTTGTATATAAATCATACACTGTCATCTTGGGGAGGCAGGCAGAAAAAACACCTTTGCAAAACTCAAGTCTTTAATTAATGAACAGAAACAGCCCTTCCACCACTTATGGATTTTACTGGGGTAATCTAATCATCCTTGAGATGCAGTGTAGTACAGATCAATTACAAACCAGTTAATAAGCACATCTCATGTGATCTAATTGTAATTTACACCCATGCACACCCCTTTCAAAATTGGGTTATTAAGGCTTAGAAAGTGCAATGCCTGTGTGGAACAAGATGCATCCCCTCTTTAAGCCCAAGAGTCACTTGCTCTCTCACAGTGCAACATTTGATCACGCATTGTGAGGATTTGCTACAGTTTGTTTTATTTGGAAAGGATAACCCAGATGTGACAAATAGAAAAGTGTTTCAGGAGAGAGTTAGTTTTTCAGGAGAAGCACTGTTTCCCAACTCCATCCTAGAAAGGAGTAAGTAAGAACTTGCTAATTGGAGAAGGTCAGACAGCAGTGGGTTTGTGGGCAGAGCAGGTGTTAATGTGACTGGTAGGGATTACAGACACATTATGTGAAACTAGCAGTTGACTGCCAGGTGTTCAAGATGCACAGAGGGCTAGACCAAAAGGGTAACTGGGGTGAGTGAGAAACGAGAGAGAGCTTCTAGGAGCCCTTTAAAGCACTGGTATAGATAGGTCTTTTTAGCATTTTATTCTAGAGGAAAGGTTTTTGTGCAAGAGGGAAGGACAAGCTAGTAGAGAAATAAGGTAGCTGTGTTTTTACAGATTATTTTTCAAGTATAACTTCAAGCTTATGTGTTACATTTGAACATTGCCTACTGTTGTGTGCTCTGTTAATACTAAGCAAACGCCTTTATATCGGTGTAAATGAACAAGAATTGCACTTTCTGGTATTAGTGAAATATCCTTGAAGAAGCGTAGAAGTTGTCTTCTGCTGCGTAAAGGTCAGATTCTTTCCACTTTAGGCTGCCTTCTGAGCAAATCCTTGCTATTAGCTCCAGTTTAGTGTGGAGATTGGTGGGAACACTTTGTTATTCTCAAGTACAGGCACTGAAGAGTAATTCAGTCATTACATATTTTAATACAAATTACAGCTTCCTGAGGAGCGACTATAAATAAGACTGTGATGCTGTGTGTGCAGCAGGCAGCTGAGTGTTGTGCTGCGGCAGAGCAGGCCTGTGATTGGGAACCAGCTGCTCCAAACCTCGAGCCTGACTCTGGTCTTCCCTTCATGTGCATGCTTGAGTGATTGCCTACCTCAGTGACTTGTAATTAATTAGTTAGTGATTGGGAACATGCTGAAGATATAAAAGAACTACAGAAAGTCTTTAAGGACATATGTCCTTGTTCTACTTCCTTCTCATCAGGTAGGGGTGATGTGACCTGCTGAAACATATCCAGGTGGGGACATGTTTCACAGCAAAGGGGTGTTAATATTTGGTTGATCTTTCTAGTCTCTTGTCAAGTAAAGTGTGAATGTGGATGTTACAGCCTTCAGTATTATACCCTGATGAAGCTATGTCTTTTTATACATCTGGTAAGTAGTTAATGTCCACATGTTTAAAGCCTCAGACATCAGCTAAGGTTTTATGTTGGTCTTAGCTATTAGCATTGGTGCACAGATGGAGACATTTCCTCTTATATAATCTTTATTAACAACATGAATGCTACCAAGTGTAGACACACGTGGCATGGTAAAAATAGGATGAAAATATACTGCTTCTACAGTAGCAAGAAACAAAATAAACTGTACATACTTATGGTTTTTAAATGAATGACTGTGTATGCAAGCGAAAGGACCAATACAATCACCCACTGATCACATGTGTGTATTTCTAGTGCATATTGTAAGTCTCGGAACAAATGTAGACACTCATGTACTCAAAGGATGAGGTTACCTTACCGAACATCTCTATAACAGGGCTGTTCCTTACATTTCTAGTGGTTGTCAAAGCATTTAGAGAAACATGAATGCTTTAATTATAGCATATTTTAGCAAATAAGAATTTATTTTAGTATTATAACATTAATATTCCTTGGTAGGCTATTAATAGCTTGACTGCTGAATGATTAAAACACAGTTCTGAAAACGGGAGTTGTATGGAGAAATGAATGTGGCTTCCATCTTACCTTTGGACAAACAGGCCATAGCCGTTTCAAAACGAAGCATAATGCAGAGACATCTGGTGGCTGAATATCCTAAACATAAGTAAATATCCTAATGGATAATGTACCTGTGTGGCTAGTGGGTAAAAGCTAAGTAACGCGCTGTCCAGCAACTGCTTCGGACTTGGTTATCCTGTGTGATATCTGGTGTGAATTTTGGAGCAGAAGACCTTCTTGGGTGTTTAGGCTCAGCTTTGGGAGTAATGCGCTTGGCACTGTGCGTTCAAGTCTTGCTGAGGGGTCCAGAGACAGGACAGCTTGATAAAGGCGTCTTGCTAGCTCTTTGCGTCTGCTTTAATACAAACAGACACGCACAACCTGGGAATGGCATCCCCCAAAGCACTGTGATCAGGGTATCAAGTTGCAGCTGCTAAAAGCATTTTTGCCTCAAAGAGAAAGAGCGAGCTGCAGGTGTTGCCTGTATCTCTGGCTTGCAATGTCTGCAGTGCAGGTGTGAGCTGAGGGCAGTCATTCTGTTCCAGCGCAGCAGCCTTCATGGGATGTACCTCTTCTTCCCTACTGCTATTTCCATTATGGATGTGTAGCTTTGATTGCATGCTTTCAATCTCCAGTGTTTAACTATTGAAATTTCTTGTTCCTCTGGGATATGCATTATGGATCTAATAAGAAACCTAAGATTTTTATCTTGAAATGTGAGTAAAGGCTCGGGGAGAGGAGGGCTGTGTGCAATGTGGCTTTGCTGGTGGCATGGAGCTACTAGGACAGAAGACTTCCCTGTTGTTAGCAGTTTACAATATTGTATTACACGCTTACTTCACTTCTCTGGAAGAAAAGTGATGTTAAATTGTCATAATATATCGAATCTTTTTTGTATTAGAAAAGTAATTTTTATTTTCTATTCTTGTTACCCATTACAGTTTTCTTTAAAACTAGTCTAAACCTGGGCCATCAAGACTAATCAAACCATCTTTATTTATACAGTACAATCTGCTCTCTTTGAAAACATAGGTGCCATCTGCCTATTTGCCAAAGCATGGGAGCAGCACTGCTTTTTTGGAAATGCTGCCCTGTTATGGCTTCATTGTGTTTTAGCTTGCAATAGAGTTGCCTTTCTAAGCAATGAAGCATTGACAGTACAACAGGAACACCTCGGAACGAAGCTTTCAGTTCCAATTTGTGTGTTTGCATTGCTGTCTTCTCCTCCTTCCCCAGGGAACACCTTAGAACAACATTTTAAATCCTTGTAAAATGAGTGTGTCCCAGAAAACCTGCCCTGCTTTTCTGGGCACTAGATCCTTTGTGAGGAAGGGAATTAAGATGTTTTAACCTTGGGAGGATGTCAGATGTGATCTTTGTGTCCATTCTTGACCTTTCTGATGATTTCTGCAAGTATAGGTATGAACAAAATGAAATATACTGCTGTGCAGTAAGATTTTAAGAAAATCCAGAAATCCATCTAACACAGGCACATAAATTTAGCATGAATGTGAATCGTTCTTGCTTGAAACTTGTTAAGGAAATGAAATGGTGCATTTTTCCTTTAGTCTAACAGAGTATATGTTAAGGATATCAGCGTCTCTCTCTCTCTCTCTCTCTCTCTCTCTCTCTCTCTCTCTCTCTCTCTCTCTCTCTCTCTCTCTCTCTCTTCCCCCCTCCTCTCTTTTTGGGAGGGAGGAAGGGATACTTGGCTCATCAGTTCCTGGGTGCATAGGAGTACTACTATACTAGTCTAGGACGCTTATAAGAAAATAATTCTTAAACACTGCAGTGTCCAAAATCTTGAATTCAAAGTTTACAATATAACCAAGCTTAGTATACCAAATATTTATACAGTTTACAATACAGACTTATCCCAGATCCAAAACCTGTGGATTCAGAGAAAATGTAAACTTAGTTTTCAGACCTCTTCATCTTTGGCTCCTTTTCTTCGTACACAGTAGTACTCCTGTGGGTTTTTGATTTCTTTTGTTTTTCCTGTTGAATCTTACCCAAGATGCTTGAACCTCTTAATGAGTTATAAAATACAGGCCCTTTCATTCAAACAAGTTCTATTTTGTAGGGTTATGAATTCCTATCAGAGCAGATCTTGATTCATTTAAAAATGAAACTTCTTTTAAAATCAAATTATTTTAATAAAGCGCTACACCATCAAGATTTTTTTTAAATGACTGAAAACTAGAATTCTAGATTTCTTTTTTCAAATGAAAATTTGACTAAATACCTTATAATAATTTTCCTTCCAGCCAAAAATATTTAATATTTTCTGCTTGGTTCTGTTATTTTAAAATTAATTCTAATGTCATTCTCATCAGTTGCTTTGATTTTTTTTTTTTATTCTTGTGATATTAGTCCTGTGTCAGTCTTCATATTGTCTGTAAGATAGAATATTTCTTTATAAATTTTGCATGCTTCCCTTCATTAATAATACAGATTTAGTTCTATTTGTAGATGAAGTAGTACCCTTTCTCATACAGACAACAGAAGGAAACCTGAAGTAGATTAGTGATGTGATCACAGTACTACTTCAAGCACAATTACCTTGTCTTAAACTGTTGATAAGCTCATGAGTGCTGATTCTTCTCTAGCAATAGATGTGCACTCCTTCAAGAGGAATTAGAAAGAAATTAAAGGAATGTGTGTGAAAATGCATTCTTGTATGTCTTTGCATGCCTTCCTACCTTGGGTGGAGGCACGTGGAAATAACAGGTTGAAAAAAGAGTTTTTTTTAGAAATGTGTTACCACAGTTTCAACTTCTTGTGGTTGTGGTAATTCAGCCTCTGTTATGGACATGTCATCACAGTTATTTCTGGCAGCTCTTTAACAAGTCAAGACCAACTCTTCTTGAAGCTTGAGATGGGAGAGATCAAATCAGTTTATCAGATTTTTTCACTGTATTTTTGGTTTCTCTGCTTAGATGTATTCTAGGCAAGATTGATGTCAATCAGTACATCCACCAGACTTTCTCCTGGAAGTCAGTTTTCAAGCAACTCTTTACATGGCCAAAAATTGAATTTACTAAAATGTAAGTTTTAAACATCCGTCAGAGTAGATGGGTGAAAACTTAACTGTGGACTTTTATGTGAAGTTATCATGTGTTGAATAATGTGTATTTTAACCTTGATTCAGTGTTTATATTGTAGAATGACTAACACTAACAATATAGGTCTGTTTGGATTTTTTTGTTACAACTTTGATTGTGCTTATACAAGTAAATAGAAATTCTAATAGATTAATTTCTCATTTTGCTCTCTAATAATATGAAGAGTTCAAACACAGTTTAAAAATGCTAGCTGAGCTACTAAAATGTGAGACAGTCTCTTGGTGTAAGGGTATGTCTCTTGGAATCTCCCCAACAGCGGTCTTATCCAAGGGGTCAGTAACCTTCCAACAACTGTGTGTCATGCTGTATTTTTCTTTCCTAAGTTAGAAATCAATCATCCTAGTAGAAACTTGCCAGGAGCTGCTAGGTGTTGCCTTTCTAAAGGGCGAAAAGCTGATGATCAGTTGTTATGCAAGGCAGGAGGTCTGCAGTCGTGCAAAATTTGGGACTTAGTGGGTGTGAGAATTTGAAGACTCCTGCCTCTATCACTGTTACTGCATGAGGTACCTGGCCTCTAGCTGGCCTTGGTCTGTAGTAAACTGATGGTTATTAGACTGTATAGCTCAAGCTTTGATTTCAGACCTGGTCTGTGTTTGCCACTTTAAAAGACTGCCCGAACCCCGCTGGCGGGTGCCCCCAGGCGCTTGTGCCAGGGCTTATAACTAGAGGTGCCAAGGGGGAGTTCTTTCTCATGCAGTGTTGGTATTTCGGGCTGTAAGCTGACCATTACGAAGACTATTGTCAAAGAAGGATTCAAAGAGTTTGAGCAGCATTTTCGTTGCATGATCTGAATTGTAACATGCAGGTATTGTGACTACTTGGGCAGATTTCTGCTGTGGGATTGTTGTGTGCTGCTTTTTACATGTTCCCAAAATGTTTCATTCAATTACCTGCTCATTTTCAGCATAAATACCCTCCTTTGACTCAAAGTGATTCCACATGAAAGCCTCCATCAGAAAAAACTATTGTTTGACACCCCCCCCCCCCCAAATTAAGTTTTTTAAATTCGTAAGTCTAAGTGGAGGTACCCGCAGTCTTGTATGAGAGAAGACAGTATAGTCACTGTTCTGTGCTATTCTTCTCATCATTGCAAGATTTGAACCTAGAGATCCTGTCTTTTGGCAGTGGATAGGGTTTCTTGAGAGGAAGGCATGGGGATCACTGAGAAGAACCTCTATCTGATATCACTTACAAAGAAACACTGCAAGGCTCTTGTCATATCAGGAGAGTTCACTTCTGAGAGCGAAAGTCTGCCTATGCAGAGCTTATGGCAAAATCAGGATGAGGTGCAGAACCTGAATACTGCAGTTTTGTTGGTCCCCCTGCCCCCCTCAAAACCTTTATCTTCCTCCCCTCTCCATCAAGGGTACTGCCTTTGGAGCTGATGGAAAACTGAATAGTCTAAGAAATTCTAATAACTCTGGAAAAAGTTTGTGAATAAAAGCAATAGGGAGCACTGGATGTGAAAAAGGTGACTTTTGAAACCCACTGAAATAACTCTCCCTCTTTTTCCTTTTATCTCTTTAATAGTTTTATCAAACAGAGGAGTAGCAACATCTGGAGGTCCTCTGATAACAAGTGCTGTTGAGTCTCTTCAGTCTCTGTACCACAAGAAATCTGCTGAAGCTTTTTGTAAAGGGAAAGTCTTTGGACCTGGTATCCTATCTAATTACCTAAGAGGAAAGAAAGAGCTTGACATGTAAAGCAGCTAAAATTAAATGTGCTTGTAATGTAGATACAATTATCTCTATCCAACAATTTGAAAAGGTTCAGGGGCCTGATCCAAAGCCTATTATGTGTAACAGGAATCTTTAATGGGCTATGGATTATGCCTTGAAAGATTAGACCTACCTTAGTCTGTCCATTCCCGATTTCTTTCAATTTCCAGATTTGGAAAACTTAAGACTTGCATCTGCCTTTTGAAGTAAGAGTGAATTCCTTTATAATAAAAACACTAGAGAGAACCATAAAGATATAGCTGAATTAAGAGGTTGTATTGAATAAGAGTGTTGTATTCATAAAGTTATTTTCAGTAACTGGAATATAGGTGGTCAACCTCTGGCATGCCAAAAAAAAAAAGTCTCCTTAGTGCCACCATATTCTTGCGTTGTAGAGGGAAGACTGGGCAGTAAGTGAAGGCATTTGTTGTTGATTTTACATCTAATTGCTATCTTTGTAGGAGATAGTTTTCTCTTTGGATTTATTTACTTATTTATTTTAATTTTCTAGAGTCAGGCTTGGCCCAACAGTTTTGACTGTGGTCTCATGCTTTCAGTCTGGTATATTCTTTTTTTGTTGAGAAAACTCTTTGTGGCTTTAATGGCTTTGGAATGACTTTATCTCTTGCTGAATTATAGCATTATTTGAAGTCGGAACATGTCTGTCTCTGCAGTACTCCAATGTTTGAATGGAAGGCTGTGAAGTAACACTGATATACAAACTGATTATACTGGGAGCATTTCTACTGTAGATGATTTAATTGAACAGGAGATGTAACCTCATCTTCCCAAGTATGAAAGACTGATTTGCATTATTTTGAAATGCAGCCTTCTGTCTGTTTCAGGTGGTATCCTTTGACTAACACTGTGTGACTTTTTGATTCTCCTTCTCCATTTCATGTGAGAAAGTTGTTATACTAACAGGTTTGCAAAGGAACCCTGCCAGAGTCCTGTGAGTCAACATAAACCACAGGACTAGGGGCACAGAAGGTTCATTCACATTGTTTACGATAGAGGAATTATAATTGTGAGGAGAAGAGTGAATATTCTAGATTAAGTGACTGTTTAGCATGAACCAAAAGCACAGAGGTCAGACAGAACAATCATAATTGTTTTAGTAGAGTTGCACAGATTCCTAGCTGTACCTGTCTTCATATTGCTTGGCTACCATCCTTGCCGTTTCCCTCAAATTATATACCCTTTTAAAAAAAAAAAGAGAAAAAAGAAAGCGCTTCTGTTGTCAACAGTGAGCGAGTGCTCACTGGTAATGGTACTTCTTTGACTGGAACTTCCTGTTACTAAAATAAACATCGGATCTGTTCTGTCCCAGTAGGTTCTGCTTGTGGAGACACTAAGACTTTTGAGTTGTTTGTGTCTGTTTTGTTTGCTTTTATAAAGCAGTCTGGAGTTGTAAACGCGAGTGTAATCAATGTTGCATGACTCTTCTTTGAATGGTATAATTACATTCAGATGCCAAGTGTGAAGTGCTTTGACAGTCTCACAACAACTTTTACTCAAAGCTTTGAAGCAAAAGGAAGAAATGAAAAATCAACTATTGTCTTTTGGAGAGAATAATAACATTCGAGACTCCATCACACTTAGCCACCAAATGCTATGGGGAATGGCATTTATATGCACTAGACTGTTTACAGTGAGTCATTAAAATAGTAGCTTATGAGACCATTCCCTGATGAACACTGCTATACCTGGGGAACTTGCCAGATACCATCAGTAAAATGGACCGTAAAAGCAACCTGAAACCTACATTCTTAGTGGAATTCATCTGATAAATACCTTGCTAAATCTTAAGTGTTCTATTCATCTTTTTAAAGTGTGATACACTGATCTGCTTATCTGTTTAGCCTCACTGGCAGCATTCTCTCAAGAGGTTAAAGCATACAAGGCAAGATGCATCCATTTGCTTTAAGAGAGTTATCTTGGGAAGAATGAGCCTTGCAGAATCATTAATTAAAAATGATTGTACTGGGGAAGGTCTCAGGTGAAGATGTATGCACACCTCTTTCAGTGTCGGTAAACTCAAATACAGCTTTTCCATATTTCACCATTTTCAGTATCAAGTAAAAACTTACCAACAAAAGCAGCCGTGTGTCTAGAAAACCTCATTTTTATTAGACATACAACAGAGTTCTTTCACCCGCTTTTGCCATCTGCAATGTATAATGGAAAGATGATGGATGCAATATCTTACAGTGTTGCCATAGGACTAGGAGCCAGTAACTGTTTTGCCGTCAAAGCACTGTGGAGGATAGACGTTCTCTTTAAAACGTAGTAAGATAAATAAGATAAAATCTTCTTGGAATGACTTTGTGAAGAATTTAGAATTTTGTGATTTTCTTCTGAGGTGGAATGAAAATCAAAATTTAAATCAAACAATAGTATGATTAAACAGAATTTCTATTTAGCAAAATGAAAGACGATTTTCTTGTGATCACCTCCATGCTACAATATCAACCCAAACTGAGGACGGGCCTGAAAGCAAAACTGCATGCCTGCAATCCAGCAGTTCTGATGAATCTTTTATCAAGGCAGGTGCTTCCTATGCAAAATGGAAAACTGTGATCAAAATGAAGAAAGGGAAAAGAAACGCCCTAAAATAACCAACAGGCCAGATAGCGGCTGGGCTGATGGGCTGTGAAGTGGGGGTTAGGCTCCAAGTTACCGCTCAGGGATTTGAAGGTCTCACTTTGCAAGTGAATTACCTAAATTTGGGATAATGACTTTTTTGGGATGAGTGTCTGTCTTTGGGGAAAATCCTCCAGAGGTCTTGATTCACATTCTACATGAGAATGAAACCATATGGAAAATGTAGAATTGTGTGGAGCAGTTCTTTCCTACTCAGCTCTAACCCTGAGAATGAGCCCTTTCCTTTGGGGACCATGTGCTAGATCTGGGGTCTGAATGACTATCTTCTGTATGTGTGTGAATCTCTAAAAGAGGTCCACTTATAAATGAAGAGTAGAATATCTGAACTGAGATCAGTTGTGTAGATCTAAGAAGAACTGGGCATTGAGTGTGAGAGTCTCAGACAAAATTCATAGCAGCCTACTTGTTAATGAATTACAAAGTCTTTATTTTTAAACATTATAAGTCTGCCTAACTTCCCACAAGGAACTCATTATACTTTGCACTTGGAAGAAAATAGAGAAAATGTAAGTGGTACTTTGGAGGAGTCGGGAGTCTGGTTCCAATATGGATTAAGTTGGTTACTTTACATGCGTGAAATTTCACTAAAGGTCCTGATAAATAGAATGTGTATATTATAGATAGCTATGTGCCCTAATCAGTGATGTGATACATGTTTATGAATATCAGTAGAATTCAAAGCTGGTGTTCAAAGCGTCTATCGGCACAGCTTGATAAATAGATTGTTAGAGGAAATGGAATTCTTAAAATGGCAAAGTATGTGCAGCGTCGGTCTGCTCCGTCTGTGGCTGCAGGTTATGCAGCTCTCATTTCTTCACTTCATTTAGAACTCAAAGTCCTTGAGAAGGTATTAAGAAGACAGATATTTCTCTAATGATTTCCTTTTAAAATCTTGGATGTAGGTGGTGTCTTTTTCAGGTTTCTCTTTGTTTCATTTTTGTTTTTAATGTGAATTGCAAAAGTAAATCTTTTTCACCAAGAGAGGCATAATTAATTGGGTTTGGAGGAAGTGTTCACAACCATATTTTAAATAAACATTAAAAATATATGTATGTTGCAGTATCAGTAGAGACGTTTCTGAAAATCTCTCTAGCCATCCACAACTTGATGAAAATACTCTGGAATGTGATAATCTTAATGTAGTAGCAGTTATTTCAGTGAGATTGAGGGCTAGAGCCAGTAAAGTTTCGCATTATTATCAAAGCCCATATGAGAGGTATTTTGGATTTTTAGGGGATCAATAATGGGAAGAGGTAAGGACAAGAAAGCTCCTGAAACTCAGTGTGGACAATGTGCTCGGCTTAGTTAATAGCTACAATTTTGTAGTAAGAAAAAGAAGGAAAAAAAGCTACTTTTGATGTTATGTTGAGAAATACATTCACTGAATTAGAGAGGCTGGCGTATACATGTAAGTCGGTATCTGTATGAGGCCAGCAGAAAAGCATTTGTCTGTTTATGGGGGAGGAGGGAATTCAGCTCACACATCTAAAATGAGCTTGATTTTCGTTTTAGCTTTGTAGCTCACCTTTAAGAGAAAGCAGAACATGAGCTGCCGCCCAGTGAGTGATTCTGTGCCAGCTGATGTGGAATGTGGAGTCTTTTATGTAATTAAAGCCAGTGATTTAAAACATCTGCTCATATCCCTGTTTTTTCTGTTTGACTGTTGTTCCATAGTGGATACTTTTTAATTTGATTGGAGAATTTTACCACATTGTATCATATTTCCAGAGTTATCTTTTTACCTTTCTTTTTAGAAGTAACTGTATTATATTGCAAATTATGGCTTATATATTTTTTTAAATGTTGGTAGAATTTCTTTAAGACTTTTTTTTCCTCATTGCATCTGTTTAAAACTTCCCATATTTGTGTTTGAGGTTAGCTTGATTATTTTTTCTTAGGAGGAAAAAAAAAAAGTATTAGATCTCATAAATGAGAAATATCAAGGATAAGAGATGTGAGGAAATGTTTAAAGGCAGTAAGATTACTTTAAAAAAAAAAGTAATTAGTAAATGGAATGACACAAATGACTATGCACAAAGCAATAGATTTACCTACATGAGTAAAATAAGCATGGTTTACAAGCACAATTAGTTGTTTTTGTTTTTCATGAACAACTGCAATTCAGATATGCTATATAAACATCTTGCCTGTTGGAAATAACAATAAAAAAAGCTAATCCTGCTCTAGGATGCATGCTCTGGTAGTGTTATTGTGCAGACCCGCTGTCTATTTATACCACTTGAGGGTTTCATCATTTTTGTTTGTTCAGTCAAAGAAAAAGAGCTAATCCTAGAAGTTTCTGGAAACTGTTGTTCACTCTCCTCCCAAAAGCAAGGGGTTAGGCTGACTTCTGACTGTAAGGATGGCCTAGAGAATTAGAGCAGGTACAGGTCAAGGGAAATTCAACATAAATACAGTAAGGAGTTTTATATTTAAAGAATCTGTAGATTCTTTTTTTGGTGGATGAGTATATGTATTTCATTTTGACCGTATACGTAGGGTTGTTATGTAGACCTTGATGCATCATTTAAATCTAATCCACTGCCTATTCTGAATATTAGGATTTAATAGAGGGAGCTTTTGTGAGGTGTCTAAACACAGGTCTTTCCTCTGTCAAACGTTCTTATTAAATATTAACTTTTTCAATTAACCTAATACTAACCTCTATCATGTCCACACTTGCTATTCTTCATAGCATAAACTGCACCTCCCTAATCTGTTCAGTTCTGGGGGGGAGGTGGGGGGGCAGGAGGCAGCAGAATACAAGAGCTCTGAATCCGGTAAAGATGCATAAAATGTTTTGAGATGGTCTTTTTTCATTTAAAATTTTCCAGGATGGCAAATTAAAAGAAAGAAGGACATCCACTAACTTTGTGTGTGTGTGTGGGTGGGGGGGTTTCTGGTTGCTTTTTAAATTTTGGGTTGACTGTGAGGACCTGTCTTTTCAATTCCTTTAGAACTGGTTTTTTAGAGGTAGACATTTATAGTGAACATTGAATTTTTTTTTTTTTTTAGGACCAATGAGTTATGAAGATATTTAGATGGTTAATCAGACAGATATATTAGTAATGGAGAACAATTAAAAATATAGCAAGTAACTTTAAACTATTTATTGCTTATAATCTTTAGTGGGTTATAGGTCTTTAACTACCCAATAAAACTATAGAGAATTTACTGATCACTGTTTTATTGGTATTATAACTTAGGCACTTCTTTTGAAGTTTCATAACTGACTGGTGAAGCATTGTGAGGATGACAGATTTTTCTATTTTACATTTTGGCTATTACTCTTAAAAAAAAAAAACTCTAAAATGAAAGCAATAAATAAAGCTATGTTAGTTTGAGAAATTGAAACAAATCAGATCAACAGTAACTAAAAAATTGTGAAGTGATTCAGAAGCAAATAAATTAGTTCTGTAATAACAAATTAACAGAAAATACCACTGTTGTGTCAATGGTAGCAGTCACAGAACCATAATAAAAGGAAATGTGCAGAAGACTCCTGCATTTTCAAATAAGAGTGAAGAACAATCTAGTCTATGTTTAAAAAGCCATGTCTGTGTGAGATTCTTCCCTTGGTTCTTCCAATTATTTGGAATTTAAAGATTTCCAAATAAGTTAATAACAGCACAATATTCACATGGTAAATACATTTTATAGGCCTCTGTTATGTCTAGTATCACTAAGAGTGAAGAGGTGAATGCTGAGGGTTTAACTTCCTCCAGTCCCAGGTATAATTTCTGTGTTCAATTTACCATCAAACTGGCGTAAATTATTGAAGTCATTGTGGTCACAGGGCTGGGAGCAGCATAACCAGGAAATGACTTGCACCGAAGCAGTGGGTATGGCCACTAATAATCCCAGTTAGAGTAATTAGGGCTGCTTTTATAAGTAGTTGGACATGTTCTTGTGTATCTTGCTGGATTGGGCCAGTTGGCCCAACAACTTGCGAGATGAAATTTAGTGAGCTGAATTCCTGGTTAAGCTGTTGCCTTACGGGGGTGGAGGAGTTCTGGTAGCCCACCGCCTAAAATGGCGGTAATAGTTTTTTCAATCTTGGTAAAGGCCTTTGAGATGGAGCGGCAAAAAGTCATCTGTATGTGCTAAGCACTATGAGGAATGTTTCTCCTTCCTAAAATCCAACTCTAAGGTTTTTGTTACACAGAATGGCAAGGATCAGGAAGGAGCATTTTATCAAAATCAAAAGATCACCTAGGATTTTATTGTTTGTTTGCTTCGAAGTGTTTTATATAAATTAGCTCTGTTCTGTCTGAGAATGGAATTAGCAATATGAAGCGTTCCATAAAAAATGGTTTTCAGCTCAGAACAACAGCACAAAAATCTACTCAAGATAATTGTGTGGACTGTCTTTTTCAATTACTTTCAATAAAACTGAATATTTGCAGCTTATGTTATACCAACACAGTTCCAACCTGCTGGGCCAGGTTTGGTTTTGAATAGCCCATAAAATGGTCTGTGCCTTCTCTTAGGTCAACAAACATCTTTCAATACTATTTTCTTCCCCAATAGCATTACTCTAACTTTTAAACTCTAGCTCAAAAAACAGGCAGCCATGGATATATATAATTTTTCTAAGTACTAAAACATTCACAGCAGCCCAGACTCTGAGCTCCGTTTCATCTTAACTCATCAAGTAGGTACAATGTTTATGTGGGTTTGCAACAAGTTCCATGTGTAAAGTCTTAATCTTTCATTTATTAAAGCCAATAGCATATGTGCCAAACCTTTGTGGTATGTTAGATGCGAAGACTATTTTCAGAGCATTAGGAATTTGCTATTGTGTGCATTTGCCAGGTGGAGGCATAGTTTCATTAACAAATAATGGCAAGGGGGAGAGGCAAGGGGAAGCCTACTTGCTCAAAGGCTTTGTTCTTTTTCATTAATAGCTAGTTTGCACTTTGGCTGTTAAACAGTCAAAGGCTATTTTGGTGTGAAGTCTGTAGCTGGTATTAAAAGGACCTAAATTTGGAATAACATAAGCTAACCCAAATAACCTTTTTCCACATTCAAGCAATAGATTCCATTGCCCCATAAACTCAAACGATTCTTATTGCTCATATTTTCCTCTTGTTTCTTCCTGCCATTGGTTCTTTTTTCTTCCTCTTAATATCCTTGGAATATGGAAACTATTTGAATTTAGTAGTGTCACTTTTGTCTTCAGTCTTAAAACATGATTTCTCTCTTCTGCCACCCATATGCACACTGGATCAGGTTGTGATTTTACCTTTTCCAAACAGAAAGAAAATTCCTGCCTGTTTCCCCTTATTTCTGATAGGCTGCAGACATATATAGGTAATCTCAAATTATTGAATATAACTTCTGCATAGACACTGGCTTGTCTGGACTGGCCAGTGTGTTGATGGTTGATAGAAACTTATTCAAGATTCTTCCTTGAGTCTGTCTTCTGTCCAAAGTGGGATGTGAAGAGGAAAATCAGGCAAAAGATCTCATTATCTCTGCTATCCTGTCCTTCAGTCTTGGTGAAAAAGCTCACTGGAGGATGTTTGCATGTACTGGGGAAACTTTTTAATGCATAGATCTGGATAGGAACTTTACTGAGTAGCATGGCTGCTAGTTTTTGCTTTTATGAAAAAAGAAAATTTATCAAAAGGAGAATGATTTGCAGAGAGCTAGTTATTGATGACATGTGTGGTACCTGCTCATCTGTGAAGCAGCTGGCAGGTTGTCTCATCCAGGGAAGAGTCACACTCCAGATTTTTTGGTAACTAAAGGTTTCCAAACTCTGTGTTATGGTGTTGGAGCCCCAGCTCTAGAGGGGGGAGACTTGAGGCTCTGACAACCTCAGCTTTAAAGTTTACTTTGCTGCTGCACACCCGAGATCTCTGAACATCAGGATGCAGAAGACAGATTCAGTAGCCTCCTAAAGCACCTCAGTCACTAAACATTTCTAAACATCAGAAATGATAGTATATTCAATTTTCTGGATATAAATTGGAAGTGAACTGCTACTTGGGGAAGCCATGTGGTCTACTATATTTGGCACAGCACAAGTCTTAGCACAAGTCTTAGCACAAGTCTTAGCACAAGTCTTAGCACAAGTCTTAGCACAAGTCTTAGCACAAGTCTTAGCACAAGTCTTAGCACAAGTCTTAGCACAAGTCTTAGCACAAGTCTTAGCACAAGTCTTAGCACAAGTCTTAGCACAAGTCTTAGCACAAGTCTTAGCACAAGTCTTAGCACAAGTCTTAGCACAAGTCTTAGCACAAGTCTTAGCACAAGTCTTGAGTGTCCAGGTTTTGTTCCTGTGTCTATCGGCGGCTTCTGACTTTCATCTCTTTCTTGCTGTGTGGAGCACTTTGCAGTGCCATTATTTTGTAATAGTGCAAGAGTATCTCACTATTTGCAAATGACAGGTGAGGAAGCTCAACTCAAGGGAATTAAGTGACTTTCTGAAGTATGGGTGTAACCCTAGTGTGTCCTCTGCCTCACCCCTGTGCCTGGTCCCACCCAAGAGGCATGGTAGTCTTGCACGTCCCCAGCTATAGCGCTTGACTGTTTGGCATACAGCTTATATAAAATGCTCTGAATATTACTGTGTACAAGTATAAGGTCACGTTGGCCAGACTAAAAATCATCATGAAGGAAATAAAATTAGAACTAGGTCTCTTCTTTTGCAGTCCCACCTGGAGTCACAAGGAAAAAGCTTGTCATCCAAAACTTATACAATATTAATGTTGGCAAATCAAAGCAAATGCGTGAAAAGTTTCATATGGGCTGTTGGAACTCTTTTGTTTTAAACTCAAATGAAGCTAGCCTATGTTCAAGTTTTTATGGGGTGGAGGGCCAAGTGTTTTGGTTTTTACCTTTTTCGCAGGTGAAGTTCAATAGAAGCTGGAACAAGAAATTCGGTCTTCCCATTATGAAGGGGAGCAAATAATTGGGGAACCTGCACGTTTACTGCAGATGGAGTGACGAAAGGATAAGCATGTTCTGCAAGAATTTAGTTCCATCCCAGCTCACCCTGTAATTAAATTGCTGAGCTTAAGAGTTCAGTTAAGGCTGTGCACTTTCCCAAGGCTTGCCATCCTCTGAAAAGCCTCCCTCTTCATTGACTATAGAGGGAGCCTGGGGCAGTGCTGCTCCTAATCGGCACACCAGTGCCCAAGCTTGAAGTTAGGTGGGTCCAGTTCTTCTGTGTCGCAGGCCCTAGATGTGGAGAAGGGGTCAATGTGGAATGACTGGGGAAAGGAGCATCCACACTGTCAAGCCTTTGCTTGTCAGCAAATAAGGTTGTTTCTCCAGTACTGTATAGAAATGACTTCAAGCTTGCCTGGCTGTGTTATTCTAGCAAAACTCAGTGCAAAACAGGCTTGGGGGGGGGGAGGGGGGAAGAATGAAAATATGTGGAGATAACGGTGCAAATACTTCCTTTTGTTATCGCAGTGAAAATTAAACAGCAAACATCACAAGAGACATTAATAGACATCAGTACTTTTCCTTTAATTTTCCTAAAGACTAATTTAGTGTTGATATGCTTGGTATCTTACTACTGATGTTTTTTTTCTTCACTCTGCAGTGTCTTCGATTCTTAAAATGTATGATAACCTTTCACACACTGAAATAAAATCTATTGACTGATGAAACATTGTAATTGTCCTGTCCTTATGCCCACTGATGTGATAATAATACTTCAGACAGTTGAAATGTGTAGAAAAACAGATTATTCACAACTCTTTTGAGCCTCATTCTTAGGGTATTAAGTTTGGAAAACACAACTGTGTAGCATGGATATGATATATAACTTTATGCAGAATTTCAGACATGCCGGAACTTGTAATGTGATATGTTTTCAGGCTGCTGATGGAGACCACTGAAGTCCGTAGTAAATATTCACTGAATTAAATTGCTTTGGGACCTAGCCCAAGGAGTACTTTCTATATGCTGATAAACTTAAACAGAACATTATGTATTCTCTGGCTTTTGTTAACCATTCAGTCTTTGTATCATGTACATATATCTTCCTGATTATTCAGTAGGAAAAATTTGAAATGTCATATAGCTTGAAAATAGCATTCCTTTTGAAAAGAACTGGAGTCTCACTGATTTGTGATCCTACAGTCCTAGAGAGTGCCTGTATCTATTATGAAAATGCGGTACAGGTGTTTTGGAAATCTTATTCTTCTGTAGTTCATGTTTTTAAAAAATTAATTATTGATTTCTCTTTTCTTATTTTATGAATTCTATTTTTACAACCTGTTACATATTGCCAAATTTTAATTGTTTATCAACTAACATGAGTCATTGTACATGACAGATCTTAAAACTGAATCACTGAATTAAGCTGTTTTGGGTTTTTGTAAGGAAAACACATATATACTAATATTCAAGTAATATATCAGGCCTAGCAATTTTATTTCTACTTTTTGTTGTGATTCCCAAGTCTGTTTTTCTTTGCAGCTATTTTTGCTCCCTCGGGACTGTACTCTTTCAGTTTGTGGTATCAACTGTTTAATGTATGGTGGTTGGTGGTGGTGGGAGGAGGAGGTGGTGGAGGGAGGAAGAAGAAAACTGAAATGGCAGAGTTGACCACAGTGACATTTGAGTTCCTTTTTTTTTTTCTTCTTTCTTTTTTTTTTTAAGAAATCCACTGACCAGCATGATCTTTTAATGATAAGAACAGTACAGTATAGCAGTGATAAAATGAAAAAGATGTTAAGAAAATAAAAAACCCACATTGTATGCCAGAAGCAAAAGGTAAACTAATTTTTACTCAATTTTTTTGCTACTTTGCCAGTCTTTTTGTTGTCAGCTCTCGCAAACAGAGTGTAATAGCAAGTAGCTGTTCAAACGCATTTACGGTGGTCTGAATCTTTTAGGCTTTGACTGACATGCGCTGGATAAATTAGAGGAATGGAGGCTTTCAGGAGGTTAATGACTCCAGATGAAATCCAACTGAAATTTCAACAAAGGTGTGGCGTTTTTTGGTTTTGTTTGTTGTTTTGACAGTGTTTCTCTACTGAAAGTCCTGGAAGCCTTTGATTCTGGGTAGATCATCGAAATGCCAGTCTTGTCTAAACAGGGGAGACTGCCCAAACTGTCGGCAGACATTGACAGCACGGGGTGCGACCGTCGCCAAAGCAGGCGAAGGCGGTGACGGTCCCGGGAGTCGGCTCTCTTTGCGGTCACTGTTTCTGCCTCTGTGTTGGGACAGTGACTGGGCCATGGGCCAGCTCCAGGGGACTTTCCCTGAGCTGTGCTAGTTCTTGTGTTCGGAAATTTCTCAGTGAAGGTAACAAGCCTGGCAAAGGCTGCTTCGTTCACTGTCCCAAGTCCGAATGACCAGCTTGGTGTATGGTACAGCAAGTTGCTGTAACCAGCCGAGGGAGGAGCCACTTCAAACCAGAGCCGCTAACGCAAGCACAGAGCCAGCACCATCCAAAGGCATAGCCTGAGCTTATGTTAAAATCCTGAAGATTTTATTTATATATTTTATATATATCTAACATTCATCTACATTCAATGTGCCTTACAAAAAGAGCTTGATATACTTTGATCAGCTCTGGCTTTGGAGCAGGACAGTTCCTGGTCTAGGCTAGTTCATAGTCCACAGGGAGAAATATTCATGATTCTTCTCAGTTGTAGATATGTGTGGTTTTTTTGTTTTTGTTTTTTTTTGCTTTGTTTTTAATAAAAAGTCAGATCAGTCCTGCTCTTTCTCTCCATTTATTTGCCTGTGGTTCTCAGGTGACCGGCTCAGATAGAGGTCTGAAGTCAGACAAGAGGCATCTCAGTCCTCTGGTGCTCGCTTGTCGACACCCTAGTTGCACTGCTGTTCTTTGCTCCTCCAGCTTATCCATCAGGCAGGGACAGCTGTGCCAGGACCAGCAACGTGGTGCCATTCACTGAAGTCTGCTTATTATCTCTTTTCACATCATGGGTAACTAACATCCTGTTAAACTCTAACCTCACACCGAACAATATGAAAGTAAGAATAGGATTCTTCTTGGCTGTCTGCCCTCCTGAGGGACACTTGAAACAGCAAGCTGTGCTAGGACCAATTCAGCATTTGTTTTCCACCTGGCACTCGTTCATTCTGTTTAAACTTTTGTTCCCCACCTCTTTTGCTGTCTCCCTGCACTTCTGGAGAGGATTCTAAGCCTTCACACTAATGTTCCCACTACTGTAGTGTTCCCATTTTCAGCGCCCTGTCAGCATTATCTTGCTAACTTGGTGCTCGTAACATGGCTGTGGAGGTGCTGTATTTGGCCATCACCCAAGAGTTCTCCCTCTAGGGGAAACAAAAAGAAAAACTTCTCTATCCTTCGGAGGAGGGGGACCCACAGTATTTCAATTTGCAGCTTAACTAACCTAAGTGATCTCTCAGCATTCATTTTACATATATTATAAATATTACTACTAAGCTTGGGAACACAGAAGAGTGATGTATGGCAGAGGTGATCAGACTGGATTTCTAACCTTGTGTTTGGCTGTCAGATCTGAATGAAGATGGCTTGGTGTCAGGCATTCAGTTACAGTTGCAGCTACTTCATGCTTATGCTTGTTTAATTCGTTGCCTGGGTGAAGTTGGCAAGGCGCGCAGCAACTTGAATGAACTTGCACCTGGAATTAAGAGCTTTTACCTAGGAAATCTGCACAACATCCTTTCCCCTCAGTTACTGAAATGGCCTTAGATGTTGATATAATTAATGCTGATTGCACATGAAGCTTCTGTCTTGAAAGCAAGATAATTTTAATTATGGTTGAAGTCCTCCACTGTGCTTTAACTTGCAGAATTTTACTTTGAAGTTGCAGTGCTTCTCTGGGTGCTGTTTTTGTATCTAATATGTTGTCACGTAAACCCCACTAAGCTGATTCGTGCCCTTTCATTGTGCTTAAGCATTAAGCCTTGATTCCATCCTCCGAAGCACTTCCTCAGGTTTTGAATCTGTGCCTTTGTAGACTTTACAAAATGCTCGCATTAATCACTGTAAATTCCAGCATATGCTTAAGATCTTTAATGTTTGGTCCCAAGAGCCTTCGCATATACCTGAATTAAGAACTCCTGTAGTTGACAAATGCACAGAGTGAAGACGGTCTGTGGAACTTGAAGCAATGTGTGAGGCAGTTCATACTTCATGAGCACTCTTCTCCCTCATGGTCCACTACCTGCAGTGGTACTTTCAATGCCCTTGGGGCATCAGACCTCCAAACTGGGTAATTAATTTGAACATTTGCTAAGCCTGACTGAAAACTTTGATAGTTTCTCATCTAATGAATAAATGCATCTTTCCTAAACCCTAAAGCAAATAAAAATATATCCGTATTTGGAGACAAATGCAGCTCAGACCTTCAACAGGTCTGCAGGCTGTGGTCCTCTGCTTAAATGAGGGCAAGCCAGATTAATCAGAAATGTAGATACTGATTTGTGGGAGTATTTAATTAGAGACCTGTTTCAGAGAGGAGAAATGAACTGAGCGTTCAGCTGACCGCAGTGTGCTCTTTGAGAATCCATTACTGGCTGTGTTAGAAAACTAACTGATCAAGGAAATGTACAGTACCTGTCACGGTTGCTCTTTCAAAAAAACGGTCCCTTCCATCAGCACAGCTATTTAGATAAACTGATCACTTCTTTAATCGATTCTGAGTGGTGAAAAGTTGCCATGGATACGAGATCCTGCAGCAATCAAAACAGAAAGTAAGTTTAGAATTGGAAGTGACAGATTTATTCATCACATACTTAACAAGCCTTTGAAGGGAAAGAGAGTTTGTCAGAGTCCTTAGGCTGTGTATAAAAAGATTGTGGTGAAATACTCACAGAATTGCCAATAGGCACTTCAGCGGGAGAGGGCTGGATAATATTTGCATTAGAACTATTATACAGACGTGTTTGCTTGAAACTTTTGCTCTGGATGACAAAACCTTCAAAGTTTGCAAGCCGGTTGTCATTTATCTTTTGGTCTCATAGTAATAAATGGTCAGCTGAAAATTACTCTGTCTTGTGGGTGGAAGACTTCAAACTGTTTCGGGCTGAGCTTGGAAGGTAATGAATATGCTGAAACCATCACTTTTGAAGTCAAATCATTGGATCATTCTTTTGTTCTAAATTTATTTTAGAAGGCATATTTGCAGTATCCTGTGCTAAAAATTGCTAGAATCCTGCAGAAAAGTTTATGGGATTTCTGTGGGATCCTGCTAAGCTGGTTTCGATGGTACTTTTTATAGATTTGTGAGGTTTACTAGATTTTTCAGCTTTGAGTACTGTAGGGGTGTTCCCCATCCATTTGCAGATCATGCCACAGCAGTTTGTCAGATGCACAGACCTCTGTCCTTCCCTCCAACCAGAGAAAAATCCCAATATAACTTTGAATTATTGTATTAATCTGATGTGAAGCCTCAGTATGTCATCTAATATTCTTTTAACTCTATTGTACATTGCGTAATGCCGTTGATCAGCAGTGCTCCTAGTACCAATGGGGAGAGAGTGTTACAAGCAATGAAATAATATTATTCCAAAAATGCTCATGATGCCCTTCTCATCCCCTCTTTTGTCCATATGTTTTAATAAAACTTGACTCCAAATTTTATGAATTCATTCACTTTAATATGTGGGATGAGAAAACCCATGACTCCTCTTAATAACCATGAAAGGTCATGGAAGACGAAACAAATTAAAATAATCATCAGAAACAACTATAGGAAATTGTTGCAGTCATGCTTGTTGTCTTTGGGCGAGCTCCCTATAGTGTTCTCAGCAGAACTTTGCTGAAGTTATTTTTCTCTCTTACTTGGAGAATCCTTTCAAACTCATCAGATATCTCCTTTCCCCTTCTCCCCCATTTTAAACTGAACATGTATTTCATAAAAGAACATGCAAAACAAAGCCATTTTCTGATTTCTCCTACATATAAACATAAATGCTAATTGGAATTTTTGTGAACCGGTGTTTACAAAAAATGTTTCGTCAGTTAAAAGCATAACTGGCTTGAAGTTTTTTGTGTTCAAATCAAGAAACCTCTGTGGCAACATATAAACATGCAAGGAGAGTCAGTATAATTGGGATTTTGGTTTAAAATTTTTTTTGTTTCTTTCAACTTGAAGCTAAAGAAAATATTCGATGAATCTGTGTGCAACAAAACAGCTATGTTTAATTGCCATCTGATCCTTGTCAGGTGGTCTGTCTTAGGGTGTTTGTACAGCATTCAGTGGACATGGGCTAAGACTTTAAAACACACAGATGATATTTAAGCACCTGATCAAATTGATTTTTCTCTGAGTCAATAGAGTAAGGTGCTTAATGATGTGTTCCTTAGAGATGTTTTCCAATATGAACAGGTTCTTGTTTCTCTGTATTTGTTAGTACTTTTGCTCCTACTTAGCAATTTAGCTCTGTACATACTGTGTTTAACTATCACAAAAGTGAATCAGGTTTCTATAGTAACTTCTATTTTGGGATCTTGGTATATGTGAGTTAATATTTATGTATTAAAGTTCACATATGCATCGTAAAATGAAAAGTTGCCTTCCATTATTAGAGAAGAATAATGAAACTATTAGATACTCCTTGGTTTCAATTGGAATAATCACATAGCGCAAGCTTCATTAGTATAATATTACATATATATTCCTCTTCATTTTTAGTATTCTGAGGCTTCCAAATGAATAAAGTCCATTGGATAGCAAATAAATGTGTTCATAAACAATTCAAATTTTGGTTTGCTACTATTTCTGAAGCCAACGCTATTCACTATTCATGAAGATTTGGGTGTCTGCCCAGTATTCTTTTGCAAATCTGCAAAGCATCAGAAATAGGCTCAGGAGTGTGATTTACAGTGCTTTTCTGTGTCCTGTGTGTCTTTGTCCTTTGAGTATCCGTCAGTCAGGGAGAAAAGCAATACCTTATGACTTACAGAATCACATGCGTGCTATCAAAGATGTGAATAAAACAGACTCAAGTAATTTTTGTCCAAAGTATTGAATGCAACCTTACGAGCAACTTCTCAGGAATTTGTGACAGATAAAGGAAGGTTTACACTTGCAAGAGACTGCTGCATGGGTGTCTCTTAAATTACTCTTTTTGTGGCTGTCTAAAGAGTTACTGTTGTAGTTGTCCCACAACAAGCATCTCTCGGCTCCTGCGGGAGCACTCCTGCTCTCTCTCAATGCCTAATCAGCTTCGTTAGCTTAAACTGGTTTTATCTGGGAGGTCAGAGATATGCAAATGAATATGGCTTTGAAAGGTTATTTGGGCAGCCAGGAATGATAAATCCTGTTTCCCTTGTTAGAAGCGACTTAAGTTGATGTTTTTCTCTGAAGCAAACTCAGAGTCTATTACAGCATCTCGTTTGTAGGCCTGCGATGTCTTAGGCCACTCTGCAAGACCAAATTTGTCTATATCCTCCATGTGCAAAGGCAGATGGACAAATGTAACAGAATTGGTCGTAATTCTGTGTCTCAGCTCCTTCAGTAGTTTACAAATGTTCACATCACATATATATAAATATTATTTATATTATCTTTGTATTTATAATCTAATTAACTCTTCAAAATCTGAAAGCAGCTTAAGGTATGATGTACTTTAAAAAAATCCACATGCATCATGGAAATGTATTGTTTGGATGTCAGCTAAATAAAACATGAGAGTATTACAAATATGTTAATGGATGTGCAGAGTATATATGGAAATTCTCTTCTTGTAGTATTTGTTCCAGGTTAATCATTCCATTATAAAATTAAGTCACTTTGTCTCTCTGCTTAGATCCACAGTAATTCTTTCTTTAGTTGTTGTGTTAACAAGTACAGCATGACCTTATTAAAATGGAAATCCTATTGGTCAGTCCTTCATATCAAAGCTACAAATCGCAAAGAGATATGCAGTTTAATATGCTGTGATAGGTGATCAGACTTAAAAATGCTGAACTTCTGCTTTGCTAATTTTGGCTATCCTAAAGGTATGACAGTTTCTCAATGAATGTAACTATTTTTCTACATGTATCCTCAGTGTGCTTAAAAAAAGCCCTGAAATAAGAGGTCAGAGATCAGAATTAATCTTAGTCTGTTTATGGAACATAGAGCAAACCCTTTTCAACAAACACCAAATCTGAACTGATCCTTTTCTGAGAATATTTAGTTGTATGTATTGCCTAATAGACCCATTACTTCTCCACTTTTCCTCCTGGAAGCTCCTGGTGAGTTTATATGTAGCTGTTGTAGTATAAAATTTATAAACAAAGGAAGGAAATGATTTTATACGAAAGCAATGGGCTGTAATTCCTGGGAAGGTAATGGAATCGTTGTCCCTTGAAAGTCTCTAGTTGAGCTGTAATGACTTGACTCTTTGCTGCAGTAGGTTGTCCTAGCAGCAGGCAGGCTGGAATCGGGGTTTGTTTAAATTGTATACACCTGCTCATAGGTTCAAAGTCTTAACAAATCTTGATTTATAGCTATGGAGTTTTAGTAGTCGGGGGAAGCTGGACAGTTGTGACAGTCCATTAAGTCCCATTGTAGCTGATTAAGTGCTCTGTCCTCTGAAGAAGGATGGTGCAAAATAGTATTGGGAATTATTTCTCTGTGCTAGTCTTTTTGTGCTGCTTCTGCAACAGAGCCATATTGGAATGGAAAATTCATCCTGACAAACAGATGAGCCGCCTATTAATTCTGCCACAACTGAAATAGTCTCTTTAAAACTAGAATGTCACAAGGAATGAAAACACAAACACACTACTTGTCCAAACTGTCAAGTATGACCAGAAGCTGACTTTTTCTTTTACTTTGGACATCAAAGTTTGTTTTTTTGTTGTTGTGTTGTTTTTTTTTTTTTTTTTTGAGTGAATTTATTTAACACTCCCTGAAAGGCACTGACCTGAGATCTGGGTTTCTGGAGAGATTCTCCGAGTGGCTCATCCTGGTTAACAGCAGCATATTGCTCGTTAATCTGTCTGAGCAGATAATTAGGCAAACAATACTAATTCAGATCTTGATCACTTTGATAACAGTGAAGAATAAAGCAGATAATTAGGTCGTATATTTTGTTAAGTGGGTTTTTGTTCAAAGAGAACTAGATCAACTGTCAACATAGACTTTAACAGATAGTTATTGGTTATGGTTCTTTTATCTTTTTGATGGTTCAAAAACATATTTTTGAGACCACTTAATTCTGTGTGAGTCAAAACCTGGAGTATGAAGGCATTAAATAATGCACTATTTTTAATGATTAGTATTACATTTTAAAATAATATTGAAGGACACTTTTTGAATCAAAGTATTTGATTCTGAAAAAAATCACTTTATTAAAAGATATTATGGTGTAAATAGTAAGATGAAAGTTAGATAAGTTTTACCAATAAATGGTTCAGAATAGCAAGTTAACTTTATTCTTTAAAAAATATTTTGCCAGCCACTTTTAGCATCTATAAAGAGATGGATGCATAACAGGGGCATGTGAATTACTTTAATTTTAGATACTGTAACCCCCATGAATTCTAAGTTGCTTCATATCAGGACATCCAGCCCTGATGCCATCCTAGCCCTGCCATTCCCAACCATCCTCCTGGGCTTGTCTCCAACCTGTCTGGACTTCCACGGGAAGTTGTCCCTTTCTGAAAGTTGAGATCAAGGTTGAGAGCTGTGCTTTATCTATCCCCTTGCTCTTCACTGACTTTTCTCATCCCTCAAAATCTACGTCTTCAAAATGGTGTGTTACAATCTAATTTATTCATAGTTATGTAAGGAATGGCATACCCTCATAGCCTATTAATTGCTTCCTGTTAGGAAAGGACCATAAAAATTCCTCCTGATGTTAATTTAAATAACTGATTTCATTTGCATAGATCAATTGTTTGTCGTTTACTTTCTTTGAATTTTTAGTAGCAGAAATTTGCTGGCAGGAGTTGCCACTAACACAGCAAATTTTAAATTGACACTGGAGATCATTTGTGGGAAGTGTATTTCAAAGTTGGAACTGGAATATTCAGTAGAAAGTTAATTTAATGAGTGATATTCATCCATGGAAAGTCATCACCTTTATACTCTGATCTGCATGGTTAAAGAAATCTGCATATGTTTTGAATGCTCACAAAAAATTAGTGAGAAACAAGCAGCAGAAACAGGTAATTCTTAAAAGTTCTTTAAGATAGCTTTTATGCAGCATAAAATTAGAAGTCATGCAAGCATCTAATAATCAAGTCCTAAGGAGAACACCGTTCCCCACCCCCCAAATTTGCCATTTTACAGCAAGGTAGGTCTTTAGTCTCTACATCGCTAGGTGTATGGAGGATTCCATAAAAGATTGGACAGTTATCTGTAAGTCAGTAAGTCGAGAGAAATGAAGGATTTTCAGGGATAATGGACATACAATGGATGCTAAAAATGTATATGTGTAATATGTAATACACAGTCACATGAATGCACTTATGAATTAGAGTTTATAGACTTCCATATAAGCTTTCTGAGATTTTTGTACTAAGGGCATGATTAAATTGTAAATGTAGTGAAACATGCTGAGACCTTTCTTCTATGTGAAAGAAGGTTTTGCCTGGCCCCCACCCCCTTAATAGCTGGTAAACGCAAATAATGAAACAAACAAAGATAAAATTCTTCTTGAGAGTTTAATGAAATTATGGAAATATTTGATCAGGATAATTGGAAAAAAATAGTGAAAATATGTTGGGTGGTCTCAATATATTTGTGGTATAGAAAACCAGTCTGTATTTTTATTTTTATTTATTTTTTTTGCTTATGCAACCATTTTGAGCTGTGTTAAAAGATGCCATGGAGCAGGCATTTTCCATGTGTGCACTGACTTCTTTTTTGGCTGCTTTCATGAATACATTGTCGTTCTCTGAATCTAATTTCAGCAAATGATTTTATTACAGTTTTTATATCTGATTAATTATATCAGCTTTGCAAAATACTTTTTCTAGCTTAATGTCAAGGGAACATGAGGCCTTTGACTCTCTGTGGTCAAATGTTTGTGTGCAGAGGATCGCAATCAGTTGAGTTGCCACAACTTCAAAAGCTCCTGCCCTCGGTTGTGAAGTGGTAGTGGCATGTGCCAATGCATGGTCCTAGTCCAGTGAAAATAGTGTTAAATGGATGAGCTTAACCCATTGTGGTGGTGGTTTAATCTGACTCACTTTGCTTTGCATTTGCACTGGACTAGGAAGGTGATTGGTGCAGTCAAGTCGCCTCAGCTCAGGCTTAGCAACTTCTTAAGATGGGCTGAATTGTTTGCTTGTTGTCATCTGACCATCTCCTATATACCCTTCGGGCAACGTGAAGAGACTCTAAGAGAGGTTATAAGAAATTTAGTCTTGATTTAACGAATAGTTACAGAACCAGAGTAAAATAAAAGGGCCCCAGTAAAGAAGTTAATGGGTGCTTTATGTGTTCTAGAAAGCCATACTTCAGATATTGAAAATGGTGGTTTGGATGCATTTATCCAGTGCTTTTGGGTGGTACCTCAGATAGCAACATGTTGAACTGGAGTTAATGGAAGAAAAAGAAAGTAGTCATAGCTAATCTTCAAGGCTTTAGCTATCATTCTCAAATGAACCTGTTGTACAGTCTTGCATGTGAATTGTCCCATTGCATTGATCACAGCTGTGTTCCCGTGAAAACGAGGTAGAATCTGACCTGGCAAAGGCTGCCTGAGATCAAGATGTGTCCTTGGCGGCTACTGATACAGGGCAGCTTACTGACACCGAGAGGTCCGAGAAGTCCTCCGGCTCTTTGTCGTTCAGCTGCAGAGAGAAACTTGCTGAAGGTTTTTGCTGTGGTTCTTTTGGTTGTGCAGCGTGAAGTTTAAATTCTCTTCTCTTGTTACCTGCAAATACAAAGGCTTTTGGGAATATGAGCCAGGTTTGGGGGAGGTTATGCGTTACAACCATACTTTCAGTGTAAACTACATGTAGTTATTAGAGCTGGTGATGGCTGTGTTTACATTGGAAGTACAGACCTTAGTAAGTATTTCAAGAAAATATTGCAAGACTACATGCACTTCCCTTCATAGAGATTGATTTGTTTTCCCTAGGCCCTAGATTTTTTTATCTCCAGATTTGCTATATAGACCCTGAAATTCAATAATCCATATTAGGTCTGGGGTACTAACCCCAACTACACAAGGTACTGGAGGGTGCAGAGTGAGAGAGGGGCTTGATTTTACCCTGGGAAATAACGCTCTCAGGCAAAGTGCTCTCTAAAGCAACAGATTTTTTTACTGTTAAGTTTCCTAGCCCCTTGTTGCTCCCTGCTATCCTTAACAAAAGGCCAGTTCTTGGTTGCCTGAGTTAAACTGCAGTGCGTCAGAGGAGTGAAGTTTTCTGAATACCAAAATGGAATGATACGCAGTAACTTTCTTCGCTAAATAACATGTGCATGGCTGTGTGTTTCAACCTGTCATTCATCTGATTTATTAGGCACGCATTATCAGCGTCTAATGAATGTATGAAGATATTTCTCATAAAAATGCCAACTATATAAATAATTCAAATAGAAATCAAAATTACTGTGGCTTGCCTTGTGGTTCCTATCCCAGCAAGCTGACACCACAGAAATATGTGGGGAGGGAATGCTGGTTTTGAGTGATTGACAAAGGCTTTCAGTTCCTCTAAATGAGAATGTAAAATTATTGCCAAAATATGAAAGAAAAAAAATATTACTAATATTGATGGTTTTGCTAGAATGATTTTTCTAAGGAAGGTGAGATGTAGGCACAAAAGAATATTCATTCAAATAATGGACATTCTATATGATTGCTTTATGTCTGAACTGGTGCTAAAAAAACCCTATTGCTTGAAAGCTAATGGGCAAGTGAAAGCAAATACAGAATGCGTAAGGAATCAGCTGTTGTGGAGTGAAAGAGCTGACTTCAGAAGCAGAGCATTCCAGTGCAGCTATAAGCAACACACACAGTGATTTTCAAGGCAAACAAATCCAGCAAATAAGCTTAGAACTGCTGCCATATTTAACATTTCTGATAGTTTTATAACAAGACAAAAAAAAAAGGGAAAAAAATCTTTTCTGACAATACGCAGATCAGTGTTATAATTCTTTGTACCTTCTTATGTAACTTTTTTTACTTCATTATGACAAGATGAAATCAATTGCGAAAATAGATTATTATATTCTCGTAATTTTCTACATGTGATACTCCAGGGTTTTACTTTAAAAAAAAATAAGAAAAATGTAGCTCCTCCTTAATTTTCTTCTGCTCCAAATGCATACTTTTATCCCTTCCATAGTTAGTACGAAAGGATGTCAGTTGGATACCAATTAAATAAGATACTGCAATATTACTGTCAATAGTGTCTAAAAATAGATGTGTATATAAAGCATCTCTCATATGTATTGCTGTTAAAATACTGGCTTTTTTCTTTTCTGTAGAATGAGAAGATACTGTAAAGAAACCAGTACTTCAAAGTTTACTTGAACAAAAGTGTGTTATTTTCTTAAAGCTAAAGTATTATGTAAGGAAATGAAATGCAATAGATTATGATGTTTTGTTTACAAGGAATAATTCATATAAAATGAATGGGAAATAATGGGAAATAAAATTACATCTTTACAAGTGAAAATATTATCAATTTTTCCTCTTTGAAAAAAAAGTAGATAATTGCAGAACTTGGAAAATATCTAACTGAAATATATCAAATCCTATATAACAAGAATTAGTGTTTTATTTCAGCCATTCCTATTGCAAAGCTGATCCTGACTACTTTTATGAAGATCACACAAAGTAGCTAGATTTATTTTGTATTTTTATCACAACTTGTACTGGTGCTGTTATTTTCCAAAAAAACCCCTGTATATGCAAAATCACTTGTTGATACTAGTGTAAAGTTGGCTAAATAAGGTTCTCCTAAGTAAGGCTGAAGATCAACACAGATTTCAGAGTGTTGAAATGCCATATATCTATCTGCATCCAGATGTTGTACGTATTTTTGAAAATCCCCTTTCCTTAGTTGCTGATTATGATATGATTCACATTAAAGAAATTTGTGTCTCTATCTCTCCCTACTAAGCAGGCTTATAAAAGGCACAGTTTGTTGTGATGTCCTATGTTTCTGGGAAATGAAGTAATTTCATGTCTTATGAATACTCTATATAAAGATATGCAGTGAAAAATATCCTTAAGATATCTGCGGAAAATACTTATGAAGTATTTGAAGACCCATAACTCTATAACTGACTACCACAAATTATATTAAAGAAGGGGAATGAAAAAAATAATTCTTTTGCTGACGGTAGTTGGCAGCTGTATCACTCATTTTCTTAGTGAAATGGATTCAATGGAATTAATGTTGGACGTAAAACTTCTTTGAGAGGGGAAACTGCTTAAATTACGACCTTATAAATATGATAGGTCTTCCATAGGAATAAGAATGAAGACTTCTAATAAACTACAGACTTAACTGGAAAACTGGTTTAAAAGTGCAGGTGAGAAAGTACATCCATTTCCAAGAACCGAATGTTGGGTTTCTGCTGAGCTGCAAAACTCTCCTCCCCATGCAGGCGTAAGACGTCTCGTTTGTGCCTGGCTGACCTGCAGTGGAAATACAGTCACTGGCGTCGGAAGCCTTTCTGATGTCTTCAGTGCACAGAATTGCTGACCTGTAGTTTGGGAGGCTTTGGGTTTTTTAGTTTAAACTGTTGTAATTCTTCCTTTCGATCCAGAGTTTAATCTTCAGTCCTTTAGGCAATATGGCAGCCACCCCATAAACCTTGATGTACAATTTCATATACTGTTCCCATGAATAGGGATTCATCTTTTTCTTCTTCTCCAGTCTAAACAACTGTTATCCTGTACTTCAAGCAGCTGCTTACATTTTAAGGGATGCTTCTGAGTAGGTACTAAATAGCTGCATTTCTATTAATGTTGTTATCTCTTTTAATAGTGAAGGGACTGCTATTTTGTGTTTTGGCCAAATGTCTTATTTACTCTTTATTTCTTTGTACAGACACAACTTTAGTTCTTTGGAAATGGACATTCATAGGGAAAGTGTGATTTATGCAGATCATACAATTACTACTTGGGTCAGTGATGGTGCTTTTATTGTAGTAATTGTTCTAAGGAAACTGCCTGTAGGCACAGAGAATTGTGTTGCATTCATTTAAATAAGACTATTAAAATTTGCATGTGAGAGTAAGGGCACATTTGTTTCTACCATAGCTTTATTTTTTCCAAGATTTTTTTTATTGTGTTATTTGGTTAAACACAGATTTTAGGCATTATGTTATGCATTACAAAATTATCTTCCACAAATGGACCTTTTCTGAGCTGGTCACTTGGTTCAGGTTGCTATTTTATTTTTTCAGTTCGTCTGCTCTGACTTATCAAATGGACTTAGCCAAATAATAATTTTTATGCGGGTAATTTAAATGTAACTAAATCAAATAAAATTGAAATGCTCTCACAGCTTGCAAAGGCCCATGTCGTTATGTCCAGATCCAGATTCAATTTTCCAAAATTCAGACTTGCTTCATATTTAATTTCCTAGTTTAGATCTTGGCAGATCTGGCCAATATAAAATCTTCCTTCTCCAAGTTGACTCCCCATTCTTCTTGTTGTTTGGTTACTGTGCTATAAAGGTAGTTGCTAAGCTCAGTCTACATTTCTGAAACCAGATGGACCTTTCCTGAATTCAGTGAATCTGACAGCTGGAGAGATTTTGAAAGGAGTCTGTTGGCACTCGTTACCTTTTTTTGCTGGAGTACTTTTTAACCTCTGAGATATGAATTCATTGATGAACTAATAAATACAATAGCCAGGTAATGGTTCCCTTCTGCAAGCTACTGTACTTGCCTACCCTTGGTCCTTGTCCACATGCAGTACAATCCCACAGAAGTTGATCCTCTGAAGGAGTGAAGTTAATGTGCCTGAAAGTAGAAAATCTTTGAATTGCTTTGTGAACGCTCTCGTACAGAAGTCAAGTTGCCTTAGACTACTATTGCTTAATCTTCTGAGCAACATGTGGCATCACGTTTTCTTTAGAGGGTTAGATTACAGCAGTGTGCTAATCCTGGATGGCAGCTTCTGTACCTGATTTTTTAACATGCCTTATTGAACAGTGCCTTCATGGCTTTAGTTGATTTGCTTTTATTTTCAAGAGTATAGAAAAGTTCTATTTTTTTTTTCTTGGAATTCAGTAAATACTTGAACCTGTGATTGACTTTTTATTTGTAGACTGGACTAAATATGTGTCAAGTGTCTATACTAGCCTTTAAACCCAAATTAGTTATCTGAACCAGCCACTGCTTTGTTTAAAAATAGAGCTCAGTATGGCCTTAGATGTTTAAAATAGTAATGTCTTGTGTCTTTAGCACTTTAGCTAAAATACATTTAGTTTATTCTTCCTTCATAATTCACCAAGTGACTTTGAGCACAAGATACCAAAACGATGTGGTTAGCGAGATAAAGAGGTCTGCAGCTGGCAAATGAAGGTACGCTAAATGTATTTGCCTTGACTTTGGAGTTTGCAGAGGCTTCAGCATTTGGCAAATCAGAACTTCACCCAAAAATCAACACACATATGACAGCTATGAATGAGAAACCCCAAAGTTTTTTTCCTTTTTTATTCAAAGGTAAAATGCAACCAAAGCTCCATTCAGTCTCTGTTCCCTGAAGGATGTACTAGTTGTTATTCTGTGCAGGGCCAAGGTAGGAAGGAGGTGCATCTCACTGTGCTAGCAATAGGCTTGAAGAATTTAACCAAATCAGACCAAGGATAAAGGAATTGATAGTAAGAGACAAGCAAAATAAACAGTGCTGCTCTCTGAAAGCTACATTAGTGCCACGTGTTTTCCTTTCTGTTTTGTGAAAGAAAAGACCTAGTCACATTTTAATGTCTATTAGCTTGTTGGGTGAGCTGGGGTTAAATAGCCAGAAAGATAGAAAAACAAAGGCAGCCCAAGATAGTGCGAGGCATAAAAGGTAGGGTACAAAACTGGGTGGGATGAGTTTAAGAACCTGGGGTTTGAGAGAAGCTCAGTAGGTGAAAGAAGAGGATAACTAATAACTAAAAAACAGAAAACAAAAAAACCCATCACCACCAACCCCCCCCCCCCCAAACCCCCTACTCTAGCAGTTTTGTGTAGGATTAATCAGTCCATATTTACGTGCTTAAAGTGTAACTTCTTATATCTGACAAAGGGACTAGAAAAGAGCTAGTCCCTGTTTTATAATAAACGAAAAGGAATGAATGCTTTTTAAGGTATGATTCATCGTATTACAAATGTAGAGTTAGGGATACCACAGAAGTCCTAGTGTGCGAGCAAATAGTACCGTGTTCAAAATATAAATGTATGTATTCTATATAAGTATATATTTATGCGCTTATTTTTCCCACCTCTTATTGTGCTTAGGAAAAGTGAAAGGTACATGACTCTTTTCTATTTGTTTCCTTAATGTCTTTACTAATCAGAACACTAAAATTTTCCTTGGCTTTTTTGATCTCAGCATCTAGATCTGTATGTAGATCTGTGTTTTATAGCCAGCATCATGGCTACACTAGGAAAAAATTTAATTAAAAATAACCTATACTGAACTGCTGATGTTTTCACTGAATTGTCTGAGACTCCATGAATCCTTGGTTGCTGGTTATGAATGCTGTTGATTATATTGCTGAAATTGTCTCATTCTTGACATTCTTCTGAGTTGTATTTGGTTATACAAATTGCAGCTGCCAAATCATGGGTGGATCAACAAGGCACATTCTGAGAAAATTCATAGAAATAGGTTGTTTTCAAGTTTGTGGAGAGTAGGAATAAAAATGCCAATTAACGCTGTATTTTTGCCTATGCTGCCATAGTGGAAAGTTAACCCCAGCCCTAAATATCCTTTTCCACTAGAATAAGTCTAGTTTTCCAGGAATGAGAGTAATTTCTGAATAACAATATTAAAGAGCAGTGAGATTCTTTTGTTCCAGAGTTTCGGTTTGTTCTCTCTCCCTGACAGCATCTACTTTTAATTACACAGTTATCCATTTGATGTTGTGTTCCTGATGCTGAATGCTGCATGAGACCCTTGCATTTTTGTTGCTGAGTTCATAGAAATAAAGTCTGCACTGTTGTGTTGACAGGCATCATTGAACTTTGCTCTGACAGAATAAAAAGGTAGTGCTGGAAAACGAATAATATGCGATACGTGAATAGGATCCAGGCTCTGTCGTGAAGGAAAAAAAAAACCAAAACCCCAAATTATGCTCAAGACCAGTGGAAAAGAGATGAAATCACTGAAGGAGACACAATGATCTAGCTTTGAGGAAGGATACTCTGCTAGCTAGATGGTGCAGAAGAGATTGAACTGAGGTTTGTCTGCCAAAGGAGCAGGAAAGAAATGAAGGGAAACTTCATGCACAGATAGAGTTCAGCGAAACTGCAAATGAATGAGAACGTGTAGTGGAGCACCGTCCGCTCATCTGGAAGTGCTTTCTGTGGCCCTGTAAAATGGATGCACTTGAGAGATCATTTACCTGAACAACAGCAAGGAAACCCTAACTGAACTTCCAGACTCTGTTTCTTGACTACGCAAAGCAGTTGCGCTTATCCTAAAATTGTTACTTTTTATCTGTTTACCCTTTTTTCCTTTCCTTTGCTGGTGCTGATTGGAAAATTACTCTATCTGCAGTTACCCCTGTAATAGAAATCACGACAATACAACTAAGTGCAGTTTGTTTTTTGAGGCTGGTTTTTTTGGGGGATATTTTCTTTCTTTTTGATACATTTGTCCAAATATTTGGGTCTTCCTAGTTACAACTTAGAGCAAAAGCAACCAATTGGATTATAACCAATGGAATTATCTTGAAACAAATCCACATGTAGCTTATTTTGATTTATGTAGGTCAGTTTATCAAAAATTTAAGTAATCAATTTTAAATAAGAAAAAAAGTTTTATTCTGAAGTATAAGTATCCATATACCAACATACACTGAAAAGTAACTTAGAATTGGTCTAGATATCATGTATGTAAATATGTCCTCTGATTAATTTCTTGTTATCTCTAAATTTCTTAAAAAAAAAAAAAAAAGTGTATAGTTGCTAGTGCAGTGAAAAACTATTTCCCAAACAGGACAATATTTCTTGTTTCATGCCTGGGTCTAGAATATTATTGTTGTTAAAATAGCAAGTGGGGAAAAGAAAATATGTTCATGAAACAAGAACCATCCACATACCACACACTTAAAGCCTATATCAATTTGCACAGCCCCCTTTCACTGAGCCCAGCCTTGCTCACATGTGCTGCATCTGGTGTCAGTTGATACATTATATATAAATATGTTGTATTTTTCAATTCTTTGCCAGACACATAGAAGTTTATTTTAGTAATTTTAATTTTATTGCGAGAGTGTTGTACCTGAGCTCTGTATTGGCTCTGTGCATCACTTTCCCAGGAAGACTCTGCTTGAAAATCATTAGACTCGATGAGTCTTACAGGTACCATAATCTGAGTAGGTTCTCATCTTTTTTCCTGTAGGTGGTGGCCTCTGCAGAGTATGTAAACAGAAGTGCAACAGAGTGCTAGCTATGAGTAATAATGAAATAAATTGTTTAAACACTGCCAGGAGTTTGGGTAAAGTGGACTGTGGTCTGGTCCTGATGTCCTTTCTGGATTCTGTAAAAGGAAAACCTTCCAGCATTTAGAACAAGAAAACTCTTCCCTCATTCCCCTTTTAATAACTAATAATTCCTATGCTTTATTGTAGTTTTGGTTGTTTTTTTTTATTTTGTGCTTGAAGGCACAGAACAGGTTGTCACAGTTGTCATATGTGTCCTACTGAGGAATCCCACCATTACGGTCAGTTCAGTCAGTTGTGTGTAACATAAAAATACAGAACTGCATCAGAAAAGGCTTATATTAATATTATTCTAATACCTGCTTCTTAAATATACTTTCTCACCCATAAGTATTGGAGGAGCTGTTAGGTTTCTTCCATTATCTGAGAAACCTTCATAGATGTCACCTGGAGTTTTTAGAAACGCCTGTTGGCATCCCCGATCTATTGAAGAAATGGAAAGCTGTTTGCATTTTAGGGCATCTCTCTGTTCTCTTTGGCTGCTGATTTCTGAATCTTCTTTCCTCTGGTTCAAGGAGGGATTGATCTCGTGCCCAAATCTGACACAATTCTGGCAATAATTGAGGTGATTAGTACTAGCCTTCAGTTTTACCCTTCAGAATAAAATGTGGCAAGTGAATAAAGCCTGATGGTATGGCTGTGCAAAGTTTCGTTTAACAGCTCATTGCAGGCAGGCCAAGTTGGATTGCCAGATATATCAAATCACTTTTATAGATCTAAGCTGTCTACCTCCTGATTTTCTTAATCGTAAATGGTATAACAGATATTGCTATAGTTTTCCCATGCATTATAAAAGGAAAGTGTTTTAAATAAGGAGCAGAGCAAGCTGATTTGTTTGGTTAAGTTTACAGGTATATGTTGTATGTGCTCCAGATGTTGGCACACATTCCCAGAGTCCTAGGGCCCTTTATTTCTCCTGCATCCAGTTTGAATACTGCAAACTAGTCCAGTCAGTAGGCGGTTGCTGTCAGTGAGTTACTAAAAGGGTTCATCTGTTTTATTTATGTACTTTTCATCCAAGAATGAATAGTTCTTGCTGCACTGTTTCCAATTCCCTATGTGAGGAAACATGCCAGAATACAAGCTGCTTGCTTTGTTTGCAGCTACTTTGTTGCTTCTGATTCCCAGCACATGCGATGAAAGGAGAGGCGAATAATAGAAATAAATGCCACATCATATCTACTCCTCTCTTCTTGATGTTGAGATTTTATCTAGATTTTATCATAGCTATGATCTATGTATCTATGATAATATTATGTAGGTATCTCTCCCTCATCAGTCTAGTAGATACGATCTTTAATATACTTAGCACACATGGCCTGGGAGGTAAGGAAGTGCTGTTATGCCTATTTGAAAGATGAGGAAATGAAGCATAGAAAGGCAAAGTGATTTGTGCAAGATCACACGTGAAGTTCATGGTGGAACCAGGGATTGAATGCAAATCCTTTGGGCTCATACCCTAAACTAATCCAGTTTAATTCTGCTTTGGATGGTTCTCAAGCTCCAAAGCCCCAAAATGCCGTCCAGCTCCTATTGATGGCAGTAGTGGTTTTATCATCAATCTCTGTGAGGGTATGGTGGGGTCACAAAAATTTTGAAAGCATGCTTCTGATGCAAGCTGGTTTTATGACTAATCATGGTCTTCTGGGTTTTGTTTGGGAGTGTTTGCTTTAATGTCTGATTTCAGCTGTTAGGGAAAAAATGGTCTTAATTTAGACAAAAGTTTTATTGAAATTTTTGAGGACAGGACCAGTTTTCAAGGAGTCTGTACTTGTGGGAATCCTTGAGAACAGTAGCTTCTTACTTGAGTTCTTTCACTTCTTGAATGCAGACTATTCAAAATTCAAGAAAAAGACCTTTCTCAAACTGATGATTTTTATTTGGTAGTTAGATGACTGAATGACAAATCTGAATGACTGCTTTTTAATTGATCTCTCTTTCCCTTACAAATTTTATGTTCTCAGTTAAATTTATTACATGCAGAATCTCTTATAAATGGAATCTGATAACTGGCCATGCTTTATGTATTTAGAAAACAAAAATAAAGACTATATAGGCATCAGGTGCTGCCCAGAGAAATAAGTCCACTAACCCTGTGTCATTCCTTCAATGAGCAGAGTCAAAGTAGTTGTTCTGTTGATTTTGGTGAACATAAGATAAATGTATACGTCCTTATTTGCACAGTTGTTTCAAGTGAGATCATATTGTCTGTGGAAAAGTTTGTTGGCAGTCTTTCAGGTTGGATGGGTCAGTATCGCTTATTGTGCCTTAAAGGCTTTCTGCTGCTTTCTCATTTCTACCAAGCTGTGGAGACAGCTTGAACTCTCCACTGATCTAGAGAAAAGAAACTGGTTTTGGCCATGGCTTTCTTCCAGGTTCGTATTCTGGAATACCGGTTGCTCCAAAAGCAGAAGTGTTTACTGAAAAGCCAACTAGATTTCCTCTAGTTGAGAACAACTCTTCATGTCTTTTGTCCTGAGTTAGGCAAAAGCTCTCACAGTGCCTCTGAATGTCCCATGTGTCACTTACCAAAAATCAAATGGGGCTTTGCTGCGAGTCTGGACTCCAAATGGTCACAGCCAGAGCGTAGTGCCTTATAGCTTGAATAAGCACTGGGGAAACTTCTATGCTCCAATACCTACCTCCCACCCTCTGCAGTCACAAGGAGAATAAACAGCATTACCTTGTTTCCCTGTCACCTAGGTTAAATGGGTAGCGTTCTGCTACTCTGAAAGGAAAATTCCCGATAGGTGTTTTCTGGATAGCTGATATGCAGCTTCTGGATATCTGTCTAGATAGCAATGGGCCACTGCTCTCTGCCTTGGGACTTGACTAGTGCTGGGTTTACTGTTTTGAAGCTGAGGGATCACATATCTCATTGCACAGAGTGAGCACCTGACTGCAGAGTAAGTAATGGACTGTTAGTCACTATGCAGGTGTGACCGTATAATATACGAAGACACTGATAGTGGTGCTAACAGGCCTGCTCTCCTTTTGGACTTACTGTTCCATCAGAGATTTGATGTCTGTCATTTGGATTTATTATATATGTCACGTATCATGGAAAGTGCTTTTGTCTTCATTTGAATCTGCAGGTTTCAGGTGTCTGAAGGGTGAGGAATTCCTTCCAGATGTCAGAGGTTATTTGATATATCCACTCATGCTGCAGAGTTAGTGTTTGAATCCGTGATGTCTTGTACTCTAATGAAGAACGTTTTGTAGTGCTTAAAATGTGCTTTAGCCCCGTGAGCAGATCGATGCAGCCTCTAACAGATGCTAGAAGGATGCTACAAATATATGTACTTGCACTGGTACACTTAGCTACATTATGTTATGCTAAGTTAGAAGACTATTTTTTTTTTCCTGTACAATTAAAAGGGCATAAGTTAATCTCTTATCTTTCTCTGTTGACTACGTAACTGTCCTAGAGGTAAGTCTTCTAATGTACACTGGGTGCTTAAATGTATGCTGTATAAAGTTGCTTCTATGTTCCCCTCTTTTCTAGGTAGTATTTTAGTGTAGGTGGTTGCAGGACCTGGCACTACAGAACTGAGTGTTTTCTTCATGATACTTCAATATATTTAAGAATATCAGCACCATAGTAGAGGGTGGTGTTTTGTATCGTGGTATTCATTTTGACACTTTCCTACACTTGAATAACAGAGAAATGTGTTCACAGAGGCAGATGCTTCTTTAAGTTGCTATATAAATAATGTAACAGGCTGAATGTTGTGGCATGTGTGTGTTAATATAGTATCTGAGTTGCTCAAATATTGGGTCATTCCTTTTAGTAATACATCAAATCTCAGTTGGTTCATGTATTACTTCAGGTCTGATCAAGACTGACACTGATGGTTTTTGCAGAGAATGAAAACAAAAGAAGGTAAGAGTGGAGGTGCTAATTTATTAACACAAAGCAATAGCTAACTCAGCTGATGTTCAGGATTTTAATTTGACCCTCTGTGAACAAAGTGTACTACTATTTCTAATATATAAGATGCTGACTGATTGTCAGAATTGCCACATCATACTGGAGGACCCCAGTTCTGCTTTTCTAGACCCAGTTAGCCCTGGATGAAATGTTTTATGTCAATAGTTTGGATGGGTATCATTTATTGAAATGATCTTTGTTGCTTAGTAGCAGCATGATTTATGGGCTATATTAGAAAATTATACTTAGTATGAGTTTAGCATAATCTTTTCTGGTGTTGGAAACATTAAGTTTCACTCTGGGAACATAAATTAGCATGCGAAGGTTCACATGGGGGTCAGTACAATTGTCAGATAATGCCTAACCAAGTCAAATTAACTTCTAATAACTTGTAGAAGATCCAGTTGCCATTCAGCAGGGATTATGCAATATTCTGCAAGCTGAAGGATCTTCAGAGCTAAGATGTCAAACCTAGAATACAGTTGTATGACTGAAAATGCAATAGAAATAGGAAACTATAAATCAGAGCTCAAATTCATTTTGGCATTATTTGAGTATTTCACTGCAAAGGAATTTCTACTAACAACTCTTGCTGAAATTGGTAACTGAGCTTGAATTTGAGAATAAAATACTGAGATGAAATGTTGAGAAAATTATCCAAGTTGATTAGCTTGATATTATTTGTGACCAACTGTTCTATGCTACCTTTACCCATATTAATTTTCACTCATTTATAGCTAGAAATCCTGGGTTGTCTTGGAAAAAAATGTTTCTCATGAGATTTGTGGGGAAAAATGTTGGTAGAATGAATTTTGCTAATTTGGCTAAACTGTGGAAAAGGAGACAAAGTATTTTGAATTTAGCAGAGGGAACCCCACGTCAGACCTTTTGGGACTGATAATTTCTCTAAAGAGAAATACAGGCATTCACACAGATTGTGAATTCCTTTAAATGTAGGCCATTCTTCTGCAAGTTTTGGATATGAGCTGAGTGCTGTAATAGTAGTTGTAAATCCTATGGATTCTCAGTGAGGATGGAATGCTATGGAAGTGCTTTCTTTTATCTGCTCTCCATTTTTAATTGTCATGACTTATCATCTGGGTTGTTTCCCCATCCTGTCCCCACGGCTCCTCATCCCCTCCAATCACTTCAGCGGTGAATGGTTCAAGTAGGACACATGTAAAACTTGAAGATTTGGGAAAAATGATAGAGATGGGTTTATGTGAACACTCTGGGTCCACAAAGATGAACTCAGGGAAGGGAGTTCCAAATACTTTGAAAGTTCTCAAAGTTTTTAGTTTTCTTCTTTGTAAGTAGATACTTTGTTCAACTTGGAGGTGACCCAAATCTGAAAAACTGTAACCATCCCACTATGTAAAAATGACACCATCGTTGCTACAGTGTTGTTGAGGGTTGTGTGCGTCTCATTGAGAAGAAAAATAAGTCACAATGCTGCAGTCAATCTTGGGCATAACCAAGGCTTTTACCTCTCTTTGCAGTATTAATGTGTTTTTGTTTTCTTGCATTTTACCCATGGTGGGGAGGGAGAGGGGGAAACAAAAAAAAAAGAACGATAGAGTCCTGTCTAAAGCAGCTATTAAATTGGTTTCTTACCAGCTAAAGATTTTTGTGGGATTCTGAGTATATCTGTCTTTGTTCCTGGATTACAAAGACAGTACAAACTCAGTCTGATACCCACGAATATCAAAAGGATGTTCATGAGTCACTGCAGTTGACTCAGGGTCAGGATTGGGTTTCAATCAAAAAAAGAAACCATGTTCAAATAAGATCAAGAATAGTCAGGCATTTTAGCTACATCATTTTGCTTGTATAAGCATTCACAAGGCACTTTCTTTTTTCTTCTTTTTTTTTTTTTTGGGGGGGGGTGGTTAGCCTTTTCTTAACAGAGAAGAAATATTTTGCTGAACAAACAGTGTTCTCTGAAAGACAGAATTACTCCATCTTGGGAAATGTGCAGAACATTTAGAGTTTACATATTGCAAACAGTAGCTCATCTCTTCTCTTAAAATTAACATGTTGTTTACTAATTATTGGTGTTCAGTTATTTTGGACACTTTAGTTCTTTATAGATTTTGAGAGTATTTTTGCTAGCTAAGATGAGCATAGCATGAGATAAGCGTATAAGATGATTTTAAAATGTCTCAGTGTTTACTTCATGCCAGCCCACATTTGCTCTATTGATGTGCAGGAACATGTCAGAGCAAAGTGGCTTTTTCCTAATTTTTTTTCAAATTCCATCTCTTGGAATGGGTAGATTATGTTATACAGGAATAAAGCTGTATGAGAAGAGCTTAACTGCACCCGTACATGCTGTTTGAGAAGAATGTAGCATAACTTCTCTCCCTCAGTTTCTCTTTGATACTTGGAGACCTAAAACTGAAATGCAGTTTATATAAGTGATACGTTTTTACAAATGATAAATGTAAGCATCATCAGCCTTATAGCATGTTTCCCAGAGAAATTAAGATCTATACGACTGTGCTGTTTACAGATGGATGTGAGTAGAGATGTCTGGGGTATTTTTGTCCTTCATTAAGAACCATTGCTCCTCTTAGTTGAACCCAGACAATCTGAAACACGGAAGAAAACCTCAAAAACTCAGCAACTGTCATGGAAATAAGTGTGATAGTATCTCCTGTGAGGAAAAGGCAATAGTATGAGTTCAAACCTTACTGGGCTTCAGACAACCTGTAGAGATTTCTAAACTATGGAAAATCGTACACTGGAGCTTTTACGAATGGCATGCACCTTTTTAGAGAGAAGGTTCAATTAGCCTTCCCCTGTTTTGCTTCTCGTAAAACTACTTATTTCTGTTTGAATATTATTTCTGCACAAATGTTCCACAGTCATCTCAAATTCCAGGCAAACCTTTTGATACTTCTGTATATCTCATTCCATATATAATGTTTGTAGGAGAAGAAAAAATAGGAAGAAATAGCAAAGAAGGACATTCGATTTTTTTTTTTTTTTTTTTTTTTGCACAATAATCAATACAGCCACCTTGGGTATGAAGCAGTAGGATCTAATGCAGGCCTTCTTTTTATAAAGAACCTTCATGTGCAATGCTGATTGAATCCCAACTCCTAGATGAATGCTGACAAGCACTGTGACTCTGATCTGAGCTGTAAATGAAGTTCTCTGAATGCTGTCTCATTTTTCAAAATCTATCCAGTCGATAGGAAATGAAGTTATATAAGTCAAGTGATAATTAGGGATGGACACACTCATTTTTCCTTATTTAAAATTTGCTACAACATTGTGGGATTTATGTTTGATTCAGATGTTACTGGATTTACTTTCTACTTAGGATATGCTGCAAGATATAGGAAGGAGTGAATTATGCATGGGGGGAGAAAAGAAAAAAACTTAATAAAAAAAAAAAGCTCCAGACATCATGCTACAGATATTAAATATTTCTGTTTGCCAACCTAACTTTTGAAGATGTTACTGTATTTTGTCTGTATAATGAAGTCTTTGATATTAAAAGAGGGAACAATTAAATCATTAAGAAAGCATTGTCATATTTTTTTAAATTGTTTTGGGACATCCAGAAGTAGCTGGAGATTTGTTTTTCCTCTCTTCCTGAAATACATTTTATTCTTAAGAATTTAGATCAGCATTACGTGATTTTATGTACTGCTTCCTGCTCTGTGCCTTGTGAATCATTCCCAACACTAATCATTCCTAAATATGCCCTGGAACAGACCCCTCCAGGAGAGATCTACACCAAACATTATTTTTATGCAATACATAATAGTACTTTAGAAGCTCTATTTGCTGAAGTAGAAGAACATTTATCAAATATAACTTTAAAAAGAGCTTGAAAGATCTTTCTTCCTGCCTCATTAAAATTGGAGTCTGCAACCAGAGTATATGTAGAAAATGTCACTTGAAGTGTAGAAGCAGAAAATAGTGTCTTGAACTTTGAGTGATACATTGCTCAGGTTCTCAAAGTCAGTTAACAAGGATTATCTCCTCCTTAAAGCTTGAATAATCTGGCTGAGGAAACTTAGATTTGATTTTCTCCCACCATCGCACCCTTTAATTTGCAGTTGTTTGCATAACGCATTCATTCACATTCCTGTAAGTGGCACAGCAGTGTTGGACTATATTCTTTTGGGGCTTAGATAGTTGCTGGTAAAATAGGAGTTTGTTTTCTTACAGGTCTGCTGAGCTAATCATGAATCTAATGGTGGAAGATAGAATGTGGGTGTCTGGTGGGAAAGGCTGAAGATGGAAAATATGAAAAGTAAGGAGGTGTTAAAGGCAGGAAAGAGGGAAATGTTTCCAGTTATTTTGATTTAAAAAAAAAAAAAAGAAAAAAAAAAAGAATCTGGAATGGATGATCTTAGAACCAGCTGCTTAGAGGACACCAAGAAATGGCATTTCTTACCTAAGTGGCCTACATAATTGGATCACTGAAAACATTGTGTTGAAGACATGACACTGAGGATTAAAAAATATTAAGCCTCCAGCTGCCTAGCGTAACAAAGGGAAGAAGCTCATTGTTAATATAATTAAAGATTTTATAAAAATCACTATCTATTTCTATTTGAAGGGAGACTGAAGGAGATTCAAATGACAGCTTAAGTCTGGTTTTAGGTATTTTAGACTAAGTTTAAGAAAAAATACTTTGCCTTTTATTTTAGCCTGTTTTTCTAAGGAAAACAGATTAATATCATCAAATTGACTGTCCATCTTGTACCCAAGAACTTGTGACAGCCAGATTTGGCAGCAGAATTATGGTTTAAATGAATAGCTGAATGGAGGAGAAGGAGACAGAAAAGGCAATACTCTGATGTGAGTTCAGGAGGCAGCTGCTGTGCATGGCATGTCAGCAGGTCTGGAGGCGCGTGTGCCCTGGCTGCCTGCACACCTGGCCTGCAGGGCTGGTAAATGGACAAGGTGACAAGAAGCTGAGGAGAGTGAGAGGTTTTGGAGGACCTGGTAGCACTGAGGTGGGAACCTGGAGAAGACCCGGAGGAGCTGTGGGAAGATGGACTCCTAGGTGTAGAGCAGGGGATAGGGTTGAAGTAAGGAAGTATGGGGACTTTGGACATGAACCTACAGAAATGAGGCTTCACAAGTTATGCTGAAATAAATCATTACATAAACACTGAGAAACAATACTCCTATGTTGAATATAAAGGCTAGTATTTCTGGGGTTGAACATGTCTAAGTCTTGATACTAAAACTAACTGATCTACTTTCATTGTCCAAGGGGAATGAAAAAAAAGTAAAATTTTCAAGGAAAAAAAACTGTACATCAATAACACAATGAGTTATGACTAGTGATGTAGCAAGGAAATCTGAACAAACCTCTCCTTTCTTCTTCCATATTTTTAGCCTGACAGTGTTCCTTTAAAGAATGGTTTTTCTAACAAGGCTGCAGATATCCTGCTGTGAAGAGGGGGTGAACACAGAGGAAAGTTAGGGCCAATGTATCCTTCTGTGTTACAGAAAGACAGATTTATGGTTTGGGGTCTGTCTTTATCAGGTTGATCTGTTTTGTAGATTGAGTATTAAAATGACTAGCTCTGGACAAATCCTTACCCTGCTGAGAACATTAAAAAGTCATAGTTTAATATAGAGTAATTGGAGAGAACTCCACTTGAGAAAGAGATAAAGTGAAATTCCTAAAACAGATTTTAAGACTGCTGTGAACCCTTTTTGTCTGTCTTGAATAAGTGTGTTCCACTTTAATGAGATTATTCTGAGGCTCCCATCAGGTTTTATGCACAATTTTCTGCTGGTTTTCCAACAAAGACTTCTTTCTGTTTTTCAATAGAATTTCCTTCTATTGGGTTAACAGTAATGTCTCTATAGCTGATTAAATGTAGTCAAGTTAACTGATGGGCAAATTATTATAAACAATTATTGTCCTGATTTATATATTTCAATTATGTCCATATTTATCTTGTCATACAGTTGCCTTTTCAAGTTTCAGTCCTTAGCAGCTCTTGCAGTCCAGTTGCAAAAGCTTTTTTGCTTTCCCGTCCCAGGCTATTTGTGGTTTTACATTTTAAGAATATTATTTCCCTGCTGTGCTATCATTCTGTGTGAGGGGGAAAAAAGGAATTAGAACCTATTCAGGAATAAGGCAAATGAGAGAAGGATAAGGCAACCTGTACGCTGGTGCCTAAGATCATTTGCATATCCCATAAAACTCAGTTTGACCAAGTCCACTCCCTGTTGTTATGAAAGAAAAATAAGGCACATCTTAATTTTGTGGTTCAGGTATCGTTTCTCTTGAGAGAAAAGGGGTTATTGTAATTCCAGCTTAGTGGAAATACGTAAGGCTTTTACTTGTCTTGTGCATAAAACTGATAACCCATGCAGTTGGGACTGCTTATTTATTTCTTATTAATTCATTTCAGTCTTTATAAGTCAACTGAGCATTCAGCATTTGTAAAGTGATTCTGGAAAATTATTTTGCATAAGTAATAGTAAACACTGGCGTTGCTTCCTGGCAGGGAATGAAAATGATTCATACAATTCCCAGTGGCTTAATGAGGAGAAACAGGGATGGGAACCATGAATAGCTCACTGGCTGAAGTTTGGCAGCAGCAAAAGCCGTGTTGATCAGCTGTGCCTTCGCTAGCAGGCATCTTTCGAATCAGTTGGAATTACTTATTGCGAAACTTAGAGAGGCGCAGAGGGAAAATTTAGCAGACAAATTTGAAGAGAGAAGGGATAGAGAAGGAAGCAAACTTCCTACCTGAACATCAAAATTAGCAGTAAACAGTGTTTTGCTTTCTCCTATTTATTTTTCAGCATATGTAATGATGCCAAGAAGTTTTATATTCTGTGAAGCTCTCCAGCAAGCTTCCAAAGTACGCCTAAGATTTTACAGCCTATGCAAATTCAGTGCTGTTAGGTCTGCCAAGTTCTTGGTGTTTAAATGGGACCCCATTACTTCAAGCAATTTCATTGTCAGCCATTACACAAGTAATTCTTCTTCTTTCTCTTGTTTGCTTTTTGAGTAAATCCAGTTTAAACTTAATTGTGATTTGAATTTTATCTTCAAAAATCAGTAAGTGAGCCAATGCAAATCTATCTCTAAAAATGTAAATAACAGTGGTAATCAGATACTGAAAATAAAATACATGAAATAAAATCTCATCAAGTAATGAACTGACACAATTTTCTCATTTCTGTTCTTTTTGTTTCACAACAGCTAGATTGTCAGATGACTCATCTGCTTTGATTTGAAATAAGATGTGTGTCTGTAGATTCAGTTATATTCATATTGTTGCCTTTTTTCAATGTGAATTAGGGAAGTTTTGAAAAAGCCTTGTAATTTAGAACAGTTTACAGTTGCTCTTATGCTGTTTGGATATTTTGCTTTGTTTTGGTTATGCTGTGATCCAAAGACCCTTGCAGAGAGTACTTGTCTTTGATTGACTCCAGGAAACTTTGTGCTAGTCTTTAAGAAAATTTTGACTCATTCTGCTGATTTCAGAGTTCGTGTAAGGCTATTTCAGCCCTCCTCTGCCCTGTCTGTTTGTTGAGCCTGCAGAACACTGAATGCTCTTACTCCAGTTCTGCAAGAAAGTAAATGAAGTTTAAGCACTTGAGTAACTGCATTGAAGTCAATGCTCTCAATCGAGCTGAAACAGCTCACATACGGTGATCAGATAGCTTCACATGAAGGAGGATTACTTCTATGTCTGAGGTTTATGGGAGAGGGTTGTGGTACAGAATTTATTTCCAACAACCTGAACGTATTCAGTTCCCTCTAATACTCTGTTCAGAAAAGTGCTTAAAAAAAAAAAAAAATTCTGTGCAAATTCTTGCATGGTTTCAAAGGGGTGCATCATTGACATTGTCCATAATTTCAGGCATTTGTCTAATGAGTGTTGATGAAATACAGAATCAAAACAAATAAACTGAGCCTGGGATTTTAAGATAAAAGTGGTGAATAGCGTGAAGAGCAAGAACAGGGAATAAAAATAGGTAAGGAAAAGTGAAATCCTAATATATAAGTTTTGTCCTTCTGCTCTGCAACCCAGATAGTTGTTTCATATAACTCTGTAGTTCTTTTAAGCAGTAATAATGAACAACTATAGTACAAAATATATGGCTGTGCACATTACTATGAAAGCTACAGGAAAACCCATTAGTAATTATTATGAACCTTACTAAACTAGCTACTCTTGCTGTCTGCACATGGTAGTCATCCTGGCTCTGTGAGCTCATTAGAGAAACAAAATGGTTTTGTTTGATCATGATGTAAATGGTATTCTCCAGGGGCTCCAGAAAGTGTTCCCTAACCCCACATCCAATGTGTGAAGCCCGGGTTCTTCTCATGGGATGAAAAAAACCCCAAAACCCGCGATCACAGCACTCTACATAGCACACTAGCAGCCTCCAGCTTGTCACATTTTAATATCACAGCTTGTAGAAATGGCTACTATGCTTAATGTAAACACAAGATAACAGCAAATGAGTTCAGAGATTGTTTTCTTTTTCCCCCTCTGGCTTCTTTGCTTAAAAAAAAAAAAAAAAAAAAAAAATTTCTTGCATAGTTCTATTAAATTCTTGATAATGGGTGAGTTCCTGCTTTATACATCAGAGCTTTTAATAGGAGTGTGTGAATGTAGGGGAGATTTCTTAAAATGAGAACAAAATTTGGAAAGAGCAAAATACAACGGTGAATTTTCTCCTAGAAATGAAAGGCAAGCTTAGTTCCTTTCTTTGTAAAGTATTATTATTTTTATAATAATGCTATCTTTATTTATGGGGAAGAACATTCAATTTTGATGAGTCAAATAATAATTAAACACTTTCTTTGGTTTTCCAAATCCTTGTCAAACAAATGGGAGAGGCTTTCAATTTTTCCAACTCCAAGGATCACTTTGTTCCCAGTGGAGTCCCTCATAGCTTTCGTGGACTGCTCAGGATCCCATCCTTAAAACTCTTTTTCTGAGCTGCTCTGTAAGGCTGCCTTTTCATTTATAACCAATAGAAAGGGACCACTGAAAAGGCTTACGTGGAAGATGGCTTGGTAAATGACCATAAATAACATGGTTCCTGAGGTTCAGAAGAAGTATAAAAACTATGGAATTTAGAAAACAGATTTAAGCAAACCCAAAGAATAGGTAAAAGCCATCTTCTGGGAGCCATCTGTGGGAAAAGGCAGAGAGTTGTCAAGTCCTTAAAGAACTGCTAGTTAGGACATGAAGGCAACCATGCCACTGTAGGGAAGAATAGGAAGTGTAATGGCAAACCGATGTAACTAAGTCAGTAAGTCTTCACTGTCCTTAAAAGAAAACAAGACTTGGTAACAAAGATTTAAATATAAAAATATAACTTCCGGTAAAATCAGAAGGTCTGAAAGATGAAATGTAACTCTTATCAAAAGACATCAAGAATAATGATCTATAGGTCCAATAATGGTATGAGGAAGACCAAGAATGGGTTAACTTGCTACCAAGTGGAGCAGGAAAGCTTTTGACTAATGGCAGGACTGTGGTTTGTTATTGCTTACTTTCACTGATCTTTGGTAAATCTCTCAGTTGTGATCGGATAGTAACTGTAGTTAACACTGGTAAGACATCAGCTTTGGATTATGAAAGAGCAGGTTAAAGATTACTTACAAAATTGTTCTCAATTGACTGGGCCCAGTGAGCTCGAACTGAGGAGTCAAAGTGCTCACGAATGGCAGTGAAGAGCCTCAGGCAGTTATGGGTAGAGGTGAGGTTGCTGGAGGAGTGAAGAAGGGCAAATGTGTTGTCTGTCTTGATAAGAAAGGGGCCAGTTAATAAAATTCAGTTCTTGGAGAAATGCTGGAACAAATAACTAAGCTAAGCATTTATGACCACAGAAAGATGAGAATGAGAACATTCAAAGCCAGTTTGGGCAATCTAATCTAGATTAAACAACTAGAAGGTGGTACAAAGTTGGTTTGAAAAATCATAATTTATCAGTATTAGAACAGAAGGAGGTGCTGAGAGCATTTCTCTGGGTATTGAGTCTGAATGCAGTATTGTTTGGTAACTGCAATGAAGCTGTGGATAAAATAAAGATATGTAGATTACATTTGTTAAATCTGCAAAGACACCAAGCTAGGATGGAGTGTAATTTGTTGCGTTGGCCCAGGGAAAAAAGAAGAGGGATTGTTTCGGTCCCTTCTGTTTCTCTGATTACCCTTCCATGGGAAAAGGTCTGGATACAATTGCAGGTCACATCCTGCAGTGAGCTTTGTGTTGAATGGACTCTGTGCATACCTAAAGTAAAAACCAGGAGTGAACCATGTTTGCTAAATACAAAGCACAAGATCTCTCCGTTTTGTGAAGTAGAACTGCTAAGGTGAGCAAGAAGGGTGTGTTCTTTCCCTTTACGGCATTATTGAAAATCTTGGTGATTTTTATTGATTGCTGAGACTGCAAGAAGTTATAGCTGGCAGTGCAAGAGATTACAAATGAGGCCAGGGAGGTTTACTTTAACTTTAACTTCTGAGATCATTCAGTATATCTTTAATAGGTACTTCTTTAATAGGTACTCTTCAGCTCCTGTCTGTGCTGCAGCACAAAGCTGTTGGTAGTTAAAGAGCTGTGTTGAACTGTATGAATCATATAGTAGATTCTAGTAAGAAACTTTACATACTTGCATTGTGACCATAACCCAAGTCTCATTCAATCCATCGAATGACTTTGATCACAGCGGCATAGGAGCACCTGTAAGGGTAAATGTCAAAGAGATCAGGCATTGTTGTAATGGAAGCCATGTAAGTGCCTCACCGGAGAAATATTTTTCTCTCTCTTCTTCCTGATGCCTTTAAGTCCATTCTCAGGAACATTTTTGAGGAACAAGCATTACCCAGAAAAAATAAGTCTGGAAATACTTCTGCAAAATATGGCCAGCAAACCCCGCACAGCATAACCACACCTTCTGCAAGCACATTACTCAGAAACTGAACCTGCTATTTTTTGTTTTGTTTTGTTTTAATTGAGGGAAGCCCCATCATGTGGACCAAGCTTCAGCTTTTCTTCTTTTTTGTATTTTTATTTCCATCCTTAGAGTTCAGTGGAAATTAACTCTTCTGGTCTTCCTTTGAACTGCTTTGCATTTTGTTCTCTTTTATACACTCTTCCTTTTCTATGCATACTTTGTTTATTAAATTGTTAAGCTAATATAACAAAATAACACAGAGAGAGTCAGCTGAAGAATAGCAAACACAGAATAATTAGTAGATCAATAAACAGCTCAGTAATTCTTAGATGACTTTGAAGTGACCTTCCAGGACAAAAAAGCCTAAAGCTGTATAGGACATACAAATTTTAAAAGATAGTTAATGTGCCAAGTGAATCCAAATAGGTCAGTAATGTTGATCTAGCTGTCTTAATTGTGTTGAGCTCTGCAAGTCATAGAATAAAAGAATAGTGAAGAGAACAAAAGAAGCATACACAGCAAAGAAATACTGGTAAAAAAAATACATGAAAGAAACAAAGAAATAAAAAAGTAAAGAGGTAAGGACTGAACACACAGTAAATTAACACAATGGCAATATTCCAACAAATCCCCTCCATAATTCCAGTTAAAGTATAATTCCTTTCTGAAACACTCAGTTTCTATAGTATTTTAACTTCTTGCAGTATGAGCAATGAGGCTAAAACCCAGGACTCTCACAACAAAGTGAGAAATAAAGCATTTAGCCCCTTCACTGCAGATTTTGATTATGAGGGTGTAGGGTTTTTTATTTATTTTATTTTCAGGTCAGTCAGGTATGTAAAGAAATTCTTGCACTGTTATGTAATTTTTCTGAAACACTCAACATTTCCCCCAAGACTGACAGCAATAGTGTTTGATTTTCTTTAAATTTATTTCTTTTTCAAGTGGCTGCATGTTAAAAATGCAGAAAGGGCTTTCACTCTGCTCATATTTACTATATAATGTTCCCAGAAGGTCCTAATTTATGGACCATAAGAATTGTGGGAGAAGGGAGTAGTTGGTAGGATGATGGGAAATATGCTGAGCTGTGATTCCTTGCAGCGATGTTCATATCCCCTCTTGTTAATTTTTAAGTGCTGTTTAGATGTCTAACTTTGTTCAGATATTACTACTCCGACAGGGGTGTTTTCCTTTACTATAGTCAGACTTATTCCAAGAGTAAGTTACTACTCTACTTTTTGAAGGTGAAACGGTTGAGAAATAGAGACAAAAGACATTTCTTAATGAGTTCAACCTCCTCGTGTAATGCCAGTATAATCTTTTCTGGATCCCTTGTTGGCACACAGAGCGTATAGACTGTGCTATCGGCAGTTTGGGCAGATGCAGATTATGCACTTTATACCTTAGCTGGATGGGGCTGAAAATGAAACTGCGGCAGCACAGGCTTCACCATGAGCTGAGCAAACCCCGCAGAATACCTGTGCTGTAATGGATCCTCACTGTATTGCATCTTCAGCAGGGAGAGAAAAAGAGGGAGAGGAAAAACCCATCAGTTTGGGGATGTCTGCATGCATGTCAAACCATCTCTGGTTTGAACCTCAGGATAGGGAGACCCTCCAGAGCTCAGCTTAATTGCTGCTGTTCATGGTGCATAGCGAGGAGTTGGCAGTGCTCGAGTAAGGAAGCTGTATCAGACAACTGCTTGTGGTGGAGGTATTTGGGAAAATTATGAAGTGTTTGGGAATAGCTCATGAACAGAGGACCAGTTAATGAATAGTGGGTTTATTCCAAATTGTTTGCCGTTTGTATGTTAGAAGAAGCCTTCCCAGCAGAAAAAACAATGGACTAGGAAGATGATGTCAGTGTAGAAAAATGATAAAAATTTAGTAAAGGTTCACTTGTTTTTTGTTTCTTGTCTTAGACAAATTATACTGAGCCACCACCACTGTGTTTCCAGCTTCACATTCTAGTGTAAAGCAGCACATTCTTTTCATTGCAGATGACATTTTATGGTAAGCCTATGACAGTTTAATTTCAGTTAACCACTGCTAACAGTGCAAGTGTACAAAGAAAGCAGGCAGTCATGCAGCCATTGGCTGTATATGGAAATGAAGTAATCCATTGCATTGGGTCATTGTGGAGGGCTCTGAATATAGAAAACTTTCTTCCCCCATCATTCTGAAAAAACTTTTTGAATGACTGACATTTACACTTATATATTGTCTATATTTATGCAAAACTATCTGAGACTGCAATAAGTTGAAATGTTAGAAGGGTGAAATATTAGGTCACAGTTTAGTTGTTTATGTGGTGTTCAAAGTGTGTATCCGTTCACTGACTATTCTGAAGTTTCATTATCTCTTTAACGTGATACTTTCCTCCTCTTCATTTTCAGAGGTGTAGTTGTTGAGTAAACTCCACACTAGTTACCTTCTAACTGTTTTCAGAGGCTGAAAAAAACATATTCTCTATGATGCTGACTCTTAGTTAACCAGAGAATTGGAGATTTTGGAAGGCAAAATACTTCTCTTGTGTGTTGGGCTGAGCATCCTCTCTTCATTTTCGTAGCAGAGAGATTGCTAACTAGAAACAATTTTGAGGAAGTACTAAAAATTGTATCGGGCCAACAGGAATCATCCACTTTCCACATTTTTTTAATTATTACTTTATCATCACTTTAAGTACTTTATGCAGTCCCTATCTTATAAAAATGTGTGCAACAGTCCCCTCTACTGATGGGGGGGCATGATGGGGTAGAGTCAGCCACAGTTTCTTCCTGAAATCTTGCCCGTGTGAGATACTTTGTAATTTCTAAGACACATTAACCATAAATGACTACCAAGATTGTTAATGATTTAGTGTTGGTTGTTTTCAACCACCTCAGAATACATACAGATCATTTACAAATACCCTAACACAGGCTGCGTTTTGAGATTAGACTGTTGTGGTATCCTAGGCTCAGGGCCTCTGTATTGATGTTATACATTGATTTGGTTTTGCTGGTCTAAATTTTATTCATTATTCCCTAAATGCACTTCAGTTTGTCCTTAGGCAAAGAAATTGTAATATACACTTTCTCAGTAGGTTAATTGGAGATTATTTCGTTCTACTGGCAAACGTCATTGCTTATAGAAAAGGAAAGAAAAAGTCTCTCTCCATATGCAAAATGAAGAAGGGGGGGAGGGCAAAAGACAGGAGCAAAGAACGTGATAAAAGGACATTCAGATACGCTAGGCCTTTACTATGACACTTTTTCCTTCTAGTTGACCAGAGTACAACTCCACTGATTTAATGGGATTGCTTTCAGAATAATTAGGAAGAGTGACCGAAGGGGGTCCCTTTGAGGAAATTTTTTTTTTTTTCTGCAAAACACAATCCCATACTTAAAGTCATGCAAAAAAATCAGATCTGCCTCAAAGACCCCCTTCTGTCACCCTTATTCATGCCTGGCATCCCGTGCCGAAATTAGTCCCATGGAATCCATTATTAAAATCTGTGTAAAGGCTCCCGTTAACTTTGCATTGTGCCCTACAAATGGGTCTCTTAAATATATAGACTATTTAGCAAATGGTTTGTGCCTTAAAAATAGTAGGCTAGTCATTAAAAACATGCAATAATATTGTTATAACAATATGATTGTTGTAATGTAGATCATTTACTGGGCACTCTATACATATGAGAATTGCATTTGTGTGGCATAATCAAAGTCAATGAGAGTTTTTCCCTTGAATTCAATAGGCTTTGAATCAGGTTTATTGAGAACTACCATTAGCTGTCAGAAGTGCTTTTGAGACTATGTATCAATCTGATTAATTAGTAGCAATCTAAAATGTTTTCATGAATGGTTTCTTCAAATTCAGGCTCACATAAAGAATACTGTAATATCTCATTGTTGTGGTTCCTCCTACAGCCCTCTTAAATTCCCATTGAGTAATTCCCATTTGATAGTAAATTTAACCTCCCTACCAACATAACTGATTAAATAACAGTGATCATAATGAAATTCCAGTAATGCTCTCTGAATGTGAAGCTGAAAAGGGAATAATTACTGTCAAAGAAACTTCTGGATTCATCTTTCACAGATTCCACCTCTTTCTTGACAAAATAAGAGTTCTTTTAATCTTTTAAATTTTTCCTCCAGTTTCACCATACCATGTAAGAAAGAAAAGATTTCCTTTTATTTTATTTATTTTTTACGGTTAGGTAGCACATAGATCAGGGTGCTCATATGCAGACCTTTCCAAAGACACAACTTGTACCCACAAGCATCAGCATTCGCTGTGGCACTGTTATCCAAGAAGAACTAGAGCTCTGCAGTTCTTAATAGTTCTACGATTCAAATGTATCTTTCAATTCTATCAGTGATTTTATTACAGTTTTATTACAATTCCCCCTTCAAAATGTGGTCTGGAAATTTTCCAACAAGCAAAGCAGCTTTCTGGAAAAAAAAAAAAAAAAAAAAGTCCATTCCTGATTAGAAATCTTTTTTTTCCCCACAGAATTTGCCTCTTAACTTACTGCTTATTAATTGGAGCAATGAATTCTGTAGCTTTCATCATCAGCGAATTTCAGCCTCCTAAGAAGCATGAAATTTTATCTTCATCAATAAGTTTTCCTTTAAAGAAGCTATATAAAAATTGATTACAATGAACACTGTGTCTTTGCCATTAAGAAAGATAGGTTTGTTTTCATCATTAAAAAAATTAACTAGGTTTTATTAACTGTTTTCTTAAATCCTTGAGGCTGATCATGTTTTCCATTTACTTAAATTTTAGTGAAATAAAATCATACAGAAAATGATCTTTTTATCTTTTAACAGTTGAGTTAGGAGAGCCAATAATTTTTGATTATAAAGTCTGTCCTTGAATATGGAGTATTACTTTTTTCACCTGTCATTGGGTACAGTTAATATCATGACTAGATTTGCTTATTTCCATGAGTCTTTCATTGAATTATTCTTATTTTTATAATAAACTGAGATGTGCTTTGGTGTTTCTACCCTGACAGTAGTGATATATTCTCTATGAATGAATGTGGTCTTGTCTGCTTGTTAACATATCAATACATGATTAAACCCTTTTATAAAATAATTCTTCGAGCAATTTAAATTTTCAGCTTTCTTTAAAGCAGTTTTCAAGCCACTGAGTAAAGATGGATAGGAAACATATTTTACAATTTCTTTTCTATTTCTGAAATGGAATGAGGTATTTTTAATAAGCAAAAAAATCTAAAGAACAAATACTTGAAAGTTGATCAAAATGTTTTGTTTTGATTTGACTTCCTAAAAATGCTCCATTACCTTGTATAACTGGAAACAATCATTTAAAAAGGGAAAGATGAAATATCACATAGTATTTTCCCTTGAAATATATTACTGTGAAAAATGAATATTTGTTAAACACTTTGATTTTAACAACTGTTATTTTTCCATAGAAAAATATTTTATCAGGCTATTCGGCTCTTAAGTTTGCTGTGTCCTAATTTGGACTAAATGAAGCAGTTTAGAGAGGATGTTAAGGGATCATGCTAAGGAGGGAAACTTTGTCTCATCTAATAACTTATTATTCTTAATATAGAATTTGAATTTGGAATTGTGAATTGAAAATTAAAATTAAATAAAAATTAAGAATTTTGAATTAGAAATTTAAATTGTAGAATTTGTAATCCTAAAGAACCTGAATTAACTCCCTTTGAAGTTGGTGGTACCACCCTCACTGGATTGTTCCTGCGGACTCTTCAGCACATACTTGCAGCGCAGGAGCTGTTCCACTCACTATCCATGTGTGTTGAGTTGTCACAAATAAACGTGCCTGAAGGATCTATTTTTGTGCTAGCAGTGTGCTTCAGCATACAAAATTATGAAGGGTTTTGCAGTAGTAACCTTTGGCTGAAACTTGACTGAAATTAAATTTGCCTCTGTAGAAGGAGGTTTGAGCTCAAGGCACTTAACATGCCTTCAAAGGAGCTCAAGGCACTGAGGCACACAATAAAAGACTGGTTAGGAAAATCCCATCCTAAATTCTTCCTTGGAGAAAGTGAGACTTAATAGCTTCTAAGGCAGCCTTCAGACAGTCTTCCTATAATATTACTCTTATTTCTGGTGAATAGGATTGCCTCATTTTGCTTCAAGTTCTTCAAAAGGATGGAAAATCCTGCTATCCTTTACTGTTGTGTTTAGTGTTTAGTCCTGGAAGAGTGTGATTCCACACCCTGGTTCCTCTCCTGAGTCTCCTTCCCTGTCCCCCTATGACTTTGGAAGTTACTCAGATAATTTCTTCAACTGTCTTCATCATCATGTTATTAACTGTCTTTATTGTCTCCATCCCCACTCGGTACTTGTGTATACAATGCCCTGAGAATCAGAAAACAGCACAGAAACTACTGTAATTTAATCTTCTAGTATCCTTGTCATGCCACCTCTCCATGCTTGCTGGCCTCAGGCTTCCTGAAATTTTCTGTGGAGAAGAATTAAGAGAGAGACTGTGTCTACCTTAGTTTTGGGTGGGGAAGTTGTTTCTCTGTGATACTAATGCACACTTCCATAGCTGCACTGTAAAGGGTATTTGGGCCATTAGGGATGCAGACTAAATTTTAAAAATGGATTCACATCATACTTTCTTTTACAGCCTCTTATACATGCTTATCGCCTTTATAACTGTCTTCCACGTAAATATGAAAAACAAAGACCCCTACTTTTGATAGGTGATAGAAAGATATCTGTAAAGGGGTATTTATGCTTGTAAATGCTCCAAGCCTTTCTTGCTGATTTTGTGCCATTTTAAAAGTGCTGTCCATACAGTTTCTGCCTTCTCAATGAGCGCAAACTACAGCATATCCTCACAAACCTTCAGTCTTCCTCCTTTCATAGCATCACAGGCGATAAATAACTGGGCCCCGCAGTCTATTTATGGAAAGAAAAAAAGCCTCTCAGTGGGATGTCAGTGTCAGTTTTTCATGGGGTTTTCAGAATGTCATTTTCTTGGCATAAATGTTACTGTAATTAAGTATTCTCCGTTCAGCAAAATTGATTCTCCATTCTGCAGTTTATAAACTTAAGCATTTCTTTGTGAATCCCCAGCTCATCTGCAAAGCACTGTCTGTTTCTCTCAGCATGCTCTATTTTCATGTTACTAATAGAAGCTGCTTGTTTAAGAGAAAAAGAGTATTGAAATATAATCAAACACTATGTGGGTTGTTGTTGTATTAATTCTATTCTAATTATGTTGTTGGCATCTAGATGACTCACGTTAAATCTGAAAATGATGTTGATAGTAATAATTCTCTCATAGGTTAAAAAATGAAACTGCTGAGAGAGCATATGAATTATTATGCCACATACCTATCTGAGAATAAATAAATGTGGATTTTAGCATGTGTAACTTTTAGTCATACCAAATAAAGATGACTCCTTATTTTAAAATTCTGTAACTCATTTACACATACCCACTTGCTTTTTTCTCTACCTCCTCCTCCAAGGCAGGAGTTTTAGGCATACAGAGAATGCAGATAAGTTAACTTCGTTAACATAGGCCTTCTCACTGGTCATGGATACCCTCATACTATCCTTTTAAGCCATGCAGGTCAGCATATGAATCTGTGTATTTTACTTTGAATGACTGTCAGTAAAATTAATGAATCAGATTCAACCTATAACTTGCACTCATCTTGCCTGCTGTATCACTTGCACACAATTTCTAAACTTTGTATCATCATAGTATTTAATATGATGTGATAGACCAGTTCTTCTGAGCTAAGTGGCATTGGGTCAATGCCAGTTCTTAGAAGTTTCTTAAACCACTTTGGGATAACCAGTGAAGCAAAGTCTTATCACAGGGATAGGCCACAAAAAGGTGATGGTTGCCGATTACTTGTATTAATTTGGCTCTTTTTACATCTTTGTAAGGGTCCTGTAAAAGAGAAAGGAAGGGAGAGAGTATTTGTTTATGCACATGTTCCCATATATATTGCGCAGTTTCCCTGTTTCTCAGTGCTTTTTAGTAGTATAAATGAAAAAGATTTGAAAATTTCAGATTTGGATTAGAAAGACAGTGAAAATGCAGTGTGACTGAAAGTGTTCTTATGTATAACTGGTGCACAGATTCTAGTTGCCTGAAATAATCTGACTTCCTTTCTTTCCCCCTCCCTTCCCCCCTGGAATAATATCGTGAAAATAGTTTTAATTATTTCACAGCTGAAAAGGAAAAACAAGTGGAAGAACAAGGTCATTTTGGTTTGTCTATTATTTGTTTGTTCATTTAATTATGATTTCCTAGCTCACATTTACCTAGGTACCTGAGTCCTGAAAATCTCATTAATGCACACTGTGGGAAGAGAGGAGCTCTTTAAATGCTACCTTGCCTTCCAGCTGAGTTAGATGAAAAGGTTGTAGTTATAAGCTGACTGCCAAGTTTTAACCTCTTCCAATAGGTGAACATTCCCATTTTTGTTGTTCCTGTTTATCATTGTTATTTTTCCTGCCTGAGGTTTTTATGATATAGGGGAACCCAATACTAACTAGTACCTTCCAGAGATGAAGTATTTGCTGTCCTTTTTACACCTTGTAAATCTTTGCTGTCCTTTTAAGTGTGGCAGTTTAGCAAATGTGTTTCTGCTCACTACATCACCCATCCATGCTGTGTACCTTGGATGAGGAATATACATCATCATGGACCAGCAGGGCGAAATAACAAATAAATTACCCATGAGTTTCTTTTTAGCTCTAGGACCTTGTGAATGGGAATCTCCAAAGGAAAGTTTTTATCATGAATTTGGAGCTGGATTTTTCTTCATCTGTTGTAGGAAACCAAAGGCCAGTGTCCTTGCCCTCTTGGTACATGTGAAAATATAAGCAGCTCCAAGTTATCTTTGCTGGTTCAGATTGAACCAGCTGGGACCTTGGAACAATTGGCAACTTGTTTGCCTACAGAAATTCAGGATGGCAGGATTAAAAGAAACAAAAGGGAAGGAAGAGAGATGTCCCTAATAGCTCAGATATGCTTGTGACCTAATGAGACCCAAATGCAGAAGAACAAACAGAGAAAAGACAAAGGGGAAAATTCCCCCCTCAGAGGGTGGGTTTGCAGTAAATGGGAAGCAACCACTGCATGGCCTTGCCTGCTTGCCAATCAGTCCGTGCAACCAGCTGCCAGTAAGGCATGATTATAGCTTTCGTTCCGTGATTGCTCCTCTTTGCCAGAGAGTGTTCATTAGGCGGGATGTTGCTACTCCATTCTTTCTTTTAGCACTGTAGGATGCTATTTGATTTTTTTTTTTTTTTTTTTTTAAACTGATGATGAGGGAGTGGGGAGAAATCCGAGACCTCATTCTAAGGAGGCCTGTGATAGTTCTGGTCTTTTTAATTAAATACTTTCAAAATGCCTTGAAGTCAACAAGATCCTTTTCCTCCAATCTCCCTAACTTTTCTAACAAACTATTAAATCTAATCTTGCTTCTAGGCTTGTGAAGCACTGTGGGTGGGAAAACCAATTACATCAATATTTTATTTTTTTTAAATAGCATGTATTTTTCCCCCTATCGAGACCTGTTACATTTCCAGCAGCATTCAATACAATAGAGTACTGTTAAATATACCATTGGCATACAATCAACTACCATTTATTTTACTGTTGAGTGATTTGTTACAGTAGATAGAAACCATTCAATACCGTTGACAAACAACAGACAGTCCGTAGCTTTGAATTACTGTTAGACTATTTCTGTAATGAATGGAGACTTAATTTCAGCTCTGTTTTCTGTGGGTGCCAGACAGGATTGTGCAGAGCAGAAGAAGAAAGGCTTTATTTATTAAGCCTTGCAATGCAGTTTGGTCTAATTACTGCTGACTTGTCAAACAATAGTCACTGACCTTCATCAGAGAAGGTGAAACAACTCCTCTCATCTGATTTCTCCTAGCCAAATCATCTTTCAAAAAAACCTCTGGATTGTGTAATTGACTACCTAGAAATATTAGGAACTAGTAGTGTTTTAGATATCTTTAGAGTTCCACTGTGTTTTAGATATAGAAATTTCCCTTTCTATTGCAATATTCCAGCAAAAAATTAAAGACATTGTGGATTTTTTTTAGTCATGCATGTGTTAGGAGACTCAAGTGCTGAAGTGTTGAGGCTGTGCAAAATATGCATCCTCACTAATGAATTTCCAAGATCAGACCAAGCATTGTGTAACATATTCCATCCGCTCTCTGTAAAACAGAAGGTATGAAGCACATTCTGCAGGTAGATTGCAGTGGCATACCTATTATGCACATCTGGCATACAAGTGTTGGATGGCTTTTTATTTGTTGGCTAACAATCAGCATGTACCTGAAATAGATGAGAAGAAAGCAGGTAATCATACAGCTGGAGGTTTCTCTTCTATCTATTACAGGCTACACACTAGGCTCTCATATACTAATAATCCCTTATATAATAGTATCAGGAGCTACTCTGCAATTCCTGTTCTCATCTCCACACCCAAATGCATTCCTTAGCAGCTCTAATGCACTAAAACGTCCTCCATCCCAGCTCATGCAGAGATACTCCCAGCAAGAGCTGGACATTCTTACAGAATTGACTTTATCAATAAATGGCAATATACCTCTGCAAAAGTCTTTAAGACTTTGTAAGAGTCATTAAAGAGTGAATTTATGACACTACTGTATATCATTCAGCCCAGTAATCACTTATGAGTTTCTTAGAAGTTCACTCGTCTTGGACAAACTGTAGTCCTTTCTTCTCTCATTAGATTATGAGGAGAAGAAAGATCCAGATATTGTTGACAAAGACCAGCTCTGAAGATACTGAGCCACAATTACCTTATTAAAAGAACTAAAGAGGATAGCATATGGCTGGGAGTAAAATTGCTTTCCTTAACAAAATGAAAAGGTGTGCCAGCTGTTCAGAGCAAAAAAATACATATACATTCTCATTTGAAAAGAGTTTATTAATTCATAGCTACTGAAGACAGTATATTCTATAGATAATCAAATGGGATTTTGCCCCCTGTGATTGGTTTCACGCTATTTCAAGACAACAAATACGACAAGCATGTCTGCTTTCAGTTAAACCAAGAGACAAATGTGCTCTGATATTCTGTAGCAAGGAGACGCAGGAACACCCTCTTTCTCAAAAGTTGTAGAGCGTATACAAAGCCTCAGGAATACTGAACTTACGTGTTACCACAAACAGAAGCTCTTAAAAAGAAGCTTAAGGTTTTAATAGTAATGCCTAAAGGAATGTATATATTTATTTGATCAAATAAACAGCTTATGTAGCCAGTAACCATAGAAATGTTGGAGTCCAACATAAACAAGAATCATTTATTTGCTGGAAACATCAAGGTTATTTCAAATTCCTGTTATTTCAAAAAGTCCTGCTTAGAAACAACATACAGAATTTAAGCACATTATTAGAAAGTGATCTTGTTGCTTTTTTTAATATCTGCCTCTCCAGGAGTGTTTGAATGGATAACATTGATAAGGATTGAACAAATTGGAATACCTAAGGTCCACCAGTAATATTTGCTTACATTGAAGCAACTAGCTGAAGAGGCATGGGACATTTTCGATCTTTTAAATTATGTGATTCTCTGAGATGCTGAGTATTTTCAGCTTTCATTTATAGTCAGGTGGAGTTGAGTGAACCTAGCACCCTTCAAGATGGACTCTTGCTACCTCCTTGAATCCCACAGATGTATGCTTTTGAAAGTCTGACACTCCTTTCTGAAAACCTTTTTGCTGAAATTACTCTTAAAAGATCTAAGTAAGCTTGAGAGACTTGTATTTTTGATCTTGATGCTTGAACTGAACTAATAAAGCTGATAAAAAATAACAAGAATAAATAACCAAATGTTTTGGACAAAAATCACCAATAAAATCAGCTTGTGGGCACTTTAGTGTTGATGAAGGCATCATCAATCTGTTTACATTTACTAAGTTACAAAAGTTCTTGTGGTTTTTAGATGAAAACTAAGAGCTTACAAGAGTTTACAATCAAAGACTGCTTTCCATCAAAACTTAGCCAGCTTTAATAGCAGGAAAGTTATGGAATATGTGACCACCATGATGAAGGGTATGCTGGCTTTACTAAAATGACATAGTTATCACATATTCTTTTTTAGTTCAGTGAATTCATTGCCTATGTGCATAGCCTGAGGCACAAGGAGTTAGTGGCCTACCTAAAGCTTTACACTAAAATCTTCAGTTACAACACTGTAAAAAATAAAAAAGGAAATATTTTGTATTTTAAATTGAAAGGAATTTAAGTTGTCTTTTAAGTTATTGAGCAAATGTATGTATTTTGACTTACAAAGAATGCAATTGTAAATGTTGAATGATCTTTGTTTAACTATTCACATAGTTTTAAAAAGAAAAGTTCACTACTTCATAAACCTATGCCTGAAGCCCAGTAGTCTTGGAATAATAACCTTTTCAACTGAAACAGTAGGAGAGATCCTTGGTAGCTCCAGCTAAGTAACACATTTTGTCCATATCGTGATTAACCATAAGTCACACGTGTTCAGCCAGTAACTTTCAGTAAAATGAAAAGACTGAAATATATTAAAGAAAACTATAAAAACACCATGGGGATGAAAAGATTGTTAAATGAAAAAATAATAATTGTATATGGTAAACAGTCTCTTAGGGATCTCTTGATTTTACACAAGCACAATACAATTAATAATTTCCTGAAACACGGAGTGTGTAGAGTTACACTGGCCCCTCTACAAAAGAAACTTATAAAGGACAGGAAATCTGGGATTCTCACAATGAAATTTTCTGGCTCAGGTGACTGATTATCCCTCACAGCAAGAAACACCTGTATATATCTTGGGATACATTAAGGAGCTGAAGTAATTCTCATGGAACTTCTAGCTCCCAGCTCAGCCCTGGGCCTCCATCTTCATACTTCAAGAGCCAAAAATCAGTCACTGTCATCCAGGGCTTAATTTCCTTCAAGGCAGAGTCTTACAGGTGGGGGGCTGACCTACTTGCTGGTTAGTTTGTATCCTGCGGGTCTCACTTGACTATATAAGCAGTTGATGTGACTAAAGAGGGAGATCCTAAGACCCATGGGGATTGAAAAGAGGTAAAAGCACTTTTCCAAAACATTTTCAGGTATTTTTGTTTCGTAAAAGCTTTGACAAAGGGAAGGAGGTAGTCAAGAGGAAGATGTTAGGAGTGGAAAGTCCCCTATGTGACCCCAGACTCTCTGCTGTTCTCTGAAGTGATGGACAGGACTTTGAGAAGTAGCTGTGGCAGCTACCTGCCAAGGAAATATTCACCGTGAGCCATAGAAGTTCAGATATAGCCATGGCTCTGGGAAGGCACAGTCCTGGTCCATTTTGAGACCAAAACTTCTTTGCGTTATGTGTGTCTGCTTAGTTTTTATCCACAGAAAGTGAATGATTTAACAAACAATGCCATTGTGTTCTTTTCACAATATGCATGCTTTCTCCTTCCTCTCCAATGAGCATTATTGGGAAAGAGCAGGAACTCTTTTCATTGCAGTTGTAAGACATTGAGCTAGTCAGGCTAGGAGGACCTAGTCCACCAGAACATGGCTGATGTGGGTTCTCCACAAAGGTGCTGAATTTAGGAGCCTGCAGTTTTCTTCTGCAAACTAGTGAGACTTTGGTCTCATTGTGGAGAATAACTGTGACTACCTACTCTGTATTGCTTCACCGGAACATTTAGTGGTTGAAGGGGGGAGAAGCATGGACTATTGGCCATCAGCACCGGACCTGGATGGAGGAAGGATGAATGCTGCTGGACTGTCGAAAGGAAAATTTCAAAGTCTTGTTGCACAGAACTGACTGAAAAAACTCTCACTGAGATGATCTTGAGCTATACAGCCACATTTAACGCATTATCATGCACTTTTCTATTGATGGCAAAAATCTTGCCTTTCAAAGGAAAAACAAAACCCTGCTCTAGCAACTTCAGTAGTTTTCTTGTTTTCTCAGGATCGAGTTTGAAGTAGAACCTTCTGCCGTTCCTCTTTTAATTTAGGAAAATCCTGGAATAAGTAAGCAGAAAAATAAAAATTGCCAAAACACCAATGAAAAATACTATGTACATCTAATCCATTTTGTCTGGATGGGAATTTGTAACCAGCTCCATTTAGCACCAACCTACTGTTACGGTTTCTTATTCACTCCTGCCATCTGTCCAGACTTCGAGCAGAAATTTTTTCTTATTGATGCTTTGTCTAAAAGACTTTCCGTGCCTCTTTCTGCCTCATTCACTTGCCTCATTCACTTGCCATCACTTTTCAACCGTAACAGCTTCTCTCCTTGGTCTCTGCCTCCAAATTTCTTTCTCCCTATGTCATTATTTAAACTGCATGGATGTGTTACTGACTATATGGTTATATTACCAACTAGTGAGCTTCAGGTTTTATTCAGATTTCATTTAAAATACAGACTTTAATCAAAAGTCTGTAGAAAAGAGAGCCTGAAACTGCAGATATTTAAATGTGGTATCCACAAATACGGCCTAATAAATGGCGATGGACTAAGGAAAAACTTCTGTGATTAAAAATCATCTCTGTAAAATTATAGTGTTATTTATTGCTCATATATCATTTTAGACAAGAGGTAAAATTTTGTTTCCAAGAATGCTGTAGAGATTTCAAAATATATTTTAATTTTTTAAATGAAGGATGAGAATTTCATAATTCACCTCAAAACAATTTTACAATAATTGTTGCAGGTTATTCAAAAGACTGATGTCTTTTCTGCTTTTTTCCCCTCTGGTCTATCATAATAAAAAAGTAAAGGCTGAAATGAAAATGTTTTGAAAAGAAGCACTGAAATATGTCATTCTAAAATAAGGGGGAATTAGGTTTTTTAAACCATTGCACTTTTTTTCTCTCTCAAGCTAACTTTCAGCTAAATTCTAGTGCATGGATCATTTTACTGCATGTCCATGCAGTAGACAATTTTTCTAAAGTTCACACTAGCAGTTCTGATTGACCTGCCCATTTTAAGCATGTGGAAGTTCTAAGAGATAGTATGATTTCACTGGAACCCATTACTAAATTAAAAAATAGTAACATAATTATCCCACAGGATTTGATGAAAGCAAGAAAATTATTTCTCCTTAATCTAAGTTTCCCGGAAAAATTCTTTACTGGCCCTCTAAACAACCAAAATACCACCGTATGTAATGCATCCCTTGGAGAGGATCATACTGTGAGTTCACCATCTAGCTGTATTCTGAGCCCCAGACTTTTCAGGGCCTCTTCTTACCATCCCAATGAGGTTGACCAAATGTCTTCTAAAAGAGAGGAAGGAGGTTGCTCATGTGAACAAATCAGTTGTATCTTTTTTTTCATCAGTCCAAACTCTATTCTTCATTTATCTTGTATCAGTAAGATTACTGGTTAAAGGTGAGAAGCAATCAGAAGTGAAAGGTACCTTTTTGATAAGCCCTCTACTTAAGCTGACCCTGAGGCACATTTCTATTTTTCTTTTGTCTTTCCTCTGTGTAAGATGGCCTACTCATTCAAATGCTATTGGAAATAACATGGCAACTCTGAACTTATGGTCATTAGGCAGCAAATTTCTTGTCAAAATTACCCTATTTATCTCCAAAAATCCAGGCAGTTTATAGAGCTCTGGAAATGCTAATATGGCATATTCTTAAGTAAGTTTAGTAAAGGACTGAGGGCTTCTTTATGCTATATCTGAATTTGTGGAACATTCATACCAGATTACTGAGCAATTTGATGCACAGACAATAAGAGCAATTCCTTTCTGTTTATAAACTCACTAAATACATTTGGATTAACACCCAAGCCATTTCAAAGAGGTTTTTTTTTATTTTTAACTTTATTCTTTTCTTTCTTTCTCAGGACTCCTAATGCAGTGTGGTTAATATATGTTTATCTTTGTTTAATAAATGGCATACAAGCAACTTGCCAGCTATGCATGTGGCTGATGACTGGCATCATTCTGTGAATCAGTCAGCTCAATATATGTCAGAACTTACATGGGATATGTAAGCTATCTGCTATTTTGTTCGTTTGTTGTTGTATATTTTCCTAATGAGAGGTATTATGTAAATGTCTTTGTTGACCCTGCGGATCCACTGATAGAAAATTAGGCCTGCATACTTTTGTGTATCGTATATATATGAGCATATATTTTCAGAGTACAAGACCGTATTACATGGTGGTGATTCACTTTGTGTGTCTACATCTGTGCAAGCCTTAGTCAGTGCACTCAAAAAATGAAACTTAGAAGCTGATCATATTGCAGTTGAGAGCTTGTATAAAGGTGATCAATTTGAACAAGAACTCAAACAAGAAAACTTGAAGCTGATTGGTCTGATTCTAAGGGATATCTTGCTGGCCAGAAAAGCCAATTTTCACTGCTTTGTACCTGTTGAATAAGTAAAATGGCTAGAACATGCAGTGGCAATTCTGGCCAACATGTTTAATATTAAAAAGGTATAAGCCATTATAAGTACTAGCTAAGACTATAATGCAGTCAGGATTGTCAGAAAAAAATAATGCTTTGAAGGTAAATTTAATGTCTGAAAATTAAAATGGTATATAGAGTTATTAAATGGGATGCCTTTACCAGTATATAATCTACATTTCCATTGTACACTTTCATTATTTCCCCTACAATTAGGATTTTAATCCCTCTTGTATTTGTTCTGTTTAAAAGCAGATTAACATTGCAAGGCATTCCTACTGATTTATTGATTTATTATGTATATCATGAATGACTCCTGAGGACTATAATAATGAAGGAGAATGTTATTTAATTCTATACAAATATTTAGGGAAGGAGCCAATATTACATTGTTTTATTATGAGAAGCCCCATTTCTTCTAATATCAATGTCATCTTATAAAGAGAGGATAAGGAAAGAAGGATTATTAGAACTGACAGAGTATTGCTTTTCAAGGATATTGTATTTCTTTTAATTATTCCTTCTCAATTTCTACATTCAGTGCATCTTCCACTGAAAAACTGTATGCCCTACTAGTCCTAAAGCAATTTAAACAAACAAGCTGGTGCCTTTAATACTGAACTGTCTAAACAAGACGTACTTAAATTTTAGTCAAATTGAAGACCTAATCCTCTTTATGCATAGGTTTGTCTCATGACTATTGCCAGATTTTTCATCATGTAGGAAGATAAGAGAGTATTACTTAAAAAAAAAAAAAAAAAGGAAAAAGAAAAAAGAAAAAGGAAAACCTACAGACAAAAAAACCCCACTGTAACTTCTAGTGGGTTATGGGCTAGTGTTATGTTTTTCCTGTTCACTTTATAATTTGGAGTTTATCTTTTACAAGAAATGCTGCTGTTTTTACTAAGCATAAATTGCTTTCTCTGGGGTTTTCTATTAAAGGTAAGGAAAGGGAATAGCATGAAAGCAGCATGTATGTTTTATAAATTATGTTCTTTTTTTCTGAAGAGTGCTGTACAAACCTCCAGTCTCATATGGCAAAGATACATTTTCCATATGTTGGATATATATGTATATCATGTATATATACACATATTTTTTTTTCATTTTGCCTTGGGTTATAATCACATCAGATCTCAAAATGTCATGCTGAGAAGATTCTCTAAGGAAAATGCAGGATGCCACAGGAGCTGATTCAGTGGGTGGTACTCTTCCTTTTGAGTCAGAGCTGAACTAATGCCTTGGCATGTGGTTCTGGAAGGAAACATCTAAATGAGATAGAAAATTGAAGTCTAAGAGCAGGGAGATTAGCCTTGTTGTCCTAACCTGAGTAAGTGTCAGTAACACCAATAAATGAATTTCATCTTGGATAAACTTCCACTTTCTAAGAAGTTTTTAATTTTGTGTAACTGAAAGGATTGCTTTGTTTTGTTCAAATGAGGTGTCAAAATGAATAAAAAAGTTTACAACCAGGTAAAAATGAACAATGAAATGTTATGTATGACTTTGGATTTAGAGTCTCCATTTAAGAAAAGCTAGGAGCAGATGCCTAGATGCAGGACTCAGCATTTTCATGGTAGAGAACAGATAATACTGTTTCTCAGAGCGGAGAAGCGCACTCTCCCCTACTCTGTTCCTGGAGACTCTTTACCATGCAATAGCTTGCCTACAGGTCTTCCTGATTTCCTTAAGCAACTGAAAAACTGATCACCAGCAGCTGTTAAAAATAACTTTTGTATAGCAGTCAATGAGGGGCTTTTTCTCTCTTTGCAGATGTAAACATAGCCATAGTGACCTATACATTCACAACTCACAAATGCTGGCAATGAACGTAGTGGCCATATTGGTCCAGACCTTCCACCTTGAAGAAAACATACGTGATAAAGCATGTCTGGTATCAGACAAAGTCTGTTGAAAAGCAGATAAAAATTTGGGACTTCATCTTCAAATAGCTTCAGAATTAGGTCTTCACAAGGGAACCTTTATCTATCACAACAGACAATAAATATCAAGAGTGAGATGCATGAAGATTCTATATATATATTTCTTGGGTTGGACTATAGCTGCTTAAATCTCCTCTAGAGATAAAAATAAAAAAATAAGAAATAAGAAAATCTTCTCTTGAGGATGAAAAGTACAATTCACATCTTTACCATAACTTTTGCTAGCAATAATTAATATTAATCTGCTTTATGTCTGTAGTTTTATAGGAAGGGAAGAGGTAACTACTGTCTGTGTTTAGACTCTATATAGAATTCATGTAATGTCATCAGTTGCTCAGATACCATGGCAATGAGTGCAGAAGGCAATCACACAGAATGACTGATCTGACGAATATCTGTGATTGTTTGCACGAAGGAAAACAGACTTGCTGATCAAATGAAGCATTCACCTTCATGTAGCAGGCATCTTTCTAAAAGGTATTTAATTTGAGTATAATTTCAGATGGTTCTTGATTCAGTGAGCCACTTCCTCTTAGTATAAGTTGGCAGCACTGCGTAGAAATCAATGTTTTGAAATCAATGAATCTTTCCACCATTTACATAAGCTAAGTATTTGCCTTATGTTTAGAGTCTGTCACATCCTTGAAAGATGGCATTTCTTGCAATGTATCAAGCCAAAAGGTAGAAATTTTCAGGTAAACAGGCCCTTATTTTGTGTTATCACAGCGTATATAATAACGAGATAGTTGAAAGTGGGACCAAACCTAGGTTTACAAACCTGAAAGTGAATAAATCATCCCTATGCTGGCAAGACTGCGATACAGTCAAAGGAGGCTTTTTTGACTCAAAGGTTTAGGTAGGTAATTAGCACAACAAAACATAGAGAAAACTAAGACTCAGGACATGGTATAACAAGATATGTTTGTGTCACTGCTGCTGAAAAATAATCTTGATTTGTCTAAAGGCCTTCTGATCTACTTAGGAGTGCAGATTACCTTAAAGATTAATTGAATCTAACCAATGCTATTTTACTGAATAACTTGACATTTGGTACTAAGTTTCTGTTTTTGTTTAGGAGAGGAAGATGTGAACATCTGTGCTTCTAAAGCACCAGTTGTCATGGATTTTTGTTTTGGATAGAAGCTTAGCTTGCTTGGTGATCTGTTAAAAATGATACACCGGATTTATGTCTGCAGTGACAATTATCCACAAGCTTAGAAGGTTATATGGCTAATCCAAATCATGGGACTTGCCATTTTCTGTTCTACAGCATATTTTGTAGCATGTAACAGAGTCAACACACTGCATTAGGTTGCATCCCAAGGTTCTCCTGAACTGTATGAAAGTAGGAAATTTTAGAAATTGCCTCTGTCTGCACCACAGGCTTAATTTTGGAAACCTTTTCAGCCATCTTTGCTTCTTTGCCTGTTGCCCAGTTTAGCCTGTTCATAGGCAAGAAAAGAGAAAATGGATTTGGTGTGTCAACTTTAAAGGTGGTAGCCCAAATACTTGCTTGTGTCTTTAGATAGCTGTTCAGAAAGGCATCAGAGGGCTTTTGGGATACAGGGTGGTAACTGAGGCACAAATGGTTGCATCAAGAGAATGCAAAGGATCATGCTGGATGCCTGTTTGTGACTTACCTTGCCAGGCAGAAGTTGCTGCCTGCCGGTCAGATCGCAGGCACTGGATGGAGCAGATGCCTCAGACTGGCTCGAAGTGGTTGCTCAGCAGTCTCGGGTGGAGGGGACAGATAAGAGAAATGGTGAGAATACTTGTTTCATGTCAGCATCTTGCTTCCAATGGATCTCAGTTATGTCTATGAGAAGTGACAAGGGCTGACAAAGCAGTGCGTAATAGATTCTGTACCTGTAACTGTACATTACATTATTTTGACTTCTACCAGAGCCCTGCAAGAACTGTTCTCTAATAATATACAGAAAGGAATGGTTCTCATTACATTACTAATGGACAAACATTGCCTTTTTTTTTTTGGTTAGGCCTGCCTGTACAAATGCTGTGCCTGAAAATTTGTGCAAGGTTTCAATCAATTTTTGTTATGGAATCATGACTACCAATCCTCTTTTTTAAATAGTGCTATAAATTCTTGAACTGAGATGGAAAGAGTGGTGGTGGTTGAGGGTGGGCAGGAAACAGGAAAGTTGCTTAAATTAGCAACTTCTGGACTTTATGGGTTTTTTTTGTGACGCTTGGTCAGAGTGTAGCCAGAAGCTACAGCACAAAACCAGTGGACTTGACTCTCACAAAAGAAAGGACTAAAATCAAGGCTAATTAGCTTTCATTTAAGAAAAAAAAAAGAGAAAAAGAAGTTTGCAGACATATGCTCCTTCAGGATATAGCGCACTGAAATTTTTACAGTCTGAAAACTAATAAAAATAGACAGCTATGCACAAGTCCACCAGTATAACGCCTGCTGGGTGTGAAAGGCAAGCCCTGTTTTCTTCACTCTGAAATGGACAGAACATTTTTGTTACATAGATTTTCCAATCTAAGAGAGTAAATAGGTACATTCAGCTGTCTTTTCAGCTAGCTTAACACCACAAAGCTCATCTGGGTTGTATGTGGGACTGAGTATTGTGTTAGATATGGAGGAAGAAAAACAAGATTTGAACGATTTCCCTTTAATTGGTCTGCAAATTTATTTAAAATTTCTGGGATTAGCTGACAAGGACTTCTCCCAAGGAGCTGATCATTCCTTCCTTACTCTGATTTCATATTTGAGAAGTATTGTCCTCTCTTGTCCCCAGCTTGCATCATTCTTTGAACTTCCTAACACCTATTCCTAGCATCTCACCCATACACAGACTGTGATGCTGAAGACCTGGGGGGAATAAAGATTTTCAGCCCTATCAAAATAGACAGCCTAATCCACCTCTGCATTTCCTGCTTTGTGTTGTTTCCCAGTTCATTGCAGCCATTGTTCATCTTTTTCCCTGGCTCCTTTTAGTTTCCTTGAGTGCAGCAGTAACAACCAGAAGAGTTTTAAGTTTTGTCTGTATTTTGTACCTTCTATTGATGAAATACTTATGGCAAGATCCCCTTTATCCAGTCTTTATTACAGCTCTGGTCATAAAAAGATGTAGTTCTCATTTTTGGTCTTTCTTCAAATTGCTCATACCTCAAGCACGTCATGGCTTTGGGCTTCCCAGTGGAAGAGGTATGGGTACTTGACACCTGGTATCTGTTGGGACGTGACAACCACCTGATCAAACCGACTAGGTCTGAAACTGCTGTTGGGAAGATAGAAAAACGTTCAGTTTTCTCTAGACAGTTTGAGTAACAAAAAATCTTCCACACCCCAGAAGACAGCTAGTACGGTGCTAACAGTGCAGGAAGAGCCTGACCCTTTGAATGAAAAGAAATGCATCACACAGGGAAAGATATACAGCTTTCCAGGATTCCCTGGTATTCAGAGAGCGAATGCCATACCTCTGCCCCTCCAGCTAGATCATGAATCCTGCTATTCCCCTTTTCCGCTTTTCCCAGCCAAAAATAGAAGGAACGCTTAAAGGAACTTAATTCCTTTTCTTCTCATTTGCACAAAAATGTTATTTCTCCTAATTTGTTACTTCCCATCTTTTCTGGTTTCCCAGATATCAACTTTGATATTGGGCTTGAATGCCCAAATCTTTACTGACTTCCATGTTGCTTTGAAAAGGAATACAGTTTCCATGAAAAAGCGGACTAAACAAAACATTTGCGTCACTAAGTAAAACACTGTGTGAACAAACTGACCTTTGTGTCAATTCTCTGCAAGCAAGTTCACCGTACCCCCAAAAGGTTTGGTTTGAAAGTGAAATCTTTCTGTCTTTAATGTGCATTTTTTAAACTAAATCTGAACATTTTTGTCATCTGGAAAGTTGACGTACAGAGGAGTAAGTAGAAGGCTTTGAAACAAAGCCTATTAATGTGGTTAGTGGGTTTGCTGCTGACTTGTGGGCACTTGCCAGTGAAGTCTTCTTTAAATGCATGTCTTGGGTCTCTGTTCCATCAAACAAGACTTAGAGAAAAGAAGCAGTTTTGTTGCTTGCTTCTGGACCATATGTGAGATTTAAAGTCATTATTGACATAAGTTCTCATCTGTCTTCTCACTTGCTCTCCATAATTGGTTTTGCTATATAGAGTGTGCTATAAATTAAGAGTCTGGCTTTAATATGTTTTTTACATAGGGACTCCTCTTCTGGTGTGGATTTGCTATACTTCATAAGCTATAGATGACCCCTGTGTACTCCTGTGACAGTGGGGCCAATGGGTTAGAACCCAGTTTGGGATGTGACTCTTGAAATACAGTATCAATGCTAAATTGTCTTTACATTGTTTTTATTAAGCAGATATTGTTTCAGAAAGTAAAGCTCTCATCTACTTCCCACTGAGCAGGCTTAAAAAACATTTTCCTCCTTTTCTTTAAAGGATTACTGAGCAAGCTGTGTAATTCTCCCCATTGCGATCTCTTTTACAAAAGCAGCCTATTAATTGAGGATGTTTTTCAGTATTGCCAAAAGGTCACTACTATCAATTATGGAGAATATTTGTAAAGAAGAAATCTTGCCTATAAAGCAATATATCCTGACTTGTCTAATTTGTTCACTGTAATAAGGCCATGCCCACATATTGATTAATCAATCTCTGTTGTCCGTTTGCTGATTTTATCAGGAAGTCTCTTAATGTAATGGCATATCATATACAGAGCTGGCTCTGGGAAATGTATTACAAAAATACTTATTTCTAATATTATAGTGAATGTGTTTAACCTGTGGTGGAGCAAGAGAGAACAGAACAGATCGTTCTGATTTGTTATGATAAGTCAAGAACTGAAAATGGAGCCATATTTGGATTTGAAACATGAATAGTAACGTGACTGAGTAAGGTTACTAACACACTAGTTTTTCTGTTTTGATCCTATTTGTAAATCTGCTCTTACCTGAATTATTCCATTCAAAAGTCTTAATGTTCTGTAACTGCACTGCATTGTAGATACAAAATGCTTGAACATAATCAAGCAAAATCAAACAAATGTTGTATGCCAAAAAATTGGTTTGGGATAAATTCAAAATGGCTTCCAGGCTATATTTGAAAGTTTAAGATTTGGCTACTTTTTAGAATCATAAAAAGGAAACTGAGCATATTAAAATTAATTCATCTTCATATGCCTCATATTATCAGGATTTTTAGCTTATCACAGATCCTAATGTGATTTGTATGGCACAGAGGAGTGACAAGAGGTATGTATATAGAAGATGATAGAAGTTATGGTATAATTATCATTATCTCTGTTGGCCTGAGTGCATTATTTCCACTAAATAATACACCTTATTTGCTGTGATGCTGTGATTCATTTGTGTTCTTTCATACAGTAGTCAATGTAAATGAACCACATAAAACTGCCCCCTGCTCACTTTGTGCATATTTAAGCATTTAAGGATGTCTCAAAAATCCATTATCACTCTGCGATGGAAAGATGAGAAAAATATGTGAAAAGCTCATAAATGGGGAAAATTAAAACATTTCTATACATTAATTCTTGACAGGTCTAAGACATCCATGATTTAAACTGGAATTTGTGTTGGAATTCAAATAAAATAATGCTGCATTTTAAATGTAGGAGAAATAATGAAGTATTGATGCTGATGCTCAGTATTAGTATTACAAAGTAATATTGTTCCACAAAACTCATGAATTTGCCACTAAAGTGAATACTTGATGATCATAGCATCTGCTGTTAGAATACTCAGTAGGACCTGAAAGTCAAAGGAAGAAACAGAAGTATACAGAAATAATTTTCAATTAATCCATACTTAAATATTTAACATTCTAAAGCTTAAGTGCCTTTTTTTTTTTTCTGTATAAACTGCTCTAACATGATTTAGCATGACACAGATCTCACCGTGACTGGTAAATTGGAAAGAATAAACATAGCCCCAGTTCTGCAAGCCTTTATGCGCACAGATGGCTCCACTTGTACTACTTGTGTACATTAGCATTAAACATGGTATGTAAGGAGTGTTCAAAAATCAAGAACTTCAGTGACAGGACAGTGGTGCCAGTATCAGAAATGCCAGGCTTAACATTAGGAACACGTGCCACGTCCACAACGCTTTCAAGTTACAAATCAGCCTTTTCACCAGAGGGGTACTTAAAGTCACAGGTTTAACTAACACAGACATTGACAGAATGTAACAGTTCTCTCTAAAAATGTTAATATGTATATTGATTCCCAGTGCATTCTGGCATGTGAATTCAGCTTTTCTGGTTCTGGAAATCTAATGTTCAACACATGGACACCTGCAGTTTCTTTTACCATGGTAAAAGTTTTGTGCCTTTCCCCAGGGAAAAATCGAGGTATCATAGATGTTTTCTGGTTTACACATGCTATGTAGATTACACCTTAAATACGTGACGAGCAAGCTAAATCCAGACAGATTTTTGGCACTGATACTGGGGACTTGAAAGATATCATACCACGGATTTTAAACTCATTCATGTGATAGTCACAGTTGGTGGAAATACAGACTATTTGATTTGCTGCATCAGGGCTGCATCTCTGAATCAATGCCAGCCAAAAAATCCAGTTTCTCAGCACTGACCTACTTTAGGAGCGCTGCAGCGCTATCACATTCCACAGTCCAAGGGAAACTGAAGTGGTGAAAGGGTTGTGTAGTTCTGCTGTCATTGCTCTCAGAGCCAGGACCAAACAGCAACATCTCCTTGGAGGAAAGAAACAATCTGGTGGGTTTTTTATGGTAAGGATTGGGGGGTGAAAAAAAGGTGGAATAGTATCACTAAACCACCCCACTATGTGCTATTACCACAAAACTCCTCCAATGTTTAAGAGGAGACATAAAATTTACATGTGTAATATAATGCTCTGCCTTTTTTTAAGACAGTTTCCCAAAACACCCGTATAGAATAATAAAATATGCCTTCCATAGTAGAAGTGCTATAAAAGTCAGTTTCCTAAAACATGAAAAAACTATGCTTTCTATGATGTACACAGAGCAGTTCTCACAATACTTTTAAGCAAAGAATTGGGCTTTATTTTGTTTTACCTATTTGTCCACATTTTCTTAAATAAGAACAGAACGTACAAAACTTTACTGCCATGATATACTTAGTTGCATATAATGATCAGTGACATTCTTCCTAGTTTTGTTTCAAATGTTATGCTATGTACAGTTCCATTATACAATAGTACACTATTCTATATCATTGTCTTGACAACAACAAGATGTTGTTCCACCTGGGCAATTGCATCAGATGTTCCGGCAGCTGCGTGCAACACCCTTGACTCGGGTGTCAATGGAGGCAAGGTTGCTCATGTAAAACAACTTGCAGAAACAGAGTCTCTCCCCCTGTGTGACAATGAAACTTGATTACTTAAGAAAAGGAAAGTCTCTGCTAAAGATGAAACAATATCGTGCTCAGGGGCTCCATTCTCCTCTTGTGGAGTGCCACATGAGCACAAGCAGGGGCGATCAAACTGTTATCCTTACTGAACTCTGGTGTAGGTGGGAGGAAGATCTGGCTCAATCTGAGGACACTTGCAGATTAGCATAAACTGAAATAGAAGTGTGCAGCAGTCAGCTTCAGTTATACAATTACAAGTTATGAGAGAATTGTGAGCTTAGTGCCAAGGGTAAATAAATAATGTTCTGTGTGTCACAGAGTATGCAATAAACTGTCCTGTAAGCTCTGCCTGTGGATTACTATGATGCTGAGTGATTTAGTTGATTTATCTATCTAGTTGCAGGAAGATGATCTTGATATCAAAGAAGTCATATATCAGTTTGATCATGTACCAATGGTATATCAGAGGTTCTCCAAGGTCTCTGGGTGGATAGCAAGATATGACCACTGTAGAACATGGCAGAAATAGCAAATGTTGCACTGGACAGATGAATGGCTACTAATATTCACCAGTATGCTGTGGTAAAAATGAGCATGCACTTAGATGATTCCATTGATCATGACCAGCTGAGGGTAAGATGACAAAAATGGGGATGAACTGTATTGCACATGCAGAGGAAGGACGCCTTCTTGGGAAAAGGGTCCACAAGATCTTATAAAGATCTTACAGAAGATGTATACCCATCTTGCAACAGTTTTACTGAAGCTGGCATACGTGGTCCTGCCGGACTTCAGCATCATTCTCCCAGCTGTAGTCAGGAAGACAGTTGTGGTCTGGGGCCCTAAATTATTACTTTAATGTTTTCAAATCTACAAAGTCCTGAAATACAGTTTATCGGTATTAAAGAGTTGTGGCACAAACCTACACAGGAAGAAAGGTTTGTTTAGCATTTTTTTCTGCCCTTTTTTAGATAAACATTTTAACTACAAAAGTTGGGACCTAACAAAATAATTTAACATCTTTCTAACACTTGAGGAGAAAATTTACTACCCGTTTGGTTAATGTGTATTTCCTCCAAAGAAATATGCGAATTCTCAGCATAGTATACTGTAAAGGTATTACAAAGATGATAAAAATACATTTTTATTATTCCCTGTTGCATTAAAGGGTTACATAATGTGGTATTGCAAAGGAAAATATATGAAGTTTCTCTGGGAAAGGCAAGGTTTAAAAGCATATTGGAACAAATTATAGGGGAGATATCTAGGAGGTCAAGAAAGGAGAAAAAAAAAGAGCATCCTATATTTAAGGATTCAGACTGAAGATACAGGGCAATGTTTTTAACAAAGTCAAATATTAGTCAGCATGTAATTCATAAAAAGGCATCTAAAAAGTAGTCCATGCAGTATCCTGCATGGCCTCCAGTCCAGATACTGAATGTGTATGTGTGTGCTATCGAAGAGGTTATAAGGCAGAGTCTCCTAAGGCTGGACTATCGCTCACCTCAGGTTCTTGCATGTTTTGTTGAAGTATGTGGTATAAAGTATTTGTGCAGATAGGGCACAAGGTTAGATGAAATGTGTTTTGACCTGGTATGGTAATTTCTTTGTTTCTGCTTTTTCAGGAAAGTTAATTAAAGCTAAATGACACAAGAGATTATTGATGGCCCATCAGATATCATGGTTAAACTTGACAAAATTTGATAAGGCAAGAGCCCAAACATAATTTTTTTTCTGGTTCTAGTTTATCCAGATATAACCTCAGCAAAGTAAGTTGTAAGTCAGATCTGAATCAACAGTAGCAGTAGATTTATTGATCTGGCTTGTCAATACCTTAGGACAACTCCTGAAAGAACTTTAATTATCTTAGAAAACAAAGTCCTTGTAAATGGTGACTGTATGATTGATTAGTTGCCCCTTTTTTACCTTGCAGTCTGAAACAAGAAGCTAAGGACTTTAATTCTAAAGCTCTGCCCTTTGAAAGAGGTCTTTGAAAATGCATTGTTCTTTCAGAACTGCTCCTAAAGCACTAGAAACTTCCAGAAGCAGAAGCAGCTCAGAATTTCCTCTTTGCCATATAGGGAAATTAATCTCAGAGGACTGCATTAGTAAAGCGCTCCACAGTGGTTGACCTGTACTGCTACACCAGGTCACAAGGTTAAGGTATATGACTCTGAATAAGAGAATACCTAATTTGCTCCAGTAACTTTTTCTTCACTATACATATTTTATGGAATAGTAATACAAAGTGAAACAAAAGTTTTGTTGTGTAAAAAAGAGAAACAATTTTTACCAAACATTCAATGTTTGAGGAAGGTGAAAACAGGTTTCTGAACTATGTATCTATGAAGAAGCTTAGGAGAACATCTGTCCCATCATTTTGTTGCGTGGAGACTAAGACAAAACAAGTCCCAGTTACTGGGACTTCCTAGGGGTGGGTGATCAGGCATTCGAAAGATCTGTGCCTCCTTGTACAAATATTTGCACCAAATTCTTGAGGAACTCCAATAGCCTGATCAAGTAAAATATACCTATGTTGCTGTTTTCTAGAAGTAAGTGCATACGGAGCAGGAATGTTTATACTCAGTGCAATGGATTTCTGAACAGCCCATTAACTATCTCTGTCTCCAGTGAGAAAAGTAGGCACTCTACACTGCCTGCAAGACTAATTTCCAGAACCATGGTAGGTTGGGAGATAAGGCTAGAAACGTGGACTTCTAATCGGAGGAGATTTCACTGAGATCATGGAAGGTTAGATCAAGCCACTGATAACAGAGGAAAGTTGAATTCCCAACTGGTCTCGCCATCAACAAGCAATTTTTTGTGCTGCTGACAGAGTAAAAATAGGAAGCAGACAATGAAGCAGAATTATTGAATGCTTACAGGTAATAGAGAGAACAGATGTCACCTCTTGTTTTGGGGCATACTTAGGTGAATTCCACTTAGAATAAAGAATATTCAGGAGTAACATCATGGTCTCTTATAAATCCAGTAAAATATCAACGACAGTAGAGGTTAAAATTGATTTTTCCTAATTTACTGCAAATATCAACATCTTTTAAAAGGTTTAAGAATTACAATGGAAGATAAAAGAATTAATTATTAAATCAGAATCCACTCTCAGCATAGTAGCTGCTTTCTGTCTATCAAAACATGACAGAAGAAGCCAACTTCTCTTTAAAAAATGAGGAAATGGGAAGAGTGTAATTTGAAAGATTCCGAGTTGTCTACTCTGCCTGAGAAGATTTGGATTTGGTTATTGTTATTAATTCTAGCCATAGCTTTTCTGTGTACTCAGAAATCCTTCTCCTCTTTAATGTTATTTGCTTTATCTAATCAATACTTGTCAAGTTGGATTTTAAGGAATGTGTATTTTACAGAAAGCAACAGGACAATTTTCACTGCAAAAAAGTTTCATGTGGGAAGGACAAGTGTATTTAATTGATAAAGTATTACACTCTAGTTATACTATCCTCTAAACAACTTATTAATTAAAAAGCAGGATGTATGCAGCTGAAAAAAAAAGGACATCTGTGGCTTGCCCATTTCATCTCTACTCCTGACAGCTCTTCATACCTCCCTCTCTCTTAGATCACTGGCAAAAAATACCAATTAGTATCTAGATAGTGCATATTATAATTGGAATTTATCTATTTTGCTCAAAGAAAAACATTCTTCAGTATGGGATTATTTTTCAACTGGTAGTTTTTTTTTATGATAAGATTACTAATTGGATTAATATCTCCAAAAGAGTCCCACTTTATTCAAAAAGTAACTAAAAAAATTGGTCATTTAAGGGGAATGAGTAGTAGATTGTGCCATTCTCTTTCCCACCTGCATATATTTTTCCCACCCAGTATATTTTGTTAGAATGCCTTGTTTGCTGCCTTAGTCAATGTACATTATAATTTTTTGACTTAAAAAAAAAAACTTAAAACTTTTTTTCTGAGTCGTATTTAGACTGCAGACTTTGCGGGTGAGAAGCATCTCCCCGGTGGTATACAGTGCTCGGCGTGTCGGGCTCGGCTCTCCCAGGCGCCGCAGGAAGGCAGGGAACTAATTGCAAGCGTGCGAGGTAAGGATGACGGGCAGTAATGTATATGGTCTTTAATTAAACCCTTCTAAGAATGAGGGGCAGCCGATTCTGGAAGCGCTAAATGTTTGTTTTGACTGATATAAACCATTGCTTGCTTTGATTTAAAGCCTTATTTTAGAAAGGAGCTGGTGTGTGAAGTTTGCGAGCCGTTGCGAGATCTGCTTTTGACGCCGTAGCTCGTTGCCAGCACTAACCCTGCCAGGGGTCTAATATGGTGCGTGTCGTACGTTCGCCAATGCCAGCGTCACGATCCTTGATTTGTGCCTCCTTTCAGTTTCCCCCTCCGCGCTGTGCCCGCTGCGGCACCACAGGCTGTGAGGGTTACTGACCTCCTCCCGTTCGTGCAGGTGGGTCCACCCCGCGCCCCAGGGCCGCGCCACCTCTCCCAAACACGGCGTGTGGCTGCGGCCGCCCGGCCGCCTCCGCTGACCCCCACGCGGGGCCCGGCAGGGCTGTTGTCCGGAAAGGCTCGTCACAGAAATGACGGGACTCTGTGTTTTCAAACTGTTTTTCCCTCGTGGTTCGCTTGGCGCTCTTGAGGCACAAGCGGTACCAAACGCCATCACTGCCCGCCTGTTTTCCTGCTTCGGCCTGCTTTTCTAAAGCAAGCGATGTCATCAGAGCACTGTTTTGCGTACAGTACAGAAACAGGCGTTTTGAAACACGGGCCTGTTGCCCACTCGAGTTGTAACTCCTTTTCTTAGGAAAGGCACCAGAAAACGCCTCAGCGCGGTGGCCCCGCTTGTCGGGCCCGGCCGAGCTGAGGCCGCAACGCGCTCGCTTGCCCGGCGCTGCCGGCAAGGGGTGTTTTATCCCGGCCCGCCGGGGTTAAGCCTTGCTCTCCGAGCCGCCAGCCTGCGCGCGGGGAAGTTTCTGCCGGAGGCTGGCGGGGGCTGGGCAGCGCTCAGACCGCATCCCCACTGAGCTTAGCCGTGGTGAGGTTGGGACCGCGCGGAGACGGGGGGAGAAGACAACACCGGCCGCCCCAGCGTGCTGGCAAGGCACGGAAACATCGGGGGGCTGTTGAAATATTCACAGAGGATTAGCACAGGGTTACTGTGTTCAGCACAGGTGTTTCTGTAGCTGTGATGCATTAGGAGAATTTACAGCGTTCAGTGACTCACACTTTCTCCCATGTAGTGTGGTAGTTTATTTTACTGGGCTGAAGTACAAAGTGAGGAGGAACACCTGCTGGTATTTTGGTTTTCCTCAATGTCTGAGCTTTGTGGGCTTTTGTTTAATCTAGGTGTGTTCCTTTTTTTTTTTTTTTTTGAATACATTAAAATAAAACGTTTTATCACATAATGTTGGCAAGGAAACATTTCACCAGAGATGTCTAGAAATATCCTATTCATTGCCTGTGTGGAATTGCACAGAAACTACTATCACCAGGAAAATCATGGAGCTAGCTCTCTACATCTACAATCTGTTTCCTCTGGGTGATGCTATTAAATTCAACGAGGGAAGGAGAAAATGGGGTGAGCTAGTTGTTGAGCACTGATGTGTGTCCCGTGAAGAAGGATCAAAATGTGCTTTTTGTCTCACTAAGTTTGTAATCCACTATGAATTAATAGAGCTGCGAAAATGTGCTGGTGGCTGTGTGCAACTCCCCAGTTCGGTTTGTCAGGAGGAGGTGAGATCTTGGACACAGTGGCTGTGCTTTTTTGACTGCAGAGCGGGAGGAGGAAGATCCATAGATGACCACAGACATAAGGATATATCAAAAAGCATATCCTTATGTGGACAAAACTGCAGGTATACTACTCCTACTGCATCATAAATACAAGAAGAGAACTAGGTTTTCTTGAAGAACAAAAACTGAATTTTTTTGAAGGACTCTGCACCAAGAACAAAAATCAGATTTTCATGAGACTTTGATTTCACATTAGGCATCTCAGTATATGGCCAGATTTTCAGAACAGATCTGTACCTTGTGTCCTGCAGTCCCTTTGAGAATTTTATCAGAAGTATCTGTTCCAATATCCTATAAGTTTGCAAATGGTTCAAATCAGTTCCACTGCAGAAGTATAGCTAAAAAAATCCTCCGGACTCTTAATGAATTCAATATTGATATTAATTGAATACTTAGCTTCTTTCCCATTATAGAAATCCAATACAAGACATACATGGATTTATAGGAGCAAGTCCAGCTATGGACCACAAACATGATTAAGGGACTGGAGCGTCTCTTATACGAGGAGAGGCTGAGAGAGCTGGGACTGTTTAGCCTGGAGAAGAGAAGGCTGAGGGGGGATCTTGTCAATGCGTATAAGTATCTGATGGGAGGGTGTAAAGAGGATAGGGTCAGACTCTTCTCAGTGGTCCCCAGTGACAGGAAGAGAGGCAATGGGCACACACTGAAACACAGGAAATTCTGTCTGAACATAAGAAAACACTTCTTCTCTGTGAGGGTGACTGAATATTGGAATAGCTGCCCAGAGATAGCTGTTCTTGGAGATATTCAAAACGCATCCAGAAACGGTCATGGTCAACCTGCACTGGCTGACCTTGCTTGAGCAGGAGGTTTGAACCAGATGATCTCCAGAGGTCCCTTTGAATCCCAGCTATTCTGTGATTCTGTGACTGATATTTAGGAGAAAGATCAACCAGCATTATTAGAACTTGTCATCTACACAGTTTGATCTTGAAATCTTTGAACCTCCACAATGTCCTTTTTAAGAGTAAGACTTTAATTTAGGGGGCCTATACCACTTGTAACTTAACAACCTTGTATTTGTACTGTTTCCTCTCCTCCTACTCCCCTTGTTAAATCTCTTCCTTATTAAATTACTGTTTATGTTGTAGAAGGAACATAATGAAAATAAAGAATTTGCAATGTGGATGAGTTGCTGTAGCAACATTATCTTTAGAATTCCCTGTATTGTGTGCTTTATTTTTCAACTTTTTCTGTCTGATACATTGTATAAAATATACTTTGCATATTTATTTTGAATTTTTTTTGAATATAAATATTCAATGATGAGCTTTAAAACATAGTACCTTTAAATAAAGGGGGAAGGTTGAAAGAACCTATGTGCTTTTCCGTTCTTAGTTTGCATCTCCTTATTTTCCAAGAAAGATTTTAAATTGCAAACAAGAGTTGTCTTTTGTTATATAATGCTGTGATCTGCAAAATGGAGGTTTCAGTATATCATACATTTTCACAGAGAAAATCTTTAAAACTCACAAAAGTGATTTGGGAGCATGTACACCCCATACAAAAGTATGTCTGTCCTTCAGTCAAAATTGTGACAGCAGATTACATCATACCTGAGCTAATTTTAAACTGATAACTGTGTAACTACAATAGCACCTTATAGGTGGTAAACTCTAAGTTGGATAAATACAAATGGCAATGTCTTGAACTTAACTTGATGATTTATAGGTACATCCTTACCTGAAGGATAGTCTTACTTTTAGGTTCTTGAGAACCTAAGACGTGAGGTTGTAGTCTGTAGGTCTGGTAGGAAAGGTAGTTAAGGACTTACAGAAGTAAATAAATTCTTGGTGGGATTAGGATTTTGGGGTAAATTAAACCTCCATGCATGTCTTGTGTTTTTAGACAGTTTTCAAAATGAGGCCTTTTCCTTCAACTTTCATTCTCTTGAATCAATTAACGATGTTCAGCACCTTATTTTATTAGACCATGTGGAAGCTGGTTCAGATTTACTGATGTAATAGCTCTTCATTCAAGATGATGTGAGAGTGCTTTATCTATTGGTAAGGCCAGATACCTAGAGGGACTGTTTATGGTCTTAAAGTGCACTTATAAGAATAGCTTATAGGGGACAGGCAGGGACTTGTTTTCAAATGCATTCCACATATGTTCAGTAATTGTACTTATATATGAATTACGCCTCTTATGGAAAAAATGCAGATGGGGAGAACTTTATCTATTAAGAGAAAGAAGTTTTCCTTGGGTGGTTTTTTTTTTTTTTTTGGTCTACAAAATAAGAAGAAAACATAACAGATGCATGCTACATTAAAGGGGAACAGCAACATACATTAAATTCCTTATGTCTTTTTAATGATGCAATTGTGAATTATATTCTTGTTGCATTTGTAATTAGAGGGCGGAACAGATGGTAAAGACTTGCTCTAAAGCAATGTGTCTATTAAAATTATCCACATTGCTAAACTGATTGTTCACTATAAGAGGCCTTCTTAGCCATTGAAATATTCAGGTAGTATGCTGATGTCTACTTGATTATTACAGCTCATTACATATAAGCACACTTATAAAATATGTGTACACATATATACATATTTACATATATTAGTCATATGCTTTTAAAAGCCACTTATTACAGTCATGAAGGAAAATGAAGCCTGATTCTATAAAAAAAGCTTTCCATGTGCTAGGTGAGATCTGATTTTTTTGATTATTTATTGTAGTATTTCCTTTGTCCCCCAGTATAAGCAAGAGCTAAAGTGCAAATATTAATTTAATAGCTGAGGTGTTATTATATAGAACATGACACAGACAACTACAGCATTATTTTTATTATGCTATGGATTCTTTCTTTATTTTTGATCAGTAAGTTTGAACTGGTATCTCTTGTTTATAGATTTATTTTATTTCAGGATCTGGAGATACTTATATTGACAACCATTTTTTTCAGACTGACTGTAATTTTTTCATGAAAAATGCAGTGCATGCATATGGCATACACTGAACTGCTCCTGATATTATCTAGTAATTTTGGATGTCAGTAAGTTCTCTCCTGATACCAAAAAAGCAGGATTTAGGGTGTCAGGAAAGTATGAAAGGGATGGGATTAGGTGATCCTAGTTTTTGTAGTTCTTATGAATGGTTATTTGTGTGTATAAAGAAAAAGAAATTTTTCTGACAGCTTTATATTGACTTAAAATGGGTCCCATGAAACTTTCCCAAATGTTTCCAAGGGGTGAGGAGTCTCTTCTGACCTCTTTATACCTAAAATAACCCTGTCCCTGATTGCTTCCTTAAGCTGAAAGCCTGTCCATCACAATAGGTATAAAGGAAGCTCCTTAGAGTATTTCATTTTCAACACTGAATTTCAGTGGAATCCTACCCGAGGGTATGATCCAGATCAGAGGAGAGGCTGTGTGCGTATATGTGGCTGCATGTTCTTAAGATCATTATGGCTCTATATGGAGGAAGTAAGGTAGCTGGCATTTCCATTTTGCTACCTATTCTAGCCACAGAGGTGGAGGATGGGATGGCCACAATCAACATGGAGCCCATAGATTCAGGAGGAGAAATCAGTTCATGGCATTTCTTAAAAACTGGAATTGACAGGCAAATGACTAACTATATCTCTTTAGTGATCCAACATTTCTTCATAATGAGGCAAGTTGTCATTGACTCTGCTTGTTGTCTATAAATTCTGACTGACTCAATCTTCGTAATGTCAGACTGGTCAAAGACATCAGTAAATTGCATGAATAAAACATAATACTTGGTAATTGTCCTTAGCTGGTAACATACTGTAATTTCATTTGTTCAATAGCCTTTGTCCAAAATAGTGTTTCCTCAATTGGCTATTACTCTTTCTTTCCTAATATGGATAATGTAACATCTGTGAACGGTTTATCTGCTTCAGTTTTATGCATTAAGAAGTTAGAAAGTGGTTGTAACTAAAGACATACTTGGTGAAAGTAAAGCAGAGGCATTCGTTGTTTGCATATATATAACAACTGGACTAAGAGCCTTTTGACAAAGTAATATTGTTCATCTTTCCACTAAGAAAAGTACCTTGTCTTTTCTAAATTTGACATAGAACCTGGAGTCCACCACTAATGTGTCACCTTTGCTATTGTGGGGGGAAGGTTTGCTTGGGAACTGATAAATAACAGTTCATAACAACATGTTCTCTTTCAAGAAAGCAAATCAAACACACTCTTCTGTATCTTTGGAGACCTCAAACCAGGGTTTTCATGCAACTAGCAAATGAAAAAAGAAGCCCAGTTTATGATAAGGAGATTTGCTGAGTTAGCATGGGTTCTTGACTTGGTCCTAGTCACTGTGGGACCGTCTGCTTTGCCTGTGAATCACATCCCCTGCTCTATCTTGCCCATAGAAAAGCCATAAAAGAAAGACCCAGAATGCTCCTGGCAATGTCTTCTAGCTTAGGGAATATATCTGGAATCATGCCTGCGTCATGCATAATGCAGAATGTCCTGGAGAAAGTCACAGTAAATTTCTGTGTTTTGGATTCCCTATTTATTACCAAAAAAAAAAGAAAAAAGAAAAAAAGAAATAGGGCTTACTGTCTATTAGGCATTTAGTTGATTGATAGTCTTTCTTTCTTACCCTCAGACCAAATCTCTCATATACAGATATTTCAAATTACTTCTGCCAGATAAAATTATCCTGAAGCAGGCTTTTGTTTTTATGTGCTTTTGGGAACACATAATAGTAACATACTTTCTGATAAGTTGCCAGGAGGACAATTTTTAACATCAACTGGTGTAGAAGAAGAAATCATACTGCAGGATCCACTTATAACCACTTCCTACTGCTCTTTACTCTACACCTGGAATGCTCTTGCTGGCTATGTACTTAAGTTCTTTACTTGTACATATCCTCTGATTTTAGAAGTATGCCTCAGTGCATCCCTATCCAGTCAGGCAGAAAAAATGCCAGTCCAGCCCCAAAGAGAGAAGAAATCAAAGCTAAATAAGCAGCAAGTCACACTTTCTAGTTGAAAGACCTTCAAACAATGAAAATGTAAAATGAACAAGAGTTCTGAGTTGATTATTTTCAACTCATTTTGCTGGACCAGCAAATACATCAAGCATCTGATCAAATTCAAACAGTTCATCCAACATTTGGAAAGAAACATATAATCAGTGCGCAACCTGCAGTGAGAAGAAAACATGAAATTAATACACAAAGAACTGCTTTATTAGAGAGACCTGTTCAGCCAAAAGGAATATCCATCACTTTCTCCTTAAGTATTTATTTCACACCAGTGTAAATCCTTCATTTATGCTGATTCAGAAAGAGTCACCTTCTCAGAATCTCTGGTCAGATTCTTATCAGGTGTAAATCAGCCTAATTCTATTAGTTTGTGGGAGTTATTCTGAGGATCTGACTCACTAATGTTTAACTAAGCCAAAGGAATATTCCTGTATGTCACACCCAAAATACAGCATATTTCTTTGGGTTAATCATAGACCACAAAAATTAAAAATGCTCAGATAAGAATCCAGAAGATACAATGAAATCAGTTTTATCTGCCTCTCCTTCTCTCCCCCAAAACTACCTTAAAGTAGGATAGACTGCAACTCTTTGTATTCTGGAACAAGTATTTATAATATTTCCACAAGATTAGGTAGAAACTATCTTCTACTAAATTGCAATCATTTAAAAAAGTACCTGAAAAATAATTATAATCTGATTTCTTTCTCTAGCTTGACACATCTATGTAGGAGAGCAGATGCTCCTGAGTTTGCACAACCAGGGATGACTGATAGGAAAGATCTAATTAGAAGTAAATGTGTGATCATGTAATAGCATTTGGCCCAAGTGCTACTTCTTTCACCTTGAGAAGGAATTCGCCTGTATTTTAAACTTGATCCTTTTAACAGAATATTACACAGGAAAATAACGTGTCCCTATTGCTTTTCTAATGAAGATTTATTAACTATTGTAAGAATCTTTTGCTCAACTATAATTTTGGTCTTTGTTCAAAGGTTTTGATTGAGTTGCTGTGGTTTGACCATTCCAGAATATCAGACAGGGAAAAAAAATTAAATCAGGACTAGAGTAGGTTAGAGAGTAAATAAGCAATTAGTAAATAGAACAGCTAGGATCAAGCTGTGGCCGAAAGGATTGGAATTAATACAATGATTGCATGTGTAATCCTGATCTGCAAATGTATTAAATCTGTTTCTGTTCTGTTTTTTGTTCCTGGCTGATAAGTCAAGACTTTTGCAGGAAATTAAGAACCTGTTATTTCTATCATCTATTGTGACATCTCTCTAGTCATATGTTGAACAGATCAATTATATTGAAATTTGGTATTTGAAAAATTAAGTCTTGATTTAGGTATTTATATATCTAAGAAAACATCCAATGTTGTCAGTTAGATTTCACACAAAAATGCAGAGAGACAGGCTGGGTGTTGAGACAGTTGTTGCATATCGTATCGGTAGTATTAATCTCAATTACTCAAAGTTAGCTCATGAACTAAGCCAGTAGAAATCACAAAAATGTCTTGAAATCATTAAGTGTAAACAATTACTTAACTCTTTCTCAGCAAAGTAGGTGGGCTGAAATAAAAACTGAGGTTCTCATTAGATCATCTGCTATATAGAAAAACATGAGATACCATAAGGCCTGTGACTAAGTTCTGAGAGTTGGTATATTTGTATAAAGCTAAGGCTGAGAAAGAAGGTGGAAGTCGTGAGAGCTGTATTTGCAGAGTGAATAGGAGTAGGACCTTCATCTGTTCCCAGAAACAAAGATGACGTCCTCTTTTGGAGACAGGAACCCTGGGTGTGAATTAATATAGCATGTACTTCAACCTACCAAACCGCTGAGAGTTCTGTATTTGACTCTCCCAATATAGGAACAAATGTTTAGTAATATTGCAGAGTTATTTGGTTAGTTTTCGGATAATTTATACTATGTTTGGCAAGGTCTTCAGGTAGTATGAATGCAATTCTAGAGGCCTAAAAGTGAAGAAAAACATTATTATTAATATATTCCTAAAATTCCAAATGAATATCTGAAATAGCTCTTAAGAGGATTATAATATAATAATATATTATAATATAATATAATAATATTGTGATTTAGTGTAAAGTAGTGTCTGTCCAAAGATTTTTGCCTCTTTTGGGGTTCTGTCCAGTAGAATTAAGAAAGAAAAAAAATTCTCATTTGGGCAAGTGGAGAGGCAGGGAAGGAAAAAAGAGAAGAGTATATTTTTGTTTTGCTTTCAAAAGATTTCCCTTGAAACTACTCAGATTTCAACTGATAGCTGCAGATCTGGCGAAATAAATTGGCAAGCGGAGTTTGGGCTAAGTGATCACATGATAGGTGGAACAGTCAAAGGTCTAAGATAAATGTAATTTATAACAATACTTTACAGTTTCCCACTGTCACAGCTGATCTGGCCTGTCAGTAATTCATACTATGTTATGGAGGGATGATAATGCCATGGTTAAGGTTCTACTTTTCCTTGACAGCAGGAATTCAATCTCTTATTTTGTATTGAAGAATAATGTGTCCCCCAAATTAACGCACACACTCTAACTGGTGAAGAATTGATTTAAAAAACAACAATTTTGAATCGTAATCAGTTTTGACCTTTTTCCAGAAAAACTACACTGACGAAAGCATACTGAGCACTGTATCAGGAGTACAGATGGTGGTAAAACCCCCAAAAGGTTCTACTTTGATAGGTGCAAATGAAGTACTGTCAGAAGCCTCTCCACTTCCTAAAAGCCATCTCTAGACTAACATGGCTTTTGATGTTGGCTTTTGGCTTATCAGCCTGTCCATCATCTTCTAAGTCGGTGAAGAGACTCCTGCTGCAATTCTCCTTTCCTTCCCACTGAGAAAGCATTGTTTAATGCATAGAAGACATCGTTTAATGCATATTTGATAGTATTTATGGTACATTTGGGGGAAGCGTAATTTTTCTTTTAATTTACCAATTCTTTTCCATATAATATGTTTTCAGGCATGACAAATTATGGGTGGCTGAAAAATCTTATTAGCTACTCCGTGTTCAATGAGGCACACTTAAAAGATCCTGAAAGCTAAAGAAAAATCAGGATTATTTAAAATTTTGTATGAAAAATATTTTAATTGGAAAAGCTCTCACATGTGACTAAATCCATGAATCAGAATTGTCCGAGACTTGCAAAACCCATCTCTTAGTACTGCTTTTCCTAATAAAACTGTTTTCTTGAACAGTGAAGGTTGGACAGTAATATATTGAATATGAGCAGATAGCAGGAAGCTGGACCTCTTGGTAAATGAAATTCAGGAAATTTAAGAAACCAGAAATATCTACATAGCTGAAGATATAATGAACTGGTCTGCCTGCCTGCCAAACGTTGAATACAACTATGTATTTCCAAGGGACGTTTGACTGAGAGACATCATATGCTGTTTTGTGCGTAAATTCTATTGCTTTATATTTTCAGGTGAAAAGCAATGATTAGGAAATTGAGTACAAAAGTATTATGTATTTGTGTATTTCCTTACAAATGCTGTAATTACTGAAGTTGACCCATTTTAAACTATGCACTTACTTAAATTATTGTGAGTTTCAGCAGTGATGAAAGATCAAAGTTATAGTACTGAATTTTGAGGATACTGAATCCTGAGCTATTTGATCCCTGGATGCCAGGTCTCCAGAAGAGTTACAGGACCTTTTTTCCTAGTGCTTACAGGTCTCAGACAGTGCTTGGCAGTTGCTACCAAGCTTCAGAGTCTTTAAATCATTGTTCTCACAGCAATTTGGTGACCTAGTAGGAGGATCTCATCACTATTACCTTCTTAATAATTAAAAAAACAGATTAAAAAATCCTTATAATTGAAAAAATATCAAAATAGCCAGAAAGAGGAAAGATAAAAATATCTACAATTTGATATAACAGACCATCATTATCCTGACTTTTAGGTCAAGATACAGTATGTTGGATATGTCAGTTAGTTAGATACACAGTATGCTTTCACATAAGTTTATTATACCTAGATAATACATATTTGATTGATAGAGAACTTCCTTGCCGTGGCCTTTGTGATGTACCCTCAGCAATAAATTTCTGTTGTTGTTTAGTGCTGCATTTTCCCTTTCCGAGTTAGTTTTTTTCTCTCTTAACCTCAGTTAAAGTTACATCTTTATTTACTGTAGGATTTGATCAGCTGTGTAAAAATGCACTTATGTTAAATAACCCCCCCAAACACTAGAGGATATTTACTGCATAGCTGACACATCCTGCGCATTTTTCAGTGATGGCAATTAAATAATTAGTAATCAGTGACTGAGTCAAACAGTACAATATGTCTTAGGCATAACTGGTGGCAAGAGCTTAAGGGCAATATATAGATGAGATTTCTCTGATACCACAGCTATAGGAATGTTCCATGTATTTCACCTAATTTAATTGACTTGATTTCTGAGAAACCATATGACTTACCTAATGGAAATTAAAAAAGGAAGGATGGTCCAGTGGTCAACATCCTAGTAAATCAGCTGAGAAAGGGAATTACCTTATCTGAATAATAATGTCTACCTCGTAGGTTTGCTGTGATCTAAATGAGTACATTATAGACTGTGAGGTAGAGAGAAACTAGGAAGTGGATGGCTTCATGATGTAAACAAGGTGATGGAAAAGGTACATCCCAGAAATATGGGGAGGCCCTCATGTGTTGGTGAGCAAAGGCACCTTTGAGACACTTCTGAGGATCTGCAGATCTTTCCAAAGACTGCAGCTAATGAGGCTACAGTAGGTGGCCTCTGAGGAGCTGAGAAGGACTTGCCTTCCAGCTTTCTCAGCTCAAGGGGTGAAGGAGGCTTGGCTTGGTGCAAGGCAGAAGACCAGTGGAAGAAAACTGGCTGTAATTACCTTACACAAAGTCCAGGGGCTGCAATCTAGGGAATCCCAGGGAGGCAAGTGGAAAAGGGATTCCCAGGAAGAGGGAAGTCCACTGGGCGCATGACCAAAATATGGTTTATGCAAGAATGATCCAGGCCACTAGAGGGCATTACTGGGGGACAGCAATCTGATAAAGATTTCCATACATGGCAAAGATAAGCAGAAATCAATTCTTGTGGTTCTTTTATGCAAGACCAAGACAGCAATCTCTGATTATTTCATTATTTGAAACAATCAGTTTTTCTGAAGAGTATGATTCAGTGACTTTTTTGTTTTGCATATGACATAACCATTGCACATTTTTTTCCTATGCTTGGTACTAATGAGGGTAGTGTACAGAGGAGAGGATTACTGGAGCATTCATCATCCTGCTGTTCATCACAACACTCAGAGGGTCTGACAGAGTTTGTCAGACTTCTTCACATTTAGAAACAGAGGGTAAAGTTAAAACGAAGGGTTTGTCTAGGCAGTTTGAATCTTCTGTCATATCATTTATTAAGTTTGGATTTTTGTGTAATTGTTTATTATTATGAGATCCTGGAGAAATACACATATTTGTATGTAAAAGTTTCCTCATCAAAAATTCTTTGGCTGCTTTCTGAGCCACTGTGTAACTGCAGAGCTGGTTGAAAAAGTTCCCAAGAACTGTTTTCTGTTTTGTTTTTTTTTTTTTCTGAAAGAGAATACTGATTCAACAAAATCAGAGCTCTCTGAGAAGAGCACATTGTTGGCCTCTTATGGGCCCTACAAGGGCAATCAAGCTACATCTGCCCCCCAACTGCAATCAGTATCCCAGGAGACTAAGTACTAGCCTGTGATCTTAAATCATGGTGGCTTCATCCATCTTACGTAAAATGGGATCCTATAGGGATCCTATGTGAATTGCCCGCAAGCTTCCTCTGGGTCCTTGTTCCTGAGTCCTGCTACCTAAGCTCACCATGTTCTCTAATCTCTATTCCTGATTCTACATCCTGCCTGGTTTTCCCTTATTCCCAGCCTTCCTCCTGCTCCTGATCTGGTTGCCTTTCGTCGCTCTAGGGAAGGATGGTGACTACCATTCCAAACCATCTGCAGTGATGATAGGCTGTCTCCAAGAAGTACTGTGGAGGCAACACACAGAGCCTTGTGCTTCTTAAAGTTAGTTAGTCCATCTTATCTTGGGGAAACGTATATGCAAAATAGGCAGGAAGTCCTATTGCCCATTTCGTTGCTTTTGTCTATGCTTACAGCAAGTCTAAGTTTATTGTTGACTTCTACAGAAAGACTTAGAATAAAGAGCTCGGCAGGTTGGGTGTACCTTATCCTGTTAGTTGTTTGCAGGGAACTGGAAGTCTATCTTCTGAAGTGGCCCTTAGCTGTGAGATGTGCCTACAGTACTGATTCCAAGGTGGCAGCAGTCACTAACACCTGGGAGAGCTATGAGAGCTAGCGGGTCTCTCTTAGAAGTGTTCAGAAGCCTTAATGGTCAAGGCATGTCATGGGAATGGTCTAGAATAAGTGTGTTTTGGGTACTGTCTGCAGCCAAATTATTACATATGCCACACAACAAGCTAACAATTGCTGAAGAGGGAGCATAACATTTTTTGTTTTATAAAAGTCATGTACAGTTTATGAATCCTGGTAGCACTTCTTAGCTCAGCAGAATGCCACGGACCCTAGCAGAGTGAACTGAGTAGCTGTGTCATTAACAGAACGGCAAGCAGTTGGGCTCTTAGAGTAACAAACTTATATTCATGTTGTTTAATATGTCTCTAGGTGACATTTATTGTTTTGGATTAAATTCTAAAGTTTCATGTCGGTTTTGTACAGTTATTCCATCACTTGGCACTATGACTGCAATTCAGGCTATGAATTTTGTCTGTTCTGGTGAGATATGAACATAGGGGTTGTAAAGGCCTTTGACTAGAGCGTCCAACATCACGTCTGTTATTTCTATTGGGAACCTCAATAAAAATCACTTGCCACTCCCCAAACCCTTGAAAATGAGCATATGATAAAACACTCTGATCTCTTTGGAGTCTTTGTAAACAATCATGATTTGTTTTCTGTCTCCAGTTTCTCCCATGCAAGTTTGTATTTATGTTCTGTTTTCTATTTTGAGACAATTGAATTAAAACTCACTTCATTTCATAATTACAAACATTCATTTTGACTAACTGACAAATCTTGCTGGAATTTTGTTCCCAGAGCTATCATTCACCAAGGCTCACAACGACAATATGATTCAGACGCTGCCTAATTTCTTTGAATTTTCTTCTTTGGAATTACACATCAACTATTCATTTACATTCATTCGTCTCTCTCTATTCCCATCTGATTTAAGGGTTTATTGATTATTTTTGTATTTCTTCTTACTATAATATAATTAAGTATAGATAGGAAACACATAGGGAAGCTAGAGAAGTTTCTGTTGCTTGTTATTAGATACTACAGAAACCTTCTTTTATATAAAGAGACCTTCATAGTGGATGGTAATAGGTTTTTAAGGTTTCCACTAAACCTCACCTCAACATAGGAGTTCTGTGATTAGGAACAGATTCTCATCTGAACAAAATGATGTTCACAGTGAACAGGTCTGTAGCAAGATTGTCTGTTGTTTGGGTCATGCCATCTAATTTGGTTCCCTTTTCTGGACAAGTGTGAGAAGGTAAATCAGAGGGATTATGTTAAAAAGACTTTCACCCCCAGACAGTGAGGAAAGTACTAATGAACAGAAGATTATAAGATTATCCTTTGCACCCAGCAGCTGAAGATGAGCATCTCAAAACAACTGCCCTTTCTAATATGCAGAACAGTTAATTGTCATCTTCTGCTCTTAGGAGCAAATGTAGGAAGGCTGCCTCATCCTTCAGACCAAGGATTCTGAGTCTCCTCCAACCTCTGCTTCCTCAAGTTGGCCAAGAATGACATCATCTTGAAACACGCTCTCATTCCTACTACATGGTTGAAATCCCCGCTGTTAAGTTCAGGTGCTGCTGGCTGAAGTTTTCCATCTCACTGCAGTCCTGATTGGGTAGGAGATCCTCCAAGTTTCCCAGATACTTCCTATCTCTTTGAAAAGCTCAAGAGAAAAAGAACATATTTTAGTCAGGAAGAGTACAAAAGAAACAGCATGAACTGAGAATAAGCTCGAAAGGAAATATGCTTGGCTGACATTCTGAAGTGTTATTTGAATATCCCTTCTTCTGCATATAATATATGCATCTGAAATCTGGGAGTCTGGCATTCAGGACACTGTGGAAATGGAGGGATTAGAAAAATGTAGGGATAACTTAGATTTTAATTTAAATGGAGAGTACCTAAAAATATGGGTACCTAAAAAGGTGTAAAAAGTCACATGAATGATAAAAATGTTTTAGAGATATACAAGCCAACTTTATAGAACCTGGTATAAGATACATTTACATTCACTCTCTTTTTCAGCTACTGTGCATAGTAGTAAGATCTATGACATAGTTGCATGTAAAAGCAATTCTAATTTATTAAGACTTAGGGGCCATCTCTGAAGGGCTTCTTGACTAAAAGGCTCAAAGCTTAAGGAATAGAGAATTACATTTAAAGCACAGATGAACTAAACTGTGAAGGACATCATAAACAATCCTGGAGATTTAGAGTGACAGGGGCCACACTGTGTCCTAGTGTGTATGAATTAAGAACCAATCCTTTTCTGAAATTTGGTGAACAGAATTCTTGGAACAGCAGTCAAAAAGCTATATAGTCTTGGGATACACTAACTTGGTGCAGAATAGTGTTACTTTAACTGATTAACTGATACTGTCCTTCTCTTTTTCAAACTTTAAAGTCCAGTGAGGCAGGTTGCTACTTCTTCTTTTTCTTCTCTTTCCACAAAGGATATAGATGACAATCCTAGCTAACCTTATTAAAAGATTATCAGCAAAGCTATTTCCTGAAAAAGAATGTCATATTTCAACTGCTGAATTTGAAGAATGCTGGCAAAAGCTGTTTTCCAGAGAGGACTTGTGAGGCAGTTAGGTAGAAATCTGTGCTTATAGCTAATAACGTACAACAGCTATACAATACAAGTGAAAAATTCTGCATTTGACTGAGATAGCAGAGCAGAGCTGTGAGTCCAAATAGTAACTCTACCTCCCTTAGCCTCAGAATTCCCTCTCCTGTCAACATATTGGCTATCTCCTCTGGTTTTTTTGTTGGTTTGCTCCACTTGCTTGTGAATGTTTAATATTGATCGGCTCTGTCCTTCATTCTGGGATGGCTGCCAAACACCTCATGCTAGCTATTATAGGATTAGATATATTTTGTCTATCTCGAAGAAGATTTTTCAGTCTCTGTTGTTCCCTGGCATCCAGCTTGTGAGGGCTGCTTTACAATTCTTTGCCTGGGACCAAATCACCCTGCTAATAACAAAACCTGCAAGAAGGCCACCAGCAGGGCAAGAATTTTCATGTGGTTGAGAGGGCTGACAACGTAAGCATTATCTCCCCAAGAAGCAAAGAACTGGAGTGTAGGATGCCAGCCTCACAGTGCCATAGAATAGCAAACACTCTGTTAACACTCGCCCTTAAGTACTTTGCTGCCCCACCATTTACTTTTCTTGTGCTATGCTGATATATACAACATTTGCTCAGCCTCTCAGTTACTTTCCTGTATCCTTCCTGGAAGTATGGTACCTAAACATACCATATTACCGTTAGCTCAATCTCCTTGCTGTTTCTCAGTAAAGCCTCAAGCAGTATTAAGGCCAGCTAGGACATCTGCTCACAGCCAGGCTTTTGCATGCTTGCTCAAAGCTCTTCTAGTAGGTCCCTGACCTATAGTGATCTTTTCTGCTTTGATCTGTCAATGCTGGTGGAAGAAATAAGGCAAAGATATTATTCTAGTTCTTCAACCTGATAAGAGTTTTATATACTTGCCTTTTTTCATAAGGGAGTAGCCACATAATCGGAATATTCAAGTTCTGCCTGGAACTTCCAAGTATTAGGTCAATAGGTAGAATTATTCTGCGAAGTCTCTGCCATAAGAGCGCTGGCTCTCAGCCAGTGTCTAGAAGATGACAGTACTACCTTGCCTAAGCACTTAGCTGCTGAGCTGGCCCATAAAAGTTGAGGTACTTAAAGTATGGACAGTTCTCATCGTAATTAAAGGCCTTGATATGGCAATTGTCTACTATATTCAGTATCTTGCTTCTTAAATGCAATGAGTTCTATTCCTGTATGCTGGCAAAGAACTGTCAGAAATGCTTTTTTTTGTTGTTATTATTTATAGCCAGAAAGGTCACATGTAAAGTTTTAAAGGCATCTTTCTATCTTCCTTATAAGACGAAAAAAATCTTAAAACTTTTGTTTTAAATATTAGACTGAGTAAATAGCTTCAAAGCTTTTAGTCACTTAAGGAATTAACCTCTTATAGCACCTACTACAGAGACCATATTGGAATTCTGGCTTCCCCTTATCCTTGCAGCTAGATGAACTTACAGCAAAATTAAGGCAGGTTTAAGTTGTACCTGATGCTCCAGTCAAACCTTGGACTGGAAAGCTGTTTAGGCAACAAAAATATACTGCTGTGAAAGACTGCAGGAAAGGTACCTTACCGTGTAAGTGTTGTATACCTTTATTTAAAGGAGCTAGCAGTGGTGGATGAATCATGCTTGTACTGTCCAAGTAACATATCTTTCATAAAGTTGCATGTGTCAACTTTCCACTTCCTTATATAAAGATGGGATCTAAACTGTTCTTAATTTTTACCCTGAAATTCTGAAATTCTCCTTGTAGCCATTTTTGCTTGTGACCATGTCTTTTATGCTCCTTGTAGTGCGTCAGCAACATGGAGCTCAGCATAGGCTAGCCAAGCTGAAAACATGCCAGAGGTCCAGGCAGTCCTTGCTGAAGGCAGTGCTGCTACAGTGCTGTTGTCCTGAGATACTCCCTTTCCTAGGAAGTCTGGAGCTCCACCAGGTAAAGGAGCAAGCATACCCTGGAATGGAGGTGCCCCATCACTGGAAAGAGCTTAATGAGTATATTCCCGATTCCCTTTTCTGTCACCCTTGCCTCCTACTAACCACCTGCTGCAAACTCCTACATCCTTCCTAAGTTCAAGCATAGTATAACATATTTAAGTTTTTGAGATCCCCAGAGAGCCAGTCAAGAAATAAGACATCCATGTGCTTCTGGTAGGTAAAGCAATATTACCATCTCCCCAAAGCCATATCCCAAGTGGTTATAAATGGATGTTGTTCCACTGAAGTTGATTTTCAGCAGCTGAAAGTCTGGCCCAGATTAATTTCCCTCACTGTTAATTTCTTCCTTTCTTAACCACTTTTCTTCCAGAAGTAGGTAAAACATTGCAATCCTACCAGAACGGTCTAAACCTGAAGCTATTCCCAGTGACTTACAAATGTTTTTGACTCACGCTGTGCTCAGACTTGGGAAATAAAAATAATCTGAAAAAACCTCCCATAAGGAATTTTTTTTTCCTTGAAAAGATAGCATTCTTAAAATAGAAGTTTCTTTAATGATAATGAAAATTCAGGGGCTTTGTCCATGTAAGTTCATGGGATCAGTTCATTAATCGGAGTAAAGTCATTCAAAAACACCAGAGACATACATCAGTCTACCGGCACTGAGAGTGGTTTTGCTGCTGCTTTTATTTATTTTGTAATAATCTTGAAGTTCTTTTGTAGCATTTCACATAAAAAATCCTGTTTTTTCATAAATGTTCCTATACAGAAAAGCTTTTTTTCCCTGTCTTTCTCTGTCATGCTTTTTTTCTTTGTTATTCCTAATAATCTATTATAGCCTTCTGATCTCTTATTGTAGTTACCTATTATACCATATATTAATTTTTAGTCTTAAGTCAAAAGTGCTTTGTTGTTTTCTTGAGTTCTATTTTATTTTTAAAGACTTACAAACTATTTATCTTCTTTTCTCTTTCTTTTAATTTGTAGACAAATCCTTTCTAAGTTTTATAGCTCCTTAATTTTTCTGTTTCATTGCTTTTGGATCTCTGTATCTCTTGGCTGTGATGTCAAATCAATATCTAAATATTTAAACAACCTTATCTTAGTAAATATTTAGTCATTTCATAACCATGAATGAAGTAGTCATTCCAATTCCTCTCTAGGAGGTATTGCCTTAATACAGTGGGTGTATGGAATACAGCATAGTGTTTTGATCGAAACAACAAAGGAGTTATTTATAGGTACAGGGATTAAATCTAGAGTCTATGCAGAGTCTAGCAAATAAATAAGTTTCTGGGGGATAAGATCATGTGTGAACTTTATCTTTACTGCATTAACTACTCAGTGTTATTGCCTATGTGCATATTCTTCTGTTTCAGTACCACACTGTAAGTATCAAGTAGCTTGTATTTTTTTCAATTCTTTCATTGTGACCAGTTACTAAGGAATGGCAGGAATGTTAGAAGCTCAGTCAATAGTTTACCTCATGGTAACTGTCCATGTGCGTGTTTAAATGATATCAGCTCCACCATGATTTCATCTTTGGAAAAGAAAGACTCTTTCAAGATCCTCCCGTATTTGAACTATGCTAATGCTGAAGTCCATAGTTCTCATGGGTCTTTGCTGTCTGCACCAGTGCTGAAAACGAATGCTGAAGAAGGTGTTTCTCTCATCTTCATTGTGTTTATTAATATGTATATATGTGTATATACTCCAGTCCCTATACTTGTCTGTATCTATAATAAAATGAACCTTAAAAGAGAATCAAGCAAACATGTCTGTCTCCCTATTTGCAAAGTTTTACTGAAAGTACTCCCTGAATACAGCTGCCTATAAGTGCACTTTGGAAGAAAGCAATAGAGTATACTGTCATCTATCTACATTAGCGGCTTTTGGTAGGTGCCATCTGAAAGTTGAGAATATGCTTTCCATAAAAGGATACACTTCTTTTTTGAGCCAAGAAATCATAGAATATCAACTGTTTCATTCTTTTTGCATAGAAAATTTGATTTTGGCTCATAACTGAATCATTCTCATTACTAAGTAGTAGTAGATGCAACATGAAGAACAAATTTCCACATCGAAACTAAAGAAAAAAAACAGAAACATTTTGTGCCTATTTTACATAAAAACAAACTTAAATATGGTGGTCTTGTGATGATGCTAAGTGAGCTGGAAAGTTAAACATTTATGGAGTTCACTTCTTGCATATGGATCAGGCAAGATAAATATAGTAACCCCACATTTATCATGACTACAGAATTTCTCATAGCCCCACAGTTTATTTTTCATCTTAATTAATTTGTAAATGAAAAAAAATCAATTATTTGCATTTTTTAAATTTTATTTTTACTTCAGTGCATTTACTATTGACAAAACACAAAGAAAGAAGTTGTTTCAAAGCCTATTGCTGTCAACAGGGACAAAATCTGATTTCATTGGCATTGGACCAGTCCCAAACCAAAGGAAGAAAAAACTCTTTTGTGTTAGAGTTAACTACAGTGGCAAGCTATTCACCATAGGATAAAAATACACAGTGTAATTAACCAGATAAGAACAGCAGTTTTTAATTTGGGAAAAGGAGAGAGAAGGCAAGACATGCACCTCCCCACCCCATGGATTTTGAAGAGTTATAGTCCATGTTTATATTAGGGAGTAGTGCAGTCCAATTGGAGCGGATCCGTAGAGCAGATTTGTACTGAGAAGTGACATCCACACTACCTGCATTTCAAGTGGTTTTACTTCAGTCCAGTTCTAGTGGTCCAAATGCCTATCCACATTTGGACCACATTAGGAGTGCTCTGGAGTGCAGTCCAAATGGAGTCTAGTTTGTGCTCCTGAGACCAGTATGGGATGTGAAGCAAAGCGCAGTAAGTGAGGACTGGGAGATCGTCTTCAAAGGCAGATGGGTGATGCAAACTAAAAAACTAATGTAGACACCCATAGGCATTATGTCCCTTATGATTAAAGGGAACCCAAGTAACAGCTGACCAAAATGGCAAAAGACTGTAGTGTGGACGAGGCAGCGAATCACCTACTGAACCTCTGTGGTTCAGCTTTCAGGGCCAAGCTGTGTTCTGTAAATCGTTTCAGCTCCAGGACAGCCCAAGGTCCCTGCAGTGCAGCCAGGGGAGCAGCCGGGCATGTGGCACCACAGGTAGCCTGCAGACCACCTGGCTAAGCATGCTTAGTGACATGTTAGGAGTAGAGTGAGCTGATGACATATTTTGGTGCAAGAGCCTCCACCGGTTCTGCTGAGCAGAACCATTCCTCTAAGCCTGCTGTCTGCATGCTGGAGTACCACAGCATGCGCAAGGGCAGTCTAAATACATCTGCGAGCATTGTATATGTTGATGCTGTTTACCTAAAGCATAATTAGAGTAGGTCTGCAGCTTGTAATATGTGTTAGTTAGTGTAGTTATCTGTTGTCATGGCACAGTCTGTGATGCACACATTTGACTTTCTCAATGATGTGATTATGTGGGCAAAGGCAATATAACCCTAAGTCATATCTTCATGTGAAATCATATAGAAGATTTGTATTTCTGACAGATGTAGAGAGAGAGTAACGTGATCTTACTTCTGTCATACTTGCTTTGCCCACAGGCTGACTGCTACTCTTGTCCAACTATGTGAGTGAAATTGAGCATTTAATAAAATACTAATTAAAGTAAATACTGTAGAAGCATTAACCTCCATAAGGTGTTTAAATTGAATTCCTGGGTACTTTGGCACACTTCCAGATTTCAATAAGTTCCGATCTAACTGTATCAGATCACCAATTCAAAGGCTCTGATTTTAGTTTATGGAATATTCCCGTTAATAATGATACCTTAGACATCCATTAAGTCTGGAACATTAATTTTATGGAAAACTTCCAATACAACTCCATTAGTTTTTTTTTTTTTAAGCTAAATTAGCAGTACAGGCTTTTAACAAATGTCATAAATAGCTATATTTAATGGAAAGATTACACAAATTAAAACCAGACCAAAATAGAAGATATAGCTCTCTCTGTTTAAGTCATGACCTTCAGAATACACTTAGAAGTTACCACCCAAATGAAGCCTGAATAGTTCAAAGTCCTGTTGTTTGATTATTGTGTGGGCTGAGAGACTAGAGAACAGCTTATAAACCACTGAGATGCTTTTTTTACTTTTCTGGCAGGTGAAATCCCTCAGTTACACAGATTTAAACTACACTTTTGAATATGCAATTGTCATATAAATGTAGTATATGCCAGTAGCCATTTAAAATCCCATGAAAAACATACAGAAAATTTATAGGGCATCCAGATATTCTGTCTTGCATCTCCAGTTTTCATACTTGGATCATGTATGGCATAATTTCCCAGATGAAGAACTGTATGCTGTTGAGCTGCCTGTCTTCCCCACCCGTTTCTGAGCTGCAGGTCACCTTCAGCCAGCTGCCGCAGATGAGAAGGAGGAGGAGGAGGAGGAGGAGGAGGACTGCAGCTTAAAACTTTCAGGAGAATCAGCTACTGGGGAGAGGGAGAAGATTCGAATTAATGTTCGCCAAGGAAAAAGCCGAGGGGAGCTCAGATGTCAGGCTCTCTGCCTGGCGTAAGCTAGCTGGCCCAGCAGCATGCGCATAACTGTCAGGCAGCTGGTAGCAGAGCTTCAGACTACATGAGCTCCCTCTTGCTCATTGTGCATGTTATGGAAAATGGAAGATGCTGGAGTCACTGCAGTGGTGGGGTTAGAGAGGCAAAGGACACAAATCTGCAGGAAATCAGGTTCCATTCACTTCCATGCTCCCATCTTCACTTATTACCCCATCTGAACCACCTGGCATTTTTGTGTTAAAAGTTCTTCTAGAATATAGGCATTCAAAATAACCCGAAATGTTTTAATTCCGTCACGTCGAGCCAGCGTTAAGTTTCAACAAGCTAATGTCAAACATATACAGAGCTATTGCTGTTAAGACCTATTCCTTCAAACTGGACTTCTTTATTAGATCTTAGTAAGATTGAAACTTTAAGTCAGATATAGAATGAATACATTTTGTATGTATGTGTGTCAGACTGTGAGAAATTTTAGTTAGAATTTTCCATATAACCTGAATAAATCAAGAAATGTAAAATGACTCAAACCATGAGATATATTTTAATGTATAAAGCAGATGGGTCAGAATTAACATTGAACTTTTGGCTTTAACTCTGCATCTACTAGCTTCCAAGAACTAGCTTTTAGTGATGATGTGTTCTCAGCTGTTGTGTGTTCATTTTTCAGTCATAAGTTTCTAATACTGCTAATCAGATATGGAATTTTTTCCTTTTGCATAATGAGACATTTTTGTATATGCCACATTATGCTTTTTTTTTCCCTTTTGAAACCCCAGTCTTGTAACTCTGGTCCCTGTCCCTTACTTAGCGCTTTTCAATGCTTTGATGTGGAGGGAGACAGGTACTGAGGCCACCATATCAATGCAGTTTTAGAGATATTCATCATTTTATTTATCATGAGGAAGAACCAGAGACACTGCCATTAAATGAAAACCAAAAGTAGCAATAATATTCACTGGATTATAGTTACTCCTTACAGTGGCAGCAGTTAAAACACAGTGGCTATTCCTGTCTTAAGAGTGTTTTAATAGTCTCCTATTAATTCAACCTTATTCATATTTCACAATATCAGCATCAATAATACTCCTTAAGAAAAAATTCTTAATGGAAATATATCCTCCATGTTTTGAAATACTGCAGTGAAATAGAATGAAGAGCTGCTTTCCTTGAAGTACAGGTTTCTCAAAGTGATATTTACTTCCATTATGTAGGGATTTGTATTAATACAAGTCAAGTATTATTGAAGTGATCTGCTTAAATTTATAAGCCGCACATTGTGAAGATGTGCAGTCAAAGCTGGTGAAAATAGAACAAGAAATTGGTTTGTCCTACATAAACACTGTGGCCACAGCTGTACTCTGTGCTCCACGTTACTGGATAATCACAATACCCAGCTTCTTGAATCTGCTCCCTCAAGAACTTCCAGTGTTAAGCACTGATTCATCCCTTTATGTGGGAGGTAAATTATATTTGCCATGCAACAGGTCATATCCTCTACACAGATCACAGGCAGAAGGAAGCCTCACAGCCTGTCACTCCTGAGTTTGGGAAAGGGCTGAGAATTCCTCTTCTCCCTCACGCAAGTGCACAAGGAGCAGAAAGCACTTTACAGGATTGGGGTATTGAATGCAGTCACCTGGCTTACAGCAGGCAACATAAGTTAACATTAAATACTGCATATAAAGATTTGAAGTCCTTAAAGAAGGTTTGTAAACATACAGGGAATGTATTATTTCTGTTAGTATGAAAAGCCCTAAGGTATAAATGTTAGTTTGAAAAATTATATTCACTTTAAATAGTGACAGTAAATGACTGTAGGCCTGACTCTGCTCCGAAGCACACTGGCTTAGGTAAGCCTTCCATAATTCAAATGAATCAATGAAACACTTCAGAAAATCAGAATATGGCAGTAGAGTTTACACCTTAAACCGCAATAGAACCAAAAAGAGGTTTCTCATAGGCTTTGGATTAAATTTCTAGTTAACTCTTCAAGTCCTGAGAAAGTTAAATGTGTTGACCTAAAAGACTTATCTTATTTGATGATTTAAAAAATACATGGGGGGAAGTTTGCTTTCAAAATTCACCTTTTCTGTTCAAACCGTCGTGCTAATTAGGATTGTTTTTTCAATTTTTTTAATCTGATCTACTGCAATTAGCTTTAATTTCTCAAACACTTTGAAGTTTGATGAAAGGAGTATACAAAACAGAGACTTTTGGAATAAGCAAACAGATTTTTAGGAACTAGCACAAGTCCAACAAATATGTTGAGCTTCCTGTTAACGAGGTTGAAACATTTAATGAATAAGTATTAGAGAGAGTTAGATTTAACCTCGGCTTTGTAGTTATATCTAACCCCCCAAAATGAGAGATTTCGCATTTTAAGTATATTTAGCATCACAGCTTCTCTGAGAAAGCAACGTCTTTATTCTCATTGAAATAGGAAAACTGAGGTTCAGTGAAATATAGGTTATATCGCTTGAGGATGTGAGCCTAAGAGGTCTATCCTAGGTTACACAGACCAGAGGAGTCTTCTGACTCCTCATGATCTGCACAGGACTATCTTTTCTCAGATGTTCTGTGTATGCATTCTTGTGTTGTAGAAGCACAGGTTTAGTTTTCACCTGAGAAAGCAAATTTATGATGCTTCTATAAGTGATTCCTTATCAAAATTAACCAAGATTTCGGTGGCTTTTCTGATGCATAAAAAACAGTTTTCTGACAATGAAAGAAACACTCAACCTACACTGGACAACAATTCTTCATTATTAGAATATTATGTCATATGTTAGTAATGCTAGAGTTGCCTGAAATTTCTTTTTCCTGAGGCTTTCAGTTTTGCTTTAACAGAAGGCTTGATCCAGGTCTCAGTGGAATCAATGGGAGTATTTCCATTAACTTAAACAGGAGCAAAGTCAGGGCCAAGGTCAACAGTACTAATTTGCTATAGCTTCAGGCAGACTTCCTCCTTTTTCAAGAGCAAATCTTCACTCCACCTTGCATGAAATTTAATAACAATGGCTAAAGCTTGAAAAGTTACAGTTTCTCCTAAGGTCCTGGGAGCATCTGATTCAGGTGGTGTGTACATCTTGTCTGCAGAGAACAGGCAATGTCAGCTTGGATAGCCTTCTAGCTGGAATCGGGCAGTTCTTTGGGCTAGGACTTGATATGGAATATTTCATCGCTGCCTCTTCCTTTGAGGGGTAATTCAATGGTCTTAGTCCTGTCCACGCAGATCTGCACTTGTTGGTTTGCATTTTTCTTAGTGTAATTGCCTAGACAAGCTAAATTGCAGAACAGAAATTACAGAATCTTTTTCATGCCAAGCTTCCAAATCCGTTTTAAGGGACTGTCTGTCAGTCTGTCTGCTTTTCTCTTTTTTTTTCTCCTCCGGCTTTTCTTCAGATACTTTTTTGGCAGACTCAGAGATTCATAAAATGGTACCTTCGGTGCATCAGTACAAAACTGTTGGCAAGCTGATGACACACATTATTTCCTGATGGCTCAAATTTTATGGTCCTGCTTTGTTACTTTATGATTTTTTCTTGTACTTCATATGTCTCTTGGGTCACTATTATAGAAAATTAGCAGTACCACAGCTTTTCTGTATTAGCAGGAATGCACAAAGAGAACTCATAAGATTAAGATTAAGCCAGGACCTACCAGTCTAACATACATATAATCACCTTGTTTAAATAGGGATAAAAGCAGTAATTATCCAGTAAGTTTGGTAAGTACGAGGAACGCATTCCAAAGCCATGGAAGGTTCCCAGAGATAACAGACTGTAAAGAGGTCGAGATATCCCATTTGGCTTTCAGAAGCAGCCAATGGTTAATCTTATTACAATGACAGATTTTATCTCGGCTGAGATTTCAAAGGATTTTCTGAGAGGAGTGAGCAATTAGGAATTGGTAAAATTCCAAATATTAGCAATATCACTTTTTTTTTTTCATCTGATCTGCATTGTGTTTTAAAATTAAAATGTAGGCACTGGTTTAACAACTTGAAATACAAATGTGATGCGATTTTCCATTTTCCTAGGGTGTAGCCATAATGCAGTATTTTTAATTGTGTATGTGTAGTAACAAGGATTTGATGCAATAAAAATCTAGCCTAAAAGTTACAGACAGTTTTGGGAGAAGAAGAGGAGGGTGAAGGAGGCACGAGATTTTATAGGAGTGCTTCACTAAAAATGCAGGATACCTTTTACCTACAAATTCCTCAGAGGAGCTTAACTTCATCGATCTGAAAAGCTGAGAGCTCTCTCTACCCTTAGAATTTAGGACTTTATTGAAATAATTCTTATTTTATTAATTATAGTTGTTAAATTCTTTAAACCAGGGCTTCTAACTGAGAGGAAAGTAGCAGGTGTCAGGGAGTTAGCTGTAGTGTCACAACATGAAAGAGACTGAGAATCCCTGCTGTAAACAAATGGGTCATTTTTCTTCTCTTATTGCCCCAATATAACTGTGAACTATGGCAATAAATTCATTGTAATTTTATCTACAGAATAATAGGCGTGAAAGAATTGTGCCTACATTGCATGCAAATATAAAAATTGGAATGTGGCTTACTCGCACAGGACTGGTTTTCTAGAAAGGGAATCTCGAATTTATCTCTGTATGGACACTTATACTGAAATCTCCACTAAAAGAAGATTAAACCTAATAGAAATAAAGCAGAAAGTTTAGATGATTCACACACAGTGATTGGGGAGGTGGTTGTGTGTGTGGAAAAGAATCAAAACCTCACCTAATTTCAGAAGAGAAATAGCATTTCCCACCACATCTTATTAATAAACCAAATTTTAATAAATTGTGGTTGGAATGTAAATGGAAATACTTTCTGTTTTGCTCTTGTGGCTGCCGAAATTCAGCTTACAAGTTACATGGCAGTTTCCAGAAAAGAGAGGAATAGACCTGCTCTCGTCACCAGTGGTTTTAGAAGGAAGATGAATGAACGAATGATGAAGACCGCAATGTGTGAGCTATTTCTGCCATGTTACTTCCCCATGCTGTTACTATAATACTTGCAGCTAACTCTTTATAAAGCCCTTTGAGATATATGAAATATAAGAAATGCTGAATAGAGCCAAATTTTATACTATTAAGTTTTAAAATCCCACCCACAGAATATAAATGGAGGATTTGTCTATGACTCCAGCCTTGATTCAAGCTATTTCTCATTGTCTATGAATTGAAACATGGAGAAAAGTAAACTGAAATGAATAAAATGAAACATATAAGTACTTTGACTTTTCAGCAGAATTTTTATTTTTATGAGAATAGAGAGATTAGGTTGTCAATGAGACCGCAAAAAAGGAACCTAAATTGGCATATATATTTGGTTTTTAGGGATGAGCTTGTATGTTAGAGAAGAAAATATTTGTAGCTGTAACAAATACACTGTATCTTTTCACAAAATTATCCAAATTCTCAAGGGACAATAGTGAAGGATGAGAAAGAGGATCTGTTTCTTTTTATACTATACCAGAATATATGTTAAAATAGTGAAAAATATATATGTTAGGAGTCAAGCATGATATTATATGAAAAACTTTTAATATGTAGCCACATATACTTTTCAAACTGTAAGTGTAAAATGTGATTGCCTTAGTCTAAGTGAGTCATAGTTGCCTGACCGAAGGTCGGTGAAATTTAAGTTTCTAAGTTACTTAGATGCTTTTAAAATTTTCTCCCTGCTTTTCACAGTATATTATTAGGATCAAAACTTAAAAGATATGACTGCAAAGATCTGTAGTGCCAATGTCTTTGTGAAAAGACAATGAACCCTGAAGTAGTTATGAAAAAAGCCAAGAAGCCAGAAGGGAAAAAATACAACAGCAAGAAGGCCAAGAGGGAGAAAATGTAGATATCAAACAAAATGCCTGGCAGTCTGCCCAGGCAAAATTTTCCATACATATCAAGGTCAGACATCACAAGTTTTTCTGAGGATAAATGCTGTATATGAAACAGGAGTTATCTAAACAAGTCATGAAAGACGCTCGCTTTCTCTTTCCTGAGGATATTGTGAATGCTAATGAGAACATTTGGACAGTGACTGAGGCAGCACGTGCCAATGAGGCACCCACAGACGACGCTTAACACTAGGATCAGCAAGCGCGAGCTGTCGATGGCAGACTCTCCGCAGTCGCCCAAGAGGACCCTGGAGAAATAAGAGAAGGGACCATATGACCAGAAGGGCACTGCGGTTCTGTGTAGGGTGGTCCTGGGCAAAAGTCTAGGAAGACATAAAATAGTATTTTCATGTGGCAGGGAAATCAGATCAGCTGCCTTCTGCTTTCTCCTAGACATCTTGGCTTACACATTCCTTCATATTTTATGTGTGTAATTACAAACTTCTTTATAAATACAATTTCCAGTGTAAAAATTGCAGAGATGCCACAGCAGGTGACAAACACAGAAGGATTCCATGAATTGGTGTGTTCATGTGTGGTGTCCCTTTTTGATTAATCATATATTTGTGTTTAACCTTTTATTTTCATCTTTTTCCTAAAGCAAAGATTTAAGAGTTAATATGGACTTTATACTCTCCATACTTTTTATACTTTAGGAATCCATTCCTTGCCAAATGACAGAAAATTAACCTTTCCTAATGTGAACATGTATCAGCCATCCTGCATATCACCATTTATTGTTATCTCTACATAGACAGAGTTCTGCTGTTCTTTCCATCTCATCTCCCTATTTATGGTATCCTTCAAAATTCCCTCCTTAAAAGCACTTCCACAAAGAGTTGCTTCAGAGGCTGGAATCAATATGTGAATTACAGATGGGAGAACTTGTGTGAAAAAGCGAGGGAACAAGACAAATGGTGGCTCATGCTGTCAACCAGCAGTAACTATTTGTAACGGATGGAAAATATGAAGTATTGAAATGATTGTTAGAGTGGTTCATCTTAACATTTATAGCCTAGCAACCAGTTGATAGAGACCTGATTTGATTATAGTTTGCCTGAAGTAAGCAATCATTCAGTGGGATCAAACCAGATTATTGAAATAAACAAAATACAAACTGCTCTCCATGCTGGTCTTCTCTGTTATCCCCTTGACTTCTCTGTGAGTTCCTTCTGGGGTTCTCTAGTATGCTTTGCTTTTTCTAGTGCAATTTAATTCATGTAAATCATTTCCAGTTTGACTCTCCAAGTCTGAATGTTTGGGAAAGGCACTGACAGTTTTAATGCTTACTTAAACCTCCTATGCTTTTAAGGTTGGTTCAGAATGTTTTCATACCATTTTTCCTAAAAGTCTCAGAAGCCTAACTGACTTCAGTGATAAAAACACATGCATAAGAACAATATTCGAAGCATCTCTCAGTCTGTGATAGGAATTTCACTCTTTCAGTGGCAAACAGAATATTAACACATAGTGCTACCTGTTAGCTAGATAAGAAAGGGCATGTATTGCTATGTGGATGCAGCTTCATGGAAGGCCAAGGTAGACAGTCTTCTCCATATGATAGGGAAATCTGAATTTAGATATGCTGTAGCTTAGGGTAACTTTATTTGTTGTCCCTGCTCATCCTCACACATGCTCTATGAAGTTAGAAAGCAGTTTAGGGCTCTGAAAGTTTCCCACTGAATGTTGCTAAGGGAGTGAGCGGCTTTCTTGCACTGCTGAGGAGCAGGCTGCTTCTCTGGGGAGCACCATGAATAAAACCAACATAAATTCTAATGGTGGTAAAGCCTGAATTATGCAAATACTCAGAGGGTGTGAAAAATCTGTCTGAGCACACTAATTTAGTACTAGATCTGACTTTTTAAGTAGCAGTCATCAGTTTGCTGTCTGCTGGCAAAACTGTCTTGATAAATGCAATACTTGCAAGACTTAGAGTCTCTTCTTCAATCCATGAATTTTTTTGACATGTATAAATTAAAGCAGAGAAATCACAAGCACAGCTACAGGGCCAGACTTTTCTATGGTTTGTAAAGAGACCAATGCATAAAGAAAAAGCCATAAGTAGATCTATAAGCTGCAGTATTTTATAGGACATTGATCCAGTAGTTGTTCTTATTGTCCTGGGTGTTATCTTGGGCCTGTGTTTATGAACTGTGCAGTAATGAAGGAGTTAACCCAAGTTACAATTAAAGAGCTGTCGCAAATTGGCCCAGCTGTAGGAGATAAAAGACCAGGAAGAGGTGAAGCAAGTTTTCCTTAGGGAAGCAAGATTAGAAAGAGTAGAAGCAGTGTGATCTGGTTTCAGGAAAGAACAGAAAAAGTTTTGGATTCTGAAGGATGTTCACAGGCTGTGGAGGTAAGCTGGGTTCTTGAGAAGGACTGGGTATTTCCTTTGAGGGAAGGTGTTTCTGTTATGTGGCCTTTGGAAGAGAGTTTTGGCAGCAATGTTCTTGAATAAGTTGATTTATTTACAGTTTAAGTCTATGTTGCTCTTCAGGACAGTGTTTTGTAAGATTGTCCTGCAGACTTCTAATATGGCATGCATAGGCTCTAGAAGAGTAGTTAATTGGGCACACAGATACTGTATATGCAAAAAGTCTGGTGCTGGACATATCAGGCCTCTTATCAGTAGAGAAAATGGAGCGTTGCTGACTTGTCTGTCTAAGATTATGTTGAAGCTCAAAATGTAAACCTGATAATTCAAGCAATTCATGACACTAATAGCTGTCATCCTGAGGGATTGCTAAATGCTTTAGAATTGCTTAAAAACCCTAAAAGATCAGATACAAGCTAAGACTGCTGCACTTGGGAAGTAAAGTTTTGAGGATAGCCTGATAGTATTTTCATTTTCAGGAAGAAGACTTTTTTTTTTTTCAGGTGTAATTTTTTAAAGCTGTGAATTTGTTGTTGTTGTGTTTGTTACCTGTTGTGCTCAGACAATGGTTCTAGTTTGCCTGTGTGATGCTTTTCTGGACCAGTAAACTCTTGGGAGTCTTGGCTCCCCCTCTGATAACTGCTGGCTTGGGCAGTAGTTGTTTTAAAAATCATACATTTATATAAAATGCTGACTCTTCTACCCGGCTCTAATTGCAGTTCTCTTGCTGTTCTTACATGAATCAGTATTTTATGCTGTAACTTTCAGGACTGATGGAGTCCTAATTACAAGCAAATGATTAAATTATTAAAAGCTTAACACTTTGGTTCTGGCACATAGCCAAAGTTGTTCTGCTTTTTGTGATCATGAGTTTCACCCTTGCTTTGAGAAGAGTACACTTATTTGTATATTTGACCTCAGGACTAGATTGGCTAAAGGCTCAGTAGGGATCCCTAAGCTAGCTTAGATATTGGAAGTAGAACAACTGCATTAGTTGTGTTGCAACTTAGCTGTGTTGCAGGTGGCTTCTTTCCAGTAACAGGCTAGATTGGGTATGTTTGCATGGCAGTTCACACTTTCTTTCTGCTAAATCTTAAGACCATCTGTTTAGCGCTCAATTGAATTCTTGATAAGACTCTTGACGATGGAGTAGTGTTTTATTTTGACAATTTTTTTGACTGGTGGGGTAAGACTTATGGTGAAGCTGAGCAATAGGAATCATTTCTGCCTAGGTTCAAGTTGAAGTCTTTGTCATTAATATCATCTAGTCCATGAGCCCTACTCAGGGAAGGAAACTTGGTGCCTGTTTATTCAGAATGTTAAGCAACTCCGAAAACAGTCAAGCCTTGTCCTCTAAAGCTTAACATCTAAATTCTGAACTGCTGTGAGGCTTCTGTGGTGGATGTCTCTTTAGTGCTTGTTACTCATGTACATATAAAAAGGGAAAATGAGCAAGTAGGCAAAATAACAGTAGAGTTTTCTAGCACAGCCATTTATTATAAAGAAAAATATTTGTTCACAAATTACAAAGCAATTTTTTTGTAAAAAACACTTTTCTGTAGAAGCTTATTCTTCTTTGGGAGATATTGACTAAGTTTTAGCCTTTCAAGCTTGAGAGCTAAAAGTAGGAGTGTCCTAGGTTTTCTAATTTTAAGTAAATTGGATGTTTTCTGTGTCTTTGGACAAGGCACTTGACCTACTTGTGCTTCACTCAACCCAGCTGAAAAATTGGATAAAGACTAGGGCTTCAGAGAAACCTGAATGTATGTTGTAGCTAAGCTTACTCCAGCAAATACTGAAAATAGAGTACACAGGTGATCATTATAAAAGTTCAGTGTTCCATGTGCTGATCTTCTGAGCAAATACTGCCTTGCAGTTGTAGTAGCATGTTTAAAAAAAGAAAAGGGGGAGTGGTGGATAATTTTACATAACATCTCTATATTCCAGTATTCTTTCTCATGTAAATCTAACATTTTTGGAGCTAACCCTTCATATTTTTTCTCCTCCCCCAGACTTCCTGTGTTATTATGTACCTAGAGATATGTTTTCATGGGTATAAAGCCAACCTCCTTGTCCAAAAAAGTACTTATTACAAAGCAGAGGAAGGGCAGTGCACAGGCTTGTGAGCTTATCTGTTGAATGCCAGTATAAAATAGTTGTAAGATGCTACCAGCTGAGGATAGCACATTTGCACATGGTTTTAGCCACTGCTCTAGTATTCTTTTCTCTATCTGACTGCCACGTATGGTTTTGAGTCCTTTAGGATGGTGGTGGAGAGGCTAGGAAAGGAATGCATTTTCTCCAGCTCTGTTCCTTTTAGAATTCAGTCTGAAGGCTTTTAGTACTGTTCATGTTGGTTTTCATTCTTAGAAAAATCTCAGAATGATGAGAGTATCAGAGCCAGGAAGAGAGCTGTGTACTGTACACGGCAGTCATGGTGCTCACTCAGTACATACCATGATGGTAAGCATAGACCAGAAAGCAATACATTAGCCAAGGCAGAAAGTTTGAACCAAGAACTGCACAATGAGATCCTACCCTGAAGAGAACAAATGGGCGAGATAACATGCTTGCTTGCCTCAAAACTGTGAGGAGGAATAAAGGCTGCCCACCTGAGAGAAGGCAGGGCATTAGGAGTGCTGACTCCTCAGCTGGGACCTAGCTGAACCTCCCTCAGCTTCCAGGGGCACACTGCTCTGAGTGGCCTGTGGGACAGGCACTGTGGCAAGCCTTCTGTGATCCAGCCAGGCAGGGCAGGACCATCTCCACTAACAGCTCTGGGAGAGTAGTTTTTATTATTTCTTACTCTTGCATAGCTGCTGTGGAGGAGCGTAACGAGTATGGAGCACTGACATTTTCACTTGCAGAAGAGAAGACAACAGAATGTGGGCAGAACCTCAGCTGTGTATTTTTGTCACTACCTGATCAGTTTATAACAGCTAAGCAGCTGCCCCTGCATTAGTCAAAGCAAGACCTAAATTTCATATGCTTACCCCGCTATCTAAAAGGCTCCATCGCTCCTGTGTTTCTAATGGCTGATGGAGTGGGTAGTTCCGTTTATTGCTCCCCCAGAATATGTCAGATGAATATGTAGCCAGCTGTCACAGCCTTAAAGGGCTTTACACCCCCAAAAGCATCATGCTGCTCCAGGAGTTTATTCTCCTTGCTTTTTCTGCATGGGAACCTGATGGAAACAATATAGAAATCTGAATCTTTTTGCACCTTGAAAATGATGAAGGTGAAGCCTTCATGTACCCTGATGTTTGCAGTGAGAAATATTGTATGTTATTCCTATGTTAGTCCAACTTTGCATAACAGTTTGGCTGCTCTCAGCAGAGGAAGTACAGATGGTGACTCCTGGCAGGCAGTGTTATTGGAAGACATTATGCTGCATGTGTACAGGTTGTTAAGCTAACTGACAGTTTTTAAGCAGCATAGACTGCTGAGATTTTAAAAATCACGGAATTGCCAATTGCAAGTCAGAGGTCGGCTGGTTCCTTAGAAGGCTTAAAAATCCTAGTCCTGTAGCAATGGTGCCATATGTTCCTCGCTGTTAGTCACCTTCAAATCACAGGAGTGAGAATCGAGAGCCAGTTGTCTGTTGTAATCGGATTGCAGTGAAATATGGATGCACTGCCTGTGAGCTGTTAGGTGTACAGGATATAATGTAGCATGGAAACGGTCCAAATCTCCCCTGATCAATACTGGGGGAAAGTCAAGGAGCTTTCTAGCTGTGAATGATGTTTCTCAGTGCTAGAAAGAGGGAATTGGATGGGCCTATTCACAGTCCCCAGCTGAAAAGGATCACAATCAGGATGAGGTGTTCTAGAGCAGTACTGCTGGGACTGAGGTTAGATCCATTTTTATGGATGAAGTAACCAGCACGCTAATGGCATTTTCAACGGAAGAAATTGCAAATAGACTTTTGGGTGGAGCAAACTAATCCAGAAGGCTTGAGTGAAATTATGAATATGAGCAAAAATAACAACATGGGACTTGTGAGAAATAAAACTCATCTTCTTTGAGGGAAAATCATCCTTTGCACAGATATACTCCATTTGAAAAAGGAAGCTGGCTACTAATAAGGCTAAATGCTAAGGCTAATAATGGATAACTGCAATGTGCGCTAAACCTTTTGACAATATGAAACACCCTTTAAAATGTGAGCAGCATTTCCTTCTATTCTATCTTACACAATGCTAGTACATGGCGGAGTGCACTAAATGTGGCAGGACCACAGTTTCATTATGGCTCTCTTCAAGAGGAAGCATGTTGGTGGTAAATACGATTCCTCATCCTTCTCTGCATCCTGGGAAGGAGGGATAGTTGTTTTTCAGAGGCTTTGGAATGTCAGGATTTAGCCCAAAATAAAGTACTGCATCCTGGGACCAAGATTTTAATAAATTGGAGACTACTGTTCTCTTTAAGATGGTAAAGAAACTAGAACAGATGAGTTTAATTTTCTTAAAACTGTTATATATACTGTAGATATGGGAGAAGATGATTTTTGTACAACTATTTGAAAGGGATAAAGTTTTAAGGAACAAAAAGGTATAGAATTTGAAGGTAAAAGAGGAAATCTGAAATTGATACCAGAAGATTAATATAAGTAAAATACATTAAGGATGTGGAACAGCTGTTTGAGGAACTGGAATGGAAAACTACTATTTTGAAGAATTTAAACTGAAATAACACTGGCGCGAAAAAGAATTCTATGTATATGAGTGTGTGAGGAAGACAATGGATGGATTAAAAAGATGTTATACTGATCATGTTTAACCTCTGTAGAGAATTCTATCATTCTAATTTTTAAATTAATGCTTTAAACTATTTCAGTGTTTATTTGCTTATAAAGATGAGAAACTGCCATCTGATAAAGAAATCAAGTGCTTCTCATGCAATGTGGAATTGCAAACATTTGTTTTATTTTTCCTCTTATTGATGTATTACTGAAAATAAGATTCAAGACACGTGTTCTTCCATCCAAATATCTTTATTTAGCATGTGAAAATAAGAAAAAGATGTTTATTTCCTACAATGGCTGAAGATGTATCCAATCAGCAAGTTTATATCTCAGTGATGCTTGGATAGGCCTATGTCAACTGAAACAAGTATGGAGAAAAATGGTTGATTAAACAATAGCTGAATGGTCTGGACTATTAACACTATAAGAAAATGGCTGTTACTTGAAACAAAAGATAGTTTCCAAAGGATAGCATTGCTTTAGTAAGCTGCGACTCAAGTATAATATCTTAAGGACAAATTCTGGGGATATTTAGAGGCTGAATGGTTAAAAACAAACTCAAACTTGTCTAAGGTCATGTGGTAGATCAGAGTAAAAGTTAGAAAGGGTCCTCGACACCCAGAGTTTCTGTTCTAATTAGTCTCTGCCAAATGGCTTTTCTGTCAAATGGGAAGTCTTTTGTGGAACTCATCAAAAGAAATGTACTAAAATTCTTTGGAGAAAATGTTTATTTTTTTTTGTAATGATCTCAATGACTTCTAACTATGAGTCAGATACCCTAGTGTAATTTGTTTATTGTTCTAAACTCTTCCTGAGTTGGAATTCCAGAAACAGATCTGATACTAAATGTAATACAGTGTTGGAAATCTTCTATTAAAACTTAGATTTGCAATAAAACACCATGATATTCCTAGACAATTTACTCTAGTGTTCAATTATTATTAGAAAGTTTTCCTAATACATTAACTTCAGCAAGGAAGGTGTAGAGTAAGTTTATCTCTGTGACCTTTCTCCATAGATGTGGAGATATTTTTCTTCTTCAGGCCTTCCTCTTTTTTCTTGGTCATGTTTTCTGAACCAGAGACAATTTGTGTTGCTGTCTTCTGGACTCCTGGCTGTTAGTCCATGTCTCCTTTGATATATAATATTCCAGCTGAGGCCTTAGCAGTGCTGAGGAGAGCAAAAAGACTTGGTGCATCTGGAAAGCTATACTCATGTTTATACACCCCCTATGATGACTACTGTTTTTGCAGCATCAGCAGCATGACGTTTCCTTCTATTCCCTGATGTAGCTATTCAAATAGACACAGGTATGACAAAAGGACATGATTAACTTCACCTCATTTCAAGTGCCCATGGATATGGGGCTTTTTTTTAATGTGGGTTGTTGTCCAAGTGACTTGAGGCTTTCTAATTCCACCCCTCTTTCTTCTGTGTTTATTAACAAGTATTTTTGTATGTTGGACCTATCTCATTCATTTATCGGATTCAGTTTTAAAGCTATGTTTGCCTAATTTGTGATGGCTAATTGATACTTTTAAATACCAGAGTAATGTAAGTGGAGCTCTGACATTATGGAGTAGAGGAAAGAATGGGGGGGAACCTATGGCAAACTTGAGCCATAGTCTGGAGCATTAATCAATGTTTCAGGAAGATCACTGGGAACTAGCATAGGCTGTGCAACATTATCCCCAATAATTTCTTCTCATCTTGGGGATGGGTAGAGATTAAAGAAAAAACAGTAACATTTTGTTACTCCATTGAAATTGTGGACCTAGTGACAAAATCCATACCCCTTATCCCAATCTAAGGGTCGAAGTCCTAAGCGACTGTTCTGCAGGTTTGGATTGCTGTCACATTCTAGCCAAAGTTCAATTCTGTATTTGAGGCTTATAATAATGTTTATCCAAGTAGCTCAAGCTACTGCTTGTTCTTATGTTCGGATAGAATGGGAGTTTGTAGTTTCTGTCTAGTCAATGAAATGAGGCTTGAACTGTGTGGAAATGTGTACTATCCAAATAGATGACTTCCATCTTGTATTATGTCTTCTGAGTACTAAGATGGCTCATGAAGAAAACATGCATAATATCTGGAAGTAAATGAAGCGGAGATCTATTTCCATTGTGTAGTTAAGGGGCAGAAATACATATAGATTGACTTTTTTCCATGGCAGTTACTGATCTAGTTTACTTGCAGAAGTGAGTGCAGAACAGGACTTTTGATATATCTATTATCCTCCTGCTTTGGCCTTGAAATGTTATCAGCTGACAGGTTTTGAGACTTTTAAATGCCCAAGCGATGGGTCCTGGCAATGAAACTAAGCAGTCTGAATCTGGTGCTTTTCTCCACACTGAGTTGTAGAACAGCTTCATTGAAATCTAATCACATAAGAGTTAATAGCTTTCCCCACCTATCAGAGCAAAGAACAACCTCTGGTGCTTTTAAAATATTCATTATATGGTTATCAGAGCATTCCCTATGTTCTAAATGCTTAGAAAATTGGTTGGAAACAACCTGTTTAACAAAGCAGCCTCTCATTTACTCTACTTCACATAACTTAAAAAAAAAAAAGGGGGGGGCGAGGGGAGGGAAGGGGTAGAAGACCAAACCATTGCTTTTATAAACCATTTAATATGGTTTATGACAGTAATAATCCCCTTGAAATTGGTTATATTACTGTAGTTTGTTATAGTGTTAACTGCCCTTGTCTTCAGCTTGGTCCATTAACTGAAAATCTAGCCATTAATTTATAATGGGATGATTTCTTCAGGATTATTACGTGATTCTTAGTTTGTTGGAGATTAATATTCTTGAAGGATGGTGAGGCAGCAAGTGGCAAAACTTAATGAAAAAATCCCAGTTCAGCTTTTATGAAATGGTGGTCTACTTACATGAAATGTCTCTGAGGCTTGCATGCAGTTTATCTCATTATCTGCGTCACCAAAGATGGAAACGCATATACGACAGCTTCCTTGATGCAATAGGACAGTTGTCCCAAATAATCCATGGCAGATGGTGAGACAAGGAAGGTGATGTTGAATGTGGCCATTGTAATGATAGGGACTTAAAGTTTGATCCTCACTGTTCTGCTCAGTGGGGATTTTGCCAATGACTTCAGTGGGAAAAGAATCAAAGAACCAAAAAGACAATATCCAACCAGTTCCAGAGGAACAAATTATGCTACATATTTTCAAAGATCTCCAACAGAAGTGCAAGAGGAGTCATAAGTAAGACTATTCCAGCTAGAGTAGTCTATAAGTTTAGAAAGAAAAAATGTTATTCAATGGATTAGAACTATTCAGAGGATGAAAATCCTACAACAGTGTTTCCCCCAAAGTATCTCAACATACTTTAGTGACCTATATTTTCAGTCGTCAAGGTCATCTTTTTCTTTGACTAAGACAATGCCAAAATTGAGAGATTAATTATTGTATGAAATTATTAATTAACCCTGCAATCCACCCTAACAAAATACACTGTTCATAAAATCTTGGTGTGAGCTCTGGAATTACTTTACTGCTTCCTCCAATTGCAGTAGTCTTCTTTGTTTTTTTCTCACACCCTTCTTCAATTTAATCAGTTCATCTACTAGGAACTGTCAACCTAAAGTGCTATAAAATTATACAGTATCACTAGGATATATGAATAACCTTTAAAATTCACTCATGATAGCTTTCAGTAGTGTTAATTTGAGCCAAATAATGGCTTATCTAGAACAGGTTTCCTAATATGAAGAAAGCTCAGGAAATCCTTTTTCCTACTTGGTACAAGGCATCTATATTTTGATTACCTCTTCTCTCAGTCTGAAGAGGGAAACCTGGAAACACAGATTTCCTTTGAAAAAGGATATTTGGGTTCATTCTGTCACTCCATATAAACATCAGCCTTTCTACGGCTACAGTAGCATGGTCTTAGGGAACAGACTGAACCCCCACAAAAGGTACTGGGAAAAGACTGTGCTTTTGGCAATAGAGAGAATAAAGAGATTTAAACATTTGCTGCTTGGAGAACGTGCCAGAAGTGATGATGCTAATAATGCAATAAAGCATTACAGATGGGGTTTCAACATTTGATTTCAGCAAAGGATGTGCAAATGGAAGGGTAAAATAAGGATGTCTGCAAATACCAACATATCCCACAGGCAAACATCTATTCCTCTTCCCAAGTGTCTGGGAGAAAGACTTTTCTGGCAGCACATGCTGAGAATAGAAAGATCAGCTTGATAGAACAGGTTGAGTAATGTATTTCCAACTTAGTAAGTTCTTATGGAGAAACCAAACATACTTGTTGTCATTGTTGTTTAAAAATAAGAGACTGGCTGTTAAACACTTGCCTTTCCTCCACAGTGGTACTCATAAGTGTGGAGGAAAGTGGTCTCCCTGGTGACCAGAACCTGTTGTGTAAGTAGAATCAACAGGTGGACTCTAGCTAGAAACTTCAGACCTGGTGACATTTCCAGGCTTCAGGGTAAAGTGTCTGAACCCACCTTTCCAAGATGAATGAAGTGTTGCTTACCTCCTTTTGAGATTCATGAATGGAAAGTGTTTGTGTAACGCCAACCTTGGAAGTTCAGTAGTTGTAAATTTAAAAAGGTAGTCATAGGTAAGAGTGCACTTGAAACGGAAATGGGCGAAGTTTATATTGTCCTGATTAGAAGTAGTAAGTTTCATTTCCTGTGTTTACTCTTGATCAGCTCACTGGCACCTCCCCTTGATGCACGCATCTGTGGTTGGTCAGTCCTCTAGAGGGTGTGATAGAAATTCTCATGGCTTCAAGGACTTGTGAATTGCCACTGCTCTTCTCCCTGTCCTCCCTGGGAGTAGGTGAGGCGGCCCTCTTTAAGAACAGCTATTCTCCTACTGCATCATTTCTAATGCTAGCTTAAATCAGATAGAAGATGTAATGAAAGCTTTCAGAGCACAAAAAAAGAACCACACTTAGCCTGACCAAGACCAATTTCTAATTTTTCTTTCTTACTATTCTTCACTATAGGTAAGTTTGTAAATCGTATTTCAGAACGAAAAGGATAAAACTTTTGCAAGAATGCTGAGGAAAAGGCATCAAGTTCCTATCCTTCAACTTTCCCCCAGCCTGTGGTTCCATTTCAGATATAAAAAGATGGAAAAGCAGAGAGAAAACATTAAAATCAATAAAGATAACTTTTCCATTTAATGTCTTGGTTCTTGAATTAGATCTATGTTTATATACTACTTAGGCACTTTATATTTATGCCTGATTTGATTTGACTTTAGAACTATAGTCTACTTCTGCCTGGTGTGTTATCAGTATTTTTCAGAAATGAAATTTACTTTATATGACAGTACAGCATATATATCACTCCAAGGGGAAGCACAGTTCAGTTCGTAAAGGATGTGCTTTTTGTTACATCAACACATCAGCACATGTGCTCTCCAGGGAGAACTGCCCAACTGCTTTTCCTTTGTTACATGAGGGTAAAATTGGAGAAACCTAAAAAATATTCACTATTGATTACTTTCTACATTTTTTTTAAAGTTCTAATCTTAATAAATTTAAGGGAAAAGTACTTTTGTGAATTTACACTTTAAGAAAATCACTTGGGATATACAATGAATGTGCAGGGCAGTGATTGCCACTGTCACATTCTCTACATCTAAACAATGCTGATGTAAAATAATTTGCTAAGTTCATGTTTTGGAAAGGTCTGAATGCTTTACTTGAACTCTCAGGTCATGTTCTCAGCAGAGTACTGCTGACCTCAGTCTCACTGAGGATGAATGTGGTCTATTTTCCACTCTTTATGAATTTGTAAGATTCAAATTGTGTTTATCAATTGGGATTTTATTTTGAAATGGTTTTGGTACAGTCTCAAGAAAGCCATCAGGAAAAGTCTTAAACTGTATGGGCTTCCAGCTCTTCAATGCTCTTCTGTGTGTCCTTACTGATGAATTGCAGAACTGAGTTTCTCCTGAAGTATCCATTTTCCTCTGACCTGACCTGACTTTGGGACTCAGTCATGGGAGCTCGTTGGATTTACGCTGAGATGAGCTAAACTTCCATTATAAAGTAGACATTTGATTACTTGTTGACTAAAATCCTATGAGCATGCACCTATGGTACTAGATCCACAACCTAAAAACTAAAGTTTCTGGAAGTGCTCATACAAAGTGAGCCAATTCAACCCTTACCCTTAGTAGAATTATCATTTACTAAGTGCGAGTAACTATTCAATTAACCAAAGCTTCCACATGATCCTTCACATGGGAGCCTGTGTTTGGTTTCACAATATCAGGTATTTGGCTGTGGTCTCCTGATGGCCAGCAACCTATGTAATAAAAAGTACTGTATGGTGTTTACCCCTTTTTAAGCATGTCTGTTGAGGAAGGCTGCTTTGGAGATTGAAGCACTTGCTTTTTAGGTGCAGGTGTAAATAAAAATTTAAGGTTTAAAGTCAAAGGGGAGACAATGCTGGAAATATCGGTTTGTGAATGATGAAAGAGCTAAATACAGAGTACTTATGGCCCGCCAGTCTTACAGATTACAGAGGAAACTCAAAAACAAAGCATCTGAAAGTTGTATTAGGAGAAATACGCATGTAAAACCGAAGACTTTAACTGTGTAACGGTTGAAAAATCAATGCAACATGGCTACTTCTTTTTTTCCCCCTCCTTGTTATGTTTTTTGTTATATTTGAATAGTTTTGACAAAATGTGTGTTTGTCTATGCTTGCTGTGTGTGTTTGTGTATACCCTGTGCTGCATCCAGAATCTAAAAAACCTTGAGGCTGAGAGCAAATGTATTATTTTCTTAAACCTGCTGTACACAAGAAGCTATGCTTCATATGTCAGCACATTAAGAATCTTGAAGTATAGTTTCTACCTAAACTGTACATAGTAAGTTTGTCAACATCTTGTGTGTTGAACAAGAGTCCTCCAGGGGCATAGTTGTCTAATTGTCTGGAAGTAGAGATAGAGAGTGAGTATTATATGGTATACTGTAGTATATTATGTGTAGCAAGAACCTAAACTGGTCACTTCTTGTTGCTTTAGCTCAGTGTTCTTTATTTGGAAAGAATTTTCCCTTTGTGTCATTTTTCTTCTCTGTGAAAATATTTTTAAATAGCTGAATTGAACAAACTTTAGGATGCTTTGACTTTCTTTTACACTTTGTAGAAGAGGATAATTTAAAACATATTCTTATTTGAATTTTCCTTTCCTTGCTTATTATTCGGTTGCTGCCTCTGCTAATTATGTAATGAAATCAAGGCACAGTTGCAGGGTTAGAACTGGAGAACCTCAGACGGGTGCATGTAGTGTGATACTCCAGCCGTACAGAAAGCCATAACTGAAAAGCTTCAAGTCCACACCTGACCTAATCATCCAGACTGGCTGAATGTCCTAGCACTCAAATGCATCAGCCAGGAACCAATAAATCCACTCCTCCTGTGGTGTCAGCACTTCAATCAAATTGTTATTAGCTCACAGGTATCTCACGTTAGCTCCAGTAAGTAGTTTGCGGAGAATTATGTGATCAGCTGCTGTTAGTGATGTAGACCTTTCTTTCTCTCTCTCCTCCTCTCCCCCCCCCCTTTTTTTTTTTATTGTGCAGCAGCTAGCGGTATGATACTAGCCACTATGAAGATAATTCTTCATAAGCTTATGAAGACCTGTGCCTGACTGAAATCAGTTGGGGCTGTCATTTGGTCATCAATAGTTTGTCAAGAGTTTGCTATTTGAGGCCTTGCAATGTCCTGTGAGAGGTGCATCATTTTCCTCCTTTACAGGAGCACTGAACGATCTTGTTTAACTGGATTACGTGCACAGATATACAGAAGGTGGTGGTGTTCAGGAACAGCAAAAAGTCTGCATAGATATTAAAACAAAGTAGTATTGAAACTATTAAAACCGAAGTCGGATCTAGTGACATTCTGTGAAGGGAAAAAAAAAAAAAAAATCTTTGAGAAGAGGGATTTTTTTTTTGCTTTTTAACCTTCCCAGGCCTTCAACTTAAACTGCTTGGCAAAACATTTATTATTATAAATTCTGATTGTTATTACTTAACCTATGGTGGTACTAATGCATGAAATGTGAACATAAAACAAATAAAGGCTTACCAAGGAAAACCATCACTCACTTGGTTTATCAGCTTGGGCAATAACAGTCAGAAACAAGGATAATAAACTTTCTACCATGTTTCAACAAAGAATTGGCTAAAATAAACTCCTCCAAGTTTTTTTGTTTTTCTTTTAACTATTTCCAAAGAACTTTATGTATCAGTGACACTAATTGCAAAAGAAGACAAATATCTTGACTACTTTATTTCAAGCATCTCATCAAACTATGTAAGAAGTCTGCCTGGAAAATAATAGTCCCAGTCTAATCATCAACCAGTTTATTTTTTATGAACTTTTTAAAATTGATAGGTTGACATTTTTTACTGTTTAAAAAAGTCAGATACAAAAAGATACATATTTGGACAACTGCACAGAAATACAACACTGACTATTTTGCAAGTTACCTTGGGCCCTTGGATAACTAATTTGCATCGTAGTTCTATAATGAGCTCTGAGAGTAGTGTTGATAAGGGATTAAAGTATTTACTAGAAAATAAGTACATCCTCTCTTTGATATTGCACTTTCCCCATGAGAAATCTGACGTTTCCTGAATGGACATAGTGGCCTAAATGGACAGTCATTTTGAGATAGTGCAAGGATATATGTGTGTGTTTTCTTTTTGTACTTTTAACCCAATTAGTAACATTCTGAAATATGTTACCATCACTTAAGACAGTGAGAGCTAACATTACATAAAGGGGGATGAAGAACTTCTCTCTATTTCCTTATATCTTTTTCTACTATGCAAACCTACATTGAAGCCAAGAAGAGAAACCAGAAATATTTGTCTACTTTGAAATCCTTGACTGCTACACATGGTGGAAACTGGATAAGCACAGAATCTGTGTATTTATATCCCATACCGCAAAGTATATACATTATGATTTTACCCTTAACAGAGCTAGTAATGAATTTTATGTTTATTCGTCATGTTCTTATTAAAACTACTTAGTCTTAGACATCAACATGAAAGGCCTAACTACTTCTTTCTGAGTTGTTAAAGTAAATTGTTTTAATGTTCTATGGATTATGTGGGTGTCTCATGCTGAGAACTTCTTTGTACTAAAAGAAGTAATAACAACAAAGCCAAAGGACATTAATGCAAAATCTCTGTGATGGAGAAGAACGTTTTGAAATTCCATGTTAGATCTTTACATGGTGACCAGGAAGTCACTGCCTTACAGTCTTTAATCTGTTTATCCTCACAAAGATATTGTGAGGCGAAATGCTTTCAACTCTGTTTTTTGGAGGGGACACTAAGACACAGCAGAATTAAGATGCACACTCAATAAATGACTTGGTTCCTAGGCACCGTAGCAGAATGCAGGTCTTGCATGCAGTGTCAAGGGACGCTATTTGGTGAATCCTCATGACAGTATGGAAAAATCATTTTGCAGGGTTTTAGATAAAGTTTTGCTTTTACATTTCCTGCTGAGTGCAGGGCCTGAACAAAAGAGGGTAAATCCTTAAAGATGATGCTTAAATTTAGGGGCAGTCCCTAATCAGATGATCAAGCAATCATCTGAGGTCATCATGTTCAGCCTGCCCATTGCCTAGGCTTAGAGGGATGCCCAAGAGGGATACTAAAAATGGAGGTGTCTTAAATCCCAGCCCCTTGATGTGAGACTCCAGCCATCTATATTGCATTTATAGATGCAGCACACGCATTATGATTACGAGCAAGCTGTGGCACTGAACAGAGAAGAACAAGATTGTTTGGGTTAACACTTTTCCGTCTGTCTTAGTTTCCACCCCTGTGAAATGGAAATGATGATCGTAGTACAGACAACGCTGTGAAGTTCTCTTCAGCCTTGTTAAGTGCTTTCTCCAATGTTCGTACCATTATGTGAAATTTGGAAAGCTGTGAAGCTCCCTCCTCCTTTCCCAACGCCTGCTGGTTGACCAGGAGTAGTTTGTACCATTGGACAATTGTACTGCTTTAATTTTTCTCAAGAATAACATTGTTTCAAACCTATATATATATATATAATATATAAATATATGTTTTTTTTCCTCATCTCCCAGATAAAGTATATTTATTCTGGCAGAAGTTCAGACTTGCCTGAATCTATGTCATTGTGGGGTGTCTCAAGATTTCCTCTAACCATTGTTTATAGTGTCTGTGCCAGTTTGGATAACAGAACCTTTTTTTTTCCTATGGAAGATCATTTGAAAAAAATTGCTGAAGGCATTTTCCTAAGATTATGATTTAAATTATTATAATCTCCTGAGGCCCTTGAGAAATAGGCCAGTCTCTGATCACTCTCGTGCAGTTGCCAACTTGCCAGAAATATAGGGAGAAGGATAGAATGTGTCTGCTTTTCTAGTTAGTTTTTTCATATAGTAACTTATATACTCTTCTTTTTAAGTGACAAAAAAAATTAGGCTGCTGGAAAGATGTGTATTGTCTACTGGGTTTTATATCATTGCTTTACTGAATTATTTCAAAATGATGGGGAATAGTTAAACCAAACTGTGGTGTAAACTACAGTGGAAATGATATATCTTTTCAGAAGATATCTTTAAAAGCTGATGGGGGGGAAAAAAAACACAGGACTGAAGTTCTGAAACTTCTGTTTAAAGACCTGATTTGAGTAAACCTGAATCTATTGTCAGCAAAGTGTTGCTAATATACCTTGACCATAGCAATGTAGGAGAGAATGGATTATATTTCATGATTTTATTTGAATGGGTTATAATTTCAAAAGGTATACTTGGTCTCCTTTGCCCAAACTATTTCTCTAATGCATTTTCAAATGAATATCTTTCAAACAGCAGAAACTGCCTCAAATTCATTTACTGATTTTTCCTTTAGGGACTTAAAGTTGGTACTGCCATACTGAAAAAAGTCTACTAGTCTCTGGACACTATCCTGTCACTAATAGCAAGATCATATATGCAAGGAAACAGCTATTGCAATTTTAGGATGCAAATTTCCAATGAATTTTGTCACTGTTTCACAGATAGAAATTATTGTATCAAATGTCTGAACGGGATAATTAATTTTGTGAATGCTCCTTTAATTACCACAGTGCAAAATCAGCTATGAAGTACACAGAAGTTACAGCCCCAGTTAAAGTCAAAATGGATGACTGTGTGCTGAAACACACAAAGGATTGCCACTGGCACATCAGAGCGTTGGTAGCTTCTATTGAAAACGGGATGTAGTCAAAAGAGAAATGGTAATGTCTGAAGCTGTTGCAGATGTTTCTGCAGTGTGACTGCGTGAGCAAGCCCGCGGGTGGCTGGAGCCCGGTAGCTCAGAAGTGGCAGAAGGGCTCTGGAAGCAGCTTGTGGAGGTAACCACCCCTGCAAGAGCCTTTCCTCTTTGAGCCCCAGAAATGAGTTTGGCATGTTGCCTATGTTGGATTACATTGCTATCAAACTTAGATATGCATTTTCACTACTGAAGTGGTGTTGTCAACTGTATATGCACATTCCCCTTTTGCAACCTCATAATTAAGTAATTGTACAGTGTAGGGAAAAAAAATGTCTTTTACTGGATATGTTTTAAGAGTAAACTCCTCCTCACTGTCTCTACACTCAAATATGCAATTATGTTGTTGTATCTAATGCCATTCCTTCTGGAAGCTTTGAGCAGGAGAATTACTGCTCAGTTTTGACCAGTCTGGGAACATTTAATCTCTCTGATAGCTAAGCTTTACTGCTAATAAACTGTCTTTTTCTGTCTGTGGTTGCAAGTATACGTGGGCATTTTGTCATAGAATGTCAAATATTTTCCTCTGTCCATTAAAAAAAGCTTATCTTAGCACCTAGCTACATTTGACATAATATTAAGAAACAGTCAAATCTAGCTGCTTCAGTCTGTAATAAGCCAAACTGGTACAGGGGAAAAAAAGAAAACAAACTTAAAAGGAAGTTATTCCTAAACTTTTGTGGGCATTATTCTGCTCAGGAAATATGAAGTCCAGGAAAATGTAGGTTTTGTGTTATGCTATGTACCAGTGAGGTATCTAAACAAAACTAGGACAGAAGCTTTCTGATAACTTTATAGAAAGCTTTCTAGGATTGAAAAGACAGTGGTTTGAACTCACATGAAAAGACTGTACATGCTCCAATGTTGGTCAGATCGAGCACATAAGAAAAATATATTATGGATGTGGTGGTGTGTTGATTAAAGTACACGCATTTAATTGCGTAGGCAAAAGCCAATGGAAAGAGCCAATGAAAATAATATAAATATTCCTCCAAGGTCTCCAGACAAAAATTGACAGATTCCTTAATCCACTATAGATTCATTTATCCTTCACAAAGGGGAAGGATGGATACACCCATATGCACTTGACCCATGGATATAATACTTGTAATACTGCTGAGCTTAATTGGCACTGTTCTTGTTAGACTGTGTGAATAAATGTTGGGATCTTATTCTACTGCCCAATGGAAAAACTACCAGCATAGATTCTAGTGGGTCGTGTTGAAGGAAATATCCACGGTGACGGCAGAGAACTGAAATGACAGAAGAGACTAACTCTGGAAACTTGCTTCCCCAAGCTGTAGCTGAAGCATGTTGACAGGAGAATGTAAGGAAATGTGTGTTGCTTTTGCTGTTGTTATACACCTTGTATGATTAAATGGAGGAATTTGGTCTCTGAGGCTGTTATTTCCAAACTGTTAAACAACTGCAAAGCTCCTGTCATTCTGAATTTACACAAACAGAAAATATTTTTTGTTATATTTGTACACAGTCAGATAGGTTTTTCTCTCTGGCTTTGCTCCACTGATTATAAAGTACATCTTTACAAACAGTGTCAGTAGAAATGCTTTTACTTTCCCAAGCTCTTTCTAAAGGTACTTATTTCCTTTTCATCATCTGCTTGGTTGGAATGTGACCTCAGCGTGCCAGCACCTTGCACGCTCTCCTGGTGTGCTGTGGTTGCACTAGGCAAAAGCAGTCGTGGGAGGTGTAGCTCTTGGTGATGAGGTGCGGAGCAGTTTCTCAGAGGAGAGCGAAAGAGAAGAACCAGCCAATTTTTCCTGACCCTGTGACTCTTCAAGTATTCACATAGGCTGGCCCCAATCCCAGCCCTTTTGCAGCTGGAGCGCAACAGTACACAATACTGCTGGAACATCTCCTGGGAGAATTCCATAAAAGTATAAAGGGGTAGGAAAACAAAAAATGAAATTAATGTAAACTGTGTGCTGAGGCATTAAATGAATCCTTTGAAATGGGAACATTGCCAGGAACAATGTTATTCAGTCAGCTGACAGTCTTTGCGAAGAGGGCAGATGTTATTTATTGTATATTTACATCTGGGGGAAATCTGAGCTGATAAAAAGGCTATGCATTTGTTTGGCATAAATTGTGAATAGGTCCATCTTCACATAAATATTGTGCCTCTTAACTGGTAGGCACAGCTAAATTGTCATAATAAATCCAAGTCTATTCTATAGAGTCTGAGTAGTTTGATCAAAATGTTGATATCTTTATTTTTTTTGGTTCCCTTTCTTTTCTTCTGTTATCTGCTCACTGCTAGCAAATATTAAAGCTAATGTTTCAAGCTCCAGTCCAAAACTGGAGTTGATAAAAGCATGTGAGTAAGTTTGATTGCTCTGCTTGCAGGGATACACATCTCTTAGCTCTCTTGGCTCTTAAGTGTTTTTTCCATGTTGTCTGTCCAGTTTTCCAGACAGCTGGTTGCTTTTGTCCCAAGGTAACCTGGCCTTCAGCAAGTGAAAGGGCTGGTTCATTTAGATATTGGTGCACTCCATGAGTCCACTGGTTTAGGTAATTTGACTTTGGATAACAGTGATTTTTCTCAGAAATAAAATATGTAAGAATTTCTGTTCCAGGAAAACACAGAGACTGTTTTCCTTCTTTTCTCTCCTGGAGGTAGTGGAATAATTTGGAAAGTTCATTCCACAGCTTATTTATTCATTTCCAGACTAGCTATATCCAAATACTTTAGCGCTTGAACAACATCACAGAATTAAAGTGGTTCCAACTTCTCACTTGGCAGATGGAATGGAGCGATGTTGTGATGCAAACATCTTCCTTAAATGTTTACAGCCCTAAAAGTTTTATTTTTCCTTTCCTTGGAAGGAAGGGGGGAGTTTATCATTTCTGATTCAACAAATCCTGTAATTAGTCTACTACCTGACATGTTCCCATCAAATAATATTCATACATACAAAGTATGTATGACAGCTCAGTATTTCTTACAATCTCACTATAGTTTTCTGTACATACACAAATGGACATGCTATTCACAGTATTTTGAGGTCCAAATGGCTGCTACTGACATGGAGTATGATAATTAGAATGTGTAATTTAACTTAATCACTTGAAAAATATTTCTGTTTTTATCAGCTCAATAAACTAAACTCTAACTGAAATTTGGTCCATAGAGTTTATGCAACTATAATAGTGGGACCTATAATCAATAATACTGTGAAGGGCTAAACCCATATTAGTAGTAATGGCCAATTTTGGGGTTTGTGTACAAGTTCTGTAAAATAAGCTCTTGGAAAATTTCAGTAAGCTGGCTTTACACCAAACCACTTTGCGGAACTCTAAGATGTTTGTAAAGTCATGTTAGAGCTGGTTTGTCTCTTAGCTAAACTCGCACTCATCAGATAAGCGATGTCTGGTGCATTACTGTACTCTGAGAGCAAGTTGTCTCTAAATAATATTTTTTAGATGTGGAAAGGTTCCTCGGTTCTAGCTGACCTTTTAATAGACTAGCAGCTGTAAAGTGCCTCAGTAATGTTATCTTTCAGACTGTTCAAGCTGCAAGGGATCTAATTCCTGGGGTTTGTGCCTGCTCTTGAGCACTGGAGCTTTTACATAACTTTCGGAGGTTATGATGTGCAGGATCCTGTTTATGCCAGATGTCTGGAACTGCTGACCAGAAACTAATGAGTTGCATGGAAATGCACCTCTCTGTTATAATTGTTATCAAGGAAGTGAAGGATTGGGATGCTGACTGTTGGAAACTGCAATACTACAGGGTCTCTGGCAAATTACTTCAGCAGTGAAGTACAGGAGAAACTGCTGTAGGATGATGACTCCTTGGAGTAAACTGTATGAGAATAGTTAACTGTTTTGGAGCAGCTACCTCATACTCGCAGCATAACCTTCAAAGAGGTAGAGCGAGTAGTCAGTGTCTCACACAAATGTTGGGCTGTAAATGGCCATGTACCATGAGTGGTTTTGGGAAACAGCAGTGACTGACATTTTGTTGAGAATTTTTACTCCAAGATTAGGGTCCATATTCCGCCTTCTCCTCCTCCCCCCCCCCCCCGGCTTTTTCTTCCACTTCCTTTCCCATCCACTGGCTCTGGGGCTGGTTTCGGAGAACAGTCTTCAGCTTTGGAAGCTATTTCATTAAGGCACTGGTCCTGGCTAAAAATGGTTTTGTGAACATAGGCCTTGACTTCTTTGCTCTGCTATAGGAAATCGTTATTTGCTGTTCATCATGCACGAATGAATCATATGGGCATTTCTTGAACAGTCATTTCACGTGACAGATGTTAGAGATTTGTTTAGTGACCCAAATACTTTTCATAAAGAATCACCTGAATTTACTTGGTTTTGGTGACAAGGTTTGCTGTAGTTCAGAGAGCACTGAAGGGTGTGGGTTTCTATAGATATTATTCCTTTTGTCCCACTCTGGTTAGGAGATTTCAGAATATTAGGATCCACGTTGGCATTTATCAGGGAAGAATTGCTTATGTGCTGAAGATGTCGTTCTTAGGAGTGATGCAAACTGTAATCTAACTACAATTTGTATGCAAAACATTGATCAATAACTGAGAATACCTGCTTTTCTTCAGATTGCTGTAGAATGTGTACTGCGTAGTACTCCCTTTAAACAAACCTGAAACCAGGAAACAATATGGAACCGACGGGTTGTTCTAGGGGGGCTGGCGGAGGGGGAATGCATAGTGAATTAACTATGTAGTGCCAGCTTGACACTTCTTTTGGAAGGGTTTCCTGTTTTAAATTTTCAGGTAAAATGGCAATGTTAATGAACTACTGTGGGGTCAATACTGTTCTCACAGTTTTAAAATAGTATAACGTCACTGACTTTCCTCATATGACATCTGTCATATGAGAAGAGGCTGAGAGCTGGAATTGTTCAGCCCGGAGAAGGGAAGGCTCAGGGGATATCTTACTAATGCATATAAATATCTGAAGGGAGGATGTAAAGAAAATGGAGTCAGACTCCTTTCAGTGGTGTCCAGTGACAGGACAAGAGGCAACGGGCACACACTGAAACACAGGAGGTTTTGTCCGAACCTAAGAAAAATCTTCTTTACTGGGAAGGTGACTGAACACTGGAACAGGCTGCCCAGAAAGGTTGTGGAGTCTCCATCCCTGGAGCTGTTCAAAAGCTGTCTGGACACAATTGTGGGTAATGTGCTGTAGATGACTCTGCTTGAGCAGGGCTTTGGACTAGATGATCTCCAGAGGTCCCTTCCCACCTCAACCATTCCGTGATGTTTTTCTGACTTCAATGTCACCTTATTTGCCTGTGTCCAAGTGATGGAAATTGTGTTTTTAGGCTGAGATTTTTAAAGGACTTTATGGGAGGTCCTGACTATGTTAAGCCTTTCTCTAATAAATTCTAGTCTGAGAATTTATTTTTAGGCAGAACTCTCGTTTAGCTGCCTGAGAACTCTAGCTGGTTGTAAAATTGTTTTAACAATTTTTCAATGTTTGCATTAGCGTAATTGGATCACACAATCCTTTGATTTGTTCAGCTGTGTTATAGCATTTCAACTCTGATTTTGACACTTATTTTGAGCATTTTCAGCTGTTAGATGCAAGTAGTTTGTTCAGACAATGCATCAAGGATTGCAGTTGATGAGCAGTTTGGAAAAATACCTGTTCTCTGAGCCCGTGTGCAAAAGTGTCAGAACAACAAAGAAAAACATTTGATGGGAGGCAGGAACTATGCTGCATTTTGAGGGAAATATTGGTTAACCCAACAAACACTGCCAAGCTTTGACTGGCAAATGGTGTTTGTTTCTTGCATCACAAAATAGATGCAAGTCTTCAGTTGTGCTATTACTCAGCAGATATGTGTGTGTGTTATTTATTTATTTATTTTTTTATTACTAGTCCTTTAACCTGAATTCATCCAGATCATAAGTATTTCAAGAATCTCATGAATTCCCTAGACTGACTGAAAGCAGTTTTGAGTACTTTATGGTCACAGTTTGAATGGTTTGGGGAATAAGTATTGGTTAAAGGAACTATGTGGTTCTGTTTCTGCTTCCTACTTGAATGATGGCCATGTCTGATCAGGATGCCTCAGAAGGTCTTTTGTGTTTGTTCACAAAAATAAAAGGGCCTGTTACAACCAGAAGCAGGAAGCAATAACTTATGCTTTTAGCTCTGGATGTTCAGTTTTCTGTGTGTCAGCCATATAGTAGCTATTCTGGTATAAATAGGCATGCGTGTCTGTGTAAAAGTAAAATAAGCTTTAGAGACAAGACTTCACAACTTCTGAAATGTGCTTACTGTGCTTACTGTGCACATCTGTTGGTGAAACTTGCTTCAGTTGTTTGGTTTTTTTTGCAGAAAGCAATTATAATAGAAACAGTGTACCTGAAGAGAACTCATTAGTAGAAAAAAGGAACATCCAAAAAACCCTTGAGGGAATATTTATGAAAAAACCCTATGGTATTTGTCCAGCTTTAAGTAAAATCAACAGTTCTAAGGACAAATTATAAACAAAATGAAAAGTAAAACCTGTTGGACCTGTTGGGAGTCAATTGTCTTTAAACTGCTGCAAATCATTAGCATGCAGAGGCTACATAGTATTTCTGAAAGTCAGGTCTCTTGTTTTGAATCAAAATGGAAACATAGCTCTAATTTACAAAATAGTCTAACCTCAGGAACCCGATTTTGAGAACTGACTTAATTATTTCTACGTGTATGAGGAAAAGCCATGCTCTATTTAATCTTAAACAGATATGACATGTATGCATATGAATACATATAGCATAATCAAAGAATCCAGCAGAAGTGTGAACCTGAGCCAGTGATACAGAATAATTCCCCAGCAGATCACTGTCGCAGTCCTAAGTTCTGTATGTGATGACAGTTAATGTTGAACCAGAGTTTGTCCAGTAACAGGATATTTGATGAGAAATTCCCCAACATAGATGAGGGGGCTGTTTAGAAAGCAGGCTTCAAGCTCTACTTCATAAACGGCGAGACTGCTCGTTGGAAGAAAATAGCAAGAAAGAATAAGACAGTGCATCTGTAGACTTTTGTTTGGGGTTTGGTACAGTTTTTGAAGAGACATCTCCAAAAAATATTGTATTATTTTATGATGCTTTCAATAGAAGAGGATTGTTCAAAGTAATAAATTGATTAGGAAACAGGTTAAAGTTCCTCAACCTTCAAAAAGTTCAGCTTCCTTTCCACAGAAAAAGAAAAAGCCTGGAATGGATGACTGAATTTACAGTTCAAAATCTTCATTGCCTTAATAAGCTTAAGGTATCCACATATTAAAAAAAGGGAGGGGAAAATAATATGCATTTCTAAGATACCTCAGTCACGTCTTCTCAAAAACACTTTGCAAGGTTTGAATGAATGAATTTCATAAACAAACTGAATACTTTGAGAAAGTATGTTTGAATGTTTGCCAAACTAGTAATTTATTTTCACTTTACTCATAGCCTCTTTCCTTCGCTCGCCACAAATATTTGTGTTGGAAATTTTGTTTGCAAGAATATTAAAGAGGGGAGAGTCATGAATATTCATAGAAGTATGCATTTGCAGGAGAGCTCTGGGGAGAATGTATATTCTTACAACAATTTATACTGTTTTACACATGTGATTGGTGAGAGTTTTTATCCTCCTAGGATTCAGTCTGGCAATGAAAAGAACAAGACCCCCTCTTTTGCAATTCAGAGGCAGAACTTACCCCACATGAACAACATAGAATATATGGAAATAATTGTGTTCTTAGTACCAGCTTGTTTCCTGACTGCTATTTCCTTTCCTGTCATGACATATTATAACTCGCTTTGCTAATATTAGTTCTGAACTCTGCCTCTTTCTACTGCTGTGGGATTATAACCATGTCTCCTGCCTCTGGTTTCTTTATCAAGGGGCGCACGGCATAATCCATTTGGTTGCTGGTGCAAAGATTGCAATGGGAGACTGCATTCCACTTGGCTTCCAGTGCTATCACACTGATTTTTTTGAAGCTCAGCATCTGGGCTTCCATGGAAAGTTGTTTTGGTGCAGTTGAATTTCCTGCCCAAACCATAGCCTCACTGTTTTATACAAAACATAAGTAAGTTTTGGTCACTCTTCAGGCCCTGATGATATAGCCACCTTCTGCCTGCACTCTGCTAGTGACACCAGTCTTCATTGCCCATGTGCTATTTTGAAAGCTTACAGTTTTCTCCTTGGCTGCTTCTGCCTGAGCTGCCTATTAATAAACTGATGCTTGTAAATAACTTGGCAGTGTTTAGAGAGCTAATGTTCTAAAATCACTGCTTGTTGCAGTTATTACCATTTCCTTGTGAATTGTCTATTGCTCTCTCTGCCTGTCAGCAGTGCTCATTTACTGTTCCTTCGCATAGGGTATTAGCTTTTTTCTTACTACTATTTTAAAGCAATATGATGACTACTATAAAGGGCGCTGTTTCAAGACTGGAGCCCCTGTGCACTACTGTATTATCAGAAAGACAGTATCAACAAACTTCTTTTTCAGAATGAGATGGAAATCTCATCTCTAACTTAGCTTACCTCAATAGTTTATTTGAACGTACACAGCTTAGCTAGTTGCACATGCAAATAAATCATCAAAATCAAAAGACATCAATGATTAGGTGCAAGGTCAAGTAAGAAGTCCCTGACGGGGTCCCAAATATCCTGACTCCTATCCTTTGCTTTCATCTCTGAAGTTTTTCTGCTGCTTTATTTTTGAATTAAGAATACGGTGTTATATCATGAGCCAACTCCAGTTGTGAACAGTTTAGGGCTTTCTGAATGCTGGTGAGGACAAAAACATAAGAGGACTTTTTTCAGTGTCTGGTGGGTCATGTCCGTTGGGTCTACTGCTGATGTGCTTGGTAATGAAGACAAATTGAGCAGGTTCTTCTGTTCCTTACATGCATAATGCTTTATAAACAAGATGTGGTTTAGAAAGCAGAATTTAAATGGACAGTGTCAGGCTAGATTTTATCTTGAATGTCAATATTATAAAACACATAGCAATTTTGTTTAATTGAAGATCAACGCAGAGTTTTCCTATATAACTTCCAGAATATAAAAATTCCATTTGAAATTAATTTTTAAACAAGCATTCCCTAGTGGTACATATAACCCAAACACAGTGTTAGAACCAGAAAATGAAACTCATTCAAAAGTCTAAACAAATGTATAATTGGCTAGTTTATTTTCGCTTCCTAAGCAAATAGGAAAAGTAAGCAAGCAGAATGATTGGTCAAAGGGAAGGCCAATTTAAAACATTCTTTTAAGTTTAGTAATCAAAGGTGATGTATGTAATGCGAGCAAGGATTTTTTTTTTTCTTTTTTTTCTTCATATGATTTTTGAGATCTGGCATATCTCCTGTAACATGAAGTTTATAGATATTTTCCAGAACCTGGAAATGCTACCTACCTGAATGTGTTTAGTTTTGAAAACTACAAAAGAAAATATTTTCAGCTGTAATTTTCCTATATTAATTACAAAGAATATCTAATGATGCTGTACATGTTGACAGTGCTTAGAATGCTGACTTGGTTCCAGGCTCAAGCTTTCCTAAGTCTGCCTGACCAAGCCTAGGTTTTTAACTTCAGGCCTGTCTTGCTGAACCAACTAGAACTGGATAAAGTATGATTACAGAAATTATTTCTGTCCAGTTCTATTCACTTATTACCTTATGCTTGGGTACCAGTGAATGGTCAAAAGAACCTGCATCAGTCACTTAATAGGATGAAATACAGTGGAATGCATTTGATCTAAATAAGCAGAAGTCAGTTACCTGTATAGGTAATTTTCCCTTGAATCGTAGCAATAGATGGTTTTAGGGAGTCTACTTGTTTTCCTTTCTTCCTTAATTACTATGGCCAAAAAAGAGAGAACCTTAAAATTCTGCCAATGCATTTGCCCTCTAGGCATGTAATCCTAGGCATGGATCCTTTCTCAGACTGGCCATATATGACTTTAGTCATAAAACGGACTATGATCTGCTTTTCAGAATGCATATGTTGGGAGGAGTAAGTTGTTCAGGATAACATTAGCCACGGGAACCAGTTGACTGAGGAAGACAGGGTGGAAATGGGGAAAATGGCCAGAGGATAAATAGTGGCAAAAACTGGTATTCCAGGATGAAGAGCAGAGCTGTACCTGATGCAGAGCTAAACATATCAGGCTTTGTGTCTGACAGTGAATTTCAGGCAACATAAACTGTAGTGATACTACTGACTCCAAAGTAAGCTAAATCAGAATACCATTCTCAGCAATGGGTCCAAGTATTCAACTGTCACAGTCACAGGTGGCCATGACCTAGTGACTCCTGAAGAACTGCAGCTATGAAGAGAGAGAGGAAGGGGAATTTGGTCTCATCTGTCATTAATCTTAAGACAGGCGTACATTTATTTCTTTCACTACAGAATTAGGCTATTGTCACTACACATTCTCTGGCTTGCCTGATAGTATATCATGTCCCAGATGGGGCTATCAAACGGCTACTCCTGAAAATGATGCTGTTCACACATTTCTTCTATTGGACACCTCTGTTTCAGCAGCCTGTTAAACAGAGTAGCGTATTGATCTTAAAATCACTTATTAGAAGCCTCAGAGCTGACTGTATTGTATTGATCTTTTAATCTTTATTTTCCTGATCTACCTTCAAATTCCACAGAATTACAGCTTTGAATTCCTAGACTGCTTTTTTTGTGTAGTTTCTCTGCAGCTATAGAATAAACATGCTATCTTTGTGTACTCCTGGCTTCCTGTTGTACTGATTATCAGTTCATTCAGAGGAGAGAGGGAGAGAACTGATTGCAGGGGATTTATAATGCATTGTTCTGCACAGACTGCATTCATATGGGGCTTTCCTTGTTCTTACGGTATGCAGGGGAGTTAACTTATGCCAGCTTTACTGAATGTAGGTCTTTGGACCTACAGCTCTGCAATAGTGAACAGTGAAGAATTACTTTGTAGGAGCTCAGAACATCTCTAAAGAGAGGGGAGAAAAAGGCCACAGACAAGAATTCAACTTTCCTGAGATGGAGCTACTTGAGACTCAAAGGTGTTGAGAAGCTTTGCTGCCCGTTGTTCTAATAAGGTGCATGTCAGTGATGTCAACACAATGTGCTGAGGAAATGTCACACATGTCTGCAATTGGCTACCTCTGGCTAGCAGAAGCACAGCTGGAAACCTGGAAAACAGATGTGGTTTTCCATCAAGCAAGGGTCAAAGCAGTCTTGGGACTTAGAATGTCTGTATTTCTTCATCCAAAAAATGATCTTTGGACAGTTTCAGTGGAACAGTAATTATTCTAGCAGCTTTTCCTTCCTTTTTTTAATGTGCAACTTTATGCCTATAGAACAGAGCAACAAAAAACAGTTGGCATGCATCCAGGCACCATGGGACAGTTATTGAGAAAAGGGTCTGAACAAAAGCACATCGCTGACTAAGTTCGGTGAGCCACACCTGGTAACTCTAACACTTAGGAGTATGACTAAAGCATAAAAGTTTGAAGTCACCTGGTGATAGTCTGCTTTGTAAGCATGAGAATAGCAGTCAGTTTATGGCTCTTTATCCTAACATCCTATTCTTTGTATTCTGTTCCCTATATACCATCCTCAGAAGGTTGAATAGGATTGTTTTGTGACTGGCATGTAAATAGGGGAATTTGGAAACAATGCACTGTATGGATTCTAGCGCGGACTGCACAGAAGCTCTGAAAGAGAACCAAGTCTTTACTTCATAGCTACAAATGTGCAGCTGTAAATCTGGACTTGGTTCATAGAAATCAGAGTTAGGTTTCTCTCCCCTGTTGCGAAAGGGGAACGGCATATGGAGATTGAAATCTGGAGGTGGAGTATAGCCAAAAAAAGGCCTTATTTAGGAAGAACAAGCACAAGCTTTCTGAGAGATCCAGCAGCAAAGCTCCTGGTAGGCAAATTGGGTATTACGTCCGCAGCCGAGTGTAACAGAGAATGCGAAAAGAGCTAAAAAGTTTGAGCTTGTTTTAGATGTTGCCTCCCAACAGGGAGGCATTCCCCCCCATGAGTATGAAAAGTAGCAGATCTCCAGAATTCCTCACATTAGACCCTTTTGCTTAGAACTGGAAGTCTGGACTGTTCTAGTGATAAATGAAATAGCTTTCTTCCCCTTTTGTCTTTCTTCTCCTTTTGTGCTTTATTTACTGTGCAGTCAAGAAGTAAACGGCAACTTCAGTTCACTTGCTGTTTCCAGCTCTCTGAGGGGTTGTTTTCACAGCAGCTTTGTGCAGACATATCTGAATTAGCCTTAAACTACTTAGCTATGACATGGCTGGCAACATAGCCATATCAGTGAAAAATCCTGTGCAAGCTGCAAAACCTATCCAAGAAGCTAGCTAGACAGCCAGCCAGCTAGTGTCCATGAGCTCTGCCTTTGCTGCCTGTGCCAACACAGCACAATGGTTGCAGTTGAAATATCCTTTATCAGCTTTTCTAGAATTTTTTGCCTCTAGGGAGGGTGTCTGCTCCTGCTGTTGATGGAGGTTTCTTCTTTACCCTCTACAATGGATTCCTGTTTGTCCCCCCTCCTCATATCTGTAGTTTCTTGTTTATGCTCTTTTCTCTCTATAGCTGGCTTTTCTTTCTTATTTTTTCTTCACTGACACATTATTCATTTCATTTAAGTCTGTTTATCCTCTTTCACTTTTCTTTAAGTTGTGACCTTCTGCTTCAATACTTGGTCTCCCTTTTTTTACTGTCTGTTTGTTTACCCATAGGTGATATCAAAGCCATTACTGTCTGGGTGCAGAGGCCCTATTTCAGGACAACATTTAAGCACATGTTTTAATCCATTCTGTTAATGCTTATATTCCCTAGCCTGTTCTTAGGTGCTTTTCTGAATTGGAGCTTCTGCGCACTTAAGTCAGAACAATCATATTAGCTCGTTGGAGAAAAGATGACAGAAATATTGTTCAGAAGAGACCTTTGGAGGTTGTCTAGTCCAGTCTCCCACTCGAAGCACGACTGTCTCTGACACTAGAACAGGTCAGTTATGCCTTTGTCTACCTGAGTCTGGAAGACTTCCAGGGATGGAGAGTCCCTGGCCTCTCTGGGTAACTTGTTGCAGTGCTGCCCTAGCATCCTAGTGAATACATTTTTCCTAAAGATGTTCTCTGGTTTTCCACAGCTTCACTGTCCTTTGCCTGAGACTGAGTATGTTTACCAAAACTTCTTAAATCACTTCTGTCCTGAAACAGTATAATTTGGCCTAAGGTAATTATTTAGCTGGTGAGAAACAGGTTCTAGTTGGTAATAAAGATTAAATCCAATTTTTCCAATGTAAAATACAATGCAGCCTCAATTATCTAAATGTCATAGGAAACAGTGATTGTGATATGTTCAAACAGTCAAGAGAATTTTCATTGTAACTTATAAATGCCAGGGTATATAACCTTATTTCAAATGACTGTTATAATCTAGCATGAAAGAAGAATCTTTTTTTCTTCATTGTAAGGTACTGACACATGAAACTTGTGACAGGTAAAGAGGTTCTCTGTGTAGAAGTTTCTGCCTTGAAAGTATTCTGGTCTATGAGATGAGTAACTGAAAAAGTAACAGGGAAACAAGAGATTGGTTATGTTTTTGTCAAACAGACAAAATAAAAGCATAAAGAATTGGATCTTCTAGAGATTTTATTGCCATTATGGCTTCTTTAAAGGGTTTCTGAAAAGATGCTAAATTGGCAGTATCAGAGTGAAACTTCTATGTCCAAGGTGGTAATATTCCCATATTGTGATTTAATGTATTCTGATAGAGCTAGGCCATTTCTGCAATATCTGTTTGGTTTCCACAGTTATTCAGCCCTGTTACCAGAAGGATGCCAATACCTTCATTAAGACTCATGTGTTTTTGAAATGGATGCTTGTCTTGGAGAAGCTGGCCAGATTACTTACTCATTTCACATATATTACAGTGCAAAGTGGAAGTGACTTGCATTTACTGTTGACCTGCTTGAGATTCTAGCCAATAACCAAGCAACAAAAAGCTCTATATCCCTTACCAATTTTTGAAGCTGCTCCTCTCTAGGGGTAAAATATCTTAAACGCTCATTCAAGAAATAATTTAATTTATCTTTAGCTTCTATTATTCCCTCTCCTCAGGAGCCAACAACTGAAATTGACTTTATTCCCACTTCAGCTGCCTTGATTTTACGTTGGACGTGTAGAAACTTGTCAGCCACTGAGTTAAGTTATTGAGAGTATATTTGGGGTTAAATTAGCCTAGCCCTGTCAGAAGTGAAGCCAGATTTTTGACAGGAGATTTTAGTCTGACTAGTCAAAGAAAAGCAAAGGGTGCGAAGAGCTGATGACTTCAGAAATGTGAATGGTTAACTTGAAAGTGTTGCACTTGACCAGCTTCTTGATTAAAACTTTTCACAAAGCTGTTCTTTTCATAAAACCAGTTCTTTTAAACAAGTTCCCATAGCCATCAGTAATATTTTCAGCCATCAGTAATATTTTCAGCCATCAGTAATATTTTCAGCCATCAGAAATATTTTCAGCCATCAGAAATATTTTCAGCCATCAGAAATATTTTCAGCCATCAGAAATATTTTCAGCCATCAGAAATATTTTCAGCCATCAGAAATATTTTCAGCCATCAGAAATATTTTCAGCCATCAGAAATATTTTCAGCCATCAGAAATATTTTCAGCCATCAGAAATATTTTCAGCCATCAGAAATATTTTCAGCCATCAGAAATATTTTCAGCCATCAGAAATATTTTCAGCCATCAGAAATATTTTCAGCCATCAGAAATATTTTCAGCCATCAGAAATATTTTCAGCCATCAGAAATATTTTCAGCCATCAGAAATATTTTCAGCCATCAGAAATATTTTCAGCCATCAGAAATATTTTCAGCCATCAGAAATATTTTCAGCCATCAGAAATATTTTCAGCCATCAGAAATATTTTCAGCCATCAGAAATATTTTCAGCCATCAGAAATATTTTCAGCCATCAGAAATATTTTCAGCCATCAGAAATATTTTCAGCCATCAGAAATATTTTCAGCCATCAGAAATATTTTCAGCCATCAGAAATATTTTCAGCCATCAGAAATATTTTCAGCCATCAGAAATATTTTCAGCCATCAGAAATATTTTCAGCCATCAGAAATATTTTCAGCCATCAGAAATATTTTCAGCCATCAGAAATATTTTCAGCCATCAGAAATATTTTCAGCCATCAGAAATATTTTCAGCCATCAGAAATATTTTCAGCCATCAGAAATATTTTCAGCCATCAGAAATATTTTCAGCCATCAGAAATATTTTCAGCCATCAGAAATATTTTCAGCCATCAGAAATATTTTCAGCCATCAGAAATATTTTCAGCCATCAGAAATATTTTCAGCCATCAGAAATATTTTCAGCCATCAGAAATATTTTCAGCCATCAGAAATATTTTCAGCCATCAGAAATATTTTCAGCCATCAGAAATATTTTCAGCCATCAGAAATATTTTCAGCCATCAGAAATATTTTCAGCCATCAGAAATATTTTCAGCCATCAGAAATATTTTCAGCCATCAGAAATATTTTCAGCCATCAGAAATATTTTCAGCCATCAGAAATATTTTCAGCCATCAGAAATATTTTCAGCCATCAGAAATATTTTCAGCCATCAGAAATATTTTCAGCCATCAGAAATATTTTCAGCCATCAGAAATATTTTCAGCCATCAGAAATATTTTCAGCCATCAGAAATATTTTCAGCCATCAGAAATATTTTCAGCCATCAGAAATATTTTCAGCCATCAGAAATATTTTCAGCCATCAGAAATATTTTCAGCCATCAGAAATATTTTCAGCCATCAGAAATATTTTCAGCCATCAGAAATATTTTCAGCCATCAGAAATATTTTCAGCCATCAGAAATATTTTCAGCCATCAGAAATATTTTCAGCCATCAGAAATATTTTCAGCCATCAGAAATATTTTCAGCCATCAGAAATATTTTCAGCCATCAGAAATATTTTCAGCCATCAGAAATATTTTCAGCCATCAGAAATATTTTCAGCCATCAGAAATATTTTCAGCCATCAGAAATATTTTCAGCCATCAGAAATATTTTCAGCCATCAGAAATATTTTCAGCCATCAGAAATATTTTCAGCCATCAGAAATATTTTCAGCCATCAGAAATATTTTCAGCCATCAGAAATATTTTCAGCCATCAGAAATATTTTCAGCCATCAGAAATATTTTCAGCCATCAGAAATATTTTCAGCCATCAGAAATATTTTCAGCCATCAGAAATATTTTCAGCCATCAGAAATATTTTCAGCCATCAGAAATATTTTCAGCCATCAGAAATATTTTCAGCCATCAGAAATATTTTCAGCCATCAGAAATATTTTCAGCCATCAGAAATATTTTCAGCCATCAGAAATATTTTCAGCCATCAGAAATATTTTCAGCCATCAGAAATATTTTCAGCCATCAGAAATATTTTCAGCCATCAGAAATATTTTCAGCCATCAGAAATATTTTCAGCCATCAGAAATATTTTCAGCCATCAGAAATATTTTCAGCCATCAGAAATATTTTCAGCCATCAGAAATATTTTCAGCCATCAGAAATATTTTCAGCCATCAGAAATATTTTCAGCCATCAGAAATATTTTCAGCCATCAGAAATATTTTCAGCCATCAGAAATATTTTCAGCCATCAGAAATATTTTCAGCCATCAGAAATATTTTCAGCCATCAGAAATATTTTCAGCCATCAGAAATATTTTCAGCCATCAGAAATATTTTCAGCCATCAGAAATATTTTCAGCCATCAGAAATATTTTCAGCCATCAGAAATATTTTCAGCCATCAGAAATATTTTCAGCCATCAGAAATATTTTCAGCCATCAGAAATATTTTCAGCCATCAGAAATATTTTCAGCCATCAGAAATATTTTCAGCCATCAGAAATATTTTCAGCCATCAGAAATATTTTCAGCCATCAGAAATATTTTCAGCCATCAGAAATATTTTCAGCCATCAGAAATATTTTCAGCCATCAGAAATATTTTCAGCCATCAGAAATATTTTCAGCCATCAGAAATATTTTCAGCCATCAGAAATATTTTCAGCCATCAGAAATATTTTCAGCCATCAGAAATATTTTCAGCCATCAGAAATATTTTCAGCCATCAGAAATATTTTCAGCCATCAGAAATTTTTATCTTAAATCATTATTTTGATATAAAACGCACCTCAAATTCAGTGCAGGAAAATAACTGACTTTCATTTTTAATTTTTTTTGAACTTTTTAAAGTACATTTTTATTCTTTTTGTATTATTGGCAAATATTCTGATATAGATACCACTCAGAAATCTCAGGCAGTATAAACCTCAAAGAAGTGTTTTTGTTCCAGGAGGCTGCTTGCATTACCTGTTTACTTACTGTTCTTGTTCTTGCTTGTTTTACTTCTGTTTTACTGGACACACAGGAAACCAAGGGCATATGCTGCTATGCTTCAGAGGTTGCTCTGACTTCCATTTAATTTCTCATAGCTTCTCAGAGAGTTGTTCTTGAGCGCTAAAGCCCTTCTTTGTTGTAAAGAGAATCTGAACTGTAATGTGCTGTGCTTTACCTGATGGGTCACAATCTGCTTGAATGAACCAGTGAGCACTCTTTTCATCTACATGTCAGAAAACAGGTATCAAGGTGTTTTTAGTGGAAGACTTCACCTTCAGGATTAGTGTTCTTGTTTTGGCCTCAGGAGTCTTAAAGTTGTTGATCCTTTTGCCATACTTCAAGAATGATTGATTCCTATCAAACTAAAATAAGAAATAATTTTTTTTTCCACTTGAATTTTCAGGGATATTTTTATAGGGGGGAGGTAACTTCCATACTGCAGTTTGGTCTGGATACCAGTGTTATTTTTAATCTCTTTTAGTAGTATACTGGCTTTTAGTCTCAGCTCTGAGATGTTATGCTTGTTTCGCTGAAACATGGTATGTTGAATAGTCAATGCCAACAGTTTAGTTTTAAATGCTAGGGGATGGCAGTATGCCATCAAGACTTTGTATATAGGCTTTGAAATTCTGTTCTGAAACACATAAAATAATTGTTTGCTATTGCTTTTCTGTGTGATGACTGAGTTGGGCTGGTCTGTGCTTGGTGAGATTGTGTACTCTGGAATATGATAGATACAACTGTTCCATTTAATCATAAGATTTTCACATGAGAGATTGCTTTTTGAAGAATGAACATTATTTGTGAGTATAGCTGGACAAATACTAGTTTTGAATAACAACAGAATTCATTGAATGTTTTACTGTCTCAATTTAATTGAACTAGTTATATTAATGATACTGAAATAACTATAGGCAAAACAGCTGCTATCAGGAGAAAGTATTTTTCTAGTGATGCTTGCCAAACCTACTTAGTCATTTTTTAGACCAGGAGACTTCTGTATGTCATTTGCCATACATTCAAAATTCCCATTCTCTGAAATGAGAAATACCCTGCACTAGAGTGGCAGTAATGATCATTTAAAAATCTGTTGTTCCTGTTGTGATGTCATTGCGTAGCAGTAATATCAAGAGAGCTCCATCAAAAGTCTGGGATGTTGTTGTCTATGCATCCCATAGCTTATAAGGGATGCTCCTTGGCCCAAAGAGCTAATCTAACCATAGGAAGACACCAAGCAAACTTAATGGACAAAAACAGGGAAGAAATACATGAGTGAAAAAAGAAATTTGTGTATTTGAAAGGAACTTGCAAGTCATGGTGTTCCATTTCCTGTTAGTACAGATAACCATATTGTGTATTCGCATTCAGAAACTGAGGAAGTTCTACCTAAAAAGAATTTTGGAAAGAGAAGAATGGATTCCTCCACCCCCCACCCCAAGGTTCTCACATTAAAGACAGTTGCAGGACCCCATTCCTCTGATTAGAAATATTCTCTGGTTTCTAGTTGTAATGGATTGTTCTGATGGCATGTAATAAGCAGTGGTCCTAGTGTACCAAGTGACTGGCTATTGTCACGCAGTGTTGTTCTGCTCACATGTTGGCAGTGTAGTCCTGGATTCCATGTGCTTCTGTTTTGGAAGAGCTTGAAAGCTGAAGAGCTTGCCTATGTGATCCATAAGTATAGATGTTGGGATGAATACTCGAGGAGGGTTAGATGGAACGTCTTCATGGAAAGAGCATGATTTCAATAGTGAAAAGTATGTTAGAGAAACCAGCTCTTGTGAATCATCTTGTGGAGCCAAGCCCTCTACAGAGGGCCCTACACAGCCCTCTACAGAATATATTAATTCAGTCAAAGTTCACTGCTATAGGAGAAGGAACAGGGATGCTTCTTCCAGATGCTTGAGAATGTTATAATATATCTTAACCTACTGCACACTCAGCTAAAGTAATCAGGCAACACATGGACAAAAGCATCATGCAGTGTGTATCAAATGGCCTTGTCTGTCAACATATTGTTCTTTGTACTGGGAAATGAGACCATCAACACCCTTTACACTCCGCTTCTTTTGCAGACTCCTAACACAAATACTTCACAAAAATAGCCTTCAGTTCTGAATGAGAAACTATTTCATATGAATTCAGAGGTTATGCAGGTTTGTTCTATTTTTAATTATTTTAAGACTCCACGAAAGAGTGCAGTTCATTCTTAGGTTACATCTGCCTATCATAGCCTCGAGAGGATGCTTTTTCTCCTACAAGGCCTTCCTATCAAAATGGTGCTGTGGACACGCACTGACCTGCAGCCCTGGAGGGTCTCTCCTTGCTGGGAGAGCCTAGAACCTGTCAGCTTTGTCCCAAAGTGTTTTTTCACACACACTTCCAAAGGGCTAAAGGTGAGCAGTATAGCTGAGAAGTTATACATTCTCTTCAAAATAAAATATAACTCCAGAAAATGTCCTGGATATCAAAGATGGTTTTCTGTCAAGAAGCAAGTTTAAGATGCCTGAAATCAATGCAAACTCTCTCTCCTTTGGCCTTTTGAATTATTCTTTGTCTGTTAGGAGTCTGAAGACTCTGAATTATTTCCCATGGCTGTGATGTTCATAATGGTTCTCTTGTGTGGATCATTCTGTATCTAGTAAGGGTAAATTCATGCTAGAACCATTATGTCAGTGAAGAATTGAATAGGATCTTTCTTTCCTGAAAATGGCAGGAACTCAGTTCATGTGAGACAGGTCAAAAATGACTGATATTGGCCAGTGATTTTATCAGGGAAAAGGGTGAGCATGTAGTAGTATTGCACAGGAAACTTCACTAAAATCAAAATTTGGTACTTTTTTTTCCTCTTGAGGCAATAAATTCTAATTGCAGCTTGCAAGTAAACAGATGTTTTGTTCTTTTTCTACCTGCCAGCTCAGTAAAATCCTCTGATTTCTAACAGCTAAGCTGAAATAGTCCAACTGCAGTTTGTATCATCAGCCACAAAGATTTCAAAGACTGACTGCATCAGCTTCCATCAGCTATATGGCAAAATGTGAACGTGGCAGGGCTAGTCCAGAATTCTGGGAGAAATAATTTAATTTATAGACTCTGGCTGATTGAGAGAAAAGCAAATTGGGATTTTGAGAGAATAGGCCAGAGCCCTGACAAGTCTGTTTCTAGCTACTATATAGTGCACTTTTCACATAATGATGGTTGCAAGTCCAAAATGTTGGCTGCAGTGCAGTCCTTGCTCATGAATATGTCAGTATTCCACATTTCCCTAACTGATTTAGTTGCCTTCAGTTTAAATTTGCAAGAGGAGTGGAGAATGGAATTATTTGTCTGTTCAGTCAAGAAGCCTAGCCACTTGGACTGTGGCTGAGCACTTAGACACACTGAGACAGTCATGGTATTTCAGTGATAAAGCACAGGGAACATCTGATTCCTTTTTACCAATGTGATTAGTTTACCTCAATAATGCTGTTTTATTAATTTAATGTTCTCCCCGGCAATTTTCATTGGAAGGCTCCGTTTGGTTCGTATCACAATGCTGTTTGACATATATGGGGCTGCTTGCCTCTTTCTCCTTAGTCGTTTGAGCACTGCTTTCACTGTAAGAAGTGCTGTCCCCTCATATGAAAAGGCAAGTAGGCAGTGTAAGTTGCCAACACTGAGGACTGAATCCAACTGCAAACTCTGTGGATATTTTCTATATATCCGTGCTATGTATATGGCTCCACGTTTCTTTTAGATGGCGAAATACTGTGAATAGCAAAAAAATGCTTACGGCTTGTTTAGTAACTGTGGCAACTACAGACAGCTGAATTTTAAAATATAGGATAGACTCCTCTGTAGATTAATTGCTACAGCCTTTTATCGGACACTGGAGTTGACAATCTCCATATATCTGCACAAAATATCCTCATGTGTTACTATCCAAAGGAATGACTTGGAAAAAACTGGTGCTGTGGGGAGTCCTTAGGCACTGTGCTTCAGTAACCTCCAGACTGAACTTGCTCAGTTAGTAAGTGAAACTAAGTGCCAGCCATCATTCTGAGGTCTGCCCATGAAACCGCACGCTGATTTTTATGCAGCATCACCATTAACACAGGTGAAGAGCTATAGAAAAATGTAGGCCTGGAGTGATCCTGAGAGGACCTTCACCCTTTTCTATATACATAAGCCTCCAATGTCTCATGGGTATCTTCACTGAATGCAGTTGTATAGTGGGACAGATACACGAAAAAGTGAAGCATTAGGATGAGCATGTCAGTTCTGTATCACTTTCCTATTCCCAAGGTGGCCTTAGTGAAAGGCCATCACAAGATATAATTGGAAAGACTAGAATTAAAACTATTAAAATACTGAACTTGAGATGTGTAATTAGCTAAATAAGTTGTCTATATATAGTACAATCAGAAGCACCTGGTTTTAAACAGGCAGACGCAACCTCTCTCTCATCTATCTAATCAAGGTTCTTCTGTTATGCCTGATGCTGGTCTTTGAGTTTCTTGGAAACCTTTCATTATGAGTTAGAAAAGTTTTTGGTATTTTTGTGTATTTTGTAAAAGCTTCTATTTACATAGTTGGTGATCCACAAATTACCAAAATGTATCTATTGAAAAGATATCAAAAGTAGTGTGCTATTTTTGATACATCATTAAGAGGGATGCATTTTATATCCGTCTGAGGATCATTCTTTACAAAAGATGCTACCAGCCTGTCAATAAGATCTGAATAGGTTCTTCTCCCTACAGGGTCCCACTAAATATATTTATTCACCTCCAGCATCCATTTGAAGAACAGATTCATAGTAATTATAATGAAAACTATGGACCAAGACATTCATTCTTGAAAGAAAATAGTAAGTTAGGCTACATCATTTTAGTACCCAAAGAAGGCTGACAGAGAGTGAGGCATTGGAGTGTGCTTAGTAGATTACCTTTTGGCAATCAGGAGGCCAAAATCTTTTTTTTTTTTTTTTTTCTTTTAATTGACATTAATGCTTCATTGTATATTATTTCATACTACACCTTCCTGGTGCCATAAATGCAAAGTTTTTAGAGGAGCTAGTCTTAATGTGATTTCTCATTCTAATTTTGTTTGGAAAACTTTTATATGTATTCTAGAGCAAATCGAAGAATTTGAATTCAACAAACAAACAGAATAGTCCTATTGTGTTACCACAAGAAGAACGCTTTGAGTGACAATCCTAAAACTCAATAACACTATTCTTCATTCTTAACTAGGCAATGTTCTACCACATCTATTGACTGACTGAGATGTAGGCAAATAGATAATTTTTTTCACTATTTGCGTAGGTCTATACTTAATCAAGGGAATTTGAAGGGCCCTGCATTTGTACATATTAAGATACACATACTGTTGAATAGTGATGAATGATGATATCAAATAATAAAGCAGCTGATTTGGAAAAGTTGCAGCTATTTTTTCTTCCTCTTCAAACAATAAGATCCTTGATCAGAGCATTCAGAGAGGCAAAAAGATGCAGAACTCGGGAGCTACTGCGACCCTGATGATGGGCTCTCCCTGCAAACAGCAGCAGAGGAGGAACTTGTGTTTCAGTATTACTTTTTATTAATATGGCAAGGACTGGATATAAAAAACACAAACAAACAAAAAACCCCAGGTGTTTAAACCATGGCTTTTATTCAGGCTTCAGGTGTCTGTGACCAAAACTGGAAGTCAAAATGCCACCATCCAGAAGACAGCTGTCCCCTGTACCTTTTTTTGATATGAAAATTACCAGGTACCTAGAGTTCGTATGTTGTTCATTTGTCCAAAACTGCCTTTGACCAAGAATCTGTCTCCTGGTGAGACCCCACTGGAATTCATCTAGGTCTGGTGAAAGGTCTGATCTAGTAGGACGTTCTGAGCACGGCAGACACACTAAGAGAAACAGACTTCTCACCCAAAGCAGTTGTGACTCTTCTTTGAACAAAAGAAGTAGTAGCTGTCTTCCAGGCACCATCTGGTGCTAAACTGGTTGCTCAAGAAGCTGAACTTTTTGGTTCACTGTTGCCCTCATCCTAGAAACATTTAAATTTACACTCCTATCTGTCAGGGAGAGCCTTGAATTTGAGGTAACAGCTATTTGGACCCAAGTAGGGCATTCTTTAAGGCACATGTGATATCCAAAGTGATTCTGCTTCTATCTTGCTGAATCTAGGTCACTATGCAACAAGCAATGCAATATTTAAAAGAACAACAGCCAGCAGGGAAAGCATTGGGTTTAGAGTACCGAAGTGAAAGAAGCAAGTCCTTGCTGGCAAGCCCTGCCAGCAAGACTGATTTCTGCATTTTACATTAGACAGTTCTTGGAGAAAACCTGGAAATAATCCTGAAATTGTGGTCTGCAATCCAGAGGTGCCTCTGTGGTCAGCATTTCCTATTGGCTGGTTCTAACCAGCACCAATGTGTGGGTTTTTTGGATTGTCTTTAATGGGGAGGTTTAGATGCCTTACAGAATGTGTAGAAAACCTAGAAGCCTCTTATGGTTTTGGATTTCACTTTGGGGCCAACTGCCTTAAATACAGGCTTTGCAGTGCCTAAATTGTAGGCAGCAAAGACCTTTATTGGATCTGGCCCTATGCCTCTTCATAAGATGGTCATGGTTTTATTCCCAGCAGAAGCCAGGTGTGCTTACATCTGTGTATTAAATTTAGAGTCAAAGAGGTTATGGGAGAATATATTCTCTATATATCCTATTTCCTTTACAAAAACTTCCCTCCACTATTAATTCAATCATCATTAAAAATAGTGGATGAGGAAATGTATTGACACAAAGCTATTATACATAGTTATTCACCACTAAGGTCATTTAAAAGAAAATGGATATCGGAGTAAGCATTAAAACAGTGATTACTAAAGTTATTTAAAATGAGATTTTATCCGAAGAAAGAAATATATCCTGCAGTTCTGAAGAATGATAGGCCAGAGTCTGTAGATAAAAATGCTTGAATCAGAGGGCCAGAATTCTAAGAGTTTTATCTCAGAATACTTGAGAGTTATAAAGGATAATAAAATGTACTACTGATTCTTTGTAAGAATGGATAGAAGAAGCAGAATATTGATTAGGAGAAAGTGCTCATTGTTTGCAAAACTCTGCTAATTTTCTATTGACAAACTACTTTTACATGAAGCCATCTGTTTTGATGAACTGTTTTAAAAGCTAATGACATACTAGAATGAGGCTCTCTAGTGATGTCAATCACTGTAGCTCTATTTTCCCCCAGCTGAGGATCTGATTTGTGTGCATTTTTTTGTTACTGTTCAGCCATAAATTTGATTTCTTCACCAGTTACTTTCTTCTTCGAACCTAAGAACAGCCATATCATGTCAGATCAAATGTCCACCTAATCCTCCATCCTGTCTTTCACAGTAACCTATAGAGGATGCCTAAAGGAAGACTTATAGCAACATATAGTGATACTTGGCAAAACTCTACAAGCCTCTAATAGTTTGCAGTTCAAGCGTTTTATGATCATGGGTGGTGTGTGTTGTTTTTCTGGGGCATTTTTCTTCTCTTTGCTCCCCTCCTCCTTGGTAAAATCTTCTGGAAACATTAAATGCTCACTAACTGCTAGTACACTCAGCTTACATCTCCTAGTCCAAAGCTACAGGTAGACCTCTGTGAAGGCCTAATTCAGAGGTCCTGTGTAAGGTGCCGAGTGGGGGCCCATGTAGAGCAAGGTAATATGTAGGACAGCTTAACATAAAAACTGAAGTTTAATTTTGACCATTGATTATAGCTCTACTGGTTTATGAGACCAGTTTGATAAGATGAATGACACTTTCTTCAGTGAATAGTTTAAATATGGAAGTAAATCGAGTGCTGTTATGTCTGCGGTAGCCCACATGACTTCTGCTTGTTTCTTGAAAGATGCTGTGGAGAAGCATTGCTGAAGTGCCAGAGGTTAAAGCACAATGATCCTAGAGGCATGAAAGAGACAGTAGGAGATCAGAGAGAGTTCAGGAACGTAAATCCTTGTTCTTGCTTCAGGGTTACAAACCTTTGATACTGAAACCTTGTTACTGGCTTAGAATACAGCAAAGTTTGCCCTTTAAAGATCTGGAATATAGGCACTTTCATATGTCATAATGCCTTTTTTCAAATGTAATGGCTATGGTTCAGGGGCTGGACAGGAAAAGGGGATTCATTCTGCCTTTCTGTTCCTTTTGAGAATGTATAAACTGGGACTTTATCAGTAGCAAGCTTCCACTGAGCATTATATAGCTGGAATCATAATTCATACCTTTAGCAAAAGAAACTGTACTTGTGAAAAGTCTGAGTGACTTACGCTTTGTGCTTCTTATTCTTTAGGCATTGTGATCATCCCCACTTTATTATGGTTTGGGTATGAGAAATTTGAATGGTTTCTATAAAAAGGCCACATAATGTTAATATATATATAAAACATCCCCATAGTGGTGGTAATCCTTTTGCCTCTCCTGCCTTTTCAGCATGTTATTAGGATTGGCATCTGCCACGAACGCTTTATTTAAGCTTATTTTTGTGAGTACCTTCAATGAAGTCACGAGACACATCACAAGCTGCTAGACTAGGGTTTTAAACATAAATAGAAGGAGAACAGTCTCAAGACTTGTATTTGACACTTTTTCACTCCAAATATATGGAATAACCTGTCAGGAACAGCTCTTCTTCCCTTTGTGCTCACTGAAGATTAACTAGATAGTTGCTTAACTTAACTCCCTCCTCCTTTGAAAGAATTTTTTCATAGTTTTAGGCACTGTCATCAAACTAATTATTCCTCTACTAACTTATGCTAGTCATGACAGAGAGCTCCCCAGCAGGAGAAAAGCACCTGTCCAGCATCCGGGAGGTGGAAAATGTCTGGAGACCATTTTCCCTGCCCTTCATCTTCCTTCAGTGTTTATTGGCTAGTGGCCCTGGAGATCTGACGTACGAAGATTTCTGTGTCAACAAGCGTGGCTGACCATCATGTGTCAGATGACAGAACTGCAAGTGAGAAAACATAAAAACACAGAGAAAAGGCTAATCCAGAATTCTTTGCATTTCTGAATAAGCTTCTACTTCATAATCAGATGCTGAATTTTCACTTATCTGTCAGAGAGGGAATGACACCTCTTAAAGAAGATGATACGTTAAAGGAGACTTAAATATAATGGCCAGGTGTTTTGCTTTTTTGTTTTTCCAAATAAATGAATAGGACTGGATAGTGATTGTAAGTTATTAGTTGTGGCTGTTTGTTGCAGTCTTGCAAGCATAAGACTCCAAAGTCTTGAGGTGGAGATATTCCTCTGGACTAGAAGGCAGAGGGCATTTTATTTGTCATCTCAAGCATCATGACAGATCTATGAAAGTATGACACTTCTGTTAAACAGGAACTGAGTCTAAGTAATTATTTTCTTCTGAGTAATTTATTAAAAGGATGAATACAGCCTAAGCACAATGGTATAGCTCTGTTTTAGGCATCTCTTACTTTCATCCATCCCTCTGATTTGCCTCATATCTACTTTTGAGTCTCTCCTGACATATGTGCTCTAACACCCAGTACTGGTAAAAGCTCCTCTCTTGCAGCTACTGCAACATCTAGGGAATTGATCACAAATAGTTTTTCACATAGGAACTATTTATTCATAAGGCGGATTTTCAGTGTCAGGTTTTAAGCACTTTAGGAAATAGACGATGATCTAATTTTTCAAATACCCATGTAATTCCATTAAATTGAATGAATTTATTCCTTGCTTGCACTAGCAGGAGATGAGAAACTACTGTGTCACTCTGTTCAGAAAATGCTGAAAAGTCTCCAGCTACATCACATATTGTTTTCACAAGGTAAATTAGATTTAGATGTACCTTATTAACCAAGATTTTAGAAATGTTCCATTTGTCTTTTATCTAACTAAATCCATGTTGCTGCTGTGTAGTTCAAACTCACTAGAATGCAGATTTGTCCAAGCATACCTTTAGATATTTCAAGTGGATTCCCTGTTTCACCCCTTTTCCTCTCTGATAGCCCAAAGAGTAAAATCTCAATCTGAAATGCTGCCTGATGAGAGTGGGAATCATGGTGAAAGGATGTGCTAAGCATATATGGAGGATGTCAAAACAGTTACTATGCCTGCTTTTGTCACACAAGGAACCCTGGGGGGATAGTGGAAACAGCAAGGGTTAAACATGAAAAATGGGATGGATGCTGCAGTTTCTATTTTTAATGCATGACTCCAGAGGCACAGTAGCCAGCCGTTGCAGATTCAAGCAGACTTGTAATTTGCATCTTGGGTCTAGCAAGGAATTAAGGAGCGTAGCCAGCATCTTGTGGGGTACCCAGTCTCAATAACTAGTGTAAGTAAAGTAATATGAAGGCCAGAGCCTCAAAGATATGTAAGTGTTGGGTGAAATGGGTGTTCAAATACCTTTATCTCTGTCCACTCTGCATGGAGGAAAAACAAAAAACAAAACAACAACAACGACAAAAATATTGGATAGAGGTTCCCTTCTGTGTTTTCTGTTCATTGGGGACACCTAAGCTGGTGCCCTTAAGAGTATACTAAGGGGTTCCCCAGTGTGCTGGAGCATGGTGCTTGTTTTTTCCCCCAAAGTTAGCTAATTTTCAGTCACTTGGGGAAAGAGCTTAGAATTGCTGCTTTGAAAGCATAGTGCGAGTCCAGAGCAAAATGACTAGAAGGAAAGAGGCAATATTAACAAACTTGTTATTTTGCAGTACTATGGTGAAACACAGCGCTGTTTAAACCCTGCACTGGGTTAAACAACAGCACAGCTTGAGAAGCTCTGGAGAACTGGGGGCTGTTTTTTCATTATAACCAGAAGTGATAAATTACAGTAACACATGTGAACTTAATTGCTTTGGGTTTTACTTTCAATAGCACAAATACTATACAGTACAGGTAATATGAAAGATTATACATCCTGTTATAACCACGATGTCAATATATATAACTAGCAGCTTTCTTCTGCAATGATTATTTCCTGCAAAGTGCACTTTTTTTTAATAAATATAAATGCTGCACTAAGCTCTGAGTGAGAGAATTTGGGTCTTGCAATATGCTCAGAACAGGCTCAGTTTTGACTCTGTCATTTTTTTTGCTGATAAGGCAACTTTTTTCAGTTGACTCTGACAGCTCCTTATATTTAAACCCCCTCCCCCTCTTCTATCAGGAGCAGACTCTCAAATGGCCTTGATTTTTTTTTTTTTTTTTCCTGCTTGTGAGGCACATTCACCCACTGTACATCAGGAGCAGGCATGCTGAAAATTGGCTTTTCCAACTGGACACAACCATATAAATAGTTGGCATCATCCATGGCAATTATCACTTCAAACCCCTTGGAAAAAAAAATCTCACTCCCCAGAAGTTTGAAAAGTGAAGGTCTGCTGCTCTCCTAATGCTCCCTGTATTTAGCTTTAAGAAATTGAAGTGCTTTCAGGAATTTAGTCTCTATTTCAGCAGAAGCTTAAATTTTTTTTTTTTTAACAGAGGGAGAAGAGAAGGTAGAAACATCCAAAACTTTGAATCTTTTCTTATTTGATCAAATCTCAGAAACACTGCGCTTCTGCTATCATTTCTCAGATTAGTTTCACTCCACATGATTTAATAGAGAGCATATTTCAAGGAGAAGAATATCAGTGGAAATTAAATATCAGAATGAATAACGTTTGTCTGAATGATTTAACATCCTGCCACCACTCATACCTTGTGCATCTTTCTATGAACGGTCTCCCAAGCAGCTATATGCGGCTTCCTGGGGTGGGGAAAGAAAGGCGGAGGAAAAGTAATTTGCAATCAACACTTGTTTCCTCAGTATTTTCCTACTTTTCCCCTAAAAAGAAGGTCTTAAGTCATCTGGGCTGTGCCTTTTCAAGGCATAACCCAGGCCCCAGAGCAAGAACCCCTTCGTATAAATAAGACATTGACTGAGCAAAAGGACTCTTCTGAACATCCTACAGCAACAGGGTTTTAACATGAGATTTAGGCCAAATGTGTCAGTTTAACCACCTGTAAAATGGGTACACTGAGAAAAAGAATATTTTTCTGCCCTATAATGGCCAACATTGTTATTCATATTTTTATAATCTAACTTACTGTCTACTCTTGCTACTTTCCAGTTCAGTAATATGATCAACATGAAGTATTCCGTACAAAACGTCTAGTGCAAATATTCAGTGTGTTAATCTCCTCCCATATTCAGAGCACACCCTTTAACCTATTTAGACCAATTTGAAAACAGAACTGTACTGTAATTCAAACAACGTATACAGTTTTTTTTAACAAGTATCAAATACATCAATTATCTAAAGGGCATTTTCCTTTCTTCTGCAATGAATATTTAGCTTGCTGTAAAATCAAAGCTTAATCTTTACACTGTTTTCCCCTCTTATCACATAACAGACAAGTGTTTCCTGCAGCTAGTGTGTTATAGTAGAGCATCTGCCTCTGTATGAACAAACTGCCAGATAGCCTTAGTGAGCAGTCAATTTATGCATTTGACAGGTTTATTATTTTATCAGTTATTTGCTCAAGGATGATTTTATTATATGCAAATCATTGACATAAATTGGAGCAGAACAGATTTATTAAGGGGCCTAGATTCATCTTTCACCATTTGGTATGTGAATTTTTGTTGCATGATGCGTTTACTTCTAGAATATTCATTTGAGAGTTGTGCTGTAGCTACAGGACTTGTCAGAGCTACAATAATGCTGATTTGTCTGTTTTTAACATGCTCATCCTTCTAGCGTGTCTGAGTTCGGAGTGCATGAGGCAGCTAGAAGGTTTTGATTTGGGATGCGGGAGTTAGAAAATGCATGCTTGTTTTTGTGCCAAACTTGGCATTTTAAAGGTCAAGAGGGATAAATTTCAGATCCTTGTGTATGGAAGAAAAAGGGGTTTGTCACCTGTTCTGCAGAACTGATCCAGAGACGATCTGTTTACCTCACTGGGCAAGCATTTGGTAGCTAATAGTAAAGAAACTGTAATGAAAATTGCTGATTTAAGTAGAAAAAAAAATCTGCAAATATTTGGTCATATTTGATTGATCTTTTGCTGGCTTTGTTCATGCCCTTCTTCTGTTCACTTTATGTAAACATTCATGCTGTTGAATTTACAGATACTCATAGAGGATGATTTAGCACTTGTTAGTGTTAATATCAAGAACTGTACATTTTTGTGAAATAGGAGGGAGAGACTGGGTCTGTCTTACATTTCTGCTTGGAGTGTGGGAGTCATAAGAGTCTCTTTTGTTGCGGGTAGCCTTAGAAAGCAGTCTTGGGATGTGATATCTGCCTGCTGTGTGGGGAAAGATGTTAAAGCTCCTTTAGCTTGTTCACTAGTAGTGAACCTAGCATGTTTTTCATATCTTTCATTTTTCATCTTTCTCTCACTTCTTTATTCATTTTCTTAAGAAATGGGGTCAAATTTTTGCTTTTTCTGGACCAGGAATAACGGCATTTCTAAATTAAGGTTTTGAGGGGGGAAAAGTCTGTTTTTTCCTTGGATCTAGTTAGGATATTGGCTTAAGGCTTGAGAAACCTGTGCTCAAATCTTTGCTCTCCCACAGACAGAGCTGGGCATGCCATTTGCTGTCTCTGTGCTTCAATCCCCATCAATAAGTTGGGACTAAAAGTAAGGTTTTGGAGGGGTGAACACACTGAAGCTGTGAGGCACTCAAATTTCATGTCAATTGCTGTATGTTTGAGACACTTTAAAAAAAAAAAAAGTCTGATTTATCTTAACTTTGGGCTATAATGCCCTAAATAATGACTTCTGTATCCTTTTTGTCTCAAACTTCTACTGTCTCTCTCCTTCTGCTCATACTCAGTTGGTAGAGCATTCAGTCAGGCTAGAAGAGAGGGTGCTGACAAGATTATTCCCTTCTCAGCTGAAATAACCAAGTTTTGCTGACTTTTCTGTGCATTAGAAGAAACTTGATACTTTCCTGGTTGGTGAGGCAGCAGGTTGAAAAATATTGATGTGCTTGGAGCAGGAAAAAATATTCTGGATGCATAATTTGATGTGTAGTAAAGGGGAGAAATGTAAGAGTTCTCTGAACTTTTGTGTTTAGAGATAGCCAGGGAAGAAAAGGGAATATAACTTTTAAAAAATATTAATGTCAAACCAGCTTTATTGTATGCTTTTTTTCCCTCTGTAGGATGTGCCAAAAGCTTTGCATTATTTAAATTACTGTTACAGTTTGTAAATAGTAGTAAATAACTGCTTAATACCTCTCTTCATAGAATTCCTTAAACTTATCAAGCACAATCTCTTCTAAGTTTTGTCTTAAAGTTTTGGGGGAGAAAATACTACCACTTCAAATTGTGATAACAGCCAAAGCACCTTGAAAATGATGTGTGCCGCAGCCCTTTGATTCATTTTGGAGTTGCCAAAGTTTTGTTTTAAGGAATATTTGAAGATTTTAATGGATTAATTTGTTTTCCTGATGGGTTAATTTGTAAATTACAGATCCTGAATGAAGAGCTGTTTATATTATATTCTCTTATCTGTGAAAGAAAGCAGTAAATCAATCCCTCATGATTCTTTAAGGACTCAAAGCAGTCTACTCAAAACACTCATATGGAGAGGGAATAATTATTAGGGATTTTGTTGCCTTGAATTCTATTAGAATTATACGCTTTATAATATATATTTTTAAATGGGCTGGGGTAGTAGGTTTTCATGTTAGATGAACCTCAGGATGTTCTAGTAAACAAGCTGGGAACAAGAAATTCATTTTATTGTTCCCAGCCAAAAAAATCAGTAAATCATACAGAAAACACCAGGATCAAGGAAACTGTAGTTCAGTGATAGATTCAGCATTTAGGTAGCCCATGGGAGGGGAAGGAGAAAAAAAAAAAAAAAAGTTTGGTGTAAAAGAAGCATGTATGTGATCAGAAAATCGCCCAGGGTGGAACAGAATAGGAAGGGTAAATCATGTTCTCTTCTCCAGAGAAGTGGGGCTGTCTGCCTTCAGCTGTATCTCTCCCTCTCTTGTTTCCTCCCTCCATCTCCATACTAAGGTTTACAAAGCAAAGTTAACACAGATATTGGGCTTATGCCTCTTATCTGTATATTAGTGCTGCCTTACTCACCTTCTTAGACCAATATATGCTAAACCTCAATCCAGAGGCTGATTGAAATAATTTTCCCATATCAAATCTCATTGTGCATGTTGTTTTGCCAGGATGCATACAACAAGCTTTATGTTGCATAAAGCTTTTTAATTTCTTTTTTTTCCTGAAACTAATCTTATGTATTAAATAAGAATAACATTGTGTATATGTATATAATGCCTGTGTGTTATATAAAAAAAAAAGTGTGTATGTACACACATATATATATAGTAAAAATATATATGATTATATTTGCTTTCCAGATATGCATACAACCGTATGTAAAATCCTCTGGTCTTGAAGGAAAAAGGTCATTTTGCCTACCCTTTGCCAAAACTTCGATTCCCAACTTAGCCGTTCAGTGATATAAGAACTCAGTAGTGCCTGACTTCTACAGTCTTCTCAGACCCCAGTGAACAGTATCTGTGATCATCTTTTTCTTCCTTCTTCTCATATTGATTCTATGTCTCAATTAACAGATTTCAGTTTTTTAAAATAAACCTTACAATGCATGTCTGTGAGTGATAGCTTCCTGCCGGCAGTTTATGACAGAATATCACTATGTTCTCAGAAAACTCTCTCTGATAATATAGTACCACTCTTTAATGACAACAGGAAGCCATCAATCAGAATGAAGTTCTCTACATTTCATTTAAAAAATAAAGTTGCCTATTTTTAATAAGGAGAAAGAAGCAGGGCCAAGCAGGGGGAAGACAGATGGCAGGTTGGTGGAGCCACCCAGTCTAAAGCCTCTTAAAAATGATATTTTTCAAACCGTGGAAGGGGAGATTGCAAACCACATTTCATTCCCAGTCCAGAATTCTTGGTGCACATAAAAATTACCATGTTGGATCAGACACAGCTTTCATCTGGTCTAGTATCCTGTCTCCAGCATTCCCAGTAGCAGACGCTTCAAGGAAGGGTAAAAAAAACACCAAGTAGACATATATACAATAATCTACATCTTTCTCCTGTTCCCCTGCTCTGCTTCCATTCCTTCTTTTCCTGGTCTGTAAGAGTAGTTAATGCCCCTGAAGCACAGTACACAGTATTCTCTGCAATGTGCCTGTTGCTGTTAATTGTTAATTCTGGATTTTTTTTATATTTGTATGTGTGTATATACATATATATTTGCACACACATATATGAAGATCATTTACAAGTAGTTCCATCTTCACTTTTGGTCTAGTTTTCCAGTAGGAGTTGAGTCACAATGCAGCTGGTGTGATATATAAATGAATGATAACATACCATAGGAAATAATCTTACACTGGTGGCAGCATAGCAAATGATCATGCAATATTATAATGGCATTTTAATTTTTTGTTCAGTACATTTTATATAAAAGGCACTGGAGCAATATAAAAACAACGTGTGTTGAAATTGCAGAAAGAGGTAGAAAGACAGATTTTCACCATTCCTTGCACGTTTCTAGCTAGGCTTTGAAAAGGGGATTCTCGCAACAAGGCAGAATGATACAAGAATGGTGTTAGGAATAGCAGGAGCCTGAAGATGGAGAAGCCTAACTGGCATCAGTGTTGTGTAGGAAGGAATAATCAATTAGCCTGTACAGGTTAAGCAGTGGTCAAAGGAAGAAAGGATTCAGGGGAATTCAGGTTCAAAGTCGCTTGTCAGCGGCATAAAATAAATGTGAAAAGCAGGCGTTGTCTGTGGTCTATGTCTTAGATCTACATCAAGACAGCTTAGAGAGCTTCAATGACTCCTCTGAATGGGTGAGCTGGGAAATGTAATCTGTTAAATCTCTTCCTTCTTGCGTTTCTCAGATTCTGTATGCTACACAGATGTAAAATTTAGTATCCTGTTAATTTAATGTGATGCCTTGAATGATTCTAAAATGCCCAGTTGCTCTTCATTGAGTGTGACGTGTATTTTCCACTATATCCTGACTTAAATAGTGGCAGCAAACAGGCTTTGTCTTCTGAAAATAGGTCTCTGATCAGCAAACGGAATCCAGTCAAAATCTAGCGGTTAAGGACTGGCAATTGATTTGCCTGAAGTCTCATTTAGAGAGCATGAAATGTACATTCGAGTGCAGTGCTGCCAGGTAGAAGTGTATATAATAAAAAGTAGCTTTTACAAATTACAGCAAATGGGAATATCCCTTTTCTGCCTCTGGATCCCCTCGGCCACCTTCAGAAATAAACAAAGAAATGTACATCTAAAAAAATCAGTTGCCACCTAGTAACACAAACATAACAGGATAACAATGTTTTCATAAGAGACTTTTTCCAAACAGGACTTCTCTTAAGCTATCTCCCTATGATCTTCATGCTAAGCTTTTCTTCAGAAACTCTTTTGAAAGGTTAATAAATGATGAGATAAACGGTTGATCAATTCCTACAGATTGCTTTGTAGTTGGAGTCAATAAGCTGCTTACAGCACAGTACAGAAGCATTTCTAATGTATTCTAGCCGTAAATTTACACCCATAATTCACACTCTTTACCTTTGTCCTATACTTATATGAATCCTTAAGCCATTTTTAAAACAGAATCTTTGCTCTAAAGTGGAACTGGCTGAGGAAAACAAATCTCTGTTACATATCCTGAAGTTATGAAAGCCATAAAAGAACCAGTGAAGGAAGTACAATCCAGAGATCCAGAGTCTTAATTAATAGTATTTTATCTTCAGTTTCACTACTGAGCTACTGCTGATCAGAAAAATGCCAATATACTATAAAATATAGTATTTAAAATATAGGATTTTGTGGGGTGTCATAGGGATACTGTATTTCTATTTAGGGTTTTAGAATCTTAAATGGAGCTTGAATGAGTAAGGCAAAAAAGCACAAATAGCAAAGTGCAGGATTAATGTCATAATGAAACAAAACTTCACTTAGAAAGCTGTTGAATTCTGACAATTTGCAAATTCTGCATTGATTTGGGGTGATCTGATCAACACATATTCCTTTGCATCATCAAAGACTTCTTGATGTCTGTCGTTGCATTTAAGACTATATTTTCAACTAGGCCTCTTCAGTTCTTGTATGGTTCAGTGTTTGCATTTATTTTGTCCAAAATAAGGCTCCATTACCTGCATAGACCCTTTTCAGGAATAACGTCTGCATTGTACTCATTAACTTCTAACAACCTTTTCATGAACAAGATTAAATCATATTTTCAGGTTTTGTGCAGCATCTTTGTTAAAACAAATCTATTCTATAAAGTGCATAAAATAGCACTTTGTATAGCGAAAGCCATCAGTTTATATTAAAAATGAAGTACATGCAAGATATTAGAACTCATTCATACCTAGGGTCCTGGAAAAAAAAATATTTTAGAATAGTGAACTATGTTGCATAGATGGTAACTCTTTTTTTATTAATGAAAGATGCATGCTTCCTGACAGAAAGTATTCATACTTTTCCTGCTTTTATTTGAAGAAATTCCCTGAAAAGATCTCAACCTTCTGTTAACAAAGGGATTTGAACAAAATCATAGATCTGATCACTGCTCAACTGCAGGGCTGCTTAGAAAACTAGCTGAGATCTGACATTTTCAGAGTACTTTCTGATCATCTGCAGCAATGTGATCTCAGATCATCTTCATGTGGATAAAACTGCCGTTTGGTCTTACGGGTAAAGGAATTCCTTTCAAAAAGAGGACAAAAGACTCATACAATTTATTCAGAAGAATCAAAATTTAACTATCTTCTAGCTGCATCAAATAGAAAGACTGTGAATAATACAATTTATTAGGAGGGTTCCTAATCCAGGCTGATAACTTATGGCTGATTGTCCTAATAGTTAAAATCTTAACATTTTTCTAACCCCACCTCCCAAATATACATGAATTTAACTCAATTATACACCTGCTTAATTGTTTTGCTCAAAAAATAGCCTGTTAATCACACAGAAGTAAGCAGAAACCAGTTTGCAAAACTAGTCTCCCACATACAGTGCAGTTGGCTTCCTAGGAAACTTTGGGGAGGGTAGTTTTGATTTTTAAGAGAACCTTTTCCACTTGCCTAAATGGAATACTGTTATAGGGGTGCAAGATACTGAAAAACAGAACAATGTCATTAGAGTACAATTCAGCAATTGTTACTTTTGATTGTTTGCATGCATAATTCATAAAATACTTCAGAGACGAGAGGAAAAAAGATAAGACTGAACAAAAGAACAGAATACTTCATAAAACAATTACTGTATAATTGGGCATGATATTTAACATGCTCATTACCAAAGTGATTTTTTTTTAGGATTTTTTTTTTTTTTAGATTTTTTTTTTGGGGGGGGTATATTCTGTGTGGTAAAGGAGTCTACTGTTCTTTTCAAAGTATATAAGAGTATAGTTAGGAAGATCCAACAAAGACAGGGCCAGAGCTCTTCTCATCATGTTCCTGTGAGCTGCTGAGGTCACATTTCAGGAAGATGAGTAGTTGTATTTCATCTCCTAAACTCCACTTTGCGGAGTGGTGACTCAGAAGCAGAGAGTCTCTTCCAGCTCCTCAGCACACGCAGCCTGGGACAGCCTCCGCTTCCTGAAGATGGCAAGCTACATGCTATGCAGCCCTGACCGTTTTTGAAGGCCCCCAGCAGAGACTGTCTTTAGTTTCAGAGAGTTTTGGATCAGGTCTGTAATCTGAATTCATCCCACCTAAATTAAGTGCCAGTTCACCCAAGGAAAATGCTCTGGATTGATCATCCCCTCTAGCAATAAACTAACATCTAAAATGGGCTGAGTCACCTGCTGAGGATGATCCCTTTGCTCCCTGTAGAAGAGCCTGTGAATAATTAGACCCTTAACTTGTGGCCTACCAGAAGGTGGGGTGAGTCTGGGTCAGAGTCAACGCTTTGGGTTTGAAATGACAGAAGTCTGTTTATCTTTTTGACTTTTGGCTGTTATCAAGGTTTGGTAAGGCATCTTAAAAAGCAGAATCCTACACTTCCCCATAAAATGGCAATGATCATGCTGCTCTCATCCATGCCTCAGCTGCCGTGTTTTCCCACAATTCTCATGAGTTGTGCAGAGTGGGGAGGGCACACTCTCATCTGAGATTAACTGGCTTTTGCTTTTTGTGTGCATCTACTCTGCTAAGTAACTAAACTAGGCTAGGTTTGGGCCTGTGTCTTTCACACCATGTAACAAGCTCCAAAGGTCTGCTGTAGTAAGCCGATTGACTTTAAAGAGCAATCTTGGCATTGTGTCATGGGAACAGTCAATGGAGGGGGAAAAAAAAAGTGATTGCAAACCCAGTTAAAAAGAAATACTTTCTCGTTTAGTGTGTCACTGAACTGCAAAACCTATTGCATAGGAGGTGGTCAAGGCCAAGAACGTAATGAGTTTCAAAAAAGAGTTGTATAGCTGTGTAAGTAACCCAAGATACTTGGCTTATCATAATTAATGGCAGTTTGTGTTCTGAAAGGGAGATTAAACTAGAGATCAGAAAGAGACTCATGTGGGGGCAAATTATTCTGTACCTGCCTGACTCCAGGTTCCTTTTGATATGGGGCTGGTATACCAGTTGCTATACCTCATCCAACTGCTTGCCTCGTCCTCACCATGATGGTTCCTATATTTCTTCCTCTGCAACCCCTATAGAAGTAGATTTACAAGTATTGAACAGTATTTTAGTTTAATCTTCTCATTGCAAACTTGGCATGGTAACTGTGGGAATAGAGAAGATTTCCATACCAGATGCAGAAATAATTATTTTAACTTTTTCTCTGAAGGTAAAATTGACATACAAGCCTGAAGGAACCTTCTGAGAAAGCAGAAAGAGATAAAGAACAAAATACCTAATATATTAGGAAAATCTCTGATTCTAAAATCTCTGATTCTAAAGTTTGGACAATTGTTATCTGTACTGAAGAAAATATCCTATAGTGATATTCATTCACGAACTGTTTAAAAGACACTCTTCCTTGTGTTTCAGTCACTACAGTGTCACCACTTGATAGTGTGTATGTACCTTGAACCTCTCAGGGATGTAAATTATTTATCTGTAAAATCTTGGGCAAATGATAAATGTGCCTAAGACTGTCTTTTGGGTTTGAAAATAGAGAAGAGTTCTTTGCCCCAATTAAAAAATAAATAAAAAAAAAATTAGAGCTTTAGGAAAGTCCTGGAGGTATTTTAAATTAACAAAGCATTAAATTTGCTTAATGTATCAATAAGTGATTTAATTCAACGCCAACTTCAGACTATATCCTTCTCTCCTGATCTCAAATGATCAAATTTCTCAATCTGTGATAACCCTAAGTTTCACTTTCAATAGTGAGAAAACAATTTATTCTACCAAGATGCACTTCCTTAGCCACAAACTGCTTAAGACTTCAGACTCCAAAGAGCTCTAAAGGCAAAGCACCAGATAAAATTCTACTTCTCAAAGCAGAAAGAAATGGAAACTTGATGCCGTCAAATATACTACACTAATTCTGAAGCTGATCTCCAGCTGCTGTTCTTCCCTTGTACTTGTTTCAGGTACAGAGGTAATTTTCCAGGGAGGCACATGGAACCTGGAATAGTGTTGTTCAGGGTTGTATCTAACTGGTTCCATGATGCTGATTTTGTGGATATTCTTTATTCAGCTGAGTATTTAAATACTGAGAATCCTTAACCTCAGCAGACACTCCTGAAGGTTGTTTCAAACAGTAACTGGTCATTTGCTGATTCCCTTGCTGAATTTTGTTCAGCATTCAAACATTTACTATTTTTGAACATTCAACACTGAATGTTTTCCTTTCCACATTTCTTGTACTCTGACATCATCAGTTTTCTATCTGGCTGCAGAACTGTATGTAGTCCATTTCTTAATTAATAGACTTCACAGGAATAATCTTGCTCGGTGCTGCCACCTGAGAGGTAACAGTGAAAAACAAGCTGTTTTTTCAGCTACTGCTCTTTTCAGCATTGCTATGTCACACCTAGAGTCAATATTCTTCATACAGATTCTGGATTATCTGGGGAAAGATTGCCCATATGGTACCACCAAATCTAGTCAGGAGTGAAGTACTAAAGAGATAGGAGTGTCACAGGTACATAAGCAGATGACCCAGTGCATTGACTTACGGGTGTTACCTTGTCTTGCTTAGGAAGCCTTATGGTCAGAAAGGTTTTGCTTGCCTCAAAAGCAGAGCTCTGAGCAGTGTTTTACTTGTACAGAAACATCAGTACTTGGACAAGTCTTCAGGTGTCAGCTGCTTCTGAGCTCTGAAATAGTAACTTAGAGATAAATTACGGAGTTATGAAAATAAAAACCTGTGCCTACCTACTTATGGAATCCTCATAGGCATCTCCAGAAACTGGTATGGTTTAAAATAACAGTAGAAAGATTAGAAGGGAAAACACCAGTTGAAAGTCCTTTAAAGATTGTGGCAGACTGGAGTTTCTATCAAACAAAACTGGTATTAACCATAAAATGTTATATATCAACACCCAGTGCACAAATTATTCTGAACTTCTTCCTTCATCATCATCATCTTGTAAAACAACAAAACAAAAAATCTCCAGAGAGTCTGTTGTGTCTTACCTTAAATTGTACTATATTACTGTACAGCACCAAGCACAGCACTTCTCTCCGGGGATTGAGGACCTTCAAAGTCTGCCACAAAGCAAGTTACAGTAAGCAATGTCCTGCTTTCTTCCAAGACAAATGCCTGGAAAATTTCTGGGAGCATCTCCTCATACCGATCTGCCTACATCCACTACGCTGTTAAGTAAAAACAGCTCCCGAAAGATGACCAACTCTATTCCTGACTTGGTTATGGCAGTTCCTCTGACTTTGTGCTTCTAAAGCCACTTCTTTGCCAACAATAAGATGAGAAAGGAAATTGATTTAAACCTCCTTTCTCTGAGCAGATTCAGAAGAACAAGCTACCCATAGCAGCAATAATGAAATATATCCAGAGTACTCGCTGGTTTTATTTGTTTGGTTGGTTTTTTTAATAGTTGGATAAATTAGACTTTGTGGCAGATGAACACCTTTATTTTTGAGAATGTGTAGAACATAGGTTATATGTTGGAAGACTAAAAAAGATTTATTAGTTAAAAAAAAAAAAAAGAGAGAAGGGAAGGAAAAATTATAGACCAATGAGCTTAACTTCAATTCCTGTAAAAATACTGAAACTATCAAACAATCTATTTTTAAGCTCCTAGAAAATAACAAAGATGAGTAACAGTCCACATGGATCTATAATGGATCTATAAAGAGCAAAGCATGTATAACAAATCTAATTTTGTCTATGATGGTCGTGCAACAGGCTCTTTGGATGAAGTAGCAGCAGGAGGACTCCAGCTTGACTTTCATGCTGGCGCTCTTGTGACATGCTTACAACCTTGGGGAACAGGGTCTAGCTCTCACGTGGGTGCAAATTTTTTTTCTGAAGCTTATCAGTTGTTCATTGCTCAGTTCATTCTTCTGCTTTGACAGGGCTCTAAAAAGCTCTATTGTGAATTTGAGTGTTACTCAGTATTTTTATTAATGCTTATTAAATTTGCAGATGATAACAATGTGAAAGGAACTGAGAATATGCTGAAGAACAGTAGAAGAATTCAAAATGACAAATACAAGATCTTGCTTAAAAATGGATTGTTTTTCAATGAGGACAAATGCAATAAACTATTTCATGGGAATAATCTGCTTCACAAACACAGAATGATGTAACATTGGAAATCCTTAGGAAAAGGATCTGAAATTATAGGAAAACACAGATAAATCATGAGTAACAAATATCACGTTATTGTGTTAGAGAGTATCTATACAATATATCACAATAATAATGCATATGCAGTGCCCAGACTTGTGATATATTTTTGCAGTCTGCAAAATTCAGGAAACAATCCTCTGCTGCACTTAGCATTGGAAAGGCCTGGCTATTATGTCTGGGTCCCGATGCTGCACTACAGGGAAAATATAGATCGGATGCACAGACACAAAAGGAAATCAGCATGACCTACAGGAAGGAAGGAAGGAAATGGGGCTGCTTGCCATAACGGGTGGAGGGGACATAAAACCGTCTTTTGGTATATAAAAGGGGAATGGAACTTATTCTCCCTATACAGGATGGGTAAATAAGCAAAAATGATCTTAAAATACAGCAAGGAAGATTTCAGTTAGACAAAGGAAAAACTTCCTAGTGATAAAAAAAAAAAAAAAAAATCATGAAGTGCTCAGCTAAATTACCTTGGGAATTACCACTTAAAGCCCTGTTTATCCCTGCAGTCTGTATTTCTGTTATGTGAATGAAGCAGTTATACATTGCTATGGCCATAGTATAGTGGGTCTTTCAAATCCAAACTGAGCCACTGGGTTGTTTGCTAATATTAAAATTTTGAATTTCCTAAAGGTCCCTAAAGCCATATTTTTAGTATGTATATCTGTCTTGTTTTGCTGCTTTTTAAATGACTGAGCAGAACCTGGCCCTAGCCCAAAATCTAGATGCAGATACCCTGGAAATTTCTGGAGAGGATTTCAACCCTGTATTCAAGCTTGAATTATGCATCCTAAATCCCTATCTGATTTGGAGCTATTTTGTGCAAGAAAGCATTTGGAATTAATTATTTTTTTGCAGTTTTTAATTAGAAAAAGAATCTGACTGATTACATTCTCCCCTTCAATTAACTAAAATAATTTCACTTCTGGGCTTATACCTTGCATGCCAAATTGCAAATAAACGTGCATAGTTAAGCCTGATGGTAGTGTCCCTAAAAATAGAGGTTCAAAATGGGAGTGCTCAGAGAATCTAAATTACATGAATGAACAGTAATGCTCTAATGTTTCAGGACAATCTAAGATTCTTTTCTTTTTCCTCTATTTGTTCCCAGAAGAACACTTAATTTTATATAATGCATGAATACCAAGATTTGTGGTGGGAATACTTCACGTCTACAAATGGTTGTTCCTCTGGGATTTGTAGCACTGTTTTAGATTTCTGTTTCCTGCTTCAGATTTCTGGTTCAGTTTCCTGAAGTTTCACCATCACACCAAATGACTTTTCAGAAGAGTTCTGTTTAAGCACTTTCCTACATTATGCACAGTTCTCTTTATATACCTGGATTGGTTTACACTGAAACACACTGACAAATTAATTAAAAACCATGGTCTTGTCATGGCAAAAACATATGTATATAAAAAAGTAGCAAGTCATCAGCATGTACTAAATATGATTTGTTCTTTTAAAAATAATCTATGTTTATGTTCAAACTTCTTGGATATTTTTGGAGGAGGAGGAGAGGGGAGTTTTTATTAGTGCTTATAAAAGACTGAATGTAAAAATACTGACAAATGAATACAGGAATAAAAGTCAAGCCAGTATTGCCAATACCAACAGAACCAAACAGTCCCACCTGATGTCTAACTAATGTATGTTCTGTGATCTAGTTACCCTATCTGGTTTTCTCCTTGATATCTCCTAGTGGATGTTGATCTCTTTTCGACCTCATTAGCTTAAAGCAGGATTTTCAGGCTGTCTCCTGTGCTACCTTTTCAGCCAATCCACAGAGCTGAAATTCCTGTCTAGATTCATCAGGTCACATCTTGGTTACTGCAACTTCCTTTCCTCTTGCCTGGAATAATGCAGTCTTTCTCCATACATATCCATAGAAGACTGGACAGAATCATTTTTCTAGCTCATTGTTCACTGTTCTTTGCATCTCTCCACTGGTTTTCCATTGCATCAAAGAGAAAGCTCTTGTCCTCACTTTCAAGGTTCTTATCCCTGTCCAACTTGTACTGTTTCATTTGCACCAGAGAATTCTGGTTTTGGATCTGATCAGCCTTCTTTGTCAATTTGACTAAAAATTTAGTAAGTGCTTTTTGGCCTTTTCTCAGCTGGCCTCCATACCTAGCGGAAGTTCTCCAAAAACTTCCGTAAACCATCCTTTAGACTTCCATCTGCCCTCAAACATTTGGCAAAGATTAAACTGCTGGTAAACTGAGCCCATTGTTTCCCACTAAGCTGCACTCTTTCCTCTGTCATCCTTCAGCCTAGCACTAGCTAAAGAGTAGAGGTTTCTGCATTTGCTCATCCACTAAATCTGGACTGTAAGATTTTTGGAATTTGGAATCTTTTTGTCCTGAGTTTGTAGATCACTTAGGAATGTGTCTAGGCACTAGGATAACACAATAAATACTTAGTAATTCTGCAGTATTCTTTCCTTGTAGTAAATGACTGTGAGAAAAGGTTAATGAAATAGTGGCCTTTCCATAGAGTGTTGGGTTTTTTTGTTTTTTTGGGTGTTTTTCTTCCCTCAAAGGCTGCAAATTGTCAGTTTTTGTAAGGCAATGCAATGTTCTGATCTCAGTTTAGTGTCATTGTGGCCTATTTGTTTTATCCTGACTCAAAAAGGACAACTTGATTTTAGTGCCAGTTCTTCCTTCAAAGTGTGCCGTTTTAGTGCTTTTAATTTTTGATAATAAATAGGTAAATACTTCTCTACATAAGAAAATACCAGAACTGATTTTAAACCCGTGTTCCATAGAGAGGGACAACTGAAACTGGGGTTTTGGGTAATGATCAAATGTAAATGGAAAGAACAAGCTGACTTTCACAATATTACAGCCTCAGTTGCTCAAGACAGTTATTTTATTGGAAAATAATTAGACTGTCTTGAAAATCCAAGATTAGGTTTTGGGTTAGCTGCATTTTCCTTGGTTTTCTGGCCTTTGAATTTATAGGGTATGTATTTTAAGGTGCATCTTTTTGATCACAAGGACTAGGATATTGTTTGCCTGTCTATCTTTAAAGAAGACCTAGAACCTGATGTACCTACATCTGAATTTCAGGGGGAAAAAAACCCAAGATTTTCATTAGAATTCTAGAAGTCAGCGACAACTTGATTTGCAAGACTTTACAGTTGCTGAAATTGGGCATATGAGGAAAGCTAGAGGAGGTGAATGCTGAAAACAGATGCTAAATAGGCAGAAATTCTTGATGTTATGCAAAAACTTTAGATCACATTTGAGATGCATATTATACTGAGTCATGAAAGCAGTGTAATTTTTCCCTCAAACATTCACAAATACTGTGACAATTCAGGTACACAAATGCTTGCAACAGAAAAATTAGATGTTTACAAGTTTAAAGCAAAAGGGGCAAACCCCAGCAGTGCTTCTTTGATTCTTCAGGGCTGAGTCAGTGGAAGTCAGTAACCTCATGTATAAGCTTAAACAAATTCTGCTATTGGTCCATAAATTCTCTAACTGGTCCATCTTACACTGAATAGGCTAAAACGCCATGAATAACTCTAGATATGACTGAGAAAATACATGTTCTGCTAAAGGCTAGGGCTCAATAGTGGGAGTATTCTTCAACATAGTAATATTTTTTTTACAGAAAATTCATACTTTTACTTACTCTAGCCTGTTTTTTTTATCCTGACAAGTTAGAGACTGAATATAATTATCATATAATTCATTTAATGGAAGTACAACCTTCTTTTTATTGCATGATAGACTTTCAAAAACTTCTGAAGAGTTGCAAGGCCAAATGCTACTTGAGGCACTGGTACAGTTCAAATCCAGTGAGTTCAGTGAATAAAATAAATGTTTGGCATGAATCACATTCAATTGAGTTTATAAAGGGCTTACTGGTAAAAATAAATATGTACCAATTGTTGTTTAAAAAAACGTTTAAACCTGAGGGGAAAAAATAAGTAAATAATTTCATATAGATTTGTACTCAACCACAACTTGGAAACATGCTCTGATTTCCTTAAGAAATTAATAGGAACACAGGAATTTCATCCTGGATCAAATTGGGTAGTTTAATGTTTTGCCTTTCTAGAAGTAGCCAAATTCAGATTCTTCAAAAAGGCCCACAGCAGGCAGATGTGCTAGGTATATCTCCACACATGTCTAATCCTGATCTCTAATAGCTAGAGATTGTGCTTCAGGGTTTAAGTCAAGGTTTAATCTTCCTTCCAAAATACATATTATAAGTAATTATAGCAGCTCTAGATAAGCCTGCTATCCACATATACATCCATAATGGTTTTGAATCTCATTAAGTTTTTGTCTGCAGCAACCTCCTGTAGTAGATTTTGCAGTTCAGTTTTATCCGTTTTCAGTATCCCATTTTGTTAATGCTTTTGGGTGTCCTTTTGTTCTTATAAACACAGAAGAAATAGATTTACCTTTGCTCTGTCATTTAGGATTATTTATTCTTGTAGTGTCCCATGAAGACCCCGTGTGTCTGCTATTAAAGAGCAGAGACAAAACCCAGAGTATATCTGACACAAGCAAAATAAGTCCAACCTAAAAAGGTAACATATACTTTTTAACGGTTCTTTTAAGGGCTGCCAGGATTGAATGAGACGTGTTGCCCTTGTTAATGGGGTAGATAATTGTTTAAAACTCTCTAATCCCTACAAGTATTCACCTATAGAAAAGTCTCTTTATTTAGCAGAGCAGAAAACTCCTTTGGCATTTTCTCTGGGAAGCAGCATAGATGTGCACACGTGCCAGAGTCATTTGATGCAGAGCTCTGTGAATTATATATTTTTCTCTGTGCTCATCTCTTCCGAAGTCATTTTCTTTTTGTTTTGCTCTCCAATCACCAAGTAATCGGATATTCCTCAGCTTGTTGATGTCTTCACATGTCAGTTGACTTTCTAAATACCATCTTAGATTTGCTGTATGAAGCTCTCCAAGCAAAATACAAAACGACAGAAAGAAAGTAAAAACCTATCAATTTTTGCCACATGCTGATACAAAACAAAGAATGGGAATCCATACATTTGGAAAAATAAAATATGTACTCAGATAACATGGGGTCATTTGAAGAATGTCTTTTTCAAAGCCAGCTGGATCAGTAACTGGTCTCCCATTGATTCACTAGGCTCTGTGATGGGTTTGTAAGAATCTAGCATAGCATATGACACTTTTTTTTTTTAAGGTAGAAACTAATTAATTCCTCACTGAGACTTAAGGGAAGTTCTAGTTAATAATCACTGGGACAATTGCCCCTAAGAGTACTCAGAGAGCTCAGTGCACTGAATCAGAGTGTCGAAACAGAGCTCATTTTGAGCACAGACATCTCTCGCCTAACTAGCATTAGCCTTCTATTATCAGATCTGTGTTCACCAGATGTGGAAAGAGGGAAGCATGCAGGGACAGAGAAATTTAAGGTGCAGCTAGACAAGATTTGATCCAGTATGAGCTATCTAACAACTTTCTGCTACCGAAAGGAGCAGTTCTGCTCACTCCTGACTCTAAATACACAATCCCACTCGCAGTGCCAACTCTGGTACACATGTGGCCTCGTGGTGAGCTGCTTCAACCCACTAAATCAGCAGGAAAAGCACTGTTAACTGTACTGCAGGGTTCAGGTTCTTCCAGCAGCAACGGTCTGTTTTCACTTCTTTTAAAAGAAGCATAGAAAGCCCTTCCCTGAGGAGCTGTTCTTCAACTACTAATCCCTACCTCCTGTTTTGGTCCAGCTCCTTTTCCCTTGCTGAGGCAGGACCCTTCCCCTTTGCCTCTCCCTTTGATCAGAAAATGGCTTTTTCTGCACGGTGGGGTACAGACAAATAGAGAAGGCTGAAGGAAGTAGGTTGGCAGGAGCCTGATTTTAGTGGGTTTGAAGTGCAGGTCTGCACTCTGGGCAGTCAAGAAATCCCCAAATGGGAGACATGCAGTGATAGGCAAGGAAGGGGGAGGAGGGAGACCAGTGTCTTTCCTGCTCAAAACCTGTCACTTGTCTCCTAGCTCTTCCTACCTTTGTTGTACCCCTGCCACGAGGAGCCAGCTGATCCCTTTTGGTCCTCCTCTACTCAGCTACCTTTCCTCCTCCCCTTCCCCTGTGCGCACACCCTGCCACAGCTACAACCTTGGTTTTTTGTTGTGTTTGTTTTGTTTTGTTTTGTTTTTTACTTTGCAGCTGGCCTTCAGCCCACTCATGTGTATGCTGTTTGATTTGAGAAGCAAACTGACAAAACTGACAGCAGCTAAGGTTCTGCCCTGATTCAGAACTGGCCTTCACTGAGCAACTGCTTTGAGCTACATTAAGAAAACTTTACAACAGTTCTAGGTTTTTTGTCCTAATACTAAAATTGTGATTAGAGCTCAATCAGTGTGGGCCGCTGTTTGCACATTTCTTCAGGGCTAATGCATGATATCCCCCTGTTTAAAAAAAAAAAAAAAAAAAAAAAAAAAAAAAAAGAGAGAGAGAGAACGTATTTATTTTCTGTGTAGGCTGCAGTACAGCTGAACCCCCAGCAAACTGGAGGAGGAATGATTCAGCTGCTATCAGGCAGTATTTTTCCTTTTAAAAAGTGGAGTGATTTGTACAGGTTATTTCATTAACTGCCCATTGGATACAAATGTGTACCGTACCTCTGCAGTGTTTGCCATTGGTCTGCTTTCATCTCTTATTTTCTTAGTATTTTTCTTTCTTTAGATTCTATTCTTGCTAGCTTTGCTATTTGAGCTACTTCTTAGCTACTCTACGTTATACTTTTTATTTTAGTCATATCTGTTTACCCTAAAGATGGATCAAGAGCTTCTGAAAAAACAAAAACAGGCATTGGTCCAAGCTTCAGCTACTCTGTAAACTAATCATAACTGTAAATATCACACATTTGGTGCAGAGAAGTACATATGAGTAATGAGGTTTCAGCCTCTGCTGCAGGCGGTCTTGTAATGAACGTCCTATAATGTACCAAAGTATGTTGCTACTTCCATCTGCTTTTTCTGCCTTATTTTTATTTGCTGCTACTAGTTAATCTACCATCTAGTCGTGATTCCTTCTTCTCACTCTAAAGTGCCACTGGCTCACAATCTTGTGCCTTGCTGCTCACCTGATTTTATCTCCCGTGCTCACTGCTTCCCTTAGTATTCTTCCCTTTCCCTGCTGATCCCTCTTCACCTGCGCTGTCTGCAATCTGGCACGGGTGAGCGTAGCAGTCTTTGCAAGCTACTGGCAGTTTCTCATCTCTGAAGTCAGGTGCCTCCTTCAAGTTCAGATGCTGCGGCAAACCTGGACACATCGGATATGCAGAGCCCCGCAGGGACAGCGCTCTTGGGCCTCGGGGCTTTTGGAAACCTGCTTGGACTTGGACAGAAGAAGCCATTGGGGAATGGTGGGCTCTGTAGTTGCAAGCAAAGAGTACCTTGAGCAGAAGATAACTGATCTCAGTTGTGTTTGGGAGGAGACAAGGGGAATATAGACTTGTCTCAAAAGGAGAGATGTATGCTATTGATACTCTTGCTTACCTCAGCTGAAATAGATTGCAGTTAAGCTTGTCTAGACTGAGTAATTAAAAACATAGTGAGACAAATTATTTGTCCTTTAAGTTTTCTTTAAATCAGGAAGTATTTAAGCAGAAAAGATCCGATCCCTTGCTGGGCTCTTCTGGATAGATCAGTACGTTTTTTCATACCTCCCTTCAACAACTGCTGAAGTACATTGATCATTTTGGAGTAGAAACAGGAGCTGGCTAGACTGTATTTCCCTGAGGATCAAAGCCAGCTTGTTGAATTTAGAGCAGCCTGGAGGTTTTTCTTACATAGATAAAGGCTGGAGCTGGAACTATCAGCTGCCTTCGTGGTAGATACATCTCTAAACATGACATAGGAAGTTGTGAATACTTCCTAATCTCTTTTCTAAAGATCAAGTGCTTTATGCTAGTGTTTTGCAATGATGCTTTAGCTTCTATTAGATTCTTGGCCACCATTGTGTCTTGCTGGCCCTTGGTTTAGGGGCATCTGTGTGAGTGTATTTCCATTTAAATATTATTCAAATTGCTAGCAAGACAACAACAATCCACCTCCTCTTAAGCTATGTAATACACCACCGTGTCTAGGATGAATGTACTAAATGTACTTAACTGTCAGCTCACTTCTCACTACCACATTTTCATCAGCTCATAGGTTATGCACCTGTGGCTTGTTGGCCACATAATCATTAAGGTTTTGGAGAGTTCGCAATTGTAACCATTTAAAGTGTCTAGTAAAGATGATTCAAGAGTCCTCAAAAGGAATTAGAAGATTGTACAAATGGGTAGCTGGCGATAAGGAAAGTGAAGGTGCCTTTCTAGCTAGTGAAGATTGTAGAGTAACCTTGCCAAAGTAGGCTATAAAACCTGACCAGGGTATTTGCCCCTAACCTTTCCCTTCTTCTGGCTCATATGGCAAACCCGCTGGTTTCAGAGAGACTTCAATCCTGTGTCCATTGAATATGATGGTAATGCTGCGAGATAAGTGTGAAGGGAGCATATTTAGGCAGTATTGCCAATTCCAAAATGGTGAGAAATCAGATTCCTAAATTTTTAGGCTTTCTTGAAAACCAGGAGCTGTAAGGATACCTGTTGTTTTATCTTTTCTTCTGAGTCATTAGATGCGCTCTACTTATGTTTTAGAGTTTGCTCTTTAATGTAAAGGACTACAAACATTTTGTTTTCTTTAACCAAAAGCTAAGAATCTCAGATAATGCAAAAGGCTTCAAGGCTTATAGGATATTAAATATTTTTATATTATGTGATAATGTGAATTTTATGTAAATGGTGGCAATGCTGTTAGTGTGATATTTGCATACTGAATGTTGCAATACAGTTTTTTGGTCTGTTTGTTTTACTTCAGTGTTTTGTGCGTGTGCCTCAAGCTGGCATGTGGGTGGGGTTGTATTTTAAACTTTGATAATATTACTACTTCTACAGCAGGATCTAGCTAGGTCTTGAGTGACTATAGAACGAATGAACATAGCAGTGATCCCAAACTAGTGTTTTTTGCCACAAAAGTTACTAGTTTGAATCTAGCTAGCTAGTAGCTAGCAGTTTCAGTGCAGCCTTCCAAAGGAACCTAATGAATCTGCAAAATGCTTATATCTCAAATGCTTATATGAGCCACGATGCATAAACTTTATATGGACCACTGTAAAGCTATTCTCTCTGAGATGGCTCTAAGCTCTTCATGTAGAAGAGCAAAAAGCTGAACACCTGCTTTAGAAGACTAGTTTGAGTTAATAATTATTAAGCAGTTTGCAAGGCAACTGCAATAGACATGTGGAACATTTCATAGATTTTAAAGTAGATTAAGTGAATGAGAAAATAGTACCCCACTCTCAAGTCAGTGGCCATCCTTAGGAACACTGAGGCTTCCAGACAGACATCCTTCCTGTATCTTTGGGGAGGGGCAGGAGGAAATGCTGAGAAACCAGGTGTGAGGAACCTAATTCCTTTTCTACTGCAGGAATTGATGCTCTCTGATATCTACTGTTGTCTGACTGTTGTCTTTTGTAGATTTTCCTTATTTATGCAAGTAACCTGGATGAATTGAAAGTCTTAATCATTTGCTTGAGTCTTGTTGCCTTCTACTGGACTTTAGATATTTCCTTGACATGTTTAGCTGAACTGCATGTTTAGTCTGCATCTGGGTTGGATATGGGAATCTAGGTTCTTCTAAAAAAAAATAAAATAATAAGTAGACTCCTGAGTGATATTTAAGATGTTGCTTAGAAACTTTCCTTTATCTGAATTTTTGAATGAGTGTATGTCTGTGCTCATCTCCAATACATTTCTCAGTATAGCAGAACTGTGTGTGAGGACAGATCAGCAGACTGACTGTAACAGTTATGACTAATTCCTGTGGGGATAAGGCTGCCTGGCAGACAGCTTCCCCAGTCACTGGCACGGTCCACTCCTCCACTGGAGTTAACGTAGGAGCTCCTTCTCCACAACACCCTCCCCATGAAAGGGGAAGAGACTATCACTGCCTAAAGAATCACAGGTTAGCTGAGCAGCTCCAGAGGGCTGCTGGTGACGGATGTCCATCAGCACTTCCCTAGCTGCAGCGTGAGTTAGGACTCATCCTGAGCAGCTGAAGGAATCTGAGGCATTTCACCACTCCAGGCTGTGATAAGGGCTGCCTGGCCTGCAGTGCAGGAACGGTCCCTAAGTGAGCAGGGAAATAACACCTTCTAGCCAAGCAGGCCGTCAGCTTTATACAAATCTCAGCTGGACCTCAGAAAATCCTTCATTTCCCCATACTCTCCAGATGAATGTCTAGGAATCCAGGGTTCACATATATGATGTTTGCTGAGATAGCTTTCACTGACAATTCAGTTGGAGAAAACAGCTCTTCTGGGCCTGATCAGCCATAGCAGGCTTGATTAAGCTCACCAACTCATACTGACTGCGAGGCAGACATGAAACTGGGACTTACAGGCCAAGAGAAATGTGAAGTCTTGCACATGGTGGATTCAGCAGCACTTACGAAAAATAATACCGTGTTCAAAACATGGTCACTGGACCATGATCTCAGTGTGAAGGCTGAGAACATAATAATGTGTGGTTCTTTATACTTTGGCCTCTCCTGCCTCTTAGTGAAGAATAAAATATCCCCAGATTCTTCCTAAAACACTGAGAAATGGTAAAAATTATGATCAGCTTTTGCCCTGTTCAGCTGGGGCTCTGCTGCTGTACTGGTTTAGAGAAGCCTTTGAAAGAAATTCAGCTTCCTCTTTGAAGCCAACTGTGACTCCTTTACCACAGTGGAGTTCTGCACGGGAGCGCAATATTCTGTACTGAATGTCAGGAGCGGTCGTTACTATTTGTTGGATGTGAACTTAATGGATGAACAGCAGTGAGTTTATTCACCAGAAATATCAAATGCTAACGAACAGCTTGCTGTAGCACTGGCCTTGGCTTCCATCATTAACCTGATTAGACCAGAATGATCTGCAATGTTCTTGGATGTTCTTCCACTAGTATTAGAAGGTCATTAAACAATGGGCATATATTTCACAAGCTCTGCTGGGATTTCTTTTGCTTTCAAACAGGTAGAGAGGGATTTCATGTTTCATTTTGAAATGCTAATTTTTTTTATATGAGTTGGCAGATTCTCAACTTCAAGCAGAGAGAGCCTGGATTCAATAGATTTTATTGCTAAAATTTTTTGTTGTTTTACATTTTAAAAATTGTAACAATTATAGCAGGGTTGCTTTGGCTTGAGCATGATGTTTATCTTTTAAAGAGCTCTTAAACCTCATCTGTTTTGTTTCCTCAGGTTTTTTGTTTGTTTTCAAGGACAAAGTGTTTTTGATCTATATTAAGGGAAAACAATATTCACTCCATCAAATATATGCTGTTCTGGTGTTTGTTGTCTATAATAGTTGTTTAATTGTCCATCATGGCAAAAGGCTTGGAACTTTGAGCTTCTGACTCAAATACTTTCTATTTTTTCTTTTTTTAATTCTGTATTTTTCTGTCGCTTGTGGTTGTGATGAGAGTATGTCACAACGCTATTTTATCTTCCTGATTCTGCAGACAGTGAGACGCTACTGTTAATGCTGAGAATTATGGACAAATGCATATGCTTAAACAACCGTTTGCCCAGGAAACCAACTTTTAGTACTTAAATACCATATTAACTATTTCACAGCCTTTCATTTTTAGACAAACATTGAGATAAGAAGCTTATCCCGCAATCCCAAGCTGCCTCCAAGCTGACAATACCCTAGTAGCCTGCTGTCAAAACCTTCGGTTCCCACTTGACAGTATCTGATGTTTCTATGTGGCTGTTAGTTTAAAAAAAAAAAAAAAAAAAAAAAAAACAACTGTAGAGTGCTGCATATTAAAAATGTGGAGTAAATAAAACAGATGTTGATATGAAGTTAAGTAACATGATGGGTTCTGAAGTGAGTCTATTATTAAATAGCATAAGAAATTCTATATGGCCTGTGCCATTTTCATATTTAATTCAATAAAAGAATTAATTATTCAGTAGTTGAAGCTGCCACAGGGTTTCCACTCTAGTGCACTGGCATATCACAAAATCCAGCGCTCTCCTGCGAACGAGAAGGACCACTTATTCATCTCAACGCGTATATCATGCAGCCGGTGTACTGACTGAGTTAGACCTGGGTGATTAATGGATCGAGCATGTGTTGAGGCAAATGTGATGACCCCATTCGCACTGGATATTTGCTTTACAACACAAGCATGTCTAGTGAATTCATGGAGAATTTCTCAAAGGCAGTCACAGGCCTGTGATTGTGGTTCGCTTCCTGCCTTTTTTAAGACTTAAGGTCCCGTGTTAGGTCAGCTGGTGGCATCGCGCTTGTGCGTCAGAACCGTGTCGTGGGAAGCCGCGGGAGTTTGGCTGCAGCGAGGAGGAGCCGGCAGCGGGGCGGTTCGCAGGCAGGGCCTCGCGCGGGCAGCGCAGCCGCAGGCTCCCTACATCCCTCCCTGCCTGCCGGGGCCGCGCTGCTGGGCGGCAGGAGCCGGCGGGTCGGGGAGAGCATCCAGAGCGAGAGGGGCTGCAGCGCTTCGCAGCTAACGGGTCGCCGGCACGTGCCGCAGAGCGAGGGGTGAGGTGGGGGCCAAAAAGCCCATCCTAAATAATGCACAGGCTTGACATCTTTGTTGTGCAAAGATCCAAAGTATTGCCAGGCTGCGGTTTGACTTTTTCGGTTTTGTTTTTTTATATTTTTTTCCTCTAAATAACTGGAGTTTTGTTTTATCAAGATGAAGAGCTTCAAGGGACATTTAAATAAATGTTCCTGAATAAATGTTGTACAAAATGCCCCAAAACAGCAAGCCAAAAACAAAAAAACAACAAGCCTCCCTTATCCCCTGCAGGCTCCTGAGTGTAGTAATCAAACCTCACACTTTGCCTTTCTAATAAGATGCCTGAAAATAAATGTAATACAGCAGACTATGAATAAAATAAAAAGCCTCTGTCGCCTTACAAATGATGCAGTCGAGTGCACAATGATATCAAGCAGATGAAACAAAACATCCCAGGGCTCAAGCGGCGGGCGCTATTTCGCGCCACTTGCACCAGGCGCTGGGGCGGAGGCTGCTTGGCTCCACCAGCAGCACAGCCCCAAATCCTGCTGTAGCTCAAGGCCTGCCGAGCTCGGAGCTGAAGCTTCCTGGCCTTTCTGGGTATAAAGCTGTGAAGCTAGATGTATATCCAAATAATAGTATTTCTGGCATTTATCTGGCATGTAAAATGCGTAACTGCGAATGTGAAATACATCATTCAATTTTCCTCCCTTATATGCGATATCTTCTGGTGGTGTCTTTAGGACTGGGAGACCCGGACTGCGCTTGCTCTGCCGGCGTTGCTGACTTGCTCTCCAGCTGCTCCGTTTCTTACTCTCTGTGTCTGTAAAATGCAGTGATGCTGCCCAGGAACAACAGGAAGCACAGCTCACTCTAGGTTATCAAACGCTTTTAGATCCGTGGATGAAAGTCATACAGAAAGCCAAAGTGTTTATTGTTCTTTTGAATAGGTCCATGAATATGGATTTGAGATGCAAGCCCCAGAACTCGGAGTTTGAAAACCCTGGCCTTCAGCTACAACTTGTATAACTTACAGGGCTTGGTTGTTGTGTGCTAGGGTTTTTTTGCTAGCTTGAGAGATGGGCTTATTAACCTAAAGCTTGTAAATGCAGTGTCTTTGTGTACCTTATAATTTCTTGACTTATTTTTGCAAGGAATGGAGTGATCAGTACTGAGAAGGCATTCAGAAAAAACATCATGGTCTTGTTCTTGAAGTGTGTCTTTCCTTTAAAACTGACTATATGTAGTATTTTACCCTACATACGTTACACAGTTTGTCATTGTAATGACATGAGTAACTGAAAAAAACAACAACAGAAGAGCCGCTGAATGTAGCTGCAGCGGTTAGCCTTGCACGCTTTCCTGGTGTAAACTGTGCATCGGTTCAATGCTCTGAGCGTCTCTGCTTTTGTGGTTAGGTTAATTAATTGCAAAATATATGTTTGCTTTAACCCTGAACTTTTAACCTTTTGTGTGTAAAAGAAAATCTGGAGAAAACAGTTTCCAAAACTTCTGAGATTTCCTTCTCTTTTCCCTTTCTGTTTTTTCTGCCATCTCCAAAGTTTAATTATGGTTTTGTTGGCAGTAAATGAAATTAGTGCCTGGTGGTAATTACTTTGTGTGATCATAATACCTCCGAGATTAATACAAGTTTATTTGTGTGCTCGTTTAATTTGCTGTTCTGGAAGTTATCTTAGAAAATATTACATAACCAAAGGACTTTACTGAATGAATTAAATTCCACCCTTTTTTGTTCTTTCTTTTCAATTACAATGTAATTTGTTACTCTGTCCATGTAGTATGAAAATGGGATTTAAATAGCTAAGATAATCCCGCAGTGTTTTAAGTGTGAGCATAGAGATCAGACAAAATGTAGAAGAATGCTTATTGCAACTTACAGATAGATTTTCATGATGCAAGGTTTGCATTTGCCCAGATAAAAAAATACCTGGCTACAGGTGACCTTTCAGCCAGGTTCTCCTTCGTAGTAAGCCTCTGTTGTTGCTTAAAATAAAGTGACTATTCGATAAAACTCGGCAAAATACCTCAGGGCGAGTCACTTCTGAAAAACAAACTAAACCCATCAGATAAAACCGCCAGGGCTTGGGCTTTATCTAATGCTGCACACACTTTTATAAATTGATTCACTTTTCTGCCAACCCAACATGTCCATGAAATAGCTTGGCTGCTGCTACAAGTACAATTATTATTCCGCCTGAGGTGATTTGTGTGGTCTTAAAGCCCAGCAAACATCCATTTATACTCAGATTGTAGATAAGGTAGACGCACGCCAGCACTTCAGGCAGGCCATGACTGGCAGCTCCGCCGCAGCCCGGCAGCCGCGGACCTGCCCCGCAGCCGGCGGCCACGGCCACGGCGCCGGCCCGGGGACCGTCCTGCCCGCAGCAGCGGTGGCCTGAGCACGGCAGCTCAGAAGCACGAGAATCTTGAACCGCCCGGGCACCGGCTCTGTAGGGAAGAGCACCCCATTTACGCATGCCTGCATGCATATGCAAAAAAAACCAAATGGCACTTACCTATTTTCTTGTATGGATATCACAAATATATCTAAACGCGTGCATGTGTGTCCTGCTGACTTTATATTTACAAGGCACTCTGCTATTTTTGCAAATCTGTATAACTGAAAATCAGTCATCGTTTTCTGTAGGAAATTTTTTTCCTCTTTCTTTTTTTCACTGAGAGTTAGTATTTAAACTCTTTAATTTCTAAAAGTGAGAAAAAAAGTCAATTTTTGGATCAGATACTAGCTTTCATACAACAGGCAAGGTACTATATTATTGATAGCACATGACTTCTTGAGATCTGGGTTCTAAATCTTGTATTTTCACTTATTATCAGGATGATCCTGAATGGAAAATGGAAAAATAGATATGCTTTATCTACTTACTTAAGCAGAATGCAGCATGGGCTAAACAAAATAATCTTATAATGTGATGACTAGGGATAAAGAGAAGATAAAATGACTATAGAACTACAAAAATATGCCTGGAAATTCAAGAACAGGTGTAGTACTTGAAATTAAGGTTTTTTTTTTTTTTAAAAAAAAAGGACCTGAACACCTACCAATTGATAATGTCCATTCAGCTATATATTTTTTTTTTAAGAAAGTGCATGTAACCAATGCAATAACTCAGTGAAATAAAGGTAAGTACAAATATACCATCTTTGTAAAAATCATTTCAGGGTATTAAGCAAACTCCTTTCCATTCTCACATATAGAAATAATCAGCATGCCAGAAGGCAGTTAAAATTTCTTTTCTCTAAAACTATAGTTTAAACTTGGGGTGATGTGGATGGCTGTGTAAGGTGCTATCTCTGTTTTTCAGGCAAGTTGCTTTCCTTAAAAACAAGCAAAAATTACCTTTGTGGGTAATTTCATGTCATTCCACAGCTCATTATACACCTTGCTCACAAAGCTGTTTCTTTTGCATTGTTTCAAAACACTGATCTGATCAAAATATTCTATTAAAATGGCTATTTGTCCCAATAGAAAATTCAAGAAAAGTCTAATTCAAGTGAGTTTCAATATTTCATAGAGAGAAAAGGGTTTTTTGTGTTTTATTTTCAGTGACAGTAAAACAAACATGACCCTTTCTTATTGTAGGGAATAATCCTCCCCCTTCCCCCCAACTTCCACCCTGCATTGGCCTGGCAAAAATAAATTTGCTTTTACCAAACACTTTGTCTAAATGGATTTTTAGCTTAAACTATTATGAAAATGCAAAAGAAAGTTCTCAGTGTTGGTCAGAAAGCAAAAGAAGTCTCCAGTCTGCTTGGATGTAATGAAATGCTCCTGCAGCCAGTAGAAGTACTGCTGGATGAATCACCTTAGCGCGATGGTACTTCTTCAAAAGAGAGCTCTGCATGTTGTTATTGTTTTGTCCTGCCGGAGTAAGGTCACACAGACATTGCTATTAGTAACGTAGTTAAAATGGGAACCTAAAGCTACTCTCTAAGTCCATTTTTAATTAAATTTTATTAAAGAAGAGTAAATAAACATGGATGTGTTCTGAGCCTAGCAATTCCCACTGATGTCATGGAAAATGCGGTGACTTGAGCATTTTTGAAAAACACATATTGAAAAGCAATTCATGTGATGCTAAATGCAAAAGAAAAAGACAGTCTAGTAAAAGAATCTGGCACCACGAGATTTTCCCTCTCCACCCCAACCCCTACCAGTGTTCATGGCCACGTTTCTGATCAGCTATATCCATGGTCAGCTGAACAAATTTCTAGTGTAGTATTTACAGTCCTTTCTATTTGCTGTTCCTGTACCAATCAGAAAGCCACACTTGCAACCTATGGGAAGTAATAGTATTACTGAGCTTTACGATCTGTCAATAAAGGGCTGGAAGCTGCTCCCCTCTATTAGAGATTTAAGCTCCAGAAATGAAGAGTTACTGAGGCATGTGCCTAAATTAGTGCAAAAATGTATGTGTAAAAAGCACAGGGGAGTATCCACATGCTTTTGTTAGGAATGGGCTTATATACCCATCGAATTGTGGCCCGAGAGTCAGATTTTCCCATGTTAACCGTACTACCTTGTGGGAAGCGAGTGAGTTTGCAAACCAAGATGTTTCATATGCTTTTGATCATCACATAACTATGTGAAGCTTCTTTGAAGCCCTTGTGTTAGCTCACCATGCTGTAAACCTCTGGGAAGGGATATGACTAAGTCATAGATAGTTTAATGCTTGATCTGGCCTTCAGGCTGCCAGTTAATGGTTTTGAGTGTAACTAAATGTATACGATAAAACAAACAGGTTGTTTTTTTCACAATTGGCACTGTGCAATGCTATTTAAAGTGTGAAAAGAATTCTGCTGAAAGAAACTGTAAAGTGGCAGAACAGAGCTTTCCCCAGAGAGAGAATCTGCAATATCAAACATACAAACTGTAGGGTTTGCCGAGTCAGAAAAGGTACAAGAAAAATTCATTTTGAAGAAGCACAGATCAATATTTCCTATAGCAGATGCTGGCAAAAAGTAGCATGAAGAAGAAAGATGCTGTAATGTTAGAAGAAACAACATCTACCGTAGTACTTATGGCATAAAAAAGGACTTTTTTTTTTTTTAATGATTGGTGGAGTAAACGCCGCACTTTGAAAGATATGAATGTACCAGCATCTTAATAGAACATACAGATGGATGTTAGTCTCACAAATTGCCTGAGTTTGGTTACTCCAGAGTACACAGTAGATATCCTGGTAATTAAATTAAGCTTGTTTGTTTGTTTCTTTCAGTATTTGTGAGCTAGACACCATTTTTTATGACCATTTTTATTTTATAGCAATAATAAGCATTGATTTGTATGCCCTGGAATCTATTTGTTCTTCTTGCATTTGGCTCGCCCATGCACACCCACACTCCCTGCTTCAAGTAATCACAAGGCTACAGGGCTGGGGGGCTAACACCATTAATTTTTAGCATGTAATCACTGTGAGGAGGTCATAATCCCTCACTTTCAGCCAGCAGTTATCACTATTTCACACTAACAATTCTGGCACAATGAATGAAATATATAAAAATTGGCCTCAATAAGAAACAATCAACATCAAATTGTTTGATTATATAACATACACAGACTGATTTATGACTTGTGCAGTATGTATAGCTGGAGTCGGTTTCATTTCAGACAAAAATGTTAAATGAACTAATTAAGGAATAAGCCCTAACCAGATGGGTTTGTTGCTGCATCAGTAAATACAGACCAGTAACAAATGATCTGCAGATTCACTTTTAAACTATCCATGGGTAATTCTAATTCAATTGCCCTGCTAAAAGTACACCAAAATATCATATTAAATCCAAAGTATCTGATCCAGAAGAACTGCTGAAGTGTGTTGCAATGCATTAGTCTCATTATGTAAATGGGGGAGGCCCAAGGGGGTCATTCAGAGGACTAATAACCTCCTTCCACCTGGAGTAACCTAAGATCCTTGCGAGAGGTAGCAGTGTATGAGAGTACCTGCCTTCCCGTGGGTAAAGTCTTAACAAAATCATGTTATGCGTTCTTCCAGAAGTGTCAAATTATGTTTTAGCAAGCATAGCTTGGATTTTGATTCCCTACAAAGAGATGAGAAAAAGAGAATGGTTATTTTTAGAAAGTCCTGGATTGCAAGCGAAGTTAGTTTTGAGCTAATTATCTGAACTGGAGAGCTTGAGGCATGAGCACACACCCTGGTTGGCAATTCTGCAATGGGAGATCAAATCTGGGGTGGAAAAGAGAGGTCCTGTGTGTGCAGGGCTCTTCAGCTGCTGCACCAAGACTCAGAGGAGTCCCTTTCTCACAGACATTGTGAAGAAGCTCTGAGATCTCTTTAGAAGTATGCACTTCTGACACATTTATCCTAGGACTAATAAATTAAATACATAATCCTTTGGAGGGAGAACAGAGGAAATCAGTCTCTCACTCCTGGTCTGCTCTTATTACTATTTTTTACTAACAATTCTGAAACAAGAAGTGCAATATATAAGAATCACCCTACTTCATATAGAAAGAATAAACAGGTGTTTGTTTCTTTACCATCTTTTTCACTTGGCTGTATTTTAGGATTCAGCCAAAAAAGAATTATTTTCTCGTTCTCTCTCCCCCCTTTCTCTCTCTCTTCTCTCTCACTTCCTCTCTCTCACTCACTGCTTCCCTTTCTTGCTCTCTCTCGCTTTCTTACTCTCACTCTTGCTTTCTCATTTGCTCCCTCTCGCTCATTCTCACTCTCTATTCCCTACTCGCTCTTCCTTCTCCTCTCTTTTTGCCCAGTTGACTTTCTGACTTTGTATTATTTTTTATTGTACCACATGAAAAAGAGAGAGGAAAATGATGATTTTGCATTTTGTCCTGAAAGTATTAAAGCCCATAAATATTACCTTACAGTTTGGAACAGAATTCTGTATCAATGCCCAGCCTCTCCAATTGATAAGGGTTGCTGTAATATGAAAAATTTTGACTGTTCTTGGTGAGCTGCTCCTAATACTTGGTGAGATAATTCTAATATGTAAGAAGAGTGAACTTTGGAGACTAGGCTGGTATCAACAGAGAACTTGGAAGACCAGAGTCAGAATTCACAATATGTCCTTTAATTAGGCAGCCTGAAGCATTAAGCAGATGTGTAGTCCTACTTACATACTGCTAACATTTTAATGTCTATCTGTTCATGCAAGGACTGGTCCCAAGTGATGGAGAGTGCTTGGAGCTCCTGCCTACCACAGCAGCAGAGAGGTCCTTATTAGTAACCCAGGCTGCAAGTGACTGAGTGGGGAATATGAGCATGTTCTTGCAAGCATCATCCAGGTTTTTGGCATGCATTGTTTGGTTTTGTTTTGTTTTTGTTTTTTTCTAAGGAGGATATAATACATTTTTAAGGTACTGGCACAATATAGCTGATCTTGGGTGAAGCCAGTCATTTGCAGTAACATAGCGTAACCTTACAGTATTAGGTTCCTACTAAACCGTATATATTTTTCAGACTTGAACTTCCTCTTACTGCCTCTGTGATACTGAGAGAAAGTGATAGTTCACTGAAGTGAAATATTTACCATGGATGTTTGCAGCATTTCATCAATAGATGCTTCAACCTTGGCAAACTGCAAAAAAAGAGCACACTAGTATAGGTGTCTTTTAATCCTGCTAACACATGCAATATCTGCCTCACTAATGTGGCAATTTAATTAGCAGAACACTAATTACTACAGCAGTGGGATCTTCACAACCCCATCTTACAAACAAGCTCCCATTTCCTAAATCAAAAAAACAAGGTCTTTGAATTGTCCTTACCCACAAACCTCCTCTCCAAGTCCCATAGACCATTTTATTCTGTTTTCTCCCTCCCCAGTTATTTTATATCTCCTGCAGGCTTGAAGAAATCCTCATTGTTCCTTATCTTTATTCAGTTGTCTTTGTGATTTTACCTCCTATCTTCCCTTGTTCTCTGCATTGATTTCTAGTTTTTCCTATGGGTCTTGAAAGCCTCTTAGGGCCTCCTGCCCGTGGCCCTACCAATATCCAGTGCAAGATAAGATTTTTTTTTAATCTGTTTTGTTTGTTTGTTTCTGTTGAGAAGGATTTCCTCCTACAGCAGACCTCTGATTAATCTCCAGATTTGGGAATCATCTAAAACACTTTCTCATTTAACCTTATTTAGGAAAGCAGTTCAGCACACTTGAACCCTCTTTCTCCCAATAAGTAAGCATCCTTCTGAATTTAGACAAATGTGACCTGTGTCGACAAAAAAAATGGTAGCTTAGAACAATTATATTATTTTATAAATATTTTTATGATTTTGAGCTTAGAGGAGTTGAACTTTGGGCCATAGACAAAAGGTAGAGACTTTCCATAGCTGTGGAGAAAGTTCTCGAGAGTTTGCCTAGCTGGCGATGCTCCTAAGGGTCAGGTGATTAGAAATGCAGGTGGAGCTGCAGAGAGATAGAGAAAGAGAAAAGAGGAGCTGTATTACGTGTAGTAGCTCATTTCTTTCTGAAAGTTTTGTGTGTGCCATGGCTTGGGTTTTTGCATATTCATGTACTTGATATTTTCACAAGTAGTGGCATATCTCTACCTTATTTAGTTGATGGGGGGGGGACTTCAGCCTTTCAAGCACAAAATGAAACCCACACAGGTAGTCAGTGGCCTACTTTGATATTGAAAGTGATTTTTTTTATTGTTTTCCCTAAACTGTAATAAAAGAGGTGTTATCTCCTTCATTCCCTTGATGCGTTTTAAATTTAAACCCAAGACCATCATATGTATTTGACAGCCTGAGGTGTGAAGCAAAATCTATTTGATACTGAAATTGAAATGAATCACTGGGGCAGGAAACGTTTATGAATATTTTCTTCTGGGAAAAGGGAGTGTTGTCAGATTTAACACCTGTCATGTCATTTCCTTGAATGAGATGCACATCCTAACTTGTGATTTTGAGAGGATCTTGGTAGGTTAATTGTAAAATGTGGATATTTGTTAAAGCAATTTCCTTGTTTATAAAAAGGGAAGTAAAGAGAGAGAAATCCTTTACAGGATCAGAAAATCTTGGGGATGGTAGTTTTTGTTTTTTTCTTTTTCATTTTAGACAGGGGTCTCTCTATGTGAAAAATAAGCTCCATAACATGTAAAGGTGAAGCGGTGGCTGTTTGGGAGGATGTTAGCTGATTAGGCACTGAACGAGGATTTAGTTAGGTGCCACTGCAGGTTCTAATTTTAGAGCCTGATCTTGCAGCCGCTTCAGCACACACGTAACTGCTCACAACCTGAGAGGAAGCAGGCACAAGGTTTAAGCACATGCGTATGTTCTTGCAAGATCAAGACTTTTTTGTGTAATCTACAAATGGATTATTTCGCAAATCCGGATATAATCTGATGGTAGCAATTAGACCAGTCAGCTTTTGGTTTAAGGTTTGGTTTAAAAGGAGATAAAACTCCTTCTTTGACTGAAGTTGCAAAAAAAAATCTGTGAAGAATTAAATATTCTTTCCATAGTGTATCCTAAGCATTATTTCATAAAGACTCTTACCTTTTTTGGGGCAGTTTTGGAATGAATTTAAAACTGAAGTAACTTTTCTTTTTGTCTTCCTGTTTTCTCTTGTCTCTAGCCTTGATTTTTTACTGCCAGTGCTGTCAATTCTTAAGGCATGCTGTGACTCTGAATATAATCTTCCAGAGACTTATTTGGCTTTCACTGTTTTTTTTCTGGTGAGCCATCTCTCTATGGCTTTTTCTCGTCCGATGTTGAATACTGTTTCAGTATGCTAAGGTTTTATTACCTGTGACATATTATAATTACACTGTTTATAGGTGCATTCTGTAACAGTACCTTTGAAAGGAAGGGAAAACATTGTTTTTCTACAGGTGGGAGGGAAACAGATTGCTTGAAAAAAAAAACAAAACAGGCAACTGTTTTCAGCAATTTGATGTCTTATTACATATATATGTTTATGCCTTACAAGTAAATTTCTGAAAACTGAGAAAATTGCATTTCTTTTTTAGGAAGTCTTAAAAGTGAATCTCAAGAACAAAAATCTCTCAGCTGTAACCAAATGATGAGCAGAGCAGGCTGGGGCTGTAGCAATTCGCTCAAACGTGGCCTCGAATTATGTCATGGTGATTTTAGAGGTTTGGAGTTATCCCAACAGGGCTGGAAATCCAGAGGCAACGGGCCCTACCAAAGTTCTCATTTTACCACAAATATACCCTATAATATTTTGTATTAAAAAGCACTTCTCTTAACAAAAAAGAAACATTTTCAATGTATTGAAAGCCACCCATTTTCTATGCAGCATGAGAAAAAAAAATAAGGCTTCATATAAAATATTATAAGTGGTGTCCAATTCCTTCAACAAATTTAAGTGATAATGTTGAAAACCCTTTAAGCATGTGAATTTTGTAGTGATGGTAGAATATGTAGCATGCATATTCCTATATTAATATTTCTAATACAGAGAAACATTACATTCATTGTTGAGTCTAAATGACCCCCTAGACACAAGCTCTGCCTCAAAGGGGTTCAGCCAAAGAGACTAGGCTTTGTCTGGTGACTACCAGTGTCGAAAACTTTATTTGAAATTTTTATTGCACAATCCAGTGAGCAATCAAAGGACAATGGGGTACAGATAAGACATAAGAAAATCATGTAGTACAGTGCTATGAAATGTAGACAGTTAGCAATTATGTGGATACTAAATGAAATAAAAATACCTGTCAGAACAAAGAAGAGATATTTAAATTCAAAATTGAATGTTACTGCAAAGAACTGTAATAGAAAATCCTTATAGGAAGAAAATCTTATCTGAATGCCTAATTTCAAAGCCTAAGTTTGAAAACAGGCTTTAGAGCAGCTGTTGGTGGGAACTTCTGTGTGAGAAATGGCTCTATGCTGGAGGAACACCGTGCGGAGCACTTTTTAATATCTTAATCACCAATATAAAATTGTGTGTGGCAATTAGATACGACTAAAATTATCTTATCTTTCCCTGAATTACGTAAAAATTATACCAGTTGGCTACTCTGAGATAAAGCTGACTTTCTCAGCATTGCTTATGAAAAGTCATGACATGTTTTAGTGCTCAAAATCTTAAGCATTTTCTGACTGTCTTATGCTAACTGAATTCAAGTGAACGTATGTTCCCTATACTGGTTACTTGCATTGATTAAGCTACTACTTTAATATTATCTTATTCTTTCACTAGCCATATGCTATATGGATATCACATACTGCTTTCTATATTGTCTAATGCTAATTCTCCAAGGCATGCTTAGGCCTACGGCAAAACTTAGTGTTGAATTATAATCTTAGATTTCAGATTTCCATTACCATCTATCAAGAAGGGATGCTAGAGTGGGATTTATTAGCACGTGGCTTAATATGCAAGTCAAGTCAATAAAGCTTATTTTTTGCCTCCAACATGAGAAGCGTTAGGTCAGTGAAGAGGGCTTCTGCAACCCTCTCTGATATTTGTTGCAGAAACAATGAGTAGCTCAGAATCTGACCTGCTTCCCATATCTATATCTATATCACCTATATGTATACCTATGCCTTAGTTTATTACAATATTATGGAAAAATAAGAAATATTGTTTCACTACTAGTTATAGGTTTTAATCTGTGACTCAGAAAAAGATCAAAAGACTGGATGAATGAATAGCAAGGATATGCATACAATTGCATATATACATGTATATATGTATAAGCATATCTTTATCTTCAGAAGCAACATAATCCCTTTAATTTTGTTTGTTTACAAGATTAAATTTACCTGAAATAAGAGATTCTTAAACTAAAAGACTTGTGTCTACTCATATTTTATTTGTTTATTATTTACAGTTTTAACTGAATTGCAGACACAAGGCCTTATTGGATTTATTTCTGAATTTTAACTTCAAAGTATTTGTATTTACAGTATTTACAGGAAAGTAATTGTGTCATTTTCCTTACCAGTTTATTTTAAGATATTGTAAGTGTTAAAGGAAAACAGGGTGTAACTTAGAAAGATTAACTGACTAGCCTTCTGATACCACTGGTTAATCAGAAATGTGGGATGTTTATATTCGGCAAAGTGTCTCATTTTAAATCTATTTTTCCATTTGCTTTGTGAGTTTTCCTGATTAACTGTGAATCATAGTCTTGTTTTGATTCTAGTAAGAGTCACTGCTACATAAATGATTTAATTTTGGGCTGAGAAACTGCCCCAAAATTAAGAGGAATGAATTTGTCAATTCAAAATGTCAGTTCAAAATTTCTTTTCAGGTTTATCTGATTATTTTATTTATTTATTTATTTTTAAGCTAGTTGGATCAGGGTGAAACTGGTCTTGTTTATGTTCAGAAATATTATTCCAAACTTGCCCAAAAGGCCTTACGTGACAGAAGCTGTGGAGGACGATCTTTTGTCTCATCCAGGAACATCTAAGTGAGTTCCCAGGCACAGTCCCCCTCTGCTAGCAGCAGGAGTAATCTGTCGGGCAGAAAGAGGGGGCTCCACAGCAGCCAAGTGAGTCTCTCTTACTACAAGCACACTCACTGGGATGACTACTGTGACGCTTTCCGTGCACTGGCTGGTATTTGACTGTGTGTTTCATTTCATTGCAGAATTTTACTGTCTTCTTAGCAAAATGTCTGTAGAAATGGAATAGATTTAAGGAAAAGAGAGAAATTTTATTTCATATATGTGCTGGTACCGTCATTTATCATGAGGCAATTTCTTCTTTTTATTATTACTAATGCAGTCAATATTTAATATTAAGTTTTAAAATGAAGATGACAGAATTATTACCTTATTGTTTCTACCGGCAAAATTCTGTAAAACTCTTCTATGCATTTCCTGTGCAAAATATAAGGAAATATTTTTATATCACTGAAGGTCATGTAACCTTGTGTACTCAATATCACAGTTCAGATGTCGAGATAAAATGGTGAATTTTGGCGTTCTGGAAGCATTTGAATTCAGATATTGTGGAAAAATAACTTATAAATAAGAAAGATGTCAACTGGAACAGTACTTGAAGGTGAATTATATTTTGTGGTGAAAGAATTCGACAAAATGTCCAGTGTTTTTGAACAGAGGTTTAATATTTATTTTTACTGTAATAACACCTGTAAATCCCAAACAAGATCAGGTCCTCTTGCAAGAGGCACTGTAGAAACGCTTAATGAGAAACGTGCCCTGCCCTATGTATCTTATGATTTAAGTAAAGGTGGTTTCCTGGGTGTAGAGAATAAATAATTTATCCACAATCATGCAGGAAGTGAGTGTAAGAGCTGTGATGGGAAAGTCCCATTCAGCAGTGATTAAGTGCCCAGCAGTACCAGTGGGAGTTTACAGCTTGTTCTTGGGCACTTTTGCAGCAAAAATCTAACAATTATGTGGTAATGCTCTAATAAATGTTAGAAAGGGTGCAAGGCAATGGGCAGGATGTAAGAACGTCAGGTGCGGATCTGCCATTTGCTGTAGATGACCAAAGTTTGTCCAATTCCTTTTAGATTTGCGCTCCTAGGCTTTACTGTTGTAATAGAAACAGGCTCAGAGGAGGGCAATGGCCAGCCCATGCTGATGTGCACATCTGCTTTGGGCTTGTCCAATGCACTTCTGGCTTGGGGTGCTGAGCAAGCGCCCGCAAATCCCACGCGCATCTACACAAGCTGGAGATGCTCACAGCTCTGGGGAAGGATCCTCCAAAGCTTTAGTTCACTGATGCAAACTTAAGTAGGAAAGGCCAGGTAAAGGCCCACAGATCTGAAAATCTTGAAGAACGGTTTTCTCTCTGTTTGGAATATTTTCTTTTTTTGCTTCTTAGAATCAGGCAAACTGCTCACTGTTCCCCAGGTAAATATATATATTTTTAGTAATGCCTTATCCTGCTACCCATTTAGAAGCAAAAACAAAACCATAAGAAATGCCAGTGGTAGGAAAAAAGAAATGTTTTAATGAATGCAGGGCTTAGCCCCAGCCAAAATCCATACAATGTGAGATGGTTTACTGTAGTAAGCAAATTAATATGGCAGTGAGCTTTCTGTACCTTTCCAATTAGGGCACATATCAATTTATCTTTACGGAATGTTGTATAGTTTATATTTTCAAAACATTACGAAATGTGAAGGGAGTCTACTACCCACAACATAAGGCTCCCTGAGGCTCTCGCACACTACTTAACCCAGTTGTGCTAATAAACCTTTATATACTATGTTTTGCCAGCTCAGCTCTTAGCACAGCCTCAGAAGCTCAACCTGCTTAAATTTATGGGAAAACAACAACAGCTCGAAGAAGAAAAATGTGGTAGTGGAGGGAGAGGGCAGAGGAAGTGTTTTCCCCACTGAGAAGACAAATGATGAGAGTTTCTTTATTTTTTTTTCCCCAAACCACAATATCCCCCTTCCCTTTCTAGAAGAAAAATTAGTCTTACGAAAAAGAAATTCAAAGATCATAAAGCATGAAGAAAAAGAGGAATTGATCTTGGATACGAGATGGGATTGAGTTATAATATAACAAGTTACAGGTCTTTTCCTACTGAAAGGCAGAACCAATTGATTTATTATCATGACTCCCAGCTTGCATTTTTTTAGGAAGGAACTGTAGATGCTAGGTAGCACGTCTCCTTTGATTTGCCACACTATGTCTTAATTACCAATGCTAGAAGTTCATGTGGTAGTATTTTCTAACTTCAAAGGCTTCAGCAGCTTAAACAGCATGAGTGGATCACATTTGTAAAAATGCCGAGTGAGAACGATATGGTGTCTTCGTATTCAAGAATTGTCAGTTCATTTTTTATTTATTGTACATCAAAGTGAATATAGGCACACAGAAAAGATAGGTTTATTCAGCATTCTCTTCTTTTGCTTTCAGGGGAACTGAAAGCATCCTCTGTTTCAAGAACTGTGATTCAGAGCTTTAATGAAAAATTTTTTTTTCTTATGGAAAAGGCAAATGATCTTAAATTTCAATTCTAAATATTGTTTAGAGTCTTTCCCTACTTATTTTTGATTTGCACCAGCATAGCTCTAGTGAAGTCTGTGGTGTAACACTGGGGTAAGGCTGGTGGAAGTGAAAGAAAATCTGGTCCAGGAGATACAGGATCTAGAGCATGGCATGGGGAATTTTAGTTCTATGGAGTCCAGTTCAACAGACCATTTAGATACTTTTTCAGTTTAAGAGTGTAAATAGCCATTTCTTGATATTCACCATTATCTTGTGGTGAGGTCAGAGACATGAACAAATCTGCATTAGTGGAATTACTGACTAGGTAGCAAATTGTTTACTCGGCGCTGTTGTGAAACACAGCATAATGATGCTGCAGCAATAGTGCATGACCGGGCCAAACTGTAGCATCTTAATTGGTGGGGATCACTAGAGGACTGAAGCATCTTAAACTGAGGTGGGGATGACTATTGGATAATTACCCCAAATAAATGTGAATGTTTTTAAACATTTTTAAAAGAGCAATACCTACAATGCTATAGCAACACATTTTATATGTCAGCTGGTAGGTGTAGCCCAAATTCTTATAAATTATATTGAATAATTATTACTTAAGAACAGAATATACACACAGCATGAGTTTATACCCTTCCATTTAATCAATCTATTAAGGATTCCTCTTTATGTTACCTTTTATTGTATTCTAAAATATCTTAAATTAGCATTACCATTTATGAATGCTCTGCTGGAGACTAAAGAAGTTGTTGGTATCTCTTGAAATGAAGGGTGGCTGAAAGGTCATTTTATTTCTTGCTGTCTATAATCAGTGAATCAGGTGAAAAATCTATTTTCCTCATCCAGTGGTTGTCAGAGGGGATGGGTTCAAACATATTTAATCTCTGTACTGTAATATGGAACAAAAAATATTTTTGCTCTTCCAAGTGCTCTGGCTGTGACTATAAATTAAAATAATCAGTGTCAGCAGAGAAAACAAGAGGAAAATGTTATGATGTAGCATATGAAAATGAGAGAGAAGACATGTAGTATTGCCATAATAACAAAATCATAATATCTTTATAAAATGATGGAGATTTTCTTGTCCAGAGACTTTTCAAATGTTTATGCTTGAAAAACGTTGAGTTCTAAGTAATACGTTTAATACATCAGCATGTTAAGCACTGATTTGTTAGCATTATCTGCCAATACTGCCATTGTCAGGATATTATTTTGAATATTGTAAATCTTACACAGATGTACATCTTGATCAGCTAAGCTTTTCAATGTCCTTTTCCCCAAAGGAAGTGGCATCACGCTGTAATAACCTTTTCATCATTGCTCATGGGGGAGTTTTCTTTTTTTCTTTTTTTTTAATTTAGGAATTGTTTAATTGAGCAATTCAAAACATCCACTGGTGCATAATATTAAAACACTTCTACAGTGCACTCCACGTAATCGGGACATGCTTAATCAGGAATCTGTTTAATCTTAGAGAACTGATTTCAAGCTAATGGCAATAACTGTTGCTTAATTGGAATGGTAATTCTGTAAATAGAAGACATCCGTCTTCAGTTTCGTCAAATTTGCATCCAAACTTTGCACCTCTGAGAGCATGGATTATACAGCTGAAAAAAGAGGAAGGCTGATTTATTTCAAGTGAAATGGAAGAACAAGCAAAAAGCATTTTCTTCTTTGACCTTTCCCTCCCCCAGCTCTGTCTTTACTGCTCTCATTCTTTTCTGCATTTCTCTTTCTCTAACACATACCTGTTCCTTAGACTCGAAGCATGGTCTGGGTTGCTCTGGCTTCACAGAGGAAGCATTGTATGAAGATCTCAGTGAGCAGATCTTAGGCAAAGAAAGCAAAAAGAAAACTTCAGGCGTCCCATCTGTCTCTCCAGCTGACTAATAATTCCTCTAACCCCCAACTAAGCTTCTTGCAGCCTGTCTCCGCTGTGAGATCTATTTTGCTGTCCTTTCTCAGAGTCCAGAGTATATTCTTTGTGTATTTTCCCTGAAACTGATGTTGCAAAGGTCACCAAAAACCTGGTTATATCTGTGTCATCCTGTTCGTTGCAGCACCCTCCCCCAGCTCAGCTGAGGAGGGACGTTACTCTCCTGCCGTTATCCCGGCCCAGCAGCTGATCTCCTCAGCCCGCCTCTTTGCTTAGCTGGTTTGTCTGTTAGGTTTGTTTGTTCCCCGGCACTTGCTAACCTTTTTCTTGCTTAAGAAGGGTGCAGCTCCTGGTAATCTGCCTTCTGTGGTGCAGGTATCAATGCTGTGAATAAGGAGCAGTAGATGGTCATCTGACCAGATAATAGAATATTTATTATACTGAAACAAAGTGAAATCTAAAAACCTTGTAAAGGACTGTGCACATCTGTTCCTCATGCTCCACGCTGAATTCTGCAGGCCTGGACACCTTGATATAGAAATTTAGATCTTTTTGCTTTTATCGTTTATTTAAGTGGACGTTGAATCTTTTTTCTCAGACATGTTGCTTGTGGCTGTATGTAGCTCTATCCAATACGATAAATTCTGGCCTAAGTTTTAGGGTTTACGTTCTGTAAAATAATCTTCAAAATAGATATTAGATTTATGACACTGTAAATAGATGGCAAGGTTTTTTTATTTCATCAGTAGGGAATAAAGAAGGCAGTAAAGTTTCTTTTCTGTGTTACTGGGTCAAGGTTTGACTTAAACAATGACCAGCAAGAGGCAAGTGTGGTCCCTGCATCTAATGGCGACGGTGGTATGAATTCACTTTCCTCCAGCTTTTGGTAACCTGTCTTAATAGGGCCCTGACCTCTGCTTTCACAGTGTCATGCACAGTAGAAATAACAAACCATGAAAAAGTGAAGCGTGATGGCAGGATCTATTGGGGTTAAATTCTTCCAGCAACCTTTGAAAACTTGATTCTGCAGTAGCAGGAAGAAGCAGGATGTCCATGGCAATAAGATTGTGTCATACAAACTTGCAATAGAAGAAGAGGTAACATTTTTGCTTTCAATGTTGTTCAAGGAAAATGGAGAGAGAGAGACAGAGTATGTGTGTGTGATCATTTGCACTGACTATTTTAAAATGTCTCTGAAAAGACTTTGATGCAAAGTTTAATATTAATGAGAAACAGGACCTCAGCCTGTTACTGATATATCTCCTTCCCAACAGTAGTTGAATCTTAATAACTGTCTTACAAATACTGTGCTGTTAATAGATTGGAAACAGACTGGAATACACATACGCATGACTGTGCTTTGCAACAGGCGCTGTTCTGTCTTATTGTATGTCAAAGTCCTCAATGAATGCAAAGATTAATAGAAATTACTCTGTGCTATACAGTGATGACCCGAAGTTTTGCTTGAGAAATTCAATATCAGGGCTTTAGGATTCTATTTTCCTTTCTTTCGCTAACTACAGTTTAGGTTATCCAAAGTATGAATCATGAATATAATTTTGCTTGTCTACTCTATAGAAGTGTTTTGAGACTTAATTATGGTTTGTAAAACTCTTAACTCATCCAGTAAAAAGCACTTTACTGAACAAAAGTGTTGTTATTAGCGACAATTCATGTTCTTCCTGGAACACGCGTGAACAGATTTTTGAACAGTGTGACTTGTTTCTGTATTTATGGGTCACACAAGAGTACGTGTAGCTGAAGGAGTTCTTGGGGGAGAGGTGGAGAAATTTGCTTTGGCATGTATACTTTAAAAATAAACATAGAAAGGAAGGAAAAATTCCTCATCAAGTTACAAAGTTGGCTGATATCTTAATAACTGTACAGACTTCTTTTCTAAAGGATTCAGTTTGCAGCCTACCCGAAGTGAAATATCCAGTATACAGCTCTTTCAGCGATATGCATGTATTAGATACCTGTTTACTCTGGAGTGAGTGCGTGGATGTCATTTTGTTCAGCAGCCTCTTTGGTGAACAGACAGAATTGTGGGTCTAATCATGTCTCTTCCTCAGAACAGGACTGGATGATGCCCATTTTCTTTCCATAAATAGACTCTCAGGAGGAAAGTGGTAGTGAACCAGCTACTGTGGCTAAATGGCACTAGCCGCTATTGTACCACAAGCAGATCCCAGCATAGATAGCACTCTGGTTTGGAGAGCTTTGGTGCAGCTCAGGACACGGTGACAGTGTGTAGTTTGTGATAAAATGGGGACAGGTTAAAAGAGAGGGAGAGAGAGGTGGAAAGAGCACAGGGAATTCAGGGCATACTAAGGGCGTTTGTAGTATGCAGCCTAACTGAAAGCATCCCTAGAGCTGTTCTGAAGTGCATCCATAGCGCAATTCAAGATTTCAGCTTTTCACGATAAGCCAGAATAAAGCATATTTGAAAATTCAATTATTTTTGTGGGATAGAAAATCACTTTTTCTTGCCACTTCTTCATATTATCTTCAGTTTGAAAGTTTGCAGGTATATCCAATACTGTTTGTTTATGTGCTCATAGTCCGTAAAGGCCCAAACTGAGATCGAGACTTTCTTGGACAAGGCGCTGTAGTAGCAGCACTGCTATCGGCATGTAGGCGCAAGCCTGTTAAGAAGACCAATGAAAACTGTCAAGCTGAAGCAGAAGCTCAGGGGCACATTCAAGGTGACAGAGGAGGGAAGAGGAAATAATAAGGCAATGACTAAGTGAGGCTCAGAACCCATGTGATCTGGCTGCTCTCAGATGACATATCCATTAAATGATTTCTTCTCTCAGTGGGCTGTGCCTGCAAGAAATCGCAATCTAAGTATGAGAAGAAAAATATATATAGTGTGTGTATGTGAATATCTATATGCATAGGACCACACTTGAAAAGGAAGCTGAGGAGGATTATTAATGATGAGAGAAGAAGACAGGGAGATTTGCTAAAGAATGTGGAGAAAGACATCTGGCATATGTGAATATGAAGGCTGTTCCAGATACGCAGCAAGACAAAAGGTGTGTGTGTAGAAAGGAGACCAAGGAAAGAGTAAAGGGAGAGCGCTGGAGAGTAGTGCAAGAGGATAAATTGTGGAGGAAAGGAATTTATGAAGTATTGTGACTGAAACCATGCATGTATTGCTCAGAGCTCCCCAAAGCAAGTATTATGAGATGAAGAGTAAAGTGTGATGGAGTTCAAACAAAATGTACTCCATTGTTACAGCAGTGCTGTAAACCACCTGAAATATTACAACTGTTACCTGTGGCATCATTAATGTTCTGGGATTGTTTCATAAATCAGGCTCTAAAACATAATAGAGTGGAGAGGGCTGGTGCTTTCTATAAAGATGAGATTGAATTGTAAGAGAATTAATGATACCATCATTAGAGCCTTTAATCTATTTTATAGAGAACTGCTTCTCCTTTTATGAACAATTTGTCCTTTAGAAAAGAATTCTCTAATATTTCCGAGTAAGCAAATTTTTGAAGTTCCTTTTCTGAGTGTTTGAAATGAAAATCTTTTGTTTGGTCTCTTTCCGGTAAAAGAAATAAGGTTTGTAACAGTTTCTTTAGTCTTACGTGGATTAGAATGGATTAATCTCTGCAGAAGAAAATAAATACAAGAATTTTCACTAAGATCACGTTTGACTATATGCCCTGTGCTTCTGACTGTAAGCAAACCGGATATCCACCCTATCCCTAATGCACAAGTAACTGGATATGGAAAAACACATGTATATCCCTGGACATTTTGGAACAACACAGATTGAATAGTAAACTGCAGCAAAAACTAAGTTTAAACAAAAAAGAAATTATTGGTTGCGCAAATAGAACATCTTCTCTCCTTGTTGAGTGTCTCAATGAGAAGTTTAATGTTTTTTCTTTCATGTACCTTTAGATTTGCATAAGGGAAGAACTTCTAATTTTCTTTTTTACACTTAGGTCTTTTTTACTTTTGTGCATTGTATATTGGACCCCCCTCTTCTTTCAGAAGTTACTTGTGGTAATTACTCCCATCCAAAGATGATGTCCAATCTAACAAAGCTAATGAGAACCAGCCATTCGATCTAAACTATAATCAGTTTTTAACAAGCTGTCTTTTCCTGTGCTTCTTTACTGTGACAAAATCTTTTTCATACCTCAGAATGATAAGGCAGGGTGGAAAAAAAAATCATTTTCCATCACCAGGCGTGCATGAAAGGGAGATGGGCTTAAGCATGCAGAATTGATTTATTTGCATTCTTCTGTTGCCTCGGTTGCTGCATCTTTGAAAGAAGTTAATATCATATCTTTGATTTGGCCTCTGGAATGGCAGGCCTTGGCAATCAAGCATGCTTATTACAGCAGAAAAATAATCTGAGCCAATGGAGACCCAGTGTGTGTTGATTCATTTGGACATGCGGCAGACTCTCAGCAAAAAGCATTTTTGAATCTGTTAGCACCCCTGAGAAAGCTATCTTTATCAGCTTTTCTTAATGCATGTGACTATCACGCAAACCCACCAACCACTTGCTCAGAATGTTTTTCTTTTGTAGTCGTTTTCCTACTCTTCACATTTTTGTTTGTCCCTGCTCTCCTGCAGGCTACTCACACAGTGAGACTCATTGGTGTCAGCAGAAATAATGATGATATAACTGTGGGTTTCTTATTTGCTGTAGTAACAGTATACAGTTCTAATGTTAATCTAATATCTCACATAATTTACTGCAAAACAAGGCTGCTTACTCAGATATCTTATCTTGCAGTCTAATTTCTCTGTTCAGCCCTCATCCTTGGGCAATCCCAGTAACATCTCTTTCAGCTCACACAGTGAAAACCAGGAATGTGGAGCTCCCCATGACTCTGGTTTGACTTTGTTCATTAAGTTCTGATTCTTCAAAGGGATCCTTCTTAACAGGCAAAGTGAAAACATGATACACCAACATATCTGCTGTTTGCTGATCCTGAAAAGGGACCTTGGCTTAACCACAGATTTCAAATGTAACAAGCTGTTCTCCTACTTCTAAGATTTTTCCAGTATTTAAAAGAAATAAAAGTTTGTCATGGATTATAATAGTACTATGTATTTTCCATTCTAGGAACAGGGAGTCTTTAGTGAAATAAGCACCGCATCCTGTCTTGAGCCGATCACAATACATATCTCTATTTTAGAGAATGGCAGTTGGAGGCAAAAGACATGAAGAAACATACCCCAAATCACACTGGAAAACTGGAACCCAGCAGTTCAAACGTTCTCTGTTTAGTCCCTCAATGGAGTATTAATGGAATTACTGCAAGTCGACACCCAGCCTAATGCGAGCCAGCTTAGCTCCTGGCCCCCTGAAACCCAGCTGTGGGCTTTGAGTTCATCTTTCCATCTTCCAGCACATTAAAAGAAAAAAAAAAAAATCCTGCAAACCTGGCCTGAAGGGAATTTCCTTGTTCTTTTCTTTCTGAATTAGAGACTCAGCAAAGGGCCTGAGTCCTTTTTACTTTCTTTGTAATACAAACCTTTTCAGAGCCACAGCAGTCTAAAATGCTTCAGAATCTGTGAATCAAAGTGTGTCCCTATCTTTCTGCATCTGGTTTTGTATTGGATATGTACACAGTTCAGATGTTAAACAGGAAGCGGCAACACGTGGTCAGAAGATGCAATAACCCATAGCAGGTATTGCAGCTCAAGGGGATCGTTGGTCGGGCAATCAGGGGAGCTGCGATCCCACCATCTACCAGTCTCCAAGAGCTCTGATACCCAGCACAGTGCTAAAACCACCGGCCTGTCACTGAATTCAGATCAAGTGTCTGCACTTCAGGAAAAGGAGTCCATAAATTAACTTCTAATTCTGACGACATTTGGAAAGAAAGAGGCTTTTGTTGACATTCATGGTTCAGCACTCTTGGATTGGCGGATTTTTAGCTTCCATTTGCCACAAGCCACAATGGGGTATGATTTTAGTACTGTAATACTTCAGACAGCATTGTAAAAGAAGCCAAGCACAGCTATGATCTCAGGCAATTAGCGGAAAGGAGAGCAACCCAACAACATGTTTTTTTCTTTGGTCACTGTACCTGTTAGAGGTGACCCCACGCTGACTCAGCATACGCATGCTTTGTAAAATTTGCCATGTAGTTAGTGCTGGAATAGGAAAGTCACCATTTTACAGGCTTTGTTCCTTCAGAGGTAGACATATAAAAAAATTAAAAAAAGACAAACATATACAAAGCTGTTGAGTGCAAATACCTGCTTGACTTTTGGCAGTCTGCCCTTCTTCACTTCAGTCTCATCTCTTTCCAGAATTAACTTTCAAAGTGAAGTAGAACTATTTACTGGAAGCCGTGTAATTCTTTTTCCATTATAGTTTTTGAGTGGCCTTTTGGCAGAAAGTACACAGAAATCGTCATGTTGGTGATCATTGTTGAAACACCATAGGAAATGATCTGTGTGGTAAAATCTTAATTTAACTTGTATGTTAATAATTTAATTCCCATGTGTGAAATTGCTGTGAAATTTAAGAGAACAAAAGTAGTAAAGTGCAAGAGTGATTACCTGAAAAAAAACCTATTGTGTACAACAGAGTAGTATTTTCTCTCTAGCATTTGTAAAGCAACTTGTAAAATATAACGATGAAGAGTTCTGGTCCTACTTAATATTCTACAGGCAGGTTTAAAACTTGGATGAAAATGCTTGCCGTTTTCTGCTATATTTTGGAGGACCTTTCATAAGTGCTTATGTGCAATTTAAACAAGGATTCTGCATCTACATACCATCTCCTGGATAAAATGCACGCTACCTTTGCAGGAAAGGAAAATAATCTTACTACATCCAGCAGTAAAATTCTTTTATAACTGCGTAAGAGAATACGACTCTAAGTTTATTGCTTTTACAGGAAATAAGTCAAAAGCATCAGTGTTGTGTGATTCAAGCTGATACGTTCAATTGTGCAGAAAAGGCACGTGGAAAACTACGGTATGGAAGCTATGCTTTGAGCTGTTGAACAGAGTATAGGTGAAGTGGTTGCATGAAACCAGAAGGGAGAATGTTAAAACAGTGTTATATAAACCATTACCTGACTACAGAAAGGTAGGTTTTCAGGATCAGATTTAATAAGGAATAAACACGCATCTTTGCACATTCCAGTATTTCCAAGTAGTAGAAAGTAAAACCACAAGTGATCGGGAAATCAAGGAACGCTCATTGAGCGTATAATTCAAAAAGAGAAGAATGCGATCACTGAGGAGTTACCTTTGATAATCATATCCACCAGAATGATAGTCTACTGGTAACGAGATTCGCAGGTAACACACAGCGGTGGTCTAGTGAGCTGCGTAGGCATTTCATACTAAGAAACATGGATCACGTATTTAAGTAGCAAATCCCGTGGCTCGCAGCCCACGCACTCAGCGTAGCCTTCCCCAGAGCACCTGCTGAAGAGCTAGCTAGCTATTTTGTTTGGACTCTGACTGGTAAACTAGCAAATTACAGCTGCTAATTGATTTGTTTCTCTGGATTAAAGTGGTATTGCAGTTGGAAAATGTTTGCAAAGAGGAAAATGTTACTATGCTGTGAATATTCACTGCATTGTTGCAGAAGGAAATCGAATACAAACTTCTTTCTGAACAGCTTATCGCCTGTGAGACTTTTTATTTGAAGTGCAGCCACACTGTTCCCCATTTCCTCCATATTCGTAATTGTAGTTTGTAATTATTCGGGGTCATTATGTATCTTCCATCTTCCAAAGGTCAAAGATACTAATTCTTTTCATGATTAATTTATTCAACAATTGATGGGGTAATGGGTGAAGTAGCTGAATACATTATTCACTGAAAAATATTGAGCTATATAAAGAGATAGTCATGAAATAAAAATATATGGAGGTAAAAATGTTTCAAGAAAAGTAGTTACAACAAATAATTGAGTCAGCTGTAGGACTGGGAATTTTATTTTTCTAAATGAAGTTCATCCTCAGAAGATACTTCCTTAACTGTAAATTCTAAAACTAGAGTGCTATATACACATATCTGTAGTCAAATGGTAAGAAAATAGCTTTTATCTTTATTTGTAGTACTCAGTTAAATGCACGGTTTGGAGAAATTCCTATCCCTTTTATATTTTCTGTTCTTGAAGGTTTATTTATATCAGAAGGCATACTAGCTCTGCCAAAGACTCTCACCTTGTTGTGCTGGATGATGTACACACATTTGTTGAAAGACAACTCTTGTCCCAGTGACTTCAGTCTAAATAAGCAGCATAGATAATGAGCAGCAGGGGCAAAGGGATGAACTGCAATTACCTGCCCAAGTGAGAGATCCCATAGCGGGAGCCAGGAATCCTGTTCACTGCTTTTACTTCAACAGGCTGGGCTGTGCCAACTGCCTAAACATTTACAGAAAGTGAGTGCTAAGACTGTTTGCTCCAATTTCAGTTAAAAAAAAATAAAACACACAGTCCCAAACTTTTGGTGAGACCTTTTCAAAGGGATCCATGTGTCTGTGAAATTCCCATTGACATGCTGGACTTGTTGCAAAGTCCTTCCCTGACACTTTGTTTGCACAAACAGCAAAGAAAACCAACGCAGTTCAGTCCATCTTTAGTTTCAAATATAAAACATTTAAATAAGCTAAAGAGTAAATTAAACTCTAAAATAAAATGTATGTAGGTCTTGATAATTTTGAAAACCTCTTGATTTTGCCTCTTGAAAACCTCTTGAGCATAGGGATGCTCAGGGAACAGAAAAAGTAGAGACATTTGACAGTGATTTGATATCTGAATCATTTGTTTAGCACTGCAAAATATAGTCATGCTCCTTTGCACTTGCTTCATTTCTCTCCTAGGAAGGAGCAGAGCCTGTAACAGTGAGGATCTGCCAAACATATTATGGCACTGCAGATTGTTATTCTCTTCCTAGACCTAAAGCGAGGCTTTTACGGGGACAGTCTGTGCTGATGCCTGCTGTTCCTGAAGGCAGGCAAAAGGGCTCGTTCACAGCAATTTCAGTCTCCTGGAGAGGATCGCATCCAGAGGAAGACACAATCTCCTGATAATTTGACTGGCGAGTTATTTGTTGGCTGACCTAAAAAGGAGGAAATGGACAGCAAACTTTGAGGGTTAAACTCTCACGTTCGAAGGTCCATTGGTCGGACTGTGACAAATTAGAATCTCTTACATTTGTCTCGAATTTTACACTGTTTGTGCTTTTAGAGTTTACTGCAGGAATGTCATGGGTGTATTTACAACTCTACAAACATTTTTTTCTTCTAATTTCAATATAAATCCAAATGAATTTTTGAAATTAAAACACAATTTTTTTGTTTTTAAAATTTTAAAACCATTCCTTTTGTTTTCCCCCAAAACAATTCCATTTCTCCTAAATCCGAATTTATTCAGTGAATAAACAATTTGAATCAAATATTCATTTAGCTCTCATTCTGCTTAAGCACAGTTCTCTGCCAGTGGTCTAGTTTTGTGTTGTTTCACAATTCCTACAAACACTCTTCTTTTTGCTCTTTTTTACTTCCTTTTGTCTAGGTGGTAATACTTTTAAGTATGTGCTTATGTGATTTTATTTATGTACCTAGCTAAATCTCATTGAAATTAGTCTCACTTTCTATAGTTCTGTAGCATACTAGCTTAACACTGAAAACACCCTGCAGCTGTAGTAAACACCTTGCCCCTGTCAAAAATTGTGTAGTGCTGGGCAAATTATGTCACCTGTCTGAGGCTCTTTTCTATCTGTAAAAAAGGAACAAATTTAAAATCCTTGTGCTGTTTGCAACTCCACTGAGGAGTGATAATAGACCCTAAAAGGAAAAAAAAAGCCTCTCCTTGAAAAGTGCACCATATGTTTGTTTTCATCCCAAACCAGAGTTAAAAAAAAAAAAAAAGAAAATAAAAGAAAAATTTGAATTTCCTTAGAAAAGAAATTCTGAATTCATATCAATGCCAAATTCATATCAATGGCCTATTTCACCAACAGGCAAAAAAGGATTAAATAGATAATATTAAATAGAATCTAAAATAATAATATATAAATTGTTGGAACCAAGTAATAAAAGGCTGTGGAGAAAAATTCTAATAAAGGTTATATGATGGATAATTATTCCACTGATTATTATTCATTATTGGTTATAATTGTGAGTTTCATGTCAATTCGGTTAAGTGACTGTGGAAATATCGGGGGGGGAGGGGTTCCTTTTTTTTTTTTTTTTTTTTTTAATTTCTTGACATCATCATTCCAGAAGAAACTGTGAGAACATGAACAAAGGATATTGCTATGGCCCCCAAACCAGACTCTGATTATTTTTTAACATTTGAGCTATGCTATACTGGGCAATTTTTCCAAGAAAATCACAAATATTTCTGCAGAGGTGAAATTGTTTGACCTTACATATATAAGCTTTGTTGCCACCATCCTTTATAATAATAATACTTCTTAGCTCAGCATATTTGCAGTGCTTGGAGATTGAGCTATAAATAATATTTTTGACTCAGTAATGAAAAAGTTATTAAAAGAAATCCCTTAAGGTATGAAAGAGTTAAAGAGCTGGTAAGGTTTGGGTGGGTTTTTTTGTTTTTTTGGAAGAAATTCTCTCTCCTCCCTCAAAAATGTGCAATAGTGGAATAGGCTGGTATGTCCATATGCTGTTGAGAGAGTTTTAGGCTTAGCTTACCAGTAGCACAGGAATTCAGTCAGCTTGTTGTAACACTGTGAATGGAGTTCAGTGCTTAAACAGTGGAGAACTTTTAACATGAAAATCAACCATAATAATTCTTTTTTTCCTTAACAGTAACTGGAGGATTTAAAGAAATTTTGTAGAAGCCTTATAGCAAGGTATAAATAATATCACTGAACACAGAAAGACCACAGAGGGTCTGGCTATCAGAGCTGTAATGTTAAGTTCTTGTGCTCTTTGCCACATTTTCAAAAAGCTGAAGGTCTCTCATTGTATTTAGAAAAAATACTAGAAGTGTTTTCTTATCTCTCTCCTCTGGAAGCCTGTTTGGCATTCCAGAAAAACAGTCAGGCTGGAAGCCAACAGAAGAATGAGTAACTTGTACTTGGGGACAGCACACAGAACAGCATCGTGCCGTAACCAGTAGTAGTATTGCTAAAGGTTAAGCCATAGGTTGCAATAGGAGTGAAATGACCTTATTTGCTTTAGGCAAATATGCCTCTAAAGTACATGAGTAAATAACAAGTGGAAGAAGATGATGCAGTTTGTAACAATTCGGGGGCAGGGGGGCGCGTTAGATTAAGATGATAAAATAGGAGGAGGAGAGGGGAAAAATCATCGAGACAGTACTTGAGGATGTTTTCTTGAGATAGGAAAGGTCTTAATAGGATACTGAATAGACCCTAAAGAGCTCAGCTATCCCACAATTAATTCTCTTAGGAAACTTTCTCTTGTTCAGGCAGCGGCTGAACGGGTAACTTGTCCGAGAACGACAGAGAAATATGGATTTTACAAAAAAAAAAAAAAAGAGAGAGAGAGAGAGAGACCCCTTTGCTTATGTATAGAACTAAGGGAGGTAAATATGTAAAAAGATAACTTTTTCTACCCCATGGTACAGAAGAATTTCTGGCAGAGGTGGCTGTTGCCCAGTGTTTTCCTAAGCTTGACAGACCAGCAGGGTTCTGGCAGGTTCTGTTGAAAAAACAGAGCATATCTTAAGGCATGTTCAGCATCCCATTTGGGAGACAATGTTTCTTCAGACTGCAGTTTGGGTCATGCTTGGTACCCAAATTGTTTCACAGGAACATAAAACAAACTTTTCATGTTTTAACCAAATTATGCTTTGATCTGGGGGAGAAAAAAAGTATTTAATATAAGAACATGACTCAGGACCGTGAGCATGTTTGGACAAAGTCAAAATTGCTGGGATAAAAGTGAACAAATACTTAAATTCTGTGTAAGAGAAATATGTATCTGGGAGATATGTTAGCATGCCTTTGTGAATAGGTAGATCGCATGAAGGCCATCGCCGGCATTCCTTCCCCAACCACTGAGAAGTATCTTGAGATGATCAGCCTAGGAAAAATTGTGCCTCATTTTAATTCTGGACTAGCCATCCGGGAGACCTCTCCTGCACTGGTGTCCAGCGGACAAGGAATGCGAGTCTTAATAACAGTCTGTCAACAGGGCAGGTGGCTGAAGCGCTATAGCAGTGAGTGCAAATTTAAGCCATCCAGGGACACCTCTGAGGAGGGCGTTGGTCCTTTCACAGCAGCAAAATCCACATCAGAGACTTGTGTCTTATGTCTTGTTGGCATTAACAAAAACAAGATGTCCATATGTGCAGACAAGGATGAAATTTGTCTTATGCTCCTAGTTTAAGGACAAAATTATTATCCTTTTTATGGGAACCTTCTGTTAAGAAAGCTGGCTACAGCCAGCTTCTATAGCCAAAGGAAAATAGCAAGTATTTCCCTAAGATTATACTGATAATTTTTTCAGCTATAGACCTTAATCAAAATGAGACCTAGGAATGATTAATATGAGCATTCATAGGTATTGTTGTCAGGGTGTGGGTGCCTGCTTGCTGTTATTCTGCCCTGTATCCCATTTATGGCAAAGTGCTGCTAAACTGCTTGATATTCCAGAGCCTATTCTGATGTATGTTTTCCTGTTTTAGTCATAGGCTGACAATATTTAGCAGTTCCAGCACACTCCCATAGACATTAAAAGAAACATTTGGAAGCCAAGTCAGAACTAAACAATGAATGTGTAAATGATGACTGTCGTTGTACAAACTGCTATAGACAGAACGTAATTAAGCCTCAATTTAGGATTGTGGGGACAGGGAAATTCCTATCCTCTGTTACCAGTTTAATGGAGAGTATGTAAAGAAAGATCTCTCAGTACTAGTTAATATTTTGTTAAAAGGCCGCAGGATGATTGTGTTGCGCATAAAATGGTTAAAAAAGGCATGGTAGATCATTTAGGACTGCTAAAACAAAGAGAAAGATCAGAGATGTTGAATGCTATTAATTCAGCATGTTCAACTGGTTTCTGCCAAGTGTAGGGGTAAATAGAAGGAAAATCTGGGAAAAAGGAAAGCCACAGTTTTCTTTAACTTCAGCTCCATGAGCTTGTACGGTTACTGCCTCTTCCTCCACTGAATTTAAGGCTGTTGTAAATCCACAGACTGTGCACGCATGATGTCCAAGCTACCTCAAATGTCACTGAGTGATTCCAAAGTAATTAGAAGTTACAAGGAGAGGATGTTGAGGTTCTGTTTTGCACCTATGAGATGTACAGCACTTCTAGCAAGTGTCAGCTGCTTTATAGTCCGCCTCCTAAAGCAAATACTATTTTTGTGCTTCCAGGAAGCACAATTGTACTTATTGGAAGAGAGACCAGGAGAAGAAGAAAAATAATAGAAAGACGAGCACCACTGGAAGACTCCTGGGCATAGACACTGGAGGAAAGGAAGGTAAGAACAGTTCTAGAGCCCATCCAATGTTATCTCTGATTGCCAAAGTCAAGTGGGGACTGGCTTTTTATTCAGTGTTTATACAATACCAGCAAGACGGCCAGTCCATGATAAGTACCTGTATTATAATACAGCTAAGTTGTATAACAGTTAAATTTATGGCACAGGCAATAATGTGAGAGCTGCATATGGAAATGATGATCTATATCACTCTTCATCAGTAGAGAGTATTTACCTACATAGGTAGGTAAATATCATTAACCCTATTTTACAGAAGGGGAACTGGAGGTGTTGTGATATGCTGAAGATAATCTAAACATTTAGCGACAGAGTGTAAGGTATTCTGACACTTGTAGTATGCGCTCCAATAGATTATCTTGCTACAGCTATTAACCAGCCATGGTACACAGAACCCCTAATATTGAAGTGAAGAGACTCAGTTCTCCAAATTGGTTTTAAATATATATTGTTTTACTGTAGTTTTAATATGCAGATTTTAATACAGATTAATTGAATTCACAAGAACAAAAATCATGTAACTAACAGTCAAAAATTAGGCTCAGGATTTGGAGAGCGAATCCTGTCTATCAACCTGTATATCCCAGTTTCTGTGGTACCTTTTACAATAAATTTAGTAGTGCCGTTGCTGAGCAAGGCTGGCATCAAAAGGTTCTTTAGGCTGTTCATGTGACTAAATGCAAGAGGCTGAAGGTCACTGTTTCCTTCATATAATCTAATGTATTTCCTAGGTCTGAAATACATTATCTTCTCTCCAGTCTGAACCATATTTGTTTGTATTCAGTTCCACAATTCGTTGTTCTAATATATAGACTACAAAATTTGGCTAATACTTTACAAAGTATATGTCATTCACAGGTTAAATATCAATAAACAACAGCTGATTCCTATGCCAAAAAAAACTTCCTGCCAAGTTCAGGGCCATGATAAATTAAATTTTATTCTGTAACCTAATAGCTACTTGGTATGAAAGGTTATTTCACCTATAAACATCTGTTTTTAATCTACCTTTGCACTACAACATTTTAAAAGATACCATCATTTTTTAACTTACTGTATCTATTAGAGTTGTTCAGATTTTATCAGAATTGTTAATAGTGTACTACTTTCCATTTTGCTACTGAAAAAATGATAATATAGAGAAAGGACATAAAACACTGCATGAAACAACTCTCTTTTTGGTGTTATTACCTTATTTTTGCAACTTTTAGTTTATTTGTAAAATAATTAATTAATTAATAGTAATACGGTGAAGTTCAGCATATGTTTGTTTATTTTTCTTCAAATTCTATTACTCACTTAACTGAAGGCTACATTAAAGCCAAAAGCTCAGTTTTACTAAGAGTTGGTTGATATTATATGTCCAAATCATACACTTTATTGGGTATCTCTTCTCCTAAATAGCTAGTAAAGTGCTCCACTTGAACTTTGGTATTTTTATTGGGAACATTATGTGGTACAAAACTGTGTGTGCTGCTTTCCACTGATAGGGTCTTGTGATTGTGACTGCTATTGCAGGAAATATGCAGATGCTTAATATTTTGCAAATATTTGTGTCATTCTTAAGACAGTATATTCCCAGAAATAATGATGCCATTGTTGCTGTTTTTTTATTAATCTGCAGTCAACAGCTCCATTTGTGCGTGTGAGGTAGAATACACGTATGAATTGGTAGTGGCAGTTATAGAGCATGAGCTTTCTGATCCGTGAGTCTCTCAATATGGTTTGGGAAAACCAGCCAACAATGTCATTCAGCTAATAAGTGAGCAATTTTATGGAATTCATTTTAGTCCCAGAACACCAGCTCCACCATGTATTTGTTTCAATATCCAAAATCTGTTATTGTTCATCACCTCTAGTCAACCACCAGAAAAAGAATTCTACACCCTGTTCCTGTGCTTCATGCTGAAAGGTTTGGTCAGTACTTTACTATGGATGTGAGTTTCCAGATAGATATTAGGCAAGGTTTCTTTGGTGACTATGCTGTCAGATGGTAACTTGCCTTAGATTACCATGGCATACATCTTCCACAATGGCTTATTTTTCTTCAGAAATTACCTGTGCAAACAACTTACATTCTATTAGAAATATTTCTATAACAGAAGTATCTTTACTTTTCTAAGCTGTGATATATCTCTACAGTATTTCACTTCTATGTGGACTTCCTCCATGAGTTTTTAAGCACAGAAGTCCTTAGCTCTTCTCTCAGAATTTAAAGATCTCTCCGTTACTGTTGAATCATCAATAGTTTAACTCTTCATGAAGATCTTGTGCCTTTATACTGGCTCTGGCATTTGTTAGACCAGTGGATAGCAGAACATTGCGCATACAGCTTTGCCAGCTTCTTGTGTTTTTCAGTGCCACAGACATCTTTTACAGTAGACATTGCATATGGAGGGAAACAATTTTGTGAGGCTCACACCAAAAATGGAATATAAACCTCAATTTTGCAACATTTTACTTATGTGCACTTATCTCAGTGGGATCCACAGGCCTGAGTTAAGCACAAGGAGCAGGAAGAAACTACTTACACAGATTATCTAATCAATTTAACTTGCTACTCTTACCCTAGTGAAGCAAAGGCAATTGATTTTTCATTCGTGAACTATGTACTCAAGGTCTTAGGAGAAGGCTAGTATAGTTTTAAGGTTGTAAAAGAAAAAAAAAACAAAAACACAACTGCCTTTACTTATTTGTTATGTCCTGCATTTGTAGGATGCAGTCCTCTCCCAGCTGAGTCCCTGCACAAAGGGATCAGGTGAGTTCTGCTATTCCACTAAAGAACAAAGACAGCTGGGTTAGTTTAAACCCCTGCTGATAAGGTTTAAGGAAGTAAATTGGGCTAAATAGAACTTCATTCAGTTCTCAATTTCTGTATTTTACAACATGGTTTATTAATGACTACAGTTTACATTAATGCCTTAATGACTGTGTCTCTCTATTACATTAAATTACAGGAAATTCTATTTAAACATGAGAAACATTTTTTTACTGTGAGGGGTGATCAAACACTGGAACAGGCTGCCCAGAGAAGTTGTGGAGTCTCCATCCTTGGAGATATTCAAAACCTGACTGGACATGGCCCTGGACAACCTGCTCTAGCTGACGCTGCTCTGGGCAGGGGGTTTGGACTAGATGATCTCCAGAGACTCTTCCAGCCTCTGAGATTGTGTGAGATGTTTTCAGCTTCCAGAAGAGGGATAGCGTCATGATTGCTTCAGCCAAATCTGCCTCTAATGTGAATCAGAATCCCTTGGGTAAGGCTAGAGGTTAGACATGTTCTCATGATCTTTTGTGCAATTTTAGCCATGGGGGACCACAGTCTTTCAGATTTAAGTAGTTCTAATGAATACCTGGGGTAGGGGGAATGGCAAGTGTTTCCAAGGCAAACAGGCAGTCATACTTTTAGTGACTACTCAAACGCTTGATTCAGTACCTATAAGCAAAGCCACAAATAAGCAAACTCCTTATTTTCTTTATGACATAACGTTTGTCAGTATTGCTGAAAAGATTTTGTGCGTCCAGTGACATATGTAATTGAAGTTAGAGACTGAAGAAAGAATTGAGATAGCTAAAGGAGAGGTGGTGAGAAATTAACAGCCTCTCTGCTTTAACCCACGGCTTCCAGTTACAGATGAGTAAGGAACGTTTTATGAATACAGCAGGGATAACAAAAGAAGTAGCAAGCTGGTCACTAGAAAAAATGTGTATAGAAGTGTGCATGACCAAAGATCAAGCAACAAAGCAGAGTAAGACTGAAAGATCAATGTGGCCTGGGGCTGCTGAACTCCTTGTTTTCAAACACAAAGCAAATCCAAGCGTAAGCTCTGTTTGCTGTAAAGAACCCCTGCCCATTTTCTACGTGAGGTTCTCTTATACAGAGTAAAAAGTGACCTTTAAACTACCTCGACAGATAGCAGCTGACTAGAAAATTACAGTCATTAACAGGATATCTAGAGAGCAGACTATTGTAAAAAATGATACTAAAAGGCAGATGTTAACGATTTGCAACCCCAAAAGACAGCTACAATAAAACCCTACATTTTTAGTGTTCTAAAAAATTGTTATTGAGAATCAACATAAGACACACAAAATCAAAAAGTGCATATACGTTTCCCTAGAATCATGCTTTAAGTGGACAAAGTGTAGAAAATATACAGATGATTCAAAGAAAAATAGTTAGAAAAAAGTGGTGACTCATCCTCTAAGAATAAAGGTTCTAAATGAAATTAGTTTAATCTTGTCCAGTCCAGGTAATGTTTAAAAAAATGAATTGAAAGCTGATTAGCTTCTGCTAGTTGAAAAACATGTTAGGATTACATATTTAATTTTCTCATTTTAAAACCAGTGCAAAGAAAAAAATCTATAAACAACGTGTTTAGAATTTCTCTCTCTGAACTTCCATAGCAATACCAACATAATTCTCTTTATTAATGAATACAGGTATCTGAGGCTAAATTCTGTGCAGGTTTTGCACAGTGCATAAATCAGGGGAACTGTATCATAATACATTTATCTGGGTCAATTTAGTTTATTATCAGGAAAAGAAACCATGTGGGATCAGTCAGAGTTTGTTTTTTAGTTCTAATTGATGTGACTTGATGGAGCATCTGGCAAAAAACAATATTGAAGCATGTAATACCATGATCTTGTTGGTCATTGCAAGCTCATATCAAAATTATCAACAGTGACAAAGAGCTAAATTTCAAATGGAACTGAAAGTTTCTGGTTGCCAGTGAATTTATCTGTGAATTTGATCCGTCAGCAAGAGGGTCAACAAGAACCGTAGCATGGGGCAACAACACACATCTTCCTTTGCATGCCACCATACCTGGACAGTTTCACACATTCTTGGCACTTTCCTACCAAAAAGATACTGAAAAGTTTGAATTCAGAGAAGCGCTAAGAAAGAAGAGGAAGTAAGAGCAACGCATGGGAATATGGTTACAGCAAGAAAAACAGACTGAAACTAAGAATTAAAATTTATAAGAATGCTGTAAGAAAAAATCTGTAGCTGTAGTATGTAGAGTGTGAAATAGCATTTCCAGAAAAGTAATGAAAGTCCTAAATATTTAAACTTAACTTAGACAACAGTACTTCTGTGAAAAAGAATATCTGCATATGCAGAGAATGAAATGTAATGAGCTCACTTGTCCTTAAATATGACCCTTTTACAATAATCTTTCGTTTCACAGTTTACAGAAAACATATTAAAAATCATAACTAGTATTCAAATGTGGAACTTTGTAAACACAGTTTAAGTTTAGGAGAAAAGTTACGATTCTTGATAAGACAGACTTTTTGTTAAAGCCATAAAATTTGTTTTGTTAAAAAGTTTATTTTTATATAAATCAAAGCCACATTTTTTCTTTCTTTCACATTTGAGGCATCCCACTGTCTGCAAATATCCTTGAGTAGAGGCCTCTCCTCTTCTCCAGATGTTTCAGGAATGTAGTCATTCCCTTTTTTTAATCACTAATTGCTGTATCTTTTAAGGTGGATGGTTAAAAGTTAAGTGCTTGGGAGAATGTGACTGTGAGGCCATGCTAAATTAAGGCCAACCAGGGTACAAGCTGAGACCGTAACTCATGTATATGTTTCTGATCACTGACCCTGAACTTGCCTTATAGTCCTTCCCATAAATCATGACAGCCTGAAGAGAATTACAATGAAATATTGTTTTGGGGAGGGGCAGGCTTCCCCTCCCGCCTTGGAAGCTGTGTGGGTTTCCTTTGGAGCTTCTCGTACTTCAAATACAAAGCTCGAAGCGTTTCAGTTTTGTGCCTCTATCTCATCTATCTCCTCATTCCTCTTAAGAGTTTCCCGAAACTTCCTGTCCTCTGCATTACTAGATCAAGCGGGCTGTAATTTACTGCTCACTGTATTGCGTTGTCCCTGTCTTTTATAAAAGCGTGTGTTGACTAAATAGATACTTGTCAAGATTTCATTGACTTGGTTGATGGACTTGGTAGTTTCTTTAGCTGTAGCGTCTTAAAGAGTTTTCCTGTGAAAGATCAGGTGACGCTTTTGCTGGGGATCAGCGGAAGGTTCTCCCTGGTCACTCTGACACCACGTAAGATGAGTTTGTAAGGATGTGTTTATGTAAAGCTAAGAAGTATGTCATATTCCTACCAGTGTCTGGAAACTACTGGGTTATTATAGCCAGTATCAAGACAAAAACCTAAATGTGGTAATCTCTTCTTAAGGACTAAAGAGAAAACTTACTGAAGGGAATAAAAGAGAAAATCTGTTGGTTTCACACTAATTTACACTCCACTTCTGATCACTGCATGGACTGAGTGTTGGCATGAGCTTCTTGGGCTGAAATAATTTGCTGTCAATTCCTGTTTTCACTACTACTATTCAGTCTTTTTTATTGAAGATGAAATTTTGCCACCTTTATTTCAGACAAATTCTTGTTTTTCAATCACAAGCTGGCTTACAGTCCTACATGAGAGAAAAGGGGAAAATATAGCACACTCTCATTATGCTGCAAGAGCTGCCAGCAGGGAATAACCAGTACAGCTTCTTCTTCCCTTTGTTTAAAGTCAGGGGAAAATCTTGAAAGTTTTTGTGAACAACAAATCAGGCAAGAGGATGAGAACGGATTGGAGCAACAAGTTCTTTTTTTTTCTTTTGTTTTCAGGGGTGGAGTGTAATTTTGAAGTGTTTCATTTGTCTTTGCTATTTTTAATGTTGCTTTAAACACTTTTAGCATGCATTATAAACAGTTTTGAATGACAATTCATTCTAAGCCCCAAATAAGCTTCTGACTTAAATTTTCAAGGATGCTTTTCAGTCTTTTTCTTAACCCAAAATGTTTTAAATTGGAGACTTGTTGAAACTGATCCTTGCTTGTAGCAGATTCTACTTAACAAATTATTATTTTCTGAACCATTTTACTTTCCTGTAAGTAAAGTTTTTTTATCAATTCTGTGTGGATTTGATTTCCCATTGAATAGTGGTATTAATTTTATTTTAAAATAAACAGTAGACTTAACAGAATATGACATAATATAAGGAATAAAAATAGTTTGAATATGTAGAATCTGAGTGTAACCTAAGTACAGGATACCTTCCTCAAAAATGGCCAAGTCCTCTTTTCGTCCTCACCAGACCGTATGAATAAGAGCCTTTACAGAGCATTTGATCTGCTTGAAAGCAGTGATTCTACAGGTAACGGCTCATGTATACGTCAGCAGTTCTCAGCCTGCAGGTTTGTCGGTTGGCTTTTTATGTTTGAAAATGTAAATGATAATCTGTAACTAAACAGCAAAGCATAATAGAAATATTCAGATTGGAAATGTGCAGGTGGGGGATTTCAATTGGTTTTGGTTACTTGTGAAATGTTTGCAATTTCTTTTTTTTTTTTATCTTTTCTTTGGCCTGATCTCAGTGTGACTGAAGGTCAGGGCAAAAACATCCAGTTGACTTACAGCACAACTTGCATTTGAAAGCCAAAGGGACCTGTATTCCTAAATCAGCTACAAGTGTCTGGGAATCCCACCCAAGTCTATAAACACTCCTTTAACTTCTCTAGGAATTACATGTGACCCTAGTTTCCAAGACAAATTTCACGGTGTAAATTAGTTCTACAGTCTTGCTTTGTCTGTAGTTGGGATTGACAGACTCGTAGAATGACATCAAGAGAGGTGTGAATGTATTTTTCGTGTATAGATTTATGCAGTTTTTATCTCCATAGCAACAGTTTCCCTCATTCATATTAATTAGCTCTTAATTCAAAAGCTTTGTGGCCATTTAAATGATAAAACATACAACATAATTAATTTGTTATTGCCTTGTCCCATTATTTGACAGTTTCCCTAAAGGGGTGTCTAGATTTGGATTTGATGAGTTATGGAGGTAAAGAGGCTATAATCTGAAAATAAATTTACAATATCACTGTTTAGGTTTTTTTTTTTTTTTTTTTTGTCTCAGGAGTACTGTTTTGGGTAACTGGTATGAAAGCAGGAAAGAAAGTTTCTCTTATTCTCTTCTAATAGCCTTTTTCCAGTAGCTACACCAACTTCATGAGACTCAGTAACTGCTGAATTAGGTACACACACAGAATTTAGAGCAAAAAAAAGCCTGAGGATATTCAATGTTGTGGTGAAACTGTGCAGACAACCAGGAATAGAGCATCTACCAAATCCTTCCATTTGATTCCTATATATAGAAAAGTCAAAAGCACAAATCTGCTGGAAGGGGTTGAATCCATTGACTTTCCTGATGGAAACCAGGCAGGTAGGCCACTTGGTTACCTATCGGACATTTGCAGTGGGCAAACTGCCCAAGCCAACGGGCCGTTCCTGAATGCTTTGATCCTGGAGGGCTGTACAGTTTTCCCATCCAGAATACCCAGACTTCCAGGCTTGTCTCTGGGCTTTATTATATCTCAGTCTGATAATTGATATTCTTACTGGTCACTTGGAATGGACTAAATAAGTGATAAGGTCAGTATCGTAAAACTCTGTGTATGTATATAAGGTTTTATATTATGAAATCTCTATAGATGTATATATAATAGAAGGAAGAAACTTCTTGCTGTAGATATACATATATATACACTATATTAAATAAGTGCTATGTATATAAATGTTATGCGTGTGTTTATATACATAAAACTTCTATATTTAATGTATACAAATGTCCAGGACCAGACAATTACCAGGTAGATCATCTAATTGACCATTTAATAATGCATACAGTAATTACAAAGCCAATCTGAATGCCAGTTGTCACACTGATAGTGAGCAATAAGAATACAACTTATTGATTAGAAAAGACATTTCAGAAACATTCAACAAATAATAAAAATAAAATACAATATGAAGACTGAAAATGTAAATCTATATTATAATTATAAAATTGAAATAGTTTTGATTGTAGCATGTAATTATAACATTAAAGTCAAGTTTGAAAAAGTTAAACAATTTGACCATACTACAATGACACAGTTAAACTGATAAGTGCCTGAAAAATGAAATATTCAGATCCTGAGAAATTTAGTCATAGGTCAGCATGCATGGTGTACAGATCTATCAATGCACAGCTTCTCTATAAAAGCACCTCTGCAAAATGGCTACATTTAAAACTCTTTACATGTGTTTTAATATCTATTGTGCCTTCTATATGTGCCCTATCAAGACATGAAATCTGATTATAGGCATACCTCGGAGATATTGCGGGTTCGGTTCCAGACCACTGCAATAAAGCGAGTCGCATGAATTTTTTGGTTTCCCAGTGCATATAACAGTTATGTTTACACTATACTGTAGTCTATTAAGTGTGCAATAACATTATGTCTAAAAAAACCAATGTACCTACCTTAGTTAAAAAATACTTTATTGCTAAAAAATGCTAACCATCATCTGAGCCTTCAGTGAGTTGTAATCTTTTTGCTGATGGAGGGTCTTGCCTCGATGTTGATGGCTGCTGACTGATCAGGGCAGTGGTTGCTGAAGGCTGGGGTGGCTGTGGCAATTTCTTAAAATAAGACAGCAATGAAGTTTGCCGCATCGATTGACTCTTCCTTTCACGAAGGATTTCTCTGTAGCATGCGATGCTGTTTGATAGCATTTTACCCACAATAGGACTTCTTCCACTATTGGAGTCAGTCCTCTCAAACCCTGCTGCTGCTCTATCAACTCAGTTTATGTAATATTCTAAATCCTCTGTTGTCATTTCAACAATGTTCACAGCATCGTCACCAGGAGCAGATTCCATCTCAAGAAACCACTTTCTTTGCTCATCCATAAGCAGCAGCTCCTCATCCATTAAAGTTTTATCATGAGATTGCAGCAATTCAGTCACATCTTCAGGCTCCACTTCTAATTCTAGTTCTCTTGCTATTTCCACCGCATCTGCAGTTACTTCCTCTGCTGAAGTCCTGAACACCTCAAAGTCATCCATGAGGCTTGGAATCAACTTCCTCTACACTCCTGTTAATGTTGATATTTTGATGTCCTCCCATGAATCACAAATGTTCTTAACGGCATCTAGAATGGTGAATCCTTTCCAGAAGGTTTTCAATTTGCTTTGCCCAGATCCATCAGAGCAATCACTATCTATGGCAGCTATAGCCTTGCGAAATGTATTTCTTAAATAATAAGACTTGAAAGTCGAAATGACTCCTTGATCCCTGGACTGCAGCATGGATGTTGTGTTAGCAGGCATGAAAGCAACATTCATCTTGTTGTACGTCTCCATCAGAGCTCTTGGGTGACCAGGTGCATTGCCAATGAGCAGTAATATTTTGAAAGGAATCTTTTTTTCTGAGCAGTAGGTCTCAACAATGGGCTTAAAATATTCAGTAAACCGTGTTGTAAACAGATGTGCTGTCATCCAGGCTTTGTTGTTCCATTTATAGAGCACAGGCAGAGTAGATTGAGCATAATTCTTAAGGGCCCTAGGATTTTCAGCTTGGTAAACAAGCATTGGCTTCAAATTAAAGTCACCAGCTGCATTAGCCCCTAACAAGAGAGTCAGCCTGACCTTTGAAGGCAGGCACTGACTTCTTGTCTCTAGCTATGAAAGTCCTAGGTGACATCTTCTTCCAATAGAAGGCTGTTTCGTCTACATTGAACATCTGTTGTTTAGTATAGCCACCTTCATTGATTCTCTTAGCTAGATATTCTGGATAACTTGCTGCAGCTTCTACATCAGCACTTGCTGCTTCACCTGGCACTTTTACGTTATGGAGATGGCTTCTTTCCTTAAACCCCATGAACCAACCTCTGCTAGCTTCAAACTTTTCTTCTGCAGCTTCCTCACCTCTCTCAGCCTTCACAGAACTGAAGAGAGTTCAGGCCTTGCTCTAGATTGGGCTTTGGCTTAAGGGACTGTTGTGGCTGGTTGGATCTTCTGTCCAGACCACTCAAACTTTCTCCATATCAGCAATAAGGCTGTTTCTCTTTCTTATCATTTGTGTGTTCACTGGAGTAGCACTTTGAATTCCCTTCAAGAGTTTTTCTTTTGCATTCACACCTTGGTGAACGGTTTGGCGCAAGAGGCCAAGCTTTCGGCCTGTCTTGGCTTTTGACATGCCTTCCTCGCTAAGCTTCATCATTTCTAGCTTTTGATTTAAAGTGAGAGACGTGCGACTCTTCCTTTCACTTGAACACTTGGAGGCCATTGTAGGGTTATTAATTGGTCTAATTTCAATACTGTTGTGTCTCAGGGAATAGGGAGGCCCAAGGAGAGGGAGAGAGACGGGGGAACGGCCAGTCGGTGGAGCAGTCAGAACACACACAACATTTATTGATTAAGTTCACCATCTTGTATGGCCACGGTTCGTGGTGCCCCAAAACAATTCCAATAGTAACGTCAAAGATCACTGATCACAGATCACGATAACAGATATAATAATAATGAAAAAGTTTGCAATATTGTGAGAATTACCAAAATGTGACACAGAGACACGACATGAGCACATGGAAAAATGGCGCCGATAGGCTCGACGCAGGGCTGCCACAAACTTTCAATTTGTAAAAAACGCAAATCTGCAAAGTGCAATGAAGTGAAGCACAATAAAGTGAGGTATGCCTGTATATCTTTACAAAACATTTTTTCAATATGGTGAGAATTTTCATTGTCATTGTGAATAGAGTTGACCTAATTTAAAGGAATATGTAGTTCTCCACTAGTTAGGCATCAAAAAGTGTTACTTTAAATGAAATAAAGTATCTTCCCATCCTTACCAGAATGGGAAAATATGAAGGCACTGAAGAATTTATTACATGGCTCTCAGTGCTGTGCAACTGTAGATTTGTTGTAGACCTACCTGTATGAATGCTTGCTGATCCCCAGACATCTTGCATTTGGATTTTGGTCATAAATGAAGAGTTTTAAAAATCACGGGTCTGTAATAAAAAATGATATAATCAGGGCTTTAATTAATATATGGGGAATCTTGGAATGTCAGACCTGCCCAGTGCCATGGGCTATGCTTATCCCTTGGAAGATAAGCAGATTGCAAATTTAGCAGCACCTACTGCAACAACTAAAATGCCTTCATGTCTGTAATTCATAGTTAGTCCAGCAGATTGGCTTATGTGCTGGCTTCTTCTAAAGTTTTAGGCTTTTTCCCTGTTTCGTTTTGAAATGCCGTAAAATATAGCAAGCTTAAAAATAAATAACTGTATTGCTCATGCTAATTTGCAGCAATGGCATTGCTATTTCTTCATGAGCAAAAGTTAAGTTGTTTCCTACCTAGAGTTGTTTCTACCTAACACTCTGTGGAGGGGGGACCCATAGTGCCTGCAGATGTGTGTGGGAAATGCAAACAAAAATTGCTACCAGAGCCACGAATCCCAGCCTAAACCACAAATTAAGCAACTTCTTTCCTAAAGATGGACAGTGATGGGTCATCATTGGGATTTTGATTTTAGCTCTTTCAAAGGAGCTTGTTCCAGGTTACTAGCTGCTGTTCACTCTCCAGGCAAGGCGCTATGCTACTCTAAATAAACCATCTGACCTCTCTGCACCCCAATTCATATCTTTAAAACTAATACAATCCTTTTCTTCTCACTCTATCTTTGATCTAAATATCAGGGATCTTAATTCAGGTTTGTAGACAGCCTGACAAGGAAATATGGTATAGATTGCAATAATGGTGCATTTGATTACTGTTAGAAATAATATTTAGCTGAACAATTTTACTTAAAATACATAAGGCAGAAAAAAGACTGTTTTGAATGAAAGGAAACAACAAACCTGTCCTTACATTCCACAGAACAACTCCTGAGCTGCTATATAGTTACCTATACTCCCATGTACTTTAGCAACAGGATCAGGGAATGCCACTGTTTTTTTTTTTTTACTGAATGTTCCTCAAATTTCCATACTATTCTAAAAACAGCTGTCTATCTCACAGCTCACCATCTCCTCCTCTTTTTGACACCAAGGAACTGGCTTATCAGTTCACTTATTGTCGCTCATGGCACAACAGATTTGGGGGAGTCTGCCTTCACCTCTCTCCTAGGTCATTTTGTTGTCCCCATGTGGTGCTGTATACGTTGTGTTTGTATAACTTGATAGTGTTCTGCTTTTATGCAAATTCTCATATTTTTGAGCACTTTCTAGGAATTTCCTGGTCCTTTCTAGGAAATTTTATATCCAGAACCTTTCTAGGAATTTCTAAGCATTTCCTTGGAGTTCCTAAAGCTAGAGCCTTTCTAGGAATTTCCTAATGCTTTCCAGGAATTTCTCACAGTTTTCCAGGAATTCCTTAGTCTGGAACCTTTCAAGGAATTCCTGAATGATTTTCAGGAATTTCATTCTGCTTTCCAGGAATTTCTTGATCTTGAGCCTTTCTAGGAATGGAAGTGCTTTCTAGGAATTTGAATGCTTTCTAGGTGTTACCTCTTGCTTTCCAGGAATTTCTCAGACTAGACTCTTTCTAGGAATTACAAAGTGCTTACTAGGAATTTCTTGATCCAGAACCTTACTAGGAACTGTGCTTTGCTTTTTAGGAATTTCCACCTACTTTCTAGTAAATTTTCTATCCAGAGACTTTCTAGGAATTTCCCTGTGCTTTCTAGGAATTCCTCATTCTAAAAGCTTTCTAGGAATTTTAGAACATTTTCTAGGAATTTCTATGTGCTTTCAGACACTTCACCAATCTTAGGATCTTTATAGGATGTTCAACATACTGTCTAGAAATTTCAGCGTGCTTTCTGGGAATTTCCTTACAGAACCTTTCTAGGAATTTCCCAGTACTTTCTAGGAATTCCACAGAGCTTTCCAGGAATTTCCCAGTGCTTCTTAGGAATTCTTCTCTCTAGAATCATTCTAGGGATTCCCTAGTGCTTTCTAGGGATCTTCCCATGCTTTTTAGGAATTTCCCCAGCATGTTACTTTCCACAAATTTTTCTGTTTATAACCTTTCTAGGGATTTCCCAGTGCTTTCCAGGAAATCCTCAGTCTAGAACCTTCTTAAGGTTTAGAAGTGCAAAGGCATAAGGAACTGAAAAACAGTGCACACTTATATTTGCAGAATGATGTGTGGCTAGGTGGAAAGAACCAACTAAAAAAAAAAAAGACTGTGAATTACAGTAGCTTACAGTAGCTGTGTAGGTCACAGAACTTTCACCCGCACTAGCTATAAAACCTACCTGCCAAATACATACTACTTGGAGCCAAGTTTCAACATTAGGCTGATTAAATTAACACCTCAGCGCAACAGGCTCACGTGATGCCAGACTTTGTAACAGTACAAACTGATTTATGGTTGACTCAGTTTTAATGATCAGACTCAGGATAACTGCTCCCGAACATGTTTTATGTCTGCCATGGCAGAGAGACCTACAGCCATTTAGTTCTTCTGCTGGCTGTAGTTAATTAAATAGGTTGTAAATAAATAAAATAACATTAATTTTTCCTTCCTATTTTTTATCTTGTACATAGCCTGTAATTACCATATCATGGTCCTGTCAAATGTATTTTAGGACCTGTTTAGGAAGAAGTGGTTTCACCATCTTTCATCATCCTTTGTCTTGTGCCCACAGAGAGTTTCTGGATTTATAGACAGAGGCATAAACTTTGTCAGGTAATAGTCTACCTGCCAAAGCCAAAATACCATGTTTTTCAAAACTTAAGGGAAACAATTCCTTGCTTCAAAAACTAATTTGCATTTCTAGAGCATGGTTTCCTTGAAGAATCTGCAAGTGCTTTATAAAGGTTAGCTTTAAGGACCCAAACAAAGTCCTGAGCATCTCTGGGATCTCACCCCACACTTCCTCCTTCAGAGAGTAGCTTTTTCTTATGCTGCTCTGTAAACAGAAGGAACCACGCACTCGGGTAGGATCCCATGCCAGTTCTCATCCAGGTTCTTGTAGCAGAGATGCAACACCTCTCAGGACCAAGTCTGTTCAATGTCATGTGTCTTGTGAAGAGGGTTAGAAATGTCCCCTTGTGCCTCTAGGCACAAATGCCTGGGCATTAATAAAGTGCTGGTGAATCTCAGAAGGTCACATAGCAGAGCAGGCAGCGCTGAGGAAGAAATGTCCTAGATCTTAGTTTCCCTTCTCTGTGCAGTAGAAAGATAGAAGGCGGATTTCCCCAATTCTTTCAGTAAAATTGGGTGGGTTGTTTCAGTAAAACAGTAAGAGTTACAGAAAAAGATAGTATGAATTCCTCCTGAAAAACTCTCAGTAAGGTGTGGGATAAGTCATGAAGTAAGCCTTGAAGCTGTTGACTTAGCTGTGTGCATACAGATTAGCGAAACAATTGAGAGGTGATTTTACCTGTCCTGTACAGCCTCTTGGATCAGCTCATTCCCAGTCCAATTGCTTAGCCATGAATGCCTGGCAGAAAGTATTACCTAACAGCACAGACCACCACTGGGTGTTTTGGGTGTGGGGGTGTGTGTGTAGCATACTGGTATGTATTGGACCCATCTGAAGAGGTGACAGCAACAATCAAGATCTTTCAGCGTTAACAGCTTTATCCCAGTCAACTGTGAAATGATCACCATCATGTATTCCTCTAAAACATATTTTTCAAAAATCAAATAAAATAATGACATTACTTGAAGATAAAAAGGCTTTAAAATAGCGTTGCTTTAAAATACAATAGTTCAGACTCATCTGAGATTTTGTAGGTTCTGTAATAACGCAGCTGTTTTCCTCAGGGTGTTCTCACAAATTCATAAAAAAACCTATTTGTTATGAGCATTCTGAAACCCCAAGGAAAGCAGCTGTGTTTTTGACAAACTGGGCCACATTTTCAACACCTCTAGCTACAGAGACGTTTATAGAGGAATTCTATGCATTATATATCTATGAGCAACGTATTTTTTAACAGTAACAACATACAGTGCTCTTAGCAGAAGTTTACAAGGCAAAGCAGCCAAAGTGAGCATTGAACTGAGCCACAATATGAAATTAAAAACCTGACCTCCAGCAGAAGACTTGCCCTAAACTTAAAACATGCCACCCAGAGTGAACTTAATGACCGCTAGGGAAAATCACTGAATAATACAGACATGTTATATGTGAACTTTTATCCATTATACTCGGGGTTTCTTATCCTCTTCCATTTTTGTTTGCCTTTAATGCATTTGAAGCTATAAAAATGCAAAGAATGAGTGACATTAGTAGTGGCTCTTGGTGAACATGATAACCAGAGTATTATTGAAATGTTAGTGAAATATAAGGTCTGGACAAAACAGAAACTTTCATGCTTCCTGGTTAACCCATTTCCCAAAGGGATTATTTTTTATTTTTATCTGTCATTGCAAAACTGATGATAGGCCCAAACAGCATCATTTTCCTTGCTTTTTCTTTATACAAGGTCAATAGCTGTTTTAGTCTTTTTTGTTCTATATCATTTTTTCTACATCTAGTCAACCCTATTTAGTTCTTCCTCTTTTTTGTAACTTTTCACTTCTGTCGCCAGGTATGACATACTTTACAGACCTGTCCTTGACACGCTAAAAACATCTTTCTTGAATATTTTGCAGTGGTATAATTTCTTATCTCAACCATTTCTTTATCGCTTTTAAAATTTTGTTTAATTTTCCAGTCTTGAAATCCTGTTTCCTATTCACACAACCCAGTTGGAGTGAGTGTCTTCTGTTCACTAACTTTCCTCAGTCTAGTGTTTCACTCCATATTACAATAGTAGCATGAAAGTTGCTCATACAAACATATTGTCATCTTCTGTTGAAATGTCTTTCCCTCTAGATATTGCTAAGTTTTCCAAATGAGCAGTGGCTAATCTATTTCTTCTCTTAATGTCATCCTTTTAACTCCTCATTCTTTGATCCTTGTCCCCCGAGATATACTTTGTCTCTTTCTTTGATCTTTAGCTCTTTCTTTTATTGTATTCAGCTTTTTGAGTTACATCTCCTTTTTGCTTCACCTTACACGTGCCACTCCACTGCAGTGCTTCATCCATCAACTATCTGAACCAGCTTCTTTTTGGCCTTTCAGGACAGCACATATTTGGCGGCTCTTTTGATCCTGATCTATAGATAGTTATCTATAGGCTGTTCAATTTCATTTCAAAGTTCATTCCTCTTTTCCCCGAGATGTCTTAGTTTTCCATGAGACTTATTTGTATTCCTCCCTGATACCTAGCTCTTTTATTTGACTTTCATTTGCTCTTAGCCTCAGTATGTTTGGCGGTAGCACAAATCTAGGTTCCTTTCTCACACTCCTGATTTCTCCCATGACTGAAATGAACTAAGTGAGCCATAATTTGATTTTTCTCATCAGATGATAAATAAGAACACTTCCTTTGCATTTTCTGAAAAGGCATGATCATTATCACTAGGTCATTTCCTAAGTAGAAATTTGTTTGATTTTACCTATTTTCATTTTCACTGCAAGAAAGCTGTTTCAAAATTTTAGTCCTCATAGAGTTAAAATTTGGTTTCTATTCCTGTTTATTAAGCTCCTAGATTTCTTAATTTAAAATGTATATAAGGGAAAACAATGTATTTACTAACTTAATGAAAGAAGACTAATCATAGGTAGATGACGTGCTGAGGGTGACATTGCTCCCAGCAGCGTATCAGCGAACAGTGCACCAGAAGGCGGCACACAGAGTTGCTTCTTCTGTTTCTAAGCACAGATCAGAAGCCCATAACTGCCCATAAACTGCATGTTAGCTGACATTTTTAGAGGTATTTTGTCTGTGTCAAGTTAATACCAAAGAGTATTGGCATTGTCCCATCTTTGTCCTACCACGAGGTAAAGCTCAGAAGACATTATGGATTGGCTATCAAAAAGAGCATCTTCTAAGACATTAACAAAATCTGAAATAGGCACACGTTTTGGAACATCATGCTTTTTTTTCCCTTTTATTGAAAGATGCACAGAAATCATTGGCTATCTACCAGCTGCGAGAGAATAGCAGACAGTTAAAGTATTAAGGAACATGTCCTGAGCTAGTCAAAACTGGTGCATCTCTGCTCAAGTCAATAAATTTCAAATAACATAAAATGTCCTAAAATCAGGCCTAGTAAATAGAGTCCTGGCTTTTGAATCAGTTCTACTAAAGAGCAATTAAAATGAACTTTTCACTTTAACCAGCCTCCACTGGTTTAACAGGAATTAAATTTAGAGAATGAGAAGAGAATAAATTTCTTAAATTTTCATTTGTAAGTACAGTCAAATCCTCTTTAAATAGCAGAACCCTGTGTAAACAAAAGCATGGAAAGTAAGGGAATGTCCTAGTTGCAGGCTTAGAGGATAAATTTCACCAATTTGTATCTACTCATATTTCATCAATTCCTTTAAAAGGAGGAGAGCAGGAAACTTTTGAATCTGATACAGTGAATTAGTGAAGCCATATGAATGGCTTCAGGCAAAGCACAGTGTAGTCAGTGCAGAGACTCCCATTAACTTCAGTAGGATTTGGATCAGACTTGAAGTGTATTAAAGACTACACAGCAGAAAATGTTTGCAAGTAAAAATCAATGCAGACTTGTTAAGTATTGTGAATGTATTTGCAGTTTCCTCCTTTTAGTCTTGCCTGTAGTTAGTCTTCAAAATGATTTCACTTAATGATTTACAATATGGGTTTTTACAACCTCTCAGCTACAATTAATGTCTTTTTGGTATTTTAATATTTGTTTAGGCCAGAAATCTCTCCAATAGGTAGAAATTTGGTAACAACTGGTAAGATAGTAAATAATTAAATAAGACAGGAAAAAACAAAGTAAGAGTTCTTTTTTATTTGGGGGGTTATCTATTTCCTGGGATTTTTTTTTTTTCCTATTATAAGAAATGGGCAGGAGACAAAGTTTGGAAAGAGAAATAAAAGTGACTTTGCTGACAGAACCCACTCACATTTTCATTCTTATCTGTAGAGTAAAATTTTTCACAGTAGGAAAGAAATGTAGCTGCTGATAGTGAGTTAGTATCCCAGTGGGGAGACTACAACGAAGAGAAAAGATAAGTATATCTAAGTTATGCCTTGGAAGTGTTCAGTATCTTCCTCTCACTTCTGTAAATAGATCACCACAGAGAAGTCCAAAAAAAAAAAAAACCCAAAAACAAAAATAACCAAAAGCTTTATTAACGATGACTAGTAACGATGACTTTGCTTCCTGAAAGTGAATGTAGTGTTTTTGAAGAAAGTCCTTTTGTTTCTTTTTTTTTTTTAATTCTGTGATTGCAAAGCTGACCATGTTTTTCAACAAATTTTAATATACATACAGTTCTCTTCTATCCACCCCTAAGTATATCATTGTCACACAGGAACCAGCCTAGTCTTGAGGAAGCAGTGTGGGCCCAGAATACTTTCCACCAAAGAGCGACCAATAAAACCCCTCTAAATTGTGCAGGTAAGCTTCATACTTCTGCAGACTGGCACATTTACATTGTTCAAGGAGCTCTTCCATAGACTCTCTCAATAATTTAAAATACCTTTTCATTAAAAGCTATTGTGTTTTTAATGGGAAACACTTAAGCAATGTTTTAATGGGTTGTGAAAAGTGAGTGCAATCTTTATTCACCTGTCAGAGAGCTGCATTCCATTTACCCGTGCATGTAATACAGTACTCTGATGATTATAGACATAGATATATAGATATATGTTTCATTGTGTCATTCCAGTAGATTTTACAATACTAAAAATTGATGCAAGAAAATTGGAAGATAACCTATAATGGATTTCTTTTATGAATGAAATATCAGACCACTGAACAGTTGTGGCGGGGAGGTGGGAATAGCATTTGCATCATTTGCTGAATAGTGAACCTATCCTATGACTTGCCTGAGGTAGTAGAAGAAAAGATAGGAGTTGATCTTGGAATGTATCATGTTGTATCTGTACAGGAAGGCAGAATTAAGATTCCTAACTTTTAGTGACTGATTTTGCATCCTTAACAAGGATCATCTAACCTGTTAAGTGTCAGGCATTTTACGGCATGATTGACATAAATTACTATTTGCAATCATGTTATGATGCCTGGCATTATAGATATTTCTTAAGTACAATATCTCTGTAAAAAGTGTGATCTTCTGAGGCAAACGTGTGCTGAAGCGCTATGATTTCTGACCCCAGCAACTTCTTACTGGCTAGGAAACTAATCAGGAAAAGCTTGTGAGATTGTTTGGGGATTTATTCCAGGGTTAATTTGGTGGAGATCAGGCTTTTGTGGGCTGTGCCTGTGCTTGCACATGGAGGAACGGGAGAGCGCAGGGACGTGTCGCTGAGCTGAGCGCCGTCGCTGTGCTGGGGCTGCCGTCCTGCCCCGCGCGGAGGACACCGTGGCGGGGTCCAGCTGTGGAGCTGCATGCCTCCACCTGCAGACCGGGAGCCAGGCCCCGTTTCTGTCACACCATGGTGGTTTTAATGACCCAACCCAGGACACAAAGAAGAGCATAACTGTCCGTTTCCTAATAGTTTTGGCTACAAAGTCAGGTACGAGGTCAGGCTGCAGTGACTGCCCATACGCATGCTGGTCCTGTGACGACGCAATAAGCACTTCAACTCGCAGTAACTCATGGCTTTCCCAAAATTTAACGCTCCAGACAGGAAGGGGTACACAGGGCAGACAGGGATAGTGAGTAGGAAATCCCACGTCCTCAGTCAGTCGAGTATTACTGCTGCTTTGCCGCCGGCCGTGGGAGACTCCAGCGGCCCTCCTGCAGGGTGTCTGCTGCGTTGGTGGGCTCAGGGGGTGGGTTTGCTGAGGCTGCCGAATCGCCCTGGGCTTCCTCAAGGTCTCGCGCCTGCTCCTGCTCTCCGAGGAGCTGTGCCGAGGTGGAATCCCAGCGAGTCTGACCCTGATACATATATATGTACATATTAAAATGTGTATATATATAGTAAGATACTCTTCCTGTGAGGTGTCCCTGGCCACACTATAAGCCAGGAGGGAACTTTCCTTTTATTTACATGGCCAAGCTCTTTAAACGGTCTCGATGCTGAAAGATATGTAACCCCTGCGCAGTCCTATGCACCTTCAGTGTAGTCCCCTCTCCTGGGGTTACTGCCTGTTAACAGCAAGACACACTTGAGAGAAAAGTGAGAAAGCAACACAGGACCTATAGTACATATGCACATGTACCTATACATTTGTATGTATACCTATGCACTTGATGAAGCTGGGAGTGACTCCCAAAATGAAAATAATACTAAAAATTCTTGCATGTGGTCCAGCAGTGGGAATGAGCATATGGACAGGACGTCCCCAAAGCATTCAGTTCCTAGTAAGAGATGGTAAGTGTATTTGATTTTACAAATATTTTTTAGAAAAGTTTTTCAAAGTAATTGTATGTGTTTTCTTGAGCTATTTATTTCCCAGTCCTAAGCCACTGTTTCACAATACAACTGAAAGGTATAGTCCTTGTGTGATATAATGGCTTACATAGTATGAGGGTTATATTTATTTAGGTACATATATAGAGACTGTGTATTAATATGTGCATGCATATTTTTATGAAGGATGACTGGGGAATAGCCAATTTGATTACAGTAGTATTTCTACAAAACAGTAAAATTACTTTAAAATGACAGTAATTTTTTATGTTCGTCTTTGAAAGCTGTAACACTGATATTTCAAGGGCAGTGTAAATAATTCAAAACAAATTCCAGTGGTCAGATTTAGGATTATACTCATACTTTTTGCAATAATTAAACATACGAGCTTATCATGTTTTTTTATAAAATAAATTTTGAATGTATATTATATACCATCTGTTTCATCTCAATCAATATACACCGTTTTTAAAACATTTATTTCCAGTTTGTTTGAACCAATGCCTTTCATTATTTAGTAGACCATTCTTTATCTGCAAAGGATTTAGACAGCAAGCAAATTTATATTTCAAGCTTACAGCACTATACAATATGGGGTAGCACCTTTCATTTCAGACCTCAGAGGGTAAAAACTTTTCTTGATTTATGTTTTGATCAGTTAAATGGATTTTGATAAAATCAATTCTGCTGTTTTTTTCTTGAGGAAGCTGACAATATTAAGTTAAAAAATTGTAGTCAACAAAATTATGCTATGCCAGCTATGAATTAAATAATGAGCTGTTTGCATTTAAACATTCGTTTTAATTAAACAATTGTTTCCTTCTTCAAATAAATCAGTTATCCAGTTCAGCAGTGTTATTTATAAATATTCTTTATAAATATTCATGCGTGCAGAATCGTATATTGTATTTCAACATTAGAAAAACACTTAATTTGTATTCTGCAGTGTTGCCAGAGACCTTACCACTAAAGCTGTGCTCTTAGTTCTGGTTGTATCATGCAAAGCTTTGGCCGGTTCTAAAGACATGCCCACGCTTCCAAAAATATACCAAAATATAGCGGGAGAACTGTATGGCTTAGAGATTGAATGATATCCCATTCTGTTTTAGAAGTGGAAAAAGTGGGCTCTTCAGTTTTCTGTCATCTTTTAGGACAGTTTTAGGACATCCACTGTGGTAGTGTCCAGAGAAAGCTTCTGGCGATTAGTTTAGCCACCGACACGGGATGAACTGGTGACTTTCAGATGGTTCCTAACGAGCAGTGACTGCGCTGTGAAGTCGACGTACTTTTGACAAGGCACAAGGTTAGATGCTAGAATAAGTGTGATGATTCAGATATTTTTTCTTTCCATTGGATAGTGTCTCCTCAAGTGTGGGTGAGCTTTAAAATGCCGCTAGGTTGTACTGTGTCCTTTAGGAGCATTCGCATCGACAGCTTTCTGTCCGGCATATTTCTCCAGTACTGAATGTGTTGCTCTTTTCTTCTTCAAATGACTGGAGTGAATTACTTAAAATGAGCTTTAGATACTCTAACTTACAGTGTTTTTTGTGTCCTTTGTAATATTATACTCATCCGATAAATGTGCAGGAGTTGCCTGGGACCTAATGTTTACAATTCCAAATTAACAGTAAACACAGGCTTTTTTCTTTTCCAGGAAACGATACTTAAGCCATTTAGGTCCATATTAGGTATCATATTTGTTCCCTTCAGCTAAATATTAAGATGTCTATTGGCTAAATTATTTCCTTCTTTTCATAAAGTGTATATTTATATGTTCACTTTAAAAGAGATGTTTTCTTAAAAAAAAAAAAATGCAGGGGGGTGGGGGCTGTACCTTGGGATGACATGACTGTTCTCCAGTGAAACAGCTTTTCACAGGACTCTCAAAGAACTGAAAAGGTTTTCTGAAGCTGGCTCCTAGGAAAACTAGTTAAAAAGAAAACTAGAGGGGTTTCTGCAGTTACCATCCTCAGAAAACTAGAAAGTCCCCTCTGAGGAGTTTCTCTTCTAGTTCAGGAAGTCTAGCAGTTTCATAATGCTTTTTACATAATTCACTATCTGACCAGTTACTGCATCACCCTTTTCACTGATGAATCTGATAACTAAAACAGATTTTCTAGGAAATTGCGTTCATTTAAATGGTTAGAAAGAAGGTTATAAAGATCATGGGCTTCAGAACAGTTTCTGAGAGTTAAAATGTGTAATGCTACCAGTACTTGTCATACTCAATGTAGACGGAGAAAGAGAAAAATGGACAGACTTCCATTTATATTAAACATTCTGTTTCCAAAGTCCAAATTTGAAAAATACTAAACATTAAAAACACCCAAAATCTGAAAAGGGTTTGAGTAACCTCTTATTACTCAAACTTGGATATTTTATTACAATGTTCCATATGGTTTTTCTATAATAGTTAATCAGGACTATTTCATTAGATTTGTTTGTCTGATAAAAGCAACAGCTATAAAATAATAATTTTGTGTGTGTGTACATGGGTATGTCTATATTCCTGCATTAATTCTGGAAAGTGCTGAAACATGACTTTTGTGAACAACGGATATGGTTTAAGGCTGTAATGACAGTTCTACAAAGACTTGGCCTGCATAATTTATGCTCTGAAAAATGCCATTTCTTTGCAGGGGAGGTCTAAATAATGTTATATTATGGAGGAAGAAAAAGGTCTTAAGGAGAAGTCAGGACAATTGACAACAGAAATAGGCCTACAAGAATTTTTTTGGTATCTACAGTACACTTCTCTTTAAAATATGAGAACTCCCTTACAGTGTGAATCCAGTTTCCTTTCTTTAAAAAAAAAAAAAAAAAAAAGCAGCATTTGCAGCTCTTAACTTGGCATGAATGACTTCACTAAACATCATATTTTCTCATGATTATAGCCTTCTCTTCAGCGCTCAGATTTGAGACTGTGATTATTTTTCTGTGGTGAAACACATCAAAATATCAATATTGAGCTCACCTAGGGAATGTGGAAAAGTAAGCAGATTTTGAGGTTCCTTGCATACAACATTAAAAATACAAATAATTTCTATGTCACCTATGCTTCTATAATTAAGCTGTATTTTTTTAAGAGAAGAAATAAATATGGATTTAATTGGTATTACATAGATTTAAGCAAGGAATGTAAAATGCAGTCCTGTTGCCATTTTAAAATGTGAACAGATAGAAAATGACAGATAATTGGATCAATTTTAATTTACTATGTGAGCATCAAGATTCTTGATCGGAGTATAAATCTAGCAAATAAAACATGCACATTTAATAAACATTATAATTGCAACTATGCAAGCATCTGTTCTGTGGAGTTTCTAACCTGCAGATCAACAGGAAGTGACTATTATAGAATCCTTCCTTTGGAATTTATTTCACATTTGGAAAATATGCAAGTCCCTTGTCCTCAAGCATCCTGAGTGTATCCTTTGACTCCATTTGTTACCTTAAAATTTTGTCTGGCAGAAAAATAACATATTTTAAGGGAATCTAATGATGTCATTCCATCTTTTTGTTGCTCACATATGTACCTCAGATTCCTCCGGAGGTGGCAAAGGTCACTGGAAAACTACTGGTACCTCCCTGTCACTCCATTGACTCTGCCTGAATGAGATAAATGCATGCATAATGGACATTTGGGTCCACTCTAAAATCTGGAACAAATAATGCTTTTCTGATTTTCCAGAAGATCTCTCTAGGAAGACCTTAATCTGCATGACAGGTAGTGATGTCTGACATCCAGGCTACCAAAGTGCTTTATAAAACAGAGGACTTGATGTGGCTGGCTGGTGGTGCTCCACAGCATGTAGAATATTGGATGGATATCCAAGAACTCAAAAAACTCATTTTGGGCACAGCAGGTAGCTCTTTGCCATAGTGCAATGCAAAAACTCCCCAGTGGCAATGTGGGGGATATAGACATTGCCAAAATACATACATTTCACTATTCCTTGCATTAAGGATTTTTTTACGGTCTGTCATGAATACTAGTTCCAGGAAGGCTATTGGGTTCTAGGGTACCCGAGGAGATAGAGAAACCCGTGTGGCCCTTGCCATTGAAGGGTGGAACATTACTGAGGTTCTAATTAGTCATAAATGATTTTCAAAGCCAGCCACATTGAGTGCAAGAGGCAGAGATGTGGTTACAGTGATTTGGATTCATGAATTAATAGTTGAGAGAAAAAGCCATTAGACAGTCTAGGGAAACACAGTTCACATATTTCCTCATATGTTTGCAAAACACAGGGAGTCTTAAAAAATGAATTTTGTTTGGGCCTGACCCAAAGCCCAGTTAAGACATCTGATTTCTCTTGTAAATGAAAGTGATCAGATCCCTTCATCAGAATCTAGATGAAAACTGACTTTCTTGTATTTTTTGGAGCAGAAAGAAGGAAGGATAGTTAAGGGTAGGAGGGAAAAACAAGGTTGAAAGGTGAAGTAAGAGAACAAAAAAGATCTACCCTTTTAAACTTTCTTGGAACTAGATACAATTGTATTCCGTATTGATTTTTAATGGAAATGTACTTTATAACTTAAATAAAAACAACTGCATGCTATTGGAATACATTCTCGTAATTTAAACTTTTAGATGAATCCTGGAATGCATTACTGACTTAACTGAGTGTTAAAATCCACACTTTAAAATAGTGACTTTTTTTTCCTGTGGAGGAACGTAACCTTACCTGGAAAAAATGAGTGGAATTTGGGGTTAATGCAGAAAGTGATGTTGTGCTTGAGTATATTTAAGTCCCTTACTTTTTTCTCCTCTGCATACAAATCCTATTTCTTAGCTTCCTCTAAAAGACAATGGAAAATTATTGTTGGACAAAGGAAAATTATCCAGGATATCAGAGCTATTGGGTTTTATGGGCTAGTTAATTTGCAGAATATTTCATCTTAATCCTAAATACCACAACTTCTGGTTAAAGTATTTCCTGTAGTGCTTGTAGTCACATGCACAAAAGCAAACGTTTTAAGTAAAAACAATGTTCTTTGTCATATCAGCTTTGTTTTTTGTTCAGCTACGCTTGCTCTGGATGTCTGTTGTGTTAATCCATTTCATATACCCTTCACGTTGGCCTCAGCGCTGCAGCCTAGCCTATCAGGGAAGGCTCGTGGTCTCCAGATAGGATACCCCAACTTTCCTAGAGGCCTGCATGAGCCCAAAGGAGTAACCATGTGGTTCTGATTGCCAGGGTGGAGTGTGAGGACATCTCCTCACAGATACATTTTGAAGCGAAGATCAACTCTTTCTTCTAACTCGTGTGCTAACCGAACCCAGAACACCTTCAGCTGCCTGTTGCCCATGACCATGGTCAGGTTTGCCACCTGCTTAGCTCAGCAGTGCCCAGGGCCTTGATTGCTTATGTGAAATACCTCAAGGCTTTTCTGTTCTGGATGGATAATACATAAAATATGCGAGGCTGAAAACTGAAGCTGCAGGACAAGATTGTCTATGTCTGCATCACAGGCCACAGTTCTCCTTCACTGATCCTTCTGTAAATTATTTCCTAAACTTGTGCATGAGTGACTGAGGCAAGATTGCAAATAAAGTGGAAATATAGTGGTTACTTTGCATCTTGGGAAAACAGATGCCCTTCTTGTAAACAATTAGTATCATCTTTTGACGTTTTTGAGAGGCCACTCTTGAGCTGCCTTTAGAGCATCAAGTATGGGCAGGATAGACGTAGGCACTGTGCTGGGGGAGAACAAAAGCATCTGGAAGCTGGGAAAAAATGCTGGAAAAGTTTTGTACAGGAACAAGTGTCGTAAGGCTAGATCACTCCTCTTCGCCCTATCAGGCTTCTGTGGTTTGTCCTGCTGCCTTTCTCGCCACTGCCCTTGCCCCCTTGCTTCGAGAAGAGAGCTACCAACTCCCGTGCTCCATTTCATAGCACACGGGCTGCTTTCGTCTCACAGTCTGAGGAAAACACAAGATAGGAATCTCCTCTGAGACTTTCTTGAGCTTTTTGTGTATTAGACAGAGAAATACAAGCATTTAAAGGAATATTTTACTAAGTTCTGCTACCTCAGTAGTTTCTACCACTTACTGTTGTTAGCATTATATCTTCTGCTAGCTTGACCTTTAAGCATAAGTGTCTTCCTGCATGAACTAATAAAAGGAAAAATTTGTATTTACATGACCTTTCATCTTTATTTTCAGAGGTATGTTTATGCACAAAAACACACAGGCAGACACACGCATGTGTGCGTGCGCGCGCACACACACACACTGAGAAAAGATTTGCACCTAACTCTGAAGGAGACTAATATCCACCTTAGAATCCAGCAGAGTAATTAAGAACAAAAGGATAGGTGCAGGTGCACTTTCTAATGAAGCATTTCCCTCCATTTTTTCTGGCAAAAGTAGCTTCTCACTTGTATAAGCAGCTTTTTCCCTTGCTCTAATATGTTCATTAAATGGCTGCATTATGCTGCTACCAAAATATCTCCAGCTCAATGTGAATTTCTTACTTCTCTGTTTTTTGCTTTACTCCCGCCCAGCTTTCTCTCAGTTCACTGATCCTTTCAACTGCCTAAACAGTTTCACAGTATGAAGGGAGCTGCAAATGCAGATGTGTCAAAGAAATTCAGCAATTGTCCTCCGAACTTCTCAAACCACTCACCCTCATCCTCATTGCTATTTCTGGAGACCAATATTTTGACAGCAGTTTGTTTATGGGTGATGTCTCTACAGTATCAACAGAAAAACAAATAGGATTTAAAGAAACAGTTGTCTGGAATACTAATGTATCTGTTCCATAAATAATTTCTCTTATTCCTTAAAGTAAATATCCAGCTAAAACCTCAAGAGTCTCAAAAGGACAGAAGCATTCTTTGAACTCTTCCATGAATAAATATGCTAATAAAGGGATTGGGGCTTTATTGTTCAGGGGGTTTATTTTATGATATGAAAGGGGAAATCCTATGAAAGTACAACAGGGATGATTTGTGTTCCCACTTGTGTGCGAGTAGTGTCTTGATCCTAACCCAAGAGCCCGTGATTCCTGTAGTGAGAGCCAGGTGGGATAAAACCTCACTCTCAAAAAGAAATATACATGAATTAAAGGGATTTGCATGCCTCACACCCTGGTTTCACATCTCTGCACTTCATTTATGATTTATAAGCATCGCAATCAATTGATATAGAATTAATTCATTACCTACTCATGTCTGATTAAGGTAAGGAATTGATTTGTAAATTCCAAAGTAACTTGAGTTAAACTAGGCTTAAGACAGCCAAAACCAGTGCCGTGTATGCTGTAGAATTTGTATGCAGCTCTATTTTAAAATGCCTCAAGTTGATATTATTTGCATCTTTGTGATTACTAGATCTGACTGAAAAGTGAAAAAGAAAACCCTAAGGCCACCCCAATACATGTTGATACATCTGTTTATGTTGTAAAACAATAAATTTCGAACTTGAGCTCTTTATAAATGTATCATACACTCAGCATATTTGTATTGCAGTAACTTGTACTTAGGATGTGGATATTTCTCTGCAATATTAATAGTGGTGTCCCCCTCCCCCCCCCAAAAAAAAATCTAAGCAAGTTTAAATTGCATTAGCTTTAATGGAATTGTGTCAATTTAAATCAGGTAAAAAGCTGTATCGGGGATTTCGGCTGAATAGCAACTTGGGTGCTAAACTGCCTTGGACTCTGTCAGTTAAAAATAATCATGTCATGATCCAAACTATAATATTGCTCTATAATATTGCTCATTTATGAGCATTTATGCTCATTTTATGCTCCAAAGTACATTGCTCTTACAGCTCACCGAAAGTTGAGTGTAGCCAACAGAGGATCCACATTTACGTCAGTAAGTTTTTGATGATGCTACCAGAGACAAGGACAATGCCAAAAGCCTACTATGGCATATATCGAGGATTGGGTTTTTTTGTTTTTTTGTTTTTTTTTGCATGCCTGTACCTGGTGCTTGAGTTAACAAAGGAAACTTGCACAGGAATATATAAACATAACTGAATCAGAGCATACTACGAAATATCACATCATAAGACAAAATAAAAGCAAATAGTTCCAGAACTTTTACAAAACAAGTAAGTCTACTTAGTGTTGATAGTTTAGGTTTTCAAAGTAAGCAGTCTGCATAATGTTAAGTGCAGTCATCAGAAATGCATTAACATAGAATCATCCCAGCAAACAACACATACACAAACAAAAAATCTAACTCTACAATATTTAATTCAATGTGATCTAGTTAGCTTCATGATTGCAGTTAGCTTTAGGTACCCAACTAGCTTTTGAAATGTAGCCCCAGGTTTCTAAGCTCAAAAGAAGAGAAACAAAACAAAACACAGGCAGAAGAGTTCTGATATGAAGCATATATTAATGTTTGTCTGAGCATGTGTGTGCACTTCCTAAAGAAAGCGTAATACTTTTTTAATAATATTTATTTATAAGATGCAAAGCTAGGGTGACAATATGCAAACTTAAGCTATGGCCTTCTTAACTTTGGCTGGTACTGGCCCAAGTCTCAAGAAAGCCAGGAAAAATGGCCAAAATATATATAAAAAAGAAGAGATTGTCCAGTAGATCAAGCGTGGGAGATGATATGGTCATTCAGTGCAGGTTTTCTCATTCTGTATTTTGAATTGTCTGATACTGGCCAAAGATGACTAAACCAGAAAACATCAAGGCATTTTTAATGGCCAGCTTGCATATACAGCATATGATGGCATATTTCTAGCTAGAGGCTTAGGATGTGATAAAGATGACCTTTTTGGCTGATGTTTAGAGAGTCTCTTTTCATCTACTCTGGGTCAATACTCTCATCCTGTGCTGCTTTGACCTTCTCTTACATTATATATTGATAATCAGTGAAAACATTCAGATATCAAATGATAGTCATGTTGTGTTATAGTAAAGGAGTTCCATGTAAAACTGAAAGGGGTTGTTAGTAAAACTGTGATTAAGTGTATTGTATGCAGGAGAAAAAAACAATATAACTGGCGAAGTTTGACCTTCTAGAGCACTTCTATAGGCAAATCTAAATTTCAGTTCTCCTTAAAGCTAAAAATGTCTAGGAAATCTTGCAGAAAAACTATGTTAAATTCAGAAAACTGTCAGGGAAATAAGAAACAATAAAAATTAGAGATTAATTTTACGTTATACTTAAGAGGTTCATACATAAATGGAGATTAGAAGAACTAATGATTGTTTAGAGTTATTCAAAGTACAGCCTTATTATGTTTGTTATTTATAACGTTGTAATTATTTTGTTATATCATGCAAAATTGGAAATTTTATGGGGATTATTATTAATAATAGGATTATTATATCCTGCTAAAAGAACAAAAGCTGGGAATGCAATTGGACTCTTTCAAACTTTTCACTAAAATGAGTAAAATAGAGAAGATGGAATTACATGTCATAATAAAAGGGAGAAGTAAAAGAGCTAAATTAATGATTTGCTCAGTATCAAGCAGGCTGATGTCAAGCAGCTTTAATGCTGAACAAAATCAAGGCCAAATTCTGACCACTGACACTTAGCAAAAGTGAAGAGAAGTTAGCATTTAGTTGGTGATTCAGAATTTAGCTCAAGGTTCCTAGATGCACAGGCTGTTTTCACAACAGAATGGGCCTTTGCAGAAGAAATCCTTGCTTATGGAAAGAGCAGTTATTCAACTCTCCTTGTCAGATCCATTATTGTCTAGCCTTATTCATCTTCACAGAGCTTTTGATTGTGTAGCCTGGCTTGCAGCTCAGTGTTTTGCATGAATATGGACTAAACAAAAAGACATTAGTGTATCAAGGAGTTCAGAAATATGGCTGTTCTACAGAAAGTAGGTTCTCAGGTTGGATTGATATTGGAAATGGAAAATTTTGAGTTAGTAATGCCAGTCATGCTGTTTGGGCAGCGTTATTGACTACCTTGAGATCAAGGGAATAAATCAGACAACTGCTGAATTAGATATTTATAAGAAATACTGTTCCCACAAACAAATAAAGAATAGACAACAAACTACTAATTATCTCAAGAAAGTTAATAACTTCATTAGCCTAGTTTTATTTGAGTAGGTGTGAAAGTGTCAATAAAAACAGAAAAATAGCATTTCAGCTGAATTAGAAATACTGGAAATGACTAATTTCAATTATCTAATGAGCCAGATCACTTTAGATTGAGAAGTCAGGGGAAATATTTATACTCAGGTAAGGACAAGAATGCTGTACACAAATATGTATGCATTAGGCAAAGCTGTAAGCTAAAATCATAAAATAATTGGGGCTGAATAGTAAAATGAGTCTTTCATTTTTTAGAAGCACAGAAAGAGGGAGACAACAAAAGGTATTTGAATGCATCTCAGAAGTAATATTCATAAAGAAACTTAAGGTAGATAGAACTGGGTAAATAATGCAAAGAGTGATTCACAAATACTTGCAGGATTAATATCGAGACACTGTCATTGTTGTTATAGGTTGTATAATTTATTGTAAGCAAGTAGATGGGTGACTGATGCATGTTTATGAGTGTTTTTGAAGCCCTAAAACTTCACCCTTTGGCTCAAATCTGTCTCAAAAGCACAGTGTGTGTTATTTGCTGCTCTGCTTGCACTCGTTTCCCGCTCTGGTCCAACCCAATGAAGAAACAAGGCCATGACATTTAGCTCATCATCATGAAGAACAAATATTCAAGGTGAAAAAAATTAGAGACTGGAAATTGTTGCCATAAGATATTGGGGAATAGCCTCACAAATAATTATCTAACCCAAGAAATTTGATTGATTCATCAACAATGACGAAGTTGAAAACAAAGCTACTTTTGCGTTAGCCTTACTACTCAAAAGGGCAGCTGTCATTTTGCAGCAACCACCTCTATTCATAAACCCAGCTTGCCGACTGAGGTGAAGGCAATCAGTAGAGATCTCTAAATTGGAAAAAGAGGATCTGAAGAAACCTGGGGAAAAGAGGGTAGCCAGGAGTGGATTCTGGCAGAAGACAGCCACAGTCTGGTCATCCTCTTTCACAGCTGCTCCTGTGTGCTAGGTGAGGAACTGGTTTTGACCATCATTTAGTTATACCCACAGTACAGTTAAGTCGTGCAGGCACAGCACTTCTGGTGGGAGTCTCATCAACTGGGCTGCATAATGGGGCAGAATTTGCCTTTGCTTTGAGGCCCTTGGCTGTCATGGCGAAAAGCTACACGTTCTGCCCAGCAGGGAAGCTGAAACAGTGCTTTAAGCTAGAGATGAGAGATGATCATAAATAAACAGTGAACAGTAAATAAGCAGAAGAAAAGGCCCTTTTAATCTAAAGATTTTAAACAAATTACAAAAGCAGCGTGATGCAATAATTCCTTATTTTTCAGTGGAATTATACATGATGAAATTACACGAAAAGACCATGCCATAGCTTTAACATTTTCCATTCTTATTACTGTATGCTTATACTTTACGCCATGTTAATTGATAGGTTCTATCATGTTTCAGGTATGACCATGTGGGAATGCAGCTTGATACACAGCATAAACCTCTAGGATTTCAGTGCTATGACCTCTGCCTATGAAATCTTGTTAAATTTAAAACAAATGAAAAGTTATATTCTGCTCTATGATATTATTGGCTCTGCTTTGCAGAATAAATACACTTTGTATCATGTAACTCTGGTGCATTTAACTGTATGTTGTGGCAGATCTACAACAGCTAAAGTTCTTCCACAGATTTTAAGGCTTTTAAAAGCATTCACTGTAGTGAACAGGGATGCTAATGCCAAGCTGGATGGAATACATTTCTGGACTGTCACAACAGTGATAAACTGAAGCTAATCAGGTGGATTGAATCCATCTGAGAGTTGCCTAGGTGAGAAGAGCTTTGATGCCAACAACAGAAAAACGAACAATGCCACATGATTTGTGATGCATCTGTTGATGCTGATATAGTGAGAAAATGCACCTCTCCATAAACTACCACTGACATTACTAGGCTTACAGGAACTTCATTTGCCTTAAACACTCCAGTTCATTCTGAAAAAAATGATATAACTGCCACCACTTTGACTTGATGATGATACTGCCTCTTCCCAGGGGAATCAAGTCTGAAAATCTGTTTCTGATGGTTTTAAAGGATTGCTAGTATCACAATGACATAGGAAGAGACCGTGCCAAAACCTCTGTTGCAGATACTTCAGATGTTTCCAAACTATTCTTACTTATAGATTCCCATATATGGAATAGAAGCCAAGTTTCTCACTGTTGTATCTCAGGAGGCCATTGGAAAGTATCACCTTTTTATTGCTAATGAATTTGCCTGGGAAGAAGGCATACAGACATTACTAGGAATCATAAGTTTCAGTTTTAGAAATATGCTGTAGCTGTGAACCACTGACTTGCATTGCTACCTACAATGACCGCGCACAGTTGTATTTCCAAAAAAAGCTATCAGTACGAGGGGTTTAATTTTTACCTGTGAGTGTTGCTTAGCTGGAGCTCCCCAGGCAACCTACAAAGGTAGCTGTAACTGCTACACGACAAGAGACTCGGTCACTGAGTCTGCTTCATGAGTTGATGTGGACTTGAGACATAAGTAGACAAGTGTCTACTTTCTCCCTAATGTTTCTTGCTTTCACTTACTATTTCTTCATTAAGAATTTTGTTTTCTTTTACAGTAAGTTTTCAAAGCCATGCAAATTACACTGTTGTTTATTAGGAACAGGGGGGAGGGAATGGAGTAGTTGGAGATTTTCAAGAAACTTTTAAAGTAGACTCCATTTTTCTTACTCTTACTGTATATAGCAGTTAACTGAACTTTATTTTCATTGGTCAGCTCCTGGAAAAGAATGCAGTATCCTGGAGTATTAGCACTTGTCAGATTGTTCTATAACGTCCCTACCCAGTGCTTATTTTGATGCAAGCTCAGCTGGTATTTCATCGTCTATCAAACTTAACCTAACAAGGACTTTCCCCAATTTTCATGGGAGTTCTGAAATGAGCATGTTCACACATGAAAATTAAACTACTCTTCTGATGGCCTTTTTGATGCCCTGGGATGCCCAAATGATACCTAATTGATGATTCCTGAGCATTTTTAAATCCTAACCATTCTGCAAAGTTTGACATGGGGCACACCACAAACATCCAATGTGCTTTAACAAGTTCCTTCTAAGCTGACAGTCATTTGCACAGTGTCATAATAACTAACTGGCAAATAATTCACTGTGAATTCAGGCAGTCAAAAGTAGATATAAAGTTAGGATTTTCTATTGTTAATTAAGCACAGTCAGATGACAAATGGCCTGTGTACAGCACGGGTGATAACGACTGGCACATAGCAATTACACATTGTGGCAATTAAATCTAATGCAGCCGAACCGTGAGGATCACTGAGATCACAACAGTAAGCTGTAAATGACTGATCAGGAATCAGATCAATCAAAGGTATTTTTTCATCTACAAAATAAAACTTGCTAATGTGACTCCAGTGTTATGTTAGCTGCTTTGTTAATAACATTGATGTTAATACATACAGGCCTTCCTCAGGTCAAAAAGATAGTTGCCTACTTAGCTGAAAGTCTATGAATTCAATTAAATGCTGCAGCCTTGGGCTACTTTTCTGAATACAATTCATTCTGAGCCTTTCTTACAGCCTTGGAATAGCCTTATTACAGCCTTAATAGTATTGAACATCCTCAGGGTCCCTGTATGTGAGGAAAGGAGGTTCAGGTTCTGAAACAAGCCATGGTTTCAGATTCACCGCCAGAGGTGTTTGTTTAAGATAAGTCCAAATACATCCAAATCTGACAAAGCAGAAATGGGGCAGTATTTCCTGGCATCATGAAGGAAAAACACCATACGCTGAGCTAGATCCTCAGCTAGTGAAACCTGACAAAGCAGTGTGATGTAGTTGACTTACATACATGTTCACCACCTTATCTGGTCCTCCACTCTGAAGAGTATTTTTCTTTTGTTTCTATACCTAAAAAAAACAGTGAAAGTAGGAAGAACAGCAAAAACAATGATCAGTATTTTTTCTGCAACTAGTGCAAAAAAAATACTGACAGATGAATGTTGATCAGTAATTAATTTCAATAAATCTTTCATCTGTAGTTATTATTTCAAGAATTATTCATATTTTTGATGTTTTCTTTCAGTTATTCATAGACATATCTTTGTAAGAGAAAAGTACAAAAAAATGAAAGATTTTCAAAACTTTAAAGGTCATTTTGCCTTTTATTTAAGTGAATGATGAGTTTTAGTGAGAAATTCTGGAGAGAAGCAGGAGAAACAGGATACTTTAGAACCTTGAATTCCTCCCATCCAAAAACATTACAAGCCCCCGACTAGTGGGTAAGATCCAGATTTTCCATACACTTTATGTAACTGAGTTTGTTTCTGCTTAAAAGCTTTAAACCTAGAACAAAGTTAATGCTTATGAACAAAGGTCACAAGGCATAGCATGGAAAATAATAAAAGATATTTCTAGTATGCTAAAACGTCTTTTGCTTTTCAAAGACAAGACAGTGGCTACTGAAGCCAGAACTGATTCCTTAGCTTTAGAAAATCAGTTAAAAGTTTGTGTATTTGTTTTCATCAAGGGCTTACCAGCGTTCCAGGTGGTTTAGTGGAAGGCAAGTGATGTAGTCTCCTAATACCCTAGCATTAAGGTGCTCCTGTGGCTGCAGGCAAACATTGTCACTGTAACAAAGTACTTGGTAAATCGTAAGTTCTGATTATAAAATGCACTTTTGTAGAGTTGCACAAAAACCAGCAATTGGTTCGATGATAGGGCGAGTAAGCCAAGCTTAAATATAGCAAAGAGGGCTAAATGGCTGAGAGAGAACATCCAGTGTTCGATCACAGAATCAAAGTTCAATTAAACTCACTTGCACATTGAAAAAAAAGCTAATGTTGTCTGTGTGACACAACACATTATCTTAGGGAAATATATGGTCTCCCTAACCAGAAAGATACTGTCATTGTATATTGAGTAGTATTTTTTTTGTGCAACTTGATCAATCGTTATTCAAAGTCAAATATTTCTAACAATTATAAGATTCAAGTTAATAGTATGGTTGCTGTGTTTTTATAGCCAGGACATAAATTCTCCAGCTTGAAAAAAATATGTCTTTTTATACTTTTTCAGAGATTTTGTCATCATGGGCCAGACTCTCACCTGATGTAACATATCTTTTCTTAACTGAAATAATCAGAGTAATGAAAACTTGCAATGGGTAAAGATGTGGATCACTGTTTCAGCTTGTGTTCTATTGTTGAATTTATAAGGATATAATTGAGATACTCCTAAAAAAAAAAGAAGATATGCTTTCACTTTCTCATTTATAAAGGAGGTATTGGGTGTGAAAAAAAAGACCATGAAATGATTAGACAGCTTGTGTGACTAATAGCAATACTGTCCCTAAAGGGAAAAAGAACATCTTACCAATACAAGTGCACTCAATTAGAGTTTTAAATTAGAGTGTAATTATGTTTTTTAAGAGAGAAAAAGGAAGAAAGCTTTTAATCTTCTAGGTAGCCTCATTTTAGCAAAAAGACAAATTTAGGAAGTGTTTTGGCTAAGATGCTGCTGTGCATCATTCATAAATTTGAACCAAATCCAGCCCCTAGAGGGCTGGAAACAGTTGTATTAGCTTACTTATACCTGACTTAAAAAAAAGAATGGAGAAAAAAAAAAACTCAGAAAACAGCACAAGAGTCCATATATTCACATACATGTTTTATATCTTAGCATTTGGAACATGAAAGGATTGTTTGCTTCAATTATTGATATCAAGTAAAATGAAATATTCTAGTTATAGCTTAGTTGCATCACAGGAATGACAAAAAAAAAAGCAGAAGAAATGGGCAAGTCCAAATGTGCAGATCAGAATGGCTGTTTCACCTATTTTCAGGTATTATGCTGGCCATTTTGCATATCTTGCATCTTGACTCCCGCACCAGCAGTGGAGCTTTGACTATTTCAGTGCCTCCGAGCTCCTGTAGTAACATGCTGCAGCTTGTGGCTGCATATGGTGCTGTCTGAAACTTTATTTATTACCGTCTGCTGTGATCTTGTCAGTTCCCACAAGCTAGACTGGGTTAGTGCTTGGATGTGAGACCTCCCCAGTGCTCCTCGATGCAATGGGCAGCGGTGCTAGTAACTCAGCAGGTGGCACTGAGTGCAATGATGAGGCAGTGTATGGCTTGAGATTAGAAATGGGAGAATGATGGATGTGTTGCGTTTGTGCCTGAACTGAAAAGTCAGAAAGAAAAAAAAAATCACTTACTGTTCCACTGAAAACCTGGTGTTTTCTCCAGCATGCATGGTGTTTGATTTTGAGCGGGAGTTATTTCATCTTTTCAATACAGACTTTTTGTTGTCATTTTTCCCACTGAGAAAGATTTTAGATACAAAATGCAATCTCAAAATTTAGAGTGAAAAAATTCTGCTTTCAAACAGTTGAAGCAAAATATTTTGACATGTCTGAAACTATGCACTAGATTTTTAAGAAATAGTTTTACCAAAATAATTCTTCTCTTCAGATAATTCTTCTTTTTTTTTCCACTAAATCAGTAATCAGGTTATGTATATGCAAATAGAGCATATTAACAGGATTATTGTTACTAACACTGTTGATACACATTTTAGGCTCTTAAATAAGAATATACTTTGGCTCAAAGCACTTTGTGAGTCAAGAAATCTCCAATCATTCTTGTTTAGATTTACAATCGTGCCAATCTTGCTGCAATGAAATACAAGTTCCAGAGCTAATCCAACTTCAGTCGCAAAAGGCATTAATAAAGGGATTTATTCCATTTAGTATCAGCTATCTAAAAATAAGGTATCTGGGCTATCTGTGAAGTTACTCATACTGGGGCAAAAATCATTTCTGAAATGCTTTTTTCTCCACTGAATAGAGATCCTAGACAGCTAGCTTAGGCAAAATGTGCTGCTTTTAGATGGTTACAAGCAGTTCCTAAACATCCTTTTGCTTTCTTGGGAAAAGAGACTTTCACCCGGGTATAATAGTGCTTCTTTTTTTTTTAAGCTTGTCTTTAATCACTGTTGTACTAGCCTTGTTGACATATGCAGTCACTTAGGTTACTTCTAGATTGCTGTTCAAACAATGGTCTGTGCAGTGTGGGGACTGAAATTAAAATTTCATATTCTTTTGTTTATTTAGAAAAATCTTTTGTCATGGAAATCTTCCTTGATTTGCAGCTATAGCAGAAAATACTACTTACTGGAATATACAAATTCTGAGAAATGCATCGGAATGCAAAAATAAGTGTTTAAATGACAGGAACAGAAAGCAAACAAGTGATTAAACTACAAATCAATTTGGCCAAAATCCACTGGGATTAAACAAGCAAGCAAATTTGTCTTCATTGGTGTGAATTCTAGGCAGTTGTGCTTTAATATAAGGTTAATTAATAACTGGGAATATTTGTGATGGAGAGAAGAAGGAATAACCATATTATGGCCTGGGCTAGCATTTGCCAGTAACAGCTGCAGACTACGCATATTATACAAGCTGGAGCTCCAGAAGAAGCTGTGCCAGATTTTCAAAGATATTTAGCTGCTTAAGGAAGCAAATAAGCTAATGATGAGCTTTTCTTAAAACATAGCTCCTCCAAGATATTTAGACATCTAAGAGTTCCTAAAACTTTCAGGCCTTGAGGTTTTCAGTCTTTCCAGCTGATGCTCAGCTGCCAGCTAAGACTAATTCCCACCCAAGATACCATCAAGAAAGCTTTCCAAGTGCATACGTTTTTGCCGCTAGACTCAAACATCCAATCATTAAATCCTAAGCAGCCTGGCGGCCCACTTCGGTAATTTATAAACAGGATATCACAGAAAGAAGATGTCAGCATTATACCCACTACCCTAACCCAGTAGCCAGCTTATTAAAGCAGCTGTAAGATCTCATCTCTCTCTGATTTATCATAAGGATGTAAACCTGATCTCCTGCTTCCTAGGAGAATATTCCTGCTGAGGTCCTGTAGTTTATTGTATAGTCTGTGTCACTTCCTTCTGAAACCATTAGCATTCCCAGGGGAAAGAGACCTCAGGTATGACTCCGTAGGCATTTAGTTAGTGCATTTGCCAGAGGAACCTGAAGGTAGTTTCTTTTCCAGTGACAAATGGCACACTGAAAATAGAGGCACTGCATCTTCTAGTGCTTGTGATATATTCAATGAAGCAGAGGGAACATCCTTACACAGATATATACACACAAGCTCTGACTTGTCTAAGGTGAAATAATATTTTGCTTCTTACCTTTCATTTATTAAAAATAAATTAGCATATTTTTAAAGTAAGAGTACTAATAAATACATACTTTCAGTGGGGCACTGTAAAAATAACAAGTTGAAGTCAATGCAATGATATGTTTATCAGATTAAATAAGAATCAAGGGACTGTAGAACCCTGAACTCAAAGGGGATGTTGGCAGTATAGTGGAGGCAGGATATGCACACAACTACACTTGTGATCTCCGTTCTATTTCAAAGCGTCACTTGGCTTTTTCTTATTTGCACCTTCCGTATGCCAGCATACAGATGGAACACAAGCAGTTAAGGCAGGAAGGCATTTGTAGCTTTCCTAACCATAAACACAGTCAGTACTGATTGTCTGTATCTGATGTATTATAGCAGATAACCAAATAGATAATTGTGTACATTTTTGACAAGCATTGGATTGCAAAACTGTAAAAGTATAAAGAGAAGATAGAGGCAGGGAGTAAAATGTGCTTTGGTGATTATCTAGGAAGATTATTAGGTTGGACTACTTGATGAGATCACATAAGGAAAGGAAATGTTCACCCATGTAATCTGAATATAATGAAACCCTTATTTGAGTTCTTTCATCTACTGTTGTCTGTTTTGTTTATAATAGATTTGACACCTGCTGTTTTCACCTGATGCCTTCATCTACTATCAACATTTCTCTCAGGGTAAAAATATTATCTTTTTACAGTAATACCTCTGGAAATGCTTTCCCACTTATGGCCTAAGTACTTTTTATCAAAACAGTGTAATCTAAGCATTAACCAAGAAGATCTTGCTGAGGCATTCATGCTTCCCTTTCAGAACAGTTTATACAGGTGAGCTTGAACTCTCCAATTTGAAATCCAAAATGCCCACATATAATCAGAGAATCAAGGGACCTGTCACCTGAAATAGTCCAGATTCACATAATACAAACCATGATTTTGTGGATCTGCTGCAAATGTTCTTCCTGCAATGCTACCCCGCAGCATGAAGCATAGTGAAGTGATGTGAATTGACATCAGATGAGTATTTGGCTCTATTCTCTCTCTTTCTGTTTTGTTTAGTCATTTTTAACTGCGAACATGAACCATAGTATTGGGAGAACAGTGCAGCAAGGTATCACATAAATGCAATGGTACTTCTGTAGTTGCTGCAAATGAATTGCCTGGCTTCTCACATCTCTGGGGGTTTGAAGGAGCTCTGGGCCCTAACTGGTAATAATTTATGTGTGGTAAAACTTAATGACTCCAACAAGACAGTTCTCGTGCAGGAAGTTAAGAATAATTTCCTTGCTTTTCTCAGAACATTTTCAAAGTTGCTCTTAAAATTCTGGGGTGTGAGCAAGCCTCACTCCTGGTGATACTCCTAGGGCTTCCTGCTCAGATCTTTCATCAGTGACTCTATATGACCTTCAAAAGCCACCTTTCTGACTTCACTACTTTAAAAGAATATTTTAAGAATGTAAAATAAAAACATGCCACCAGTATGTATAGGGACTGGATCATACTTGCGGTTGGTTGCTGAGAACTATTTTGCTTTGGTTCACTGTATATACACTACAACTCAGTCTCATGCTTATTCAGTGATATGTGTCTACTTCCTCCATAAACAGACAAGGCCTTGCACAGGGCACAAGGGAGATAAATACCAGGCAGGTCCATCTGTGCACTGTTGTACTAAGGACAGAGCAAATCATAAGGCACAGACCACTCTATATGAACACTGCATGACTCTATACGAGCACTAAGGAAAAAGCTGGATTGTGGTCTGATTGGTCTGCGGAAATAGAGCAGAGAAACCCATTTGAATACTAGCACATATCTATTATTTAGGTTGATGCTTTTCAGATACTTGGCACAATTCAGATAGTGTGAACACAGAGGATGGCACTTGGATATGTCCACTGGCATTATCTGGAATAATAAATAATAATTATTTCCTATAATGGGATCAGGGAGCCAGTAAGACACATTGCCATCTCAGCTTTTTATCTCTGAGTCACAAAAGACTTGTTTCTCCTTCCCTGCAACTGAATGGCAGATTGTTTAGGGTGACATTATCTGGGTCCAGATGGTTCCACCTACTGCAAAATCTGCAGTTCTTGTTTATTTTGTAATGGTTCTGTGCCTTGACCTTTTAACAGCTCTCCTGATGAGGAGAGCGAAGGGTTAGTAGGCTCAGTATGTTGCTCTTCTGTGTCATCAGTGAATGGTGTCCCCCAGTACTTTTTTTCATTTCGGTTCATAACTGTGTTTTCCAGAGAAGAAAACTGAAGAGATTAGCTTTTTCTTGGAAGCAGAAAATGATTATTGAATTGCCCGATGGCGTGCTTCCCATCAGGGTGCAGATGCAGAGAAATAGTTATGAAAAGGAGAGCACTTCCTTGAAGTGCAACTCTGCTCCAAAAGGTTAATCTAAAAGTGCTATTGACACTATTCCATGGTAAATCTACTTAGAATCACAGAATCATAGGACAATTCAGGTGGGAAAGGACCTCAGGAGGTCTCTCTCTTCAACTTCCTTTTCAAAACAGGGTCAGCTATGAGATCAACCAGGTTGCTCACAGCTTTATTCAGTCTGATCTTGAAAACCTATAAGGGTGGAAACTGCACAACCTCTCTGGGCAGCATGTTTCACTGCTTGAATGTCTTCATGGTGAAAATGTTTACACTTATGTTCAGTCAAAACCTCTCTTCTTTCTTTTTACGCCCATTGCCTCTTGTCTTTCCACCATGCGCTGTGAAGAGTGTGGCTCCATCTTCTCAGTAACCTCCCCATAGGTTCTCATTGAAACTAATTAGAGCACAGTGCAGCAGTCCCTGAGCCCACACGGGCCTCAGCAGGTGCATCTAAACAACGCAGAGATACTAACTCAGCCTTGACAACATTATAGTTACAATACCACAAAACTGTGCCTCAGAGAGGAATTTGAATCAGGTAACCCAAGAGAAACCTGTGTCTATGATTTTCACATGTGTTGGCAGGTAAGGTAAAGTCTAGATGTTATGATAATCTAAATTACATCTTGATGTGAAGACTACTAAGTGCCCAGTCCTTGCAAAGATTTTTCTTCTAGTTGGTTAATGCAAACAAACACCTTTTTTCCTACAAAAAGGAAGGCCACTAATGACAATGTCCTTGCGTTGTCCTTCAGCTACTGGTTAGGATGCTGTTGGGAAATGGAAACTGTAGATTAAGCTCTCTGAGGCTAGTAAGAGCCTAATATACATATTCACCACTTTGTTGGCCCATTATACCACAGGAGGGAAGAAGTAATTCTTCTGTCGGCATTTTATAGTAGAACTCTGATGACTTCTGTGATTTGTGTTGAATTCAATGCATTAAGATACAACAGGCCTGCTGAGTCAGGCCCATGAGGAGACAAGCAGATGCTCCTAAACTCTAGATCACAGCAACCTGTAGTCAGGAGAGCAGAGACTCACTTCTTAAAATAAGGTGCTCTAAATCAACCATGGTCTAGATCTTATGTTTAGACAACTGATAATGTAGAGGACTGCTCAGGTAGTGTGAGTTAAGCTGATGGCACCTCCTGGATTACACAACGCTGGAGAGATGGCTTTCTGGCTTTCTTGCATGCTGCCTCACATCCCAATCTGGGCAGCAATTAGCCAGCTGAAATCCTGACCCACATCTAGACCTCAATTATGGCATTTCTTGACCTAGTTTCCACCCTTAGCAGGCCTTCCCATGTCCCAAGATCCCCAAATCTTTTACCCTTTGCTGTGAGGAGCCAAGCACATGAAGAATTCAAGGCCTTGGTGCCATTCTTTTGACAGCTCCCAAGCTGTCACATGAGAAAAAAACATTCACTTCACCTCTTAAATCAATTATTTATTGTAGAGGCAAGCTAGTTCCAGGCTTTTTATTGCCTTTAATCTTTCAGTATTGTAAGCAGCTCCTGCCTGAGCTGCCTGTTGTCCTCTTGCAGTAGAGAACATTTGTATTTTAAAGGCTTGATTAGAACAGCCAGGATTTTGTTTTTGTCTCCCTTCGCAGGTCAGCCCACATCCCCATGAAAGTTGTAGGATGTTAAAGGGGGGGGAAAGTTATCCTTTTCCATATTTGTTCAGTATTTATAACAAAACCTCAGAATGAATGTTTCTTCCCTGATATTTTTTCTGCTGCAGATATGAGCACTGTAGGAAGAACTCAGCCCACAAAAAAAAGCTACAGTAATTTACTCTTTGAATGCCAGCTGATTATGTAAAGTGTGGTAACAAAAGCTGATGTATACTCTCTTTCCTCCTAAACTTTCCTAAACATGGTGGAGAACTTACAATGGCAGCTCTGCTTGACAGGGAAACTCTCCTCACGGTTCCAGTTCCAAAGCAATGTTGAAGTTCGTAGTCATCTTACGTACACCTAACCATGTAATTTAGCAAGGGAGACAATTTAGCAGGATGTCACAGAAACATCTGGTGAACACCAAAATCTTACTTTTCCAAAATTAGCATGATAATTTATTAAGGACTCTCTCTCAAAAAAAAACCCTTGCTTATCAAATTACCAGTGCTCTTAAGGAGCAAAGAACAATTGAAAAGTGAACACCCTGCCATTCTGGGTGTCCACAGGAAGGCCCAGTCCTCAGTAGAACTAGTACAGAGTCTTTATCCTAGATGAAGCATATAATTCTGCTCCCCACCACAGGATTATGGAAACAAAGGTCTTACATGAATAGCCAGCATATTTTTGTATATGTATATGTAGTCATAGGTAGCCAGGGCTACATAATGTCACAAACCATTCTTGGACACGGAATAAGCTTTCTCTGGCTGTGAAAACTCCTGAAGTTGGTGAGGTCAATGCTGGTGGTAGGATGGCATGTTATGGTTGGAGAGTGGTGAGTAATGTGTAAAGCCTGGCAATGATGCATGGTTTGGTGCATTCATTATTCGAAATACCCTTTACTAATTTGTTTTGTTGCCCTTACTTTGTGGACGATTTCAGCCCCCTACGTCTTTAAGGAATATTTCTTGCTGTTCCCAAGGTAGACTCCATCACTGGTATTCTGTGAAAATGAGCTATCTCCTTCCACTGGACTCACTGTTTTCATTTCTGAGATGCAGCTCTGCACAAAAAGCTCAGTCACCCCCACAAGTCCAGCCGGCACTCCTTAGGAGCGGTGCTGAGGAGACTCTGTACCAAACCCCTCTGCTAATCTAGTATAGTAATGGGGCAGATTAGGAGTAGACTATGCTTCTGCTGACTTGTCATTTAATTGTCATTTACTGTAACATTTCTGGGTATTCCAGTACCCCCTCAAAACTATTTTAGCTGCATTGCAGTTGCCCATTGTGTTTTTTCCTTTCCACCCAGCCTCCAGCTATTTTTAGACAAGATCTGTCTCACCATTGTGCTAGTTGCCACATCAGGGCAGGAATACAACAGCACGCAGACCTCTAGTTTCAAGTGCTTTCTCTTTCCTTTTTTCAGCTGGACAAGTCCTCATCTGTTCTCTTAAGTATAGACTAGACTGGGTGAATTTTACTCTATGTGGCAAAAAAGGGGGAGAGGTGGGCTTCTACCATTTGCAGCTCTTCGGAAAGCAAAAGGAAGATGAAATGTTTCTATCTAGATGCTCTCTGTCCAAATGCACTCCAATAATATTTACCTTTGCATTCACTGTGGTAAAAAAAAAAATGAGGAGGATGTTTGTAACACACAGAATTTTTAGTAAGGCTAGATAAATAGTATTAAATCCAAATAAAAGGGTTTTTTTTTCCTGAAAAAGGAAATATTGATTAAACTGTAAAAGATAAGCAAATGCCGTGAAATATTTTAGTGCAGTCTAGTTGTGATTACTATATTTATACATTTTTTTAATGATCAAATATATGTGCTTTGTTTTAAGAAACTTTTCTAAGTACACCACTTTTAGTTAGTAATGTTTGAGTCCTGCAGATTTGGAGGGCAATACTAGCTAAGTCCAGCTGACAATGGGATTTCCCCAGCAAGAAGGTAGGGATATTTGAACCTTAATCAGTCTCTGAGTTGACGTTTTGTGGGGAAAAAATAACAAAAAGAAGAAAATACACATTTCCGCATAGTATTTGTAAGGTTTTCTGTACACTATACACAGATGAAGCATCTGTGATATGTTCCCATCAGCTGAAATACTTTACATCGTCCATTTGTGCTGCTATCAAAACAAAATAAAATAACCCCTAAACTTCTTGCTGTCGATGATCCCATTGCTCACATAAATTACCATTGTGCGTGCTTCTGCATCATCACAGCTGTTATTTTGGAATAACAGTAAAGATGAGCAAACCTTGACAAATATAAAGATTTTGAGTACTTTATGGGTGTGCCCCAAACTGTTGCTTATATGGAAGTGATCTCAACCTTTATGAAACTCTCACAAGGCCCACTGCAGCTCTCTTAAACAAGCCTCTCCTGTGCTGTGCACCCTGGCATCTGCTTGCAGTTAGAATTGTGAGAGAGTCATCAGGAAACCTAATTCAGTGGCAAGGCAACTCTCTCCAGAAATTCGGTGGATAGATATTTCTAACGAGTCCTTGTTTTTTTCGGATATTCTCAACTGTTACCTACAACATAGTCTCCCTGATTCTCATGCAAAGGTCTCTCCTTTTTGTGGGATCATCAAGATAAATGTTTAGATAGTTTTGAGTTTCAGCACAGTTCAGATTCCTGTATACTGTGAATAGGAACTGTTTGCATTATATTATTCAGTTAATAAACGTCTCTGCTTTACAAAATTCCAAATATGTGTGGTAAGCAACCAAAAGAAACCTGAAATGCCAGTTCTGTTTGTGCCAGTACTTGTTGCTGATTCCCTCAGTACATACTTCCTGATTTTGTGCCTTGTGGCAAATGCAACAGAATGTAATAAAAGGTAGGTGTAGGTGGCGTATCTCACTTCTTCAGTCTTTGCCAGCAAGCCTTGCTAATCTTACTTAATGAGAGTCACATTTTTCTTTCTCCCTGGTGTCTTGGCTCTCCTTGTGCTCAAAAAGTTAAAGAAATTCTTGTGGAGCCTCAGAATTTTGCATGCCCATGCAAAATCATTGGGAATTAGGAATCACTAGAAATTTTGCTTTACTAGCTAACCATCCAAACAATGGAGTGTGGAAGCATTCAAAAGCAACTATGCGATTTATGAGCCAAGTCTATTGGCTTTCAACAAGAATCCAACTCTTTTGGATATCATAAACCTTCTAGCTGTATCTGAAGGCAACAGAACATTAAATTTTTTTTTTTTCCAAACTACAATTCTGCTATTCCTCTAAAATCTGCAGTCAGGATTTCCTATTCCCAAAGCTCATACAAAATATATCAAGCTTTTTATCCTTCTTCTCCACTTCCCTGCCAAGTATCAGTAACTCCCAGTTCCCCAGTGCCCTGGGGTTAAAATTTGCTGCAGTGAAACACAGTATAGGACAAGCTTATGTAAAATCACAGATAATACCTGGACAACTGATCAATGCTCTTTTAAATGGTTATAGGAAGGAATTGCTCAGGAGTTCCAATTATTGCCTTGCTGCTATCTGCATTAATGGTAAACATTCTAAAGTGGTTAATCTATCAAAATACTTATAATCTTGACTTCATCAGTTAACATTTATTTCACCATCATTAAGATCATCTCATTTTGCAGCTGGAGAGGAAATTATTATCTACCTCACTGTCTTGTTTGGTATGAATTATATTATTAGGACAGGTTTTACATTCCTTATGTTTAAAAATTACAATATTTTTAAATATCATATTTACTAGCTTTCTCTCCCTTACTGGTTAATATACAGTCATGCAAACATGTATCTTAGCAAAGCTTCCACATAAATGAATATTAGACTGTCATTTTATTGAGACCTGTATCTTCTTTATTTTGACCTTTCAGAACCTACATCGCATCCTCTCTGGAATGATTATTTAGCAAAATACAAAAACACAGTTTTTTCCAAAGTGGTAACACCTGTTGCAGTAGCTGTGAAGTAGCAGTAAATAGAAAAGGTGCAGCAGATCTCCTTTGATTGGATTAACCTGATCTGTTACCCTTCATAAAGTACTAAAACAGTACTGGTTGGTTTTGGTCTAAACCAACAACCTTAATTTACATCCATTACCCTTCATTCCATAATTGGATTTTGGAGAAGTGCTACAGTCCTAAGGGTCATCATCTGACATTTGATGTCATCATCTCATGTAAATGACAGTCACATAACACAGTCCACAAATCTGAAAATATATTTCAAGACTTTGGGATTATTTGGGAACAATACAGTAATATTATCACAGGACCTTAGATATAAACAGTCACCTATTTTGCATAGCACAGAGACCCTGGTATGTTTGTGACTTTTCCTCTCCACTAGTGAAAAGGAGGAGGAATAGGCACCAGGAAGTATTGCCTCTCTCTTTCTCCTTCAAGGTAAAAAAAAAAGAAGAAAAGTGAGAAAAGGCAGAAAGCTGCTCACCTCAGGTTCTCAAAGTTCTATTGAATATCTGTCCAGAAAGTTTAATAATATAAAGATATTTTATATTAGTCTATTATATATCATAATAATATATATTATTTATGATACTATCAATATCATGAAATACTCAAATCATCTGTCTCTAGTACCTGTCCTCTAAAAAACAACCTCATTTTCAGATATATCCCAAATCTCATAGTGTTTTTAAAATATTCAGGTCCTAAATACCAGCTCTATCCCTCTGTTATCTTCTGGTATCAGTAATATAATTGCATAATTTTGTAGATGAATGTAGCATTTCAACACTCCGCTCAGGAGAATAAAATGAAATTTCTAAAAAGAATTCAAAAATAAATTTTCAGACTAGCATCAGGAAGAACAGATTTTTCTGGAGATGCAGGGATGAATCACAAGCATCTGTTCCCCTTCCCAGTTTGCCACTCACAGCCATTACAAACATGTGTCCCTCAAAGAGTAGCAGAATCCTTCCCACATTACACAGGCCAAAGAGCATAGTATAGTTGTGGCCCTATATCTCCTCTGACAATGCCAGATGTATTTTGCTTTCCATAGGCTTTTTCAAATGCTGCAGTCTGCCTTCCAGCCAGTCTGGGTGAACTGCTAAAATTAATTTTCGCCCTATGATGAGGTGACAACTGATGAACAGTGGGTGTATATAACTGATTTCTTTCTGAACCAATGACTTTTTTATATCCAAGGAGAAAGAAAATGCTCTTTTCTATTGGAGACACAAAGCCTTTTTGGCATGAGTTAAAGTAACCTCCTCCATGACTGACACTGACAGTACTCTCACTATTTCCTCTGTGATTATATGATCTCTACCGTATCTGGAATGGAAAATCCATGTGCCATGCCAGTTATACAGTACATTCTAGTAAGGGGTCATTTCACAGGGCAGTATTAAATTAGTTTCCAAGACGATGACACACTACAAAGTGGCCAGTTTCGCTGGCTGGCTGGAGACGCTAATGAAATCGAGAAACTTCAGCTGTCATTTGCAGTAGGACTTGATTCTTGTCAGTAAAGACCTATTCTGAGAATCACAGGTTTGACAGAGAAAATGTGACAGTGAGAAGAATGCAACTGGAAAATCATTCATAAGCTTTTCCTAGTCTATTACTGTATCTCACTTAATGGAACTAAAGTGCTCTTGAAAGCACAGTCCTCTGTACTGTATCAGTTGACCTCATCCCTTGCAAATGGAGGTATTAATTTTGTTTTAGAAAACTGTTCCTTAAAAAAGGAAACCAGCAAACATTGCTTATATCATTTACAGTTTAATGAGTCCTTAATACCTGAACAAGCAGGCAAGAGGTAAACCAAACTATCTATGGGCAAAGTGGTTTGTCTGGAGAAGAGGCTTCAGGGCAGATGTGAGTTTAGCTTAACGAGTGCTTTCACACCTGCTAAAAGGTGAATACCTGACTTTGGTTTGACGGAGATGGTGCATGCCTATCATCGACTTTGGGCTTCTGGGAATGGTCTTAAGTACTAGATAGAGTCTTCCACCCTCTTACGCTGTCAGGTCTTGAAATCCCCCACAAATGTCACTGCTTCAGTCCGCATGGAAGAAAGGCTAGTTGCTTCCTTTAGAGTGGCCAGGAAAACCATCATCTCCCATTGTGCATCAGTGAAACAGAGGAGAGAAAAGAGCAGAGCATTCGTCTGAAGGAAACCCTGGGATATCATCAGCGGGAACTGCAAAAGCTACTGTCTGGTTGCCTTCAGTAGCTCCACATAAAAACACAAATCTCACTTTTAGAACATATCTGCACTGCCATTATTCTTATCAAACAGGTGAGGAACCTGAGATTATACAAGGGAGTTTAATGGAATAAGAGGAGGGAAAATGCCTTTGTTTTTTAAACTACATAGCTTTGAAAAGTTGTTTGCCTCCTCTCCTTACCAAGCCTATGAATTGTCAGGTGTTGGAGAAACGCCAGTTTATACAGTTTTATCAAAACAAGGAGAGTTTTCACGATAGGTCAGTGGATATTCCCTTTAGAGAACATCACCAGTTTGTCTATTTATGGAAGTTGACTTAGGAATTTTGTAAAAATGTAGCTACTTTGAAGATAAGACAAAGTGATCAAAACCACCCAAAGTCAGTTGAATAATTTTTAAAGACTGAGCCTAAGATAACAGGGGTGAATTGGGAGGGATTTAGATTTGGTATCCTACAAACAAATCCATCAGTGTTTTTCTATTTCCTCTGAAAACCTTTAAATTAGATTAATAGACTTGATCTGTTTTATGTCTAACCCAGTCTTCAACTCACTCTCCCTCTGACAAAGCCTTTAACTTGGATAAGACTTACAGTACTTGCGATCCTGATTTTTCCTACATCTGTCTTGCAGGTTCACATGCTTGACCTGTATCTGTACTAATTGGTTGAAATATCTGCAAAGTCTATCTACTTTTATAAGGCTAGCAATCACACCAGATTTAGGGATCTGTATACATATTAAAATAACACAAATTGTTATAAGTCTTTCCCTTGAACAAGTTCTGTTAGATTCTAGAAGCTAGGTATTTAATTCTGGTTCCTGCAAACAAAACATATTTATTAATTAAAAAAAAAAACAATAAAAGCGTTTACTGCTTGAAACTCATTTCAGAAAGAATAACACTGATTAGGATCCTTTTAAAAACAAAGGTCTGCATTGGAAATACACTATTGCAATGGAAAGTATGACTAATTTTGTTTAGCGTTTCATCAACTACGATCAGCTGATTCATCATTTCTAACATGACAGCATATTTTGATACTTTTAAAAAAGGCAGAACCCAAATAGCTGATCCAACAACCTGTTACCTCCAACAACTTCAACACTGCCAAATGGTGGGTGGAACGTTTACCTTGTTTTCCATATTGCTCAATATCTGATATGCAGCTCAAGTTCAATGGCTCGGGATTGCTTGGCAAGTGCTTTATTGAAAAGTGGACATGTCGTTCGACCAGCTACAGTTGCTAAACTTTACTGAACTTAGTGTTTCTTGTAGCAACACTATATCATCCACAATTTCCCTGCAGGGCTAAGTTTGAGATCTGATGGTGAGGTCTGCAGGTGCAGGTGGATCTGGCAGGGAACGCAGCGGTGGCTCCTGACAAGCAGCAATGGGGGTGACGGGGAGCATTTAAGAGACCCACAGCCACCCGCGGCGCAAGGAAACACCCATCGCTGCTCTCAGCAGTTCAACTCTACCAAGTCAAACCAACTTCTAGGATGATCTTGTTGATCCATTCTAGTAGTACAAACACTGTAAATCATGTAAAAAGCCATTTCTCACAAAGCACCAAGGGGGGGCCTGACTGTGACATCAATTTCAGTGGAACTATTTCGGTATAAAGTGTGGTTTTCATGCAAAAAAGGGAATTACAGTATGTCTCTAAGCTCAGCATTATAAAACATGCGTCTAAATCCTCAACTCTGTATAAACAAACTTTGATTATATTTACCTTGAAGATTTTCACTCCTCATAGGTTTGAAATACGTAAATTAAATATTTCGTTTTGGCCTTCAAAAGGTTTTAATCAAGTGCTCATTATCAATTCATCAGTCAGCATTCTTAAACTTTAACTTACTCACTATTGTAAATTAACAACTGATGCTATTTAAAGATCCTATGGTAGCAAAATGTCTTCAAAAAATGCTCAGATTTGTCCTAGCAATGTCAAATGTATAAAACTTAATATTTTATGCGTCTTTTTCTGTTTGTGCCCTATGAAATGTGTATATATTCTTTCAGCTGATTACGGCATGATATAAATGACATAAAATATGCCTACAAAGTGAAAATTGGCAACATCTCTGCTTTAGTTTAAATAGCACACACAGAAAAAACAGAGAGATTTCTTTATCACATATGCATCAGAAATAAAATTTCACTCCTGTTGACATCAATGGCAAATTCTGAACAGCTTCAATTGAGCTAGGATTAAATTTCAGAAGTTTGTTATATGCCAGATAACTTCTTCTCCATCTGAATCACATATTCTACAAAGCATTGAGGTAGTTTCTGTTTATTGTCAAAGATACACGCTATCCTTGCCTTTGCCATAATTATTATTAATTAGGTATTTTTCCTCAAATCCATATTTTGCTTGAATTTGTTGTCATACTGCCTAAGAGAAGTCGTTTACCATCTCTGATTTCCACATGCAAAATATGGTAAATAATTTTCATGCACCTCAGAAGGTGACTTACAAAGTCATTCTGAATATGAAAATTATCCATTAGTAAAAGACTTTCCCAGTTGTTCATTTTCTGGTATTGGGGGTGATCATATTGTTTTCCTTAAAGCATTTAATTTAAGCACCTAAATTTAGAACTTTGATTCCCTGTGTAATCATTGTTGAGAAATCAGTGTCTGCATAGGTGCTCTGATTCATTTTTTGGAGGATCTGTCAACTTATAGGGAGTTTTGCTCCTCATTAAATCATGTAAATTAGAGGCTTAAGTGAAAACATCCTGTTGTGGCTAGCCTGGCTTTAAATGTTCTAACAGCAAACAGCCAGAATTTTGCGATGCATTTGCACAGGTCCCCTTACTATGGGATAGACAGTTTCACCTGATATTTAATGAGAAGTCGCTTTCTTTCTTCTATCAGATTGCACTTGGCTGTGAAGATTTGTTAATTTACGTCTTTAAGGGGCTCTAACACTTGGAGAAAAGTGTACCGTGAGAATGAAAACTGAAAAATCTCTGGAACAAACCTTACACACAGACATACACACACATTTTTTTATAGAGAGAGAGATATACAGTATACATCCACATAAAATAGTTAGAAAGCTAATCTTTTTCACCTATTCTGCTCCCAAGGCAGCTTTGGGTTTGTTTTTTTTTTTTGATCGCTTTTTAAGATCATTCAGTACACAATCGACTGTGTGACAATCATATAAAACTGTGTCAGACTCAGCCAGTGACATGAACTATGCACCCTGGTGCTCCAAGGAACAACACACCGCGTCACAGCGGCAACGTGTAGATCGGGGTCCTGGGAGCACTACTGTCATGGAAGCTGCGGCCTTGGAGTGCAGCTGCTGCGCAGCGGTGCAGGGTCCCAGCTCAGGAACCAGCCCCGTGGCTTGGAGGTGCTTATGCCTGCACTGAATTCTTCTCTGCGATCTCTAAATAGTTTTAAAATGTTTCTAACTGACCCATATAGGCTGCAGAAGATTTTAATCAAATGTTCATTCTGAAGGCATTTAGATGTGTTGCAAATTGCCCAGATTGCAGATACCGTTTTCCTAGCTATGAAAGTGTACTTAATCTGTCAGAGACTAATCTGTTTCTCTTTTAAAAATTTATCAATTGCCTTTTTTTTTACTCTCCTATTTCTGCATCTTTACATATACCTATGCATATAAGCATTTTATCTATTAAGTGTGTGTATACCACATATATATATTTCACTTTGAATTGAAAGTTATATAAATCGGTTGTTCCCCAGCATTTCTAAAACTTCAAAGGAAGTACATTCACTTAGCATTTTGAAAGAAGCATTAATTGGCTGTCTCTTGTGTGATGGCAAGGAACATTTAAATTGCATCCATCTCTAAGTATATTTAAAACCTTATGCTTCAGTCTATGATGTGGTAGTTATAGACTATCTATGGTCAGGTGGCTTTTTTGGTTTTATTTATTAAAAGAGATTTGATATATGCTTGGGGGTTTGCTAACAAGCTACCACTATTTATAATCCATAATTAAATGATATTCAATGGACTGTGATCTCTGTATGAGACAGTCATTTAGGTCTGGGGAGCACTACAATCACAGAGCTTGGTTAAATGTTACTACAATTTGGGTTCATAAATTTCTCTAATTAATCTGATTGATTAAAAAGCACTTGTGAAGTTCAGATGGAAAATCAGAACAGTGCAGATGTTGAAAAATCAGTTAACTGTGGAAAAAAAATTTGAAAAAATGCTCTCCCAAAAGACAACAATAAAAGTGGGTCCTACACCACAGTCACAAAACTGGATCTGTTAGAACGTTTAATTTCCACTGCCTGGAGCTGCCTAATGGTTTTATTTCCAGCTCACAATTACTTACGTTAATTAGATAAGGTCTTTTTTCTGATCTGGCATTCCATTATTTTGGTATTGAAAGTCCAGTATATTTCAGCTGTTTAGGGTATTGTAGGTGAGAGTTAAAGTGACCAGTTTAACATAATATTCAGAAACGATTTTGGGCCCAGCATTCTTAGACAAAACCAACAAGGATATTTAAGAACTAGCCGCCAACTCCACCTGGCTCTAAGAGTTTCAAAGGAAAGGCTTTTCATGCAGATACTGTGTCCATGATCATAGTTGGTGCTGAAGATCTGAAGTCCACCCTACCTGTATTTTGTATTTTTTTTGCTAATACTAATTGTATTCTAGTCATGTGGACAGAATACCCATTTGGAACTGGAGTGCATTGTGCATTCCTGAACCACATCTTCTGGTTTAATTTATTCTGAAAGGATCCAGCCTGTGTACTCCCAGAGAAGAAACCACAGAGGGCTAAATGGAGATAACTGGAAGATTCACTTTAAGAAAGATTCCTGATCCAAACAAAGCACTAATATGGACTCATCTACAGAGTCCCATCTGGGACTTCACTCTGTTAAGCCAAACCAGTCTAGCTTGTAGCCTTTCCATTCCCTGTGTCATCATCATTAATATTTCCTGATAATGACAAGACTGCATGTGTGCTTCCCATGGCTGCATCACTGTAGTGGGGCATAATCATCCTTTCTGGACTGGGGCATCCAAGTCATCCGAGTGAGGTGTCCATCTTTTTATTTTTTTACCATTTCCAATTGATGGGCTTCTTTTATACTCTTTGTCATGAGCACACATCCTCTTTACCATGCTGGAGAGATTCATAATTGCAGTTTGCTAAGACCTATTCTCTGTTTTCGCAAATATAATCTCCTTGTCAATGTTAGAGCTGCTACTCGTTTCTGCAAGGCCAGGCTAATTTCGGACTAGTCTTTGTGGCTCTGTACGCTCTAGCAATATTCCCAGTGAGCAGAGCCCCCACGCAGCCCCTAGGCTCCACACGAGCCCATGTTCGTGGCTTGCTTTCTGGGGTCGGTGTTTTCCCGTTCGAACAAGACGGGACAAGTCACGAACTCCAGATCTGTGTGTAAGTTTCTGTGGACTTGAGAGTCCCTTTTTGGGCCTGCTGAAGATAGAAATGTATCCGATGTCTGGCTATGTTCCACATCATAATTAGACTCTCCAGACTGCATGGAAGTGCTGATTATTGAGCTCCTCAGATGTATTGAAAGAACTCAGAATTACCCCTTGCACCAGAGGTGTTCATTTAATTAATAGTATCAAACAGGCTGTAGTATCCTATTGAAAAATCTGATTTCAATTATACAGCAGGCAGGGCCCCACAAGACTGCAGAACATCCCTATTTCTGAAGATTTCACTAAGTTATGGTATATTTTGAATATTTTCATTTATTCTTCTATGTGGTTTTATGTCAAAGATGCAAGACAGAGTTTTTTTCCCCCAAAAGGGGCCTCTTTGAATGAATTATTCAGACAGTAGCCAGGTTTGAAATATGTTAAAAGGTTCCTAGAACCTACCTTTCAGCAATTAAGAGCCATTTTAATGCTAGTGCCCTCTGTCAAGCAAATCACCCAGCCTTGAAGCAGGATTCTTTGTGCCAGGATACTTTCTTCATCAAAAGGTAGATGTTCATGCTTCACGTTCCACAACAACACACAGAATTTAGGGAGATTACCTGATTACAGTGAATCAAAAAGTCTTGACCACGAGCAAATTATTGAAAGTATTAAAAATATCTATGGGATTCTTTGCCATGATATGCACTGCTATAACACACAGCAAAACTTTCATTAGAGCCGTGATCTTACACTGGCAAAACTGTTGTTGATTCCAAGAAAAACAGGATCACGTAACAGAGCAGATATGTCTGTGGTAGGAATAAACGACTGGGTGGTTTTGAACAGCAAGGTAGCTTGTACATCCAAGAGCAACCACATTAGTCACTTCATTTGCATTGCCGTGTACCAAAATATTTTGTTTAATTAGGTCACATATATTCCAGTAAACACTAAGGTAAATTTTTGATAAATTTCATGTTGTAGTTTCCACCAGGATCAAGCCTAATTCATTATACAGCAGAAATTCAAGAGCCAGAAGTACACTGCATAAGTTTACAGACAGTGCAAACAGCAAGTTGAGCACAGCAAAACTGCATTTCACCATTCTTTTTTCTTAGGTCTTCTCATATGTCATTTGCTGCTTCACTATCTGTTTTTCATCTCAGCCAAAAAACTCCTCCAGTTTAAACTCGAGCTCCAAGTCAAACAACAATCTGATGTTGTGGCTTTAACAATTATTTTCTTATCTTTTTCACTGAAAGAGTAATACCAGAGAAAAACACAGCTGCCACACCTTATTATACTGCAAGGATTGACAGCTACTACTATGGTTATAAAGTTTAAGGCCCAGGAAAGCACCCCAGCTCCTGGGTTCGGGAGACCACCCTCTTAAGGTGGCTTAGAAAATATTTGCTATCTTTTCCATTTGATTAAAGAGAGAAGATGAGTAAAAAATTATACCAGGAGCCACTTTTCTGATGACTAACTGCACGTGCCCACCTCTGAACGGCTCAGACTAACTTGGGCAGAACACTGAAACAGAACTGTAACAAAAGTCTTTTTGCAGTAGCGCCTTCAGGATGCCCACTAATTTCGTACTATTTCCTCAGTGTGATTCTCCCCAGGAAATTTTTTTCTGGATTAGTCTTCTTTCTTATGAGCATTTCTCAGTGTAAGAGGATTCAGTCCTAAACTGAATTCATGACAATTTTTACGTACACTGGTGCAAAGGATGTCACTGAATGTCACTATCCTTTTATTATGGGCTCTGACTAGGAAAGGATGTGACATGTTTTGTTTTTTTTAATGCCTATGATAATTTCAGAATTGCAATGAGAACGGGAAGGTATAGAAGATTTATGTGCCTTTAAGTTAAAAAAAGAAATGTCTGATGTGTTTCTTTATATATGTGTGAATTCCCTAGCCTTTTCTGTTGGTGACACACGCAAACATCAGTCACATCATTAGTTTAATACCTACTACTATTCTCTGACAGGACTCTGAGACTGAGCTACTGAACCATCTGAAATCCTTGAAAGCTTTTCCACAGTCTTCCAAAAGCTTTGAGTAAGACTCTTGTGTGGTCTTCTGACTTTTCTTCTCTAGCCACGATTTCAGAGTTTAACATTAAGAATTACATGTTCAAAGCAGCAGGGATGTAAATATCCCTGACACAAAGTACACAGGCAGCACTGTAGTTGAACTTGTTCTTTTACGGTTATGGATAAAGAACAAAAAAGAACAAGACTCATAACTGGGGGGCTAATGATTAGATCATGAAGACATAGTATCATCACAGGAGCAAGAATAAAAGAAAAAAATCATTTGCTGGTCTCTACTGGTCTCAATTAAACCTTGCAAAGTGATTTGAAAGGCTTGATTATAACAGTTATGAGTAAATATAGAAGTTAAAGGCACTAATTAAAATGTTTACATCAAAATATATTATCAGGAGAAACATTCTAGTAATACAAATAACACATATAATAGCGCTTGTATAATATAATTATATTGTTTCATAATTCAGGCATAAGAGGGGAATTTGGTTCCATTATAATACTCTAGCGTGAAATGTGACAGCTAAAATTGCTTCACTGACCCCCCATCCAACAGTGACATGGTTTTGGATATTCTGAAAGTGATTCTTATGCAAGTCTTTGTTACTAGACCTGCCTGATAAACTCCATTGCATAAATACTGTATCTATCTGCTATTTTTCAAATCATTTTCTTATTATTTATTTTGCTGGCAGTTGTTGTTTACTGAATACAGTGACAATAGCACAGAGAAAATGTAATGACACAATGTAATAACAGCTGCACAAAGTGTAGGGCAGTAAACAGTCTAATGAAAAGGCAAAATAGGAAGAAAAAGAAAAGGAAGGACATTCTTTTGAAATGCTTTATTTATAGAAGGAAAATAAAAAGCGTTGACAGGTCTTTCTTATGTATTTTAAATAGGGAAAGTGGAGCAGCTGTCTTGCACCAAACAACAAAAAAAGCAAACTGAAACAGTGCTAGATAGTAAGACCATAAGCAAGCCATAGAGCTACAAAGTGGTACTGACGATATTCCCCATGAGCAGCAAAGACCCTAGTTTGGCCTTCATTTATTTTCAGATGATATTTTAACCTCTTTAGCTCATGTACAGGGAGTTTTTCTGCTTGGTCAGAAATCTTCTAGCTTGAGGACAACATAAGAAAAATGAATAACCTTCAGAAACCTTCATAAAGGTGCAAAGTTGCTGCCTGAGTAAAGCACAGTCGTACAGAAGGAAAGGGCAGTCATGAGTTTGACTTTACTAGTCCAGATAGCCTTCTCACTTAAGAAATCCCTTTCCTCCTCCCCCCTATACATCTCATCAATGGAAAATCAGATCACTAACTGCTCCATGGAGGTGACTAAAATTTCAAAACATGCCAGAGTGCACATGGAAATTCACCAGCAGAAGGGAGAGCACAAGGAGTTGAAATGGTGAAACAACTACTGCAGCCATCCCAGCAGGACTAGGTGAATAATTTGTCATCAATAATTTAGTCACTGAATGTCAGTGCTTTTTGTGTTCTGAAGTAGCGTTCAAACAAACTCCAGTTTCTGTGATTCATGTATTGCATGAAACTAGGCTGCGTATGACTTTTTTGCAAATATTCTTCCAATCCTCTGCTAGTTCATGAGCGTTTCTTTGTGATTATTCTGTTTTGAAGTTCACCGTCTTTTCGAAGAATATGCATCACATAGAAAGTTTCTGTCACATTAAGCAATTAGAAAATATCTTAGCATCTAGGTTTTGTACAAGTAATCAAAATTAGGCATTATTATTAATTAATATTATTATCTGTAATAGGTAGTGCTACTGTAGGACTTAGAAGGCATTGCAAGATGGACCCCTTAGGCTGTATGCTTTTTCAGGGCATGTGACTGTGAATGTTGAGATGCTAACACAAATGTGAGAACACATTTCAGACAAACTGCATCTCTCAAGTGATCATCTCCTTTCCCTCCTGGCTTCTGAACCTTCTTTACTGGGAGCAGCAACAGACCCAACCCGATTTTCTTCCCGTTTCCCCTGAAGAGCGTGACAACTTCAGCATGAGCACTGGGGCCGTGCTCCTTCCCCCGTTCCGCCTGGCCCTGGGATCATTTCATTGTCACTGCTGGTCTTTCATCCCGGTGAGCTGGGAGGGGAGGACAACAGACATGCTGGGCTGCACCATGCGGTCACTACCCGGTAAGCTGTTCTGCCCAGCAAGCGCAAGCTTTCTTTCCCTGCTCTTCACCTCAGTATCGCCCCGGCACCGCCAGCACCAGTATTATGCCAGTTCTTCCCTTTATTCCCACATCCCAGTATCTCGCTCTAGCAGCCACCACACTCCTCAGCCCCAGCATCTTTCCAGTCTCCAGAGCCTTCAGCGATTCTCGTGTCAGACAAGCGGCCCTGGTACCCCGTCTGCTCCCTGCCCACCTTACCACGTGTCTTTCAAGCAATGCCGTTTTAGTTCCCTTCATGGCCATCTCCACACAGATCCGCTCCCATCCGGAGGATTTTGCAGGCACTGTGACAGTGTGCTCACCTAAATATCACTCATTCCCAGCGACTGTCCCACAGCACTCCCTCAGTGCAGGCTCATTCCGGCTCCCGGACAATCCCGGCACACCACGGAGTTGTGTCCTGAAGGGCTCTGTGAAGAACGGCAGGTGTTACCTCACGTTAATAAGGCAGGCATGATTAATATTTTCTTTAAGTTTAATCTAGTCAGCTCATTTACGGGGTGACATCATTCATGAATATATAGATTCATATCCCCTCTTTGTTCTGATAACCCCCGTTTTCAGCGTAACAGGTACACGAATACCTTGCTAGTGGGTGCCTACCTACTTTGCTTGTGAGGTAGCCAACATGAGAGTTTTCTCGAGCACTGCTCAGCCACAGCAACATGGGGAAACACTGGTCTAGGTGTTTCCCAGTCCCAGTTAAAAGTATTTGGAGCCTGGATGCTTTAGGGGAGGTGTAATTCATCTCCCCAGCTGAGGGCCATGAGTGAAAATGCTCCCCAGGGCAGCTTGTGGCTACCTGCGATGGTACTGTTTCTGCCTCTGAGTAAGTCACCTCAGCGATCACACCAAGCTGAAAGAGAGACAAAGCTGTTGAGAGAGAGGGAAAAAAAAAAAAAAAGAAAAAAAAGGATGTGGCACACAGAGGAAGGAAATTAAGACAGTATTTGGGTAAAAATCCAGCTTGCCTAGCTGCTTGTTACACTTTCCCTGATGAGTCTGAATTGCTTCTGCTGCTTTGACACAACTGAATCAATCATTAAGCTTTTTCTAGAGAGCAGACAGCCAAAGACTGGAGATGGTGAAGGAAAATGACTTTTAAAAGGTCAATCCCGATGAGAACTTTCTTTGTAGGATTCATCCAGCTCACATCAAACAAATAATATCTTATGACAAACCTCAGGGAACACGGGATACATATTCCCCCACTGGTGTCATCCACATTTTCCTTTCTTCCTTCTTTTTCTTTTCAGTAGCCATGCTTCCTTCACCTTAAAAAGAAGTTCATGAAATTAAATGCCGCTACGGAAAGTCCATATCTGGGTCAGAGTTTAAAAGCTGTCTTTTTTGTGCTGTTAAGATGATACCTTGTCAGCCACATGAATGAGTAGACACATGTGCAAGCAAACCAGGCACATTCAGGCAAGACACTGTCAGCCAGTGAGTCTTTGCAGTGATATATTTGAATTTAGGGTTCACTCCTGTTTTCTGTGTGGATTTCAAAGGAAATTGCAAACACACATATTCATCAACTTCTATTAATGGAGCGACAGAATCAGGAACTAAACAAGAACTGAAGTTGATTCAAAATCACAAAACAAAAGGAATGGTCTTATAAATACAGTGTTTTTTTTTTTTAAATAAATTATGATGTTTCATAAACTTGATACACTGACTGATAACACTGTTTTTCTGATTTCATTATGCCTTGGAGGCAGATTTTTGATCCCTAGCACACTTGCTTTTAAGTAAAATCTTCCAACGTTTTATTTCAGATTGAGACAAATCGAAAATCAACTGCATTACTGTGTTAGCTGTATACTGTCCCTGGGGGTACAATATTCCTGTTTGAAGTCAGTTTTTTCGAGTAAGGCATATATACTTCAAGCCCTTCCAAAGACTCTTCATGTTATAGTTGATGAGGTTCAAAGGACAGAACAGGAACTCCACGGTATCTTTTACTACTGAATACTCCTTGTACAGTGGTCTTCAGTTATGATAACCGTGGTCTGCCTGACCTGCTCATCTGGCCTGAATAGCTAGGATCTAAACATCTCACAGTTTCAAATCTATTCATCCACACAACAGTTAATAGAGCATTTTTTTCCTGTTTTTTGCAGATGAGAACCTGAAGTTTTTAATCAAAAAAATTTTGCTTTTAGATTGTAAATGTCCAAATAACTTTTAATATCAGAGTGGAAACCATTGTCCAGATCAACAGAAATACTTAAGTGCCCAATTCCCTTTGATTTTAATGGAAAACAAGATACTGAACTGGACTAAGATCAGTTTACAGCAATATTCACTTTGCATTAATAAATACGACATAAAAAGCAGTACTTAAAGACTTAAAGTAATAAAACTTTTCTTAATAAAGCTGCACATAATTAAGTACAAGCAGTATCTTGTATATCATATGTGTCCAGATCTTGTATATGTATGGCTTAGATGAAGGGAGGCAGACAAAGGTTAAAAGGGTAGATTGGGGCCCACCAGTGACCAAAAGCAAAGTGCAGTTTACCTATCAGAAGTCTGTCTCGTCTTCCTTTTTCCTGGATAGTGGTAAGTATTGCTTTACAGGCAGGGTCAAGCAACGAAAACAGAATCTATTACTTGCATTTGCAAGTGTCACCCCTGACTCTCCATACATCACCGAACATCCAGCAGTTCAAACACTCCTTGAGTTTACACTTCATGCTTCAACTTCATTCTCATATGAGGAGGAACGGCAGCCTCCCGTGCGCTCGCCACACACACCAAACCATCCGTCAGCCCCGGCGGCGCACTCCCTGTCTCCAAAGGCTTTGCACGCTTAGGCACTTGTGTAAATAAACGCACACACACAAACACGTTTTTCATGTAAGCGTAGCCAACTGGAGTGATTAATGGTGAATACTGGTGCATCTCTCCTACTTCCCTTGTTCCTTCAGGTGTTAAGTCTACTGTTGCAAAGTCTTTGGCTTCATGTTACCTTTCATCTTGCGACATCATTCTGTATGTACACAGAGGAGCTTAAATACAGCCACTTCAAAGTGCAAAGGAGGCAGCAAGTTGTAGAAAGGGCAGTTAAAGAGATACCCTTCAAATTCTCCCCCACCAGATTTGCCTCTTTAATGCCTACATAGGGAGAGAGCGAGCTTTGTTCGTAAAGCATACTGCAGAAGTGCCATACACTGAGGATTGTACGGGCTACAGACGGCTGAGAGGCCAAAAGTTGTTTTCAGTTGTTCACATTTAAACCACTGAGTCACAGGAACTGAGGAACAGCCCTATTAGCTCAGGACAGAAGTCCATCAGGCTCAGCACTCTGTTTCTGACAGTGGACAGTAGCAGATGCCTGTGGAAGAAACATGACATGTACCCTTAAACTTACCTATGTTCAAGAAAACTGGTAAAAATATTTATATCATTTTTATACTGGTCAGGTGACTGCTATAATGTGTAAACTCCCCCATGTATAAATGATGCATCTCTTATACACAGCTCTTTGCATAAGCAACAGAGGAATGAAGGGTGGTTTCCTCTGATGTGTGTTTCCAAGTTCCTGGCATCTAGTTGGGTGAGCCCAGACCAAAGCTTTCCACAGGCTGGAGCAGTCACAGCATTGCTCTGCCTTGTAGATCCTCTAGTGTCTAGTAATTCATGAGACCACACTCCAGCTTATTAGTGGCTCTAGCAGGATTTCTGTCTTTTACCTGTTTATTGGCACAGGTAGCTCAACAGCATCCTTTCCCCTTTAATTTGGCACTTTTTCTCTCCCTCGACATCCAGAGAGGGTGAAAGGAGTTAAATTCAGTTTCATACAGTTTGGGTAAAGATTCTCTAAAGAATTTATAGCTAGTATAGTAAAAAATTCTTCAGAGATATCTTAAAAGCGCTATGCCTCTTTATTATTGTAGTCCCTTTCCTAGTCAATTTATGAGGTTATCATTAACTTTCTATTCCTTTTGGTAGCATATATGTAAGAAATCAGAAGTTCAGTAAATAATATGGTGTAAAGGAGGAAACAGCATGGAAAGTCAAATGCTATACAAAATTAGAAAATGGTGAATAATACCCATTTACTTCACTGGGTTTTGGATCGGGTCTTATGGCAGAGAATAAAGGATCTGGTTCATCTCTTTTCAGGTAAATGGTAAAATGGCCACTCGTTGTCAGTGGGTACATGAGTGCTCCAACACTGTAATTACTTTTATCTTGCCAAAAAACAATTACCTTCAAACAATTTCATAAACAATGCAGATATGAATCTACATGAAAATAAAGTGTGTGTGACAGATATGTAACCCTAATCACAATTAAATTTTCAAGATTCCTTAACTAAAAACTGCTTTATACCCACAGTGTGTTGGATAGAGCAGCCAGGTCACATGATTATTTTTAAAAGATTGCACATGCAATGTTATATTTTGGCATTGTATAAACCTTCATAAAACTATAATGAAAAGAAGCAAACATTAGTTATCTTTAAGATCCAGACACTAAACTTGAATTTCCTTCTGGAAATTTTAATTAGCAATTTCAAAAATGCTAAGGCAAAGTATCTGCTCCCAGTTGTCTGTTTAGGTTAAATTAAATTATTTCTGAAAGTAATATAATTAAAATCCTTTTAGTTCTTAATCAATATTTTATTTACATTCATTTTCCCTGTAGTATTTGATTAGTTCTTTTGTAAAGGGCGTGGTAGCTTATTTTCTGTTTATTATATGCTCATGAGATGTAGCTGTGCTTTCATTAATAGAAGACCCCCTTGCAGTGCAGAAACACTGTAAAAAATCGTCAGATGATATGTGTTTTCAGGAGGGTACCTGGAATTCTACCATGTCTAAACAGGAGTTAAGCTGATCAGTTTTTAGCTGATTTAAGTTTCTACATGAAAATATCCTTCACTAGAAATCATGTAAAAAATGTATTATGCAAAGGGCCTGATTCACCTAGTTTCACACTTAAATTTCTGCAAAATGAAGTGAATAGGAAAAGTAAAAATGATCATTCTGACTTGGTTGCACTTTACACTCTAACAGACCCAAAATAAAGACCTAAACCAGGACTGAGCCAAGCCCTACACCTACCAGAGCTCCACTGATATCAAGGGCTCCATGTAACTGTTCCGCAACAAACATGCTTAAGGATTAATCACACAGCACAAAATATCATACCCCTAATGTATAAACAAGCTGTCAGCATAGGAGTGTATCAACAATGATTAAAAAGGCAGATATTCTTTTGTATCTACACTAAGTTTCTTAAGACTTTGGTGATCTTTTCTCTATTTTCATCATGATATCATTGAAATTAATCTTCAGCTATGCAAAGTGTTGTGAACACTAGTTCTGATTAAATTTCACCCTCAATAGCATGTGATAGTTTAAACTGGTGGAGAAACAGAGGGATATATTTTATAATACACTTCAGAAATTTGTTTCTATTGTGCTGGCTAATAATTATTTCTCTGCAAAGTTAGATCCTGTAGAGTTATTGAGGGCTATTGGTGTATTGTCTTGGGCACCAGAGATGTTTTGTGGAAGCACGTGACTGGTGCCAGTGATACCGATCTCTGAACATCTCTGTGCAGTTTTTTAACTCAGCACATGAGATGCTAGGCGTCACAAACGTGTGGCAGATGACTGCGGCCAGGGAGTCCGCTCTCCAGGGCTGATATGAAGAGCCATATCTGGCATGCATGGTGCTGGAGCAGCAGGAAGGCAGTGGCTTCCTGGTGGTGCTTGAGTTGAAGGCTTCAGCACAGGGCAAAGTCAGATAAGGAGCCTGAGGTTTCATGCACACTGCTTAAGACTTGACAGGTCTCCTAAGGTAGTGATAACCTACACAGGCAGTCACACAGTGTTTACGTCTGAGGTTTTATATATTTATGTATATAATGTGTGTGTGCCAGTGTAAGGAAAATTAGTCAGTCCAGTGTTTCACCAAAGCTGCAACCCAAACAGAAACTTTGAGATCTGAAACAAATCCTTTATATTTATTTTAAATGATTTAATTCGCTCTTTTTCTCTCCTGAGCTGGAACTGAAGTAGAAATATCAAAAAGCTAACAAAAGCAAATATTCTTGTGAGATCTTCGTGCCTGTTTTGTATAACCCAGACCTATTTTCTAAAACCAAGAGATTAATTTGTCTACCTCAGATAAATATCCAGGCTGAAACTGTCAAACTTGAGTGCTTATAATTAAGTAGTTGAGTCAGTATTTAGGAGTGATATAAAAGTAACTTGTTTTTTTCAGTATTCTTGAGGGTATAGAAGTCCTGTTGAGAATTATGGCAAGTGCAAGTTAATCAGCACATGTTATATACCTTTCCTTTAGATATGTATATATCAGATATACGTTTCCTTAGCCTAAAGTGACTTTCTAAACTAAACTTGGGACTTCAAACTTTAGGTTTTGGTTTGAAAAACTTCTAACAATAATAGAAATGTTTAAGTTTATACAAAGGGAGGAATACAAAATAGATTCTTTAGCAGAGCAGCTTCGTAAAGGTAGCCTGATCTTCCCAAGCGCTACACAGAGATGTTCATTCAAGAGCCTTTCCTATGTAGTACATGTTCAGAAGTGACATGTAGTAGCATGGGTACTCAAAGTGAATCTCCAGAGATGTATGAAGCCACCCTATGAATATACCGCAGTACTCTTCTCATGGACTATGTAGCACAGCCACACCAGTGGGTTTTCTCCTGTCTAAGTAAGGAGCTCTTATCTTCAGATATTAAGTGCCAGAACTGTGTAACTCACAATCAGAAACCTTTTAGCTCTCCCACTGATTCCATGTCTCCTCACTGCCTGGTCTTCTCCACATCAATGCATTACAGATCCTCATTACTAACGGTCACTACCTCAGCTAGGTAAAACATAGGCCTGAGTAAATTAGGCCTATTTACACATATTTGTAGAGTCCTTCTCTGGCAGAACTTCCCTGGACCGTTCTGTCAAGATGGATTTTCAAGCACCCAAATTAACATGCACTGTCCTGCTGGTGGGCTGCTTCCTGACTGGGCTGATGGGAGCCATAGCAACTCTTCTCACCAGTACTGCTGTGCTAGCTATTTTAACTGTCCACCTCTACCTCATCTTGAGGTCCTTTTTAATAGCAACAAATGAGAACAGTCCCAGTCTGAATCTTTTTGCAGGTCAGACTCTCTTCTGTGTAGGATGCAAATGACAGATTATCTAAGTCTAAACTAAACTTTGCAGTGAATTAGTTAAATTGCATTAGACTTCTACATGGATAAACCATTTTATTCACAACTGAAGTGAATTTAAGGTAGTTTAATATCACTTTGGGAGCAAAATAAGCTAAATCTGATTAAAGAAGCTTTAATTCTAGATAAAACAGAGTTTTTTCTGGTTTAATGTATCCAGTTTTAAAGCTATACTTTTACTTATTGAGCAGTAACTCTTCCAGCATACCTATGTGAATAAACTTTCAGTGGCTTCTTTATTTGCCTTCTGTTTCTGGTACTGTTCTGCTCACTATATAACTGAGCTATCTGATTTTGTCTCACTTCTCTGAACCAGTCAATATTTCTGGCAGGACGGGACTTCTAGAGTCCAGTCTGCCTTCCAGAAACCCTTCCAGAGAAGGAATAGTAGTCATTAGTGGTCTTCCTCTGCTAGTCACATAAAGGTACTCTCCTTTGGCCAAAGCAATATTCTAACAGCATGGTCCTTGAAAGAGCAGGAGGTCTGTGGAATTGCAATCCATTAGAAAAGGGTATCTATTACCCTTATATTTAAGATATTTCAGCATAGCAACCACAGCATGGTTCTAGAGACCAGCCTTTTAAAAGATGCCAAAGAAACAAGAAACATGACTGGCACATTTAAAAGAATAGCTCTTCAATAGGATGTGATTGTCTGGCAGTATATGCTGACTAAATAACCAGAGAGCATTGCAATGCATCTTTTAAAATATTACTGTACTTCACAGGATACTAGTTGCAAACATGCAGAAAACAAACACATACATTGAGTTTGGACTGGACTAGAAAGCTCCCGCCTGTATGTACCATTTTCTTCAGGCCACCTTACGTTTGTATGTTTTATATCAGCACCATCATATGTCACCCTGGTCACACAGAAGGGAAACGTCAGCCAAAGTCTGTAGAGCTTCAGATGGATGGAGGGAGAGGATCTCAGACAGACGGAATACATGCAAGCACAGATGTGTGCATGCAATAGAAAAAAAAAACAGAGACAAACTACAGAAGAAATTACACACAAATATGGTAGTAGCTGTCTGGGAAATGTCCATATTGCTTCACATAGCCTGAATAAGATTGGAAGCCTTGACTACTTTCATAGGAGATAGCAGACTAATCAGATAAATACAAAAACCTCAAAAGAGCCTAATTCTAATTTCATTTATATATATTTTGCCACAAATATAACATCATTATATTCATTGTTGTTACTGATTAACATTAGAGGGTTTGGGATGGTAACCACCAAAGCCTTGTACTAAGCTATTTTTAGGTCCTCATGTGTTACTTAAAACCTAACATTACCATCAACAGAAAATGAATTCATTTGATAAATAATCATGTTATGGTTTCAAATAAAACAACTGTGTCAGGACTTTTAATTTGACAGTCACCCTAATGCATTATTCTAAGTTAATTAAAGTGCTTTCAATTTTTTTTGCTAATGCTTTTCATTTGCGTTCTGACCATTTCCCAATGTTTCAATTAGTTTTGTTCACAGACATGTGTTATAATGAGCATCAAGTTAAGATCAAGGGTTACTAAAATTTATGGCACTGTTACTCAACCAACCCTTGAGCCCTGTTTGACTTCATAATATTTCAGATGACTTGATGTGTGTAAACAGATAACTAATTCAGCTACTGTTGCATATGTACTTAATGAATGTAATGACATTTATAGAACTAGTCAGAATTTTTTCAATGAAACATTTTCTGCTCCAACTGACATTATGCCAAAACTGGAACATTTTGGAAACAAATACTGATTTTGATGAAATTTTGACAGGGTTATTTCTAACCTTTAGAATGGACCTCGTAGAAAATGAGAGTTTCTTGAGCCAAACATGAACATTTTGCCAAACTCACATTTTTGCCAAAAGCTTTTGTGCACTTGGCTTTCATTCCAGGTGACATGAAAAGAATTTTCAAAGCTACAGAAAAATGTATAAAACGGAAGGATCCCTTGGTAGCTCTAGCTCTTTGCTGGAACTGCCATTTCTGGTCTGTAACAGTCTTTCTGGCTTTGTAATCTCTTCATAATTTATATCTCTTCAGTTGTGCTATGATTAGCTGGTAAAACCTAAAAAAACTGTCTGGGAGAACGAAGGAAGAGACTGTGCAGCGGAGCTGTGTTCCAGATTGCCTTAAGCCTTCTCTGTAGAGCAGATATTGAATTTTGTTGCCCTGAGGATGAAGGGGGAGGGCTGGGCTCCTGGCAGAGGAAGACGAGAGGGAACTTGGGATGGGAGCCCAGGAGAGCCCGAAAGGCAGATCACGGATCCTCCCGCTCCACTGGTGAGGAGAACGAATGACTGTTACTCCCAGCAAGGACTAGGTAGTGAGTGCTTTCAAACATCCAGTCAGGCACATTTCTTCATCTTAAAATGCCTGAATATTTTTTTAAAATCTCAATCTAGGAGACAAAAATGGACATACTACAGAGAGGAAGAATTAAGATGTCTTAAGGGTAAGAAGCCTGAACTTGATTTGATAAAAACAGAGGTTCAGAGGGATCAGGCTGATCAAGTCAGAATTGCTGAGGGACATACTTTAAGTACAGATTTATTCAAATGATTTGAAGGGAAAGCTTTGACTTTTATGGAGCCCAGAGATGGGGGAGAAAATGAAGATCAGATGAGAGTTTAGATGTCTTAACAGAAAGAAAAGAACAGTTAAGCACTGTCTGGAGTAACAACTGGAAAGCTCTGCACACAGCATGGATTTATAAGGGAAGGAACAGGCAAAGATAATTCTTAGCTCATAATCATGAAAATAAAAATAATCTGGAAAGCAGTATGCACTAATCATAATATTTTACTTTCTGCAGCCAATTTGCTGCTGCTTAGACATATAAGAAAGGACTGAGAAGGCCCTAATCATTTCACAGAATCACAGAATTTCCCCATTCCCCTGCAACTCAGGGAAAAAGCTAAAAATATGAAAGTTTTTCTTGAAATGCACTTTGATTTGTACAGGTATGCACATAACTAAGCTAGCCAGATGCCCTCTCACTCAAGAACTGAATTCAAAATTCTCCTGGTGTGAATCAGTACCCTATGTTCAGTTCCAGTGCCAACAAAGAATTTTCTGATTTTATGAAACGTAAAGTGCAGACTGTCTTAGAGTAAACATAGTATCACTTGACTTACCAAGAATCATATGTTTATCATAGTGCTGCCAATATATAGAGAAATCACGAACGGTTTAGGTAACTTTAAATTACTTATGGGCACATACCCAATCTAAGAGATTTGAAAATGGAGCTGTTTAAAAAAAAATTATCTTCCAAACATTATTATTTCATTTCAGCAAGCTGTACCAGTAGCATGTCAATTTTAAATCTAATCTAGTAGCAGCTATCGGCCTAGTATCAAAACTGTAGCTCAGATATTTTAAAATTGTTGTCCAGTTAATCTAGCTAACTGTGCTAACAGCATATGAAGGTATACCCCTGAAATGAAAAAGATTGCAGGTAGCTATTTGACTACGTAAGTACTACTTTCTCTGAAGTGACCTGACGTGGGGTCTACAGTGAGTCACCAAAACAGTTCACAAATGCGTTCTACTAAAAGCCGCCCCCCCCCCCCCACCACCACCACCACTCTGCCTGGAAATTAACTGGAGATCAGATTCCGGCACAAAATGTGAAAAGTTTCTCAGACTTCTCGATCAACACTGTCAGGCCTAAGGAGGTATAAAGAGAAGAAGCACCTTTTCACATTGCTGGGTACTGGGGTATTTTATGCTACTTGTCTAAATATCGGAATGTTAACTGAATGTCTTCTGCAAACCCCTGAGCAAATATCTGGAACGTTGTAAAGAGATTGTTACGAGAATAATGGCTAATAGCTAGGTGAGATCAGTCTGCACTTTAATTCAGACATGGTGGGCGTATGTGTATGCACATGTGCATATATGCATATTTCACCTCTAGAGAGAAATCATGCCCTCTTTTCATTATGCTTTCAGTTCCTGGCCTGGGCTGTTTGCTGAAGAGATAGCACTGTCTCAGCACTAACACACCAGGAGCTATAGTACTGCGTACAAAGAACATGCAAAATGCCATAGTATCTATCTCCCTTCTTCTCTCATGTATTCTGCTTCTGTAACATTGTTCATCCTATAAAGCTTTAGAGAGAGTTAATTGTTGTTGTTCCTTTGGCTATCTCTGTCTTTTTTTCCCTATTTTTTCCGTAAGAAATTCAGTCTTTAAAGACTGTTTCAAATATATATGCCAGTCTCTGACTACTTAGGTTTTCACTTAAGAGAAAGGTGAAATAAATTAGCTTGGTTCTTCATAATATCTATTGATCTATCAGACAGGTTTACAATACAATACAATTTCATTTAGAGGGTACCTCGTAATACTGACATCAACAAAAAGAGTTACAGTGAATTTTAAACACATTATCATAACATATCCATTGACTAAATTAGAAAAATAGCTTCACTTCATTTATTCTTTTAGAAACTTAACAGAGAAAGATGTTTTTGATCTTGAAGAAAGAAATTCTAAATGGCGGAATAACAGTGAGACAACACCAGCTCATTATAAAATATCTGGAGGCAGGGGTTAACAGGTAATCGCAGCTCACTGCGAGCTGTGATACACCATGCTCCCAGTAAGTGCCATTCTCTACTGTCCTGCAGCTTGGCAAGACATTTTCCCCAGTACATAACTGGTGTAAAGTAACGAAGATAACTGATTTGATAAAACTTTTTGCTTATTTTTATAGAAAGCAATTAGTTCACAAAGTACAAAGTAGAAGATAGTGATGTCTTAATAACATAGATCAGGGCAAGAGTGGGTTTTAGGCATAATTAAGGAATTCTAGAATAAACAACTGTAACTGGGAAATAAGACAACTTTTTTGGTTTGGAGAATGAAGGATACTCCACATACTGAGACAATGTAAAATGCCCTAGTTGCTGCATTTTAACACTGAACACCACACACTAAAACAGCAGAAAAGTATCAGGACAGCAAGCAAAAAATATCATTATAATAATAACAGTGTCTGCTCTTGATAAATGTATGTGGGATAATTCTGAGAGTCACATCTTTCAAATGAGTAAAAAATTCCCTGACAATGTCTATAATACACTTCCCACCCGCTCTACCAAGCTAGGCGTATAAAATGAGACTATCATTCCTGTTAGAATTATTTAGAAAATGGTACTTAGTACTGTATATTTTCAGAATAAAAATGAGTGAAAAAACACCTTTCTTTTTGCACCAGTTGCCATGGGCTAACCACTGGGCTTTCACAGGATAATACCAGCAGGCTGTCTAGTAGAATCCACAAAGCAGCCATGACAGAGACACAGGGAGGTTTAGGCAAAATAAGGAGATGAGCAAAAACATCTCCAAAATTTGCAAACAATAAAGAAGATTACAAAGATTTGTTTCCCTCCATTAGAACTGTCAAGGATGTCAGTGATAGGTACAGCATGAAATAAAGCTCGTACACAAAAGTCATTCTTTTTCTCCCAAAAGTAAATACTGTAGAGGGAAAGCCAACGTTAGTGATTACATGAATGATTCCATGGCTGTTTTGGTCCCTCTGAAAACAATACTTGATTACCATCACCACTCATTCGGGCTTGATCCAATCATTATTGAAGTCGGGAGATTCCTTTGCCATGCATTCAGTTTGGAGCAGGCTTTTATAACCTATTTTTGGTAATGGGAAAGTATATAGAAAAATAAGGAAAAATAAATCGCAACTCCTGGAAAGACCTATTTATAATTTGTGGCTGATCAAGGTAAATTCGCATTTTCTATTTCCTGAAACCATTAGATGACCCAGTAAGATCATAAAGATTAGATTGTATAACAAATCAACTAATGGTGTGTGCATGTAAAGGTTAGTATCCACATCCAGTTCCCTAACACGGTGATGCCATTATCTACTGAGCTACCAGCTGCCTGCCTGTGAGCCCTGCTTTAATTCTTTGCTTCTGTATGACGATGAACAGAACCAGTTAATATATTATGTAGTACATAACAAGAATCTTAATACAACCACGCTGCCCTGAGTTTGGTCATTATTTGAGATTTTCAAAGACTGAAAATATTGCCAAGCTTTTTAATCAATTGCTTGAAGTGACCAAGTCAGGCTCACAATGCTCCTAACAGTTCTTCATCTATCAGCCTCCAGATAGGAAGATTTCTACTAATAAATGTAGATATTCCTGTTTAATGACCAGTATGGTCAAGAAACAGAAGGAAGGAAATGTACACCTAAAAGTGTAGAAAAAAATGAACCAGATGTGCTCAGACCTTTCCCAAGATTTGTGAACTTTTGATGAAACTATGTTGAGGTTTAAGAGACCCAGATGTAGCATGCTATTGTGTGTGATTGCAAGGGATCACTTGGATAGGATCAAATTTTTTCTGGGTGTTTCAGATTAGAACTAAGTGAAACAGACCAAAAACCCTGCTGGGTTTCACATATCTTTAAATACCATGCTCAAGGCGAACCTCTAGATTTGCAAATTAATCCAGATGAACTGAAGGAGGAACAAGGTTTAGGAAAATCCTTCAAAGGAAACTATCATGTACCAGATGCCTGTGCTTTTAGTCCTCCTTTCTCCATGGGAAAGCATGACGGTTTTATCTTCTGCATACTGTGAGTTCATGTCAGAGAGAAAGAACATAAAGAAGAGAGGGAAGGACTGTGGTGACACTGGAATAACAAAGCTTGCATAGATTTCCTCCCAAGAGAAGAGGAGAATCAATGCCCTAGAGCATACTCAAAATGCAGTAGTTGCTTTGCAGTCTGCAGGAGAGAAGGAAAGTGGGAATTTCAGAGAAAGAATGCCTGTCCACTCCTCATCTATCTGTGGCCTCATCTATTGCAGCCAACCTAAAAAGACAGTGCCTTGCACAGGAGGTTTGCCCACAGAAGAGCCACTGATGCTAACCTCAGCCCTCAGCGCAGAGTCCCTGACCACAGAAACAAAGTTGTACTCAGCAGGGTATCTCAACAATATTAAACTGGCATGAAAATACTTGAACAATCTGACGCAGAGATTCCTAATTCAAAACATTCACATTAAATATAAAATAAACCAAAGAATGCTGCCAATCCACTTGTGATAACATAGTGGCTGAGCAATTTCAAATCATCATGGTGAGTCTTAATACTAGGGATAATTAATGCAATTACATTTGAAATAATCAATGTTTTTGACATCAAAACCACAGAAGGCAGAGAATTAACTTACTGTAAGAATGCCACAAATACCACCATCTGTGAGTGCAAAGGAGGAAAAGTTATTTATTAATTTTAATGCAGGAATCCTTTTGTCACTGATTTTGTACCCAGTTTGGCACAAGAATGTACTGAATTTCCTTTACTCTTCCTGGGACAACCAAAGGTATCTCTAATTTCCTTCTTCTTTCCTCATAGATTCTCCATGTCTTGTGACAGCAAGAGAGTTGGAGATAAGTCAATGTGCCCTGTGTAATAGACTGTGCCCTATTTAACCACCGTTCCAGCCTGCTCTGCTTTTCACGGTGGAAGTAAGCAGATTGACTGGGGATAACTCTTACTTTGTTCAGTGATTCCTGCTGTCACCGAGAGGGTCCCCCCCTTTTGGAGAGGCACAGAGTCAAAATAGTAAGAGCAAAGCTGTAGCATCACATCTGTGAATTTGGTCATCGCTTCCTCTCCAGCCTCCCTGCCTCAGCCCATTCTGCATTAGCTATCAATAGGTATTTGTAATGAATACTCATATGTGACCAGGTCATCAGCCAAGCTTTAAGCTATTCTGAACTGTCAATGCCTTTCAACATTTTTCAGTATTTTCTTCATTGAACTATGAGGTAGTGATTTTTTTTTCCTTAAATATAGCAGATTCTCATTTTTGAAGCTTAATTTCCAGAGTCATTTGATTCTGGGCAGGGGAGGGGAGGAGACGTTGTCAGTTGTGCTCTGAGTATGCTAGCTGGTATTTCTGTCTATATTTTGAGTGTATGCTGATGTGCTGGAGATGCAAGTTCCTCTTCGGGGTGATAATTTGCCCAGACTGCAGCCCCGGCTTCTTCTTTGAATTTTATCAAAAGAGGAGAACACTCTATTTGTTCAGCACATGGGGCACTGTTAATACAAAAAGCATGCTGAATTTTTTACATTCTTTAATGTCTTACCTAACACCATAATTTTCTTCTTCTCTGTTCTTGTTGCTGTTATAACCATGAGGAAAGACATCAGTCACAGATAGCATAAGAGAAAAAATAAATATCAGCTTCCAAAAGGCACAAATTCAATATAGGCAGTTTAAAAATTAAACAGCACTGGGTGGTGTCTTTTCAACCCTTTTTGCAGTGGAATAAATGACCCCAGAAGTTACAGAGAAGTTGAGAAAGTAGCACTCTACTCTGCAATTAAAAATGATGGATAAAATGAGAATAGAACTGCAAAGCTGTCATTTTCAGATATTAAAAAGACAAGCATTTTTCTAGGCTGACTGGAAAAATCATTTGCTCATCTACTTATTCTGCTTAGATGTCAAAAAAGAAAAGCTTTAAAACACTTAACATTTAAATAATGATTTGGGGAAAAAGCAAACTTAGGCCTAATCTTCTTCTCATTAAACATGATCAGAATTTTTGTCTTTCAATTCAAAGTGAGCAGACTTAGACCCTTGGTTTTAAAGAAAAGTAATAATTGAGAAGATGATAATACAAATATGGAATAATATGCTGCATTTATGATGGTGTAAATCTGGAGTTAAAAAAATAACACTTATTGGTGATAGTAAATGTGAACAAATTTGCTTATTTTCATCTTGTGCTTTTACCAATTTCTGAACTTTCTGAACTCTTACGTATCTGTCAGACAGACATCCAAACTCCAGGAAATGAACCACTCAAGGTTCTCATTAAAAAAAAAGCCAGGCTCAACTTTCCATTTCCTCATTAAGCCCTTGTTGGGCTTACAGTTGCCTAGGCTTAAAGGGAGAAAATTCATGTTGAGGTTGTGACCTTTGCAGCAGGCTAAGACAGTTTGGCGGGGGGGAGGGGGTTGTTTTTTAAAAAAGCAGGGTAATTCCCTAGTTATGCACAAGTGCTTCAAATATGGGGTCAGCAGAGACATAAAGACTTAGGGTAGAAGAGCTGTAGAATATCAAGGTGCCATTACTAAGCAAGATGAAACAAAATATTAAAAACTACATATAGGCAGCAGTGAAAAAAATCCATTTCCAAAATTCCCGATTTTGAGAATTGGTTAGTGAGAGCTTACCTGTTAGAGCACATTAAACAAACTGCTTGTGTGTTAACATGTTGCTTGTTGGAATGACAATTAAGATGATGAAAGGCAGAAGCTTTGGGCCAGGTTCTCAGCTCATGGAAGCATCAGAGTTACACTGGAGTCACTCCAGCAAGGCACTTTTCTACGCCCAAGGGCTTGGCCCTGCAAAGCCATTAAATAGCGTCCCAAAGCTTGGTCTACTGAAGCATTTTTGCAGTTTTCACAGCACAGGATAAACTGCAATATTCTGCAGAAATTATTAATGGCAAGAAAGGCCACAAACATCCATGCAACACTAATTTGATGAATGTTCACGTCCTAAAGAGTAGCTAGTGGACTGCAGTCAAAAAAAGCACTAGTTTCTTTCCTGGAGGGATTCTGTGCTATTATAGCTGCTAACTGCTGCACTGTGCTGTTTGCCTTTACTGCTTGATTGTGTGGGATACCACCACTGAGATGTGTATTGAACTAGATCCCACTGAGTACGGTCCTGTCCATGTGCAGCCCCAAATTCCTGAGATAATGTAATGATATTAAAATCTATTGTCCTTATCTATATCCTTCTCCTCGTTCTTTCCTGCAAAGGAAGTTAAGTAATATTGCTGTCATTAGTAAACCAATAGCTAGAAGGCATTTGTAATCCTGACATTATTTACTCAAATAATTGTGAATTATGACTCTACCAACCATGATGTCATCAAACCTCAGGTAGCCACTGTCGCTGCATCATCATAGTTCTGCAGTAGCATCTGCCTCAGCCAGATTAATTTTACACTGGATTTCAGGTCTGGGGTGTTTTTTTTTCCCAAGAGCAAACCTAGTGTTTCCACCTGCCCTTTAATCATTTCTGGTTCATATCAATCTATGTCAAAGAACAATACAGCGATAATATATAACCCTAGGGAACACTGAGATTATATAAACTGCAGCATAATACTTACCATATTAAATTCAATTTTTCAATTTAGCTATTCTCTGTCTGTTTTACTTGACTTTAAACTAAACAAACCTCCAGTGCCAAATGCAGCAATTGGAACTGACCACCTACAGCACAAGACTAAGGGTATAAAAAATGCTGTGTATTTGTTCTGAAGCTAAAACCTTCTTCTCTCCAGCATGGAAACTTCATTGATTATAAATCACACTGTTCTAAATTAAATAAAATGGAAATATAATGAGCTATAGTGAAGTGAAATATAGTTTATTTAAAAGTGTTTTTAATCACATACACTCTAAGGAAGGCCACTCTCCTGGTAAGAGTATTTTGCTAGAAAAAGTTTATCTGTAAACCTGGCAACTTTATTATAAAAGACAATGTATGTAGTGAAAGGGAGAAAAGTTGTTTTCAATTTGTAAGAGGCCCTTTTCTCCCTTCAATTTTCCTCCTGTCTGTAAATAACATCTTCTTGACAGTGTCACATCATTTGGGGCTCTATGGAGCAAACCCCTGGTTTGCCACCGCATGCAAATCTCCAGAGGCTTCAGTCTGACAGGACACGTGGAAGACAGAGCCACAAGTTTCAAAGGCCCCCAGACTCTGAGCTTTGTCAGCATCTCTCCAACTACTGTAGCATGAAGCAAGAACGTATCTTCCTCCCTTTGCCCAGATACAGAAGGTCGCCTACGTTGATGATATTGTTCTAACTCAAGTGAGTGTACCCAGTGAAAAACAAACATCAGCAGATGAGGGAGAAGAGATGCTCAGAGGCAGGGTGGCCCTGCTACCTATTCCTTACAAGAGAAAGCACATACTTATTTGTGAGGCTTGCAAGCTCACATTATTTCTAATGCTTTCCCAACCCTCTAGAACCAAACAAAAATTAAGTCCATAGGCTGGTTCAGAAATGTAATAGAGAGTGATATAATCATCCTACCAGTCTTGGAGTCATTCTGCTGGTTTCTCAAGTTGGCTGGAGGATATAATTGTCTAGTTAAAAAGATGCCTATAAAGCTAAGATCTATTAATGTTAAGGGAAAGAATCTCATTACAGCTTTTGTGCAGAATAGCAGTTATATAATAATGAATCCTTCTCTGTGAGCTCTCTCTCATGCCCTTTGATTTAACCCCAGTATTTAATATAACACTTGGTATAGATTTCAGTGCTGTCCTTTATGTCCACTAAAGGAGCATGACTGAGGAATCTATCTGATGGCAACTGTGTTCAGTTCCCGTGTTGTGAAAATCATTTATATTTTTCCATTTATTTTCAAGCTGCTTGATTTTTATGCTTTTATGCTACATACCTGTTTGAAAACATACAGACCTGTTTAAGTTACGAGTTGGCTGAGGGAGAAACAGCAGCACATGAAAAGAAAAACAAAGTAGTACATGTTCAGAGTATACTGAGTGCTAGGGATGGGCAGATCACTTATAAATAAGATGAATCTCAACCAGAATATTGAAACATAACCCAAATTATTACAATGTTTAATAAGTAATCTCCTACCCAATTACAAGGTCATTTTTCTTCTCCATAAGGCTCTCACCTTCACTGTAGTTTATGATGATGTACCAGCATATTGGGTAGTTCCTGCTAAGCCTTCTATTGGCTTCATAGCACCCGGTTCCAAGGTCAGGAGCTTTGACACTCAGGAGAATTTAGCAAAACTTGATGAATCCATGAGATATCAACAGAAGTAAAGGGAGTTTTGTAGGACTAGGGAGAAAGAAGAGATGTCATGGTAGAAGTTTTGTAAAACACTGGCAGGTCCTAGTTTTCCATGTCCCTCCTCAGGGTAAGCAAGTCAAAAAGCTGTGTTCTCTCTTGGACAGCTCTTATAAAGGAAAGCCTCAAGATTTGTAACTCAGTTCTGAGAGAGTGAATCACAACAGACATTATAAGAGGTCTCAGAAAAAAATGTGTCTTTGAGCTTTATTTCATTGTAGGTCACCAGGGAGAATGAAAAGTTAAGAAAAGTAAAGAGAATGGTGTTAAAATGAAGAAAGACCAACATGCTGAGAACAGGCATCACTAGAAGGGCCATGGAGCTTAGTTATGTGCTAAGTCTTCTTAAGAGTCAGCCAAAAATTATTACTCAGCCTATCGTGGAAAGGCTTTTTAATACCCTTCTCTGTAATGATAGAGAAAATTAAACTCTAGTCATTTTATAGGTAACACATTCCCAAACTGTTAGTTTTACTCACAGTGATGGTTTCTCTCAATATATTTTACTAAACTCCTCTCTATCAGAGTGGCAATTGTGGCGTTGGTCCAACACGGCATACATAAAAGTGAACCTGTGAGCAATTGAATTGATTTTATTGAACTACTGATATGTTTAAGGTTCTCATATGCTTAAATGCTTTGCTGGATGGTAGTTTAGAGGAACAACATCTCTATATAACCCAATCAGCCTGTCCAGCAATGCAACAGAGCCAACAAAAAGTTAATGTGATTGTTAAGTCATTGGAAATAGGGCATGCACAAGTCTGTGAAATGATCTTGTGGAAGCATTTGTCTGAAATTAGTTCTTACTTTTCCAAATTAGCTCATTTTTCTGAATAAGAGAGCTGACTATTGTGTGCAGAAATGGAGAAATTAAATAAAAACCAACATACTGGCTTATTAATCAAATTAATAGGTGGCACCAAATTGTAGCTTAAAAGCATATCTGAAAGGAAAGAGCCTGTTCAAGACCAAGTGCAAAAGTTTATGCATTTTATTAATGACAGAACAATATTATTACTCATGTATTTTTTTAGTCCTGAATAATATCCTCCTAATTAAAACTAATGCCTGCTAAATTTCTCGAATGGCATTTTAGCAACAATATAGAAAACAATCCACATTTCCTGTAAACACTTTGTTGCACATTAGAAATAATTATCAATTCATTTACTTAAATACCAGGCTTGTGTTGCAATAGTTAATGAAGCTTGTGTTATACTGCAAATTAGGTTTCATAAACTAAGCATGATCATAATGCAAGGGCCTATACTGAAAAATCAGGAAATTGTGTTGAGCTCAGCAGGTCAAATTATTCCTATGGTCCTTGATAGCTCTGAATCAATAATATTTAGATTCATCTGCCTGATGGAAACATAATCAAGATGTAGAAGAAAGTCCGGCCTGGAGTAAAAACTACCTATATTCCTTTCAAGTTACTTAAATATATTTTTTCAGTTTTATATTAACAGGTTTAACAGTATTACAGCCATTATTTTAAGCAAGAGTAAGAACCTCATGTATTAAATATTGTACAAACTTGCAGTAAAAGATAATCTTCACCTCCAAAGAAATTAGTATCTAAATAAGGCAACACCAAATGAGAGAGAGAAAATGGAAGGTAATGTGTTCTCCCTGCTGCACAGGGTGAGGCTAAGATGCAAACAGGCTTAGTTTGCCCACATGCGGAAGGATGGCAGAGTTAGCAAGTTAGTCTAAGCAGAGTTACAGGTTAAGGATGTATGAGAGTGAAACCAAATTGTTCATGTCAGCCCCAGGCATTCTGGGTGAAATTTTCAAAACATGATCTCCAAAGCAAGGATTAAGCTCACCTAACTTTAGATAACTAGTGCCTGCATCAGTTTCCTAAACATAGGTATCTAATACCATTTGAGCCATGCTAGGGTTATCAAGGATATCTGCAGGGTGTTGGCAGATATGACACAGGGCCTACAAAAAAATCTACAGACATCTGGATCTGTAGCAGTAGGGCAGATGAGGTGCCCTACAGCACCTCAAATGGCTTAGATGCTTATGCTAGACAACTAAAATGAATTCTTAACTGAGAAACATTTATCAGGCACCTTCTTCTCCTAGGCTGTCCCTATAATCAGTGGAGTGAGATACTCACCTCCAATGGGATGAATAGCCCTGTGGAGGTACCACTATTTCTCCACTAACTTTAAAGAGAACATTGGCCAACTGTACTCCTGAAGAAGGTCCAGCATTTAGGCAGTGATTTTTTGCATGTGATTTTTGATAATTTTCAGAAAGGGTATCCTGGCCACCCTTAGGCAGTAGGAGCAGTGGTTTTATTGCTGTTTTGTTTTGGTTTTATTCCATAATCTTTTTTATTTCTTAGTTTTATTCTTTAAGTAATAAAAAAATTTGTTTAACTGGTGAGAAAATGTGAAGTGTACATGAAAATCCAGGAAGCTGTACAAAGTACATGATGTCTTCCTCAGAAGACAAAACCAAACCACATTTTTGAAAAAATTTTCCACAGTGAGAAAGTGCCAGATTTAGCCCAGAGTACCTAGGATTTAGAACAACAAACCAAACAGAAAGGTGATGTTGAAACACCTTTAAGGGAGAGTTATATTCTAATTTGTTAAGTAATAGCCTTTAGAGGAATTACAGGGCTAGAAAAGCACACTAACTACAGGTTTCATCCAGCGAGAGAGCGATGCCAGAAAACTTATATGCAAAAACCTCAGATGCCTGCCCAAAGTCAATACAAACAGAATTTGCATGTGCAGGTACAAATTATTTCATCTGTCTGGGCAAGGGCTATTATAAAGCTTTGGCTCAAACCCGGCTAGATTGTAATGAAATCATCTTTGGGTACTTAGAACTTTTCAGTGTCAGAACATATGTGATCACTTTTATATATCAATGATGGCTGGTTTAGGACACAGACCCTCTGCACTAATTTTTCAAAATATCTCAGTTTATCTCTTTGTGACACAACAGAATTATATTTTGTATGGAAAGTTTCTCTTCTGAGGGCTGCTTTCTTAATATTATCTAATTAAAAAGCATATACTCTTTCACTTTGTATTCTGGTTCTGAGAGTCCTCTGTGGTCCTTGTCCTCAGGCTTCCCTGATTCTGATACCAGCATTTCAGGGTTGACCTTGTACAAGACCTTTGTGATGCCTCCCAGTAAGCCCTCCCAAGACTCTCGAGCCTACATCTTCCTCCAAATCCTACTCCACAGAGGGAATTTTGGAAGTCAAGGTCTGTTCCTCATCACCAGAGAGAGTATTTGTTATTTGGTGCCCCTCTTTAAAATGCTGTCCTTTTTCATACACCATGTCATACATTGACCTGCCACTTGCTCCCTCCTTAGTATGTCTTATCTGCATTTTGAAATTCCCTGTCTCCTCTCTTGAACAGGAAGGTCATTGATCCAGGCTTCCCAAAGAGTATGTGTTTCTGAAAGATCTCTTTCAAGACTGAACTGATCTTGGGTGTATACTGAAATAAGTGAATATGTGAGCATTCAGAATTAAGCTGTAAATATTGAAATCATCATATTTATCTTTTCAGAAATTTGGCTTTTTAACCACCCTGACATCACTACAAGTGTTTGTTTATTATAAATACTTGCTGGCTGTCAGTGGAAGTCTCAATGTTTCTCATTGGTTTTATCATTCAAACAATAATTTAGATGAATGCAACCTTTTGCACTGCTTGTAGGTTGACCCTCTCTGTTCAATCCAAAAAATGTTACATTTCACTTGGAAAAATCCATTCAACCATGCTATATCCTAGGTTTCTTAAAATGATTGATACATGAGGAAATTCTACACAATGATGTGAATGACACTCAAACATGGCAACCATGATCATGTCTGCCAATAGAGACTTGGCACGAACAGCTTCACCTTGATCTTCTTATCTAGGGTGAACAACAAGACAGTGCACCAATTTGTGATGCTGAACAGAACTAATTTCTCAGGTGATAGCAGTACCCGCAAGGAGTCTCAAGTGCTTCCCCTGAAATCAGAAAGAAACCAGAAAGGCTCTCTCCTGTTGTCAGCCCTTCTTGTCAGAGAGGTTTTTGTTGACAAGTGAACACACACACACACTTTCACAGAAGCTATCAAACATGTGCTCAAAAGTTTTGAAATTAAAATATGTATCTTAAAAATATTTAGAATCTATTTCCTTTCAGACCATATGCTTTTGAAGGTATAAGCGTAAATGTTATGTGACAGAATGAATAGGGAGGCATCTGGTGGAATACAAGGACCTTCAGCTTTAATGTAAGCAATTATTTTTTGGATGCTACCCTACTGAAATCAGTGGGAGATTTGTTGTTGATTTCATTCAGACATGAATTTCTGAATTCAAATTATAAAATTATCTTTTTTATTGTCTTTTTAGGCAAGATCTTACACATGCAGTTTGTAAACAGGTAGTCACTTCCTTTATCCTCACCATTTAGGGCTCATTTGAAGGTCAGAGAGAAATTTTAAGTATTCGCAACAGAGCTTATCTACTGAGAGGAACCAAGAGGGGATTAGCTTGTTAAATAAATTGCTAACAAAATTAAACAAAGACCCCCACGGAAAACTTTGGATCCAACACCACATTTTTCAGTTTAGGATCCACCTGTAATCACCTGAGTTTGCTATCAGTGAAAGGCTGCTAGAGAAAAGGGTTATAAGACATAATATAACTGAAAAGCTAAAGGTTGTTCCACATCATCTAGGCCTATCATGAATTTGAGTGGCGCAAGGACACCTCCTCTTATCCGAGGTTATGACGTATCTGGCCTTTCATTTCTGAAAGCCAAGTCCAGTGTCTGCTGATAACAGGAAGCAAGGTCCCCTTGGTTTCCATTTGCTTTCTTTTCTAATGGTGGTGAGTTCTTCTTCTGGACTGGAATTTCAGAACTTCAAAGAATGAAATATCATCAGATAGTCATATAATCTTTGTGCACACTTCACATTTTCCCCTTGGCTTTGGAGGAGAAAAGCTGTAGTTTCGTGTGTGGTTTGCTACACATAAAATACTTTTTATTTCAATTTATGCCATTTATATTAGATTTGTAAATTGATACATACTGTATAAAAGTAATGCACAGTAACCTGAGGGACCCTGGGGTAGTGTGACTCATTTAGCAAGCAATTACCTTGTAAATAATAGGGAATTAAACTGCTCCTGTCAAAGCCATTGCTGAATACAAGATTCTCTTTCGGGTTTCTTTGAATGCCTTTTTTTTATTCCAGAAAATGTAAGCAATATCTGACAGAAAAGCATTACCAGACAGAGGTGAGAGCACGCTGGAAGGGTGTAGGTACTTAAAGAAACAGCTTTAAGAAGAGAAGTTATAGAGTGCCATAGAAGGAAACTAGGTATTCCAGCAAGCTCTGGGTTAAACTATGGGTCATGTTTCAGTCCTAAGCCCTCACACTCTTATCTTTCATAAACAAATCAGAACGGAAAAGGTGGTTTAGGCTTTGGGGCTGTGTTATCCTAGCACCCAGTTTCAACAAACTGCTCGTGTCACCCAATGGGGTTCAGACCAATAAAGAAAGCCCGTGCTCGCATTTATGCTTCCCTCCTTTATCCCACTGCAGACTTACCCCAGCAGAGAAAGGCTGGGGAGCTTTCCTGTGCCAGACAGGGACTGTCCATGCGCAGTTTTCCATGAGTAATATTTCTGGATTGTTTATCAGAAAAGATAGTCAGTATAATACAGAGACCTGAGTCAAGTGCCTTTAATTAAATACAGACTCCCACATGCTGAACACTTACAGGAAAATGCTCTTTCTCCTCAGTTCTCACTAAGGTTAATACCAGAAAATTCCATATACCTTTTCACAGTAGGTACTTGATAACTTGGCAGGAAGTGATACTAAAGCGATAATAGCCATCTATACTTTCCTGCATCAACTTTGCAAACTCAGTATATTCCATATGTTCCTGCATCACCACTTATTGAAATGCATTGTTAAATTGGATTTAAAGGTTTCAGTTTGTGATGTCTGTCCAACCATGCATATTTTTCTGAAGTGGTAAAGATGTAACTTTCATCCCTTCTCATTCGGATTGTTCTCATTCGGGTACCTTATGCTTGTTGACAGCAGAATATCTAGAAAGATCGGCTAGATGGATGACCTGGTTCATTCAGGTTTTTATGCCCAAAGGTGCCCTTTATCCTGAAATGGAATCTGCATGCCACAAAATGGCAAGCATTAATGAAAAAAAGCTGCTGTTTCCTTCCACTTTTAATTCACACAATAAAAGTGTAATCTCTCCTCTTGTTTGTCTTTCAGCAGTGCTTGAGTCTGCGCACCAGCGCAGCCTAGTCACAGCAGCAGGAGGTATACATACAAGCAGAGGCCTGAATCCTCCTCTGGTGCAAATCACTCTGGTTTTACTGTAGCACACAGACAGCAGTTTACGACATGGCTACTTCTATCAAGTAACAGAAACTGTTTATTCCTGCAAGATGAATGTGCTACATTCATACCTGTTCCATGATCATTAATTCGCCTCATTTTTTTTTTGATTTGGAGCAATGAGAGACAACTTGGCCAACATATTTACTGAAGAGATGGACATGGGAGTAACATGAGACCAGAAGACAGAGATTTGCCAGGATGAGATGGCAAATTGGTGCTATGACCTACTTCTTACATCATCTGACTTGAAGAGCAGAACTGCTTAAGTCTGAATATCAGAAAGCCCTTAGTGAAACTTGTCTAAAGTTGATTCATTTTGTTTCTTGCTGAGCTTGTTGCTCTAGGCCAGTCTGCATCCCTAATTGCATTTATGTGCTTGGAATATATTTTAGATCTTTTTCTCTACCATTGCACACAATGATTCAGTTATTTCACAACTCAGAATGAATATTCTGCTTACAATATTACAATAAACTTGTAGGGAATTTAGTTGTCATTAAAGCAAGAAACTGAAAGCTGAATCTTCAATATTTAAGGGATATAGAGGTGAAAGCTACCTATTTCCACACCATTCTGGGCAATATTGAGGACTTATTTTCAAATGCATACAGGAGTGGGGAAAACAGAGGAACTCTCATCCAGCTGCATGGCCTGTGTAAAGTTAAGCCAGAACTGCAGTCCTTGTGCTTGATGCAGATCTGAGATGTCTATTAATTTGTGCCTTATGTGGAACAACTTCTCAAAAGTGTCAGAGAGACATATATAGACCTCTGCCCCTCAAAGATAGCTGAACTTGTTATATAATATATGCCGTCACCTCCAAAATTGTTCAAATACTTCAGAAGCATCCTGTGTCTGGAAGTATGTGCAAGTGAGTTCAAATGATACCAAAATGATTTTCATTATGCTCTGAAGAAGAATTCAACACAAATTTGTTCCAGAAGACAAAAATCCATTTCTTAAAAGCCCAGTCCTGATAAGCTCACTTCTACCCATGTAGAACGTTGCTATTCGAGGATACTTAATCATCTGAGCTGTGAGGAAGACTATGTTATTCTTGTCTACCCTGTAGTAATAGCAGTGAGATGATAGAGGAAACTATCCCTCTCTAATTGAACAATGAGGCATGGCATGTACTGATAGGGCAAAGGGTAAGCTCCATTTTTTGGTAATAAGCTTGCACTTTCATACTAGCACAGAAGACAATTACACTTTTTTTTTTAAATCAATCATTATACTTTACTCAGGCAAAGTATATTTTCTGTATTTGTAAAAAAAAGAAGTTATGATTGTGATCCTACAAATACAGGCATTTCTATAATACGTTGATTTAAATTAGGCAATGAACAAGCTTGAATTTAAGCTCACACTAATGTGTTTCCAGGCTGGTGGCCCAAATCTATTCTGTAAAGACTGATCATTTCACTAGTGGTGGCTTCTTGAAGTCTTTGTCTTCTATACTTCAGTACTGGCTATATTCCAATAATACAAACAGTTTGTGGACTTCACAAGAAATATTAATATGTGTATCAGTTTTCTGGGATTGACTTTCAATAGATTAAGATGGTATATATGCATTACTGAAAAGGACTATATCACACAAGTATTAAAAGTGATAGATATGCAATAGATATGTCTTACTTGATTTATATATATATATATGTATATGAAAAATGCTTATCATATTAAATCATTGTTTAATTATTTAACTAGTCATTAAATGTTAGCAGTGTAATAAATTGTCATACATCTTATTAATGTTTTATTATTAAATTAATGCTTTGTTCATTCTCTAGTTCACCTCACCAGTCGTAGTGGATGTAGAATCTGTCAGATGTCTCAGCAGCACATAGCTGACTTGACTAAACTGTAAATCTTTTCTGAAGCTTTTTTACCATCCTGATGCTCTTTTCTTTCACATGTCCTAAGTAGTTATTCTATTAATCCATGTTATGCTGGTGATAGTCTATTAATTTTACAGTAGCTATTGGTTGAGGTTAAAACATGTATAAAAAACCAGACTTGACGTTTTCGCTTCCAAAATATACATGGGAAATCATTACAGTTTAAAAGATCAAACATATCTGCCGTATGAGTAGATGGAAAAAGAGGCAGGGGAGAAATGTCTCTGGAAAAGCTAGCAAAGATATTTCTGAGAAATGAATGCAAGCTGTGTGTCCTCTGGGGAGTGGCAGGCACATGGACATACAGAGAGACGACAGCAGTTTCTGCTCTGAAGCATCCTTTGCCAACGCAGCTCTGTTGTCTCTCTTTTGTAAACAGGATTGAGAAGTTATAGTGGACTGGACTTTATTTTCCAGGTAGATGCCTCACTTCATGTCTCTACAATTGCTGTTTGCCACCCAGATCTGCTAGCTGCTATTTCCTTGGCTGTTATGCGGCACACACTTTGCCTTTCACTGTGTTTTTGCCTCTTGCCTTTTGTAACACAAGTGTAATCATGCTAGCAGTTTGCTTATTTAGGAGGGCACTGGGGAAATCTTAAGAGAATGAATTCAGATTAGGGCAGAAAGCTATCCCTTCTCCCGGAGCCTCCCTCCCTTTCCAGAACTCTCTTTTTTTTTGATTGAAGATAAGAATGTCTAGCACCTATATCTAATCTTTGAAGGTAATGTAGAAATTTTAGTACACGCAACCCCATGTCCCTTACAAGAACATTATCTAAAAAATGAATATGTCAGATCCTAATGCAGCCAACGCATTTTGTAAATACATTGAGGAATATAAAATCTGTCTATGCTGATCTGTTAATACTTTCCTCCAAAGACATAGGCTTCTCAAATAGTTTTTCTGTCCTACCTCTGATAGGCAGTGCTTTTTTTTAACCCAGTGCAATCCTATAAACATGAAGCATCTGTTCGTGCTCACCAAAGACTTTGCAAGCAATGTAATTAAATAACTGCTAGGGAATACGCTACAGGAAAGCAGCCAGCCCTGAGCATCCAAAGACATCAGTGAAGGAAAATATAGTTAGAAAGAGCCTCCCTCTGGTTTAATGCCATTTCTATTAAGTTTGTGTTTTACATTATGTATATTCATTTTTAAGAATCTGGTACAAAAACATGAGACAAATTTACAGCGAGAAGTCTCATACTTGTAAAATATATTCTTTTTCTGTAATTCATATAGGCAGCCTCTCTTCACATGCCTTCAACTCTGTTTAGAGTGATGCCATGTTAAGGTACTGAAGGTCAATCCCAGAAAACTGATACAACAGAGCAAGTGCTCTTAGGAATCATATCACATCATGTTAGGCTCACAGATAAATAGGCATTAGCTATAGCTAGAGGTATTTACCAGTTCATCAAAGTCCTTCATAGGTCTGATATCTTATTTTGGATTACGTATTATTGGGTTCAATATAATATTTTATAAGTTATTAGTGTGTAATTGTTTTCACATATTTGTACATTAAATGCAGAAGGAGTGGGTGTAATCTGAAGCACAACTGAATTCTCTTTCCCTGAGCTACTTCCCTATGATTGGCTACAATACAGATAATCATGATTTATTATGATGGGTAGTAATTTGCTTGCAATGAATCATATTTTATCAAAAAGTAAAATTTGAATTTGCGTCTCTGAAGAATTGTTTGATTTTTTCCCCTTCTTTGTGTCTCATTTGTAACTTTTCTTTATAGCTTGGGAGTTTCATGATTCAGAGAAGCACTAGAGCACAGATATGTTGATGGATTTGCTTTCTGTCATTTCATTTAAATTGAATCCATTTTCTAAACCTCTAGATAATACATTTCTAAGACATACCTTTCCATTTTTAAATATCTGCTGCTTTTTCTTCAATTGTGGAGTAGTTTCTTTGTTCCACCACACTGCAAAAAATATATACAAGGTACCAAAACCAAATAAAATATGCTTCTTTTAGAAAATATGTTAGGGCAGCTAATTTCCTTTTCTTTTTTATTAAAGATTTCAATTTGCTTATTGTGTGAGCAGCATCAGATAAAAGAGAGAACATTATTATAAATGTATGAACATTTTTTTTTCTGTACCTTAGGCTACTAAGAGTATAGCTTAATCAACTAAATACTAGCTAAATTAGTGCTGTATTTCCCTATGAAGATCTAGACTGGATTAGGAATCAGCCTTATGATTCACACTCCTAAGGCTGGATCATTTCATTTTTTTGCCTACATATTAGAATATCTTGACTGAATTTTTAGGCTGTTTCTTCAAAGCAATGAAAGATCTAATAGCCAAGATAATGAAGAGTGGACAGATTTAAATATCCTTTCTTCTCTGTCTGCTTCTGGCCTTCAGGGGAGTATTTGTCACATCACCATTCTGACAATTCAGAAAGTAGCCCTGAATCTCTCACAGTTCCTGGCACGAATACAAAACCTGTGCCAGATGGCTGTCTCCCATTTTCTTTCCACAAAATGTTTTTGTGTCCTGGTTTTACCTGGGCCTTTAGGGCTGCTTTACACTGGTGCAGGCTTTTTTACTTGACAAAAAACCCTGAAATAGGGGTAAAAGTCTCACAGCAATAATGGAAAACATAAAAGCAGGGATAAAGGGATTCAAAAATAATCGGAATGACTTTTCACCCCAAATTATAAGTGAATGTACTTTGAATTGTTTGAGGGAGAGGGGGATAAAGGATTTTATTTCCTATTACTTTTAATCTTCATTTGTCTTTGTATCTTTTGTTTTAAAATATTTCCAGACATCAAACGGATGGTTGTAAAGGTGTCATGATAAAATCTCTGTCCTGTAGTATTTCTGGATTGATTCTGATTTCTGGGCAGCAAGCACAAGATATCTTGTGGAAAGATTAAGAGGAAATGTGAAGGCACTAGAAAAATTTCAAAGCAAAGCAAAACCATGATCAAATGAAAGACTGAAAGTTTGGGGCTGATCTAAAGGAAGAGGCAGTCATAACAGGTCACATACATAGCACTTTGCTTCAGTGGAGAAGTTAGTATATGTTATTCTCCATTCTAGGAATGGGATAAAAAAGTAATATTGCAAACTACAGCACAGCAGATACAGGCTAGTCTGGGAAAATGTTTCATCTGAAAGGCTATTTAGTCACTGGAGTAGACTAAAAGGGTTGTGGGACAACCATCACTGGAATATTCTAAGAGGTTAGGCAAATATGTCAGAAACAATACTGTTAGTTATCCTGACTTTAGCCTAGAGATGAACTAGATGATCCCTCAAAGCCTTTTCTAGACTCATATTCTAAGATTTCGAGTCAAGCTTACTAGTGAAGTGTACCATAAGGTTGTAGGCTCTAGCTATAGCCTAATTTCCTTCATAAGGACCACTACACTGAGGACCAGAAGTTCACTGGATTGCCAATATCATGGTTAAATCTAACATTGAATTTAATACTACAATTTCAGTAAGGTCCTAATCCATATTGGTATAAAGAAGATAGGAATTCACTCTCTTTAAAAAACAGAGGGAGGAGGGAGGCAAGGGGTTTTTATCCTTGACTGACTGGAAAGGATAATAAAAAATCAGTATTTTCCATTCAGTTCTCTGAAAGATGGTTTAGTATGATTGTTTTTCAGTTCTGTGTGCATTCGATACACAAAAATCTCCTTGGCTTTCACAGAAGTTACACTTGAATATACTGCAAGATCAGTTCCTGTCTTGGTTCAGAGACAGAATTACTCCTTAAAAGCAAACTTACAAAATCATATTTAGATGGAATAGATTTGACTTCAGAGAAGCTATGTACGAAAAAGTCAGTATGCACAGCTTATTAGCAGACAGAAATAGCTGAACTCAGATGATGCAGACACTATTTATGGAAAATGCTTGTCTGAGAGCAGTAGATAGTTTCTGTTTGCCATTTCCTTTTGCCTTGAGAGAAGCAAGGCTGGCTGGTTTTTGAAGGATAGAAGGAAAGGCAGGCCAATCTGTATGTGTTCAGTAATGGGACAGAACAGTAGAAAATATTGTGTCTCATCTAGTAGAGGAAATTTTAATGGTCACATTATTAACTTTTGATTACAGGTCTTTATAATGAAAACATAACATACCATAATAACTGTTGAAGACTCCAGTAGGGCTGGTGTCCATTGTGCTGGGCACTGCAAAGTCTGTGCAAATGCAAGTTAAAAAAAAAAAAAAAAAGTAATCTGAATCCTGGTGAGTTTACAATCTAAGGAGGCTGCAACAATTTCAACACATATCTAATAGCACACAGTGCGTATTGGCCACTGTCCGAATCCTTCCTTTGTGGCTGTATGGCTTCAGCAGGATTAGTCTGCATGAACTTAGCAAATGAACAATGTTTTGGAAGATTGACACCTAAGAGACACAAGCAAAAGGTAAATGACAAGTGTATAACATTTCAAACAAACAAGCCTAGGGTAAGTCTAAGGTCTAGACAGTTTTGTTATATGACTCAAGTCCATTTCTGGTGAAATGTAATGTCAGTGGTTAGCTACTTCTTCTGAGCAAATTTTAATTCCTTTTCAGTGGTGGTAGAACTTGTAAGCCTTCTAATATATATGCTTAGTATACTTGCTTCATTTTTTTCCTTGTAGCAATTGTTCATAGAGCACACCAGAGAGAGACATCTGAGGATTTTTTTTTTCTCATAGAATACACCAGGGTTGGGTCAATGAGAAAAGAAAGCTTTTAAGGGAAGATAGATTGATTTCAATGGAAATGTTCTCTAACTTAGGTGAAGACTTGACCACAAAGGTTTGAGTGTGTTTCTGAACAAATTGAATTATGTTTTGTGTTCTTCAAACATGGGTTGCTTAAAAAGAAGTACAAAAGTTTAGCTCCCAGACCAGCTCATTGAGTGAAACTCTTTTCTGTTTTTCCTTAAAAAAAAAAAATCCTATTTTATTTCTGAACTGCTGTAAGGCTTTAAACTCTAATTATAAAGTGAATTTCTTTAAGCTTGCATTTTGTGAATACAGTGCATTATCACTGGCAGTTACTCATGTTTTAGATTTTATTAATTTTAAACTTACCTTTTTCCATGTATCTCTTTTGATTCCTATTTTTTACTTGCATCTTTCTGCACAGTCAGTACAATTCACATATTTTCTAAGCAATTGCTTTAAAATTTGGGCATTCTACTTCTATTACAGAATATTTGTATTGAACATAAATGCTGAAATCTAAATGAGGATACAAATTGTGTTTGAAAATGAAGTCCTATTTCTTCTATCAAACATAAACTTTCTTCATCCTGAAATATGCTATAATATTCTTTGAACCAGTTTCTGAAATGGTAAATAAATCTTGTTTGAACCCCAAAACATGAAAATACCATTTTAATCATGCTAAAACATTTTTTATTATATTTAAAATATTGCAAATTGTTTAGGATTATTTAACCACTATTTTTTTTAAAGTAGCACTGGAAATGGTTTATAAAACTGCTGACATATTTTGAATATTTGGGCATAATTCAAAATATATTATTTTTTATGTTGTAAATTGTTGACCAATTTTGAATGAGTTGCTGTGATTTCTCTGGGTCCTCACAAATCTTTTTCTCTAAAAATTTTATACAGCAACTGAGCAAGCAATAATTAATGTTTATCTAATGCTGATATCTATTGTCTATCAAGTGTTGGTATCAGTTTTATGTTTTAAATTTTTTTTTATGTACTGATTAAGTTTAATATCAGGAAGTTGAATAGTTAATATTCATTTATCCAAATAGAAAAATAAGTCAGCATGTCATTCTGTCATGCTACAGTTAAATAGAGTTCAGCATATTCCCTTAAACACATCTTATAAGTGATTAAAGGTGACCAGTTCCAAGGGGAAGAAACATGGAGAGATGCAGTATAAAAAAAGTGAGCTAATAACAGCAAAATATGGGAAATCATTTTCAAAAAAATCTGAATCTAGACTTATGCTTTATAAATCACAACCCAAAAGTAGCTGGGGATTCAGCCAGATCTCATTAATTTCATAGGGACAGAAACTATAAAGACTGAAATTTATGTAAAACCAGTTCAGTGATCTATTCTTTTATGGGAACTATTTGGAATCAATCTGTATCTGCAAGTCTTCTATGGGAAATGAGTCAAAGAGCTACAGCAGGTGCTTTAAAGCAATAAGGGATTTCCTATGAAACCCAGTGGGCTGATGACTCACCAGTTTAATTATGGCCTCCTGTTCTGTTATAAAAGCAGAACAATCATTTTCAAAAGGCTTTTGTTGAGTAAATGAGTTTGAACAGAAGATCTTTGACAGGGAAAAGAAGATACCCATATTTTATTTTAAGGGGCATAGGATTTATACATAATGTCTTCAGAGTACCATATTGATTAGTGTTGTCTGAGTGCCCTCAGAATAACTGGATGGGTCTGAAGTAACAGCTTTTCAGCTTTTGTGCAGCCTGGCTTTTCTCTCATTTTGGGATTTTTGACTTTTTTTTTTTTGCTCAGCCATTTGATTTATTCTTAAATTTGACGTATCCCAGACAGACACTGCCATACTTCATGTTGCTCCACTTAGGTTGGAGTACTCATTTTTCTTTCGAAAAAAACCACCAAACTAAAATTACTATTACAATTTCTTCATTTTATAATTCCATTCACTTTTAGCAAGCTGCACATGTCTGGGAAATAGGGCAGGCTTTATAAAACAGTGAACTACCTCCTGTCACTGTCAATGGAAATTTTATTATTTACTTGGACAACCACAGTTTTTCCCCCAATAAGCTGGGAAATAAGATCTTCCATATCCACTGCACTTCTGCTTTAAGGAATACCCTCCAGGCCCCAGATCTGATGAGTGCTGCAGAGAAGGAGAATATTTCTCCTCCTTGGTTTTGAATCCTGATGCCTTGGTCTGCAACAAGCAGCGACTATTCCTCAGGGATCCTCCCAGGGTATAGTGTTAGGTCGCTCCTGCAGACTTCCTTCCCTTCCCAGGACCTTTCTGCAATTGGCTTTGTGGTGACTAGAAAAGGCATGGCTATGTAAACTTCCCACTTTTCCTTAAACAAGCTGCAACTACCTGATGTGACTGCATCAGCAAGACAGCTGAGGACAGGAGCACCTCTCCTTGAGATAGAAAGAAAGGGTGGGAGTAAGGGACACGCATGGCTTGGATACCTAAAACCCAGTTATATGAAATACAATATGCCATGCTAACAAGTGATAAAAAAACAGGGACTCCCAATAGTTGAACCAGAAGCACCCCACTCTGTACAATATATACATTAGCTTCCAGTGAAAACTCTACAGGGAAAAGTGAAGGAAGCTCTCATATTTAGGGCATGACAGATGACAACTGTTAGTCAAAATGGTTTTTTTCATGGACAGATGGATCCTATAGCCCAGATTCTTGACACTGTTCATTTTCAAGCTTGGTTTCATTTGGCTGCCCTGCTCAGAAATCATTAACCTGATTTGCCTGTGTGTCTGTCATGTCACTAGCATAATGCATCTTTTTGATAAAAGGTAAACTTTGGAGATCTGGAGGACTAAAGGAAAAAAAAAGACTCATAGCTGACATAAATCAAAAGAAAGAGGAGAAAAGGAAGCCACTTAAAAGAGTAGGTGTCATTGATTGACTGTAATTTTAAAGGGTCTTTCTTATGATGGACAAATTCCTGAAGTGTTCATTAACTAATGGAATTATGGTGGCTGACTACTGCTGTCTCCACAGAACATCAGGTTAAAAAGTTCACAGGAATAATGGGCTTTCCTTTACCATAGATCAGTGTCCCCACTGTCTAGAGCTCACTTGAAGCCACTGGAAAGCATCAAGGATTTTTCATTATTGAAATTCCTGTTTATGTGTTCCTATTCCTCAGCAGTGGCATACGCATGCACTAGGAGACTGGAAGTGGGGGAAGGAAGGAAGAAGAAAATGTCACTAGCAGAGAAGAAAATTCTCCCTCTAAAATGCTTGGTAATAAATGAATTTCCTGCTGTAAAACACCAAATGAAGCTGAAATCAGAGGGTTAAACAATAAAAGCAAAGCACCTGGGCTTTAATATATTCAATTACCCAGAAAACAAAATCAATTTTGTTTTTGTTAATAGCACTGAAATATGCATTACACTATTTTAATTAAAGCAGTCTATTACGCTTGCCATTCAGTTCATTCCTGCATATTCCCCCAGGGCAGTAGTCATGTACTGTGATAAAACATAATGAAAATAATTTATAAAGGAAACAATACAATAAATCAATCTAATGCCTAATGAACCTGCATTACAAGAATGGATACAATATTTTTTAGAATATGTAGTGCTTTCTCCTCAAATGATTGGAAGAATGCCCTACAGCACTTAAAAAATAGCACCTTGCTCCATCTCAGCATGCTTTCAAAGCACTGCAACTCACAATTTAAGCGAATCTCAGCAAAACAAACAGAAATTTCTTTCATTTACACTTGCTTTCTTTTTTTTCCTGTTTTCTTTAGTCAGATTCATCTGTCTCTTAGGGACACCTGTAGAGACCATGGGGATTCAACTCCTCTGCATGCTTCAACAATCAGGTCTTTATTGTCTGTATTCCAGCAGACCTAAATTCTGTAGCTGAGATCAGGGCTATTTGGGGACATGAACTGTTCAAACATCAAATACAAAACAGGCCCTTCCCTGAAGATTGCACAGTATCAACAGGCAAAGAAAAAAATAAAAATAAAGGCAAGAGAAAGGGACCATTAGTATTTTCATTCCACAGGAAGGGAGAAGGCAGTGAGTTGAGGTGGGCTATTCTAAAGGATTCAGGATCCCAACTCTGAGCGACTACAGATGTCCTGGAGTCCATGGAAAGACCAGAGTTTTTCAACAATCATGCAATTATTCCATGGCCAAGTCCAATTCTCTCACTCTCTCTGTGTTAATCCTATCAGGAGAATCTTCTGTATATATTGCTTCAAGGTTATGTTCTACCTCAGTGTAATTTTCTAGTACAGGAAAGTCCTAATTCCTGCTGTTGTGAAATAATAAATTTACTCCAGGAGAATTCTCAGCTCTCCATCAGCAATAAAGACAAAAACAAACAAACAAACAAAAAAACCTGTGTTTCCATTAATTATTTTTCTCTGTAGGCAAAAGACTCATAAAAACTTTTCTCAGATTCACTCAAATTCAATCAATGAATGAGTGGATTCTAGAAATATCTTAACCTGTGAATTGATAAGAAATATCTGTCACTAGGTAAAGTTTCTGTTCAGTGACAGAAAATTTCTGTTCAGTGTAACTTCATCTGAATTAGTGTGATACTGGCCATTTGGCTGAAATGTGTCTTTGTTTTGATACCTGCTACAAGTCCTTCACATTTGGAACACTGTTTCCTTAAGAACCCAATCGCTAAAATATTTATGGCCAAATTCAATTGTGATTTAGCAAAGTCAATTGACCAGAACAGGTAGGACAGAAATAATGAAACCGACAATGTAACATAACCCATAGTCAACAAAAGAGAAAGTCATCCAGGGCGAGCTTAAACTTGGACTATACCCTCACCTTGGAATATGAACCCTACTAACATAGTCTAGAGGTAGTCTGATAACGGTGTATTAAAGAAAGAGTGTTTTATTATTTTCTAGAGCTGGCTAATAAGGAAGGAGTAGGAAATAGGAAGAACTTTACCCACCAGTCCTCTCAGTATCAAGGACCACTGGTGGAAAAGCTAAGATTGCATGTGCAATAGTACTATATTGTTGTTGTTGTAGCCTATTAGTAACTTGGGAGCAAGGAAGAAACAAGGTGAGGAGGTGGTGGGAGCTAGAGTAGGAACTGAACCAGTTGTCCCTGGGTACAGTGTTTCCCTTGATCTTTCCAGGGTTGGAGCAGCTTGTGCATCATTTAACTAAAATGGGAAAATTCTTTTTTTCACTTAGATCTGTCCCTTTTTGCAGGAAAAAAAAAAAGAGTAGAATACAAAAATGTTTTCAAAAAGGTCAGTTAAATGCCCCCCTAGCAGAGAGCTGAGCTGGGTCAAGAGGGGAATAAACATCCTCCAAATGGTATTTCCTGAAGTGCCATAACTGAACCTTTAATAGACCTGGAGGTCCTCCATAATATTTTAGGAATACAATTTACTGGTCTGGTTATTTATTATTTTTCTGGAAAAAAACAGATGGAGAGAAAAGAATGGCTTAAGATAAATATTATCAAATGCTTAAAGGCTGTTAGAGTGCAGTGCCAGAACTATTAGCTTGAATGTTTTTGTCTCTTCTCTCACCAAACAAAAAAAAAAAACTGGTCTGGAGCAAAACAGGAAAATTTGGGACAAGCTGCTGCAGTAGAATTGCAAAAGACACTCAGAAAGATTTCAGACAGACACCCAGAGGAGTATGGCTTGGCAGTCTGCCAAACAGGCCTAGCAGAAATAGTTTCAAAGGGTATATTCTGGTCCGGAGCTGTATAGCTCACGAAACGCTGTATGAAGCCATAGCTCCCAGCTCCTACCGAGGTACAAATTTAACAGGAGACAACAATCCTTGCCCCACAGCGGGGCAGCAGCTGACATCAGCTACTCCGTAACATCCTGTATTTTTGAGAAACAGCCACCTCTGGCTGGCCTATTTACTAATTGCCAGCCCACTGAAATGCTGTTACAGGTAGCTATTACAGACTCTTCCTCTACCTTGGGGGAGAAGATGTAATAGCTTTGGAAGCCTGCTGACATCGGGCATTAAACGTGTCTGAAGAAGCCACAGCTCCCTGGGTTACCATCAGCAGCCTGAGGTACAACAGAAAGACAGGCTGACGGCTCTGTGGTTCTAAAATCCTTTCTTAGCTCAATTTTTTATTGCTTTTGCTAAGAGTACCAAAAACCTTTCATTGAAGGAGATGAGCAAAGGTAAAATGGTCAGAAAAAGCTCACGCAGTCCAGCAGGTGACAAAACCATTGCATTTTCTCTTGATATTCATTCCTTCTACCTTATATGACTTCTTCTAGCTGGAAAATTATTTTGCTTTACAGAAAGCTCTCTGGAAAAGTGTGTTGATATACGAAAAATTGTCCTAAATGGAAAGAAGTGATTTTGCCTGTTGCTCTTGCTGTGACTTCTTCCTTCCTCCAGCCCACTGCTTTCTGATACCTTCACTACTTTGAATATGGAAATTGGTGCCTCTGCTCCATTTTACATAGTAGCATTATTACAAAGGAGAAAGAAACCCAACACTTTAATCAGGACAAAGTATTCAGTTTTGAGATTCATTTTCAGCCAGATCTTACCTTTCTAAATAAACTAAGTGAAAAGCATTAGATGTCAGCTGTTTTCCCTTTTAATGACCAATGTAGATTGACCAATCTAGACAGAATGGAAGTGGATAAGAACATAAAAACTCATGCTTGATGGAGAAGGAAATTATCAACTGCCCAAATCTAGTGCTTTCACAGCAGGCAGATTACACCACAATTATTGCTGGGGTTTTTTCCTCACCTTTCTTGAGAGCAGTTGGTATCAGTCGTAGTCAACAAGAAATGGTATCTGATGGAATATTGATTTCAAGGACAGCACTTCTTACCTGCTGTATTTGTGTGCCTTATTGCATATTAACTGCATTTACAAATGAGGATAATGTCAGATATTTATTTTCTTTCAGAAAAGAATAAGCTTTTCATTGCAAATATTCAATCATTGTTGCAAAGATAGACATTTTTCTCTGTTCAGAGGCCAGAATAAAACTTAGGGAATAGACTATACTGTAAATCTCATTTTAAGTTAATTGAAATATAAAGTGATAATATTACAGAATACATCAACCTCTGTCAAGTCTTTATTGGATGTGGGTGAACTGACACCCATGACATGGTCAAATTTGGACAGTTTTCATAAAACAGAAAAGAAGCAGATTGCTGATAAATACATGACAACCGCTTTCTACACAAATTTTGACTCTTTGCTTAAAAGTGTATATTTTGTAGAGAGCCCTTCCTAAAGTCTTTGCTTGACCATATCAAAATAACATTCCTTGAAGTATTTTTTGGCACACAGAAGAATTAAACTGGCAGATATGCTGCAGAGAGGAATTTTCATTCTGAGAAATTTAAGTATGGCAAATTAATCGACTGAAAAACTTTGATAGTTTAGGCAACTTCTAAATGGAGGCATCACCATATATGCTCAGTGTAATACACATATACGTGTGTGTGTGTATATATATATATATAAAAATTCTGCTTTCTGTTATAGATCAAAGTCACTAGCTCTCTACAAAATATAAGTCAGGAGAGATATTTGGCCCACTGCCTCTTTGGGGGCATCTCATTCTATTAAATAACCTACTTCTGAGAAACTTAGCTGGACCTTCACTGTTCAGTAACTTATGATTGCTGTTTTAATTAAAAGCTTGAACCTTACTTTATACTCATTAATCATATTAGATTGGAGTGTTGATATAATGGGCATATTTCACCCCTCAGTCATATTGATAGAAATTTTACTGAAGAGCAGTGTGAGACGCATGTGGATTGAAGGATGATATTTTCTCTCCGTGTGCTCTGATTCCACACGCCTCACTTATCCCCTCACATGGCACAGCCTCCTTTTCCCAGCACCTTTTAGTTGACGTAACGCTGCACAGGAGAGGTTAGGCTAACAGGAGAAAGCAGTAGGACATGAGCTGAACCTGTGTGTGTGTTAAGAATCTCTTTGCTTGAATTCAGATGTCAAATGATTTCCTTGGTTAGACAAGGCTTGAGCCCACCCTTATACACAAATAGTACCAAGCCAAGGCACAGCTGAAAGTATATTTTACACCTGCAAGTCCACAAACCTCCAAGAGTTACTTACACTGCAATCCAGTTCCTCAATTTGCCTAGTAATGCATGCTGAATATACAGGTACGTACTGTTCCTTCATCTGTAGCAAACACGGCTCCCTCACCAAAACAAACAGCGAAACTTCAGTTGACTTCAATGGTAGCAGGACTGGGTCTAACAACTGGTCTGGCTTTTATGAGAAATACAAGTCACAGCCTCTGCTGGTATAAATCAACCTAAGTCCCCGCTGGAGCTAGGCTAATTTACACCAGTGCAGGATCGAACTTTATGTATTCTTTTCTTTCTTGCTCTGTCTCTCTGGCAAGAACCCAAAAGCAAAGCTTTTTGTGCATTTGTTTCACTTTGTGTAAGGTCAGCTAAGGTTTTATGTAAAACAGATGGGCAAACTTAAAAATGATTTTTCACATTGCATTGAAAACCAGTAAAAAAAGCAAAAGGGGGAAAATTACTCTTTTTGTTCTTTCAAAGGTTGTTGCAATGACCTTTATTTTACCCAATGCCGCAATTTTAAAGAAGGAAAACAAACCCCTGGTTTTATTACAGTAGAGCTGTTTTCTCTGCTATTCATAGAGGTCTTAAAGAGGATAGCAAGCAAAAGAAGATTCCAAGTGGTTCATTGGCAGTTTTAAAGTGCGAGTATAGAGCCCAAGTTATAAAAATGACTATATTTAAACATCTTTTAACCTATTCTGCCTCCTTTTTCTTCTCACAAATCTGCAATTCTGTGGTAACTAATGCTGTGGGGCTGAAGCTGTATGTAGACATATAGGTTGCTAGCCTGGAAGGGGTTATTTACTAATACCTTTGAATAGCTTGTCCTTTTCTTAAAAAAAAAAACAAAAACCACACAAATGAGATTTTGTGATTACAGAACTTTTTGTTCTAAGACAGGCAAAACAAGTTTACAAGGCTTGTGGCCATCCTGACTGCTGAAGCAGGGTGGCTTTTTCTGATAAATCAGGTTCTTTGTCTCTAATCAGGACAGATATATTTTGATATTTCCAGTTGTTTAAAGCCCTGTAGGCTGCAATATATTATCCATATGGTCTGCTGAGGTGTCCATTTTAAGCCAAAGAGAAAAGACATCTGAAGTCTGTGGCTTTCAATTGAAAACCACCTTATTATTTATTAATCATCTTTTGTCATGCTTCAGAGGGGCTGGGGAATGGTTCTTAGGTGGCTGCCTATGCAATGTAGTGTTGTTGAGACATATGCATAGGAAAAAGGGTAGATAACTATAATTTGTTTACATTCTTAATGAAAGCACAACCATACCCATCTCCATCTTCCAATTTTTGTACCTCTACATGGTTTAAGAATTTCCTAAAATTATTGACAAGCACTCAGCTACTTCATGGAATAATTTACAGACCTTTGTTAGAATCCTCTGAATTCTTCAGCGTTCTGCAGTGTTGACGCGTTTTGAAATTTATTTAGAAATAATAAACCTTGTGTTAAAGCTCCTATAATGTTACTGTTTTTCTGAAGATTCAAAGCTGGTCTCCATGGCTGATGTGAATCATGGTATCAGTACAGTCATGATGTTGTAAAAAAGGCAAACTTTTGTACTGGCAAGGAGAAGCAAGCTTGTGCAGTCCGCAAACATAGCTGTGTTCCCTCCACTTGTTCCTCAACTCTGGCTGCTACGTTCAAGAGTAATTTGGACCAGGTGGAAGGAGTCCAGCAAAGAAGAGGTCCAGAGAGCAGTGAGGTAGATTAAAGTGCTATAAAACATGATCTACAAAGACTGATTGGACAACCGGGGGACTTGTAATAAAGAAGAGAGGGTTGAAGGCTGATGTAAGAGCAGTCTTCAAGTACACAAACAGATATTGCAAAAAGGAAGTCTGTGACTTGTTCTGTATGTTGATAATGAAAAGCACTGAAGATAACAGGAGGATTCATATTAGGAGGAAAAACTTTCAAAAGTTAGAGATAGGGACTCTCTGGGACAGCCTGGCTGGTGAGGGTTCTGATGCTGCCAACATCTCTTTAAGGAGCATTTTGATGAACATCTGGTAGGAATGGTACAGCTGCACTTGATTCTGTCCTGGGCTTGGGGAATGGACTGAGGTGACCTCATGAGGTCTTTTCAGTCTTATGATTTTATAATTAGATTGAATGTGTGTGTATTTATAATATCCAGTTCATGCACATGACTGTGAAAATATGTTTGTTTCATGAGAGTTTCATGACTTCACAAGAGTTTTGAATGGATTAAGCTGGTATCAGGAAACCTTTCCGGTCTTTGATTTAATAATATATGAAATGACCAAAGTAAACTTTAGTTATGCATATACATGTATTTAACATCAGTTCTTAAGTTTAAAAAACAGCTGAAAGTGTTAGTGAATTATTATCATGCTGGCAATTATTCAGTTACACAATTTTTCAGTTATTTCACCATAATGAATTTATTTTCAAACAAAATGACTATGTGACTGCCTCCACAAGCCAGTTACCCATATTTCACCTGGTTTTGTGCATGCTGAATACTGTTTAACCAGTTCAGACATTCATGTCATTTTTAATGTGGGACTAACTATGTGTTATCTTAGCCTGATCGATCAATTGACCACATATTTATTTGCTGTCTAGTACCGAAAAAGAAAAAAACTTTGAGAAAAGTTGAGACAAATTGATGACATTAGTAAGTGTGTAATTCATTGAACTCTGTACAGGGAGAACTCTCAAAATGAAGGAAACCAAGCTGACCATGTAACTTGAAACCAGCTAGCTTAGAATTACTAAAAAAAAAAAAGGGGGGGGCATACATTTGAGCTTCAGGGGCCTTTTCAGAACAGAAATGTGACGGTCATTTAAAACAGGGAAAAAAAATCAAGACAATTTTCATTTTAGTTTACATTCAAATATTTCAGAAGACAAATAATCTTTAAACAGTCCAAAATGCTTGGGGTACTTCAAAATTAAAATACTTTGATGTACTTAGACAAATTGAATCCAGGATGGATCTGCAGGGGCAGTAGAAGTAATAAAGCTGCTGACTGCTTACAACTGTTAAATGTTTAGTCTATGAACTCAACAAAGGTTCTGGTAACTAAAGCGAGAATGATTTTTATTGCAGATGGCCGTGATGGTTTAAGTTAAGAGGGAAGTCGGCCCTTTGAGATGCTGATGAAACTGAATATTTGGCTACTTTCATATATTACTGAAATAAAGATATCAACCTCAACCACAAATAATTTGAACCGAAGTTTTGGCACTTTATAAAGAAATTAAGAACAGCGCTTCTTCTTTTTTTTTTTATTTTTTTTAACATAAGTTATCACATCCTGAATTAACTGTAGCTCTGGCTTTCTCAGTCTCATACCTTCATTTGTTTGAAGACACTACTTACAGATTTGATCCAAAATATCTATTATTGAAGTAGTCCACAGGACTCAGAGAATGCTATTCTCATGATATTTCCATGTATGCTCTTTGGTCTGAATAGCAGGCAGAAAGCCTGTGAGCCTTGAAAAGGCAGATAAAGTAAGAATATGGGAAAGGATATTAGTGAATACCTGGAATTATTTCCCTTGTGAATTTAAAGCAACTTAAAAAATTAAAGTTAACTTAATTGCTAATTTTGACTTATAGCTTGCCAGCTTAGTATCTCATCATTTAAAAAGGGTTTGCAAATAGTGAAAAGCTCAGCATTATTTATGGTGCTTTAAATTTTACAAGAGCAAAGCAATTGCATCATTTCCCTAAGCAAATGGAAATAACTGATTTCTTGTACAGGAAGCTAAGAAAACAGACAAACATGAAAGGGCATTCTCTACTAATTTAAAATATATTTCTACATATATACACTGTAACACTTCAGTTACAGATATGTAGAGCTTACAATCCCAGGTGTTGAAAACAAATGGTCTTGCCCTTCCAAAAATCCTGAATATCACTTTTCAAAAACATGTTTTTTTTTTTTTTTAATAATAAACTTTGGGTTCTTTTTGTTTGCCTTTTGGCTTTTAAGCCTTTAGCATGCACTTGGGTCGTATTTTCACGCTTTTTTGTGCAGCTAAAAGAACGAGAAATTATTTTTTTTTTAATGACACCCAAGAGTCTCACATAATCACATCACCCCAGGAAATGGGACTCAAGGAAAAATACCAAGTATTGTGAAACTTTTGATAACAGCATAAAAGTAAGTAACTATTAAATAGTAGTATATTGCATCTGCTTTAAAACAGAAGCCACTATTGATTTTGGGACAACAGAGGACTGCCAGAATAAAAATAAGCCTTTATCAGTTTTGCATTTATGAAATCAAACAGGTGCAATGTCTGGGATATTTTTGAGAGAGAGCTCTTTTCAACTACAGACAAATAGTCTGTGCTCCAGACAGACAATTTTGGCGTTTGGTGAGAAACAAACCAAACACATAGAGACATTCATGGCTAGGAAGCATATTTATCCAGCCAGTCTTCAGTGAGAAAAACACAATGGTTATTTTGCCTCTAGACCTCCAAAAGAAAGCGAAACAACAGCAGGCAAAGAAAGGATTAAATCGGGCGGAGAGTGTAAGAAACATACACAAATCAAGCTAAAGTACTGGTAGCACGTGAGCTTTCCAGGTTGAGAGTATTTCTGTGAAAAAATAGTCCTGTGTAGTAAATTAAATCTTATTTATTTATGCCAGCCTAAATAATGATTTCTTCTGCTGAAGTCAGTACTATAGTAAGAGAAGAAATCCTTATACTTTTTCATTTCACACCTTTTTATTTATATTCATGACTGAAACATTATTCTATGGCCTCTTGGAATATTTAATTACTGAATACCTTCAGTTTAGGAAGTTTGCAAGCATTCCAACTCTATCTATAGGTCTGTGGCTTGTTTATCTAGCAAAGGTTTGCAACGTTCAGTTCCTCTTGATATGATCTTGGCTCAAGCAAATGAGGAGATGATATCATTAAATATGATGAAGATCCTTTTCTGTTCCCCAAAAACTGAAATGACTGACAGAACAGAGTCAAGACAGAAGAGAGAGAATTCAGCACAATCTAGGGTCTCAGCTAGCATGGGCCTTACAATCTAACCACATACCAAGTAGAGTATTTTGCCTCTTAAGTTAATGCCTGTTCTCTGTAGTGAGATGACTTTCTCATCACACAGAAGTTAATTCTCTGAGCAATCCTTTCCTCACCGGGCTGGTGAACTTGATCTACCCTCTGGGGGCTGTGATTATTGAACTTCGGGATTTTCATTTCCAGACATTCTCCGAAGTCTCTCTAGAGGAGAGGGCTCCACTTTTGCACAAGTTCCTTTCAGGAATGACAGGACACAATGAAATTTTGGTCTGCAAAACAACTGGAATAGATCTAATCCAGATGATCTATGTGGATCAAGGGACAACAGTGCCAGAGGTATCCAAAGTTCATTTTTACAGAGTCCTTTGGTTTTATATCACTAAGAACAGACAGCTGTCCAGAGTCAAAACTGTGAAATTCAAGACTGTGGTTACATTTCTAATGTCAACCCTCCTTGTTTCTGAGGAAATAATTTCCTTATTGTCTAGTTCCACGGGATTTCTGACATTTCAGGCACAAATTATATCACATAATTCTGAATGTTCTCTGGAAATTAAAACCATGCAAAAATGACTCCTCTGTTTTCTAATTAATCCCTAAATGCGTATAAGAACCCTTTCTCAAGACCCAGGGATTGATTCTGAACTGCCTTGCAGTTTAAATTGGTTGTGGTTGCCCAACTTTGATCCCTTTCTAACCACCACAGTTGGCCCAATTCTAATTTCTTTGACAGACATGCAAAGTCAAACTGAGTCCAAGGACTGTGCTATAGCTCTTCTGTATTTACACTCGCATCAGTGAGATTTAAAGAATGGTCTTTGACATTATTGTGTTATGGGATATGTAGTGTTAGCTCATCAGCTAGTGAATATTACCACAGTTTTATTGAAACTGAAATACACCAACTGAGGAGCTGGTCCTTAGGTTTAGCCACTGCTCAGTGAAAAAAACCTGAATTACATCCGAGCAGAGTTGTGGTTCACCCCTTACTAGCAATGTTAGCATGGAAGTAAGCAGCACGAGAGTTTGTAGAGGGCTATTATGAAAAGCAGGCCTTTGTACTACTTTTCAACTAACTCCTTTGCTCGATGACAGCTGCTCTTACAATTAGCCCTTCTCCTGACCTCATGGTCTACCACAATATGCTTGAGAGTTCTCTGGGAAGGGAGACTATTACACCTAATGTGTTTGGACAAGTCTAGCATGTGTGCAAATTATTAAGAATGCTGTATTCTTTTTTTATTTTTTCCTTTACATGGCTTCCCTTGCATTTATGCAACCTGCACATCTGCTTACCTGCTCTAAATAATGATAATGGATGTAGCAGGATGTGAGGAACACAATATTCCCTCAGGTGATATTTTCAGGGGGGTTCTCCCTCTTCTACTGAAAGGTAGGAACCTGAACCAACTTCTTAAAATGAATGATAGATTTCTTAGGAAATTGTCCTCTTCGGACACGAGAGGTAGAAATATTCACATAGCCATGAAACTTTGTAGAACACAAAAGGAGCTGGGAGTTGGGAAGAGTGCTGCAGGTCATCCTTCGCAGCACTTTCCTTTAAACAGGGAAAAGAAAATTTCTGATTAATTATAAAATGAGGCTGCTCTTTTGCATCTGGTATTAAAAAACAAAATAAACACAATTAATATGTAACAGCTCATGGCAACAGGTGCCTGGCACACATGATAATAGCAGTTAGGTCTGTAAGCAAGGGCACACCTTCACTTCATCGCATCTTCTAACACTGCATTTCTTTTCCTAAAATAGTCTTTAATCAGTTTTTAGCTTAACTATATTAAAAGCATAAGAGAAAAAGGTGCTTTAATGAGTAGCTGCATAAAAATCATTCAAATACTTCTGCTATCCTGCTTCAATGACATTCATGAATAAATGAATGCCTGTATTAACAAAAGTTCTCCTAATACATTCAGTTTGTGCAACTCATTACTTAATCCATCAGCATTTTATAGTTTTCTAGTATTCAGGTTGAGACAAAAAACACCTGTATTAGTGACCAGATTTATATCCAAGTCTCTGACCATAAACACAGAGTATATCTTCTCTCCCTGAAGAACAAATTTCCTCTCTTTTCACTTGAGCACAAATGGCATCACCACAGAACAACTGGGACTCAGCTGCACAGTAGCAGCAAGATGCAGAGAACGTAAAATAGCAATTGTATATAAAGTGGAATCTGCATAGAAAGGCAATATTGCAAGGGAGGCTTATGATGTTGCTTATCAGCCTTATGTTGAGAATTGAGAATTTAGAGTGTGATCCTGGAAGCTGTCAAGAGTCTTTTGTGGGGGTTCAACTCCACTAAATTTTGATAGTGTGAACAGAAATAAAACGTTGCTGCCTTTCCACATTTTTGGCAAGGGCTTCCTATCAAGCCTGGTGCAATGGCAGCCATACGATGTACTCAAAAAGTGCTAGAATTCTGCACATATTGCATAAATTCCTGTTATATCTGTACTTTTATGTTAGGTCTTTACATACCTTGTGCAGGTATTCTTCTTTCTTGTCCTCTGTCCTTTACAGTGGCATCTGTTTTCTTAAAATTAAATGAAAAACAAACAGAGTGTTATTTCTTTCTTTCTGTGATATCCTTCCTTTTTTTGAAAAAAGATTGCCCATGTTCAGCACTGCCTATGAACTAATACTAGATTTGATATGGTTTCTCCTCACAATTCTAGCATTTATTAACTTTATATGTCAGATGTATGACTTGTAGGTTATCAAATTATCCTGTAAGTCACAGTGACAGAAGGATGTAATTCTATTATTTTTACTTCAATTATATGGTATTTTATGCTCTGTGAAGAACCCTATTGTACAAGTCCCAAGGTAAAGCAGCTATAATGTTTTAAGAGGCTGTTCCAGGCATTGCTATGTTTATAAATATGCAAGTATTCCTGTACAGCACAGACTGCCAAAATATGGATTGCATGAAAATGGTGGGTGTATGCTTGTCTATATGTGCATGGCCATGAAAAGAGTAGTTCATTACTGGTGTTTTTAATTTAATAGTAATGTCACTTGGAAATGCCCAAGATTTCTGTTCTCAGCTACAGGGACCTTTTGCTGTAACTCCAAATATTTAGAAGAATGCTACATTTTCTATCAGATGAAGCAATAAGTATTGATTATTAATAAGCTGTTGAATACTTCAGCACTTCTGAAATATGAAGTTTACAGCTTATAGGATCAGAGCTGCTGTTTGCAATTGGCTGTCAGATACAAAGGGATTGTTCTCATACGTTTGGTATTACAGTCAACTAATCCTTTTCTGATTTCTGTGAATATGTCACAAGCTAGTGAAATAAAATTATGGGATGTTGTTTTATGAGCAATGCAATAATAAATTTCCACATAAGGCTTTTCTGAAACCCAATTTAGCCTGCAAATAACAGCTTGAGGAATGCTTTCTGGAATCTAACCTATTATGACCTGGACCCAATTTTCACAGTTTGAAACTCTATCTTGACATTAAACCTTTAGGCTGGGATTCAGAATTTATTTACTCTTTTTAGTACGTATAGGATATTTTTTAGCTTACTGTATTAATAGGACAATGCAGTGAAAGAGGATTTGGGGCCTTTTTCCAACAAATCCTGGGTATTTCTCTCAAAATCTACAGGATGTTTGGAAAAGATGCTTTTGCTTTTCTAACTCCTAGTATTGGAGGAGAAATGAGTTCCATTTTGGATTTTATTTAGCTTAATAATAATATTAACAGTAACAGTCAAAATAACGTCTCAAGTTTAGGTACCCCAAATCATGTTTAAGTCCCAAAATAAACCTTGCCTTCTGTGAAATATCCCTACATCCAATAAAGTCATTGGTGCTTCAAAAATGTAAAACTGAAGTTTTATTAAAAAAAGTAAGAAGGAATATTTTTTCGTTTACCTTTTAGATAGTGTAGGCTGGTCTTCTGGGAGATACCCAGCTGACATGCAAGAGAAAAAGACCTGCGATGCTTTGGTACGGATATTATATTAACCTGTTATTCATACTGTCTGTACAAATGCATACACTGAGAGTGCTGGAAATATCTTTTCAGAAAGAGATTCATGATTTTGAAATGTCTGCTTTTCTTGAAACAAAATAATACCAGCAAACAGGTGAAGAGAAAAAAAATTGCATTTTGAGCAAGTCAGAATGGTTAGTTTCAACTTAGGCTACTTCTGCTGCAAACAAGACTCTAGAAAATTTTAAAACTTTGAAACAAAGAATCATCTTGAAATTGGAAAAAAAAAAATCAGTGTTCCCTTTCAAAAATGTAAACTTTTGATGTGATTAGAATTCCTGGTCAAAACAAACTTTCCTCAGCGGTCTCCCTTTATTGTATTGGGGAAAATCTTGGACAAATGTCCAGTTTTCTGATGAAAACAAGTTCAGCTGCAAAATTTCCAGACAGTTGTACTGAGCTGCCTCTTATTTTCACTTTTGTTGAGCAGATGAGCATTGGATATCTGTAATTTGGCCATCAGGACTTTCATGCCCCACATGGCATTAACTCTAAGTGTTTTTTCCTTACTATGGTTAAGGCTTAAATCCTGTTTTAAGGGACCTTTCTTTCTCAGGGCTGTGAAAGTTCTCCCTCAGTGATTAGTAAGTCACAAAGGCTTTTGGGAGTGGATAGACACGAGCAACGGCAGCAGCAATTGGTACCTTGGTACCAGTGGGAAGATAAGGTCGGGGAAAAGATGAAACACGTATAAACATCTGACATAAAGGGATAACACAGGCTACAGAAGATGAAAGTGATTGCTTAGTGAAACAGATCTTGAAGCGTGAATCTGGTACTGAGGCATAGTATTTGGTATGGAGAGGAAATTAAATTTTACTTTTAAATTTTAAACCATGTGTTTCTTAAAAAAAAGATTTACTGATGAGATGGGTATTAACTTATATAAAACATGGTACTAGGCAGCCTTTTAAATGACAGACTTTCACAGACCTGCATTTTAATGTGCCATGTACTGGGATGATGCAGTGTATGAGAGGTTCTGAAATTATTTCACAGCACAGGTCATCTTTTAGAAGAAATATCAGCTCTTGGAGCACTTTCCCTCTGAAAGATATTCCTATTCGCAACTGCGCAACACCCCGCTAGCAATCAAGCAGTGAGTGCATGTGCTACATGTGTATGCATGCACACATAAAATAATCGTCACTGATAAAAGCAATATACTATATCTCCCCCACTATTAGAGGCATTTTCTTGCTGCTTGAGAATCGTGCATCAAGTTTCCAGGGCTTTGGGCAACTTCTTACCTGGGAGGCATCATCCTCATGCTGGCGCTTTGCAGATGCTGTCTGCTGGACCATGAGGTGCTTAGGGACTTGGGTGCTCCTCTCCATAAGCACTTAATGGTCCTTATGGCTCCTAGCTTGTGGCAGAGCAGCAGGTCTGACAAAGTTCCTGGTGGCTGAAGAAGAGACTGAAGCTATGGCTCAGGGATGGACTCACTGACGGTTGTCTAAAAGGAGAGGGATACTCTGTTCTCATTATGTTTCAAACACATAATTTAACACAGCAATTACTTACTTGTTTCTCTGGGTAACTAATTACTAATTGCTAAAGAATTACTGCATGCAGAAGTAATAAAATTACTTCAGGGTTTCAAGAAAATTCTTGAAGAAAGCAATTATTATTAGTTGCAGTCAAAATTATTTGTTATATTAATTACCAGTAATTTCTGCCTAGACACTAATTAGACTTAAAGCAATTTTATAGTGGTACAATATAATTATGTCATTAATAACAAAAATAGCAGATTATTTTACTTTAAATTTGACATATTATATGTTTAAGAGCTTGCCAATTAAAGAACAGTGTTGAGTTAAAGAACAGTGTGCACAAAGTTTTGGGATAATTTCTCACACCAGGAGCATAGTAAGGCAGATCTTAAAGTTAAAATCCATAGACACTTTCTAAGTGCATACAAATAAGAACTGAATTTCAGTTCTCAGCAAATTCCAGTTTCGCTGCTCAGTTTATCGCTCTTCAGCAGTTCCGAACTCTTGTGCAAATGCTACCCAGCCAAATACTTGGAGAATGGCTTTGCCATAGATACCCATATTAATCTGAGTGACCAGATGAACAAAATCATTTACTATTGCCTATTTGTAATTGACTACTTGTTATTTTTCTACTAGCATAAATCTCAGTCAGGCCCTAGCACTAGCTTAGCAGTAAACCATCATCTGAGGTATCCCACCGAAGTCTATTTGTTTTGCCTTTGATTTTTCTTTTATTTTTAATAAGGTCTAAACACATTCTTGAAAGGATGCCCGAGGGGATTTCTGAATTTGAGCACAAATTAGCAAGGAAAAAGGTAATTTCAGAGCATAATCATAAAATATTATCTAGTGTTACAGAATGCTACTCTTTGAAAAAACTAAAGAAATGAGTTCTTGGTTTTTAATAAAATGAAACCATATATCTTTCAAGGAAAACTATTTTGCTGAAAATTGTCAAAATTTTTTTTGTGGGAATGAAACATATTTTCAAAACACATGCACTTACAGCAGTAAATAGTGTTTCTGAGAAGTACTTGTATATTGTTAAGTCAAAGACTAATCTTTTAGTCTTTTTAAATTTTTTTGTGTATTATATATTTTTTTATTCTACAGAAAATCATCACTAATCAGATAATTTTGTAAACACAAACAAAACCACAGAAGGACAGATCAGTTATCTCAAATAATTTTTACCACCTGTGATAGTTCGTGTTTGACAGACCTCATGAAATACAAAATATATTTTTTAAGGAACTAGCTTCTATTCACATCCCTGTGTTCCTGCGCTTGCTAGAGCGTTTTGGCAGATGCTGTAGCTTTCCTGCTCAGGAGTGGACCAATAACGGAGGACTGCTGAGAGTCCAGCTGAGCAGCTCTCACCTCTTATTCCGGCAGCCCTGAGGGCAGTGCTGAGGCTGCCCGCGTATGGAGACCGAAGCGGCGGGCGCAGGGCAGCTGCAGGGACGAAACGCGCCCAGGCTGGGGCGGCTGCGCTGCTCGCGGCTGGCCCCTCTAGGGACTGGAGGAGCTCGGTTGTGTTTATGGCCACTCTCAGACCCATTCCGCATCCACCTGTGGGCCAAGAGCATTTTGTGGCATGGGTTAGTCTGACCAGCGTGGTCTGCAGGATGTTTGCAAGCATCTCAGAAAAATAAAGGTTCATTCTTCCTGAAGTTACTGCGTTTTAAGGAAGGACACAAATTAGTGTTTGCACAGAGCAAGATGCAAGATATATTTACTTAAGTCATGAAATTATTCTCGTGTTTTTATCCTGCAAAATGTTTCAGTACATTTTCAAAGGTGTGGTATGTATAGAAGATATTAATGTAATCCCCCTTTTTCCAAAACCTTTATTTTTAAAATAAATTCTGTCTGTGACTGATAAAGCAGCTGGGAGACCTACCAGTAAGATTTCCCCCAGAGCAAAATCTTTCAAAGTATCTGAATTTCTAAAATGTACTATATATGTTCTTCCTCTCATACCTGTTTGCAAAGAAAAAAAAATCAGATTCCTGTACACATTTGGCTTAGCTCCTCCAAGTCATTCACTGCAGTAGCACTCATTAGAGGCTTAACCTACTTTTACTAGAAACTAAGGCAAAATTCTCATTCATATAATCAGGAATCTGAAAATCATTTCAAGTATTGAATCAAAAAAGCCACCTTGTAATTGTTTTCAGTTTTTAGGTAGTTTGTGGCTTATCAGTCTTCAGAGTGGCTCAGTTTGGGAAATGATCAAGATTTTTTCTGGAAAAGAATACCATTTGTTTTTTGATCTATTTTTAAATTATAATTCACATGGCAAAAGTGGAGTTATGGAGCACTCCAGGTTTTATTTTTTTTCCCTCATATTTGGTGGTAATGATAAATCCCTTTTTAATGAAGTTTTTAAATAAAAGCAAATCTCATGTGGCTTTTTATCACCTATTTATTTTAGATCAAAATTCTTACTGTCCTGCACTCTGAGTATTAGGCAACCTAAAAATGTCTTATTAAAACTGTAGTTTTAATCCCAAGCCAATGGTTGCACCATAATTTATTGTAGTAAAATTATAGGAACAAATAGCAGCGATGATGTAACGCTATATTTCAACATGTTTTACAGCACCACAATGTTATTCTAGTGATTATACTGTAGTTGGAATAAATATTACTAAATTTAAGACAGATTTATTATGGTTTTAAACTTTGTTCTGTTTGGCGCAGGAAACAGAGGATTTACACGGTAACTCTTATTAACATTAATGGGCATTAATTGCTTATCTCCCTTGCACACCCTGAGGAGTTTGTATCCCTCTGGCTGTCCTGTATTTTAGCACCTTTTAAGGTTTCATTTGGGACTAGACTGTCCCTCCAGTTTCAGCACTGTGTAAAAGGAGGCAGCAAGCCAGGGAAGCAAGTCAGTCGTTTACAACTCCTTCCCTCCGACTCCATTGCTCTGGGGAAATGGGCAGCTGGCAGTCCCTGGGGAAAGGGACCCGGGCCAGAGCGCGCGCAGCCCTTTCGCAGGCGCTCTGCTCCGCTGTGTGCACGGGGCAAGCTCTGCACGGGCAGCACCAGCCTTTCTGCCCCTCGCTGCAGAAGCAGAGATTCGGGGGCTACACAGAGGACCTGAGGTGCCAAATAGCCGTGTTTTGCCACATGGTCAGAGAGGGACGGGCTATGGTCTGACTCCTCGGTAAATTCTCTGTTACTGCTTTTCCTGCAAAAATAGTAAATATAGTTTCAGGCTAGGGACAGAGAGATTGTTACCGGTGAAATCTGAATGGCTGTTGAACAAAAATTCAAACCAGACTTTTTTGGTGAGATGCTGAACTGCAAGGACAACGTGCAATGTCCTATTGACTGATCACTGCTTTCCTGACTTCTGACAATGATTGAAACCACCCTAGGACTTTGAAGAAAACCATTTATAACATTTTCAGCTATCCCCAGAACAGCAGAGAAAACACCAAACTCTCAAGAAAATCTCTTCATATATCCTGAGCTCAGTTCCACAGATTCATATGACTCTGGCTGGTAGTGTCATGAGGCTTCCAATAAACATTTGAATTTCTAATTTTTCTTGATTTGCTCTAGTGAAGAAATGCCTAAATCTTGCTTTCACTATGCCTAAATCTTGCTTTCACTTGTACCAGTACATTCCCATTGAGTTCAATGAGCTTGCACTGGAATGGCTGAGATTTTCATTTGCTGCATACATTGCAGTACCATTGCGCTACAGGAATGGCTGTACCTGCTCCTACGTATGCTTGCCTTTATTGCCATTATAAAATCAGTGTCTAACTTCTGTTTCTACATTTATATCTTTTATCATTTGTAACTATCTCAGAAAACAATCTTTCTTTTAAACAGAATCCACTGCAAGCTGGATCTCTCATTAGACAATGTACCCTTTACCTTGTGCATGGGCCAGCATCACTTAGAAGAAGCAGCTGATGAAGATGCTGGCTAGAACCTGGGCAGTATTTCTCCATTTGGAGTTAAATGTTTCAGTGCTTCACAGGACTTTGGAGCAAAAGAAAGAGGAAAAGCGAAGGAAACAGTTTCCATTTTTCAATGTGGAACCTGCTTTGCTGTAATTTTGAGACATGTTCTAAAGCACAGGTAATTGATCATAATGAAAAAAATGCATTAATGAAAGTAATTGACAAAAGCCAGTCCACCTGTCAAAGAAGAGAAATCTTGAAAAGAAACGGCAGGCTTTGAAGGTCAAGGCTCAGTGTGGTGTAATCCCTACCATCTGTGTTCAGGCTGGTGCTATTCTCAGACTGTCATATGCACTCTCTTCTTTGAAAATAATAGACAAGGGAAAAAAAGCTTACTCAACAGGGAGCCTAAATGTAGTTAGGTTTATAGAAAATGAAAAAGCACCACTGTATAAACTTAAGATGACCCTTAATTTTCCTTCCCCTTGACCTACACACATCTACTTTCAAAATTTTAGTGGCACAGGGAATGAAAATAATTCAGTGACCAATAAAGTGTAAAGATATAACAGCAAGTTGGAATAATAGGCAACCACACCCAATGCAATCAGTATTGATTTCCTTTCGAAAGGCGAGTGATTCTAGCCCTGAACCTACACAAAGATGTGGGTGGGCTACTGTGCCCACTCCAGAACTGCAGTCCTCAGAAGACCTGCTAGACTGTCACCCATGGGCAGCACCTCCCTTTTGGGTGTTCAGGATGCTCTGGTCCCAAAAGCTGTGCTTCTGGCCATTTTCAGACAGTACCGAGAGGCTTGATGCTTGCAATTTCTTCTCAGGTTTTATGGGTTTCAATGACTGGGCACACGTTCACATGCCTGATCCGTTGAGCTTGATGTGAGAGATGTTCTCAGAAAATGCCCATTGGATCGCAGTCCATGAGCGTGGCTGGAGCCACACTATCCAGCGCCCTGATCATTATGCTGGGCACTCAGAACGGGGAAAGCTGGGCTCAGTGCCCTGTGTTTTCTGAATGCTACCCACCAGACCATAGAGCAAGGATGTGCATATTTTTAAACATATTCCTTGGACATCTTAGAAAGTATGAATGAGAGTCTTCCTCACCCAGAAAATACTATATTTTGCTGATCAGGACACTTTTGTGTGGTCTGGAGTTCAAATCCCTCAGGCAGAGGAGGAAATTGGATTCAGGTTTCCCACACTCTGACAGGATATATTAATCACTGAGTTATTATATTAAACAAGGGCATTAGCTCCTCCAAGGCAGTTGTGCTTTGAAAGAAAAAGTCTAGGCGTCTAACTCCAGAAGTTTTCACTGTAATGGGAATCCCGAGTGAAAGAAGGTGTCTTCCCAGCATCCAAACTCCTAAAGCCTGATGAGGGGCAACATTTAAGACACACGCTTGTTCCTGATATATATCTTGTCAAAACCAAAGGCAGCTGCACACTCATTTTTGTGGTTCCCATTCTTCTGCTTTCAAACATCCATATGCATCACGCAGGGAGCCTATTCCGGATCTTGTTCATTCCATAAGGTATCCGAGTATTTCCAATTTTAGTGCTCCAGCATTTGGTCTATCAAAGTCCCTTTAGGTTCCTTTGCTGCTCAAGCCCCAAAGTGATTTATCTGCCTCTAAAAGGAGACTCAAGAATCCGAAAGGTTTTTAAATGCATTACAAAATACATTGGAAGCATGCAGTCAGTAAAATGCCATCCTCTTGAAGCTTTTTTGTTTTAGACAGTATGACATTTTTTATGGAAAAGGTTTATCCATTAAAATAATGATAAAGCAACTTTTTTCGTAAGTTCTTTACTCCAGAGTGTTAAAACTACAAAACTACAAAGCAAGACAACCTGCAGAAATCAGGCTGCATACACTCTGTGGGAAATGGTACATATAGAAAGCTTGTTATTTCTATCTCTAAGTGATAAAAACTATGATGGTATATCAAAACAGCAGGTATAAATAATATGTATGTGTTATACATGTATTACCTGCTCTTAAAAAAACATTACATTAAAACTTCTGCCTCCATGCACAAAACTAGAACACACCACATAAAACATCTCTCTGTTAAGTGTAGATTCCTGGGAAAACAACCCCAATAAAAAAGGCATAAAAAAATAATAGCACTCCACAAATGCCTAATTAAAAAGGTTCTCCACCTCTTTGGAAGAAACACATTTTATTTGCCCTCATTAAGGTGACCTAACCACTGTGCTTCACCCTGCCCTGCCTCAATGATGTAATCAACCCAACTCATGAAAATAAAATGCAAGAGGAAAAGAATCCTGCTCGCTTGCTCTGAGCTGTATCTGCCCGTTTTTCTAAATACATAATCGCATTCAAGCATATACTTTAATTAATGACTCAAAAGACAGGCTGTTGACACTATATCGTCTGTCAAAGTTTAGGTGTAACTCCAGAAATGGAGAAATTCAGAACTGGATCTACACTGAAAGGTGCTTCCAGAGAATCTTTACTAACACCTTTTGTTTGTTATTCACACTCACTCAAAACAAACATTTATCTAGTTATTTTTTGAGCTATGACCTGCAGGTGCACCCTCTGCTAATGGAATAAGATGCTAACAAAATCTCTTGCTCAATGCAAAGAGGTAATCCTGCCTCTCTTTCACAGTAACTACTTTTTGCTGTTCATTCCTTTTCTTTATCTTTTTCACCACGTGTGCACATCTCGTTATGTGATTTGTTTGCTTTGTATTTTGCAGCTGTACATGCCAGTCAGGAGAAAATTAGGGAATTTAGAAGCTGCAGTAACACACAGCAACGCATCTGAAGCACAGTTCATGGCTGCTTCTGTGAACACCCTGGAGGATCTCATTTCCAAAGCTGATCTAGATCACGCCGCCTTTGACAAATTTAGAAGTTGGTATGAAAAACAAGACATGCTAATATTTCAAAGAATGCTATTTGCTTTAGTATGCTAAAAGGTTATGGTACCCACTGAACATAAAATTTTGAGAAAAAGCATGACAAAACCCAGTACAAGAATAGATTGAAACCTCTTCACTTTTATTAATCTAAGTAATGTAAAAGATTTATAACTTACTTATAAAAAAAAATTCTAATAAATTCAAGTATGTGGAGGCTTACTTTTTTCCTCTCCCGGTCCTGTACTTTGAATGTTAAACATGATAAGAAGAAAATCAAAAGAAAGAAGAAACAAATTAAAAAGTAAAACTGAAATCTAAAACTGAGCAAAAGGAAATGCAATGAAGCCTGAGTATTTTGATGCTGTTGTGTTCAGTGGCAAAAAGATGGAAGAGACAGAGAAAAAGAGACAGAGAGAAAAAACAAAGGAAATAAAATTTAAAATCTAATAAAATTATTATGAAAAATGCAGGAAAAAAAATTCTGTTACAGAATGCAAAAAAATCGTTTTGAACTTTCCAAAGATTTTGACCTGTTATGCACTGACTTGACAATCTTATGGAACACCTGAAAAAATAATGTGTGCTAGAAGGAAAGGAGTTCACAGGGGGGCTGTGTCTGTCCAAAAAGAGTGAAAAAAGCCACATTGTAATGTAGGCTACTAAGACAATAAAGATTTTCATTTCTGATTAAGTTAGTCATCCTTTAAGAACAAAATCTGACATTGATCAGTAATGGCATTCTCAGCTTGCAATTCTAAGTAGTTTACGGCAACAAATCTTTTTTTCAACAAATCTTTTTTTTTCTTTTTATCCTCAGGGAAAAATATTTTTTTTCCTACAATAACTGTCAGTTCCAGTCAACATGCAGTAGGTGCAAAATTTTTACATTACAGCATTAATGATAGGCTGCTACTGTTACCCCTATAATTTAATTAACTTTACAGGAAAGAGAAAGAGCTGCTTCCCCCCCCCCCCCCCCCCCCACACACACACTTTCTATTTTTTGAAATAAAAAGTTCTACAAAATGAGCTGTCATCTCAAGCAGCAAAAACCACTCTGCACCATGTGTGGGGGGGCAGGAGATGTTCTGAAATATCATGTCCACATTTCAATTTGTCGCTGCTGCTTTGGCCCGCAAGTGCCCTTTGCTTTTTTTTCAAAGCCCCTGGGGAGCAGGCAGGAGTCGCGAGACAAGGCCTTGCTGGGCTGGGGCGCGCCGGCCTGCGCTTGGCTGACAAGCCGGCAGTGGGTATCTTTCATTCAGCACATCTCTATACATTGCATTAAAAAAAAAAAAGAAAAAAAAGAAAAAAAAAGAAAAAAAGCCTGGGGAGCCACAGTAATGAATACATCAACTTTTACCCTGCTCTGTAAAAACAGCTATAAGGAAATGATTTCTATGCTGCAAAGGGGGTACATGGGCTAAAAAGAAAACACAACGCTTGCCAGAAAAATAAATGCCCTGCTCCATCATAGAGATGAGGGAGAAAGATAAAGAGTCCTGTTTATGCTACATCCTCTGCATATAAATAGCCTGTATACCCTTCCCCTCCTAACCATGGAGGGCAAACGTCCACACAGGTACTTACAATTCGTATTCTTCCACAGCACGTTGCTCACTAGTCGAGGAGAAACAGCTTCAGGAAGAGCTTTCACTTAAAAAGAAAAGTCAGAAGAAATGAATGAGCAAAAAAACCCGACATGAGATATGTTACCAGTCAAACAAAACAGTAATAGTTATAAGCTTATTTATAAAACAGAGCATACACAAATAAAGGATATTATGGGAGAATCTGAGCTGGGAATGATTCTTAAATTTTTTTCATTATTATGTAAACAGGTCAACAGAGGAGATCCAGCATGAAAAAGAGGAGAGGGAGAAGGGACCAAACTTCCCCAAGCTGTGGCAGTTTCTGGTATTCAGAGCTTTATTGATTTGGCCAATATACGTGCTGAGATATATAAGAGCCATAAGACACTTCCTGATTTCTCTGTACATACTGCACACTATAGATTTCACTGCCCTGCAGGGCGGAAAACCAAAGCTTAGCCCTGTCCCCAAAAAGGCTGGCGAGCCTCCTGCATCCATCATAGCAAGGAGCACCTGCTGCTCCCAGAAGAGCCCCGATTCGGAGCAGCCCGGGGCAGGCAGGACAGCAGTGCCCGGGCAGGCTGCGGTCCCTGCCTTACTCGCACGTCGGCAGCCCTCTGCTATCCTTTGTCGGGGGAAATTTCAGGGTGCTGGTCAAACCGCTGCAAGATCTGAGCTGCGTGCTGCTGTGCTCAGAGTTCGGAGGAACTGGGAATGGTTTTGTTGAGATGATAGTTAAGTGCAGTCATTACGACAGGAATCGGGCACTTTTAACTCTCTGGATTCTTCAAGCTCCTCTGTTCAAGGCCAATTCTCAACCAGCTGTATAGCTGAACCGAAGAACAAAAATTAACCACACAGCCCATGATTTAAATTTTGATTGAAAAACCTTTCTGAATTAATTTCGTTGCTTAGAACCTACATACAAATGTGCAACAGAACCAGCAGAAGTGTCTGCGATGGGGGATTATGTATCTCAGAAGCTAGGCTGGATGGGCTGTTCCATTGTATATATTTATGGGTCTGAATGGAACCCTCAGGGTAAACGTGAACAAAGAATAGACTGTTTTTTTTCTAAAGCATCTGGGTGTAAGCCTTATTTTGCCAGCAACCGTGGTGTTTATGGGCATGTTTTACTGGAAACCTGCTGCTTCTCACAACGCTTCCTGAGTGACTGTCTTAGTAAAACTGCATCTGGAAATGACAAGCACACAGCTGTAAATCTGAAAACCAGTGTGCAGCCCTAATAGCTAGCAGCCACAGCACGGCTGTCCTGCCGAATGCTGAAAAGATTTACAAAGACAAAAGCAGAGCAATGAATATGTTTCTGAGCATCTGTGCTCACATTACACCGCTTCCTGTTCAAAAAATTTTTTGTAGCCCTAGAAAAAAGGGCATCACTGCTCTTTCAGTTAATGCCTTAGGCAGGTAACCATGCTTGGTTACCTGCCAGAGCACCCAAAATTTCTGCCCTGCATCTGTCTTCCAAAACAATGGGCAGTAGTGCAATACATCCTCCCCCACCCCTGCTTTTTTTTTTCCACCTGAATTAGACCCATGACAAGAGTGAGACCATGAAATGAGTCACAAGAGGGAGGGAGGCAGGGAGAGATGAAGAAAATTTGTCATTGTCAAGTTCCCTAAGCCGTGAAGTCCCAAATCTGCTCTGGCTGCCCAATCTCCCCAAGTTTCAAAGTGTGATTGCGTGGAAACAGCCACAGGAGGGGAGTGCATGGTCACAACGGATGCACCTGGTGACAATGCTGACCGGCTGGGATGCAGCATCGATCTGTTAGGCTAGCTAGCACCAATAAGCATTGGAATCAAGGTTTTGGAATATAAACAACATGGTAAACTGCCCAACATGGTCAATATACTTGCTAGCTTCAACATAAAAAGCTGGGAAATAAGTTATTCATGGACGTCCTGGAGGGGCTACGAGTACTACAGAAGCAGCAAGGGAGCAGTCTGTATGGGCCCTGCCCAATGCCCAGCTGAATATAGGCAAGGTTCAGTGGCAAAACAATACAGGGGAATTGGGTAAAGGGGGGGGGGGGCCCTTGAGAGTCAGGTATTTGGGAAGAAGAAACAAAAACCTTGCTTCTCCATCGCTCTTTGTCCACCTTCTTTATCGGGGAATGTATCTCCAGGCCCCTCTTCTCCCTAGTTGTGACTTTAACCCTACCTTTGGATTTTAAAGTAACAATTACTTGGTATTTGGGAAGAGTCGGTAGTTACCTGCCCCTCAAAGGCCCTATCAGGATTAAATCCACCTTTACTATTAGTCGACTCAGCATAGCTGGATAGAGACGTGCACTTCTGTCTCTCTGCAGTGCCATTCCTTTGCTCTGGCCGTCAGTTAAACAGCGATGATAATGCTACTTGCTCAGCTTGTTTGAAGATTAAATTAGCTGCTATTAGTTCAGCTCTTTGAAGATGTACCCAAAGTGCTAAGTGCTAAGCATTATTAGATGAATGTTAGTCATTAAACCCTAGAGAAATCTTGTTGCGTTGTATTATTGCTCTAGCCACGAGAAGCCTTGGCTGCTTGTCCACTTGAATACACCTGCCTCTGCATCCTTTTCTGCTCCATACTGCTGAAGTGCCAGACTAGAGATCTCTGCCCTTAAACTGAGCAACCCCTAAGCACTTAAAGGACTGGTCTTAAGTGCAGTTTTTGTTCTTCATAATTAAGAAAAGCTTTTCATTTTCCGAGTCCTATCTCTGAAAAAAATCTATGTCTCCTTTCTAACTGAGCTAAAACAGATCTACAGGATTTATTAAACTGAAATTTGCTTCAAAAAAAAAAAAAAAAGCTGTCATTCTGTCTTTCAAATTTAAAGACAAACAGGCATCTAGATTTTCCATGAAGTTACTCCAGACTGAAAAGGGTGTAGCAGAGATAAGATTTAGATCCTTTTTAAAGCCCTCTAGAGGTAGTTCCAGTTATACTATTTATTGAGATAGGAACTTCTTAAAACTACTTTACTTAGGATGTTTGACAGGAAACAGGATGCATCTGTCTCTAGAAGGAGGAAGAGGAAACAGAGAAACTGTTGCTGTAAGGTCTCTGTCCTTCTGTATAGAAAGAAATGTGGTGTAAGTGTACAATGTAGTAGAAGCTCCAAATGCCTAATCGCTCTGTCATGAAAGGCAGAAGCTGCCACCCTTCTTATCCAGTAACAAGGTCCTGTCCAGGAACTTAGCACTGCTACATACTGAGTTAGCTTCAGGAAAATTAGGGCTGGCCCAGCTCTCTTACATCTAGGGTCACGGTTTCTAAAACTCAGGGTCTGCAAATATTGGTGGATTGCTGTGGAGAAGTTGCCAATGAGTGTGCTGTACCAGCTGGGTGGATAAACATGGCATTTCATTCATCAGGGCCATTAATCTGCCACTTTTCATCAGCCACAATATTGCCATTATAGTATTTTCTTAGCCTTCTCTCCTCCCTCTACAAAATTCTCCTTCAAAACAAAAATACAAATAGTACAATCCATAGGCTGTATAGGAAATAACACACAGGCAGTTCAGCAATAACATTGCTACAGCTCAAAATTAGAAATAAAATGGGACAATAAAAATGGGAATAGGTACAACCACAGTTATTTTAAGATGTATTACATAGTGGTTGCCTTTTACCAAAAGAAATACTGCAAAAATTAATCATCTCTAATTTAAGCCTAAATTTTAGTTTTTAGAAAGCAAGGCAACCTTCACAGTTTGTTTCCTAGGAGCGATTTCAGGATTTTTAATAATGAAACTCATAAGGAGGATCTGCTCGGAACCTGTCAAGCCCATTTCCCCCTGCCAGGTTTTAGAGCCTATCTGTATATTCTACATACAGTTATACCTGAAACTATCTCAGTAGTCCAAGGGCCCCATATCAGCCGCAGTGCCTGGCAGAGGTTCAGTTTTTCTCAAGAGTAACTCTCCCAGAGTTTTCTGGGAGAGAAAAGCATTACTCTGCTCTGAGTGTCTCTTCAGTACCTCATCTTAACCACCTAGAGGATTTTTTTGGAGTGCTTACCTGAATAGAGGTGCTTCTTGTAAGCACTCATCTTGAGAAGTGTTTTGAAAGTGAAACAAGAATTATAATAGACAGTCAAGAAACCCTTTGGGAGAAATCAGGCTGGTATTGGAAAAGACAGACCATCTTTGCTGAATAAAACATTTTGTGAGGAACGTCAGAATTAAGTGTGGCCAGAGATCATTTCCAGAAAGGGATGTTTTTAGCCCATGTGCTTCCCCACAACTTCTCCCAAGTTCCATTAGAGCTCTAAAGAGTCCAAATTAACTTCAGATTATCCTAGAAAAGTGTTGTATACATTTCCTTGTATTTCATGACATTTTCCTGAAACCTGTTTAAAAAAGCCAAAACACTAGAGTGGTTCTAATTAGTACAATTATAAAAATTAGCATAACAAAGTTTGTGTTGTTATGTTTACAATTATGGTATAAAATAAACAAGACATACAGTAAACAATGAAAAAATGCATCACTTACTACTCTGAGGTCCCCTGAGAGTTAGCCTTTGAAAAAAGGATGACCGCTTGGTAATGTATAGGCCATATTCAATAAAAATGTACAATGAACACACTGTGTGGCAGAGTTTAATTTCCTGACTCTTGTGGGACTTAAGTTTCAACTTTAATAAGACTTCCCTGTTGCACAAAGGGTATTGTGAAGCTGTGTGATGCAATGGCTACAATGCAAGCTGAGTTCAGAAAGTTACACTCTTTCCTGGATCTATTGTTGGCTTCCAGTGTGATTTTGTACATGTCACTTCTACAGCTCAATTTCCTCCTTGATAGTAATGGGACTAACAATGGTTTCTCACCTTTGACATTCATGGAAGAAAAGTGCTAACCATTAATTCATGAATTTATCAACCTCAAGCAGAGCTGTGACCTTGAAAATGGAGAAGTTCCAAAGAGTCTGCAGAGTCGGCTGAGGAGATCATTAGCACTATTTAACAGGCAAGCACATGGATAACATAGTGATGCTTGCAGGGCTGGAGAAGGAGGGCAGCATGATGTAGTAGATACAGTAATAGCTTTGATGTCCAGATAGACAACCTACAAAAGCACAGCACTGAACACAGCTTGGAATGATCCCATCATGTCTCAGTAGAAGACCTGCTTCTGGGAAGTGCTGAGCAATGTTTTGAAATACTCTCCAATGCTTTAGTCCCATACCTTATGGAGCAGTTAGAACAGTTGGTCATAATTATTGATTAGCTTGGCAGTACAGGGGAACTTGCAATACAACCTACTTCTCAGGAAAGATCACCTGAGAACATTTTTCTTTTTTAAAGTATTAAAATGATCAAGGAAACTGAGGTTGTGAGTGTTTTGTAAATCTTTACTAAGGAATGGCAAAACCAGGACAATTCATCGTTTGAGTTTTACAAATTCTCACTAAGAACATTTTTCATATGGAAGCCAGCTTTAGTCCATCAATATTTCATATTTCTATATAAGAATAGGGTGATAGTTTGACTTATAAAAATATTCAGTGCTTTATTAACTTGCCTTTTTGCCTTATTGCAAAGAGAATTGGAAAGCCCCGAGTGAGTTACAGCTAGGGGTTCTGCAGCTTTTCACTCTGCTCTACAATTTTCTTTATGCTCCTTTAGCCTATGTTAATTGTGCACCATTGCTGCCATTTGAGCATCTGTCCCCTGCTGCACTGAAACACCAGAAAGCAGCTCTTCTATTCCATCTGTGACAGCTCCAAGTGCAGAGGAAACACTCTTTGTGGAAATGCTGATTCAATGTGGCAGGAGATAAGTGGGCTGGCAGAAGCTGCTTTGTGCATTTTAATATCGGGGAAAAAAGGGATGGGAATGGCAGACAGGATGGCAAGCAGAGAATGTACCTTTCTTATTGACCAACCCAACCTGCTTGTGCTTAACCTAAAATATAAGGCGCTAGAAACTGACTTTAGACAATGAAAGTTACATGCATCTCACACATAAAATATATTATGTTATATTATACCTCAGTATGTGTACAGCAAAATATATATATCTTGTATAACATTAATATACATTGTATGTGTATAATATATATAGGATATATGATCCTATACACATTATATATTATCCTATACATTATTACTATTAAATTATCATCATATATAAAAACACATAGCGTGCTTGTGACACTGTTTTGTTTTGTTTTTATATCCTGTTCACAACAGGGAGTAGTGCTAGATATTAGTAGTTCATCCAATATTAGAGAATTCAGAAGAAGAAACAAAAACAGTCAAACAAAACTGTTTTCATGTGCCACTGTGAATATCTCTATGGATAAACAGATGTAAGTATATAACCTTGTGAACTGCAGATTTAGTCTTTAATCTGATCTATGCAACATTTTTTTCTGTCAGAGAACTAGATGCTCTGTTATCTATCATATAATCATTTCCAGTATAAATATGAACTCTAGAGATTAGAGATCAATACACTACATACTTCTAACAGTCTTACCTCATATTACTGAAGCTGGAAAGATATGTTGGATGTAAACAAGAGATGACAATACTGAAAAATAACCTATTTATTTCCTTTTCCTTTTTCATTTCTGAACCTTCCATACGCTTTGGGCTGAGACTTCAACAACTTTCCTTACTCAAGTACGACAAATGCATTACGATACTTAAGTGGAAAAGATACTAGTGGGGACTCTCAGTTAAGGTCTCGTCAGTCTTGCTGAACAGATGGGATAACAGGGGCCCTGTGGATGATTCAGTTGCAATGAAGCTGCCACCTTACTGAACCCTAAAAACACCCATGTCCTGCTCTGAGCTGCTGCAAGTATTTATGTTCCATGTTGAGCAACTGACCAGCTCCCTATGGAGGTGAGCGAGGTTCTCCAGGAGCTAAGTGATTACTTTGCCATTTAAGTACCACTTAGTCTCTTTAACATAAAGAAGTTTGGTAACTTCTGAATATATATTTTTTTAAATGTGAGATATAAGCATTTTCCTCTGTTGAGTTAGCAAAAAAAAGGTGGAAGAGAGATATACAATATTTTTTCACTTTTTCTAATTCAAGCTTTTAGAGGCATTAGAAAGAACACTTCTATAACCACCCCGTGAAACAAGAAGAGGCATGTGTGATAATGGGAAATCACAGAACCAAGTCAAAACTTGTCATGATTTTTCCCCGTTTCCAAATTTCATATGGCAACATTTGACCAGCTCTAAGATACTGTGTGCCATAATCTTTTACCTTTCAATCTTAGCCATTCTAGAAGACTCACTTTAATTTAAAACATAAACAAATGTCTTATCTATCTTTCCTATTTTGGAAATATGATGCAAACATAACTTAATAACTAATATGGCAATAAAACTGCTGCAAGAAGAAATTTATAGCACATTAATCTCTAGATTCTGTGTTTGAACTGGAAATGATTACATGATAATGGAGTAAATGCTTTGCTAAGTGAATACAAACTTAAATACTGTATATATCAAATGTGGACATGCTGAAGAATAAATCTGCAGCACATTAATATAGAGAAAGAACTTTCTTAAATGAAACCTTCTGAAATAATAAGTCCAGGGAAGTGAACTGGCCATCATTAAAGGGCAGAAAGTAAATTCAATGTGAATCTATTAAACAAGAGACAGAAAAGTTTTCCATTGAAAACAGTGAAAAAACAGCTAAAGTCTTCAAAGTTTCCCTCCACTAAGTATGAATCAACTTCTTATGCAGCCTGGAGATATTTCCACATTGATTCATGAGAATGGTCCAAATTGTGGAATCACCTGAATGCAGAGTACTGTAGATCTTTTAGAAATATTTCTTCCATGGGAGGAGAGGACAGGAGAAAGAATGGGCCAGGAAGGTGTTGTTCAATCACCAAGCCATCCATTCGTCCTGAAGTGACTTGAATGTTTCCAGCAGTTCACACATACACATTCCACTCCTACTTGCAATACCCCCATTTAAAAGTCAAATGCTATGTAAGACTTTTAGCCTGGAATGCACCATTCATCTTTTTTATGAGAAAATATATGTAACTATGCTAGGAACAAATGTTGATCTGCATGCAAAGTCTTAGTAACCAGCTGTACACAAATGGAAGTCATCAGAGGTCAAGAGGAAATAAAATCCTTCCCACCCACTTTGCTGTAAGGCAGTACCAGCATTTAACCATGGTCATTTTTACAGCTTCAAGCCAGCTGTAACCCTCAGTCTCATGAATAGTTCAGCTAAGGGAGCCACTGACAAGTTTTCTATGCTCTTGTCTGCCCTTCTGCTCAAAAAGTCCTTCTTCACTAAACTGAACCAGTCAGAATAAATAAATGAAGAGAACCTCCCTCCTCTTCCCCTTCCCTCCACCTCCAGTAATCACTGGTTAAAATTAAACCATGTTAAACTACTGAAAAGAGCCACTCTGTAGCACTGAAATGGAGAAACAGGTTATTATAAAATTAGAATTGATGGTGGCCCATGGAAAGAAACTGTAAGATAAGGGCTAGACCTTTAAGCATAGTCTCCCTCCTTTCTTTAAAGTTCCCTGAAATGGAGCATAAAAATTTCACTTTTCCAGTAATATGTATGCATGGCTTTGCCCTTGGCTGAGATTTAAACATTTTTATTAATAACCATGTTATGAAAGACCAGTATCTGCATAATCTAAAATTGAGCTGTATTGTTCTACTTGAGATTCTTGAGTATCATGAGGGAAGCAAGGCTGAGATCAGGCTCTTGATTAAATGAGAAGAATAACTCTGAATGTAGGAACAGGGAAAGAGAAACAGAACCAGTTAACTGACAAATATCACCAGAGAATTTTTTTTACATCCTTATTTGCTGCTTTTTCTACTAGCTTTACTTCCCCCCCCCCCCTTCTTCTTTGAAACAAGAAGTCATACTTCCTGGGACTGACACCATTCTGTCCGCCAAAAGATCATTTACATCTGTGGGGGTGAGTATAAAAAGCTGTAGTTTGATTTTGAATTTTAGTTACCCACGCTGCAAAGCTCTGAAGAGCCAGGTAATGCTGATTTATACGAGCAGCTCTATGCAGGCCTCCCTATAGTGTGTCAGAGTGGGTTATAATGAGACAGGCCCAAACATTTCAGTGGATTAAACATTGCTTCACTCAGCCTTGCCCAAGTTCCCATTCTGAAAATTGGACTGAGCCATCTATGCCACTTCAGCTATGCAACACTAAGTAGCGCAACCTATTCCTATGAAACCAGGCATTTGTGACTAATGCCAACTACCAAAACAAAATGTTCACTTCTACTGATAAATGTATTGCATGTGACAATTGCAATTGCACTGATAAATTGTATTACAGAAACAGCATTGTATTGGCTGGCAAATAGTGTTTCCCAACTTGAGGAAACAGCTGGGGAAAAAGATTGTCAGACAGGTTTGTGAGGTGCAGAACAGCAAGAGGAGTACAAAAGGTGAGGAAACATCATGACCTCAACTCCACCCAAACCACAGGCCACCCACATTCATTCTCCAGCAGTTACAGACGAAACAGGGATTAGCTCTCCCCAGCTCCTTTCTGCTCCCCTGCTGTGCCCTAAAGCAGTGAACTACGGCTGCAGCTCCTACACAGGCTCAGCAAACAGCCGATGAAACATGCTACATTTCTGCTTCGTGAACCTCAGGTGACCTGCGAGAGCATGCTGGTCCAGCTGCAAGGAAGGGCCATATCCCTACCTAGGCATGCAGCAAAAAGGAGACAAGGAAAGGAAAGCACCACCAAAGCAACAGAGAGAGAAAGATGTGCAAAATACACACACACACATGTACACGTGCACACGCACATGCACAGTGGAAAGAAAAAGGTGCTAGTAAAACGAGAACATGAAGATGGAAAAGGATATAAGGCAACAATGTAAACATTTGGAAAAGAAGCAAATGCAAAAAAATAAAATAAAAAAAAAAATGCAAAATGTATTGCAAACAAATGCAAACAAATGCAAACAAATGCCAAAAAACAAAAACAGAAACAACCAACCAAAAAAAAAAAAAACAGCCCCCAAACAGTCCTATAAAAAAAAGAGCTTTTGGAAGCTTAGCTTTGGAAGAAAAGCTTAATAAAAACACCAAACTTGAAATGATGACTCAAGAGGGATCTTACAGTCTTTAGTTAGTTATCAAAGACAGAAAGTGAAAAATCTAGAGAAATGTTGATTAGCCACTTTAATACCATTCCAGTGCCAGTGGATGTATGAATAGCTGAGGCAGCCCTACACTCCTTTCTCCTCTCCCCAACACTTTTCAGCAGCTTTTTCAAGTATACTGTCACAAACCCTGGAGTAAGAGATGTGCTGTTATCCCTTTAACAATATTCATATTTCTTCTTTCTGGATTTTTTTAATGCTATGTTGAGAAAGACCTATTTTCATATAGAATCTCAAAAGAGAGCTGAACATGGCAAATAGATGATCCCTTTGGTGGCCAAAACTTTTCCAAAATTTTCTATTATTTCCTTGTTAATAAATACCTTGTTTTACTTTCTTGAAAGAAAACCCTTTTACAAAAATCATGTACCACACTCATCATTGGCATCTTTTATCACACAGCAGCCTAAAGCAATCTGCAGTTAAAAAGAATAATTTGTACTAACTTGCCATGAACCTTTTATGGAGTCTGCCTGAACTGGAGTCACTACCAAGTCAGCACAAAGCTATTCCGTAGGTAAGTTCATAGACAATGTGCTTTACTTAAGCCTACAGTGCACAGGATAAAACACTTTACTTACTCATTCACAGTTTTCCCTCCAAGTTACTTTTCTTTTTGTCCTTTTTTCTTTGCTCAGCCTAGCTCCAGGAGCAGAGTCTTTTAAAAAATGATTCCCAGTAATACACCCTGGGTATATTTGCACTTTTAGAAAGGACTCCTGATATTCTGTACTCAGGTGGGAGGGAATGAGTGGTACAGGTAGTACAGGCTCTTCAAGGTCTCCAAGCAACTTTGAATAATCTAAGCTAACCACAACTAGTAGACATTCACACAGCATCCAAGTAGTTCATATTATAGACTCTTTGGAATGACTCCCTTCCCTTTCAAGTCACAGGGTCCCCATCGATTTCAATTCTTTGGGATCAATCCTGTTAGGCTAAAGTTTATGCCAAAGATCTGTCAGAAGCTAAAAGGCAGGACATTTGACAGCAACACTTAATTCCCTGGCCGAACGTGGGAGTTTACCTGACAGGAATGAGAGTTATGCTTTGAAATAGGGCTTTTCTGATAAACCCACTGACATGCATCAGCTACAGTCACTATGAATTTTAGTTCTAAGCAACAGGCTTTCAGTCACATTTGCATCTTCCCTCAGCTTTCCCATGCGATGCCAACATTTTGTTATTTCCTACACCTCTGAATTGCTTTTCATATACCAGGGTGGGGCTAATTTTCCAAATTGCCCCTCAGAAAGGCTTTGCAGGGTAAGGAGAAATAAAAGTTTATATAAAGTGATCTTTCAAACATTCTTTCATAAAAAATGTCAGAGAGCCAGAAAAAATATTTTAAAGAAAAGGGCCGTGTCTGTAAAAACAAACCTTATTTAATGAAACACGGTGGCCAACACCAACAGTGGCTGCGGCTGGGACTGGCACACTGCTGAAGAGCAGGGAACGCTTCTCTCTTAATGACTACCAGCCCAAGATGAACACAAATGTGGGTGAGGAATTTGAGACCACAACCACGGAGCACTATTAGCTTTCATCAGTCCCTCTCTGGCTTATTCATGGAATCTGGGCAGGTCCCAGAGGCACGACTTCTCAGCCCGCATTTGCAAAATGAGCCTCCGTTACTTGAAAATACCTCCTTGGCAGGGATTTGCGCTGCTCTCTCTTCCTTCACTGAGTGTTTTGTTACGATATTCAGGGTTCATATTGGGCCAGATCCTTCTTTGGGAGAAGGGCTGAACCGCCCTTAGAAGTGAAGAGAAGGCTGCTCATGTTCTTATTATTTCTTTGGCTGTGTACGTACTCTAACGAAAAAAGGTCTTCATAAAATGAAGTTCACAATGAGACAACAAGGAAAAACAGCATCAGCACCACCTTTGTCATTGTATGCCCTCACTCTCTTTTTATACACATACTGTGCTATTACACTCTTACAAACACACGCATGGAGTCAGTGACCTGTGAAAATTTTCTTGATCCTTCAAATAAGACCTCTGTTGCCCCAGCCCCTAATTAAACAAAGAGATCATTTATGTAACGATCCATCCACAGAAGGCTTTTATTTAGAGCGCACAAACATGCGTGTCACTTTCTGCTTGTAACACCAATCATACCAGCATGAAAGCACACTCATGTGGATGAAGAGCTGGCAAAGAAATAGGTTTTTTTAAGTGGCTGGTCCAATGTTCAATTCACTTGAATTGGCCAGATAAGAGCATTCCCTTCTGAATCTGAGATGCTCCATGTTCTGATTCAAAAGCTCAGCTGGAGCTCAGCCAAAGCTGACTTGTGTGAGCAACACGGCATCCAAAAATAATTGTTTGGCCTGCTAGAAAAACAGACCCACTGAAGTAGGAATGCCTTCTGTTTTGAAGAATGAACATCAGTAATGTGCCAGACAAATACTCTCTTTTCATCAGACAATAACTTGTTGCCCTCAAGTATTTCACTGGCCTTTAAAATAATTCCCAATTTTTCTAACCCTTCACATTCGTCTTACTGAATTTTTTCAACTTCAGGGTACACTTGCTGATTATACTCACTAAAATTGCAAGCTGATTTCAACAGCAGTGGTTCATTTCTTTTATATTTTACCTTTCATGCTTCTTTGATGAAATGCCAATCACCAGTTCAGCCGTTACTGCATTTTTTTCTTCTTTAAGACTAATTAGAGAAGTGTCTTTGGTCCCACGGTGTGCTCAGAATAGTAGCTTCTTGCCTAAAGGAACTGTGAGCGTAGAACAAAGGAAATCAGTTAATCGACAGTACTAGCATGAACTCTGATCTTTAAAGACTCATCTATGAGGTTTTCATGAGTTACCTAAGTAGTAACTTTTTTTTATTCCCTCAGTATTTTAAAAGAAGTGGTTACAAAAAGTTTGAGCTTTTGTTGGTGTATGCTGGTCTATTTTTATGTAGATAAAGGACAGACAAACAAAAAAACCTGTAATATCAATGGGAGATTCAGTTTGGTGTTGGTGGTAACAGCAGCCAAGGTTTAGAGTCCTACCCTAAGGATGTCTTTCAAAACAGGCAAAGCTTTCCAATTGCTTAATAAGAAATATTCAAAATAAATCAGTAGTATGTCATAATTGTATAACTTTTTATTCCTCACAAAACCAGTAATAATGCAGCTGGCTGGCATTTTTAAGAAACATACAATTAGGGTTTCCTTTCTGTAGCATGCTGTTCAATATTGTAAAAATAATAATGAATTATATAAAGTGGACTTGAAAGATTGTAACTATGACTCTTGATTTCGGGATATTCCACTTTTCTTGTGGTAAAACTTAAGAATTGGAAATTTGCTATGTCTCAGTGGAAAGTTTGATACTAAACAGCTATCATTACACAGTGCCAAGAAGACCACTTGTTCTTAGCATACTTTCCTTCCATAAACCAGGGAGCCAGAACATTTCCATAGAAAAAGGAAGAAGAAATAAATGAATTTCATATAAATCACCAAATGTTTTTAGGCAGACCTCATTTATTTTTCAAAAGCTTCATAGGGGTGGTAGTGGTTCTGCTTCAAATTAGGGAGATGTCCAACCTGCACACATCAGATTGGGATCTGCCTTCCTCAGAATTGAGGGGTGCTGGGATCCCAAGCTGATTCAGTTTATTGCAGAAATAGAGGATGCATGCATTGGTTTAACATAAATATATCCAGGGAATGCAAGTGTTTGGTTTTGGAGCTTTGTCTGCACTGTTCTACACAACTATCAATTTGCCTGTTTCAAAACAACCACTGACTGGGCAAAGGCTGGCTTGCCAAGCCATGGTTTCTTCTTTCTTATGAAACCTAGGTTTTATATAATATACCTAGAATCACCTAGTTCCCAGTGTTGAAACATTCTGCTACTCCCACAAAAATTATATTTTTAATTATTTCATGATGTTAAAGAGCTAAACTACTGCTGAACTCATTTATCTGTCTACCTTGGATTTTAATGTCCAGACCCAACTGTGCTGCCATGGAAATCAGTGGTTCAGCTCTCAATGAAAGACATTGCTAGCTGTCAAGGAACATACTGTACATATAGCAGAAATACTTTAGAATCATTAGGAGCTTTCATACATGGATGTATGTATAATTTATAGCATTAATTTCTTAGCAGTGTTAGACACTAATCTAAATATTACTAGCCTCGAAGCCACAGTGAATCAGTAATAATGATGAGTAAATCATTAACATATAACTTATTTCAGAAACAAATCCTTATGGAATGCTCGCAAGCAGTTGGGAATTTTTCAAAATACACGCTGATACAGGGCAAAAAAGGGTTTTGTAGCATTGGCCAAGTACCCTGAATTCAGGCTGTCTTAGGTAGGTTTTGGACAAATCAACCACATGGTCTTGATTTGGTTTCTTGACTAGATGAGCATGCAAAACACTCTCCTATAAAATTTTGAACATACAAATGTAATGTTAATATGGATTACTTCATCTTAATTATCAAAATGAAGTCCCTTTTTCTCTAAGTCTGGTATCAACCTTCAGAACTTCCCTATTTGCCACTCCAGTCCATTGCAAACTGAATTTGAGGGTTTTTTGGACAGACTTTAAGTAAAGTCAGCTATTGTAATCCAAAATTTATTGTTACCTGACTGCATGATGAATGACTGGAGAAAGATGGAGGTGCCTCAGAACTGTCACTCTTCATTGTTCCCCTTCCTTTGTTTCCTCACCAGTCCTGGAACGCACAATAAAATCCCTTTCTAGAACCTCTTTCATGCAGTTCACAAGTTCCCCTCCAAATTTTGTCTGGAGCTCTGGTTCAAGTAGTTGGTGAGAGATCTATCCTTTTGTAGCCTCCTATTCCCTTTAGTTTGCTGATCTATGGAGATTTGCTCATCTACAGAGATTACTGACAAAGGGTTCTAAAAGGTCATTCTAAATGGTGTCCCTTTAGGCCATTTGGGCTTGAGTGGTCCTGTCCACAACTTATTTTCTATGGTCTACTGCTTCTAGGAAGATATGAAAAGAGCTTTGTGCAAAACAAGTATTAAGACATCTCTGCATGACCTTACTTTTTTTTTTTTTTTTCTTCTTTTTTAAGAAATTCTGGGCAAATCTCATCTCTGTGGCAAAGGTCAAATAGGAAACATCTTGAAAAGAGCTACTGAAGCAATGAGGGAATGTGAATCTTTCTGCTCTTCTGCTCTCAGTCGTGAAGCTACTGTACCTTAAGAGTAAGATCATGACTCTTTGTTCCTTTGAGACTATTTATTTAAAAAAAAAAAAAAAAAAAACACACTTTGAAAGCTCTCTTTATTTTCAGTTTGAATCATGTCACTAACAGGGGGGAAAACCACACTTAAAATGCTTTCACTGGAGTCACCTTTGTTAGTCTCATGAAGTTAAGAGGAATGATCTCTGTTTACAAGAGATGAAACACATGCCTATGAAACAGTCACAGAGAATGTCTTGGTATTTGAAAATGACAGAGTTGTGAAAAATACCTTCTTCCTGAGTTACATTTTATTACAGAAGTCTGACAGTTCAGGAGGCTTAATCATTTCTGAAGTTTATAACAGTATATTTCTATGCTTTTTTTAATTTCAAGACAAAAAAAAAAAAAGGTAAATAATTTCAAGTCTGCCCAACATCACAGGTTTTACTAGAACATTACATTATTTCTTAAAGTTTAAGATCTTATTAATTGGCTGGATATGCCCTCACATCACTTCTGTCTCAGAACAATCAGCTGTCATTCTTTTACAAGAACTGTTACAATTCTGCTATTTCAGAAAACCCCTCTGAACCTCACCGAGGTAAGCAAGTAATAACATGTCACATCTAAAGCAATGGCATTAATAGGAAACGTTATTAAAGAGACCTCAAAAAGGTTAGTTACAAAAACAAACAAGCAGCATTTCCATCCCTAACTTGGCTGAAATGTTGAAGGTAAGAAATGTTGTTAGGCACTTCTCTAAACAGAAGAAAGCTGCCGTTCTGCTGACTGCATGCAAAAGGCTAAGGACATTTTGCAAGACAACAGAGGGCTATGCTCACTGGCCCAGACTGATGACAGCTAGGTGCTTTCTAGGTGACAGGCTGTGTCCTTCTGTGGCCAAGGATCACTAGTTTGTATTAGCTGGGGCTTAATTTGAAGGGTTAAAGAGAATTACCAGGACCCTGCTGTGCCAAATAATGACTATACTTAAAAATATCTATGTTAAAGGAAGATAACTTTTTATTCTTTGGAAATCACATGTCAGTATCTTTCAAAGAAACTCTTGGTATCACATGAAGAACAGGCAGCTATCTATCTGAAGAAAAAAAAAAAGTGGTGTTCCTTCTTGTAATTTACAAAACATTAAAACTCAATACATAGTGGTAGTTATGGTTTCCATTTTGTAACGCACAGAGAACAGTGATTTACTTGATATAATATCAAATTAGATCTTTCTGAAACTTAGCATTTCTAGAAATATTTTGAGAAAATGCACTCATTTCAGGAATTAAGCTGAAAATTCATGACCTTCTCGCTTTTGAGATTTTGCCTATGCCAATAACTTAAATTCCTTTCTTAATGTAAAAATTAAGTTGTGCTTCTTTACTACTGTTTGTATGACCATAATGTTACCTAACAAAAATCCACAAAACACATGAACCTTTCGTCTTATAATCCCTAGGTGAATACAATATTATTTTCTCTTGTCACTCAATACTGAGCATGGTACACATAAGAACCTATAACAGAACTGAATATAATGGCTTCTCCAAGCAATACTGAGATGAAGATTGAGATTTTCCTAATGGGACCTGAGTAGCCAAATCCTCTGGACAGTATGGAAGATCATAGCAGCCTTAAAATACAGCTAAGCAAAAAGTTATCTCAACATCATTTTAATGTTGGAAAATAAGTCTTTTCCTCCAATATCTTAAAAAGAAAATTCTCACATAAAAATGTATTTTAATGGAATATTTTTGAAAGAAAAATCCTTTCCTCAAGAAGGTTTTTAAAAGAAATATCTTCCCTGTCCACCTGTCAACACTTCAGATTTTCCATCTTCCCCTCCTTTTTTCTGTTTTGCTAATGAAGGGAGAAGGGAAAGAAACAAACAAACAAAAAAACCCTGAAATTACTTTCATTTTTAGCCTCTGTCTTTTGAGTTGCTTAGCGCCAATAAAGGCTTGCATGTGAAAAGGATTTGAGATTTTCATATGGAGCTGGTGAGAGAAGAGGTTTTTACTGGCTAACTCATCACCTACATCATTTGGGGGGGCATTAAGAAGCTTTGATTAGCAAGTATGTTTTTGAAAGCTCTGGCAATACATAGGCAACCTGACAGTTTCATGTGTGCCCCAGATGTTCTCACCAACATACTCTCAACCCAAAATAAGCATCCTAAAAAAATATTTGCTCCACGGGGCTCTTTTTATAGGAAGGGAATACTGCTCTTCAGTTATAAAGTACAGTGTCAGTCCTCAGCACCTGCCTGAAGCTGCACCAAACCTAGTCAGGTAGCAACTCCAACATGCAATTAGTTTCAAAAAGATTGCAAATCCAGGCATTGACTACAGGCATCCATGAGGAACCAAACATCCTCTTTACCTCTTTGATCTAGTCCTTAAAAATAAGCAAGTGATGATAGGGCAGTCTCACCTATTGTTGCTTTCCTTATACAAGTCAGTCAGAATTCAATCCAATAACCTAACTTTTACCCTCAACTTTTCTGGTTCAATTAACTTGTAATAACTAAAACCATCAAGGCAGCTTAAAACCAGTAAGGAATGGTCTTTTAAGTACAGTAACTTCGATTCTTGGGAAGTGAAGTGCAATTATTGAAAATAGCTCTCCAGTTACATACTAAATACTTACACAAGGCAAATATATATGAAGAAGTGATCTTAGAAGTACCAGGGGCACAGAAAAAGAAGTATAAATTGTTCTAAATGATTTTAAATGTCATTCTACTCAAGATAGCTCTTTTTAATTGAGAAATGTATAACAACAACTTACTGGGAGTATTTTAATAATGCCTAGATATAGTGGCAGTTGTGACACTTTAAAAATTTAGCCTATTCATATAGGCTAATGTGAAAGTAAACATTCTCACTCAAAAAATCTCTATTTTATGTACTTTTACACATAATATAGAAACAATGGTATTTATATTCTATTATAATACATAAATACATATTTTAGTATATAAATCCATACTTATACGCATTTATATTGAGACACCCAACTCAAAACAAGGTTCTTTTGAGTTGGGGAAAAAATCCCATCTAATAGGAGAAACAGTGTCTTTCTGGAGGACCTTACAGTATAAATAGACAAGAAGGACAAGGGATAGAAAAAGAGAAAGCCTCATTATTATAGTTTTACAGTATCAAACTGAGGCACTGAGCGAGTGAAAATTTTTTCCACAATGCTACCAGAAGCCTCTGAAAGAACCTAGAACCAAACCAGAGCTGCTACACAGCAGTCTTGTGCTCTAACCACATGACCAAAAAATGCCTGTAAAATATTAAATGTTTAGTAGGAAACTATGTTGTGCCTTAAAATGAAAATTTGGTAATATAATAATTATGGTTATTTTGTATATCTGTCTTCTGAACTGCTGGGCATAGCAGAACTGTTCAGGGGTAAAGAATGACTAGGCCATTAAACAGAATACACAAGTGTATTTTAGATATATCTTTTTAAATCACAGGTTTTAAAATATTTACTAGATTTCTTTTTTCCATTGACCTTCCTGAAGGTAACCTAGTGCTGATGTGTTATTGTGGATTGTTCTTACAGAGAGAGAGAGCACGAGAGAGAGAGAGAGAGAGAGAGAGAGAGAGAGCGCGCGCAAGTGAGCATGGAAATTCAGGACTGATGTAAAAATATTGTGCTTAAAGACTGAATAGCACTGGAAACAAGATTGCCTCTTAGCATCTAAAAGAGCTTTGCTTCTGGAAAAAAAAAGATAAAAAGATAAAAAGATTCTGGAAGATGGATGTACTCCACAGCTATAAATTCCAGCACAGTATGGATTAAAACATGAATAGACACATCTATGACTATGCTATTGACATGTTGGTAAAGGGCATTACAGTACTTTGTTAGTACAGTGCTGTGAGTATGAACAAACCAAAACCTATATAATAAAAATGTAGGAGAAGAAATAATACAAACTAGAGGCTGAAAAAAAGGTTTAAGTGGGAGTATAACTTTGGCACCCTACAATTATCCTCCATAGCCTCAGTCTCACTTGCCTCACCACGCCAGTATGAGTGTCACCTATAAAAACCACAGTACTCTTGTTTTTATACATATCTCATTCTGCCAGGTTGCAGCTCTTTTCAGCCAAAAGAGCTTCCTTCACAGCGTACCACAACAGAGATCAACTCCTCCCACATGCATCCCTACTGTTCCCAGTTATGTTATGTGCAGTTTAATCTACAGACTTCCTGATGCAGGAGACAGCAGCTTTTTAAGTGTTTGTACCATGTCTGTCTGACATTGTATGAATAATGCAATTTTAAGGGACCACATTTTCACTGGCCTTTTATGCAGAGGTTGAAGGAGGTTCAACCTCCCCCTACTCCCAAAATCTCACACCAGAATTAGATAATCACAGACCTGTATGTTGCCCCTGAATTGCTACTTGTGGAGAGCATAAGGTAACGTACTCTAACAGTAAATTAATATGAGTAACATTTTAAAGCTTGTATGTAAGTTTAACAAACATTTCAGCAGTTATTTTTAAGCATTCAAGTTTTCAGCAAAGCTTTCTGTCTTGTAAATGCATTGCAAATGAAGGGTCTTGCAGTGGGGATAGGCATTTAATGCTGTCTCATGATGTTAACACTTAGCTGAAAGAAGCAAAAGCCCAAGATTTCTGTAAAATAATTTTGGGCAATTTTAGCAGAGCTCATCAGAGAACTAGGTATGTTTCTGAAGGGCCCAGAGGTGGCATCCATAAATCATTGTAGCATGCAATTCTTTACAAATGGCTGAAGGGCCACCAAGGCGTTACTCTCAGCAGGGAAAGAACTAAGTCTGTTTTATAGTTCAGGCTCAGCAAATAATTAAATCAGCAGAGTTAAAGAACGAGATATATTTCCTTGAAAAAGCCCTCTCTCTCTTCTCTGTTCTTCAAAAAACGGCTTAAAGCAGATATAGATATTTTCCAGTTAGCAGATGCAACATATCCTCCTACGTTCAACTTGTTCTTAAGATGAATTAAAATTTCTAGAATACCAGCAAGCAGTATGGGAGAATACATAATGGCATATTTTAATCAAAGCCTATCACAGGTCCTTCCTGATAATGGTCCTTAATTTTTAAAAGCAGTATGAAGACATTTAACAAATATCTTGCAATTTCCTTCAACAGAACCATAGCTTACTTGCTAAAATTCTGAAACTTGTTACAGAAGTCTGATCACTTTTTGAGGTTCAGCATATTAACTTATTTTGCATGTAAACTGACACCAGTAGAAGAAGCAATGGGATCCAGCACTGTTATAACTTCATCCTGCTCCAAGTATCTCCAGAAATTCTCTCTCTTTCTCTGAAATATTTCATAAAGCAACAGCTCTTGTCTCCTTTCTGCTTACCCTCCTTTTCTGGATCAACTGTAGTCGTAGCACAAAATGTTGTGATATCCTGCTCTTAGTATTTTGCCAAGGTGAAAGTTAACCATTTATTCTTACTCATCCCATTTTTTTTTGTCTCACATGGTCTTTTGATGAATTACTATACTTTGACTCTCTGACTTCTTCATTTTTTCCTCAGTCTCTTGTGATTAAACTTCTCAAAAGCCTTTTGAAATGTAAACAAGTTATACAGCTGGGCTTCTTTATCCACTGGTGCATGGATTTATTCCAAATACACTTAAAAGTAGTAAAGCATGATTATCTTTAGTGAAACCTGTGATGATTAAACATCATCGCAATGCAAACTTAGATCATCAGTTCTCCTTTTTTAACTGTGTTGAACTTATGTTATGCATCAAATTCAGGGTATAATTTTAGAAAATGTTAATGCACATATCAATTCATAAACATGGCGGTTTTCTGATTGTATGTCAAGAGACATGCATTAAACTGGATTTAATTTTTAATGTAACTGTGTATGATAAAAAGCTCATCAAAATATAAAACTGAAAAAAAAAAGAAAAACTTATAAACATATGTAATTTCCTGTTACTTTCACACATATGGAAATATGGATATCTGCGTGTTTACGTGAATGCAGAAGTATATCACATTTTGTTCAGCCATGATTCCTCTTGCAATATGAGAATTTATTAAAGGCAAAGATATATTCTCAGACTGATCATGAATTTTTAACTAATGTCATAAGCTACTGTTTCTTTGCTAGAAGAAAGGAAAGTTGCTCTTGGCAGTTGTTCTTAATCCTTGTTAAATGGAGGTCCAGCATCCTAAAATGCAAAGATTTTTCTTCTTCCTCCTATGATTATAGGGTAAACTATATTACATCCGTATTTGAATCTTCTCCCCCAGCCTGTATCAAATGTTAGAGCTGAAATATGTCTCTGACAGAGATCCGGGCTCTCAACCTTTTAAAGTGAATTTTTAGTCAACTATTCTTATTTTTGTGTAAGGAGACACATACTACTATTTGACATCTGGCAGTCATTTAAAGCACTACCAACTCCTCTTTCATAGCAGTACAGATATCTGATTTGCTTTCTGTATTTTCTTAGTCTAAAAGCAAAAAAACAAAAAAACACAAAAAACACTATCAGGGTGGGGCTAGATTTCAGCTGCTAGATTTTCACTCTACTTTGTACTAAAGCAGATCCATAAGAACTATCTAATGTGTAAAATCTGTTGTTTATATAGATCTGCAGCTGGCTAAGTCCCAGTTGCTTTCTAAACATAAAATAATCTGTATAAACTGTGGGTTTGTAAAATATGTAAGCGTTCTGTGTTTGTTCAGTCCAGATCGCCTGCTGAAACTGAAGGTTACGCCTGGGTGATAACCATCAGATGTCAATTCAAGTCGGAATCCAAATTCTTCCAAAGTGTGTTCAGATCACAAGGGCAGGAGATGAGGACAGGTTGGGAAGAGCTTTAAAGCATACCATCAGCATACACAAAAACTTACCAGTCATAATAGGCATTTACTTGAACTCTGTGGAAGCAAAGTCGAGTGAATTAAACAACTCAAGTACATACCTAATTAAGAGGTTGTGCCCATAGAATCATTAGAGCTGCAATCAGGAACAATGCTTCTTTTCTTCTTACAAAGAACACTGATCCTGCTATAATGATTAACTGCTGTTGAAGGATAATGTAAGAGAAGGTTAAAACACTTTTCCAAATAACTTAGGCAACAAAATATACACAACTACTTGAATGACACAAATTTTCATATTAAGGGTCTTGTCTTCAGTGCTAACGTAGGTAAAAACAGTTTTTAAACACAAGCTAAATTCACCAGTCAGCCTTAAAACCCTACTCTGCCTTGGGCATTTTTTTGTTTTGTATTTTATAATTAATGTTAGGATAACAAAAACTTATTCATTACTTCAAGATTTAAAAAGTATCTTTTTACATGGGAAGAGAAGGCCATGGACAAAATGAACTTAAACAAACTACTATCTGATAAAATGACAGATTTTGTCTGTTTCTAATGTCTCCTTTATGGAAAAACTGACCTGAAAGATCAGTAAGTCATTTTGTAAGAACATATGGCAACATTGGCCATTTTTTATACTTTTCAATACTTTCGATATGATATAACCTCAAATAGTGCACTGCCTACTTCTGCTACGTAGCTTACCACTTACTTGAGCACCTTCTCTGCTGTTAGTGGAGTTCAGTGGTCAGAAATATCACAGGCAGCCAGGTAAACTCAATTCTTTTCTTTCTGATCATTTCCCAGAGTCATTTGCAAACTCCAGAGAGCAGGACTGTCTTTTAATTAGATGTGACTGTATAAAATACAAGGACCCATCCTCTTAGGAAGACAGCCAATGAATGAACATGTCAGCCCTCTGAAACCACCAGCTTCCATGGACTATGTTCTCTACAAGCAATAGAAATGTTGGGTGACATTGCCTTAGCTCATACTTGATGGCGCAATCTTACAGAAGTTTAACATACACTCTCAAATTTATTCACATAATAAAAAAGTTAGAATCCTTGAAATGCATATCTCTTTGAATCTTCAAAGTTTTATCAGCTAGCTATACAAAGGAACAGCAAGTCTATTTGTCCTAATTAAGACCTTCAACTTAATTTGTGTCAATCTTCTCTTCCAAGTTTCATCACTTCAATCCTCCTGGTGTCCTTTTGTAGTTAAAGTCTTTTATATTAAATTATTGCAAAATACTGGTTTGGGGTTATATTATAAGACCATTTGAAATACATGTGGTTTATTCAAAATCACAGAACTTGTTCAGTCAGTAGTGTCAAGGTTCAAGTGTGAGACTGGGATATATTTTCCATGTGTTATAGCATTGGATCTAGGCTAGAGGTGCGCTCTCCCATAGCTACTGTAACTTAGCTAACATGTTGTCAAACTGCTCTGACTTCATTACTCTTCCAGGCTTTTAGTCACCACTTCTCTGGTGATTGCATGAGGTCTCTAACTTCTGTGGTAAGGCTGTGCACCAGCACTTCTTTCTATATCAATAACAAATATTAATGACTGCCCTTACTATTGCAACTAGACCCCTAGACTGTATCTTTTACTCTCCACAGCATGATACCCATCGCATGTGATTGCCTCCTTTCACTAGCTTACCTGTGCCCATATTTGCCAACCTTTTGGATAAGATTGATATCTTTCCCAGATATGTTCTCCCTACATACTGAAGTGCTTTATTCTTGAGCAAGCAGGAGCTGAAGAGACTTAATTTTTGTTTATTTTCCAGCTGGGGTCAGGATTAAGGTTATTTTGGTGACAATAGCTGTATATTTGAAACATTTGGTAGTTCAACTTTTTTTTTTTTTTCTAAACAGGACTCTGCATTGCATTTATAGGGTTTGAAAGACTACAGCATTCGTTTAAGGATTTGAGAAGGGGGAGAAAGAGCTGAGGCAACAATAAATCATCTCACAAGAAAAAGAAGAGGGGCAATAAGATGACTTTGCTAACCTGGAGAACTTTGGGGACAGGTGGGTTGTTCTGTTTTGCCAGGTAATAACAGAGCCAATATTACAGCTGAGTTTTCTCTTTCAGATTCAGAATAATCCCAGATAGCTGTGGTTAATTCTGAGTTTCTATTTCTCCTCCTCAGCCAGCAGTTGGCATAATTTCAAACAAGACAAATACACAGCCACCAAATCAAAATTATAAGATTGACCATGATAAACAATGCATTTCAAATATGGTTAGTTAAAGAAAGAGAAATTCAGTAACCGGACCAGAAAGAAATCAATATCCTGACACAGCAAATGTGACTATCATCTGGACTGCTGCTGCACCTGATCACCTCTCTCTTGCCAGCTGGTCTCTGCCTCCAGTTGTCCACAACCTGCCAGCCCAGTCCTGCATCCTGCTTCCTGCTCTCCTCCCCAGATCCTGTCCCTCTTGAGAAGGAGGCCAGCCACCTGCAGCCCATCTCCAGGCTTGTTTTCAGAAGTACTCGGCTGTCACAATGGAGTCCTGATTTTCCAGAGAGCCTGGCACCTATTCAGCTGTCTAACTGCAGTGTGTCGAATTTGCAGAAGTGCTTGGGCACAAGCAGTTCCTGTTGAGATTAAGTGCACCTGTCTGTTTATCCACAGCTGCTGCCTCTTTTGCAGGTCTTTTAAACATCTCCTTTCCTGATGCATGTAACAGCACAACGACCTATCACATTGTTGGGGTTGTCGCTAGGATTTGAGGTCCCATGGTGGGGGGCAATCACCATCCCAACCAGCTGGTAGAGAACATACTGCCCAGCTGCGCTTCTGCTAGCGAAAGTGGCACCAGCCCCAGCTGCAGAGCAGTAGCCGAGGCTCTCTCACAGTGGTCTGTCTTTGGGGGTGTGAGATCTCAGTGCCCTCAGCCCCTGCTCTGAAATGAGGTAGACAGATCTCGGGGAGGGGGGCACACGAGATGGAATTCCTGTGGCTGCATCACAGGCTGAGCATTTCCAAGCGGCCGTGTGGGTCTGTAAACAGCAGAGATAGGAGTAGTTGAACACTGACTGCCCCTACCCGGTTGCACCTTTGCTTATTACAGGGAGGCTTTATGACATTTTGAAAATGGGTACTAACCTTGAGATGAAGTTCACAATGAATCGTCCCTGTCTATCATCTCTTGAATGTCCCATGCAGATTTTTCTCTAGCTTGTATGATAGAGTACACAGTGGTCTCCTCAGATTTCTAAACATTGTTCAGATAAAGTTAGCTTCTCCAGAAATGCACCTGAAGGGAAACTGTATTTGCAGATATGGAACAAAATATTCTTGTTTCCATGTATCAACATCTTTCCTATATTTGTTAGGACAGAGATTGCCACCTACCTGTATGGAAGCACAAGGAAGTAAAGCCAGGTTCCCTGTTCCTCATAGGTAAGACAGGTACAGGCTACCTACCTAATCATTCAGAGACAATATTTTTCTTAGGACTATGAGTCATAAAATCTCCACATCAATGAACACCATTTCCTTCCAACTGCAATTAGCACTGGTCTGATACTGCAGGCACAATATTGTCCTCCTTTCATGCCTTTTCTCAATGCCCCATGGTTGGGAAAATGTCAGTTTAACACCTAAGCAACAGACGGAAGGCATAGGACCACACTGAAAAGTGGACAAAGAAGGGATGGATATGGAGAAAGGTCTACTGTAACATGCCACTACAATAAACTGAACCAGACTGGAGAACAAAGAAGTCTGCTGAGGGGCAGAAGCACTAAACTACAGGATATAAACAACAGACCACCAGGTTATCTTTGAAAAGCTCTAAAACAAGTCTGTCATCCAAAAAGCCATTTCCTTGCCTTCATTTTTGCACCTTCATTTTGTATTTTTAAAGGTTATACTTTCACACAATGAGTAAAGGGAGCCTTTTTTAAGTGATTAATCTGACAGTGTCATTTTTAAGTTTCACAGCATCCCATACTGTTATGACAAACAGTGCACAGTTCAAAAGAAAAGAATCTTTCTATCAAAGTAATCCACACACAAAGAGTACAGAGCCCAGCATGGAATAACTAATGGTCCAAACTATAGCTATTATTTTTTAAAGATTTTCAACCTGAGAAGCATTCAGGCTTATCAAGCTGTGATCCAAATCTTTTCTAATGCATACTGTCCTGTTTCATACTTATTTCTTTACTAGGCACATCACACAGCAAAAGTATTGTCTTTTAAGGGCTCCCCATTCAGCACCATCAAAAATATGGCTGTAGAAATCCTTTATTTGTAATGTACATTTGCTGATGATTGATCAAATGGGCAACTAATAAATGGTGCAGATTGAAAGGCAATTACAGAGGATGGTCCTTTTGGGATGAGGTGCTTGAAAATGGTCCTCAGGTTGAAGGGAACTTTGATGGGTAGGTATCTTTCAGTGTGGATTATAAAGGACAGCAAGGAGTAGCCTGAGAAACAGAGGGAGGTTGTTCATGCAAGAAAATGCTGGGGGAGGCTATGCTCTTTCCAGTGACCATGAAAGTCCCTAGCATCTGAGCTTGTCCTGCTGAAATCAGCACTAAAAATCCCATTTATTTGCATGAGAACAGAATATAGTTTTCTCATGTAAAGCTTTAAAGATTGAAAACTGTTCTCTGATTTTGTGCCTAACCTTATTGTCAGGCACATGAACTGAAGCGCTAGAACTTTACACTCACCTCTGGCACCCTATTACCTGCCTGCCAACATGCTTCACTTCATTTACAGCTGAAGAAGTAGGAAGTGATGGTCACCTTAACTGACTAGCTACAAAATATGCAGCTGCTCCTCCTTGAAATATCTCCCTTTTCTTACCATATCATTCACTTTTGATATGTGGTGCTCTGAAGATTTATTCAAAACTCACAAAACCTGTGCAAACCTGCAGCTTAAAAAACTATAAAGTACCCTCTTGCCTCTCCTCACCATGCTTACAAAGAGGAGCTCACTAGAAAATTACTTAGATGATTCCTGCTAACAGGATCTTGGCCCTTGTTGTTGCTAATGGACACTGGCATGATATTTCTGCATTACCAACAAAGAGTGATGATGGCCAGCTTCTTAGGCTGACTGAGCAGGTTTACTTAGCTTCTGAACTTATGTAGACATTCAAATATATTAATTACATGGCTAAATACTCAGTCTCCTCTGTATCTGGTTAGATAACAATCATCGCCTATATTATGTCAGGAAAATAAGGCACTCACCGATACTGTTCTCATTATAACTTTGCCCACTCTTATTAGTCTGACTAGTGTCCTCTGTGGTAGTCTTGTGCCATCAAAAAGCTTTTATTATTATTATAAAATGTCAATTCTAGTTCATCTGAGCCACTTCTACACTTATTAACATCAATTTAGAAGAAAAAAACACTGACGTAGAGGTGCCAAATGAAGCGAATAAGTCCTATATTTTAGTTTTTCAATTGTTGCACCTTTTCTCTTCAGCATTAAAAAGAGCAAAAGGAGTAATGAAGTTGTTGCAAATGATAATCAAATAGAGTAAGGGATTTAAAGAAAAAGGGTTTGGGCATAGTTTATGAAATCATAAAGCACCCTTATTTTATTCTGAACTAACCTGCCTTCTATGCTTGTTTTCATATCCAATTCCACAAAAATAGAAACAGAAAAGGAAGTTATGGATTCCTTAGTGAGAAAGTAGAAAACAGAATCAAACTGCAGGACTAATAGACAATTTCTTCTCTGCTTAGTTCTTCCTCACTCCCCCCTCTCAAATAGCCAAAATTTTTTGCACTGAAAATCATTTCAAAAAGGTCAAAGAGATCACAGGCTTCTGCTTTAGTACTTAAATGTTCCATTTCTACAGCAACATTAAAGCAACAATTAACAGAATTGTTTTCTTATTGCCCTGATGTTCAGGTACAGAGTGGTCTAACTAGCAAATTAAATGATTCCTTTTAAAGAAAGCTGCACTGCTCAACGTGACATTGAGCAACGCCCTACCGGCATCTCATGTTAGAACTACAGCAGCACGAGCAGTGCACTTTCTAGAATGAAAATAAAAAGATTTTAACAGTATTTCAGAGTTGCAAGAAATCCAAATGAAGCAAAATAATCCATTGCCTGTGATTTTAAAAAATGATGACATTTCAGACACAATGAGTAAATAAAAAACTTAACCAATGTGGGGAAAATAGGTGAGCTTAGGATGTAAGGTTCCATTCTAGAGGTGCACAGATAAGATGCTCAGAAATGTTACATTACTGCGGATCAAAAGAGATCAATGTGAAGTCCATCTTGCTACATGCAAAGCTGTGCAGGAATTATCAGCCAGAAACTCCTTCCCGCATTGGCCTACAAGGAGTTGTAGCTGCCCTTCTGCGGTTTCATCATACCCTCTACTCTTTCTTGTATGGGGAACTACATTAAATTTACCCCTGTAACGGCAGAAGAAAGGATGTTTATTTTCTTTTACATGCAGTGAAGCCCTTGAAAGGAAGGCTGGATATTCAGTATACTGGAAGCAATCCAGAAAGAGGATGTCTGCTGGGGCTAATGCAATTATGATTCCATTTTGGTTGGCTGCAGGAGCAGAAGGTATCGTCTAACTGCAAGGACTGGCAAGCAAATGTTACAGTCCTCGGTCTGGGGAGCATTGTGTACCTCCCACTGATTTTGTTAGTAAGTGAATTTGTATATGAGAAGTTAGAGAAGAAGGATAGTCCTGACATTGATGGATCCACAGGCAGGGCAAGGGTTGGGAGTTCAGATACACAGATTTAGGCTCTGACACCAAGAACAGCTGCATGAAGATATACTCCCGCATTTCTGCAGAACAGCTTGCTGAATCAAGGCTGTGAGGTAGTTTATTTCATGGTTTATACATATATTTAATTAAAATTCTAGATAAATATTTGCAGCAATAAGTTTTGGAAGTATTGTAAAGTTACATTGTATTAAATATTTATTGTAATCATATGAAGTGTTCCTTAGGTTAAATATTTACCATTATTTTCAAGATATTGGTATTGAGCTTTTTATAAATGCAGTGCAAATGCAAAGCTGTCTTTCCCAGTTTCAATATACTTCTTTGAGTTGCCTTTAGACTTATTTCCTGATGGATATTTGCCATTAATGCATCATGACTTTTTTCCTTTATGAAAAAGGGCTCTAGCCCAAGCTAAGAGAAAGTTATAATTTAAAAGATAGTTTTCACTGTGCTCAGCATTCTCACAGTAATAATATGCTTGTCCTTTTTCTTACTGCAGCTACTGTATTAAATATTTATATTGATGTTTATTTTGTAAATAAAGAAAGCAAATTAGACCAACACATGAAGCTTATGATGTGTTTTAATATCTGCATTTGTTTCATGTTGTGGCCTTTTATGCAATTGATTCAAAGGAATGTGTTAAATAATAAATAACATTTTAAAAATTACATCAAAGTATTTTTGTTTGTTTGCTTGAGGAGATCAATTTTTTTTCATAAAAAATAGAAGTACATACTACAGAGAATATTTAGTCCTTAACTACTCTACATGCAATAAAGGTAGTAAAATCACCAGCAAATATCTGGCCTTCCTGAAGACAGCATGATTGACATAGTATCTTTTAGAATTTGACCTAAAAACCTCATAACATCAGGACCAGAAAAAGTAAAAGGCTTTTGTGTGAGCAATTCTTCCTGATCAAAAGTTGAACAGTCCAACCAACATGAAGGTCCTATGAATGTGCTACAAAACAACAACTCACAATTATTTAATTCATTGTATTACTTATATTGGCTTGGGATAAGGGTTTTTCTAGAGAGTGGTTTCCTACATAATGCTTCTGCTACTCTGCTACTGGCAGAGTGGTGTGTTTTGGGCAGGAAGCACCTAGGCTATGTGCTAGGAAATGGGAGGTTATGGAAGGGTATTCACCCACCAAGGCCTCATAACCCGGGGATTCACGCATACCCCTTCCTTAGGCTTGGTTCACACAGTGGGGTTTCACCTTTGCAAGGGTACCTGCTTCTGCACGTCTTTGGCAGCAGCACTGACACAGTTGTCATTGCACATGACCTTATAAAATAACTGGGCTTTCTTAACCCATGCTTTAAGCATATAAGCTTTATAAGGTCTCCTGCTGCCAGTTGTCAGAGTTGACCCTCTAGCACAGTTTGTGAGGCTGGATTTTTTCTTGATTGTAGAGGGCATCAGTCACTAAGAAGGCAAAGGAAAAAAAATCAACAAAAAAAAAGTATTAAGAACAAACTGAGGAACTGAAGCCTTTATTATTCTTCAGATAAGGTCAGTAAAGAGTATCAAGGCACCAACTGCTATCACAGAAAAGGTGCTTGCGTTTTCCTGTCTAGTTAAAGCTGTCAGTGGCCATGACATAATGCACATTGCACAGGCTTCGTTATCAATGCAACTCAGATAGACTTGTATATTTTTATATCCCTGCTTTCACCCGATAGTAGTCTTTTGCCGTACATTCTTTAGATTTTACACACATATATTGTAAGTGTCAAATGTTAGTTTGGTGTACTTAGATCCTTTTTCCTTCCCTTTTTAATCTGATGTTTAGTGAAGCATTGAAGTGGCTGCAGTTGCATCTTGCTCCAAAGCTGGCTTGAAAGAGAAAATTAAACTTCAACAATGTATCAGTCTTAGGCTGAATTTACTGACTCAAGAATTAGCATAAGTTATTTATCAACACCTAAGCTAAAGGTGTTACAATGCTAATTGTGTACAATGTATGTTGACCTGTATATCTACAAAACTGTTACAGATAGACTTCCAAAAAAAAAGAGCAACTTTTTCATTCAATGAACAATGTAATATCTGAAAAGTATCTTTTATGGATGTTAGTGCAATCGTTGCCTGAAAATCCTGCACACTCATCTACAGAAAAAGTCTTAAAATTATTATATGTCTATTTGTATTAAATTGGAGTAATTGCTAATTAAAGGGGGAATTGCAATGGATGTTCTTGTCACAAAATAGCTTCAGATCACCTAGAAAGTCTGTATTGTTCACATATAACACTGTATATTCACATTTCACCAGCTGCATGGTTTCTAAGAAGGTCATAGCTAATTCTCTCTATTGAAAAATATTGTTTCAATTCCCCAAAGACTTGTTGACGGCAGTTGGTTCATCTTGTTCAGCATTCTCTTTGGTACCATTTTGCTGACTTCCACTGAATTAAAAGAAGGTCCCATTACCCTGATATAGGAGTAAGTCATGAAGGCTTCATGCACAGTCCAGTGAGGGAGCACTATAATCTTCTAAAATAAGGGTAAACTAATTCTTTGACAAGAATAATGGATTGTGTTTCATGGTGCTTTGTGTGCTCTTGATCTCAGGTAATGGTTGAGAATATACAAACTCCTTCAGAGTCCAATGGGTTCCTCTGTTCTGCTCCTGGATGGCGGTGGGATAAGGAAAGGTATCAGGTGGAAACCTTGGGGCGAGAGGACTTCCCCATAGGGCATTCCTGGGGGGTTCCCTGGAGGGTGGGGAATACAGGCAGCAAAAAAATAGAGCAACATGAAGGTTCAGGCCTGGAGGCCACAATTCAGAAAACATTTAATAGAAATAAAACGCCCTCCTTCTTTCAAAGGTCAATGCCTTTCAACGGCAGCAGCCAGGGAGGTCCTCCAAGTTGTACTACAACCACTGGCTGCCCCCAAACTAAAAACCTATGTCTATACTGGTAAATAAAACAGCATTGGGTAGTGAGTTCAAGCACTGGATCCCCAGGCAGCCCTGCTTCTCACTTGCTAGCGTGCTCTCTGACATGGTTTAGTGCTGTGCTGAGCAGTGCACTTCGCGCTGATGCTGAGACAGCTTAAGACCAGGGATTGCTCCGAACAGGAGGCATGGACAAAACGACACCAGCTCCAGCTACTTCTTCCTGTACAACTCCTCAAAGCTGTACTGGCAGGTCTTGCACCACAGCACCCCTCATGCATTCATACTGCATCCCAGTTTGATGCCCTCTTAAATGGGCTGTGGCACAGTCCTCAAATAGTTTTAGACAATCTGAACTGAAAGACAAACATAGCAAATAATAATTAAGACTTCAACCTATAGGTGCACCACCACAAGGGAGGCAGAGGATACCCTGGACCAAGTACAGTATCATGTGAACACATCCTATCTGTGTCACTTGGCCTGTGAACTAGAGAGAGGTCCCTGTCCCATTTTATTCAGCAATGAAGACATAGCAAGAGAAAGCAAAAAGACATCAGTGCTTCTTCTTCTCTAGTATATCCAAAGATGGCCGCTGCTGGGCTTGAATTCGTTTTGCATTAAACTATTTAGAAAAGCTAAAATAATTTCTTCCCAAATTTTGAAACCGTGTAAGAGCTGTATTCTGCATGTATCCTCAGAGAAAGAGGTCTGCACTCTCTCCCTTGCAAGGACAGTATTTGCAATGAGTTGCCAGTAAGCTTTTGCTTTGTAATAAACAGCTTCTCTATTCAGACCTTCAAGCACTTCTTTGTTTGTGTCCAAGTTTGCCAAACAAAGAAGTGCACTGTTTCTCTGGGAAAAATATGGATATTTCATTTAAAAAACAACTTTCTGGGAAACAACTGATAACTACTCCACTTCTCTTCCTCCTCTTGCTTCTCATTATAAAAGACCTGGACTGACCCGTTTCCTTAGGTTAAGCCAAGAATCAGTTCAAAAGGAGTTAGTGGACACAACCTGCCCTGTAGAAAAGATAAGGACAAAGGTTTTCCCCAGATAAATCAAATATACACAGAAATACACAAAATCAGCCAGATAAGCACATGAGCAAGCTGCTTAAGTTGTCTTTGTACAGTGTTTTACAGACCAGGCTAAAATGAGAATTAGTCATTTCCATTGACTATCAAATAAGATATTTTTTCTTAAGTGGGATGTTGCCTTTTTGGCAAGCTGCAGTCTTAAAGCATTCAATTAGAACATTGGTTCTGCAGCAAAGCCATAGTTTGTTAGGAAAAAAAATAAAGCAATATTAGTGCTAGATTGCATCGCTCAGATTTCATTAACATCATTTGGTTAAAAAAATATATTTTTTCTGATCCCTTGGGTTTCATTCAGCCAGGACTAGAAGGGGAATCATGAACAGGGTTATCATCCAGTATGATTTAGTGAAAGTCTCAAGGTCTGTTCAGAAAAAAGTGCTGCTGAAAATCAAATAATATGAATTGGGCTGCACTTAGCCAGAAAAAAATATGATCTCAGGTTTGGAACTGGCCCCTGGATGGGGGGGGGCCTTCTGGAGGGTAATTACTTGCTATTTTGAAGTTGCAAAACAACAACCACCTCACTGTCTTGGTATGTCAGAGCTGTATCAGAAATCTGCTTTAGTCACTGTTTACTCTCAGCATCTTCACATGAAAGACAGCACCCAAGACCTCTATAAACTTACCAAACGTAAACACTTCAATGTATATAGCAACTCTGCATGAATGTACAAGTACTTCATGGTATATACTGAAATATGAATCAATCTAATTGTGATCCCGATCTCTGAGTATGAATTCTATTAACTAACAGGTTTGGGTTTGGTTTTTTTTTTAGCTTTTACTACTAGTATACACCATGTTCCCACATGCCCTCATATCTACCTTTTGAAAAATGTATGTATTACTAAAATATGGATTTCATATTGTGTATTTCAATCAAAATATAATTTATGAGTCAGCTAAAGAATATACAATGTGTGGGTGATGCTCTTATTCTGGAGTGCACACACTCTTTACTTCAGACCTTTGCCAATCACAGGGATACACATTCAGCCTACTAGACAACCGAAGGGCATAGCAGGAACTTGCATCTATCATATATCAGACACAAACCTGAGAAAGAAAACAAGATATTGATACGCTGGCAACTTGACTTCATTTGAAGTGACAGTATCCTGGAAGAACTGGTGCCTCAGAAAAGATAGGCAAGCACCAAACATGAAGTTAACTGCTCTACATGATGTATCTAAAGACTTCTATATCCAAGACTTTTTCTTGGATGCAGTAACACCATTATTCATTACACTTAGGAATCTTTTATTGTTCTAGACCTTGGACCAAGATCTTTTTATCCTGTATACCTGAAGAAAGGAGAAACAGCCCCACATCACAGCAGTCCCTTGTCTAGATCTAGGAAATAAAGCAGCAGGGACCAAATGAAATGGAGTTGGTATAAAGTGTCTAAAGTGTCTTTAAAATGATTCTTGACAAAGGTGGATACTTGGTCCTACTGTATTCAGAGGATATCAGCGAAGACTGCAATGGCATTATTTATGCAGATACATACTTTTTAGATATATATGTTCTAAATTATACATGCTTGATTCTCCTTCTGGGTCATTCTACAGTGAATTGCAGAAGGAAAAGTCAACTGCAGTGATAAATTACATAAGATACAATGAAGAGTATTCATTACAAGAATACTAATAGAGAAATCTCCATGTCTCGAACACTTTTCTAAGTAAGTCTGAAGGAAATAGCTCTTTCTGAACAATGTTGTTATTCAGCATCAAACTAAGCATCAGAAACAATGGTAGTCAGGCAGTTCCAACAGTGATGATGTGCTCATAAACTAAACACCCATTCTTACCTTTGGCCAGGTCATGGTCACAAAATAGCACCGTTTGCACTCATAAGTAATCTCATGACAGTGGAGGTGAAAGATAGTGCTATACCTACTATATCACATAATTTTTCATACTACTTATAATACGTATTGAAAGACTAACCTGGATATAACAGAGATAACAGGCAGAGTACTGCAGTGGGTCAATTTATTGCTTCCCAGTAGGTCCCAGATAAACATGATATACTGCTACCATCTTTCTCTGGAGCTTGATCAAAGGTCCTCTCTCTTCCTCATAAAACTACAAGGGAATAACACATGGCAATGTAGAGTTAGCTGATACTAGGAATATGTTAAGAACCGCTTTTATTCATCCATTCTAGATAATATGTTCTATTAGCAGTCTTAGAATGGGTTGTGATATGAAGAACGTATTCAGGTGAAACCCAGGAAAGACTGATTTTATATTAGGTGGAAGAATGGGTAAGCTGATCCTCCACTATCTAATCCGACTTGTTAGGTTTAGTCTGCACCCAGCTCTTCAAAAAATGCCAGATGTAGCCTTTTCCTCAAAAACATCTATCAATATCTCTTTTCTGAGAGCCACTCACATTCACCTTGCACAAGTCGTTTGTTTAGAACAGAGATATTAGTATTAGTTTGTAAACTAAAATACTAAAAGGCACTCCTGTTCTGAAAAGAACAAGTGGAATAATGTATATAATGGAAGGCTTAGTAACATAAGCAAGCTAGTTAATGAAGTAAATTAATGTAGCTGAGTAATCTGGTATTGTCCTATAAAGTCCTTGATGTGTTAGCAACGTTATACTAAGAACCGCCTTGATTTTTCAGGTCACAAAGCCAAACCAGACTAAGAATTTCAGAAATGCAATGAGGCTGTTTGCAGAGTCTTTCCACAAGTAGAGTTGAAGACACCCCCTCAAAATAGTTAGGAAAAAAAAAAAACTGTCAGCAACAGTTGCAGTTTTACATCTTAAACAAATAAGGTCTAAAAGAAATATGTCAGATGCATAAAAATAAAATTAGAAACTGAAAATAAAGCTGAAGAGCAAGATAAAGAGTTTCCTTCAATTTTCTATCAATCTATCTGTTTTACCCTGTTTTTCCTGGAGTCCTCATTCAATGGTTACGTGCCTTGAAACATGGCACTTTTCAGAACACTGGCTTAAAATAATAATTGCAATTAAAACTTATTCTCTCCGTAAAATGAGATTTCTTTTGTTTTGCATCCATCATGTCCTGAAATAACCAATAAACAGAAGAGAACCTTCTCTGCACTCTCTACCCCAAAATGATATTTTTTGTTTATACAGCTCGAAGGAGATAACTGTCCACTTGACTGAGCATTTAATATCAGGAAAGTTTTTAAAGTTTTCTGTTGCAGAGAAGGGATTGCTCAGAAAGCTCCATCATTGCAAAGATGCATAACTACATGAATTACTTGCCAGCAATAAGGAAGTGGGAAATGTTGGGTGAAATTGAATGAGATAAAGCAATGGAGGGAAAGGATGCAAATGGGAAAAAGGAAAGTGCCGAAAGATAAGTGAGTGCTAAAAAGGTCTACTTGCTGCACACAGGGCTGCACAGCCAATACTAGCAATAATGGCAGTAGCATATCTAAATCCTGTGTGGGCAGAAGTGAGGAAGGAAGGTTGCAGTGCGCCTTTTTGCAGGAGCCTAGGCTTAAGCCAGGGATATCAACCCTAATTCAAAACTTTTTAACATTCAAACAAAAGAGAAAGGACCATCTTGAACATATAAAAAAAAATGAACTTCATTCTCAGCTGGATTTAGGGAGCTCTGAATAGAAACAGTGGGGGGAGAAGGCAGAAAGGACTTCTGTGGTTGCACAGGACTAATGGAGGTGCTGCCTGGGCTGTCCCTATGCGCAGAGCACCGCGTGACCTCCCTGTGGCCCTTTGGGGCTGGCCCAGGAGCACGCACACACATGCAGCCACCCACGAGTTTCTGCCCAGGCAGACACACACCCGGGCCAGTGCCCATGCGCATCTTTTTGCTGGACATCTCAGAGCCAGGCGGAGCAGATGAGGCAGGGGGAGGTGGCTGGGAAAGGAGAGCTAATTGGGGAAAAGATTTCCTTTAAATGCTAGACAACCTTGAAGAAACATGATGCCAGTTAAATAACCGATACTAACACTAAATGCTGGCTAAGGGGAGGTGAAATAGTTGTAAATACAAAATGAGAGCAATAAAGTTCAGGGCAACTTGGATAGATTAAGAGGATATACTTATAAATAACTGCAATTCCAAGATAAAAGAGGCAATGTAATGAGGTGAGGAGAAAAGAAAATCGACATAGTTCTCTGTTACGAAACACTAAGCATGACAAAACCCTTAGCCTTATCATGAATAAAAGTCCTCTTCACGTCTTCCACATGGATCTTGGTGGCAAAAAAACCCATATAGTCCAGACTGAACAAAAGATACATGCAAAAAATAATCAGGAGAAAAAGTTCAATACTGTAAAAATGAGTGAAGGTTTATCTGAAGTACAGTAAGGAATACAAATTAACACAAAAAATAATTAACATCTCATACTACCAAAGGTAGAAATAGCAAGGCTTTTAAGGGGTGACATATATATTTGGAAGAAGCAAATACCAGAGTATGTAAATGATAATGCATAAGAGATGTGGAGAAAAACTACATATGTTTTCTAATTTATTTAAACACTTCCATGTAATCACAAACTAGATCTCAGGCAATATTCTATTTAATGTCCAAATTATATAAAACATTTACCATTTGATAGATAAAATTGAAATATAAGGAGCACACAGTGATTTTGTCCAGTCCTCTGAATTTTATCAGTGTATATGTTGAAATACTGTTTCTGACATTTGTTAATTTGTCACTAAAATAATATGCAAGGTAACGTTTAGCTATCATTGGTAAGCAAATCTATGGTTTCACTGCAATGGATTGTTTTTCAATAGCTTTACTTTTTCACCACTAATGAATAAAGGCAGTAGAAAACTGCAAGCTCAGACACTTAAAGAATGTACTAACCATGCAATTACTTACAGTATTTGTGAAGAAACAAGAACAGACATCCACAGAAAATGCTGAATAACTTTAAACTATTCTGACACTTACCTATATAGTCCATCATTCTCCAACACCACATTTAGTTAGATTTATACCCATAGTACAGTAATACCAAAAGTTTTTAATTTCATTATGTTGCATAAAATTACTTACTGTGCATTTCATCATCTCACATTATAAATGATGGAAAGGGACACCTACAGTATTTAAAATGCTGACTGAATAAACTCCATGAGTTATTACATCTAAGCATTGTGGAGGGGGGGGAAACAGGACTAGGGCTGAGAGATCCTGACCTTCCTCAGCCATTATTTTGGAGAATGTAATGCAATATATCTTGTTTGCTGCTGTATAAAAAGGCATAGTGTATGCAGGATAAAAATAGAAATAAAAATTCCAAACTGGGCATTTGACAGAATGGTCAAATCCTTACAGACGAGCAAAGGGATTTTTGAAATGAGATTATAAATGTATTTAATGTCCTAAATCTGTATACATAGTAAGAATAAACTTTAGCATTTAAAGGATTATTTGAAACATCTGGTCTCTCCTTTGGTTTGAAGAGTCCACATTTGCCTTCCAGTTGCTGATCACAAACGCCTGAATCAGACAAGGGAGATTAAACACCCGTGCCCTGCCTGCCTAACCTGGGCAGTTGTGGGGGATCTAGCAGAAGCCACAAAGGAAGAGAGTCTCTTCTTACCATGTGTTGCTAGCCCCAGTAAAGGCAGGGGGGTTAAGGGGAGGGCAGAGAAGTGTACCAATATTGCTACTTCTTTAAAAAAATATGTATTTAAAAAAAAAGTTCCCACAAATTCAGAACTGATACATTTCACTTCCTTTTTCATACGTGGAATTCTAATTGTTATACTTTTACAGGCTCTTCTGACTCATGAGTAGCACCGCCACATACAGAGTATATCATACTGCTGAAAGCAAGCTATTGCAATATTCCATGTTAAATGTTTCATAAATCATTTTAAAAATAATAAATCTAAGCCAGCAGCTGCTTAATGTTTGATACATCTTATCTTTTCAAGTGTCCTCTATATGTGTGGCAATAACCATTATCAGATTTCAGAATTACACAGTAAAGTATTTCCAAACCCCAGACTATAGAATATATACATACATACATATATACATACATATATCGATATTCTCATCCTAAATGAGAAAAGGGAAAAAAAAGACTAGTTTTTGAACCAGAGATTCTTAGTTTTGGCCTCAGTGCCCATAGCGTTCCCAGGATGTCATAGATTCTCATGTGTTAGACACTGGGGAGAAGCTGGTGAATCCATAGATTAGCATCATCAGCCTTAGAAATAAGACCCTAGATAGCAGTCTCTCAGAGATTAATAGTATAATAATACTAACAATAATACCAGCAAGCCTGCTTGCTTCCTCATTCCTATCTCCCAGAAAAGCCACCACTCTGTGTATCCAGACCGTAAATATAGAATCTATTTGTCATAATGTACAAGATCATGTCCAAATTATTGTTTTTGCTGAATCTCCTTCTGCAGTCAGTAATTTACTGCTTGTATACATTGACCAACTTCCACAGGTCATTCAGAATGACAGTTCTTTTTCTTAGGGAATGCCTCTCATACCATCATACACAAGTGATAAACAGCAGTAGTCAAACACACAATTGACAATTCACTTTCTAACTTTAAGTGTCAGACTGCAAGCACCAGGAGCAGAATTCTTCAGAAAAACTCCCCAGCTCTCCATTTCAATTTCAGTTACATTGATGCAATTCATTCATTAATTCATTGATGTAATTTCAAGGAGAAATCTGAATCAATCCTGAACTGTATGAAAAGGACACTACTGTAAAACACCAGACTATATCAAGATCTATTTAGAATTTCAGGTGCTATTTCAGGGATCCATGGTGGGAAGCAAAGTGATGAGAAAGGTGTCAATGGTTCTGAAAGCAATTTAAAAATTATATTTATATACAGAATAGCTGAGGACTTTGCAAAAGAATAAAAACTAAATCTATGCCTTTGAAAAAAGATAATGCTAGATCTACCACAAGTTAAAAGTTGTCAGAAGCTTGTCACTAACCTCATTATAGAGGCTGATACCTGTGAAACTTGAACTTTCCTTATTAGATTCAACTAAGAGGCTTAAATTGTGTTCCTCTTTGGCTTTGTTCTTTTAAAGGTCACTATCACAGGACAACATCGTAAAACTGATTGCTTCAATAGTATCTGTGTTCATACTTGACCTGTGGTCCCATATGATGCATTACAACCAATGCCACATCGAGCAAGACAAAAACTGGGATAGAATCTTTGTCGGAGACTGTTAAAGTCCCACTGTTTTACAAATGCTGGTAATTGATGAACTGTGAAAGAACCAGTTCTCTCAAATCTGTCTGCTTTCTTGCTAACTTATTTCTTCATCTGATTGGCAACTGCCTGGTTAAGGAACAGTTGTGGTATCTTGGAAAGTCGAACTCCCAAGGGCCTGAACTCCAGCACAGTCCATCAAGAAAGTTTTGAATTAGGAGGCAGGAGAAGGAGCAGAAAGGGCCTTTGTTCCAAACTGAAATTAAATCAAACTAAAACATTAGTATCCTCTGCAAGTTAGAGTAAGCTTTCTCTTCATAACTGTCTCAATGAATCTATCAATATCTACAAAGCCTGACTTGGAACACAGGTCTTTCATGAGACAGACAGTTTTCTGAATTGGAAAACAATTTTTTGTCTTTGTTTCCTCATGTTCTAATATTATTTCTACCAGCATTTCAACATGACAGCTTGGATGTGCTACCTGAAAGGAAATTACAGGGATTCTCTTTCCTAAAAAGATATAAAACAGGTATTTCATGCAAAGAGTAACACTCGTGGGAGCACAAATATCAGCTCTGTGAAGCTACACAGACAATATATTCAGAGAACTAGCTGTGCTACTAAGAAACCTCTTCATTAGTGGGATTCATTTGTTTGGATTAGATTCTGCCAGTTTAACACAAAGTTTTTTTCCTGAGAGATCCCCTTGATTCACTGACATTTGTAAAGTGCTATAAAATGCTAATTGGTATCATCAGTGAACCATTAACATTCTGTTTAGTCTTATTCTCGAAGCAAAAATTATAATAGGAAATAAAATGTCATACAGCAACAAGATAGCTGAAGACTTTTAAAAGAGACAGGCACATTTTCCTTCGGATGTTAACCTTATCTGTGACTGGTTCACCCTACACCATTTCAAATATCCACAGACTTACCAGTCAGAAAAAGAAAACACTTCTGCTGCTTACAAGTTACCTCCAGCCAAGGAAGTTTGCTGCTAGGGAAAAGTTAATATTCTAACAAAAAACATTCTTTAACTAATTTTCTTCTCTACAGTTTTTCGCTAACCCACAGATAGGTCTTCAGGTGACCACCAGCTTATATCTTTGTCCCAAACTCTGGCTTGTTTCTTTTAGTAATGTTTTAGAGCAAGTTAGCTATTTCTTTCCCTCTTCCCTCCACCAAATCTTGGAAAGAGAAGTGAGTCTGCTCTACTGCACTAGAGTACAAGATGCTTTTCATAGCTCTACTAGGCTAAAGATTGCAGAGTTCAAGCACAACATAGTATTTGAATTACACTAACATGTAAAAACATTTTTGGATAAAAAGTACTTTATTGCCACCAATTTAAAACCATAAACATGCTTTGAATCCAATTCAATATATTCCTTATTTGTTCCTGATTCTTTCCCTTTATTATTATTAGAAGGCATAAATTTCCAGCAAGGCTTGTGCTTGACAAGGCTCCATTATTTGCACATGACAAGGTTTATCAAAAACAGTTGGATTTTTATGAGGAGTCTTTTATGTTTCCTCCATAAAATATAAATAAATGAAAAGGATTAGATGGAGGAAGCAGAGTATAATTCATCACCAGTGTGAAGCAGAGGGAGCAGACTGCAGATGGATGAACTGAAGAAGAGTGTTGTGACTGGTCTAGAGAAGAAAACTACCTTCTCTCTCAAATGCTGGGGAGGAAAGACCACAATAAAGGAGTTTTGGCTTTTCTTCCCATTTTTAGGTGTCACTAAAAGCACAGAGTACAGAATCACCGTAAGTTACAGAAACACATACAAAACAGTAATGCTGCTGTCTAGTTTTATTTGCTTGGCTGATTTTTATTAGTTTTGTGGTTACAGGATAAATTACAAGACCAGAAACTTAAAATTAAATCTACTCTCCGTAAACAGTTAGAGAACAATCAGGATGAAAAAAAACTCTTAAGGTTGCAATGTCTAATTCTGTTCTCCATTACCCTCATCTCAGTCAGATAAAAATCCATTAAATTGCTTTGTATTCCCATAAAAAAAAGCAGTGGAGATTTTGGCCCACTTTTTTGCCCCACTAAAGCTGAAAAGTCATTCTGCAATCCCAAGGAAAGTCCATGGGATTACTTCTACCCATCACATATGCCATAGAAGGGAATCCCCAAAACAAGTTTGTCTTCTTACACGAGTTATACAGGCAACTTCATCTCCTTCGGTATCTCCATTTGTGGTAATGGCATATGTAAGTTAGGCACACAAGAACTGGGGTCATTTGGATAGAATTTACAAAGTAAGCCACAAAACTCTGAAGATTTTATAATCAAAGTGGTCATAAGCTTTAGGTATTGGATACATCAAAAATCTATCTTTCCAGGTCTGGTGTCTACTTTCCCACAGAACTGAACTTTCATTTCTCTTGAAATTCTAAAACTTGGACATTCACTTTTGGTCTAAGTTAGAATGAAAACAGTTGTTAAGTTTTTCAGAGTGTGAAAACTCTGTTTAGTTTCAATAAAGTAAATTGAAAGCCAACAAGCAAAATGTTTTAATATAAGCCAAAGTCAAAATAGCACATTATCTTATCAAAACAAAATAAGAAAATTTATTTATAACCATTTATTTAGACACTCCTTCTGACAAATTTCATCAATGTCCATGTGTTCCCACAAAACATTTCTCTTTCAGTGAAACTGCAATGAAAAAATTCTCAAAATATTAGTCTGATGTGGGCATTTCTAAGGACTATCCCGAAATGAAAGCTGATGGCCATCAGAGATATTTGGAGTGGGAGGTACTCAGATCTCGGAAGTGCTGTGTAGATACTTTGACAGATGAATTATGAAAAAATTATCTTACCTTAAACCATCGCAGGATTCTCCATATTTTTCAAAACAAGTAGAAAGACCCTCCCTTAAGCTGATGTCTTACTACCTCATAACCTTACTAATAAAAACTTCTGTTTTTTATCTATATGAGGTGTGTCTTTCTTCCCACACCTACACAAGACTCTGCCTGTCAGTACTAAATCTGCTTCCAGCAACAAAGGAGTCAGGGAAGAGTGTCCTTAGAGACTGAGTGAATTATCCAGAATAAGTATGAAAGCTTAAGTTAAAATAATGGCTTACAGAATGATGGGTACAAGATGGAGAGGGACTGTCTGAAGGAGATAAATTTTGCTAACAGTTTCCACAGTGAAAATGAATATATTATGCTTAACCAATAATCTGGTTCAAGTCTCACAAGAGCCACAGTAGAAATCCAATAGAGGGACATTTTCTGGCACACTTTTACATCACCTTCTCATAGTGCACATTAAATCACAAGTGCTAATGTGCAAGGTAAATAAAAACTGTAAGTATTTTACTGCTATATTTCAGATTTAGTTCATAAAGAGTAACTTCATGTTTCTTTCTTTGCTTTATTTTAATATTTTGGTCCAGATTCTGCAAACATTTATACATGTGATTTCCGCGTACAAGCAAAGCAGAATGCTTGCATCATGGTTTGCAGGATCTGTGCCTTGCATTGTGGGCTCTTCGTGCAGTCCTCTACCAGTGCTACATAAACACCGAAATAATTAATAGGCAACAGGAGAGATTCAGGTGCTACTTTAGGCAAACTCATTCCAAGGAATTTCTTTTGATACAGGCTATGTAGCTGTGGATTGACTGACTGAATCTCTGCATTTAATGAAGTCTGTCTTCATTCATGGGTCTAAACCTGAATGTTTTCATTTGTTGAAAATGAATTGTGACCTCCTGGTACTACTTCCCCCTGCCGGGCCATGTGATATTTAAATATGTTGTATATGCCCTGATTTAATCAGGTTGTACAAATCTGACTCAACTGACGATGGAATCTGACCAGATAATCTTATTATTTGTTTTAGACTGTTGACTAAATCTTTGGCACACCCTGTATTGGATTACATCATGGATCAAAACAGGGAGAAAAACAGCAGCCATGAAAAGATATATGGAAGATATATTCTTCCAATATATGGAAAAATTTTAAATCTGATCTGTGGATGTGCTAGCAATAAACACACAGCAAAATCCAATTCCAGGCAGTCTGGGAAAGTCTCCCTATGTACTGCACAGAGGCACCAGCATTTCATTTGCTCTTGCCTCTCCTGACAAATCAAGAAACACAGAGCTGCTACAGTTTAGCCCCTCTTACTTCCTTTTGGATGCAGAGCAGTGATTTTTTGAAATTAAAATTAATGAACACACAGGGAAGCACTGATATTTAAATCAACATGCAACAAAGAGATCTTGAAGGTGCTAACTGCTACAACCTGGAATTCAGTCTTCCAGGGTCAGTTCAAAAGGAACAGGTGATTGATTGAGAGGAGATGTGAGCAGAGTGCAGCAAACAGTAATTGTTATTCTATAGGTCACCAGAGCTGTCCTTGAAACTCTCTGATAGAAGAGGGAGCTCAGTCTCCAATCGGCCACTATCTCTGGGCTTAGTCCCTGCTGACGTTCTGCACGTCAACACAGTGCCGGGTGTGATGTCTCTGGGATGTGTGGGACCCTTGGGGCAGGGTGTGAAGTGCAGATGAAGTGACAGGGGAAAATTGACTTATGTAGCCTCACTCTCTCCCAGGTGTCAGAGGTCAGCAGGCTGTGCCCACTCCTCACTTGTACCAGAGACAAACACCAGGCCACCAAACTGCAAGAAGAGTGAATGAAGAATTCAAGCAAAGAGCTATGTTAAACCAGATCAGACTTGAGGTTTCTCGGCACTGTGCACCAAATCCAGCTTTGCCACACCAAGCAGCCTTTAGGTAGAAAGATTGGTTTTACAGCAGGTGCAGAGAGGATTTGAGGAACAGCGGAACAGAGAAAGGGATCTAGCAGACTTAAGAGGAAATAAGGGCACACAAAAAAGCAAGTGGGGGGCCTGTCATAGAGAAGGGCTAGAAGGGATCAGTTCTGAGGAGCTGTAGTTACGGAGCATGAGTTTTTCCATGCGGACTCAGTTGAAAAGTGTTTCAGACCCAGCGCAGTACATTGTACAGTGTAGGCAGCATACATTATGACCCAAGGACACAGAGGACAGGTACTGACTCAGTCTGTGCAAGCTGTTGTGAGACGTATGGATGTCCACTGCTTAACAGGGCCAACCAGATACACAGGAAGAGAGTCATGGGTGTTATGCACATGCCTTCATATCCTATTGCAGTAGACATCTGGTATTTCTGAATACTGTAATTCATACGCAACTACTGGGCCATGTCCTCCTTCTTTACCCATCTTGCCACACCAGTGGCAGAAAGGTGAGAAGATCAGCTTTAACAACCAGCCAAACTTTGAACAGGAAATCCCAAAGCCTCATGAAGATGATAGGGCTGAGTGTCCTATGCCTCAGTATGCTACAAGACCACATGAAGTAGCTGGAACAACTGTCGCGCACTGCTGCTGACTCCTCTTAACTTTAATGGCCTTATTACACACCAGGACGAGTTACCTCCAAACCTGCCTATCCGTTTGCCCCTGTGATTTCTCACTGCTTTCATTCTCAATAACAGGTTCATAGAATGAATCAAAGAATACAGAAAAATATCTCAAACCTTCCGTTTAGAACACATATTTCACACGCTGATTCAAGAGCTACTAAAAAAGTGAGAATGTCAGTCTAGCTCTTAAGATCTTCCTGTATTACTTTAATGATGACAAAAAGTAGCTATTACCTTCAAAATTTTGCCACAGTCTAAAACACAGACTAAAATAATCTTAACTAGGTGGCAGTCATATTTTATGGGTCAAATTCTTTCCCACTAATCACACCAGACCACTTCATTCCTTACATAGTCTGTCATTTCCAGCAGGTTCCTTAAAAAATGGTTCTTCGTCATGGGCAAGACAGTAATCCAGCACAAAATCCAAATCATTTGTGTGAATAAGACAGGAACTACATCTGACTCTTTAATAATAATAATAATAATAATAATTTTTCCTGTTCACTGAGAAATAGAAATGATGCCATTATATTCCTGTTACTTAGAAATACCAAACCACCAAACCCAAAGGAATGAGTAAGAACAAGGAAGACTGATTACCAAAAACATTGCTCAGTTAGTTGAGCAAAACATCACTATTTCCCTGTCAAAAAACTTGTTTTTCATCTCAAAGGATTCATAAACATTTTGCAAACTCTGTATATACAGAGTCGTACATGGTCTGAGGACCTATTTCCACAAGTAGCAAGTGAGTTTTTAAATAAATGAACTGTGGTTATTTTTCATTTGTGGTCTGGTAAACGAGGATCATTTGCCAAAATAACATGTTAAGAAAATATTTGATTAAGGCCAGTGATTGTTCACCTTGGAAACACAATTCTGAAGTAAAGTCATCCAGTCATGGCAAAGTCATCTGTCCAGTCAAAACAGCTTGCATTGCACAATTTTAATACTTTAAATCTGCCAAAAGCCACTTCCAAACAAGTCAAACTATGCCTAAGAAGCTATACACTCTTGAGAACTATAGAAATGTTCACAGTTTCAAATGAGGACAGATTTGATTAACTTATGATCCACCTGCCAGCTAGAAGTTGTGCAAAAGAGGTAGCTAACACAAAAAGCTTTGTAAAATGCTTACATCTTTCTTAAAAACAAGCTCCCAGAAAAAAGGCCACAATTAAGAAAGTTGTTCAACAAGAGAAGTTGTTCAGATAACAACTTTACAAACTATTACACAGACATTTCACAGGGACTCAGAAGGCTATAGGCAGCCCGTATTGCAATTTGCCCTCTCCTAGGAACCCTCTTCTACATAGGCACATTTTTGGGAAAGTCATTTGGTTAAGAGTATGTTACAGTTTGTCTTGCAGTTTGACAATTAGAGACCACTGCTATAAATTTGGTGAACAGATTGCTGCTTTCATTCTATCATCATTTTCTGAAACTTGAATCAGAGCATCCCCAAAATAAAATAACCCAATTTTAAACACAACAGCATTGGCCTGCCATACATTTTCACAGGTTTGCATAGGCTTAACTGAAAGTGTATGTTCAACTATCACACCTGGAGACTTGGTGAAAGAAGACGGATAACTCAATGGTATGTGGCCCCCCAAACTTTTGGCTGGAGGGAAACCAAGGAGTGCTTTGAAGTTTCTTATAAAACGTAGAAAGCAGTACCTGACTCAAAGTGGGAAGATGCAGGTTGGAATTCCTCAGGTATTAAACTCCCCTGGCTCACTAATTGTTTGTGTTTGAATGCAGTTTAAGGGAGAGGAAAATAAAAAGACCTATACTGTAAGACTTTTTTATGACACAATTTGGGAAATCATTCCGAGCAAGGAGTTTTTTCCCCTAGCAAGGAGTTCTTTTTGAATATGTTGGAAACTGTTGTTTGATATCAGTAAGTTTTATGCTAATTCTCCATAGATAGCATACTATATACTCATAATTTTTACAAGAATTTTAATTACCTGTCAAATTATTTTGCATTTCACCTGGGGGAGGTGCAAGGGTATTTTTTACCTTACTTTTGGTACTGTTCTCAAATTCCAGTTGCCATCATTTAAGAAATGTTAATGATGCTACTGAATACTAAAGGTCAGACACTTAGCTTGTGTAAATTAGCACAGCTCAGTTGATTTCTGCAGCTCTACTGATTTACAGTTACTGAGGACCTTAAGATCCTGGCATTGCAATTTATTAGTCTCAGCTATAGATCTTGTTCCATATATTCAGTTGCTTAGAAATATTTGCAGGGTCAAATGAAAATGCAGGCTAATGCAGAGAATGTCAACCAACGTTCACCAAAAGAACTTTTCAACTTCATTGCCACTTGCACTCATGATCACATAGTTTTGACTAATTTTTCTTTTTCATACACACACACACAAAAAAAGAAATTCAACACGTGGTTTCAGCTAGCAAGCTCCAAAGCAACTACTTTTGCTTGTACACCCCTGGACTTAGCAGAAGATGGGATCCAGAACTAAACTTTGAAACTCGGACTAATCTGTATTTCTACTATAAAATCGTAATACAGCAATCCTGGACTCACAACTGAGACCATGCATTCAAGACAGAGGATAGATGCAAACCACTGTAAACTCTTTGGAAGTTTCTCAATGCTGCTGTATTTTAGCAAATTTCTCAAACAGGTTAATTTTGCTTGGTTCCCAGTTTCATCCTGTGTGACTGATCTGGGTTCAACTTTATGCAGTATGGCTTAGCATGGGTCATGTGTTTTGGGTCATAATTCTAATGCCCAAGTCAAAGTCTACTGCACTGACCACTGTGCTTGCTCTCTGTCTGTATTCACTTATCTCATAGGAAACAAGAGCTCTCCAGGGCAGGGACCATAAGCATTTCTAAAGGACTCTGACTTTCAATGGCAGCTCCAGGGCATTATTATGACACAAATATTAATACCTATGAGAAAATTCCTCTTTATTTCCCTCTTTGGTAGTAAGTATGCATTTGAAAAAACAAGTGGACAATGTAAAGATTATTGGTTAATAATTCTGCATGAGATCCATGTTTTCATAACATAATTAGCTAGAATAATTATAAGATAAATGAGTATAGCTTAAACAGGACCAGCAGTTCTAAAGACTGAAAAAAGTATCAGATATTACTTGGCGGGGGCAGGAATTAAAACAGTTCTACTGAAATATTCATACAATTGGGACAAAATATGCAAGGGCTGTGGAAACTCCCCTTGGACATCAGGATGAACTCAAAATAATAGTAAATTTTCTCCTCTTCCCCCTTACTCCCAACTAAATAATGACATATTTAAAGTGGAATTGATAATAAGCTATTCAGCTGTGAGGTGCTGTCAAGACACTGATTTGATTCTGGCAGAGGAGGGATTTGAATACAGATACCTTAAAACTAAGACAAGTATTTTACTCTAGGGGAAAAGGGAGGAGAGTGACTGAGTGCATGACCATGCTCACAGATTTTTGAAGCAGCAAAATTTTTCCCAGCAAAAGTTTTGCAAAAAACATTTGCACAAAAGTTTGTGTCAAAAAATCTGTAACTTTTCAGTACAAAAGGTCAGCCATCCAACCCAAAACCCCCCAGTCTTCTGTTGTTGTTATTGTTCTTGAGAATTGTCCAGTGAACTCTAGTTTTCAAACCCTAAAGTGCAGAAATACGCTTTTATAGCACTTTCTAGTGAATGACTTGCTAGCAACTTAAGGTTTGAGGCTGATGATTTGCTGCTCTGAGGTTATTTTCTTGTGCGTCTGCTGCAAGATCTTTTCTACAACAAAAAAAAGTGGAGGGGATCATAAAAGACTACAGGATGAGTGACATAGGGAGGAACTGGTCGCTCTACTGCTAAGCTTGGATATGCACAATGAGGCTGTGACATTTCTGCCATTCGCATTGACTATAGCAACACTTGATGGGCTGGAAGATCTTGATGTGAAGATGTTATTTTAGCCTTAGTAGAATGTCATTGTATTCTTGGTTTGTGTCAGAAAATGCCAGTTAGGGTAGAATTTACTTTTATTACCACAATTAGCCTTTCTAGAGAATTTTTAAATTTATATTTAATGTTTTTAAGTTCCCAGAAAAAAAGCTGGAAGAATCAATGATTTTTCTTGCCCTTCTTCCTGTTGCTTCAATTTTCCAGCCTTAGTCTCTGCCTGATGAATATTAGACTGCAGCAAACTGTGCTAACATAATGAAAATATCAGTTCCCCCAGTTCTAGGACACTTTTAAAAATGGAAACATAAAAATACCAAGAAGGATGTGCTTAGCTCTGGGTGAATGTGTTTATGTTTTTAAGTAGTATCTGACATAAGCTGGTGCTAAGGATCCATGCTATATGTTGCCAAATGGAATTCCATAGAGCAACTTCAGCAAAATCCCAGAGGTTGCTGGCAAGATCCTTCTTGCCATGGACAATGGCAAGATAATAAACCTATGAACTACTCCTAATTCTGAAAGTGTCAGAAATCCTGGAGAAGAAAATACTTAACAGAAGCAAATGGGGCATCTAGGGATCATGTGTAAAGAGGATCAGATAAAGCTCAGATGGACTCCTAAGACATTTTTTATTTTTTCAGAGAACTATCAGTTTTACTTAGTTCATGATTATACTGAAATTGGGTGCAAAGTTGCACAGTAATATAAAGCAACATTTTTTGGAGCTCTAGTAATTTTTAAGGGGAACTTGTTGGGTAAGAGTAGATGGAAAAGCTTCTTTCACCACTTTAAAAGCTTGAGAAAAGAACTTAGAAATTTTGTGAGAAATATCCTGCAGTTTCCTTTGAGAGAGGCCCTCACCTATCTATTTATCTTTTACTCTGGCACAGATTCTGGCTTCTTCTAAACAAACTGTTGTGCCTAACAAGTACTTGGACTTTTGGTCCTACCCCTAACCAGGACATATATGAAAATGAAAAATTCTAAAGACTTTGTAATTTGAATTTTAAATGAGCTACATGACTTCCTTTTAGACTACCCAGTTTCTGCTCAGTTCACACTTACAGGAAGCACAGTAGCCTCATCAGTTTAGGCTCTAAAGCCCCTGTGATCTTGTTCTTTCTGCAGTTTGCAGTTTCTACTCAAAAGAGTTGCCTGAATCAAGTGCTCCACAATGTGACTGCTATAGACATTAGTGTTGTCAGATCTGTGAGAAATTTTTGACTTTTCTGTCCAGTTTTCTCACAATAAGGAGAAGCAGATCTCATTTTCTTAACTCTTCTAAAGCCATGCAAAACAAGAATTGCAATGGCAGTTTATTTTACCTTACCTATTGTCAGTCCTTAATATGCATAAATACCACTGAATAACAGAAATACATTTTCTCCTCTAGGACCCATGACAGTCCATGGGAGCTCTTCTCCATTTCTAGGATTTTAACTGAATACCATATGTTAGTCAGCGTTCCACGTCTTTCCCTGTCATTCACACCTTGCCCTCCCAGTGCCTGCTGTGAGGCAACATGGCACAAGAAATTTAGGCATATTTGCATATTACCATATTACCACAGGACAGAGTCCAATATTAAGGTAGAAACAGTCATTTCAAACGAACTCTATTTAAAGACAAAGAGCCTACAGCATGATATATAGATGACAGCAGACTAGAGCACAGGAAAGGTTAAGTTGTGTCAGGCTAGGACAGTAGTGGATGCTCAAAAAAGGATAATAAGGAGAGAGCAGGCACCAATTAATCCTTCCTCAATACACCCTCAGCAGATTGCAGATACTGAACACAATCCACCAGAAGTAATCCCTTTAAATACAAAGCTGTTCTACACTGAGAATGGCTCTATAGCAGGCAAGTACAGGGTTGGCAGTCTGATCCTAATTATTTCGAGGAAACCCCAAGACAAGACCTTTGCCATGTGGGGCAATGTAAAAGTGCCATTACAGGACCAAGCCAGAGAAAAAACACAGGGAGAGTATTGTTCACTTGGGCACAGTTAACACAACTAGACCACTTTTGGACTACTTCTATTTACTAGCTCAGAGCACGGGCAGAGCGAAGATGCATGGGCCCACCATTTCCTTTGGGGAACAACCTACTCCACTTTTTCCCAGTGAGAAAGAAATACTCATTGTGCACCCAGTCAGCAAAGACACAGACTTCATTCTTGCTCTCTTCCTTCACAACCTTGCTCTGAACAGGGAATCAGAGCTGTGCACAACGCATTCTTTTTTTAAGTGGAGTACTAGGATGGGAATAACAGGATTCCCTCTTCCTGTTAGGGCAATGTAGCCCTAACCTATTTTTATATGTTGCCCTTTCCACTACAAATCATTATTTACCCATATTGCCCTTGGGGAAAGCATTAGATAAAGTATCTCCAACATACCTGCCTGCATTTATTGCCATTACAAGGCTCAGTCTGAGGAGGAGACCGGAGCACCTCTGAGGGTTCTCAGGGACAGTTGCACAAGTGTTAATGAAATCCCATTAATCACCGCCCTAGCCATCACAAACTTGTCAGCACAGGAGGTTGCAGACTACCCACAGCAGGTAGAGGGGTTAGAAAAACACATCGCAAGAAGGTACATGTATGACCTTTCCTGAACCTGCAGTGTCGGTCAAAACATTTTCACACTGCGCCTAAACCGGAGATGGGAGAAAGAAATGCCATAGGGAGAACATCTGCAGAACTTAAAATGATGCAGCCCAGGGAGTTTCCACAATTCCACTCTCCACCTATCAGAAGCTTCAAGGAGAAGTATTTCTCCATCTGCTTTGCCAGGCCAGAGTGATTATTTGTACCCCTCAGTACCTGTATTAACTACACCTGCAAAGAAGGAGTGTTGTTTTCCAACTATTTTGCATGTGAAATGTGGCAGAGAAGAATAGAGGACTATTCCTTACTACCAGCACTAAAGTCCAGGAAAAACCTTTATAAGCAGGAACTATGGTAGTGTGAAGAAAAATAGCTCTACTTACTTGACATACAGTCTTCTCTCACTCTGCCTGTCACAGCTGTGCTAGACAGGCAGTAATCCTATACCCCTCATGTACAGCCCCAGAGATCTGGCACCTGATAAGGTTTCACTGTTCACTCTGGGCCAAGTTCTCTCAGGTACGCTGGTGTGAATTTGCAGTTGCCCGCAGTAAAGTCAGCAGAGATATACCGGCACAGTTCACCTAAAAGTACATTTCAGGCCTCTTGTTACTATTCTTGGACACCTCATTATCATGGAGGAATTTAGTATCTCTGGATTTGGTCTGGTGCAAGAAGGGAAGACTTTACTGTTCTCCTGTGCCAGATAAAGCATCTTGGATCCCACTTCCATACGTGGACTCAATCAGACAAAAGCTGCACACCCGTCCCAGGTTTTCCCTGACAAGCATAAGCAGATGTAGATGATTGATTGAACGTGTCACTTAATATGAGGTCTCCTTCCTAGTGTTCCAATAATATTGTTTGATGGCCAATTTAGAAGCTGTGGAGCCTACAGCTGGGAAGTCACACAAAGGCTTTTGGGGAACCTTAAAGAGACGACTTGATTCGTCTGCATCACAAATCAAAAGTAACCTTTTTATTACAAATATGTGAATGACTGCTGGGATTGTATCTTAATATTTGACAGGTTAGGCTTCTTTTCTTTTTCTGTCAGAACTGCCTGTACTTTTCCTCTGTCCCCAAACAGCCATATTTTGAAAACCTAGAGAAAGAGCTATGCACATTTCCTCCTATGTATATTTACAAGGTAAAAAGGGTATAATGAAATGCAAGGGAAATATATTTAATTTAAGTTTTCTGTAAAACATGTTTCTACATCGGGGGATTTTGTTAACAAGAGACAGTGTTCAGTAATATCCTCCATTTGTTTAGTTACTGTGATATAGCTTCTTTTGGCTTACAGGGCCAAACTCACAGATTTTCTGTATATACTTTCAAGTAATCATCCAAAGACATTTTTAGAAAGAAACAAAAAGATTGTTTTCAAAGAACATGCACAGATGAATTCAGTATTTCATATGGGATACAAAGAGACAGACAGTAGTTTGTAAATTGTGAGACAAAAAAAAGATATCAAGGGAAGAGTGATTGCTTTATATAACAAGCTTTGATTGTAAATAAAACGTCTGGGCAGGATGTTTAACTGTAATAAATTGACTGTTTGGGTCTTTGCTGACATATCTTTTTAGCTTTATTGACATTAGCTATATTTGTATGGAACTTTATTGCATGGGAAAATTTTCCTTTTTCAGGACTGAAAAAACTGACTTACAGCACAAGCATCTTGAAAGCATGAGCAGTGCTCATGAACAGAGACTGAGAAAGTAAGGAGAAAAGGGCTGAATTTGTGGCATATGACAAAATCACAGGCAAGACAGGAGATAGAATGTGCATATATTTAATTGCATTTTAAACAGGATCAGCATTTTGATACATTTCTCTTACTAGTCATTTGTAATGCAGTCAGAAAGGAGAAAAAAGAAAGCTCTCCGCATTGTATTATTGCAATTTGAGTCGCTAGTGAAACCAAAGGATTAGACTTTGACTTTAGTTAGGGATGACATTCCTTCCATCCAACCCTAGCATTTACTGCTAAATGAGCAACAGCTCTGCCCTCAAATTCCAAGGAGATGGAAGCAGTTCATCAGCCAGGGTCTGGAATGAGCCTAAATGTTACGTAAAGGGATCAAATATCTTTCCCAGTCTGTTCCATTCAGTTCTTCAAACAAATCTAACATTTTCATATTCTTTTATTTTTTCCTCCCACTATCTTTAGTCGAGACTTTTTTCTGATAGTGTTGAATCTTTTACATTCACCTTAGATTAGGTTCTTAAACCTTACTAACACTCAGAGACCGCAGGGAGCTGGGGTCTTCCCAGTGCTTCAGCGAACCTTAAAAAGATCACAGAGAGATGGATGTCTCCCCAGAGATAAGGGCAGAGGGAAGCAGGGAGGCTGCATGGCATTGCTGCTTCCTCCCCCGTGTAACACAGAGCTCTCATCACACTGGACAAGCGACTGCTTCTCCCAAAGCATCCCTACTCCCCTCTGCTTGGTCCATGCTTTCTCGCAGCATGTGTAATGATAAAACAAACCCTTTCCATTCTGAATTATATCACAGGGGCTTTTGCCTGAAAACATCTTTTGAGAATGGCAGGATCTGTACGCTTACCCAAAGGGAAGAGGACTGTGTTTGGAAGTTGGCTGGAGATGCCCTTCTCCAATCAAGCTGACACAAGGCAAATCCCCAGAAGGTGGCCTCTCACTCAGCCAATGGCAGAACTCCTCCCTGTGCATGATTTGAAATATTTTCTCAACTCAGACACGATAATTTTCATGGCAAGATTAAGGAGAGAAAAGGGAAAGCTGCATTATACCATGCAAGGCATATAAGAGACTAAGTATCAAACACAGGTCTGGAAACAGCTTGACACTACCTCAGTGGTTCCCATGTCTCTGTAGCTTGGCACCTCTTCTAGAGCAGACCATCCACAAAGGCTAAAAACAAATTATTAGGCGTCTGAATAGATTAGAAAGACTTGGAGGAGGCGGGGGGGATGAGGAGGGGAAGATGACTAGGACTTCTTTCAGTCCTTTTCTTTCAAAACCCACACTTTTTCCTTTCAACTAGAATAGCTAGAAATTTATACCTGACTGTAGTGAGCACAAGAAATGCATACGCTTTTAATGTGCAAATTCTATACTGCACAAGGGAATAACTAATGAGCCACTATTTTAATGAATCAAGTTAAAATGGCAAGGTGACATACCTCATTTAAGGGAATGAATTCTTAATGTCATTGTAAAATGAGCCCCTCCTTCTCATGGGAAGGGAAGACAATACTGGTTTGGGTTAAAGACCTACATTTTTTGTGTCAGTTGCAGATCTTCCACAGTCCTCAAGAGACTCTTGTGGATCGTGCCCTTCCAAAAAATGAAGGCATTTTTTGACCAGGAAAGCTAATGAGTACAAATAAAACAAACTCAAGCAGTATTCAGCAGAGAAGCAAGGGGGCTTCATGTCTGAGAGCTGATTCACAGCCCTGCCACGCACACCTGTCACTGTGACGGAGACGCAGCATGCCCGTGGACATCCCAACCAGCACCCCTAGCAGAACTCTTCCCTCGGCAAAGAGAAGGCATTAGGGTGCAGTCCTTCAGAGAGCCAGCCTCCATGCGTGATGTCTCTTCACCTCATCTCTCCTTTCACCCTTCCTATTACCAAACATTTTCACCCTGTCCTCCTGCCCTCACCTCTTCCACATGAAACATTTTCCACCCTCAAGGTGTTCCTAGAAGCAGGTCCTCCCTCTTGAGAATGCAGTTTATCTAGAAAAAAGTTTCAAATCCTTGGTAAAAAGCCATCACCCTAATACTTACCACCTCTTTTTACCTTCTTCAGTCTACGCCTGATCAGAAATCTCATATCCCTCAACAATCTCAAAGCCCTTCTATTAATACATTATTTCATGAGAGGCACTAGGACTGGGCTAGGACTATGGAGACTGGTTTGCTTTCTAGTTCTGTTCATCTACAACAGCCGTGTCACTTCTCCTGTGCTTCAGTTTCTCTATCCATAACACGAAGATAATGGTGACATGCCCCTTCTGGAAGGAGTCTACAGTAATTATGTAGTATTTTTATTTTATTATTGATATATTTTGTATGTGAAATCACTTTGCATGCAGTATTTAGATAATTCAGCAGATCATATTCTTTTGTTTTTAAATTTATAGAAACTTATGTATGTCCTACTCTGCAGCATTATTCAAGACAATATTCTGCAGATTTTCTTACCACAGAAGCTTGAAGAGGATCTACAAGTAGCACTAAATTCCTGCATACTGGTACTTATGCTTCATAAATTCTCAATTCATATTGACAAGCTTGATCCAAATCCTAGGGAAGTCGACTGACTGGAATCTTTCTGTTAACTTACACTCACTTTTTGAGTCATTTCAAAACTTCAATGATTATACAATTTTACTCAAAGCAATATAAAAAAAAGCATATTTGTGACATTACACCCTAATCTCCCACCCTAATAACAACATAAGATAGCCAAAAGAATATCATAGTTTGCTGAAGTGACATCAGATATTTAGTTGTTTGCAGCCAATATTCCACAAAGCAAGAACTGATTCAGTAGAGTCTATTTCTCTCACGCTTTGGATAATTAAATTCCTGGCTCATTAGTGGGATTCTGTGAGCAGACAATTAACGAAGGGGACACCCAGGTCTCAGCAGGCACGTCTAACTCACTGAGAAAGGAAGGGAGATCCTCCAGAATTATGTAAACAATTCTCATAAATGTTGCAAGAAGCTTCAGACAAGTATTTAACTAGCCTTTCCTGCTGGGAAGTGAAGGAGGCTTGAGTCTTCTGTCTACAGAAACGGACCAGAGAAGAGTAAGGCTTTGACCTACTGAGCAGGAAGGACTCTGCAGTGGATTGACGATAACCTCTCTACGCAAGAGTCCGCAGGCTAGAAAGACAGAGCATGGCTGCAGGAGGGATGAACAGACATCTTGTAAAAGGGCAAATAACTTATTCAGTACAATTTGTCCATTACTGTTCACAAAGAAATTGTTGGAGTCTTAAACATATTCATTATTTCAAATTGTTCCATTTACTTCTTCAGCAAATAAGATATGCATTCTGAAGATATCCAAGTTGTGAAATTTACAATTGACTATTCCATTCACAACCTGCATTGTCTTGAATAGCTACATTATTTGCATAATCTAATTACATAACACAGGGCAAGTGAACTGAGCCTTTAACCACAATGAGTAATGCTTGCTCAGGAAGAAGTACTATTGAAGTCCAAAGAGTAGAGATGTTTCAACAGTAGAAACTGAGTCAGAATCTGGCCTTATTCATAGTTTGTGCTCTGAGGTAGTTCTACTCTTTGTTTTTCAAATATATACCTATCCCACACACTACTGTCAGGGAACAGCAATAAATACCATTTGACTTGCTTAGTCAGCCAATACAGCACCAATTCAAAACTGAAATGCTATGAAGGATCTGAAGTTCAACAACTCACGTGGAGGAAGGAGAGAAGGAAAAAAAATCTCTTTCTCCAGAGTCCTCATGCTCACGAAGTACAAACATTCACACTTTCTGGAAAACAATGTTCAAGTTTATTTCCAAATTTAGATAAATGTTGGTAGGATAAAAGAAAGTCTTAAATATCTTACAGCAAATGAAAAATAAGCCAGAACTGCACCCGATTAACTTTTAACACCACAAAAAAAATATGAGCTGTTCTGTCATCATTTCTGGATGTCTTTAGGAGGGATCTAAATTGCTATTGTGGGAAGAGCACTAATATAAAAAATTACAAACATATGCTAACTTGCCGTGTTTTATATGCCAATTAACAACACGCCAATTCCCTTCCCCCAACAAATGAGATGATGGACTCAGCAAGCAATATCCTTTATTAAGACAAGTTCTGTAAAGGAGACAGCAACAGAGCAAATTGTCAAAAAGCCCTCTGTAACCTAACAAAAGTGATGGCACAAATCTGAAATTAAACTGTAACTACAGATAGTGATCAGCAGAGACACCACATGTCACCACACTACCCACTTCCAGGGCAGCAGTATCAGAATTTGTATCAACAGGCATCTGTCACCTACACATGCACCCATGAAGGACAACGTGCAGGAGGACAGAAAGGGAAGGAGTGTCCAAACAGAAGTTTTTCTGCAAGTGAATGACTGTTTTTGACTAAAAAGACCACAATTTGTGGTTTAAATATGATTTCAGCACCAAGAATTTAAATTAAATCAACATTGGTTTTGTCAACAATTTCAGTTCAGTATTTCCCTCTTTCCTTGAGGAAAGTTTTCCTATTTTGTTCTACTTAGAGACTGAGCCAAAACAATGCTACAATTAAGTCTAGCCAGTAATTTGAATGTCAAGCTATTTGCCTCCCATCATTATTATTTCAGTTCATACCAGGAAGAGTACAGTTTTGCCCACATCTGTTATGCTTGGTTCATTAAAAGAGCTTGCTAATAAATAAACTGTTTTAATAATAGAGTTTTGGGTCTTTCACAAGAACAAAGTTATCATCTATATCTTAGGCCTTTTAGTCTCCTTTTATGTGGAGGATGGAAGTTCCTTTTATGGAGAATTTCACAATTTCATTTTGCTTTCCTTGGGAACAGCACCCACCCCGCCAGACTTGCAAGTTTCTCCAGATATTGAAAGTATTGCTTTGGATCAAAATGTTTCAGTGTTGGTGGACTCCTTACATGTGTGTGTGGGGGGGAGGGGGGAGGGGGGGTTATGCAAGTATAGCAAAATAGGTTTTTTATTTTTTTATGTGTGTGTATATATCTATATGCGTGTGTGTGCATGTGTATTTATATATACATGTATTTCAACTACTCATATCCAGACTCACTACTCTACAGCACTGAGGGACTGTGGATTTTTTGGTGGTGGTGGTTTGGGTTTTGTTTTCATTTCATTTTTCTTTCAACATACACCGTCTCTTAGATTAAGCATTCAGACTTCAGGTCCCTGCATCTCTCAGCTAGGCTTATGCAAATGTACCCAGCGCTTTTGTGCTCTTCTTCTTTCCTCCTTCCATCTCACTCTCTTCCTGCTTCCCCAGCCTCTCCGTGAATCCTCTCAGACTTGGTGAGCACTGCTGGGCTCCAGCCAGCTGCCGCTCCAGACCCAGGTCATGCTTTCAAGGCATAGTCCTCCAGCAGGGTGGGGTTGAATTGCAGAGTGTGAACCTGCACCAAGGTGCATGCAGCCCTGGGAGAGCAACCACACAGGTGCTGTTGCGCGCAGGAAGCCTCTCCATTGTTGTCACCTGCACAAGGGGAATGGAGGCAGGGAGCTACCTCCGACCAAGCCAGATCAGTTACTAGCATGACCATGCTAACACTGCACTGTGCCAAAGTTAGCACATCCCATTTCTCTAAAACACATTGGATCAGGCAAGGGCTTTTCCACTGAAATTGAGCTAGTGCTACTTTTGCTTTATTTATGGACACAGATTGGCCAAGATTCAGTCTAGTTCCTCAGTTCCCCTCTCCCCTGTTTAATGCCTTAACTTTGCACTGAGGTCCAAGGGAATCCGCCCAGCAAGAGGCAATAGAGGAGACCATTCATTTTCCTTGGTCTTCAGCTGACAGTGTTAATCTTCAAGGCTCCAGAGTTACAAATTCTCTGCTCTCATAGGCATATTGCTTGTATGAAGAAAGGAACGTTCGGATTTGATGGGGACAAATGGCCAATCTGCATTAAGTTCATTCGAGCAGAAGTGATCTATTTTTCAGCCCTTCAGCTACTTGTTATCAGTTACCCCTTTCTTTAAGGCAACCATATTTAGCCACAGCAGAAAGACTGGTGCAGTGAGCAGTTCCCACAGAAATGATAACACCTAAACATGATGGAAATCTATGAGAGCAACTGTTGGTTTCTGTGACACCTCCTGCCAGTTGCAATACTAAAGAATGCAGCCAGTTTTTCAGTTAAGACTTCGGTAAATCCAGTTGAGAATATTGGATGTACAGGGGAACACATGAGATAAACTTCACCCTCGTAAAGGTGCAGAACGAAAGAGTTAAAAGAAGCTCCCTTGTATGCTTTCTACACAAATTTACATGCCCAGAGGCACTGCATTTGGCTTCCTGTACCTTATGTTTTACCTTTTTACTTACCCGAGTGGTTCATTAGGGCAGGCCTTTTGACTTGTGAGAACAAGACTCACCTTTCCCTCTGGGAGTTTCACTGCTGTCCTCTCACTCCCTGTTACTCCCTTTTCTGTTTATCGTCTTCCAACAACCTCTCCCATTCAGGTTGGGAAAGGAGGTAAAAGGCAAAATTTCTATCATGACTTCTCCCTTCCTCCACAATCTCTTTTTGCTCGACACGAGAAACATCACCATAGGATGAACACATTTGGGTGTCTTGAGCCAGGCAGGGTTCCTTTAGAAAGCAGAGAGCATAAGAAACCCACAGGCCAACCTTACAGCACAGAGATATCCATACCACCTTCAGACTCCAAAATGCTGGCTGCAGCCTTCCCAAGTCTTCCCCTCCCTATGAATCCAACTGCAGTCCAAGCAAATCAGGCTCTGAATACTCCACACTTGCAAGCCTCCCACACTCGTCAGGAGGATTCAAATCTAGAAAGAGGCAGAGGCTGCTTTTGTACAGTAATGGTCAGCTCACTAGTAGGTATTTGCAAATATGCTTGTTACACTAAAAAAACTCCCTTTCTGTTAGCATCAGTCAGATATCAAATGAACACAGTAGATTTGATGATATGTGCCAAGGAGCTTATTTAATACACCTTTTCCCCCTGCCAATCTTTTTCCTGCCTTTGTGGTTGAGAGAACCAGTTTGTGAATACGGGCACACAAATTTCCTGAGCATTTGCAAAGTCCTTTCTATTATTTGCAAAGTTATACAGCCCATCTGTATTAGTCTGAAAAACATTTTAATATTTCAGACCATATTCTCCTTGGGTAAAGCAACAGGTAGCTTCTTGCACTTCTAATGGGAGAAGGTAACATAACAAGATTCGAAGTACTAAATGCAACTTTCTCCCTTGGGTCCAGCCACTTTCAACTTCCACAAGGGACAAAACAGATGACTGAAGGAGAATGGGGAGTGGAGTTCAAGAGAAATGAAAATGGTTGAAGGAGAAAAAGGTAAAAATAAATAAATAAATAATAAACAATTGCTTACTGCAGATGCTGTAGTGTGCACTGCACGTTTTCTTTTCTTTTTAAAAAATAAATAATTTGCAGGTGTGTGAAGTTCAACTACAACAAATCTTTCAAACCGAAGCAACATTTTCTGTCTATGATTAATATGTCACATTACAGCTTGCTTATAAATTAAAGGAACAGAATATGATGTACTGCAGAAGAGTTGTATATTTTCCCTGCTAAGCTGCAGTGCCTGTAAATCATTTCCATCACATTTCATTTCTAATTTGAATTCATAAAAGGTTGAACACTTCTTTGTGGTTTTAAATAAAAAAAAAAGATTAAAGGCTGTAAATGTACATGTTTATTAAGGGAAAAAATATGCTGATCTGAAACTTCAGGAATTAAAATATATGTTAAATATAAGAAAGGAGAACGAATAAGATTTCTAGTTAATTCCTGGGAATTGCAAGTGAAATTTAAGGCCTTCTACTATAGATGCATCTGCATTTGGCCAGGTGATGGTGGTAAGGTAAGGCAAGGGTGAGGAAATGAAAGGTCTGAAACAAGAGTGCCCTCCACAACCCTCCACTACCCAGGTTAGGAATTTTGTAAAGTCAGTTTGGGCAATTGGTAGCTAATCATCTAGAGAAGCAGAGTTCGGGCTTTCAGAAGTGCAGGTAATTTTGCATCTCAGAAAAAAATATGTGTATGTATGTATGTGTATGTACATATGTGTATGTATAACTTTTTGCTGTTTCTTGCTCATGGCACAACGAGATTGTAGCCATTCCCATTACAAGGAATTCTGAATTATGTAGGCAGTTCCTCTTCACACAACCTGACATACATCTCTCATGCAATGCAATGCTTATACTTTGCCATGTGATAGACACACATAGCAAAGAGGGGGATTGTAGGGCCCTCAGGAAAGAGAGGAGGGCAGTGAATGTCTTTAGGGACTGTGTTCGAGCCACAGGAGTTACCTTTGAGGACAGGGCATTTGCTTAGTAATTAAAGTCATATGCCTTCCAGGGCATACAGTGCAACTCTGGCCACCTCCTTTTATCTCTGGACCATTTCTACTGTTGCCTAAGATCATAAGCAATGCCACACTGAGCCAAATCAGTGGTCTATCTAGTCCAGGACTCTTTTCCCAGCAGCAGTAATAGGAGATACTCTTTAGGAAGAGCATACAAGCATGGCCACTTTCTCCTGTCAATTCTCCTCCAAATCCTCCATCCAAAACTATTGAATTAGGGACACTAGAGGGTATAACCTTGCCTAGCCCTTTTAGCATGTTCACAGACATGATGTCCATGAATTTGTCTGATCCCTCTTGAACCTGTCTCCACAGCCAAGCTGGGTGTCTCTGGACTGAATTCCTAGGAACCAGGAATGCTTTTGACAGCTTCCACAGTGACTGTGCTGCTTTCTCACAGGAGGCCACAAGCTATTTCTATACTACAAATATAAATGTGTCTTTATCCCATCATTTCAAAAAGAAGGGAAGGCTTCCATTGTCCATCTCCAGAAGGTGGAAGTAGATAGAAAGAAAGAAATCACAGCTGATTATTTCCCACCACGTGTCCAGATTAATGGTGACACCAGTGATACCTGGCCCTTTGCTATCCAGACAATAGGTGTGGGGTGAAGTTTCAGTTTTATTTAAGAACAACAAACAACAACAACTTCAGGTTAAAATTGCACCATAGTGTTGACTGCTAGGAGGAGGATTTATTGGCGGGTTATGTTTTTAAATCAATTTGGGGGGCATGTTTTTTTATCTGGAATTGAAAACAACCCAAGTGATGCAACTTCTCATGACATGCCAAACCTACTTCCTGCCCATCTTAAAAATATAGGCCACCAGAATGCCTAGTCAAATTTGACTTTCAGACATTATCATCACCTCAGTGAGTTCACATCCCAAGTGAAGACTCAGATCTTACTTTTGTGGCCTCAAGGTTATGCCTACAGACTGGAAGCTCTGAGGTAAGCTTTAATAATGACCTTCGGTGAAGAGTTAGTATTAACAGGTAATGCTTCCACTCAGTGGGCACTTTGTATTCACAGTCTGTTTATTATGCCTCTGATCTAATTTGAGGACAGATCACCATCACTCATGCGATGCCCAGCAGGGGGAAGTAATTTTAATCACTTCGAAAGAAGGCCATTAACATAGTATCACACTGAAACTTAGAGAACATTTCAAACTATTTTTGCAATTACCTGTATAGCAAGCTAGGTTACAGTTGCTTTTTATAATGCCTCTTTCAACAAGGTATTTTGCCTGTCAGTAGCAATTTTGCAGAGGTCTAATATTAATGAAAACAATGGCCCTGATCCTACACACACAAATTTGTCTTTCCACAAAAATTAGCAGCACCCCTGCCTCATCTCTCCATTGGTTGATTTCAGTGGGAACGTATGTTTGAAATAAAGCACGTGCTTTAAGTTTTTGATGCATCAGAATGCAATTGTAGTTCAAAATCATTTTAATCTCCCACATAAAACTGCTTTAATGTTAACAATGGTAGATCAAACTTTTCAGAATGAACCGGAAGATTTAAGTTGCAAACTGCATACCACATTTTTCAAATGGAAGCAACTCCCAGTCCACATTCTAGTTGCTAAGCATTCCCTTTACCAAAGCAGCAAAATTTCCTAAAAGCAGAAGGATCCAATAAAGCCGATCTACACTCCGCTCAATATATTTTTGATTATTTTAACTTGTGCCTCTTCCATTTAGCAGAGGAATATCAGTTGCAAATACTGTACAAGCTATCTACCTGTCAGTGCAGACTTTCTCTTTGAGAAAGTGCTGTATGCAGATCCCAGGCTTGTCCTTCAGAAAGCACTCCGGCACTGTATGTGTGTGCAGTATGACTCTCTATATAATTAAATGTCTAAAATTCAGAGAATAAAAAAGAAAACAAAAGCCCACAAATGTACACCATCATGCTTTTGTCTCTTTCATTTTGTCTCTTCCGTTAAAGTAGAAAACTAATAAACTGGCAAATAATTTAAGTTTTAAAAGATGATCAACTTCTGTTTACATTAAGATTTATTTTTCTTAGTCTGATCTGCTGACCAGGGATGATTCTCTCTAAATTCCCTAACTGATCATGGGTTCAGCTGATGAAGAAATCCCTTGGCCAGGGGCACAGTCCCACACAGACAGCGGTGGTCAGGCCATTTAGGGTGCTTTCAGGAAAGGCCTGGTGCCAGACCCCAGACCACACAGCCAACACCACATACGTGCAGGAACATGCTCCAGACCAGGTTTGGTGACCCAGCCGTGGAAGGGAAGCCTCGGGTCTGTCTTGCTCCTTAGAGTGCTGGAGGTTGTGTCCATGTAAAATATGCACGAAGTTTGAGACCTTATTTCATCCTAGATGAGAATTTCTGCATCTCAGCCAGGATCACTAATTCTGCATGTCTGTATGTCTGCAGCAAGCGTAGGGAAGCCCCAGCCAGCAGGACCCAACAGGCTGCTATGTATTTATATCAGGCGCCCAAAGAATGTTGTTTTGCTTGGCATTTCCTGTCTGACTGGTTCTCTTCCTAACAACCAAACCTTGTTTGTCTTAAGTTGAGATGTTTACTTTTGCTGTGATTGTAATAAAAGCCCTTGTCTTCTTAGAAGCAATTTGCCAAAAACAATGCAGGGCAGGAAAGCAACTCATAACAATGTCCAACAAACTGAGCTTGTAACGTTTCTGCTGGGACACTGGTAAGCTAATGAGCGATCTCCTAATTATACAGACGGTATTTAAGTAGGTAGACTAGACTAGATGATTCTAAATTGACACCTCTTGCAGAAGAACTGCTTACACACAATTTAGCACAAGCTGCAAACACCTATCACTTCCAGCCAATATGTCTTTGTCAAAGCTATGCAAAGTAAAAGCACTGATTTTTTTTTTTTTCACAGTTTGTCTCACTTACAGATCCACCCTGCCATAAACTGATATTCCAGTCTACATTCCTAGCAAATTTAAGCCTTCCTTTGAAATCAGTGGACACTGCCAGCACAGAATCAATTCCCAAACTGAGGTCCAGGCACACTGATGAAGTCTCACAATAGACCTCATTTGCTGCAGAGTTTATTCATTTATGTAGGAAGATCAGTTCTTTTGTATTGAGGCCTGCTATACTCCAGAACTGTTTAAGGATTAGAGTGCAAAACTGAACAGCTGCCAGTAAGGAGAAATCGTCCATAATATTCAGGCTTCTTATGAAGGATTAGACACATTCTAATATGCTACAGGGGAAAAAAAAAACCCCACACTTCTCTGAAAGAAACACGTCTCAGACACTATAGTGTAACATCTTTGTTCATTATGTTACATGTTCTAAAGCTGACACTGAAAGCTTAGGATATATCCCCTGTCCAAGACATGAAAAACCAACCAAACAAAAAGTTTTAAATGATGATATGCCCTGCTTTAGAGTCTGTAATTCTATAACTTTTACTTTTTCCATTCACATTTGTTCTTCTCCCAAGTTTTTCCTATTTTTAGATTTTAATCCATTCTACCATTACAAGAAAATGATGTAATGCCCCCAGCTTCACAGAAGAAAAATATCCTACAGAAGTCCATGATCCCCCCATCCCACTAACATTAGATCTCATCAGTCCAGAAGTCTGTCACAGAATCACAGAACAGTTGAGGTTGGAAGGGACCTGTGGAGATCATCTAGTCCAACCCCCCTGCTCAGAGCAGGGGCAACTAGAACAGGTTGTGCAGGACCGTGTCCAGTCAGGATTTGAATATCTCCAAGGATGGAGGCTCCACAACCTCTGGGCAACATGTTCCACTGTCTGACCACCCTCACTGTAAAAAAGTGTTTTCTTATGTTAAATGGAATTTCCTGTGTTTTCAGTTTGTGCCCATTGCCTCTTGTCTTTTCCCTGGATACCACTGAGAAGAGTCTGGCTCCATCTTCTTTACTCCCTCCAAACAGGTGCTCATACACTTTGGTAAGAATGTCCTGAGCCTTCCCTTCTCCAGGCTGAACAATGCCAGCTCTCTCAGCCTCTCCTCATATGAGAAATACTCCAAGCCCTTTGTTATCTTTGTGGCCCTTCGCTGGATTCCCTCCAGTATGTCCCTGTCTCTCTCACACTGGGGAGCCCAGCACTGGACCCAGCACTCCCGATGTGGCCTCAGCAGGGCTGAGGAGAGGGAAGGATCACCTCCCTCGATCTGCTGGCAACACTCTTCCTAATGCAGCCCAGGAGACTGTTGGCTGCCTTTGACACAAGAGCATATTGCTGGCTCTTGTTCCACTGGCTGTCCCTGAGGACACCCAGGTCCTTCCCTGCAAAGCTGCTTTGCAGCCAGTCGGCCTCTGGTCTGTACTGGTGCATGGGGTTATTCCTCTCCAGGGGCAGGACTTTGGGGACCTTCCCTTCGTTGAACTTCAGGAGGAGGTTCCTCTCTGCCCATTCCTCCAGCCTGTCAAAGCGCCTCTGACCAGCAGTGCACCCACCAGGTGTATCAGCCACTCCTCCCAGTTTTGTATCATCTTGCTGAGGGTGCACTCTGCCCCATCATCTAGGTCTTTAACAACAATGTTAAACATATTGGCCCCTGGAGTATGCCACTAGTGGCCTGCAGCCAAACTTTGGGCCACTGATCACAACCCTTTGTGGGAAAGCCTTGCTTAAGTCAAGATAAACAACATTCACTGCTCTCCCCTAAAAATCTAGTGATCCTCTTGTAAAACCATGCTGATTTTATGCCCAGCTTGCCAGCCAGTGTAGGATTTCTACTCCACTTTTCTTTCCATAAATTCAGCCTTAAAAAGTTTAATCCACCCACCATAAAAATCTAACGTATTTAAACTGAGTGTGTTTGAACTATTCAGGGAAGACATATAACTGAACACATACTCTTTTAATACTAAATGCAAAAAAAACAAATAATACAGGTGAGTAAATAGCAGTTATGGTTTGGATTTGAAACTGAAAATTAGTCATGGAGTGAACATACCCACTTCCCCCATGTTCTAAACTTATAATATGTGATATTTCACAGCACAGTGCAAGATCCAGGGCAGTCAGTTCAAGTCTTCCCAACTATTCTGCTGAGCCCAGGACCAAGTGGCAAGGCTTCACTATAAAGGAGCTATCAGCAAACATTGAGTTCTTTCCACATAAGCCTCTAGCAGAGATGGGAGACACAATCTGGCCAGGAAGCCCAACTTTTACAAGCTCAAGGCATTAGAATGATGTCTCCCGTGAGACCATACATCAGTTCAAGGGGATATAAATCAGCCACAAAACAAGACATTTCGATCTTACTCAACAAACCAAAACATTCAAACATTTCTCAGAAGTGTCATACCCCAAATTCTCTGTTCACAGCCAATATCCAATGGAGCAAGATGTTTTTTTCCACTTAAGGCTCTGGTAAACACCTCAGTGATCAGAAGCTCTCTGTAAACATATACTACTGATCAAAATCACAATCTGACTGTAATTTGTAAATATCCCCAAAGCCACTGAGTTATTACCACCTCGAGGGATTTGGTGATACAAACATGACAGCATACATGAAGCCAAAACCAGACCTTCAGTTCAGTCCAAATGTAGACTAAACAGTTCCAATTTTCTTAAAGTTCAGAAAGATTTTGCCTCACAGATGCCATATCCATTTCCACACTTACCCCTGGGGACTGATCTGAAAGTAGGCAGGCTGATCCCCATTCTGCCACTGTCGGGTCCTTAGCGGGACTCCAGGGTACAGCAGCCTTCTCCTTTGGTGGGGAGAGACCTTGTGGCTCTGTCACTGGTCCTTAGAATGATCAGCCGTAATTTTAGAGCATTTTCACAGTTTCCACAACAGCTTGTTTAACAGCCTGCCAGAAGCCTAATGGTCACAATCATGTTTCACCTTTGCAGTGCAGTTAGCAGCTCTTATGAGGAGGAAACAATGTCAAGACAAGCCCGTTCCTGTCCAAGGACACACTGATAGCAAACCAAGAATAAGTACTGCAGGCTGAGTACATCCTTGCACATTTCTGAGAGGAAATAGCTGATGTGTATCTGTTCATTTTGAGAAATCCTACAAACATCCAGAAGACATGTTGATTCCCATTCCTCCAAAAACTGTAAAGCAGCTTGAAGTGTATTATACAAGCATACATACAAGCAGAAATATAGGTAGTATCAGTTTTAGTAATGTCAGGGAGCAGCATGACTGGGGCTGTTCCAGGAGGGAAAAGGAGCTAGGAGCCAAGGGAGACCATAACACCAGCAGGGCCATGTCCTCCTGGATGCACGGACACTTCCAGGGCACAGTGTCACAGCACACCATTGGGACAAGCAGAGCAGGGTGGGGACAGGTTCCATCAACAGTCCTGCAATCATCAGGTAAATGCAAGGTAACACGTCATGTCTGAGGTCAAACCAGAAAATCCAAACAGCAATTCAAGAACAGCAAAGACGACAGCTGAAGGCCCATGTCTGAGCTTAATTGATGTTCCTGCAACAATGGGCAGAGGCCGTGCATGGAGGCTGCAGGTGAGGTTGATTATGGCAATCAAGGCCTACTGGTGCATTCAAGGCCCTGAAAATAATCTGATTTAATACCAAAGAAACATCAAGGAAAATAGTATTTTCCCTAATAAAGCATATTTATCATTCTCCAGTCTTGGGCCTTGCCAACTCTTCTCCTCTATCTTTTTCATATTCTAAGAATGGCAAACAGACCCACAAGTAATGACTGTCCTTCACAGGAACAGTAAACTTCCAGCTAAACTGTGTTCAGATACAGCCTGCTTCACAGGCCTATAGTGCTTAAGGCATGTGCCAGGATACTGCACAGGGATGAAAAACATTTTGGAGTTTACACTTTCAGGTTAAGGGGTACATGGGATTTCCTACTCTTCCAAAGTCCAGCCAGAGTGGAACACAAGGACGTAAGGCCATCTGAATATATTCACTTGGGTAGGACCATAACAATGAAAGCTCTAAAGCCTTAACAGAGAGATCCACTAATAACCTCATATTTGTTGCCTTTGCTTTTCAATTAAACTTTATTTACCAAGAACTCTATACCATTTGCTAGCCCCTAAGTGTGGATTAAAGTACCTTTAATTGCATACTGTCCTTGATAGTTCTTTTTTACTACTGTCCTAGAATGCAATGCTCAAAAGAAATCATCTCCCTGAGATAGAGTGACTCACAGTATGACTCACTGAATATTTTCTTTCATAAAAGGACTGCATTACACTCATTCCATGTTTCAAGTTTTCTAATAGGCTAAGATATGCACATTGTATAGTCACCACTTTGCAAGCTGATTTACTACCACACAAACCATTTAGAGTTCTCCAAAAAAAGCTTTGAAGACTTTAATATCAGAATCTTTCTCCAAGGTCTTCTTTGGTACCAATATTTGATTAAATTAAAATGTAATTAAAGTCTAAAATGAACAATGTGCATATTCTCTACATTAGACACAGATCTATCTGCATACCATAAAAGATCATTGACATGGCAACGTGCCATTTGATTCAGTTTCATTCAAGGATGCCACAATGAAATATGTCTCTTTCCCTACCAGCTCTCTCCCCCATATAGGTTATATTTGTCTTCTGTATCAAGTGCCTAAAGAGTTAGACAGATTTTACTACCTGAGGTAGATAATGCATAAAAACATATAATTAGTAGTAGCCAGTCCACTGAACCATTCCTTTGCTTTGTCCTCACCTCCACTCACACTGATTACAAGACATTTTGCTCTTGGGTTTTGTTCCTGAATGTGAGAGGCATCCTTCAGTGCCCAGAAACCCATCATTAACCATCTTCCCCTTCAGGTGTTCTCTACTTGTTCACAGGTATTTTGTTCAGGGGAAACTCACTAAAGCGTAGCAGGGTTCATAACAACCAGTGAATTTTAATTAATTATCTCTGTCTAAGGAAAGCTGGCTTAAAGATGTTACCAGCACAATTATGGCACTTTCAGTGGAAAACAACAGGATGTCATTTTGCTATTGGAGGTATATTTCAGAGGGGCTTCCCTGTTTTAAGTCACTGACCCTTGTTGAGTCTGTATTGGTACAGAGAAGAAAGCTCATCTGTGGTATAAAAAGCAGCATTGTTGCCTGCCACAGTCATTTTACAGAGACTATTTTAAATTAGAAGAGAAAGGAAGTGACTTGGTAATTTATAATCAAGAGAGAGCCTATAAACAAGGAGAGAAAAGCAGAACTTGCTCACTCTGTAATCCTCCTGTGCTTAGTCTTTGAAAGGAATTTGTGAAGAAAATAAGAATTTAATGATCATGAGTGAATATGAGATTTAAAATCTGCAAAAGTTGATATAAAGACCTTTTCTTTTATCAAAGATGCTTCATGACAGGTCAGACTTGCTATTGCTTGTTCAGTGATGGCTGGTATTCTTCACCTGTTTCCTATCTCATGCAAAATAAGGCATCCTGAACAGGAACATGATGTGGGTCTTACTAAGTCAGTGACAAACCCTTCATGTCACAAACACAATCCTCTGATTTTGGGCAACTAAAACTGGTCCTTTAGCAAGTCTTTCAGGTGACAGTCTTGGCCTTCAGGCCTTTCCTTCTTCTCTCCTCGCTCCTATGACAAAACAATTCTTCCTCTCCTATGCTTTAGGCTCTGCTTTCCACCACTGCATGAAAGACAAACCAGACTCTCTCCCTCCCCCAGGCTGGGATTCAAAAATCCTACTGGAAATGGTGCTTGTGCTGTTCCCAGCACTAGCCTGCTCCAGGCTATCAATGATCATTTTCTATTACTGCCTTCTTACTTTTATGAACTTTCATCTTTCCATAGAAGCCACAGAGTAGACCTCCCTAAACGGTATTTTCCTCCCTTTTTTCCTGTGTATCTCGACAAAGTCCAAGTACAGCTATCTTCCAGGTATCATTATAATGGGCCATGTCATGCTGTAACTTGGGGATGATAATCAAGTTTTTCCTACAAGCCATGCAATGAACATCTAAGAACACTTTTTCTTTCTGTCCCTGCAGACTACATTCCTACAGAGCCTCCACAATAGCCTCAGCTAGGGCCAAGTACAGCTTAATCAAAGGACCATGAAAAGGCTAGTAAACCACTTATTACAACATCATGTTTAACCACAACGGTTTATTGCTGTATGCAGTTTGGTAATAAGTATTTAGGATAGGAATATTCCTCATCAGCACTCTGAATTCACGTCATAAAACAACTTCACAACAACTTATGTATTTCAAAATCAATATAATAAATAAATAGATACATCAATATTTATTAGTTATCTACCAAACCTCTTCCATGTAGGCCATACAAGACATACAAAATCTATACTGAAAGATCAATCAGATTCTCTACTAATATATATTTTTTCATACAAGTTACTGGAATTTTTCTGAATTGTGCCTGCTGAGCCTGGAGGGAAAACGGTCAACTGTGAATTTCCTGTGCGTAAGGTAGGGAAGAGAGAATTGAGTATCCTAGTGTTAGTCTATATGTGCTAAACCTCAATTTGTTCTGCTGTTTTTCTAAAATTAAACTTCTTGGTAAGTTCTCTGTGATTATTTCTAATACTAGGTAAATCTGCTTCCTTACTGTTGCATTCTACTCAATATTGCAGTACCTAAGCATTTCACAGTCCTTCTGTACAACACTTCTCTGAAGCAGGAAAGAACTACTATCCCCATTTCAGATACAGAAAAATGTGGCATAGAGAGGTCAGTTTAGGTATCAGGAGGGACTGCCCTCCCCATCTCAAGCTCATACAGTAACCAATGGACATAACTTTCTTCTGCAACTGGCAGAGTATTCATTCCTTCAGAGCACTGCCCATTGCTTAACCACTGATTTCATTAAAGAGCATTCTGGCATTCACCTAATTGGCTATCAAGCTTTCCTTTGCTCTGTATGTGACAGGTTTCTCATGTTAAGGAAAAAGATTATTTGCAGGTTGCCAAATTCTTTGTGTTTATCTGTAAATCTAAATTATGGCTGACTGCCATTATCCCAAGTTTTGGCTGGGATAGGGTGTGCAGCAGGACTAAACACTTTCAGAAGTCAGAAAGAGTCAGAAACTGAGTAAGAAGCAAGATATAAATGGCTACTGAAAGCAGATGGCCGCAAGGAGCAATGCTACTTCTGGGGAGAAAGTTCATTTGGCAGGAAAGAAAGTTTAGAAGTTTCTGAGGGCTGTGTTGTTAGGAACTGAGTGGGAAGCAAGGAAGACAGACATCAGCCCATCACTTTGTGCTGCTGCTTTATCTGCCATTGCCACATTCCTGGCCTTCATCCATCAGGCGAGGCAGAGTGAGCATGTGTGCTCCTCAGGCAATGGTGAGACATCTAAGGATGCCAGCAGCCCCTCCATAGCTCAGCTGAATGTGCAACGCCTCAGCAGGGATGCATGACTACTATGTTAGATATGTGGCATGTGCTCTCCCTCAGCTCCCTAGGCCCCCATACAGTCCCCTTATTTTATTTCCTCTGCAATGGTCTGGACCTTTTTGGACCTAAAGAGCCCTATGTTCTCTTTTCACCTTCCCTCCTGTCCTTTTCTAGGTTATCTGGAGATGTATTCCCTCTTCTTGCTGGCAGAACATATGCCATAGTGACCAGTCTTTCCTGAGCAACCTGTGAGGTCCTGACTCAGCTTACATGGACGAGTGGTCCTGGCCATATGGAGGATTTACTTTTAGCCTGTAGCTAGCTGCCTTGCCATGTCAGTCAGGCTCTTTGGCTGGCTGGTATTACTATTAATATAAATGTGCCCTTGAGAAGGTAGAAAATAACTGTGCCTGGTAAAATTCAAAGAATACATAATTTTCTGTTATCTGCTGGCCAGAGTTATACTGAAGGAACAAACGGCTGTATGTAGAAAAGGAATTATATTAGCCTCATTAAAAATAATTTGACAGGAAACACAGAGGATTCACTTCCACAAAACTGGGCTATGAGTAAAATAATAAAACATACTGTCTTTTCTTTAGCAATTCACTGTAATTCCTGTTATATTGCTGGGACATTTACAGTACTGCACATGTATCTTGATAAAAACCTCTCTCTTACAAGCATGCTCAGCATTTGCTCATGGCAGAGGGAGTAAAGGCGAGGTTATCCATCAGTATATCCTTGGGCATATCCCCTACAGAATTCACCTGATCTGGTTCTTCAGTGATTTTAGAGTTAAAGTGATATAAAAAATGCTGGACTGCTATTTAATCTAATTCTATGGATAGTTTATTTAAGCATTATCTTTCCAGGATGACCAATTTGTATTTACTTTACAATTCGTATTAAGGCTGAAGATTTACCAGGTTAGCTCTTTATCTGATCTAAATCTCTCTTCCACAGTTTGGTAGCTGATTTGATATTCAGTATATCATAGATAACTATCTTGTTATAGCTAAATGAAATGTGCATTTGGAAACGTTCATTAATACCATTATCATTAATTGCTTCTTACCTGAATCTCACTGCTGCAGGGACTCTTCAGACTAAATGACAGCTTGCAGCTGGCCTTTTTTAAAGTAGAATTTTAATAGCACTCACACTTTGCAAATCAATTGTAAAGAGCCAAATCCTGCTCTCCTACTGATTTTAATAACAAGATAACAGGACACAGAATCTATCCCAGTTTTATATTTAGTGCAAAATTATATCCAGGCATCTTAATGTTTAAAGGGAAGAACACACTGAAATTCATTTCAGTTTGCCTTTTACTGGACACAGCTCTGGAGGTGCATAGGAAAAGCCTGAACTCCCGTTAATCAGCAGCAGAGTCACATACATAAAATCCCTCTCACTTCCAGCCTCACCTACCCACCCTGATGCCCTTGTAACTCATCTGTATTTAGCTGTCCTCCGCTGGCAAGGTCCTGGCACGGCATGGCAACTGAGTTACCCCAGCTGACTGCAGCCAAGGATCTGGTCTTGGGAACACACAGACACAGGTGTGTCTGGGATGGTCATGCATCAGATACTGCATGTTCAATAGCCTTTACACCTTAAGTTGCACCTGCAGTGGTGCTAAGCTGTCAGTCTGTAACATAAAACAGCCCAGTAATTGGAATAGCAGCTGGCTTGTGACCCATTAAGACTCTCCCTCATACTGCCCCCTGCTCCCAAATTGTTTCTGAGCGTCTCAGTGAAACACTTTCTAAAAGGACAGGCAAAGGAAACCGCAGGAGTCATGCTAAAACCCTGGAACAGAGAATTATTCACTTTTACCGATGCTGAATGAGTCCTCCAATTACAATGGCTATGGGACTCCCAGCCTCCCAGGCAGAATGCAAAAAGGTTAAGCAGTATTTTCCCATCCACAAAGCTACATCCAGTCTGAATGAAAGCAAATGGGAGTCTTGATCCAACTTGTAGGATTAAGTATCTCCTAGACAGATGAATTGACTCCTACAGTATATTACTGTTACTATTCTAACAATATTATTTTTCCTATTAATTAGTACTAGTTAGTACTAATAATTTTCTCATGAAAGAGGTCCACACTGGGGTTCACTCTAGGTGTAAAGAACTATTTTGTCTTTGTCAGTGTATTAATATTGGCTTGACTTCTCTAATGCAATGTAAAATAGAGTGTCTGTTGCAGCAAAGAAAGCGGATTTAATCATCCAACTGGATTTAGAATAGCCATTTCAAAAAATGAAGCATCCATTTGCAAAATTTTAACAAAGGAGATGATTGTTAAAAAACTGATAAGTGCCAGCAGACAGTGAAATGTGCATATGTGTGTATTTTCATGTGTATGCATGTCAAGGAAAGGAGACTCTCCTTTAATCCTGTAGGAATTCTCCACGGGACTTCAGCACAGAGACTATCAGTGTTTTCTTAACTTTGCAGCTTCTATTCTGCCAAACTGGCACCTGAGGCAGAAAAGGGAAAAGAGAAAAGAGAAAAGGGAAAAAGAAAGAAAGAGCCACACACAACTCTCTTCTTTCTCCCCAAACCCAGCCCTGGATCTATAAAAGTCAAAGAATTTACTGTGTATGTAAATCACACAGGTTAGTCAGCTTTTCCAACTGAGAAACACTACATTGAGGTGCAGGCAAAATACAACTAAAGCCTGAAATGTGCTAGGTAGCACACAATATGCTCTTTTAGACTCAGTGAGCAAATCTAGTCCTAGGGTACAATATATAAATGTGCCTCACACACAAGCACTATTCTTTCTAATGAAAAAACAATAATAACAAAAAACTTTCCTCTAATAAAATTACTAGTAAAAATGATCATTAATGGCAGGCTTTATAACAAATTCTGCTGCCCTCCTGCTGTCCTCTGCACCTGCTGACTGTCTGGCATAGTCTGCCTCCTGCCTCGTCCAGCTGTTTCAAATGATACTTCACTTGGCAATGCTTTTTAAAGACAAGAGTTCTGGGAGGTTACTTCTCCTCGAAGTATGCTCAGTGTGAAACTGCCCCTCTTTGTCCTTAGAATACATAAAGGAAACCTGATTCACCTGTTTTCCTCCTGTTGGCCCAAACATCTAGCATATTGGAAGCTCTTTGCAGAGCCACATTTTCCCAAATCAGTAGTAAACACAGTGGAGTCCCTCGCAGAAGAATCCTGCCTACACAACTCTGAATCCAGTTATTCTTCTGATTCCCACCTCATCCTCACTGCCACAGCGCATGTAATTGAAGAAAGAGAAACATAACTTGGTTTCTTAGGTTTTGTCAATCCCTAGGTACCACAAGAATTAATTGGCCAGGCAGTTTTCACAGCCCAAGAGAAATCCTCACAGTGGATTTATAGCAGGCTGTGTACTAACAAAGAGGGCAAAGGGAATAGTGAGATTCACTTTGCTGAATACAATGAGTCTATTTAAGTGTAGGGTAAGGGCAGAATCAGAACTCTGCACCTGAATGAGAAAAATGGTTCAGGTAAATGTTGAAATTATCCATCAAATGCAGTCCCTGGAGGTCTGTGTCATTTCCCTGCTGACTGTAGATGGTAGATAGTATGCCCTTAATTCATCAGGGAGATGATCTGCCTCTGTACAACACTGCTTTTATTTCAGCCAAAGCCAGTGAGACACCTGGCTTCCTGCCACCTAACAATAAGAAACATATACTACAGTGGCAAATGGTCATCTTAGTATAAATAGTGTTTCCAACCTTTGCTTCCCTAATCCATATTTACTGGTTTGGGGGACTAATTCCTCCCATTTTCCTGCCAGTATTTGTATGATCGCAGCTGCCTTTACTGACGTGGTGAATTACATGAAAGTAAAGAATGACCATATAAAAAGGATATGAACTACACTACAATTGAACAAGACCACATTACTGATGTCTCTTCCCCATTCCTGAGTACCAGACACAGACTGTCTTTGTTTCCCACACTCAGTTGATATGGCACAATCCCAAACCCATTTTAAGCAACAGGAATCCTTCCATGGGCTTCAAGGGGTTTCAGAGCAGAGGTAAGGAAGGAAAAGTTATCACAATCACAAAGCAACGTTTTTACCATTCAATAAGGAATCATTTGCAAACCAGTTTTAGCCAACTGTTAGCAGAACTCTTGAGGAGGAACAGACTGTGACGTACAGTTCTAGCCTCCGGAGGCCAATTCGTTATTTTCTGCAGCACCTAATCTATCCTTATCACTGTTGCTGATCACTCAAGAAGTTGATCTACAAAGCTGTTTAGCTTAGATAGAGACAGGAGGGACAACAGGACAGCAAATTCATATATTAAAAGGTTAGTTCAGCCTGTTTCCTCCAAGTTTCAGAGTTTCCCTCCTGAATTTTCTACTAAATTTCCTTCTTGAAAAACTCCTATTGACAGTCATGAGAAGCAAGCAATTACAGGTGCTTGTAATACTTCAAACATGTAAAGCTAAGCAAATGTCATCACAGTAGTTTCATGGGAGATCATTTGTCCTCATGTATGCACATGCAGGCTCTATAATCTGCAGAAATTGTAAGTGCACTAGAAAGTTATACTTCTTAGAGCTTCAGTAAAGACTCATTCACAGAACAGCCTGAATTTCTCTGTATTGCAATAGAATTATCAAGTTTTCCTTTGGCAGCTGTAAGTCTCCCAGAGTTTTTTTGATCAGAGTTTAGCCAATTGCATTGTAACGAACAGCCAGCATCAAAAATAACTGATTAATCACCCATGGACCAGTAGTCAGCTGGAAGTCCACTCCCCTGGACATCCTTGGGACATCCTTTTCCTGAGCCCCCGTACCCAGGGAACAATAAGAAGCTTTCAATCTATGGTGACCCAAGTCTCTTCTGCCTTTTTTACCAACAGTTGAAATACCTTTTCCCCCTGAAATATGCAGGCACTAGGTGACATTAGGACAAAGATACAAGCCTAATTAGGTGACACCACTGCATTCACCTTAGGTATGTGTCAGTCGTACATCCAACCGCATGACACACACATTAGATCATAAGGTAAGCACACTTACATACAGATCATCTATTTAGTTAGAAGGTGGAGGAGGGCCACAAAGACTAGCCCTTGAATGCCTCTGGTGTGCCTTTTTTTCCTTTATTTTACTTTTTCCTTTTTTTCCAATGATTTTTGGTTTGGGGAAAGGTAAATCTCCTTGTTTTGTTTTGAAACACAGAACCAAGCCACAGATTCATAACCTGATTCATATTTTAAAAGCTCCAGTGCTGGGGACTGTTTGTCTTTGGGGTTTTGGTTTGACCCAGCATAAATCCAGAGTTTATTTGCAAATGGCATACTGAGGTTCAGATTTTATACAATACCCCAAATTTCAGAACATTAGGATATGTGGGTTTCATTTGCCTCTGATTTTGAAGCAGTATTGCTGACATGACAGCACAAAATTCTGGTTTTTATCTCATTTGTAAGTTGGGAACTTCTTCAGATTGTCCTTCAATCATAAATAATGAATATGAAAAAAATAAATATTGCAAATTATATACTGATGAAGTTACATTTCCCACCACTGCTTGTGTACTTATACACTACAGCATTTTCTTTCTGTAATACTAATGTTTAACAGTTACTTCTAGCAGTTACTAAGCGTACTTTTCAACATAATTTAATCATGAGTATCAAAATATTACTTGTGGGAAGAATGGTCAGTTTATTTACAGGGTTTTTTCCTCTCAGAAATGTGACCATAAAAAATTAACATTGTCTTGGATGTATACCTTTTATAAACACAACAGGATTGGGAAAGCATTCCAGGACATATATCTGTCACTGTAGCTGGTATCACCCTATAACTCTCCTTAGCTAAAATCCCTCTCTAATCAGAAAGGATAATGGATTTGTTCTGATGGCACTGGAAAGTGATCGTGCAAGTGACAGATGTCGAAAACATCGTTCTCACTAAACTTTCTCTTCACAGCTTTGATTAGATAAAATAGCCTAATTGAACCTTGAGCTCATTTACTGTCTTTGGAAGGAAGAAGGTATGATTTTAACATCTATTCTGCATTCTTATAGAATGAAGTTTGAGCTTTGGTATTCAGAAAGAGATGAGGTGAAGCTTCATTTTCTATCTTATTTCTAGGGAGAAAAAAATGTTAATTTAACTTAGTAGACTTGGCACACTGGGTAGAAAAAAAGATAGCTTGCATAAAGATGAGGCAGAAGCATGACCCTCCAGGCTCAGAAGCTGCCTGAAGCACACACAGCTCTCGGAGGCAGTATTCAAGGGTGCACACTGAACAGAGGTAAGGACTTTCCATCTGTTTGATTCTGCCCATCACCACAAATCAGGAGAGGAGCCCAGGCAGTGCTTCCTTTCTACTGTTTGCGCACAGCAGGCTAAGGACTGTGAAGGAAAGAAAACGAAGGTCCGTAAAGTTGGTTTCAAGGCAGTCACAGCAGACAAAAGGAGATCAGTTTAGTGTCTTTGTTCTTAGGTGCAGTTCTGCGTGGTGCCTGGGAAATTCCTATTGACATCCCAGTCACACAGACAGGCACTTCAGGTACATATGGCACAAATGCGATGTTCCCTTTTTTATGGGTAACATTTACCCACAGGGTTTGGCTATCCTATAAAGTAGCATTTAACAATACTCTCAAGGGCTCTCTTATCAGCAGGGAGAAAATATACTTGTAGCTTGCCTGTTTCTACATTCTGTATTAAAAAGAATGCCATGCTCCAGTCAAACAAGAGGTAAATAGGTATTTCTCCACCATCTCGCCGTTAGCTAGCACTGAGTGATAAAATTCAACAGCACGACCATACTGAAGATTAAAAGAAAAAAGAAAAGACAAGAACACATGTCATCTGAACCAACAATAGGCCTTGAATTGCTACAGTAGAATGGGAGAAAAGGATTTGAATTAAAATTTTCCACTCACAATCTATAATCATCAGACTTTGAGGTAGAAAGAGAATAAACATTTCTGCAGATGGATTGGGGTAGGGAGGGGAAGAGAAAATGTGAGAAGTCTGCACAAGAAAATAAATATCCTGTACTCAGTCATCAACTTTATATGAGGTCTGGTAGCCAAATAGCTTTATTTTATTTTTCAGTTATCAGACAAGCTCATTTATGGAATAACATGAGCCTTGCTTTCCTACAGTTTTTAGCTTGATAGAAAACTAACTAGAGAAAACTGGCAGATGCAGTTTTTATCAATAAAGCTTTGCTTAGAGGAGTTGAAAATCTTTTCCTTTCATGCTTTCAAGCTCTCATTGTATACAATTGTTTTCCTCAGGGGATTATACCTGATCCCATGAAGCTTTCCCTGCCAAGACAGTCCAGCCTCATTGTGGAATAAGAGCAGACATTGATAGGCAGGGACCACAAGGGAGACTGTGGCAGCTCCGGGCCCCTCTCTCCCAGCAGGGTTTTGCTGCTCAGGCTGTAAGGGTCACCTGAGCATGGCTTAAAGGATCTGGAAAGGAGAGGATATCTGAAGGCCAAATATGTAAAAAATGCAAGCCCTTTGCCATTTCTTTATGAACCTCTCCCATCAAATAAAATAGATTCAACATTGTTTGTTTCCAAATGTGCTGGAAACGAAAATAACTGTAGTTATTGAAGCTGCGGGAGGTACAATGGATATTTCAGCTGTAACGGGATGGGAATGCCCGTTCAAAGGTTCCCTTCAAGCTCTTTATAGCAGGCAAATCCTCAAAAGAAAACATACTTTGTTAACTTTCATTTGAATACATCCTGCTCCAGCCAGACAGCCCACTTAAAATGACACAGGGGTAGTAAATTGTTCTGCTGATTGGTTAGCTGGAGTTTAACAGCTTGAGCTTATCAGGAGGGCGATAGGAACAAAAGTGCTGGGCATATCATCATTCAGACAAGACTCCCTTCCACTCTCCCTGAACCTCTGAGGTGAAGGCCTTTAATTCCTCTTTGCGGTAAAAGATGTGTCATGAAAACACTGGGAGATGGACAAAGGCCACCCAGAAGGGATCTTATTCGACCAGCCTTACACACAGCATCCCACAAGAAACATTCTAAAGCAAAGTATTTCAGTAGCTACATTTGTGTATGTGCCCGTGTTTTTCCAAGAATGAGTTTGCCTCAAAATTCCCTTATGAGGTAGAAACAACAGGAGATACAGTTCTCAAGATATTTCTGATATCTACCAACTGAAACATGATGAGAAGCCCAGACTTCCTGTTATTTTGTTCTGAGAAATGGCACCCCAAGGCATTAAAATGCCCATGAAATTATTGAGGGCCAGATTTTCACAAGCACTCAGCACACACTATTGAACGGAGATTCAAAAAATGTTCAGTTCCTGTTTTCTGGCCAATCCATTTATGCTGCTGACTTCTGCCTCTGAAACTCCTTCAAAGCTCAGTGGCTTATGCCGAGTAACATGCACATGCCATTAGCATTATTCAATCTCTACAAGCTGATCAGAAACAGTTGTAGGTTTGGGTTATTTCTGTTTGATATTATAGTCAACCTTTGAATAATTGCCTCTAAAGAAATAAGTAAGTAACACACTTCCACTGTAGCCAAGAGCATTTTGTCAATGCCAAAAACTCCATGATGTACAAGACTGTACAACAAACAAGGACAACACCTCAAAGGCAACTGTGATTGTTGCATGAAGGAGTAACCCAATTAAACTGTCTGCCAAGAGACTGGGGAATTTGCTGTTCAAACATATATAAAATTAGACTAAACGGAAAGTGTAGAGGTGTAGTAAGACAGGATGGCCTTACAAGAAAACAAATTCCACAGATATCAGTTGGTAAGGCAGGCCCAAAACTGAAGGGGCAAAGGAGATGATAGGCTATGAAAGGGCTGGAGAGACACACATTCAGTACATCTCAGTGTTCCTGTTCATTTAAGGTCTTGAAATAAAATACAGTATGAGAATCCACCAGTCGAGTGTGAGCTCTCAGTGGCACTGGGTATGAGGAAGTCAAAGACATGAGTATCCTGGATCCTCTTAGGATGTTGTGGTAGTAGGTTCTTTGCACGACACCACTGATTTGAGCCTCAGATAGAGAACCCATGTTCCAGAAGTTAAAATTAGGTGCAAGTTTCCCCATTTAACTCAACTTCCTATATTTCTCTGGTTTGTTTTGTCACAATATTAAAATTGGAACTATAGCCTCCAGTGAAATCTGATGGTAACAAATTCTCAGAGTTATAGAATTTCAGATTTATTTTTGCAGCCTTCATACATGAGGAGAGTATCACCGAGAATTCAACTTCACCACAGGTCCTGGTTATATAAATAAAACAAAACTTAGCCCTTAATTGGAGGCAACAATTCTTCATCTATAAACTACTCAAGTCAAAATTTGTCTTCAGTTGTAAATCTGTTGTCTCAGTTTTAAAAAGGGGACATCCCATGCACTTATAAATGTCAAGTGCAATCCTGTTTTACTAAGTGCACAATTAATTGCTTAAGTAAACAAGAGGTAGAGTTACAACTGATATTTACCAATGTTTTACTTAAATCTCATCAGAGAATCAATGTAGCATGTACTGTATATTTTAGTCCAAGTAGCCTGATCTACAGCAGTGCATTGCTATGGATACAGACAGTGACTCAGATCCCCAGGTCCTGTGTGCAGGACCAAATTCTGCACTATGGTAACACAGAGCTACATCATGCACAGGGGCAGATTCTCACAAGGTACAAATAACAGAGCATCACTGAATTCAGCTATGTTGAGTTACAACAGCTTGTTTTACTGACAGCAACACCACATTTATTATGATAGATCTATACACTTCTCTGTATGACAGCTTTCCCTAGTTACCATGAGGCACTGATACTGAACTCCAGGTTTTAGATGAGATCTCTGGAAGATTTCAAGTATCTTCTCTCTGGGTGTATGCATGTATAAAGCGAAAGAATGAAGTTCCAAAGGAGCTTATGGGAACCCCATTTCCAAACTATCCAGAATTCAGTGAAGAACCAATTTTACATTAGTGACCTCCTCAGACTGATGATGCTTAAAATAAGCATTTGATGCACACAAACAAGAAAGTGCTGAGAGGACAGCACGATGGGGAAGCTCTCATACTTTTTCTGGGAAATCGGCATGACTGTGTGCCCATCTGAAGTGCCTGTACACTTATGCACACAGCATGATGAACAAACAGGAGGAATTAGAGGTCTGTGTGCAGCTGCAGGGCACTGATCTCATCGGGATCACAGAAATGTGATGAGATAGCCTGCACAACTGGAGTTCTGCAAAGGATGAATAGAAGCCTGATAGAAGGCTCTTCAGGAAGGACAGGACAGGAAGGCAAGGAGGAGGAGCTGCCCTTTATGTGAGAGAGCAGCAAGAATGCATGCAGCTCTGCCTTGGGATGGATGATGAGCTAGTTGAGATCTTATGGGTCAGGATAAGAGGGCAGACCAACATCGGTGATGTTGTGGTGGGTATCTGCTAAAGACTGCCTGATCAGGAAGACATATGAGGCCTTCTTAAGCCAAATGCAAGAAGCCTCATATTCACAGGCCCTGGTCCTCATAGGGCACTTTAAACACCCTGATATCTGCTGGAAAGACAACACAGCAGGGCACAAGCAACCCAGGAGATTTCTGGTGTCTGCTGATGAGAACTTCCTGATGCAGGCAATCGAGGAGCCAACGAGGAGAGGTGTTCTTCTGGCCCCAGTATTTAGAAAAAAGGAAGAACTGGTGGGGGACAGCCTTAACTGCAGTGACTATGAGATGATAGAGTTCAGAATCCTGATAGAAGGGAACAAGGCAAATATCAGGATCACAACCCTGGACTTCAGGAGAATGGACTTGCTCAGGGACCTGCTTGGAAGAATCCTATGGGAAATAGCCCTGGAGAGAAGATCGTCCAGGAAAGCTAGCTGATTTTCAAGGATCACCTCCTCCCTGGTGGGGAGTGAGCAGGGGGATTGGACTAGATGATCTCCAGAGGTCCCTTCCAACCTCAACTGTTCTGTGAAAATGTGTCCACAACATATATTTTATATGAAAAATAAAGTCAACTGTAAAATGTCAAGGCCCTGCGTACACTTACTAAGGACTTACTTACTATGGGTTTCCCATTTCTCTTGATGCTGTCATTAACTTCTCACCAAAATAAATACAAGTTAGGAAGGAAATCTCATGACTGATAACTGTAACATTAATGACTATTGTTATAAGTCTTTGTTGCAGGAGATGCTGTTGTTAAGCAGAAAAACTTAAAAAACAGCTTTTTTTTCCAATGCACTTCCAGTGTCTGTCCCTAATGTATGTTTGTATACATTCACATACAGATCTCTGTCTATCTACTTTAAAGATACTGATCTCCTTTGTTTTTTAGATTATTTGCTTACTCTTGTTGGCAAAATCTGGGAACATGCCTTCCCTGTCTTCCACTTTTATTCATTTTGACCAATCCTCTCCCAACTCACCCCTGCTTTTTATAATACCTCTTCTTTATTTCGGACTTTTCTCTTTCACCTTTTTACTCTTCCCAGTGTGTGGGTCCCAGCCAGATGACATCTCATGATAGCCGTAACACATCTGAAAAGAATCCAGAAGTCACAGGCCTACCAGTTCAGTCCAAAGACAGCCATTCTGTGTACAGTTTGGCAGAGGCTAATCTAATTCTTTCCATCTGTTTTTCTTTTTTTTTTCTTTGGGAGGGGGGTGGAAGGAGTAAGGATGAATCAAAACTTAGGAAAAAAGCAGTCAGAGTCTCTTAGACTTATTTATTGAGGTTCAGAAATGCAAAACTGCCTGTTTCTCCTGTTCCAATTCCAGACTTAGCCAACAGTGCTGAGAATCAAACAATGGTACCTCAAGTACACAAAGAGATACAAACTGGCTCCAAAAGTCATTACACTACCAAACCATTTCAGGTCTGTAACCAGCGCTCCTCTTAGAGGAGGGGAACTCATCCCGAAACTCTAGAGTAACATTTAGGATTAAATTGATAAGAAGAGTAGGAGTATAAATAAAAATCTATTGGACCTGGACCATTCTAGTACATGCAATGTTTGTAATAAATCCTCCAAAAGTTTGGACTCTTCATTGCAGATGTCCACAAGCTATTTGCTTTATTTTCCCAAGTTATCCAACACATTTAAACACCCTTCTTTTTCTGTCTTTTTTTTTCCCTCCTGAAATGCTGATATGAATCGTATGGACAAAGTAAACAGAGTACTCTGTTAGTTTCCCTTTTCACAAATGAGCCATAAAATTGTCCATTAATCAGCCTTGCTTCCCCAGGGGCCAGGCTGCATTGTTGAGGTTTCCTTTTCCATTTTGGATCCCTGTTTTGTTGAGGAGATTACAAAAAGAAGTCACAATGCAGTAAACCAAAAAGAATAGGCTTTTGAAAACCACCCTCCTCTCCGCAGCCCTTCGGCAGAGCTGGAGTTTTGCTCTGAGTGGTGGAGTACTCTAAATTTAAACACTCTATTTTTCATTCTTTACCTTCTAGTAAAATAATAGCCCTATCATGGCTCCTCCATCTCCCAACCAGAGGACATGGTGTTCCCATCTATTTAAATTACTACAACAAGTTCCTTAGAACAATAAAAAGGCCCTTTGGGGTCTCCAGGGGTAAGCATCTACAACCAGAGAAATAATGAAATGGTGAGAGAATTTACTGGGAATCTGGCATTTCAGAGCTTTGCTTCTTGTTAATTCCTGAGAAAGGTGTCAGTTCTGACAGTGCTTGAATTTATCTGGAGGGCATATCCTTTTAAAACACGGCAGAAGGAAATATACATCTACTCTACCTGTCACTCTGCAACGTGTGCCGTCTGTGTGCACGGGGTCAGCCAGTAACTCTGCTGCATGTCAGCTTTTTGAAGATCCAACTCTATCTGGGACACCCAGTTGTGCACCTGGGAGTGAAAGAGTGAAAGTGCACAGGGGGAAAAGAGTGAGGAGAGCCACAGCACTCTACAGGGCATGACAGCAAGGAGTCAACCCATCCCAGGTGCCATAGATTTTCTAGTCGAGTTTGCTGCATTTGTTAGGATAAGTAATATGCTCACGGGGAAAACAAATACCTCACAGTGCATAGGAGCACTGGAAGCTGGTGTAAAATGGCACTGCACTACAAAGTCCACAGACCTGTGCATGATTATATTGCCTGTAGATCTGGCCTCTAGCTGCCATTGATTTAACTATCACCTGAGAGCCAATGCCTTTGTCTTCTAGGTGTTAGATAATTTAATACAAACTTTTCAGCTCATCCCATCCCTAATTAAAACTCAGGCTTTTATGTTGCCTCTTCTGCCTTCCTAGTCTTCCACTATCTGTCACGTGTCTAGGGGGAGACAACATAAGCTCCTTGCAGGGATATATTTTTAGCAGAGCAGCTTATTTAACATGCAAACCAAATACATAATCAAAGTGGTTTTTTTTTAAAGGGAAAGTCATCTCAAGGTTGAGTTAAAAGCCAAACAGCTTTATCTCACCAAAGTCTCAGCTAAGTGCTGTGGTGTAGAGCCGTATGTGTAAGACAAAACTGCTCTTTCCAGTGAGGCTCTGTTGATCTATGATCTAATCTAGGCTCTTTAAATAAGCTTTTGAGTGTGTAACTAAGAACACCTTTATCTGTTATTAATGTCTCATTTTGTTATCACTGCAAGCAATTTAAATGTAGTAGTCATATTTGATAAATTCCTCTACAGATTTCTTTCCCTCCCCAAAAATATGTGACAATTTGAAAGGAATTTTTTTTCTCTCTCTCTCTATTCCTTGTGAGCTCAGCAGCACTCTAACAACATTACCCTCATGCACATAAAACACTGAAATGTCTGGACATGCATGCAGTGTGACTCACTCACACCTAGTGAACAAGTTCTCTCATTCAAAGACTACAGAAGTGTGAGTTTCTTGAATCACTGATTTTATTAGTACAAACATGTTAAACTTTACTAACATACTTTTTGATTTTATTGGCGTACCTTACTTTATAAGTCTTAAAGGCCCTGGCAGTTTTTCCATGTTTAATTGAATCGAGCTAGCATTTAGGAAAAAAAGAATACCTGACAATATCGTAAAAGGAATTTCTCCTAATATCTCTCATATTAGTCATGGCTGACCTAAGAAAGTACCTGCCACATAACCTGACTGTTTCTCATGGGTGTTCATTTGTTCTTATCTAAAGCCAAATCTTACCACAGCTCTGATTCCACTTCAGTCTGAGCTGTGGGAAATGTCTTGAATTTTCACATACTGTGAAGGAAGCCTTGTGTCCTGTCTGAAACCTAAAGCAATGCTCATTATGCATATTTGCATTGGCTTCTGTGTCACCCAGGAAAACTGTTCTTAAAAGAGAGCAAATAAAAGAAAAGCTGCTGAGAAACAATTAGCTGCCTTGGGAACAGTACCTGCCAAGTCGGCTCTTAATTCATGCATCCAGTTGCCACAGAATTTGATCTACTCCAAAGCACATTGCATCTGACCTCTCCTCTTGCATCCAAGAACTGCTTAGTCTTTTTGTCTGGGCAAAAAGAAAAATATTGTAATAGTCACATCTCCCCTTTCTAAATCTTCCAGATCTAGGAAAGAAATGTGTTCCTTTTTCTTACCACTGCAGTGACAGATATTTAGCTCTGTGGTGAGGTAAATGAATGAATAGGCAAGAGTTAAAATCAAGATCACGGCTTTGTTCTTGCTTAAATAAAAATACTTGATCAAGAATTTTATTCTTTCCTTCAACTGCCTTACATGTAATTGACTTAATCTTACAGTCGTTCAGCAGGTAATAAGTTGATGAGAATTTTCTGTGCTAGTTAAGAAGGCTAAAGCAAGTTTTGACTTCTCTGTTAACAAGGAAGTGCCTCTGGACAATTTCAGTCCAAGCTCCCATTCCTTCCTCCAGCAATCTAGTGCAAAACTGGTTGGGTAGTATGATCCAGGTGCCTTGTGCCAAGACAGTGACCAAAACCAGCTCTAAAGTCAGTTAAACGAAAATAACAGCTGTAGAGCATGCAGAATGAACCACAAAATCTAGTCCTATGACTTAGTATTTGCAGATCAAAACTACCCTGATTTTATATGGAGATATTTTAAGGAAATGCCTTAGGAAATTGTCTATGTGCTGTAATTCAGCAATGTCCATTTTTCCTTTACTAATATTGAAGAAGAGAACAGTCACCACCTTTCATCTGTTCACATTCACATACGTGTGTATACACATGTCCTTATATGTGCATGTACTCACAAACACAATGGAGAAAACATGGATTCAAAGAGAACATAAGTATGACATCAACAAAGCAGAGAGTGGAGAGCTTTAAAGCCAAAACTAACAGACTGTTTGTTCCCAACCCTCCATGACTACAGCTCTGTGCACAGTGTACAACACTTCTAAGAGACGTTCTTGGCCCTTACTTCATAACGCTGAGTGATCTTAATTGTAGCATAAATGTTCCTATCACAGTGTAATGTCCCACCAGATTGCAATATATTGAAAACCAGACAAGAAACTACTGAAACCATAAATTCCTTTAATGCAAGTTACTAAGTCTGGTGTTTCAAAATGAAATTCCAGCTAATTCCATCCTAATATATAATCTGTGAGTAGTAGAGAATATAATGTGGGTCACAGCATGAACTCCTGAAACAAGCCTTAGTAAAAGACTCAAGGATACAGCTAATTTCTCATGGTAGTCATCGTGAAGGAGTGAATTCTGTACCAGTATGTTTTCCCTCCTCCTTCTAAATCTATTTTATAACTGTAACAAGGCTCCTTCACTCTCCTCTTGCTTCCAGTAACAACTTGATTTTTTTTTATGCCTTGCCCTGTTAACTGAGTGCATAACCTTTGCAGTGCAGAGGGTCTTGCTGAAAAATATGCCTGGAGCCTTCATATCATTTGCATCTCATTTTAAATACATTTACATAGCATTTTAATCAAGAAAAATGCAAACGCAGTTATAACTTTTTTTTTATAGAGTTCTTATATGGCACTCAGCAAAACATATAGACAAAATATGACCTCGGGGCTAAAGAGGACAAAGTATCAGTAAGAAGACTGACAGCATGTCTTGGAAATCCAGCTGATTAATGACCTGCTTTACATATAGCTATTATTGTTTAAGGCTATTTAGGAGCTTGTAGTATTTTGATTTAATCAGTTTTATGATAGAAAAAGTCTGTCTACAAGTACCCACACAGTGGCTCACACATATAGCAGACCACACATAACAGATCTCTTACTCAGTCCTGGATTGATGCCATCCGGCAGGTTCTTCCTGGGACAGAGTCACTCTGTAACGCCTAGATACTTGCGATGTACTTGACAGATCTCAGATGAGCCCCACCCTTGGATTTTAAAGTTTTGCTGAAAATAAGGCTGAAGATAACCTGACATCTATTGCATATCCTCCAATGCCCTGATCTGGTCAACCTAAATCTCATGTTTCCTTGAAGTATGCTGGTAAGAGAGAAGGGTCATAATAATGAAGTAACAATACTGGAGGAACTTTGTAAAGTCACACACTGAAAAGTCAGGCAGTGCCAGATTTAAGGCTGTCAGAAGAACCATAACCTCTTCAGACCCATACAATCTGATAGATATTCTCACAATCATACTGCAAGGCTCCAAGAGAACCTGTGACAGAAAGGAGAGCTGGCTGGATACTGGATTTAACTTCATAAAAAGTTCACCTCACTGATCCAAAATGTTCAAGCTGAAAATTTTTGCAGAACTAAAACTCTAATTTCCCCTGGGCATCTGGGAGCAAGTGCAGTAGCTGACTGAACCTGAGAGGATTCTTTTCAGCTTAAAAACAACTCACAAATAAAACTAAACAAAACCTTATTTTGAGTAGCTTTGTCCATCTCAAACAATAAATCAAGTTTCTGTCCTATTGGAAGGAAACAAACAAGTATGTAATCATGTAATTAGTACATGTACCTAGCATGCTAGGTACAAAGATGATGATTTTAATATGCAAGCTCCATAAATATCTGCCTCAATCTAGCAAGCAATGTTGTGAGATTTAATGAGTATTTGTAAAATGTTTTGTGATTTCTACGTGAAAAGTACCTTTGAAGTATTATTATTGTAGAAAATAGCAAAGGCCACAGTCTTACTAAAGTATAAAGACTACAGGAAATGTGTAAGAAAAGAAACCCAAAAAACAAAAAAACACTGTGATAGTTCTAATGCAGTGCTTTTACAGCTATCACTGTTCCATAGATAGTCTCTGCTCTTTTTCCAAACTTTACAAAAGATCACAGTCACAGTTTTATGTCTTATTATAAGTGCTGTCTTATAATCTAAATCTCTTTCAAGGCAACAAAGTAAACAGTAAAGCTGCTAGTAGACTATATAAATTTTGCTTAAGTGCTTTAAGGCCAGCAATGACATAGGGTAAAATCCATAGGGTAAAATCTGTTCAAGCCTACACTGGTCTACAAGGGAGGGAATCAAAATCTTCTTCCTTTCTTCCAGGAACTACAGGGCTTCTCAGGTGAACTAAAGCAGCCTTGGCATCACTCTGATACACATAATATTAGCCAAGGGAGTCTGTGGCCTGCACTTTTTTCTCTGCCCACCCTTCAGTGCCCATTAATGTGGGGGGACAGAGAATTTGTGAGAGAAGGAGGTGCAAGAATAGGCCAGAGCAGAGTTTATAGGTAATAATGGAAGCTAAAATTGGCTCCTCTGTGATTTTTTATAAGAATAAAAAATGAAATAAATGCTTGCTACCACTGGAATAGTAGAGCTCTTAGAATTAAATGATATGAATGATAGCTCATAACTCAGCCCCTGTCTCTGTTCCACACTATCAAGTGTTTCTGAGTTTTTTTCCTCAAGGACCCATTCAGCTATAAATATGTTCAGCTATACTTGATCATCACTGGAATGTCACTGTGCCCAAACATCTTATTTGCAGCTATTAGGACTTCATTCTTTTCACAGTTACATTATTCATTCCTAGGTAAGCAATGCGAGTGACTTCCACATGGATATGTGAAAAGTTCTTCAGTACAACTAGGGGAAGCCTTCATCCAAGTATCATATGACAGCAACTGATTGCAGAGATGTTGAAAAGTCCTACAACAAGGAAAATATATCAATATTTTCTTGAATTACTCCCTAGTTTTCACACGTTAAAAATACTTTTAGGTTATAAAAACTCTTAAGATCCTAAGTATTTCATTAGAAAAAACCGTGTCATCCTCTGAGATTTTTTGCAGAAAATAATGCCACTGACTCAGTTAAATAGTTGGCAAAAAAGAAAGATAAGGCACTCCCTGTATCATTGAATGGGACAAAAATTCATGAGAGGTGATTCAATTAATCTCCAAGCCACTTTTTCAAATCCAGTTAAGGCCCATAGCTGTGACTGAGCTTTGTAATCTCCATTTTTAGTAATTAGTAATAGCTGCTCATATTAAGCTTCCAAGCACCATTGCCATCCCAGACATCCAGACTGTCTACTGGTATAATAAAAAAATTCATGGACTGACCAGACATGTATAAAACATTGCCAGCATGCACAGTTTTACCTGAAGTTTTATTGTACTGGGTGTTTTTCTTAAAAATCCCTGCTGCCAGGGTCACGTAACTTTATCTGAAGGTCAAATTTCAAAATAATTTCTCACCTTTGCTTTTAAGAGAAGCTTGAAAGCATAAGGCAGCTGAACTTCATGGAAGGTACAGAAGGCTCTGAATAAGATGCTGTAGATACAAATTGTTTAAAAAACCTCCCTTGAAAGCAAAGCCAATCTCATGATTATTGTTAATAATACTATTTAAAAGTAGATCAAACTTTAGGATAAAACAGCATTTTAAGCCATGAAGCGTCACACTGGTCTTGATACCTGTACTTGCCATCCTGGTTTATTTGTATTTTATATCAGCCTGACTGCACCTTATAAAAAGCATCTATATTTTTTCCAAATAAAAATGTGAATGCAATTTTAGATTTAGATAGAACAGAAGAAAATGAGAAAGAATGTGTAAATCTCTCTCTGATTTATAAGAATAGGTTAATATTTTTAAATCCCTTCCATGAGATGTAGTCCAACAAAAGCTGGATTGAAATCCAAAATACAATGAACTTTATATCAATTTTTTTAGTGATTACTAGAAAAATGAGAAATAATAGTTTGCTATATTATTACTATTTGGTAAACAATGTGCAGCATAGGGTTTGCTATGAGAGGCTAGTGTCCGAGAAAGAACATTTTAAGATTAGAAGATCAAAAAATAGCTCAGTTTTTTAAGGCTTATAACAAAAATGTGAAATATCATGACCCGGGCAGGAAAGGATTTGCAACACCAACAGATTAACTTCAAAGATTCTGAAAAAATTAAACATAAAATTACATTCTTAGTAAGGACATAAAAGAATTTTTACAAATAAAAAATCTGATAACCTTCGCTCTGTAAGTGGAGAAATAACCAAAAAAAAGCAACATCGTTGCCATCAGTAACACTGTGATGACATGAGGAAGGTCACGTTTGTCAGAATTTTCTCTTCTTTCCCCAGGGAATATGAAACATATCAAGTACATGACCACGTGCCTGGAGGAGCATTAATACTGCTTGTGATCAATCATCCTTTTTACCACCTGAATGGGAGGCTAAATTTTCAGGAGTTAGCAAAATCAAAAATGAATTGCTGCATGCACAGTGCAAGATCTGAGACCACTATCACTATGAGCAAAGTGTAGGAACTATTCAAAACCACTGAACTGTTACTTGTCCCAAAACATGGCATTAATTCTGAATGCCTCATCAAATGAAATTTTCAATAATAACAAGGCAGAAGTAGAACACTGGATCTTTTCTTATCTTTAACCCATTCAGTTGTGAACTTGTAATTTGCAAAGTGATGTTTCTGAATAAATATTGTTTTTATTCTGCTGTTACTCTGTATTTCTGAAATTAATCATTTGGGTTTTTTCCCCAAAATTTCATTTGTTTCAGGTTATTTTTTAAGGCCAGCATTATAATATAAGCATGCACTCCTCATCCTTTAATGTTGTTCTGATCTGAGAATTACCCTAGAGAAATGCTACAAAAGTTATTTTCATTATTTCATCCGTTTCTGCAATATGGTCCAGTTCCTTTTGGGATCTCCAAACCTCAACCACGTCATAGCTTAGACTACAGCTATGTCAACCATTTTGTAGTAGAAAGAATGAGAAGTAACATATGTCAAATAAAAAGCCTAAATTCCTTTCATCTACTTTGCTATCTATATTTGGTTGAAATATGTGATTATTTTTTGTGTGAAAGTCTGATCATGTTACCATGTTTTCCTTAATTTGCTTAAAGAATAACAAACATTAAACTAGTCATAACACAGAATATTAATATTGAACTCAAGAAGTTTATGCTGACAAATATCATAAACATATATATATACATATATATAAAAGACTTTTTTAACTCCACTTTGAAAAAACAGGCACATCTAAAGCCCATTTTCAATTATTTTTGGCCTTCATATTTTCTTCCTGAGATATATCAAGAAAGAGAAAATGTATCACCAATAATATTTTAAAGTCATCATTTAATGTTCCATCAGACATCACCACACATTTCAGTTTCCAGGCCTTTCAGCAGTTATACAGCTGTTATTTATGGTGCTAGCTACTAACTTTATAGGCTGATTATCAGAAAGGGAATAGGAGCTGGGTGGTTTTTGGGCTTCTGTCTCTTCAAAATGAGAACAAAACAAGATTGGTACAAATACGAAGGCAAGCATTCCCCCTGTCTTTGCTTAGTTTGGGTTGTTTTTCTTTCAGGTTCTCTTCTATGGACTCCCACTGAAAACATGTCTCTAAGGAGCATCTGTTAAGCCTAAACTGACAAATTACTGGTCGCCTTTCGCTTCCTGTTTTTAACCATTTTAATTCTTCTGTTATGTCAACCATCAAAATATTCTTTCCATATTTATACACTGGTGTCAGGTCTAATAAAGCCACAGAACACTGAAGTAGGATTTGATAATCCCTTGCTTAACAGCTCTCTAGTATAAAGTGCTTAAGTATGTACAGATCCAAAAATAAAAGCACAGTAGCACATTTAGTGAATTTTAATCATAAATAAAAAATGGCAAGTCCTCTCTCTACCCGTCAAACAAAAATAAATTATACCTATTATGTAAAACCCTTTAACAGTAAGGAATAATTATTCCAATTTAACAAAACATACCAACACTGCATTTCAACATCAGCAGACAGTTATTAACATGTAAGCAAAGTTATCGTCCAAAAAGGGAAAATCAGATACCTTGTTTAAAAGAAATGGTGTGGTAATAGAAACACAAGCTCATATATGCCACCAAATCATATTAAAAAAAAAAAAAGGTTAAATTGCCACGCTCATAGGCATAGGTTATAGAAGCAAAATGGACGATATGCACTTAGTAATGATTAAGAATTGAAACAATCATATTATAAATATTCATTATAAAAAGATACCTTCACTCCTTAGGAAACATTTCCAGCTTGCAAATGTGGAATAGATTTTTTCTTCCGTGTTATGAAGGATGAAAGACCACAGCATCTGTTGTCCTACACAATTGGTCTGTTCATAATGCTGAAAAGTTGGGCACTTAGAGGTGAAAGTATGCAAGAGGCTTTTCTCTCATTACTTATTTCTGCAGGTCTGTAAAACTGAAAGGATTAAAACTTTAGATCCATTGATTACAAGCCTGGGGAAAATCCTGGAATGGTGCATTTAGTACCCTGCTTCTTTATAAAGAGAAAGTCACAATGATTTATTCTGCCTACACAAGTAAGAAATATAAGAGGATCTGGCAGGAAGATGATCTTCAAAATGAGAAGGTCAAATCTTAATATAATCAACTTTTCAGAGGTTTTCTATCCCCATGGTAAGTAAACAGCAGAGGTGTTAATTGCAGACTACAGTTCAATATAAAGGCTCCACAGAGCACTCAGTACTCAGTTTTTTGTTTCTCATGAAAGGCCCATTTTTTTCAGCTAAAAATTCAATCTCCAACCCCTCTGTCCCACTCAGAATTCATAGTTATGCCTAATCTGCTGCTGTGCTGGCTCACTTACAGGGCCTGTTGGCAGGTAGTGAATGCAAAATTATTTTAATGGGGGAACCCCTGGGAACAGGAGCAAAAGTTCTGAGCATTTACAATTTTACAATGATGTACAGCCAGCTGTTAGGAGCTAGGGCTCCATCACTGGAGCTCACTAGAATGAGACCATTTGCATGAGTATTTTCAAGTCAACAGTCTGATAAAGAAAGAAACTAGATCATCTGAACAACAGAAGAACAGGATTGGCCTGGACAGGGATACATCAGCAGGATATATGATTCTTATTAAATCCCATGTGGTGCACAATGAGAGCTTCATACCCAAGTTGAAGGCCATGAGCAAGATCAGTAGAGCTTGAATGTCCAGATGGAAAGGTAAACCAAATAAAATGGTTCAGAATAGTAGCAGGCAAAGAGAAGAAACTGCTGGACAAGGAAGCTGACATGTTGCATAGTTTATACAAACATGAATTTAATCTCGATTTAATTCAGAGCAGATTTTGTACCTGACCAGATAAATTTCTCATCTTTTCTAATACTTACCATCTCCTGAACAATGGCTCTAAGTGGTGACAACTGGTGACAAGTTTAAAGAAAATGGACTTAATTCATTTCCCAGTGAAATCAATAGAAATCTCTCCTTGTCTTCAGAGGAAGCTACATTAAGTCATTTATTAGCAAGTTTATCTGCTCACATCAATACTATTATAGAACAATTTTAAAAATTATAAGAAACTCTGGAGAATGAATTGGAGAACAAGCATGGCAGTTAAGAAAGAGTAATAAGACAACTTTTAAATATGCTTCATTCTCTCTTTGATACAAAAGTCTGCCATGAGTCTGCTATTTCATATTCATTTCTTCCCACTCATTCAACTGATCAATGGCTCCCCAGATACCTGTTTATCCTGTTTTACTCTACTTTGTTCTTCTCCATGGATTTGCTCTCTCAACTGTTTCATGTAGCATAACCATTATTTTCAATCCAGCATCTGTTAAAACATCCACAAGTAGGTAAAAAGAAAAACTTCTCTTGCTAAAAATTATGCATTCATTTGAGGGCAGGGTTTTCTAAAGGTGAACAGCGGTTTATGAGGCCAAGCTCTGCTGAGTTCCTTTGAAAAACCCACTTCCGAATCAAGAAGGACGGTGTCTTTATGTAGACACTAGCTAGGCCTTGGCAAATGTTCAGTCAGAGGCTTTCTGCTCTGTTTCATGGTATGAGGGGCCTACATAGCTATTCTGAGAGAGGGCCAAAGCCTCTTTCATGCTCAGGAGTTAAAGTGAAATCAAGGAGACAGGCAACTCAATTGCACTGGGCCAGAGAAGAGAATCACCAGGCAGGCATCAGCCAGGGAGGCAGGGTCAGTGGTAGAAGCAGCTGCTTGTGCAGTCTCCATCCTTGGAGGTTTTCAAGATCCAACTGGATAAAGCCCTGAGTAACCAAGGCCTGGTCTCATAACTGACCCTACTTTGAGCAGAAGGTTGGACCAGAGACTTCCTGAGGTCCCCTCCTGCCTGAATTATCCTGTGAGTCTATGATTCCCACTGTCCTCCATCTCTTAATCTCTGTCTCCCAGTTGAGACAATGAGTCAAACACAATTACTTAGATACAAAAGCGGTCTCTCAAGTCCCTTTAGTCCATACCCCTGTCACCAAGGCAGAATCATAACATGCATACCATTGCTGACAGATGTTTATCTTATCCATTCCTAAAGATCCCCACTGTGGACTAAAAAAGACTCAACAGCCTCTGCTGGCAATTTATTCCAGTGCTTCATGATCCTTTCCAGGAAAGGTCATGCTAACTCAGTATCTAAATCCATTTTGCTGAAATTTAAATCCCTAATTTCTTGTCCCAGCTGCTAGACACGAAGAGCAGATTATTCCCTCCCTCTTTGCAGCATCTTGTTCTGTATTTGTAGATGAGTATCAACCCTCTCTTCTCTAGTCTGAGCAACCTGAGTTTATTCAAATTTTACCTGTGTTTCAGCCACTGACTGAACTCCTTGCCCTCCTCTGCGCTCTCTCCAGTTGGCCCATATCCTTCATGACAGGCAGTGCTCCGACCTGGACACCTTACTCCAGCTGAGACTATGCCACAGGGCATAGAGCAGAAAGTTGACTTCACGCATCTCCCAGGCTATGCTCCATACATCACAGCAAGGTTTACTTTATTCACAGCAACATGAGGCCTTTGTCTGGAGTCCAGCTCATAACCAGTTATAACCCCACTCTGGATGTTTTCCCTTAGAGTTGCTGTTGCTCACTTCCTACACCCAATAATGAAGCAGTGGATTAGTTCTGCCTAAAAGTCGAACTTCCACCTCTCTTTCCTGGACAATATCCTGACTTTTCCAAGCCACATCTTCAACTGTTCAGATCATTTTGAATTCTAATTTGAATCCAACAAACTTGCGAGTCCTTCATAAGTCTAGCAATCCCTCTATTCCATCACCTGAGTAATCAGTGAAAATACTGACCAGCACTACATAGCTGTGTAAGTAGAAAGAAGCTGCTATTCCATGAACTCCTTTCCTAGCCTCCTTCCTTCTCATTTCAAGTCCATTTCCTTGTTACCTCCCTAGGGCATACGCAGAGAGCAGGCAAGGAAGGACAAAAGATGGAGGAGACTTTCAGCCAGCCCAGCAGTCAGACATGTAATTCACTGGTGGTAAAGGCCAAAAGCAGCACCAAGAAGATAATAGGATAGATAACTGTGATTCAAAAATGCAGCTTAGGTAAAGGCAGCTGATACCATGCCTTGCTCAGTATTTTTCTAAAGCTTTAATAAAAGTCTAATATTTACATGTCTAAATGGTCCTGTACACAAAGCAAGCTGCACCTGTGAGCATAATGCATGTTATCTCTCTTGCAGGGCAGAATAACACAGGAGAAATAGCAATACCTGATGTTCTAAGTCCCCTGTAAAGGCCTTCTGGCTGAGCTCAGCCCATTCTGATGGCATCCATCAGAGAGTCTGCAGTGTCTTAGCACTATACTACTTTTCTAATTCTTTCTAAATGTTCTTCTTGCATGCTCAAATCCGGAAATGTTCAGCTTAATGGCTTAATTACGCACTCAGATAATGTAAATACAATACTTTGGCTGCTGTAAAAAAAAAATCCAATTTTGTCTGCTGGCAGAGTGTCTAAGTATAAAGCAATATGCAGTGAGGAAAATTCTGCCTTCTTCTGAATGGAGCCAGAAATCTTGGTAATATTCTGAGTTTCATCTGAGTGCTTCCAATTTTGTGGTATTGCCAAACACCATAGCCCCCTTCCTGACTGTGTAATCTTCCTTTTAAGACAATGCCAGAATCAAGGGAAAAGCCAGTATTCATTATAGAAGGATTAAAAAAAAAAACTATTTATGGTAATTATTATGACTATCAAAAATGAAAGCACTAGTCCAATGCTAATATAAGTCAGGGCGGGAAGTCTGCTCTTTTGGAATGGAGATTGAGTGCACAATTGAAAATCACCCGTAGCTCAGGTTTCAGATAGATGCAAATGACCTTCACTCTGGTCAGCAGTGCACAGTAAAAAAGAGCCTCTCATAAAAAATAAAAAAAATCACGAACTGTTCCTCCTCTATTAGGTTATTCCAATTTTATGTTAGTGTACTTGCATCAATCTGCAGTTCAATTACCCTGGCCTAACAGTGGAGGAAGAAAGGATCAAATCACCTCTATAGGCATCTCCAGAAACCTTTAAAGAAAGATTTAACTACATTTTCCTGCCTGGTGTCAATATCTATCAAGAAGAGCCAAAAGTCTCTGTTATCCTCTGTCCTATTCAGTACTCAGAAGAAAATAGGATTTTTTCCCCCACAAGAAATTGAGTTTGTTCCCCACACCCTGATCGGGATTGCTCTACTTTGGTAGTTCCCGAAACATGTAACACTATTGACAGGTGCATTTTTTTCCTGCACAACAAAGAAATCTCATGATGTTCCCTAAGTGCCCCACAAGCTAAACTACATCTGCAAGATGTGAAAGAGGGAGAACACATAAATCTAGACAAAACTACACTTAACACATAATTACAAGAGTGCTCAAGATTAGAGAAAAATCAAAAAAAAATTTTAATAGTTTCAAAAGGAGGCAGTAGGAAGATTTCTAAGGTTGCCAGTCTGGGGAAGCATTTTCTACTTAGTTTTAAACAGTATTGCAGGCTTCTCCTAGCAGTAGCAGTACAGGCAAAATATCTCAAGGCATCTCCTCCCTTTCCACAATAACTTTTTCACAGCAGTGCTAGGATAAAACAATGACTGTCTCACCCCCCTGCTGCCAGCTCTTACCCATTTTGCTATGCCATTATAAGCATTTGGCAGTCATCCAACAAACCAGAACTGAAAATGATTTAGCTGAAAAATAAACTAGGGGTTTCTGCCAGCTTATTTTTAAGCCAGATCAATTCCCTGATCAGGTTCACCACTTTCTTGTGCAAGAGCTTGTGCTAGAGTAGCACAGTCATTAACACAAGGGCGAAGACTACACAGGTTGTATTATTATCCAGCTTCTAGTTACAGTCTCAGACTCCCAAAAGACATAGTAGCATGTTCTGAGCAGTAAGGCAGGGGGAGGATTCTGTCACTGAACTAAAACCCAGTCTCACTCACACTAGCTGCACACCCACATGCTGCTTTCAATTTTCATCCCTGTAAATGAAAAATCAAGACCAATGAGTTAATGAAATGTCAGGTGAAGAATCAGCTAAACATGTCGAAGCGCCACAAAAATATTGCTCCCAGAAGAGAAAGAATCAGGAGTTCACCAGAAATGGCATATGGCTGGTGATCATTACTACCTATTTAAAAAAAAAAAAGAAATAGAAAAAAAGAAGCCTTCGTGCCTCCCCCCCACCCCAGATCTTTTCCTGGTTACCACTAAAAATGATAGATGATATACATTACAAAAGATTCCAAAAATACATATGGCAATCCCTCTGTTTCAGGTGCATTTACAGCATTTTCAAAGATGGGGACAATTTAGACAACTCCTATATAGTTGAACCTCAATACCACTGAATCATAAAAAGTAACAACTAGCTCTTAACCATAAAGATGAAATCCAAATCTCACTTGTTCTTAAATGTCATTCTACTATCTTCCTTCTCTTCATTAACTTTTCAATACACATCATGTTTTTCATTACCAATTCTATTCTGTGAGCATGGTTCTGCAATTAATTTTGCAGTGTCTTTTGTTTGTGTTTTTCCCCCAGCCCATAATCATATATAGTGTGTCTTTCTGTAAGAAACAAGCTTAACAGGGTTGACAGATGCCAGTAATATACAGCACAGGCATGGAATCCAAATACCTAAGAGACTGTTATATGATTATTAAAAAAAAAAGTTTCTCTATATAACCTTATTGCAAGGTAGAACAGATATACGAAGAAGCAGGATGAATTTTAATCTGCAATAGACATGTTCTTTTCTGGATTATAGTCCTTTTATTAAGACTATATATACTTTTATTAAATATTTTTTTAAGTGTTTAATCAAACTCCAAAGTTTTGTCATCTCATAAAGGGTCAGTTCCTCATTTGGTGTAAATCAGCAGAGCTGAACTGTATTTTGTAACATTACATTTATCCACATCAGTGGAGGATCTGCGAACAGAGGGAGAATAATCTTGCAGTTAAGATATTAGCCTAGGAATGGGGAGTTCAGAGTTTAGTTCCCAGCTGTGCCACCTCTTTACTTCGTGAACTTTGAATGAAAATCCTCCCATTCCTCTGTATGTCTATTTCTGCTCTACAAAAAGGAAACAAAACTTTTCTGGACAATGTATTTAAATTGTAAGCCTTTGGGGCAAGATAAAGTCACTGTTGTTATCAAAGTAGTATAAACATGTTATTCATCCATTTTTTCCTCTAACTACTGATCAGGTCTCTGTGAGGTAGTCCAAAAATCTCCTACCTTCACACAGTGATCCCCCTTCAAAAGAGATTTCTAATAAAAGTGATTAAAGAACTTTCCCAGGTTAATTCCCAACCTATGAAATTTTGAACTGCAAAGCACTATAGAATCAGCATGGAAACGGTGACATTTCTGTCTTTCTAGAGCTTCCTCATTGGTTAGCACTTCAGGCAGTTCATCCTCTGTTCTTACTCTTCAGCTTTCTTCAAATGGCTTGTCTGACTACCCAATTTCTTTTCAGTTCCAAGATTTCACCTAACAAAAGAAGTAGCCTTCAGACATTACTTAAAGTTTAGATTCTCTCAAAATTCAGTAGGACAAAACAATACTGCTACTTACTCTGTAGACTGTAATTTTATTGCCACTATCTCCCTTTTACTTTGGTCATTTTTAACTTTCATAGGAAAGGAGAGCGTAAATATTCTCAAACACTGAAGAAGGAACTATTATGCCAAATACAAACATTGTAACACAGCCTATGAATGGGAAGGTCAGTGAATTCATTTCAGGCTGCTCACAGGCCCAGGAAAGGAGTTTTATTCAGTTTGAGATGGAGAAAAAGACACTTAAAAACATATAGCTGTTCTCAAAAAGCCAGCATTCAAAAAGGCATCTATGTGAAATAGCTTATGCTGCTGATCTGGGCCTGATGAACAAAAAACATGTCCATCTTCAAAGCTCTAGGACCCGAGTGAATTGAATAAAGTAGACAAAGATCTGACAAATCTTCTCAATAGGATCATGCAATCAGATGGCATGAATATGATAGCAGAGAAAAGAATATGAGTTTTCCTGGAAAGCTAGTAAGCATAAGCTGTATCTTCCTCCATTGGTCAGAAAGACATCAGAAAATTATTAAAATTGGGTCCATATGCCCAGGGCTTTTTCTTTTGACTGAGGGACAGGAAGAGATCTTAAATGTCAAAGTTCCCAGGTAAACTTATCTCCTACTTTTTATTTATGCTACTCTTAGAGCTCTCCCTCAGCCTTAGAGAACAAAGTCCCTATACTAAAGCATTAACGGCACTGAATCACCCCAACTGGAAAAGAGTTGATTGCCATGAAATCTTGGTAATAAACAAATAACAAAGTGATCTACATGGAACAGATTGTTAAGAAACAGCTGGCCTGAACTTGTTCACACAGAAGTAACTAAATGATATGAAAAAGTAGGCAAGCAAACTACAGTAAAAACTGCTTAAAATATTTGCACTAAAAAGGGGTTAAAATCTGTTAGATTATCTGCTGTGAATTGTTCCCCAATTTCAGCACTGCAGTATATTCTATCACTTCAGCAGGAAAAATAATTAGGTTTCCAAAGTAATTTGTACATACCTCAGTAACCTTCTACTAATCTGCAAGATCTGGGAATCAAGCTGAGCTCTCACTACAGGACCAGGATAAATAGAGAAAATATTTAATGACTGTAATGATTAGCTATAGCATTACGGACAAATGGACAGTGAAACATTATGAATCTGCTTTGGGCTGTACAACAACTTATATAATATACCAAATGTCTATAGGACAATAAAATAAGCATGCCTTTCTCTCATGCCTTTTAACAGGGTTAAACTCAAATAGATTTCCCATATGTCTTGACAATATTCTCAGATTATCCATAAAGAATCCACAATCCTGTTTTTGAAAAAGGATCAAAGATTTTGCATAGGAGGTGAAGATGTATCAACACAGCTACAGGTGAAGGGTAAGATTTCCTCATCCTTCCAGATGTATCTGGAGATAACAGTGATTTATTTTGTTGCAGAATAATCTGGCCCAGTGAGGTGAAGTCAAACATTTTATTACTGTTTTTTATAGAAATAATAATAAAAGCAACCCACTGCAACCCAGCATGTGCTCCTAAAGAATAACGCAACCAAGTAAAGCTGTAAGTCATTCCAACCTGTAGGTAGAGGAAAACATGTATGATTAAAGCCTAGGAACAGAACTACGTGAAAACAATTTTTGAGGCAGACAAACTGAAAATTGTATTCCGTTAGATAAAACAATCCAATTTTTCCGCTGAGAGAATGATGGACCAAAAAGCTACATTTCATGTTTTCTTCGGCATGACAGAATTTAAACACTTCTCTCCAGCTTTCCAGAGCTTAGTCCAACTACTTCATTAGGGATATTTCAAGGCTAGCCTGTTCAACCTTCAAGCCTTTTTGGAAAATCAAAAGAAGCAAAGGACTAAGCCAAAAAAATCTGTTGTCCTACTTTTACAGAATAGCCCAACAGTGGACTAGGAAAACTGGTTTGCACTGCCTGCCTGAGAGGCCTGCAGCCCAGGCTTGCAGCCCTGCCAGCACGCTCCCTCCCTCCTGCACTGCAGGGTATTTCACACTGGGTGACACAGCCCTCCTTCCCTCCTGCTCACAAAAAGTGGAGGGAGAGGCCTTACTGCCTCCAGGGTGGGCATGCTGAAAAATAATCCTGAACAGAAGAAGAAGAATGCCTGTTTCAACAGCTAGGAATCAAGCCCTTCCCCCCCCTCCCCCCAGTCGTCTAGATAAAATTGTTGCATGTATTCTAGGCAAACTCACAAATCATTTCAGAATGATTGAAATTACCTTGCTTGGGGCATTATTTGCTGGAAAAAAATAGATTAACAGATCTCCTCAGGAAAGAAGAGCTCTGCAGTCTCTTCCTGGCTATACCACAGGCTTGTTTGTCTACTTAGTTAAGTTATTCAAATTATCTTTGCTTGACTTCTCTTATTGTTCAGATGTGGATCATGATGCTGCCTGTCTCTCAGATGCTGCAAAGCTGCATCACTAATATCAAAGGTCTCTGAGCTTCTTGTATGGAAAACATTGTGGAAATGCAAAGAATAAGATTTTTTTCACTGAGAAGCAAGAGGGAAGAGTCAAATACAACTCCAGAATATAGAAAGTGAGCAAAATCTAAAGAACTCTAAGGAAAATTCCAGTATTGCTCTCTATAATAAACTTTCATGAATTCAGTGATGAAGGTCTGCTGGTGCCCAAAACCATGAGTCCAACAAATTTAACTCCTTGCTGTAGAGTTTTAAAATATATATTTATGATATGCTAATGTTTGGTGGCAAAAAGCTGCAATCTCACCTAAGGTTGTTTCAAATGAACATTTAATTCCGATTTAATTAGAAATATGAATGCCAAGTGATCATCATAAATTTGTTGAGGGAGGTCCCATCCAGCAGCTGTACCACCAGGGCATGCAAAAACCTTGAATAAGTACAATAGGGACGATGATGTTGTGCAGAGCTCTTCGATTAGCCTATGCCAAATCATTCAATCTACAAACAATGATGCTTTTTTTTCCCCCCAAATTAATCACCATCAGATCACTTTTTTTTTTTTCTGTCAACCTACCCCTTCTGTTGGAGTAGTTGGCACCCTTGATTAAGTACGTTTTTCATGGAAGGTCATGAATAACAACCTGACTTCCAACTCTACAGGCACTAGCTAGACTCTGTTCATAAATGATGACCTGGGAAGGCAGCAGGAATTGAGGAGGGCTCTCACATCAGCCGCATGGTTGAGCTGATGCAGGATATCATAACCTGTTGCAGATGGAGGTATGAATTGCTACCATCTCTCACAGAACAAAAAAAGCAGAAAAGCATTAAATGTGTATGTACAATGCCATATGCAAGAGTTTGAAACCACAGTGACTTCCTCAGAAGAAGCATGGTTGTGGGAACCAATTGGTAAATTTTCATCTTCTTTCAACTGGAGGAAAAGGTCCCAAAGGCAGAGTGACAAGATGTTTGTTTATCATTTCTAAATGAGCTTCTAGAAAAGAAGAGAAACATTGAAACATTTTCATCCTGAAAAGAGGAGAGACTGTGGTCTTCTATTTTTTATTGCTTGACAAGCCAATGGCATGAAAACAGTACAGGATCTTCACCACACACTAAGACAAGGTACAAGCTGCAGGAGAGGGATAAGGTTTGCGTTTGGTTCTCTTGCCCACAGTCTAAAATAGGGAGAGTAGGTGGGTTTCTTTGAGGGCCTAAGTTCCAAGGCCATCTTCTCCAATTTAAATTGTAACTGTGAACTTTCACTTTGAAGTGTAATGGAATTGCACAAGCTTGGTACTTTAACCTCAGAAAAAGGAACCACCCATGTCTTCAATCTATGGTTTCAGTGAAGAAATTGGAGTAGATTGTGGACATATGTGCATCGTAGCGTGGTTGTGGGAATCCCTACAGATGCCTTTAACCCTCCGAATGCTAAATAGTGAAGATGATGCTCTACTAGGGTAGAAGCAGAGAGATTTCACCCAGTTGTTTCCGATTTAGGGATGTAGCAGTACCAAAAGAAAGATTACTAAGTCATTCATTTGGATTCCTCTTCTACCATTTCGTTATAACCTGCTTCCTGAATCATGTGGAGTTCTCTAGATATTGTCCCCGATGCAGAAAGACTACATCTATTCTTCTAGGCTAGGGAGCCTCTGTAGCATCACAGAAGTAAGGCTTGGAATCAATGCAATAGTAATACAAGTGCATTCTTCAGTTAATAAATACATTGGTATTTAATCTACCAAGCATCATAAACACTAGAGCAAACATTTTAATAAGCTACTGTGTAGTCATTAAATATTGAAATCTGTTCTTAATTAAGTGCTTTGTTTAACATAAAAACCCTCATTCTCAATGCGAGAATTAGCCCTGTTCCAACACAAGGGCAACAGCATGACATGATATGTTAGACCATCTGTGTTTACAATCACTGACTTTCCTAATGTATATATGAAAATGAGGTCAAGCCTAAAACAGGTTGCTGCATTTTGTTGGGAGATAACTCAGACCACTACTAGACATCAAAATCCATAGCTTTTCATGGGTCTGACTGACTAAATTATACAACTTTCTGCAGAGGTGAACTGCTCTGTTCAAACAGCCCTTCTGAAAATTTTTCACATTTCCTTGGAAAAGTTACACTGCTTTGGAATTACATAAATTTATCCATTTTTCTGCTACTGCAAGTATTTGTGACAACTTATATGCTGAAAATTAGAGGAAACCACAGCAGTCATTTTTCAAAGTTTTCTAAAATCTAAACCACATCCCACATTGACTTTTTTTGGTCTATCCAGTTTGTACCTTCAAACAGAATTTATGTGATGCATGATTTCACTTCAGTATTAAATCTCCCAGACCCATCCAACTTTTTAAAATCCTTTTATTATTATTATTTATAAACTCCACAAGGTTAATTACTAGCAAATTAATGGAAGATGTTATTTAGCTATGCAGTCATTACCAAAAGAACTATACCATCAGAAGTCTTACTTAAGTTGCATTAATAAGGATATCGCTATTGAAAGAGGCCAAACCTGTGGATGAGGGAGAGACTAGGCATGGGAAGAGAACAGACACAGACATCACAGCATCATGGAGAAGTTCATGCTAATACCTGCAAGACAAAGCCCCTCCTTGTGAGAAATGCATCCACACCTACCACCAGCCTGTGGAAATCCATATTGAAAGCAGGAGCTTTCTCAGTTTCCCTTAAAGTTAAGGTACCCTGGTAAAAAGACTGTACCCTGGTACGATCAGAGCAAACACTTGTTGCAAATACATAATGCTGATTGTCTCTACAACTCTATAGCTAAGGGCAGTAAGCTTTTCCCAAGAATAATGAAATTCAGAGGGTAATTTTAAATACTTATGAGATACAAAGCTCCACACTGCCTAGGGTTACTTTTCATCCTAGACAAAGAGACAGCAAACACTAGGCACAAAATTTCTGAACTTCAGCATATGAACATGTGATATCAGGCTACCATTCCTCACAATGTTTGTGGGTTTTCCAAAATCATCGGTTCCTGTAGACATGTATGTGGTAATTTGGCATTCTTTTAGAAAAAGTGTCATGTCTCTAGCTTTCAAAGTTTCAAAAGAAAGTTCAAAAAATACAAGCTTTACTAGTTTGTATAGCCAGATGGCAAATAAAATTTAAAGAAAGCAACTGAAATATATTCATAATCTCAATGACATTGGGTCTGAATTTTTATCACTAGGGTTGGCAAAGCACTAACTTCTATAAACACATGAAAGGTTGGGATACCCAGGGTGGTGAAGAATTATCTACACTGACTCCTAGAAGTATAATGAGTAAAGGCTGCATTAAATCAAGGTAGGAACATTTAGAAAAATAATGCTGAAATGTGGAAGATTGCAGACATCATTCTCAGTCACCATTTTTCTTTCTTCTTCCTATGCCTTTGATCTAGAGAGAGGCAATAACAGTAATACGAGCTATGAAAGAAAAATCATATAAAGGGAGGCATCAGAGGCCCATTAAACACAATCAGTTACAGGGATTGCAGGACAATGCATAGGCTAAGAGTAATGTGTATATATATATGTGTATATATATATGCATTTTTAGATTTTGAATCATGGCTTTTTTTTTTTTTTAATTTCAGGGCTAGTTTCTTAAGAACAAATACAGTACATGTTCCTAGAACCAGATATTAATTATTGCTATATATTCTACCTCACTATGCTTTAATGATACTCAAAGATTTATACCAAGCAGCTTCTGGCCCATCAACCGTTTGTTTTGAATTTGTCATTGCAAAAAAATCTTTTGTATTGTTTTATGTTTAATTTATGATAGTGGAAAATAAATACGTATTTGACTATACATCCTCAAAGTATTGTTTTAGAGTGATCAGGCAGTGATGAATTTGCTTAACTGACAGCACAAATGATTGAAATAATCATTTATAGAAAAGATGCACCACAGTTGGCAACCAGCACTTCATGTCCCCCAAACTGTTCCACCACTGTGCTCCCACTCTGATCTGGTGGAAGTACTATGACAGATGAGACAGTTGTTCAGGCACTGCTTACCTGATACTATATTCTCTCTCCATATCTTCCAGCAAACATGTTAAATAAAGCAAAAATAAACTTTTTGATGAAAGAGCTAGAGCATACACAAATTTCACCTTCCCTCACATAGGACAAATGCCATTTCTGTCACTGTTAACCTGAGGTGGGAACAGCCCAAAGAAGAAAAACTAAAACTGCTCAGGAATATTCTATTTGTTTGCTTCATAGGAGAGTTTTTTATTTCAAACCGTTTTCCATTCTGAAATAGGAAACTTCTCTTTTTGAAATTTATAACAAAGTTTCAAAATATTAAAGCCATCTGTTTCAACATTTTCCTCTGCATTTTGACTTATTATTTTTTCACTTTGTACTATTTCTAAAGTTTGAAGTAAAAAGTCAGTTGAAAACAAATTTTTAATAATGATCCCAAGTAAGTTTATATTGTTTGTTTTGACTTCATCTTGTTTCATTTTTACACAATTTTTCCATCAGGACAGAATTTTGGCAAACATCAATATCTTTTTGACAAGCTGGTGGCTTTAGAAACAGAAAACATCTCACTGGAAAATAGCAAGTATGCTCCAGTGAAAAATAAATTAAAATATAGCTTAGTTAGAAGCATTTTTATCCAACAACTGTGGCTATGCTCACTCAACAGGACAACTTACAATATTTTGAACAACCAGAGCATGAATTTATATGCAATACTACTACCCTTATGGAATAATGCACTCTGCAAATATATTACAAAAAGACAGACTTTCCTAATACAGGCAAGTATTAACTGGGTTAATTAAATTGGTCCTAAAAATCTCTCTTCCTTAGCTATGATTTCACAGCACCATTATTCCCTATCAAGGCTAAGTGATGTCATATGTACTATTGAATTTGATTTCTGAAATCCTAGCACCTATGCTCTAAAAAGAGATCTACAACAGCCATCTCTGTGTATGTCTATGCCATCTTCATGTGAGAAATTAAAAAAGCTTGCAAGAGAATTTTGATGAAACTTTCATACTTGAGAGGAATTGAGAGAAGAGGAAAGCAGGTACTGAGAATCCGATGGGGAACTGATCATCCCAGCAATACTGTTACCAGATCGGAAGCAAGAAAAAAGGGGTTGGTGAGATGCATCTTTTTCATCTATAAACTTTTTATCAACAACAACAACAAAATTGCATGCAGGTTGGCAATAAACTGACCACCATAAGCAGTTATCATTAGCCCAGGTCATAGACATGCCTTCAAGAATTGCATAGCACACTACTTAAAGGAAAAAATTAAGGAGCATGAAGTCATCACTAAAATATTAATTTTCTTAAACAGTAAAAGCACTAAAATTTTACTCTTTTGTTTGCTCATTTTTCATATGCTACATTTAATTACCATGGTACTTGGACTACATATTGTTTTCTGTTAGATATGACCAGCTTGGGAATTCCCTAGAATTGCCTGAATAAAAATATTCAATTCAATATTCAAGGTACATTCAGCAGAGTGTAAAGCAAATCTATGCATAGCTTTTATTTCTTTCTGAACTATCATAACTACAATGGAAGGATCAGTGGGAGCATATCATTTATACACTAATAAATAGAAATCCAAGAGGGAACTGCTGAAATGAAATTGGGAATTAAGAGCCACTTGTTGTTAGGCTCTGCGCTCTCTAGCATGACACAATTATGTAACAGGCCTAGCTAATTTCAGGCTTCCCAGTCACAAGGTGGCTATCGAATCATACTCGCACCAAGTGCTAAATTATACTGTGAGGTGCCGCAGTATTTTCAATGGCACCATTAGTTGAATAAATGCTGCATAATGTAAGCATTAGTATTCAAATCTAGCCATAATTTCTGAAATGAAAGCACTTCAGGTACTTAAAGCAAAAAGCATTATAGTTAGCTATTAACATTATTAACACAATCATGAAATGTATACATACAACTTTATACAAAAAAGTAAATGTATAGCATGAATCTTTCATTTATTTGTTCTAAATCATATTTTAAATTCTGATTTGACTATGATATGTACAGTAAATTTCAAATAAGTCTGACTCAAGAACCCAGCTCCAAATACTTCAGGAAAGTAAAGATCATTCAAACCTTGAGAACTGGAGCTACCTTTGGGATAAGAGTTTGAAAAGTGGAGACCCCAGTTCTTATTTAGAAGAGCTCTAATGAGAGTGTTGTCACAAATTTTAATGGCGGAAGAATCAAGCCTTTATAATGCAATGTCACACAAGAATTCTTAAGGAAGGATTGTGTTCTTGGGGACTGAAACCTTAGCTGCAGCAGCATGCTGCTCATGTCTGAGCTCTGAGATTGCTTCGTTATTCCTCCCCTGAGAGTTCAATGGATTTGGTTCAAGCACCATTGAATGTGATGCTGTATTAATTGCCCTGGAGGGTAGCAAGGCCTTTGAACTGTGGCTGTGAGTGATATTTTGCTATAAGACATGTGTCAGCACTTGGCTGGTTAACTCTAGGGTTGGGTTGTATAGCATGCTGGGACCAAGTATCTGGAAAACTACTTTGCATCTTAATCTTACATCTGTTTTCCATCATGCTGTGAGATTGACTGGCCATTCTATCTGAGAAGCGTCATTCTGGAATAGACAGTCTAAGTAAAAATATAGTACTGTCACGAATATTAAGGATATGCAATCATCTCTCATAGTTTGTAAAACCAGCTGGCAGACAGAGACACCAAAGTAATATAGTGGCTGATGCTCTACCCTTTCCCTTGTAGAAGAACAGTCTGTGCCAAACTTGGTAGAGTAGAAACTAAAGTTAAAACAATTCCACAGTTCCACTTGTCTCTGTGTCTGTGGGTATAAATTTTCTCTAGGTATAACTGCAGACAGAATTCTTATCACATAATCCTTTATCACATAATCCATTATCATCAGCATCAGAAGAGCACCAAGAGGTCACAAGCAGAGCTTTAGGGTTTATAGCACTCACCTGAACATTACAGACCCTAGTTCAGTTCTCTCCAAAAAGGTCTCCAATCCATATTTTCTTTTCCTTTGAAGATGAGTAAACCAGAACACCATACTATATCCTGTCTCCACACTCCTTTTCAAAATCACACCACTTTGCATTATAAAGTCATGAAAAAGAGAGAATAGGACAGGGCGCACTGCTTCTAAAGCCTAAGGCATAAGGGCATTCATCTATTATTGAAAAACCTGGGTTCCGATTCTTAATCTCAAAGCACTGTCTGTGTTTTATGTACTGGGTGACACCTCTAAAAAATTACATCTAACTCACACTCTGGCACTATCTTAGTACGGAAGGGATAGCTGTCACTGTCTTTTGTGTGGTACCCAGCCCTGGAGTATTTGTTACTTGTTGCAAACACAGCATGCTCCTTAGGGGACACAGGCAGAGAAATGCTTAGAATGAAGATCCTGATCTGCCTTAAGTATGGGAGGACTCCAAGATGCTAAGCCCTGCAAGAACAAGGCAGTTACAGTCATGCACAAAAGCAGGAATAGTGGGAGCCTGGAGGATTTCAATGAAGCAGTATCATTTCCATGACTAGGGGCATGTGTGGAGAACAGGAGTTTAACTAACTCATGGACTTGGTTGGATTTCAGATGTCAAGCCCCACTTTCAGTGTCAATATCATTTTTTGTGCCTTTTTCTTCCGTTCTTTCTTTTCTTTTTCTTTCTCTTTCCCTTTTCCTTCCCTTTGGCTTTCCTTTCCTTGACTGATTTAGTCCACTAGGAACTCTCTGACAGAGCAGGGAACTAAACTTGCCACTGTTACCAAGAAAGCCTTCCTTTCCTTCAAAAGGTTGTGAGCTGCAAACACTTTCTCCATCTATTTCTGCAAATAACAGCACTTGGTAGGAATAATTAATCATCTCTTTAGTTTAGGAAGTGTATGTGGGGTTTAAGTGGGTGAATGAAAAAAAAACAACCATAAATTCAGAGGGTATGTTAATATGGATGCCATTAACAGATCTAAGACCATGTGCTCATCTCTGTGTTGACATGTAAAGCAGAAACATATCACTACATAAAATACTGAACCTTCCCCAGGCCTTTCTTTGATGTTCTAAATATCAATTAAAAAAAAAATAATAATAACTCATGCTAAACATTAAACCATGGACTTGCTTTTTTACCTCCTGAATCCATCACAGCAGAAACATTTAGGAGAAAAAGATGATATCTAAAAGTTGAATACTTGACAAGGATGTCATCTTAACATGAAAGAGAGTATAGTTTTGTTAATGCAGGATGCAGTATTTCAGATTTTACAGTCTGACAGAGCAACAGCTGGTGACATAAAAGAAATACACAGTATAGTCATAGTCTTTTGATCTAGGACAAACAGTTATCCTTCAAATTGCTGGTAGAATAAGCTAAATAATAGAGGAATATTACTAATTCACCTGCAGCTTTGAGCAATGAAGAGACATATGCAGCTTCCTCTAAGGATTTGACTTATTCCTCATCATGAGACCAATTCTGTTTCTATGCAATACTACAAGAATTTGGCTAGAATCTTCCCTGGAAAGAGAAATTACCCATAGATTTTTACACTTGATGATTAAAAAGTTAAATAATAAACCCTTGCTAAGTAAAAGGTCTTGAAAAACACACTCATCTCCTTTGCTAGGGCCCAGTGCACCTATTGAAGCTGACAGAAAAAATCCCATTAAAACTGATGCATGCAACAAAAGACACGATAATCTCCATAACAAGAGCAAGGGGTTCATACCACACAATACGCTGTGCCAGTTGTACTTCCTCTTCAGCCCAGATCCCTGACTAGTGCAGTATTATGGTGTACAACAATTTAGCTGTTGACTGCCAGAGTCCATCTGTTAGTGTAAAGAGTATCTTTGCATGTCCTAAAATGTTACCACATATTTAGTTTAAAAGTAAAAAGAGCTAGCTATTAGTCTCTAAATCCGAACTACCAAACAAGAAAGTTTCTGCATTAAGTAGCAGTATAGTTGTGCAGGCATTTATCAAGATAGCCCATCAGACTGACACTTGACATGTAAATTGTACGGCAAATCTGACAGCTCAAATATTAATGCATCCACCTAGTTCTATCTTATGCAGTTACTAGTGCAATAGATTTTTGGAAAGCAGCTTTGATATCCATTTCAAATCTACCTGATTTTTCAGGTTGACATCATCTAAACCCAGTTTATTTAGAACTAGTTATTTGAAGACAGCTCAGTCTGTGTTTATTAAATTAATTACTGATGTGAGTGACAAGTAATATTCTGTATTCATTTTCCCAGTTAGTTTTTAATCTGCTAAAAAATCCTCAGCGTGTACAATATGTTTGATCATTTTGGCTGAAAGCATTGACATGCCTGTAGGCCAAGGGATTATACTGAGCTATCCCTCTCTCATAGTTGCCTCTGCAGGATGTGTTTTCCCCTTATAACAAGTTGCTATCCAAAGTGATGAGTTAAGAAGAAGACAGACTTCCAGGTCCAAGTCAAATACTCATAGCCATCCAAAAGAAACAGCTCTGCTGTACTGCACACAGTGAAACAGGTACCTTTGAAGCATTAGGTCTTAGTTACAGCTACATGTGCTGTTAAGCAGGGACTGTAACAGAAGAGATGTCAGTGTCGCTCTGGGTGTTGAACAACTCCACTTCCTGCTGAGCTCTGCAGGAGCTCCTCACAGGGCAGTCTCCACAGCATGCAGCTGGGCTGTAAGGGACATAAAAGTTGATGTATGGGAAGGGATTACTGGGCTGTACATGCTCTAGAAAAAGTTAGTGTCTCTGAATTCTGTTTATACTAGCAGGAGTCCTTTGTAATAGGAAGGTTTAATGTTCCCTAGGAAGAAAGGAAACAACATTGCACTTAAATATACCTTGTATATAGTAAATTGTAGGCTGAGGGAAGATACAAAATTGAAAGCATTGCAATTCTACTGAATAGGAATGACTATAGCCTTCTTTAAGAATAGTATTTGTATGTATCATCTGGCTGGACACACAAAAAAAACCCTACTATCTTCCCTCCTCACAACAGATCTTAAGTGCTATTTTTAAAAACATTTGTAACACCTATCCTCGATGCATTCTTTTATTTTTGAACACAGATTTATAAGAATTAGTCTTTCATTTGAGAGATGAAAGTATAAATAAAAATAAACCCCAAATTGTTTATTTCAGTAACTGCATTTGACCTTTATTTTCAAGTTTCCTTTTCAATAATTTCAAGTCTCTGACTCATTTCATATCCAGGCCAGCCTTTATTATAAAAGAAGTCTCCTTAGGTTTTAGAAATAATCTCCTTTCTCAGTCCTCCATGTTATTTATCAAACAACTCCATCCGTTCCTTAAGAGAACCCATCCAAAACAAAACAGTTGGAAGCAGAAATAAGAAAAAAAAAAGTTGCCTATCCCATTTTATTTAATCTTAAAAATGTGAAAGATATATGAGGAAAGAATGTATACGTAGAGTACAATATCTTAGGGAATTATTATACCTTTGAGGACATGTTCTAATGCCAGGACACTGAATAACAGCAGGAACTGACTTTAGGAATGTTGAACTGTTAATGTGCAACCATGGAACAAGGTCTGACTCATTAGTGTCATCTAGCTCAGGACATGCACATGTCTTGATAAAGAGTTTTAATGAGACTTTTAATTCACTAAATGACAAGGGGCCAAAAAACTGAAATCAATGGTCTTTAATTATGGCCACAAGATAATTTGTTTCATATATAACAACCTCACTGTGCTCAATTAAAAAAGATATACTGGGACCATCAGTTACAACTTTTCTTAAGGAGAGGGCTATAATTTTCAGATTTTTTTCAATTTTTAGTTCTATTCTGGAACTAAAAATTGTAATTGTTGTTCTCGACAAATATTGTAATTATAACATCCACACAACAAATCTATTTCTGATTTTGATCTGGTCTGGGTGGGGCAAGCTCCCATTTACCCTAAATGTAATATTAGTTCCTGACTTATAGACTGAAAAAGCTTTAGATACACCAATGCTAAGATTTCATTGTAGCTAGACTCCAAATATTATTTCATGTCTACTGCTTATCTTCTCTTAAACCTTATCCCTGTTCCCATCCAGTCTCCTTACTGGCTGATTTCTTGAAAAAGTTTTCTTCTGCCACATGAGGAAATACAGGTATTTATGTGGCAGGACCAAACTCTTTAACAGTTTTCATTCCAGTGGATTCAGACAGCTCAATCCTCCTTAAAGGAAGAGAGGTTAGTGGCCACTAAAGGAAATAGGGAAGAGAAATATTTCCACCTCTTTCCAGTTATGGCTAATAAACAGACATGGTTATTTTTTTCCCCCTTCCTGCCATGGTCACGGGGGAAGGTACTACCTCCCTTTGTCTCCAGACCATATGCTGAAAGGAGGGGAAGTAACTGCTAACTTCACTGAAGCAGCAGGCTGTGCCTGGAAGACAGAGTGAGGAGGAGAGAACAACAGAAAACCCAAATATCAGCCAAGAAAATAAAATATGGCCATATTTGTATTGCTAAAAATGGCAACCAGTATAAGGGCCCCAGGGATTTTTGTTTAGAAGAATACAATTTCTAAGATAGGTATTAATATAAAATGATTAGCATGCAGTAAAATCTCTCTTGGCAAGAATGACATAATACACCTTAAATGATTCTGGATGGATTATCAGATATCAGTATAACTACTCCTAATAACAAACACTGCCCTGTTCTTCTGCTGACTTGGTAAACTCTGATGACAATGGCCTAATCCCTGAAAAATCACACCTTTGGTTTCAACATCAGCATTTAGAAAAGATGATCTATGTGCTAATACCTCATACCAGATGGTCAAGCAATGACCAAGGATACATTTTAGCTTTACTGCAAAGGTCACATTATTCCTCCCTTCTAAAGAGGAAAAAATTCATCCCACATTTCTGTTTTTATGCTACTATATTTTGCATGTGTGCTTCCAGTTTAACTATTAATATTCACAAGCAGCAATAGATTTTGGGCTGAAGGGTTCCCAGAATCCTTCAGGAAGTGCTTTGACGAGAATATTTGAACCTCCCCTGCCCTACACTTTGCCATCACTGAATGTCACAAATAACTGATCCTATACTAATTTGTCTGCATTTTGAAAATAAGCACATTAGGTTATTGGAACACTGAAGCAAATCTAATTGCTCAGATATTTCTCATACTTCAGTCTGATTTCACTGTGCCTGTGACTCACCACACTGGTAATAAACAACTTTTTCTATCGAATCAAGCACTGTATATTTTCTGCAAGAGATGGTTCACAAGAGTACTTAGAAACATTTCAAAGCCAGTTACTATCTTTTTCAGTTCAACCCCAATGTATCCTGGTAGACAGGCAGATATTTATTCTTCCCACAATACTTCCTGCTGTTACTTTCTAACAGTCCATTCAAAACAAACTACTTTGGGATCTTGGGAAAAACCTGCAGCTTTCTGACCATTCTAGCCCAGCTTGGCAAAATGCTCAAGCAAGCATGTAACTTTGAAGTCAGTCATCAGGGCTTCCGTGTTTCTCAGGCAACCAGTCCTTTGCACTGAGTCCCATGGGGCACCAGAGTGCAGCAGAAAGCAGGGATGGATCTCACATGCCACAGGGTAACATACCTATTGACCAGCATAAATTGGAGCCCAGCGTAAGGGTACAGGTTCATGTTTTCTGACAGAACAGTACAATTTCAGTAGAAATCTCTGTGAAACATAAAATGATACCACAGTCACCTGCAGTGATAGATGTTGATTAAAGTAGGTCTACATTGTATACTGTGGGGAAATGTAAGCTTGCCTTACCTATGCTGCAAGCCAACCCAAAGCCAGAAGTCAAATTAACCACTGACTAGAGACAATTAAAGTCTGAGTGCTTTGACCTATATATTAACTTATGCCTAATCTATTGCACTACGTATACAAGTACTTGGTACACAGCCCATGTGTCCCACAGGATTTAAGTGGGGACAGAATAAGTGATATGCTGTACATTTCACTTAGATAATGCCCGTACAAGGATAATACTCCAGCATGCAGCAGGTAGTACCAGGTTGGGAAACTTGATTCAATTGTAAAAGAACAGTATCGAAATGACTCTCTGGGAAGGGGTTCACTCATGTATCAATCATCATGTATCAATACCAGACATGAAAATTTATCTGGTGATGATGAGACACTCACAGATAAGTATTCCCTCAAAATAATTAAGTTGCAGTTCACCAAGATAATGAATTATTAAAAGTTTTTTAGTCATTTCAAAAGCTTAGATGTAACATTCTTTATAGTGATGATCTGAAAAAAGGACGCTCCCTGATGCTATGCAATAAAAGAAAGAGAGGTACTATCCCAGAACTAACAGATACAGTCAAGTGTCTGGATCTAGGAAACAGGCTGATGCAAGTACAAAAGTTCTTTCTTGAGGATCCAACAGTAGGATTGGTATTTGAAATGGGATATCAAATATTTTAAAAATACCATCTTTCTGAGCTTGGAACACTGCATATGAAAGTTGTTTTGTCCTTCAGTTTGACTTTCTCTCTTAACAAAAGTACATTGCTTATGATCAAATGTCAGATTGACATGACTGAGTTGTGCTGATCTGCCAATACTACCAGCTTTTCTGATCTGATAAGATGTTCGTTTCAAAAATACTTTATCAAAGCAAGATGAAGGTCTCAATGTCCTTCTATCAAGTTTTTTTAACATTGAGGATGGCCATGAATTCTTCAGCATTGCCTCACTCTAATGACTGCATTGGTCACACATGATGTACAATGCAGATACCACATTTAAAAAATGGAGATGCTACTTATTTGGTGATTACTGTTTATTTTTATTAATTTCATCCTGGTTTAAAAATGAGAATGCAAATATACAATCTTCACACTAGTTCACTTTAACATTCTGCTGCTCTTTATAATATTTTCACTTTATTAGCAAATTTGAGTTGGCTTTCAAATGTATATTCTAATCCTGATAGACATACTTGACATTCAAATTGCCAGCCAACCTGCTAAAACACAAGGATGAAATTTCAACTTGATTGAAGTCACTAGTAAAATGGGAATTCTACTTCCTTAGCTGAGAGGAAAAGTAGAAAGCAACCCTCATATATGTCTTCCCTCCAGCTTTAGTGCACAGAACAGCATACATGCCCCCAGTGGGAGATATGACAATGCAGCACTTCAAGGAGAAGAGAGCCTACAGGTTTAAGAAAAATTTTGAGATATCCTTGAAAAAGTGAAACAAAATCACTGGGAATCCTGGGTGCCTGCATAAACTACAGTTTTGCTGCTCATAACTCACAAGTAAAAGTCAGAGACAGAAAGAAGATAAGGAATCTTAATAAAGATAGCCTTAGAAAACTATTGGCTTCCTAAGCCACGTTTCTAGCTGGTGCACATCAGCAGAGCTCCGCTGAAGTCAGACACCCAAGAGTACCAGCAAAGAACCTAGTACTAAGCTCAACAGACATAGCAGTAAGATGAATTTGAGATGTCTAACGCTGAGCAGGGTATATTTTTAATGACACCACCTATCTTCTCTACTGGCTTTCTGTCCATGCAAATGTTTGTGTAAGGCTAAATTGCAGATCTGTACCCAAGAAACAAAAGTACATTTGATTAAAAAACAAACAGGAATTTAAGAGTTATTGCAGACTTTTGTTTATTTAACTTTGCCTCAGTCCAACTTTGTTACAAGCTACCACACAGCCTTCTTAGTGAATTCAAAATGGGAGCTATTCATGACAAACACAAGGTGAAATCTGACTCCATGACTTACTTGTATAGCACTGCATATTGAATACAATCTTGAATTTGTAAGAGATCTGTACACAGGACAGACAAGAAAGGAATCAGCCATCTAAATCAACTGTTCTCCCCAAGCAATTTCCTTATATCTAAGTCACACATAGCATCACAGTTCCTCTCTTAGCAGGAAGCAATCAGCAGCCAGAGAGAAAAGCCATGAAACATTTTAATCAACAGCATCAGGGCTAACTTCTAATTGTTATTGACTGCTTATTCTAAGTTTCTAATTTTCTGTGTCTTATAAAGAGTTGAACATGCAGGTATTTTGTGAATGTGAGTACATTTTTAAAATGCATTCAAAATATATTTAAATGTTAAGTATGTAATCACAGTCCAACAATATCACACTTCTAGGATATAACACATATAAATGACAAATGTTTACAGTGAAGAATCTTTCAGTTAAAAAATTCACTTTCATCAGAATCTGCATTTGCTGCAAGAACATATTGATTCTGAACTAACTTCCTTTCAACCACACAGAGTATTTTCAACTCTCCTTTCAAAATGGCTTTTCTTTAAATAAAATGTGTTCTAATATAAAAAGTCAAAATCAAAACAGTGGACTATTTCAGTTGATCCAAAACAATTTCTTTGGAAATAATTTTGGGGGAATATTTTGTTGTGTTTGGACTTCATTTAAGAATGAAAATAAATTCCCAAATGTCAGGATTTTCAAAATTCCATGTTCTGGCTGGCTCCAATACTTACAATTATTTATTGCTGTAACATATAGAACAGCAGCTTAAAACAAAAAAACTAGAGCTTTTCTTCATATCATAGAGGAAGGCAGATTATTGCTGCCTATGAAATCACCTCAATTTTTTTTCCATAATTTCTTTGATACTTAGCATCTCTTATGAAAGACTGTTTATATTAAAAAAGCTTTAGAAGTGCTAAAATTCTGCTGACAGAAATGTAGTTACATTGTTTTTAAATGTACGTTTACACTTTACTCATAATAAAAATAGTGCTGCTTCGCATAAAGCAACAAAATTTCAAGGCCCTAAATCTAATACTAATCTGCTATTGTATCAGAATTTAATTACTATGTAATTAGAATTACATAAAATGTAAATGTGTTTCTCAAAACTAACAACAGCAGTCTGAAGTGGCATTTATCTGAAAACATTTGAAAAGAGAAACTATGTGGCACTGAACTTGTCAACTACCCCCTTCCAATTCTAGTAAAAACTCTGTTTCTTACACAAGATGCCCTATTTAATAGCTAAAATATGTGAAGATGCAGTGTGACTAACAAGGTTCTTCCCCCTTCCTTAGCTTGCCAGCTAAGCAAGGACATGTAAGAGAAGCATGTCTGAGAGAATGCCAGGATTCATGACCCCCTCAGTGTCAAGAAACTATCAGAAACATCTACCACAGGGAACTGCACAGATAATGAAAACAAAAATGATCTGAACCTCAAGGATAATGACAGCTCATCATCTAATTATCCAAGATGAATTTTTGATGACACCTCCTCCGGCCAATTAGTTTGCTAGTCACCAAAGAGTGCTTTTGGCAAGGAGGGTTAAGCAGAAGTCTGGAAAAATAACAAGAAAAAATAGGACTGAAAATCCTGGAGCCAGAAGAGACCTAATTCTCAAGCCACTTCTCTCAGATAGAGGCAGGAGTAACTCTGTGGGAGCCAATAGAGTTAAAACAGTTTTAAATCACAGCAAGAGAGAAGAACATCAGTAGACCTGGGAAGCCTCGCACAGGGTGAAACTTGGGCATCCAGTGTTAGTGTCATTGCCCCCATGACACCCATCCTCAGCCAACTTTTGAGCCCTCTCCCCATGACAGCACAGCACTGGAATCACACAGAGCTGCTCAGCCTGCTCTGCTGCTCATTACCCTGATAGACAGGCTCTCCAAGCAACGGCCACCATACAACACCCAGAGAGCCCAACACTCCCTGAGTTTGGTTGAAATCATCTATGTCCCTGCCATCATCTATAGCCCACTTGGGCATTTAGGAAATCAGGTGGCCATGGGATAATTTCACCCTTACTAAGTTTCTCCAGCTAGTCCTCCAGCACCAGAAAAAAAAAAAAAAAAAAAAAAAAAAAAACAGGAAACAGCAATTACTGAAAAAGATGGAGGAAAATTTCATTTAGTTGGATTTAGTAACTTGATTGGTGTAAAACCATTCTTCTGCTCTGAAGAACAGACCTCTGCAAACCACTATGTGTGAGAAGCTGAAGGAGTGGGGGAAGACAGGAGGCCAATAGAATAAACAGACATTTTTTCTCAATTTTTCTTCTTTGCCTTTGAATTTTACAACTTTGGTCAGCAAAACTCAGCATTTTGATCTAGAGCCAGACAGGTAATCTTTTTTTAACCAGAGCCAGCATCTACCATAGTGAAAAAATATCCAGCAAAACCTTGTATCTCATCATTTTCACTAATCCTACTAAATCCCACCACAATTATTTTTTCCTTGTCCATAAATTTGTTCTCACTCAGTAACCTACCACCCACTGATCCCCATTATTTCCAAAGCTTCTTACAGATTTGGTTACAATTCTTTTTATCTTTCTGTCTTTCTTTCTTTCTTTCTATTCCATGAAGCAGAAGTACTATGTCATACCTGCATAAAGCATTGTTCATTCTCTCCAGGAAGCTACTGAGACAGCTGGCATCTTACAGAGAGATGTTTATTTTAGACTTTTTTCTCTATCAGATAAGAGCAGTGCAGCAAAGGTGTTCACATAGGAGGCAAAGCAAAGATCTCACTTAGACAAGTCTAGAGAAGGTCTGAGATGCAATCTATTTCTCAGTGTTGGAGAATATAAACAAATCAATTGTGTTGGATTTAGACTTGCTTGACTTAAAATAAATTTCTGCAATACCATCAGGCATTAATATTGACATTTCATGGTATTTAAGATGCTATTTACACTCTGTATACTAGAAACATACTAGACAGTTTACCTTCAATACAAGCAGCTGGTTCTTCAGCAGCAAAGTCGAGCTGAGATGCTGTGGCTGCTATCACCTTATGGTCCCTAAAGATCAGTGAACAAGGACTGCAATGCCAAAATAGCTCCAGAGACTGGCTCTTCTATATGCGATTGACTGCAGTCACCACCTGTACATAGAAGAAATCAGTGCTGCTCTGAATTTTATCTTTGTATCAGCCGTAGTAATTGACCCATCTAACTGGGCCAAACTGTCAGGCTGGCCGCTTACATTGGCCCTAAATTATAGAACCACGGAATAATTTAGGTTGGAAAGGAACCCTGAAGGTCTCTAGTCCAACACCTTGCTCAAAAAAGGGCTAACTTCAAAGTTTGATCAGGTTGCTCAGGGGCATGTCCAGGTACATTTGAAAGTCTCCAAGGATGGCAAATCCACAACTTCTCATGGCCCTCTTGCAGTGTTTGATCACCCTCACTGTGAAAAAAAAAAAGTTTTTTTTACAGCGGTTCTTACAAAACATCCTAGTAACAAGACCTAAAAGACAGCAATGAGCTGTTAAACTGTTTGAATAACTTGAAGATACAGGGTAAAGATTCTGCTTGCAAGTGGTGGCAGCAGTAGGACTTCAGGGTTACTTTACATTTGCCTTGCTATAACTGAACACCAAGGCAGGATACTTGTGGCAAGCACATGCTGTCATGTATATCACTACAGCACCAATGCGGTTTCACCATTCTCCGATGAATCATTGTTAGAGTTCAACCACACTTTTTTTTAAATGAAGATGCAACCTAGAATATTTCTATGATAGTTTCACCATCCAGCTTCTACAGTTCAGTCTCCCACATTTTAGAAATAATTTTCCCTCTTCAGACATGGGCGTATGCTAACTTCCCTTAGGCAAAAACATGATATCATTGATGTGTTTATAACCTAAACTTCCACCAACAAGAAAATGCAAATTAACAAGTTGAAAAAGCAGTCATTTAATACAACTTGATTCAGTTATGTTTGTTTCCAAAGAGTGCTTTGAATAAGGTTGATCTAAACCAGTGACAAGCCTTGCTTTCTGCTCTATACCTAAACTAAGACTAAATTAACAAACTCCTTTGGTTTGTAATTGGGTTATAAAAATAAAGTGCAGCAAACAGAAACTAACCTTTTTGTTTTGTAAGTAATGTACATGCTGTGTCCAGACCTTAATTAGACCACATAGTAAGGGACTTTTATAGATGGATTTTTATAGACACTTTTCCAGACATGCTGTGCTCCTGATATTCCTCCTCCAAGCCCCAATCCACACCTTGCTAAATAACTTTTATAGGGATAATTAAACAGGCTAGTGATTCAGTAGTAATCCTATTAAAACAACAGTACATGAGAACTGGCATTCTTACTATAGCATACTCCTTTTTTTCTAGTAGAATTCCATGCAAAGAGCTACTGGTAGGATCTCAGGTTATTTCTATATTGCACAGTCTGATGTCATCCTAAAAATGCCTCACCGCATTCTACATGAGTCGGATTTTCTACACAGTGCAATGCAGCACTAAAAAAGACATATTAACTCTAGTGCCAGAAGCAGTATGGCAACACTAGTGTGGCACTGCACCCAAGCTAATTACATATTTTTCAGCTATACTTCTCCTTCTTCTGGAGCTAGAGGAGAGCCAGCATTATTCTTTGGAGACACCCCCTGAGATCTTTTGTGTTTAATATTATTGAAAGATAAGATAAACGTCCATCATTGAAAAGTTGCCTAGAATTTAATAGGGATCTATAGAAAGTACAGTCTGAATGGGAGAATTCAATTGAGAACGATTTATTTCATTTTATCCTTGTATTATTAGATTTAAGGAACTGTTCTATAGGAGGCATGCAAGTCCATTAAGTTGATAACAAAGCTCCTGTTATTGGAATTGAGGCCACAATTCCCCAAGATGATTCAGAAACCTCAGAGACTGGTTATGATTCTCTATTCAACTCTGCAGGCATTTTCCATGAAGAATAAGATGTTGGAAAGCCCTCTAGAAACTATTACAAAAAGCTGTTCATGCTCCAGGATTACCACCCTTCTCAGAATTCTCTTCAGTCACAAATATGCCTGTCACATAAGAATTCGTGTCTATTGAATACTCTACCTGTATTAGCCAGGTGATGCTGGGGGACTCCTGAAAGACTAGAGGCAGTTGCTGTCAGCAGTCCTGCTCTTGCCTTCCAGTGTCAACATGGCACGTTCTGCAAATGCAGGTTATGAATTTGACTATTTAACAAGCTGTTGCTGCACTTTCCACAACTAAGAGGACTTTTTCAAACTAACTCTACAAGAAGTACCAAGTAACATGCCAAAATTTTTTCTCAGTTATGCAGGAATAGTTTTAAAGCATACATGAGACATTTTCTTACTACTCTGAAGGATTATTTTTTTATACAGTAGAGACTGCAAAAGGCTTCCTATAGTGCTTCTAGAGAGATCTTTAGACAAGTTAAGACTATCCGAAGATTTTTTTGGGGAAAAAAATTTTGAATAGATGGTTCTTAGCCTCATCATTCCTCAGTCACCCCAAAATACCTTGATTTTAGCAAGGCCTTTGACACAGTTTCCCATAGCCTCCTTAACACCATATTCATGAGATATGGGCTGGATAGGTGGACAATAAGATGGGCACAAAATTGGCATGAATTCTGCTGAACTCAGAGTTGTGACCAGTGATGAAAAGTCCAGCTGCTGGCCAAAAATTAGGCATGTCCCTCATGGAACAGTACTAGGAATAATACTGTTTAAGGTCTTCATTAATATTATGCGACCAGTAGCTGCAGTAAAATAAATCATAGTCCCACAGTAACACCAGTCCTCATCCCTGATCTTGAGCTAAGAAACTAAAAACACCTAGAAACATACAAATGTCCTGCAAAATCATGGTGGTTAGCCGTCATTACAGAGTGGGCTGCAACTACCCCTAAAATCATAGCCTGGAAGTATGTTTATACAGGCTCTCCCCCATGAAGAAGAACAGCTTCAGCTTTTCTTTTCTGGAATCCTAACACTTGCCCAAATACTAAGAATGGCCACAAACATTCACACATTTCCTGTGCATTGGACAACTATGGCCTCATCCCAGCCTTGCTCACACTTTTCAACCCATACAAAACCTAGGGTCTTCATCTCTCATATTCTTAAACCCTCACCAAAGCCATAAATACTGTTAGAAGAGCAGTAGCTGTAATAAAATTATAAATAGGCCACAAAATCATGCTAACCATAGCCCTCACCTCGAGTCTCCAGCCTTTTATTTTTGAAGGACTTTTACATATCAAAGACTTATGAACTCTTTTAAGAAACATTAAATCTAGTCCTAGTCAAATATATTGCCATAGAACTACTATTGTTATCCATTTTAAATGCAAGATGTGGATTCAGATTGACATTAACCCTAATCCTAAGATTATCTGATATACTATTAATACTTCAATCCTCCTTTTCTGAAACTCTAAGCTAATGCTAACCTTATTTCTAGTCATAAATATTATCAGGTGACCTTTACTTGTAAGAAAAGAAAATCTGAGTCATGAAACCATGTTGATATTAGCTCTTGTGATTGGTCTCTGAACCACACACACAGCAGATACTCATGCTACTCTGCTATTTTTTTCTAAAGGTCTAATACAAATACTTGCCAATGAAGTTTCAGTATTTGTACTGGAAATAAACAAGTTCCAAGCCATGAAAAAAGCAGAAATATGTCTGTTTTTCTCTAACTCAAATTCCACTGTACTGGTAGCTATGAACACTACTGGCCAGACCAACATCTATATGACAATTAGAGAAAAGTTTCTGAACCATTCATATCACAGACCCCACCTTAGCCCCTCAGGCCACGAGGGATGCAGCAGTAATGTGTGGTCTTGGATACCTGATTTTCAAACCCTAACCATAACTGCCTTAGTCATAAGCAAATGAGAAATACATAGAGTAAAGCCAGTCAAACTGTTGACCTGTGGTAACAGAAGTGGTCATTCTTGCCTAGAGGACCAGGTGCATATAGTCAAGACATCACTCATTTAGCTGTTCTTTCCTGAAACTGTAATTCTAGTCCTAGTTATGTACACTGCGAGATGACCAACACACACTCAACACTAAACATAACCAATGGCTCCTGCTGACAGCTGCCTTCATCCTAGATCTTTCAGTCACACAAGGATCCACAAAGGCTTCAACCTCTCCCTTCTCAAAAGCTAAACACTAACTATAATCCTAATTCTAGTTGTGTCCAACACTTTACAGCCAAAAAAGTAGAGACAATAACACAGATAATCAGATGAAACATTTCATGACATGAAAGCAGCATTCAGGAATAAGAAGAAAGCTCAGTTTTCCACACAGAAAATTATGTACACAGTTGCCTATATTATGTTTTGGGGTTTCTGTTGCTTTACTTCTAAAGCATCTGGTTCTACTCATTTCCAGGGGTAAGAGCCTGATTCTATATACCAATCCTAGTTCTTACTTACTTACTAGTTAGTACTTTGCTTAGTCAGCATCACTTGCAAATCAAGATATGTATTTTTAAACCAGCTACATTCAGGCACCTAAAACCCAGTTTGTACGTATCAGTAAAACAGCGTGTACTTTACGTAAATTCTCACTGAAGATAAGTGGGCCATAGTTAAATGAGTACCCAACACTAAAAATTTGACTATTTTTATTGGGGCACCTGAACAGAAATGAAAGTGCCAAAACTTAGTCACTTGATTTCAAACTGATATTCAGTTAAGTGTCCTGAAGACACAGTCTCTTTCACTGTTCAACTGTGAAACACAAACTCTATGTTGCATAGTTTTCTGAGAAAGCGCCAGCCAACAGAGTGTTAAGCATTGCCTCAGCAAAACACTTCCTATCTGGGCAATCCATGCCACTAAAATAACAATTGCTCTTATTTCCACCCGGCTCATAGGGAACCAGCAGGCCTTTTACTCATTATTATTTATTTCTTTGATCTTCTCTCCCCTTGAACCTTAGTGCACTTCCTTTTACAAGTTTTCCAGCTCTTTAGCAAAGGTGTACATATCAACACCATCTGGCTGCATGCAAAGAAACATTACTACATGCTTCCCTGAAGACAAGCCTGCTGTGCTAGCCATGAGCCACTGACATGATTTCCAGCTCAGTACTTCTGAAGAGTTATACTCAAACACCATTGCTTGTATTTCCTCACTAAAGGGGGGGGAGACCAAGCCCTCCGCTGGATCTATAATCTTAGGGAATGTTCGTCTCATGTTTTATGAACACAGAAATTCCAAGCTCAATTATGTGTTACTACTAGGTGCTCCCCCTGCCAAGCCACTGTTCTGTTTCCGATAAATATGCAGCAGCCTAATGAAAGCCCAGACTACAGATCCTATATGTTACTTTTAAGTACTGCTTTTTGAACATTAAAATCATCATGGGAGAGGTTTTGCATCTTAGGAAGCATGTTGGCAAACCTTAGCAATTACTATGTTTTACCAAAATATTTAACCAACTGAGTAATAATAGCCCCTATTTATCCTACTCATAAATGGTGAGCAATTCCTGCTTTCCAGCTGTAGAGCTATGGCAAAATAACATTAGAAGCAGCATTCTTAAACCAAAGTCCGCCATTTATTAGTTAATTTCCACAAGCACATATTTGTATATCTAAATATCATCGGCAGGACTCCCATGACAAATTAAAGTTAATGGAAATTCTATGCATCTCCTAATTCTAGGAATTGAAATAATATTAGCACTACATGCAACACTATAATGAAAGCTCACTATGAGCCTTTTTAGCACAGTGCTTTCTTCAGCAGACTACCCTTGGCTACACAGTCAGTTCCAGTGAATATTCAGAAACTCTTCCTCATTAAGCTGCTTTGACTAATTAACCAAACAGAGCATTACATCAGTTGAAGTGTCATAATCTGTTCATATTCAGTTCAGCTCCATCCAGTGATATAAGAACCTCAGATACAAAGAGAGCTGAATACTGCAATTGCTGCTTTGATCTCTGGACCCCGAAGAGTCTCAAGCTGAAGTCTAGGCAACAATTCTCAGCAGAGGGCCATCTCCCTGTAGCACGCCTCATCTCAGCCATATGCCAAAGCCAGGTTTGTTGCCATTCTGGATATTACACAAAGCACAAAGTTGTATTTGGGCCTTGGCCTGAAGACACTGATGACAGTCTTTGGTCGAGAATTCTGAATGAAAGGCATTTACATACTGAGAAATGATTTATTAAAAAAAAAAAAAATTACAGTGATAATGTGCAATTAATGGCTGGATATGTGGTTTGAGGCCTGCATCTTTTAAAATAAAATAATGAATTCCGAGGTTCACTCCTCCATACAAAACTGTCCAAAACCAGAGGCATGCTACACTTGGTACCACCTTAACTCCAGCCAATAAATATCACAGAGCAAAGGTCAGCACAGGATTCAAAAGACAATCTGCTGCCTCACTTATTCAAATACATCCATGTATGTTCCCCTGTTTTCGTGTATGTATTAGTAAGCTGCAAAGGATGACAATTTTCAGACCACCATAAGTCCTAACTACACAAGTTAGGTTCCTAAGATCTGGTCACTTCTAGGAACGCATGTAAACTCCTACAGCCTTAAAAGTTTCACATAAGTTTTTTTAAAGTTTGCCATTTGTTTTCTTCTAAAATCACAAACATGATAGATACCATAGATGCTTTGTACTTATTCTGAAAAGAAAAAAAGTAGACCTGTTCTTTCTCTTTAAGCTGTGGAGAATGTGTGACTCAAATATACCCTAAAGGTATATTTGAGTGCAAAACAAAACCCAAGATACATAAAAAAGACTCCACATTAAAGACCTTGAAGACAGATACTGCCTTATTACATTGGACAGTGTCAAGCACAACAGGATCCAATAAAAATAAGAATAATATATCATATATACTTTTTATTGCAAGACAAGTCATAGAGAGTGAATTTAGAAGTCAGCTATGCACAGGTCATATCAATAATCTTTAACGTCTTGTTTTATGCTGGATTTCTGTGAAGTTTCAAGCTTCTTGCTGACTAATTCTTAAAGCATAAAAACCAGCAGGCGCCAAATGAAATTATCAGGCAGCAGGTTTAAAATAAACAAAAGGAAGTACTTTTTCACACAATGCATAATTTAATTGTTGAACTCCTTGCCGCAGGATGTTTTGCATGCCAAAATCATAGGTCAGTTAAAGAAAAAAACATGATTGGACTAATTCATGGAACAGAGTTTCACCGAAGCCTATTATATAAATAGGGCAAATATAATCTGCAACTCAGGAATTCCCAAAGCCACAGAATGTTGAAATTGGGAGGGTAAATAGGGGGAAGTGCAACTCCGCTCTTGCTGCTTTCTTTGAAAACCTCTGCTACAGGCTGCTGTCAGAGAGAGAGAGGTTATTGGCCTAGCAAACCTTGGGCTAACTGTGTATGGTCGGTCTTATGTTTTTACGTTTCTCATTTTCTTTTTCTATTCACTAACTCTAGCTAGAATGTAAAAAAGTCTACCTGTGGATACCATCCTTTTATGCAAGACCTAGAAATTCTTTTTGCTATATGTTGTCAAAGTTTGCTTCTTTACCAGCCTTTTTGTGCCTACATATCAAGGCAAGTATTTCACAATTTGCAACAGTAGTTTGCTCTTTTCAGATCAGACAATGCTTGGATAATCATAACTTATTTAAAAATATCTGTTTAAGGTTTCTATCACCATTTAACTACAAACAGGCTATGTATCTACTCTGACCTTAAGAAAAAAAAAGTTTTGTCCCCTGCAGTTATTTCTTTAGAACAGATGAAATATATATTTCTTTGATATTGAGTTGCAAGAGACATGCTGATATAATGTCAGGGATGGATTAGTACTGCTTCTAACTCTTGAATGTGAATGAGTGGTATTATGTAGTACAGTACATTACCACTGAGGCTGGGATTCACACCTTATTCAGAGAAATGATACTTTAATATGAAAAATATATTGATAAACATAGCATATGAATAACACATACCAATACAATATACCACTTTTCCGTATGTTATCATGTACATTATTTTCCTACTCCAAAACAGGTATCTACATACTTGTCTACCCACTGGTGCCACTAGTTTCCTATTTACTATAGGAAATGATAGCTCAGGCAACACTTGGCTCTCAGCTCACTCTCTTAATTTTTCCAGTAGCAGATGCCACTATAACTCTTTTTCATATCGTCACCTTTCCAGTTTTATCTGCAAAGAGGGCTGTCAAATTTATCTTCTGTTTAGATTATCAGCAACAAAAATCAGATGCCTTTTGGAAAAAAGCCAACTTTTCAAGCTAGGTGAAGCAAGAATGTTCAAGTTAGCTTGTTTTATTTTGCAAGCAGAAGGAACTAAGGGTATACACATGTGCTTTGTTAAAACAAAGTAGAGTAACTTGAATTCTTTGGATTTTGTCATAACATTCTCAGGAAAAGTCGTTTGAAAGTTTTCAGAGTGATTTAGTTTAAACTGCTATGTATTTTAATTCTAAAGAAGATCATCTAAACTGAACTAAGTATATTTTAATTTCTTCCATGTCTAAACTAAATTAAAGCCTATTAATTCTGAATGAGGGCCCAGAGAAAAATTGATGTTATTTAAGCAATCCACTTTAAATTCCAATGGATTAAGTTTCAGATCAACTTTTCTAACAGTCACATATCAGAAAGTCATAGCTGCTTTTGAAAAACTTATCTTTTTTGAAATTACTCTTTTATTGTCTAGGAAGTAATGGATAATTTGGATAGATACTCATTAACACTGGATAACCTAGTAGATTTCTTTTCTTTCTACATTATTTCTGGAAAACTAACCTATGCTACAAAAATGCACTTAATTTGCTGTTGAAACAGAAGACCTAAATATTCTTATAGTCTTCCTGTCAGAGAGAGAGATTCCAGAATCCTGTAACAGCTTATCAAGAGGCACCGTTTAACTTTTAACTACCAATATATTGCTGAAAAATACATGGGAAGAAGCTAATCAGAATGAGGAGTAGAGTCAACGGAAGAAACAGTTCATAAAAGGCCTGACTAAAAGCCAAAGGAGTTTTTGGAAAAAACTCCTAACAATTCCATTGGCTTTATCAGTCTCATGTATAGTTTGATTCAAGGTCATGAAGAACCAGCAGTTTGAACATGTTGTTTATGAATAGTTTCCAGATCACACTGCAGTAAGAAAATACATTTATTCTATAAGGTTCAGTGAAGTGCTTTCATTTATTTTTACTTTTAGCCAGGTTTTCTAATAATTTTCCTGAAATACCCTAAAATTCTTGGCAGTTATGTGGTTGATGGAGTTGTTAAGTGTTCCTATTTGCAGATGAGAATAAATTCTAATTGTAAGAGATAACATTTAATGCACACACACTAGTGATATACTTTAGCAACAGGGATAAAATAAAAGGGAGTGTATAATTTATTACTGCTTTTCATGAATAAATATGTAATATTTCATACATTAAAAAGCTAATTTGAGAGAAACATTGGTTAGCAAGAACATGCTATCTGGAAAAAAGAACCACAGCAGTTACACTAACAGATCAAAAAGGTCATTTTAGATAGTCTCTTCCCATTCCACTACTTCATTCAGATCTTCCATATATGGGATTACAAACTCAGCTGGCCAAGTTAGCTGTAATTCAGTTCCATTTTACTTGTCCAAGCAATAAATAACCTCTTTCACATGGAAAATTTTGTCTACAGTTGTAACACTGACATATGATTGAATTAAATACTTTACTGATTCAGCTATTTTCCCTATGTGAAATGTTTAAGGTCAAATGCAGCTTGCTGACTGATACAATGGGGATTTAGACAGTTTGCAATCCAACCAAGAAAGCAATATGGATACAGCTTTAACAACAATGTGTATCCGTCTACAGTAAATAAAGGGATTATCTTGAGAGAAAAAAAAGAATATCCATCTTCTGCTGCATGGTAGCTATGCAAAGACATTTTCAGCTCTTTTATTCTTTTGTTGCTCTGCACAACTAAAAAGAGAATCAGGATATTGTTGGCAAATTAAATAACTGGGCATCCCAAAGAATGATGGCATGTCTGCAGTCTCAGAGGAAAAACATTAGCTGGTCCACATGTTGCAAACTGTATAGGCATTTTTGAGGCCACATGGTCTTCCTGAGATTTAAAACAGTAAAACCCTCTCAAGGAGGGGCTATAACTCATTCAAGGCACACTGAAAGTAGGATTTGAACATTTCTAAAACTGTATACAAATAAAATAACTGGAGTTTAAAAAAAAAAAAAAGGAAGACTTGGAAGGAGATGTACAGTGCATCCAAATAAACACATTAGCAAGTTGATCTAATGCTGATCAGTAGTCAGTGATGACCCAGCACCACAGGAATCTTAGGAAAGTTCCCAGATTGGAGATGATAATTTCAATACATGACCTTAAAGGAAACTGTTCAACTAAGGGCTGCTACAGTATTGTACCTATAGAACCTAAACAAGAAGCTCATGTTGTCTGTCCTGGAGTTGCCTGTGTCAGTGGTGAGATACCTGGAAGATCAGAGGTTAGTTGTGGTTCAGTCATTTCACTACCAGTGGCATACAGTAGAAATATTAAATCTCAACAGGGTCAGTTAAGAAAAATAAACTTTAAATACAGTGAATCACAAAAGATAAGTTAGGTTAAAAAAATGCAGGAAAAAGAAAAGTCTCCTACTTTTCTTGATTTCTGTTTAATTTTTTCCTCTCCCCCAATGGTAGCACTACCTCATCTCTGCCAGGTTACAGATCTAGTTAAATTTTGTATCCTCATCACTATAGTATTCAAGCAGTAACAACAGCAATTCAACTTGGAGTAATGTTTGTATTACAATAGAGGTTTTTGTCTCTGTGTGGATGCACATGTAAGCAAGTACTTAATGATACACAGAGTTCTTTTTATTTTTTTTATTTTAAATAAGAACACAAAGCTGAAGAGAAGGGTTTTGGAACTTATAACTGAACTCTGCACGGTCTGTAAATGCTCATCAGCTCTTGCAGATGTGACCTCCTTAGTTTAGGTTTGGCTTCCCATAAAGTGTTGGTACCTGCATTGGCAGCCATATCAGCTGATTTTTAGAGGTCCTGTAGATGTCAACCTCTCGGGGAAGAGAGCTGAGGGAAAGAAAACTGTCTTGCATACCTACAAGGCCAATCCCAGAAAAAGTTTTCCATATTAGGGTAAAACACTTAAACTACCTTCTATATTTTAGTAGAGAGCTACAGCACAGCTTGCTCATGTTGTCAAACAGAGCCTGCAACATTTTATAAAATGTAGATCTCTTAGCAATGCTTTATATGTGTATTAGTATTTTAATTTTAACACTACATAAATATATGTGAATTTAGTGTTCATGAAAACAAACTAATAAAAAGGCTAGAATTCACTGGTCTTCAGGGAAACTTCTCTCTATGACAGTCCTTCTCTGCAAATGGCCAGCTATTGCACTGTTGAGCCTTTCCTGAGTTCCTGCCAGTGACACTGCATCCTGTAATGGTTTTGTAATGAATCTAAAATCAACACCTCTAAACTAAATGGGAATAAGACAAAGAAAAGGGAACTGGGACACAGTGAGAGGAAGCATGGTGAAAGTAAAGTCATTTAGGTCAGTTTAAAAAAAAAAAAGTAAAGCAACTAGAAAAATAGAAGGAAGAAGTAGGAGGATATGGTATAATCAGAGTGAAAGTAAAGGAGATGCTTTTTTTCTCCCTTCCCTCCCTGGGAGTCAATGCTGTGTAAAGTGCATGCCTGTCACTTTCATGGCAACTCACAGTCACCAACTAGAAGAGATACTGTCTCATGTCACCACCCTGCTCTGCAGCTTGCACAAATGAACAACAGCATGAAACATTCTTGTTGGCTAAAAGAAAAGTGCTTAGCTTCAGCTTGTTCAAAGTCTTTTGCACACTGCTAAAGTTTCAGTCACTGAATGCTAAATTCTCAGCACTGTACACAACCTGATCCATCTATCCTCACCTGTCCAAAGCATTTTGTGACAGACTGTGACCAGGCTGTCCAACATGACTGCTCTCCTGAGTGTCAATACCAAGAAATTCAGTAATTGGTGTTGTGTACATGCTCATCTGAAAGAAATAGGGCTAGATCTTCAGCTGGCACTAACCAGCTTCAACAGAGCTATTCCAAGATGACACCTGAGGTACTAGGTACATCATTTCTCAGTAACTGAGCCAGGTCACAGACAAAGGCACCTTCTGCTTCGGTCTTAAAGTATGGATTTAAAAGATGTTGGTGACATAAATGCTGACTAGAAGTGGGGTATGCAAATATAGGGGATGCAATAAGGAAATGGGTGGTAATGTGACACAGAGTTTGTGTCTACTCCTAAAGAACACTGCTCAGCATTCATCATTTTTTGTCATAAGCAGAAACTAGTCTCTGGAAACTGCCTTTCCAGAGAAGCCCATGTTTTATTGACCAGTTACCTGCCTAGTAGACATGTTCCAGTCCTGATCAGGCAGGATCCATTATACTAGTATAGGTGTATCCATTCCATCCTGCCTGGGTCATCCCTGCTAATGGCAAAAACAGCCATTTAAGCTATTACGGAATGCCCTGGAAAGGAGCAGGGCTACAGTGTCAGGAGTCCAGAGTAGGACTTAAAGTTTGCCTTCCAATTCAGAGTTTGCTTATCAAACACAAGTTCTTAGAATGGGTTTCGTAGAGAAAAATGTTTTAAATTATTATTACAGTTCATCCACTTCAGTATTACACTCTTTAAATAAGGAAAGAGAACTTCTTAGAAGAAAGAATGTCTTTTTCATGAAATCCAAACTCAAGAACTGCTGTCAAACATACTCTTTAGATGTTGTTTGTTGCTGTAAGATGTTTTTTCAGTTTATATTATATCACTCCTTTTTACAGTTGGACCATTTGCACAAAGACAAATCTTTCTTTCTTTGGTCTCATCTTCACCAGCTGTTTTTTATTGCACCTGAGGTTATGATCTTCTATTTATGTCATTATGCTCAGGAGACTGTATAGAGGAGGGGGTAATGTTTTCACAGAACCAGAGAATTCAGATCTCTTCTCACAGAAAATAGATACTTATTCCAAGAGCTATAAAACTAGCACTCGATTAAGAAGCAGGATTAGGACATTCATCACATAGACATGAAGAGTGGTGCTCAACAGAGCCACTGGACACAATACCATGAACAAATCATAGCTAAAAATATATAACGTATTGATGAGATCACTATACTGAAAGGTAAGAGAGAAAAAAAATAAAAGAGAGAGAGAATTTGCCTTCAAACAGAGTTTGAAAGTCTTGTTTCTATTGCTAGCTGTGTCACTGGTTTCCTAGATGGCCTTGTGCTAGTCCTTTCACTTCACTACACTTCTCTATCACCTGATTTATGCATAGCGGACACAATATTAACTGCCCTTGCAAATTGTATCTAAGAACAAAGTACTGTTAATGGATAACTAGCAATATCACATTAAACCAGACTCTTCTAACTCCTACTCTTACAGCATCACCATTCCCTGCAAAATGTCACCTCACACAGCTTTTTAGAAAAAAAGCAATTGTTTCAAGTGATTACATTTATAATTTTAATAATGTAAGAGTTTTACAGTAAGATACCATACAACCACAAATTCATTACTTTTCCTTTCAGATCTTAATAAAAATACACTATAAATTATTTAAACTAAATGAAACTTGTCAAGATAAATGAATTAGTACATGTTGTGATGCAGTATTCTAGCTTTAATTGTGTTCTTTGCTTACTCAGTATAGCAATTTGCAAAGTCCAAAAATATGTTTTCCCAGCCATTAGAACAAGAACAATGGGAATATTGTATCATTTTCATTCCTTAGAGACTTTTTTTCTGCAGTGTAATAACCTAACTTCAACTTTTTGTCAAAAAAAGAAGTAAAAACCCCACCAAAAATACTGATACATTCAGGGGATTTCCCATCTACCTGTTCTACTTCAACTCCAGCCAGCAGAACCTAGGAATAATCCCAGGATGGTAAGTTTTCAGGAGCTGCATGCAATAATTTTGAGGTTTAATTTGATATTATTTAATTTTCATTACAAAGTAAAGCCATGATCCCAGGAAAGTTGCTAAAAATTTTGCCTCTGACATGAGTGAAAGAGGACACTCAATCCATTGCCTAAACATAGATCTAGTGCTCTGTGAAATGCCCTGAGTGATTTCACCTGGCCTCCCTCTGACAGACTAGCAGCGCTCGAGTTTCTGTAGGTCCTGTTATTGTATCTGCCAGCCGTAGGTGGAATCCTTGGATAACTGAGACATCTCAAATAGCGCTAAGCATTACGTTTAGCTCACTGAACTAAGCCCAAGATGTCTCCTATTGGACGTCCCAGGTTCACAGTGCCTGATACAGATACTGTTGTACATGGTTGCCTGCTGACAGACCCAGCCTAACAGATCTGATAGCATTCCTAACAGTAAATACATGTATATAAAGATATTATTTATATATATATATCATATATGTATAGAAATGTTTATAAAGATATAGATAGCTAGACAGACAGATAGATAGATATGTAAAGATAAATACTTAAAAGGAGTCACCCTTACCATTCAGCTATGCCACCAAGTCTCATAAAGACTGCATACCAAAGACCATTTCCCACACTATACAGGTAAAAACTGTAAAATCTCTTTTCCAAAGCATTTTGTAGGGAAAAGTTCTTCGAGAATCAGGTTACAGAAAAGAAGAGTCTCTTCTGGTAGTTTTGTACCTTCTTAAGAATAACATTTGCTCCTAAAGAAAGCAGTAATGAGCATAAATCCTAATGAGAAGTCCCATGTCATTGTTAGCTTGTGAAAGAGATGTGGCTGTTCACTTTTATTAGAGGAAGATACTTTTCCAAATTTCTTGTATTTTAATGGATATTTTGTGAGTTTCCTGCATGTCTAGAAATCTGACAGAGTCTACTTTTCAATTTGTGCTAGAAATGATGGCTGTATTGAATTTTCTAGGAGCAAAAGGAAATAAATCAAGAAAATAACCTCTTTATCCAGAGAGGCAGCTCAGTTTAGGAAGAGTGATGCAACAGTCAGAGTCAATTAATGCTTGTTAGCCAGGACTACAGCATTTGAAATGGCAATAGTGTAGGAAGCTGGAACCGTATCAAATTTAAAACAAGTTCAAGTTTGTTTGAATGGACTCAAAACGAGAGATTTTTTTCATGAAGTTAAGAATGTTCATAGCACATAAAAATCTTAATTTTAAATTTTAATTTTAAAACTACTCTTTGTAACAGTTCTGAAAATAAATGCCTCTATTATGTTATACTGCACTTCCCTGAATAGTTCATGAGGCATTAACTTGTGCTTACTTACAGGTTTTTCAGTTCAGGAAGGCAGATTTAGATCTTAGTACAAGTAGAAACTTCTCAAACACCTCAGCAGAAAACACAGCATTTAAGTATCTGAAAGCAGTACACAAGTCTTTGAGATTAGCAATATCTGAAAATGCTGAACCACACTCTCTGTTGACTACATGTGCCTTTATGCTGCACCATCTTTCCTCCTCTTACTCACAAGCTGAAGAGGCCATTCCATCATCAGTAGCCATAAGAGAGCACACCACGTTCTCCATATGTCTCTGATCAAATTCAACAGAAGACATCCTTACCCCAAGTAAATGTCAAGTCCAGATCCAGTGTGCCTATGCATCTCAGCTGAGTTACTTGGGGGGGGGGGGGGGGGTCAAGCCTCTACAGAGCAATCTGACTATTCAGATTCCACAGGTTGCCCTTGGGAATGTGGGATTCCTGTGCATTCACATTAGAGAGAGCCATCGACACTATTTCTGTAGAACTGTTTGTCTAGAAAAACAATGGGAAGCTGGGAATAGGAGCAATTTCATTTATTCCTTGAAAAATTTCTCTTGCTCTTGCCTGCCTCACAGCACCTGCAGATAGCTGAAACAAAAGCTACTGGCCTGGTACAAACAATGAGAAAACTTGCCTCACATCTCAAGGATGAGACGGACATTGAGAGACCCTCACAGAGATACTACAGCCAGAACAGAAGGAGGGATAAATGCCAGATATAAGTGGGGTATTTTAAGTGGTCCTAACAAGTTCATAAGTCTAGCTGCCAGGAAAAGGAAGGAAGGACAGAAGGAAGGGTGTGATTCAGAACAAATTAAACTTCTCTTGTGTATTGAGAAGATTTGGGATGAGCCTGGATGTGATTACACAGATATGAGGATATGAGCCCTTCTTGGGAAGGGCTAGAATGACCTCATTCTTCTCTGAATTAATGTTAATTGCTTTATAACAGCAATAACAAATTTGTATATTTATATAACACCTTTCCTTCTGAAGAATTCCCAAGCTCTGCTCCTGGGCTAGAAAGCCCCAGTACATGCTGGTTTATGGCAGGAAATAGAGAAGAGAATACCATATCCAATTGATACTTCAGGGAGATTTGAAGGAGAAAGAATCTGTATTTGGAATTAGGCTAGGACACTGGGGCTACTACTCCCTATCCGTAACAAAAGAAACATTGGGTTGTTAACAACCATAAGCATTCAGGCCTTCGGTTTTATGTCTCATCAGCAAGACAACACTACATATTCATTTAACTCAAGCTTACTTGTAAATTCTCTCAGATTCTATTGTTGGTGGGTTTCATTCTTTTTCTTCTGGCTGGAGTGCATTTCTTTACTACCCATTCATTGCAAATCTGTCTGATTCATCTAGCACTGTGTTGACCAAATCATAAATGAAGAAATCCTACATTGACAGAAAGAACAGATCAAGCGGCTTAATACTTAGGATTTCTAATGTCTATCTACCATTCCTCATACCATAGGCTTGAGGGGTTTTTTGGGTTTTTTTTTCAAATGACATCACTGAAATCATGAGATTCTTTAAAAGAAATAAAGGTGGTACACAATAAAACATAGACTTTTAAAGATGTGCTGATGAAGAGATAGGAAATGCGTAGACACTAAAAAAAAGGTTAACTTTACTTCATTGTCCTGATAAGTTGTGACAATTTTTTACAGTTTCTGAGGTGTTGTTCAGTCTTCTCTCTCCACTACTACATCACTAACACTACAGTCATTAAAGTAACAGTAAGATCAGTCGGGGGGGTGGGAGAAATCAGCATTTAATAATGAAGTGCTTCAGGAGAGAAAGTTCTCTAATCTAGCATGATAAAAATAAGATGTAAATATTTTTAATGGTAAATGTAAATTAGGAAGTGGTCTGGAGTAAGAAGCCCAGTTATATGTGTCTTAAGCTTCAAAACTGAATTCCATATTTTACAAAATAGAGTTGTGTTGAAAACAAATCTTCAGAAGTACCTGAATATTCATTCTGCGGAACTCAGAAACCTTCCTGGTTTTAGACCTTTCCTCAGAAATACCTCCATTAAGTTTTCTAACTCTTGTAAAGTGAAATTTTCCAAGAGGACACCAAAAAGCTATCTTGTCATGTATGCTTTACTTTTTTCCCCAGGTGACCAGCTATTCTGGAGAGGAAACCTGCATTTTCCAGTATTCAAGTTGAATGACAGCCATCAGAAAGTATTCTACAAGCTGTTGGAAAAGCTATTTTTTTTCCAAGATGTCTCTAATTAGATACTCAGAAACTTTGTGTGCTTTTTTTGCAAAGAACATGCACATAGTTATAACAGCCTACCTGACAGGCAGAAACACACTAAACCACATAAGTTGATCAAGACACCAACAAATCAAAAATTTGTTTTGAAAGTCTTCATGTAAACCAAGTAGGACTTGGACTCCTTAATTACATAACATTAAAAAAAAAAAAGTATAACTTTGTAGCCCCTTAGGCTGCACATTCCTCAACTAGTGCATATCTGTTCATCCTGCTTGGATAATACAATGAGTTTCCACACTATGCTATATTTTTCAAAGCTCTGCTCTGTCACCTTCCTTATTAGCTCTGTAATAGGAATTAAGCAAGCAGTAACCAGTAGGACTAAATCACTGGAGAATTCTATTTGAAAAGCTAAAGAGAAATGGCAGAAGGTAGAATTCAAGCTTCCTTATTTTAAGAAAAACAATCAAGAAGTTGTATTAAATTGCTGTTAGATATTTATTTGCATGTAGTTGAGTGATGTTAACAGTCACATTCATACTGTCCTGCAACTCTCGCACCAAAACAGTGGTGTTACAACAAGCTCAGAGCAATATTGTGATACTGCTTTCAGAGCTGAAGAACCCATCAGCTAGCCCTTTTGCAAGGCACATGGGTAGATGCATGCATCCACCATTACCTGTGCTCATACAGGGTTCACCTGGGTATGACTCCCCAAGGAACCAGGTGCCAGGTGAAGCAAGGCGCTCAAGTAGGCAACATATGGCACAAGTTTAGAGAATGAAAGCATGAAAAGGAGACTCCTACAGAAGGTCAAAGCTAGGGAAAAGCCCTTTTAGCATAGCTCCACTGGAAATACAAAGACTAGGGGAAAATACTGGTAGGAGGACCTTACATATTTCTTTTCACATAGCTTCCTTCCTCTTAGTCTTAACCATACTATGCTGAACACATCTGGATCTTGCATGATCTTGGAAGTTAAACAGTTCTAGGACAGGAATCACCTGGAAATGGCAGGTATTGATAGCACAAGCCAAACTGTCACAGTTGACCACTCAACCACTGAAATTGAGTATGCTGAAAGATTCCATCTGGTCTTGTCTTTACTAATTGATATGAGAGTAAGAAGAGATGCTTCCTGACTATTGTATCCAGATAGGGAAAATGCTATCTAAATTAGTAAGTCAAGCTCTGAAGCATTTATTTACCTTAGCGTAATTTCCAGCAACATCAACAGGGGAGAGTTAGCTGCACAAGGACCCAGTGAATTAAAGAAACTCTGAGCCCACACTGCATGACTTTCCTTATCTACACACCCACACAGAGGGTTATACTTACCTAGGTACCTGTAGCACATCCCAAGCAAAGGAAAAAACAGTGTGTACCCAAAGTAGATTCATTACTGATACATAATGTACTGTAACAAAAACTTTCTGATTCTATGTAAGTGGGGAAGCATTGCAAATTATCTGAAGCAACAACTTCACTCTTGTTATCAACCTTCTGAGCTATTTATACTTACATTGATTGTTTTCCTGCACTCCTTGCCAAGAAGTATTTTGAGAGCCCTTTAGCCATCCTTCCTCAGCTCCTGAAGATTGTTATGCCAGGCTAGGTCAGATGTTGAATATATATATATAAACAGTCCTTTTGTGCTTGAACTTGAAAGAGAAATCAGTCATCTGTATATGATCTGTGTTACAGCAAAATGCAATTTTTCCCTCTGACAAGTGTTTATGGTTGTTAAGTTATCTTGATTGCCAAGAGAAATTCATTTTCTGTGGAGGGCTCTCTAGCTAAAATATCAACTGTTTTACCCTTCCCCCTCACTTCCTCCTTCCCTTTTCAACTAATTCACAAATTGAGTTGAATCTCTTCTAGGTTAAAAAAAAAAAAATTAGATTCCTGAAAACTAGAAGTCTGGCACAGTCCTATACTAAGAGTCCATTTATCTTGTCTTTTCTATAAAGATGTTCTGCAGATTCTGGCAAAAATCCCATTTCCAGTAATAAAAATCCCCAAGGACTTCTGGTACCTGAGACCTTCTCTTCCTGGATCCTGACCAGATTACTATGATTGAATTGGCTATTAGAGAAAAGATTATCATTACTTGTATTCATTATTGTCAGAGAAAAAGAACAAAAAACATTTGTATACTAAATGCTGGAAAATATCATGAAACTAATGTGACTGAAGTGACTTTGCAAGCTATAGTTCAAGTTCAAGAAAGCTTATCCTCTCTACATGGTATTTTGTAACTCTGATCTGAGAGAAGTACCAGTATACCACATACAGTATAGGTATTTACAGCAAAGTAATGGAATAAGGCAAACTGCACAGATTGTTAGAGCACAGCAATGAATCAGATTCTTTAATTATCTATAACTAGGTGCTATCCATACAATCATCTCTCTATGCAAACTATCTGAAACTCAGCATTGTTTGTTACAGTTAAGTGTAAAGTCTATAACCTTATCTTGTTTAATCTGCACCTCACAGTGAATAAATTCTTCTTTACATTCTCCACATCCAGGTGGCAACCAATACTAACGCACCTCTCCTTTCCTCTGGCTTGATTAGGCTTTCCTGGTAACTTCAAGTTTTTGTATTCCAAAAATGAAGACTGCTGACTTGCTTGTGGCTCCAACTTGCTCCAGAAAAATTATTACACCAAACTACTTCATCTTTCATGGTGTTGGAGGATAAACTGTGTGAAAAATTGCATACTTAGAACCATTTCTAATTACTGAGCAGTTTTACAGATGGGGCTAGTAGGCTGTTCAAAGTCCTTGTGACATTTCCCTTTCTTTTAACCACAACTCTACTCACTAAGCAATATAATCTTCCTTTTACCATGGGGCATGCTAATATAAAGCCACTTTGTCAGTATGCTGGTGACACCACAGTTGAAGTATATATCAGCTCAATCATTCATAAATCAATGTGTATATTCTTTCTAAGCTCTAATGTCATTTCATCAATGCACTCCTTATTTTGTAGTTATTGATACTAAATTCCAACATGATTACAGAATCACATTTTTTACTTTATTACATTTTGAATATCGAAGGGTTTTTCCCTTTATTAAATTACACTGTATTAGAAGAGTCTGAAAATTCTCTGATGCATGACCAAGGACGTAGTTCCATCTGTTTTGTTTTTCTCATTCATGACATAGATGATTTTGTTTTAACCAGTGCATGTATTTCACTTTAATTCCACTTTATGTCTGTCAGATTACATCATTTGTGATGTGTGGATACTCTGCTACAGAGCTTTATAAAACAATTTAAGTCTAAAGTAAAACCAGCTTTTTGCATAGCTCAGGTGTTTGGAAATGAGATATGAGTCCTTAAGTTACCAGTTTAAATCAAGCACATGGCAGAAAGCCATATCAAAACCTGGCAAGACCAGTCTGGCTAAAAATAATTCCCATTTGAAGGTTGCTTGGTAGCGCCTATATAAAAATGAATGAGTTTCCTAACAGTTCCTTAGAAATGCAAGTGTTTACACAACCAGAGCTGCTAGCACAATTGGTAGCTTGTCAGCAGTCTCAGCCCAAATTCCAGGTGGTTGATTTTGAACTCAAATACAGTGCAGTAGATAAGGAGAAATTCTGCACTGCATCCTGGAGTTACACCATGCTAGTTCATTGTTTGTGTTACAGAAGAGTTTAAAAGATTCTGTAAATGAGAGCAAGCCTCCGCTGCAGGAGGTAATATACAGACACATAGGTGCCTGAAACAAGTAGGGATGAATCCAAACCTAACAGAAACTTAATTTAGAAGACTAAACATCTTCAGAATTCCCAGCAGACAGTTAGACACCTATGGAAGAAGACTCATATTTCAATAGGCTGAATCACCTCCTAGAAGTACCCATCTCTCTCCATAAAGCACCCAGTTAGTTAGCATATGTACAGGTCACCAATAAGGGACAATCCCTGAGTTTAACTATTTAACAAACAATAAAGCTTCTTAACTTCGGTTTCCATGTACAAACAAAAGAGGAAACCAACCTTAAGATGTACAAACCTCTCTCATTAACATTTGAGATGAATTTAAAGTCTCAAAGCTGCAGAGATTCACCAGCCCAGACTACCATACTGGCTCTGGTGATGAAAACACATTACTTCATTGGTGCAACAACACTTTGATTCAGAAGTGACTACATACAAAAGAAGAATGAAAATGCAAAAGTCCAGGATGATTTACTAGCAGCACGGTGTAAAAATATATATATTATAGGGAAAAAAAATGGTTCAGCTATTACTTCCTGGCGGACATTTCACTGTATTAATGACTGTCCATTGGGTGATGAAAATAACCCCCTAAAATGATTGTACCTATGCTGATCAGGGTATTCTGTCAATGTGTTGTACAACTAGCACCTCCAGAAGAGGGCTGTATGGAGGACTAAACAACCGTTGGTACTTGACATGAGGAGAGGGGAGTTTTCATTGGTTATTGATGCTACTTCACCACAAGACAGCAAGTAATCCAGGGGCTTTGTTAACGGCTTATCATCTATAGCCTGTATGATGAACTTGCATGTTAAGAGTTGTTACCTTTTGGGTTGTTTTCAGAAAGTTTTATTTGGGCCTGAAACTAAAAGTGAAAGTCAGGAGAGCAAACCCATATGGATTAAAAGTGAAGGAACACTCTTTCTGGGAATCCTGTGAAGCAGAACTGCCAGGTTTCAGTTTTAAGGTTTAAAAATGCATCATCATAGCAAAAGGACAGGTTCCCTCTGTTCCTTACCTGCAGGAAGGGTTTTTGGGTGGAAAGCAGACAGGAAATTCAAGTACGGGAGCCATTACGTTTAGAGCATGGTACACTTACCCTCAGTTTAAACTACATTTAGATTAAAGCAATTTAACTCAAGACAGGATTTCTTACTAGGAACAAATATTAAATGGATCTATGCCCCCATTCCCTCTCTGCTTCTTTTAGCAGTTTTGCACTCCTGAATAGAACAGCAACACTGCTATCTGTGTAGCACAGCAATTCTTTGTATTCACAGTTTAGTTGGGCACAGGCCTGTAAGTATTAAAATGAATTATTTAAGAGGCTACAGACCATGTATGGCAATATCCAAAGGTCTTAATGCTTTACTACTTTTTAAACCACTTCCCCCCCTCCCCCCCCCCCGAAGAATAACCACATCATTTAGGCCCCTCTGTAAAGACAGACATTACACTGAAATCTGCTTGATTTCTACCAGTGGAACAGAAAGCAGAATTTGTTCCATTAGTCCCATTATTTAAGGTCATTTTTTACAACTATTTGCTCACAGATAGTGCTTCCTGACTGTCCTTATTGCAATTTACTTCGCCAATGTCATCAGATGTTGTTGAGACCTGAATATGGGGCAAAAAACAGCGGAAAGCAATTTGCTTTGAAAGTAGTCAGCCCTCCAAGTCTAACAGAAGCAAAATTTTCTGTTTGGGGTTTTCAGTATTTATTCTGTGCATCTCTCCGTTTCATATTTTTGAACTCACACATGTATGAGTACCATAAAAACAGCATGAAGGTTATTACCTAGGAGACACAGGTGGGCTGCTTTCCTAAAGCAAGTACCATTTCCCAATCCATTACTCTTTCCTGTAACTCCATAAATAATTAAGAGAATATGCCTGTTTCACTGGAATGACTCTCATCAAGTGCCAGCTAGAAAGGCCTCCACAGCCTACTGCACACCAGAGCATGGGCTGCAAACCATATTGCTTTGATTTTCTACGTGTGCGTAGAAATGTTCGGCTCATACATAAAAAGAGAGGCATGCACTAAAATTGTAAGTCTTCAGTACCTCCACTTGTAAATTAGTTTTACAGCTGTAAATTAAAGGGATTTAAAGACTTTTTTGCAGATGCTAGTAAATTCCTTTCACAAAATCATTTTTCCTCTCTCCCACAGAACTTCCCTGTGTGCTTTCACATGGTACACCTGTTCTCATTATGTAGGTATACACATTTGTCCTGTGATAAAGCATTCCTTCATGCTAGAATAATTAAATGTCATGTTTCTCTCATTCCTCTTGATTACTCAGTAAATCCCTCATAGCAACAAAACAAATTGCAGCAAATGAATTGCACACAGTTAAGACACACTTCAATATTCTGAACAATATCTGACCCCAATAAATATAGTTAACAAATTTCCATTCAAGTAGCAATGTATGCATAAATATGAAATACTATTATGATAGCAAATATAATTTTACCCTTTTCCTAGTTTTATGTAACATGCATGGCAGGTAGCATGCAATAAAACAGTTGAAAACATATATGTTTGAGACACTGAATATCACAGGTGTCATACAGATTTGCATACACTGTTTGAAACTGTTACAGAAACTGTTTTGTAATTGGAGCACAGCCTTAGAAACAACAAACGATGAAGACTTCCATGAGCTGTAAATGTTGGCTTTTGTTGCATAAGGCTACTATAGCAGGATGTGTTCCCATATGAGTAAATGGCAAATACATGAAAGGTGATGGACAGAATAAAGTAAACCCTTTGTTTTTAAAATAATAGCACCTCATTCCCTATTGTAATACTGCTCTTATGCAGAGTCCAAAGCAGCAGTAAGTTCCCTTCCTCCCCCTTAGGAAAAAGAAAAAAAAAATTCAGGTTTTAGTATGATCTCTTAATCCCCCTGTGCTCTGGGTTTAACTGGAAAAATGACCGATCTGTGGCTGCAAGGCAAGGAGGCACCATCACAACCTAGAGCTGTCCCAAGGAGTGCTGTGCTGCAAATACCTCTGCTCACATCCTCAGAGGGAATTTATGAGACTATGTTCACCCACAAGGGTTTGCAGCCTGTTGTTGGCAGACCAGCAGTTCAGCCCACTGGACCCTTTCCAATGCAAAGTCCACACAAGCAGAAAACAGCTCCCAAGGGATAGGCAGAGAGACACAGAGTGGGTCATCCTGACTAGCTCCAGGTGTCTATAGTACCTACATTAGATTTGAATTGCGTTCCCACCGACTCCATGAGGAGTGTAGGGAGGTTAGCCAACCCCTAACGTAGGCACTAACAAAGTTAGGTACTGTGAATATACTGTTCTCCTCCCGTCTTCTCTTGAACTCACTCTTCTTCACTGTATCCAGTAGGATTCTGTGCTGAATATATGCAACACCATCAAAGTGCTATATACAAAACCAAACCCCCAAAGCTACAGAGAGGAAATTATCCTTCAAGCAGCCTGTCCAGTTTAACAGGGCTCTTAGGTCACTATACACACTAGACGCTTCTGCCAGCATATCCCAGCTGGTGTAGGAGGATTCTTGCAGCAGATCTGAGCTCCCTGCACAGGCACAGTTCTGTTCTGTATCAGGATCTGGGAACATCGGGATGTTTGCCTTACTGCTGACCCCTGCTTTGCCAAACTGGCTGCCCACATTCACTGCTGTAATCAGCAATTGCTAAGGGCACATGCAATGTTTGTACAAAGGAAGAGCAAGCTGCCTTTGAAGAGGCAAGCCCATTAATGAAAGGAGATAAAAGGACACATTGTAAATAGGGATACTGTTTTTCTGAGATAGGTAGGGTAATGCATACCCGTGAACAAGGGCATAAAAGACATCAGCAGTGCACAGACCTTGTCCAGGTCGTCTGCATAGGAGTGAGTTTGCCCAGAAAAGTGAACTGTATTTCCATAAGTAAACTTACTTTGGGGTGTTTAAACTGCTGGATGCTCTATTTTAGAGAAATAAGCACTGTTTCATTTTCAGAAAGTCTCAGCACATAAGGCTCCCCCTGTAATCAGTGGGTTAGACTGGATTTACAATGGCATAGCAGAGATCAGAAATCTGTTCCAAACATCTGATTTTTCAGCCTCATTAAGTGAGGCTGAATTCTGAAGGCAAGAGTGAACAATCTTTTCCAAAAATGTAGGAGAAAAGGGAAGAAACTCATGCAGTTTAAACCATGCCTTTATAAATGCTAACATCCTCATGTTAACTTCATATCCAACTAAATGATGTGTGTTACACAGTAATAATACCTATATTTTCTGGAACAGGAAGTCAGTGAAACAGCTTTTTATCAGACATTATATCTGCTAATGCCTCAGGACACCAAGATTGATTAATACCAGTAAGGCTGATGTGTGATAAAAGCAGGCAGACTGCACTTTTTCTGGTTGGTTTATTGGGTTTAAATTGTGTTAAGTGTATAAATAAATAGCTTAAAATGCATTCTATCCAAACAAATAGAGAATTTCTCTTACAAAAGCAAAAAGACTGTCAGTCATGGACTCCTCTGACTAACTGGTGGGTGCATCTCCATGGCACCTTCTATGTTAAGTCATTTCAATTGTCACTGAGCGGTACAATTATGGGTTAATGGAATGCAGCTCAGTTGGTTTCACGTCACTTGACTCCATATATTTATATATGTATCTCTCTCTGAACTACTGAGAAATAAGTCTGAGCAAATCTCCTTAAACCGAATAAACTGAAAACCCCAAGAACAAATGTAATTGCTTTGGAAAATTATTCTTAACCCTTAAAATTGTAACCATTCTCATTACTTTGATTAATTGTGGTTTGGGAGAGTAGATAGCTCAAGAGATGGGTAATCAGCAACTGGTTTACTTTTAGTCCAGGTCAAGGACTCAACAAAATGAGATGTTGAATTATTGCCTTGCACTAAAATGTGATTCCTAAATACATTTTCCAACCTAAATACTTGGATTCTGAAGAGGCTTAGTGATGCTAGTCCTCCAGCAACCCTGAATGAGAAAGCAGGCAACTGCTCAGCACCCAGACCACCATTAAGCTCAAATTAAGTGCATGTCATCCACTGCACTGTGGGAAGCAGAAAGCACTGATATCTTCGCTCCTGCCTGCAATCACTCTGGATCCATTGCCTCCTCTTTTGGAGGAATGAAATTTTAGCTCCCATAAAGTGCAGAAAAGACAAATGGGTCAAAATAGTCAAATCTGCTGTTAAGTGGAAGCTTGACTTACTTTCATTTATTATTTATGTCAGCAAATAACTAGGTACAGTTTATCTAAGAACTTAAAATATTTTTACCCTACAAACAACCAACAAGCTCCGGTGTATTTCGTAAATACTGATATCATAATCCCTTCTTAACCTTGCAAGGGGTAGGTGTTTTCATCCCTTGCCATGATGAAAGGTAATATTATTGGAAAGTCATTCTCCCACTCCCTGGTGATGGAGTCTGTAGCACTCAGAAATCAACTACGGGAGTGGAATACTTGCCCATCAGAGCTTATTTACAGATTTTGCCACATGAATGTGTAACCTGTGAACTATAATTGGGGATCGCCAGCTGTTATCAAAAAGCATGGAAAGCACAGCTCGCAAGCTTTGAACATACTTAAAAATCATCTATCCTAAAATAATATTAAACTACCAAGGATGGACTAGCATATGTTTAAAAATTTATTAACCCTTTAGCCACAGCAATTATAGAGTATGTATGTTATAGAATACCTGTTCAGATAATCTTGGAGACTCCATGATGCAAATAAGCACAGCCGAACTTGAGCTCACTGTTACATCTCCCTGGCTTGACCACTGGGAGGTGGCAAAGCTGGAAATCCATGAATTTTGTTTTGACTGATTGGAGAGTAATTCTGCAGAGCCTTGAGAAGAGAGCCATGATCCTCTATCTAGGTATGTAGCTACTTCCACAAACCAGCGCAAAGAGGAAACAATCACCTCCATCTGTTCCTCCATGTGTTGCATTAATATCCAGTTTCTAGATAACCTTAAGCCAGAATGTTTATCCTACTTCCTACAGTACCCATACAAGAGTTATTCCTCAGTGGGTTTTGTTTTAAATACAGTTCAGGCACTACAACATTCTCCAAGACCAAGTCTTTACAAAGTACCCTGGCATCTAGTTTATTTGAATAGTCTGGGGTTTTTTTTGTTTTTAAACAAGTATTTAGGTCAACTGGATGAGCCAGTTATGAGTTTGGAAAACAGATGGGTTTTAGCCTAGGGAAGACTATTCTAACATTTTTGTTCATGCCCAGCTCAAGCATTATTTGATATAAAAAACTCTGCTGTACTTTATACTCACACACAGAACTGGTGAGGGACCTATTTATACCAACTACAAAACTGTAAGTTCAGAGACATTTGAGTTCTACACCTCAGTGTTAGCTAAGGATTTTTATGTCTACAGCTTCAATGAGGCCAGATAACTTTTCAGAACTCTGTCCTATCTAAAAGGACTTTTCAGTTAGTGAAAAAGTACATCTTTGGAATAAATGAGATAAAAATCTAAACACCATTCTGTTAACAGGCAGTTCTGAATTGTTTACATCACGTCAAACCATGATAGCTTCATGCCAAAATCCAGCCACAGGCTTGATTAACATAACTGTTAAGACCATGCACTTGCGTACCAAGTACTGGCCACTTGAGTCATCTAGTTTATTATTTTTCATCTGATTTCTAGTCAATATTTCAAAAGAGACATAAGGCAAAAGCAATCAAGAGCTCCTCTAAAAAAACCCAGACATGTGTAATCTCCTATAAATTATTTTTTTCTCAGATTACTAAGTACAGTAATTCAAGCTTTGGCTGTCTGCCTAAAACTACAGTTTCCTTAAGTTTTAATTCAAACTTTCATCTATAAAATTGATTGTGTCATTAAAATAAAAGTGACATAGTTACCAACTACTCTGTATAATTAGATACTGTATGGTCCTTCCTGTTACTTGAAAAACATTCTTCATTTAATATACAGAGAGAGGCAGTGTTGACTAATGAGCTACTCCATTACTAACTTTTACCAGTTAGTAGTAATAGTTTTATCAGCGCTGCAAACACTTTTGAATAGCCAGATCTTTGTTTTGAGAGCCGAGCTGAAGTGTTCCAAGTTCAGTAAAAGTCTGGAGCCCTTGCACTATACGGATTCTCTAGTCATCTCCTGTACAGGCTGAGAGAGACAACCTAGGCACAAATGGCCATTTGTTCTCATTACTGATCCCAAAGAATATTGTGAAAGAATAGGGAAATTAATCTAAGCATCTTGGCTATGTTCCAACTTGGATAACTACATCCTTTCTATCCTAAACAACCTCTGTTTCTCTCCACTCCAATTTCATTTTAATAAATTACTCATTTCCCCAGTTATAAACTATTGCTTAGTGCTGATGATAGAGAATGACCAGCGTGTTCCTCTTTGAGGATGGCTGCAGAACAAGCCTTACCTCCCCAGGGCTAGGCTGGCTGAGAGAAGAGCATCCCACCCACTTGAGTTGTTTCTCAATGCAAAGTGCTGAGTAAACATAAGAGATGAGCCAGAACAGCGCAGTGCAAATCCAAAACAACATGCTGCACCTCTCGAAGTAGGAGAGTGTTCCAACCTAGAGGGAAAGAGTTCAGTGCCATATAAAATACAGTTTGCAAATGCGGAGCCATGTTCTCATCAGACTTTGAAAGTCTTTAATCTCAGGCTATGGCCACAAGCTCTTTCCCAACTTCAGCTGTGTCAGCGGAAGAGGTCTCGTCAGCCAATGTCCCCATCACTGCTTCCCTCCACCCTCTGGCTACTGCTCTCTCAGACCTCCCAGCTGAGCTACTTTTCTGAGTGCTTGTTTCAGCCAAAGTAAATCTGATTAGCATAAACAGCTTAATAACAGGTCTTTGCTAATGCTAATGCAGTTCATGTTGACTAGAACAGGGCAGGGGTAGGGGGTGGGAAATCACATAAGCAGCTCAGTGGGCAGATACAAGAGGACAGGTTCTTTCAGAGCAACAAAGACAGCCACCTGGAGGCAGGTCTCCTCTTCCAGCTTAGCTGCAACCAGAGAAGGATGTGTCTACAGTAATGTAAGAGCTTGTCTTTAGCCTAAAACATATAATATAGGATGTTCTGGTTTTAAATTGGAAAGAGCCAATCTCATATCATAAACCAGAGTTCATATGATTCAATTTATACAGCAATAATGTAGCTATTCATAAGAGCACAGAAATACTGAAACATGAGCCTAGAGGAGGAAAGTAATGTTTGAAGAGATCTGACTGTTATATCAGAGACTTAAAAAAAAAACTTTTTATACCACTACCATGTTGATCTGAAGCTTTCCACTGTTGCCACGTCCTATTAACGCTAGAAAATAATATTAGGAAGGAAGGAAGAGAATAATTGTCAAATGTGAGCAGTATCAACAAGAGCTGGAGGGAGGAGGCCAGGCAAGATTTGCATGTACAAAGTTCAGTATATGATGTAGGAATGCAAGGCCCTCAGTGCAATTAGCCACCTTGTTCTCCAACAGCTAGCTCACAATTTCAGAAAGTAAAATACGTACCCTACTCCTAATCAGTTCTTCTGGACCAAACTAAATATTCCTGGCTATAGGATCTTAGAGGAGACCATGTTCTCCAGTGGGATTGAAAGGTACAAGTGTTAATGGCATGTGAGAAACCAGAAAGGAAAAGAGTTGTCACTTTGCTTCTTTTCCTGGCTGGAGTAGGGCTGATCTTTCCCTCCCTCTCCAGAATTTGACATCTAACACCAGGCTTCACTGCAATTTGGAGTTGCACTTTCAGCTTGTCAAGTGACCAGTCCCTCAAATTTACCTGTGTTTTCCAAAAGGTTGCAACACACACCATTTTATTACTCTAAACAAGATGGCACCCTGGGTTTGTCAATAATGTAAGTTCATTTAAACATCACTTCAAGGCTACTGAAGTGGAATGGAAATATTAGAAGCTTATACTAGCAAAAGAAGCTTGAGCTCCTGAATGCAAAGTTGGAAACAAGATTACAGAAGAAAACAAAGCAATAAATCTATGAGGACAAATCACTCCCAATTCCTTCCCCATTAAAACTACATTTTCCCTCCCTTTCTTGAAAACAAACTCCCAAACTATTCACAAATCTTAAGCCAGCAATAGCTCTGATAATTCACATTTGCCTCTACCTTTTCCTCTTGAGCTAGGCTTTTTCTCTTTCTTCTTTCAGTGAAAGTAAAACATTCAGTGACTAGTGTTGGAACCAATTCAATGCAAATCAAGTATTTCGGACATAACTGGAAGGGAAGACAGATAAGGGGGGTTGGGGAGTTAAACAACTTTCAAGACTATTAAAAAACATTACGAATCCAGTATCACAGGAAATGTTCACTGAATGCACATCCTGTCTCTGGCACACTTTAAGCTCTCCACAGAGACCAAACACAGGACATTAATAATACAGATGACAGAACTGCCAGATAGAGCCTTGTCTAAACTATATTCCTTATTCTCTTTTGTCAGTCTGTAGGCTTGCAACAAGTCGGTTGCTTCGTCCATCATACATGTGTACATATATACACACACACACGGCTAGATTCAGCAAACAACAAAAACTACTTGAGCATGACAATAGTACCACAGTTTAAATAAAGGTGTCTCTAGCTTTCTTTTCCCTGTTTTCCATACTTTACCCTGCACCACATTTCTATCATCTCAGTCATAAAGAAACTTCATTGATGTTTTCCTTATTTCTCTGTACAGCTTTATCCAGTGTACTCATTCTTTGATTTCCAGTGCCAGTGATCATCATAAGTAAATGGACAGTTAATCCAGTCTGCAAACTATGTTTTACCTTACCTTTGCCTTTCTTGGAAACAGACACGTTATCCATGCTACCATAGAAAGAAAGCTCTCCTACAAAATCTGAAGTGCCAGAAAGCTCATTCTTAACTTTCACACCTCACTTCCCTTAAAAAGTAGCTAGGACGTTCTACCTAGCAGAAGTATTAATTGGCTTTTACTATCAGAGTAGCTGAGCACTCAGCAACCCTTACTGCAGTTACCCTCTCTACACCTCTGAGGTAAAGAAGTGGGATAATCTCTACTGTACTAATAGGAGGCACTAAGAGCCTTGCTCAAATCTTGCTCGAAGCATTCATAAGGTCTGTGGCAGAAGCAAGACTTCAGTGCTCCACTTGCAAGCTAGAGCTCTTATCTCCTCCAAAACCAGGCAGCACAGAAGCAGGGGGAACTGCCTTGCTCCCCCCCATCACCTGCCTGCTTTTCCATTTTTGACTAATAGGAGGGTTACATGCCTAGAAATCCCTCTTATTTTGTGGGCAGGAGAAGGAAATGGTTCTGTATCACTGAGAGATGTTACTACCAGCTCAGCAGGTCTGGGAATACAATAGTTTCCTGCAATGTGCATCCCTCAAACCAGCCAGAGGCTCCCCCAGCCACAGAAAGCCTGGGAGCAGAGATGGATACCATTTTGGCAAAGATAACATGTCCACAGAAGCTAGAGTTTATAGTTTTATATAGAACTAAATCAAACCTATAAGAAGCTTGTTTTGTACAAAAGGTGCCAGCCTGAATATGATTTTACAAGGAAAGACAATGCTAGAGCTTGTGTTTCCAGGCATTCTAGGTAGTTATGGCAACTTAACTTAAAATAACAAAAAGCATCCTGCTATAGCTGACACCTTTCACCATTGTACTGAAAAGTGTTCTGTTGTCCACTTGCATTTGTAGTGGGCTAAGTACTCACATCAATAGCCTCATAAGCACTTTTCACACTTGTACTATCCAATTTAGGAGGGAACGTTGGTTTCATCTCAATACTGTAATCCTCAATTTAATCCCTACTTTCAGGTTTTACTGCTACTTATTCTATTCAAACTCTCCCTTTTCTGCTAAAAACCTTAGTGCACTGTGAATGTCCATACTATACAGTACAGTCTTCTTAGATGACATCAGAACCTTTCTTAATAAATGACAGTTAAAAAAAAAAAAGGCAAACTATCTCGCAGGCACTACTAAGTAAAGCAAGTTTCCTATTCATTTGTGTCCTATATCCCTTGCCAGCTCCTCCTCTCCCTCACACCATCTCCTATCACTCTCACTTTTCCTCTTAGCCCCCAGGACTACATACCCTCCCATAAGCTGAGGACATCATAGAGAACTTTTTAAACCATAGTGGTTAGTGGTTGCTGCTATCAAACTTAAGCTATGCGTGATGACTGTTCAGCTGCCTGCTGCTTTCTGAAATCATTAAAATTATAATCATTCTTCTTTTGGGGACACATCATCTACTGAGCCACCAATATGTATGGCATCATGCCTTTGAAACTAACAGCTCTGCTAAATTTGGATGAAAATGGCCAGTTAGTTCCAAAGCTACCGGGAACTGAAAGACAGACAGATAGATTGACAACATAGTTGCAGAAAGTCCCATTTTAAAGAGTGCATTTATTTGTTTTGAAAAAGTATTGCATCCTCCTGAAACAATTCATCCATTAGCCACCTTTGGATCCAAGGCTATAAGACAGGTTTAATTACATTCCTATACAATCAAAATCCCCAAATTTTAAGAGGATATAATTAATCAACAAGGTTTATACAGACTACAGTAAAAGTCAGTGAATCTGTTTACTAGTTTATCCATGGGGTATATCCTGCTTCTGTTAGAAGCTCAAAAGATTGAATGTTATATGGAACCTACATATTTAGCTTGGTTTGAAGTTTAGGAAATTGTCTCGTCTCCCACTGTATCTATGCAATTGCAATGCTTTCCCACAAAAACCCAAGCTACATCTTTGTCTTTGTCCCACACCTCCCCCCATCAGCTATAGTGACAAAAATGCTTTTTTCATTATAATCCTTCCAGAGTTTGGGGTGGGGGGGAGGGGGAGATGGGGGCAGGAGCAGATTTTTAAAGTAACTCCCTTTTAAAAAGTAACTCCCTTATTTAAAAGATTCAAAATTCGTTCTGAGGTAGCTTTTCATTTCCCTTTTAACCAATTTTTACAGAAGACCAAAGAAGTTATGATTAACATAGAGAAGCCAGCACTCTTAAGAAGGGGATCTCTAGTTGTCTTCAGAGCTAACTGCTGGAAGCATTCTGAAAGCTTCAGTTACTTCTCACCTAAATAATAATAAAAGCCAATCTCATGAAATTAAGATTACTATGGTAATGATGCATCTGATACATCCAGATCTTGACAACCCCTACAGTGAAGTCTATGCTATTAGTATAGAGTGTGATCCAACTGTAATCAAAAGTAGGTACCTTCTTACCTTTCTACATATTGATTTTGTCTCTTTTGCCAATATAGCTTTCAATCACATGTGTATCAGTAAGGTTTTCCAAGAATTGTGAGACAGATATAGAGAGAGCAGTGCAATTATACTTTCAGTATATATATAATCAGTTCAGTTCCCAGTGGTTCATTGCTTCAGGGTAGGCAAAGCCATGAGAGATAACACAGTACTCTCAACTGTATCTTTATAAGAGCCAAGGGAAAATGAATGCTTTATTTTTACTTTTTTGAGAGAAAGTTTGGAAAACCAACCTAAGAGGTATAAATAAATAAAAACAGCAAGAAATAGGGCCACTTATACTGAAAATAACATGATACTTTCCCCCGGGAAATTGGGTAACCATACTCCAAGCATACTTGGAGATGACCAGTTTCTGATTGTGGCAATATAAAGCTTAATCCCTTCTCATATTCCTCAAGCAAATGAATTTACCTTTTTTTGCAATTTATCACAAAACCATCAAACACTCCTGATTTTGAACACACTGCTAGAGGTCAGCTTGTCAGCACTAAGGCAGGAACTGCAGTGAGATACCAAAGTGCAGAGCAGTTTGCAGGAAGAGCAGCAGTGCTGTCAGCGCTGAGGCATGTCTTCTTGGACAAAAGGCAAACAGGAAGGCACAGCCATGGGAAGAGGGAATTGGGGGTGAAGGGAGGGGGGAATCAGGTGTCTAAACAAGTCTAGAACTGAAGAGACAGTGAATTTAGGATGGTTTCTTTCCTGGGAAGAAAAGGGGAAGAGGAAAGCTAGACATTAGGATATCAATAGATCCAGTTAAGGGGTTTTCCTCCTCTCATTGTTTTTGAGCAGTGCTTGGCAAAAAGTTTCATTTAAAACTTTTCCTTTGTAAAAAGTATGACAGAGCAAGGAACTCTCCCAGCCTAGTGGGGATTTTAACTTCTCCAAGGTGTCCATGAATTTGTTGAGGCTTGAAACATTGGCAAATACAGAAGACTTCAGAAAGTGTCAGCTGGCTCACCATGTAATTCCTCTGTTAGGCAGAATCTTAACACTGTTGCCACACACAACCAGAGACAGGTACCTCTGTACTTAATCCATGGGTTTTATTCTCCCAAAAGAAACTCTCTGCTCCTTGAGAGGACACTAATCTTCCATAATCTCCCAAGATCAGGTTACCTGTTTATGCCCAGAAACTGTCTCTATCCTTACCCTAGCTTTCTTTCCTGTCTTCTCTCTTTCTGAACAAAGGCATTGTTTTCTGTCTGAGGAGGGGCTTACAATATATTTTCTGTTTTGAGTGGTATTGACCCAAAGGCATATAGCACACCCCCTTCACTCAAAGCCTGAGCAACATTTAACATTGCTTAAAAATAGATGGCAATAAAACCATCACCCATAGGAAAAAAAGAACCCACAAACCAAATAAAATGAAATTATGAAGAGACAGGGATAAGCATGTCTCTTCATATTATCCTGGAGGGGAACTTAAAACTACTGCAAAGTTTTGAAATAAGTGAAAGGAACAGAACAAAAAATGCAAGGAAAGAAGAGTTCCTTGTAGTGCTAATTTCCCTGACTGCTTTGCACATGCTTTGAGGAAGATGCAGGGCAAAATCATTTTGAGATCACAGCATTCTGAGGCTATAATGTAGCTCATTTTGTCACCAGTACAGATGGCAAGCTGTAATGAGCCCAAGTTAATGACTAGTATAGATAGATATTCTATACACAGATATGTAACAGAGTACTGTGAGATGTCAGCAATGAAACCAGACACCAAGAGCCTTGGCCTCATCTCAGATTTTGTTGCAGATGTGAAACTCAGGCCCACTGTGCACAAAGGTGGACAAAAGATCAGTACATGCAAAAGAATGTGGTCCCATTTTTACACAAAACAGAGGTTATTTAAGGCTTTAGACTGAATCACTTTCTCCTGGATTCCAGGTGAAACCCACAGGCTTTTCCTGAACACTCATAACAACTTTTGGAAATAAACTATCTGAAAGTAAAAACAAACAAATGAAAAACCCTGCACACCACAGCAACCAGAACTCAGAGACATGTCAGCTTACAGTGCCATTAGAACTGACAGAGATATATAGTGCTTTACCATATAAAGCCCCACAAAAACCTCACAAAACCAGGCATTTTAATTCCATATCATCAGGGCCCTGAGTGCACCAATAGGCCTGAACAGTCCCAGCCAGCCTCTCCTCAGACCTCCACCCACTCCCTGCCCACCAGTCCAGGAGCAGGTCTCATTTCAGCTCACTCCTGGGTGGCCTCCAGCCTTGTCACAGGTGTTCCCATTCCCAGCCCTGCTCCTGGGTTGCTGTTGATGATGTTCAGATTTCCCAGACTGACCACGGACCTAACATGTTACCAGACAATCCCTGGACTGCTGCTATCACCACCCCACTCTGTGCTCCTAGCCCAGGTCAGGCCTATGGGCCCAGGTCTGAACTTTAATGAGGCTCCTGGATACAGGTGCAGAGGGGGTGGGCAGAGGTCCCAGGTGAGGCTGGTCAGGGCAATTAAGGCCTACTGCTGCACGCAGGACCCAGACACATACAACATGTGTCAAAATTTGACAGCAAGAGACATTGCTTATAGTCTTTCCAAAGGAGGTGTTTCAAAATGACAGTCTCTAGTTCAGGGAAGATAGGAAACAGCTGAGAGACACTGTGGGATCTGGGCTTTTTCTGTTCTCCTCAGATGAAGGTGATCATTTCCAACAACAGTCAGGTGAGACATGCTATGGAATGCACCTGACAGAACAACAGGCAGACAACCTGATACATACAAAAAAATACGCAATTATATGTTTCCACTCAAGCCTGAAGTTACCATATTTTCAGCTAATAGGTCATATGTCAAAACAAAAACTGCACTTCTACCTCTTCCTGAAGTAGGAGGAGGCGAATAAAGGCCATGCATGTTGGCCAGATAGAGCATCTCCAAGAGACCTATCACATGGAAAAGTCAAGTTAAATTTAGATTGACAACTATGCATTGTGACATGGAAGCCATTCTGAAGGACAAGAATTTGTCATATGAAATGCTGGCATTTGTGATTAGTAAATGAAGAGAGATCATTTGAATAAACTACCAGATGGAAAATATGCGTGCCATGAAGATCCCCTTAATTAGGTCCAGTGTGAAGCTAATCCAGAAAAATAGGTTTGGACACAACAACAAACTAGCCAACAAGAATCAATAGCGGTGACTCAGATAAGGGCCCAGGAAACAACTGAACAAATGTGATGCAAGGATTATAAAGTACCTCAAGCTGATGTCATAAGTTTATAATAAAGAAATTATTGACCTGGTATTATTTCTGCCCAAAGTGATTGTTAACTTTTAATCATTTTCACAGGAGCAAAACTAAAAGAATGTGAGGATACCATTTTCTGAGAAGCACAAAACATCTATGAAAATGCGTTGTCTTGATATTAAAGACAGCTTCCATCATGCATTGTAAATACTTAACACTGAATGATACTCTCTATTATTGAAATACAGAGTGGGTGCAATTCTCATCTCCTTTCCAGCATCCTTACGATGATTTCAACCTATTAATGCCAATGGAAATACTCTTGATTTACTGCTTAAACATAAGAAAACTAGATGCAGTAACCATCCAGGAACAATTTCTAAACATTTATAACATAGGCAAACAAGACAAGCTTCTCTGCATCATTATGCGAGCAAATAAACAAATTAACATTCTTCTTCAAGCTGCCATGACTTACTGCCAAAGGATGCAAGATTGATGGACAAACTTCTTACCCACTACCCGAAACCCTCTTATGGTGGCCACATCTTCAATCCCAGTATCACATCTCTGTGTTTCAAAGAGTACATTAGTCATAAAGCAATCTTTTCCTGCTGCAAAACGATCCAGAAGCTCAAGACCCTTAAGCCCTGACTCCTACCTGAAATTCCCCCAAATATTTGTAGTTCCTCCTGTATAGTAGATTTTCTGTATGAGACCTATGTTATACAAAAAAAACCCTTACACTAATTGTTTTTATTATCTTAATAATCTTAACATTTCCTCATCTAATAACAGTTAACTTAATGTGCTCCTGAAATGCACTCCTAAATTGCTAGTTTATAAAAAAAAAAAAAAAAAGTGCTGATTTCAGGTTTCCACACATTGCATTAATTATCTATAAATGTGTCTGAGATTTCCTAGAGCAGATTTTCACAATCTCCTTATTGTCCCTGTACAGACATTTTAAACATACTGTAGCTACTCCAAATTCATCATCCCTATAATTTACACAAACCTTGTAATTGATATTTATAAGCACAGAAAATCTGGAAGTGAAAAGAAATATTAGATGCCCTCCTGCTTTAAGTTCACAGACCTTCCGCTTGAGCAGATGTATTGAGAACTGGGGTTATACAGAGATGCAGACCCTCCCTCTCTCCACTGAGCCCTGGGGAGAAGTGAGCGAGGGGATGGTGCACACAGCCTAGTCCCACCCCTCCTTGAACATAGCTTACTTTTGAGTGCTCATTTGCTGTTTAGGGAGATTTACTTGTGAGCCCAGCAGTAAGCAAAAAAGTAAGAAAAAAAGTCTGGAAAAAACAAAACAATGGGAACAAATGCTTTCCTACAGGAGCAGAAAAATTATTGCAATCATTAGTAAAAGATCATGTAAATATCCAGTAAGCTATATACTGCAAGGTAGAACTACCTCATGCAAATATTAAAACAAGTTCTTTCCTCTCTCACCCATTCCCAGAGTGAGAGCCAGAAGCCTAAATCTTAAATTTGATAAATAAAAAATACAAACATGCACACACACAAACACACACTCTTTCCAGTCTGGTCATGGGCAACACCTTAGGCTGTACAGTGGACAGCTTTTCAGTCCATCGTAACATACAGGATAATTCTTGTATGCACCCGCCATCCCTTGCCACCACAGCATAGCCTAGAATCCAAGGGCCTCTTCCATATCCTGTTTCTCTAGTGGTATTAGAGACCACATTCACAACAGCTATCTCTTAAGCTACACAGTATCACTGTGATCCCTGCTGGGCAGGTTGAAAATTCCCCAGTTTCCCTCTGTCCTAAGGAATGAAATTATCTTGAGTGAAAGACTACTTCTAGTCACCTCAGCAAAGAGTGAGGATGCAGCAGATCCACCAATTACAGCACTGTAGAGAGCTCAGAGTTAACCACCCGTTACACTGAATGGTCCACACAATCAAAACTTGGTTTTTGCCATTTGCAGATCAGAAAGAGTTCATCAGACATCAGATATCATTCAGTGAATTGGGTCACAAATATTTTTTCAGAACCTTTCTTTCAGAATTTTTCAGATTCTTCAGAATGAAGAAACATTTTCAGTAAAATGAGGTTCTTAGGCCCATGATTTTCAGACTTTTTAGGGCTGTACCTATTATGATTGAGTCGTAATTCAACTGTATTAAGTATAAACTGAATTTGAGGACAGCAGTAATACCAGCTACTGAATGAACAAATTACACACCAACAGAAGATAGGACCATGCAACAACAAAAAAATTTTGTATACATCTCACTGTCATGAACACACTTTCCATCATGAAGCATTTTTGTGCAATAGCAGAAGAAGGATGTAATTTTCACCATCATGACTTTTTCCAGTGTCTTGCTCCCATTTGCCTCCAGCTGCGCCCAGAGGTTGCTGACAGCATCTCACTCTGTCTCTAGATGAAAGCACATGGATGAAGGCAAACAAGACCGCCAGGTATCTCTGGCATTCCCACAGGCATATATAAAATGCAGAGCATGACCACAAGAATATTAATGCAGATGCTTTTGTGAGTTGCCCAGTACAAACAATGCCCCTACTGACAAGAGTGGAGTTCTTTACTCAGTTGTAAGATTTGACAAGTACCTGTTAACACTTGAAAGTCAGTAACTGAACAGTTGGGGGAAAGCTCTAGCATCAATTCATTCTGCATCATTCCTGAAGTTAAGCCAAAGCTCTCAGCAGTTTGGGCTTACCAGTGTCGAGGCAGGTTCTGCCCTGTAGCAGCTCCGAGTCAGGTGGGAATGCTCTAATTGTCCTTACCCCAGCCCTAAGCAGTGCCAGGCATGGCTAAGGAAGAAGTCTCTCTGTCAGCAGCAGTCCCTTGGACTTTGACCCCAAAAGAATCCTGACAAAGCTTAAATTGTACCACTTACAAGGTAAAATACAAGATGCAGCTCTTTGTTTCCCCTAATTTTATTAGCTACAACAATGGCATATTCTCTCGGTTGATGGCCTCCCAGGATTGGCCCTCTTTAGGAGGCCAGTATGAAAGAGGAGAGATTATATGTCCTTATTCCTGGAATCCATGCATGGATCACAGGAGAAAAAAAAAAAAACAGCAAATACTTAAAAGCAAACAAGATCCAATTAGAGGAGGACAAATTATGTGTACGCACAATAACATGCCCTGAACAGAAACATTATTGATTATTATGATATGAGCACTTCAGCAGAGAGATGCTATGTAGATAAAAATAAATACCGAAATATAGTTCTTGGCTCATTTCTACAGGTATGATATTCCAGCTTGCCCCCACGATCAGACAGACTATGCACAGTTCTGCTGTAAGAAAGAAGGAAGAAGGTGATGGTTTGGGTTCCCCCCCCCACCCAAACCCAAGAGAAAACAAACAAGTTACTGAATTACAGGAGTCTTAGAAACTAGCTACTGCGTACCAGTGAGTTTGTGCCAGCCAAAGTGCATAAATCATAACAATTGTTCTTTCCCCACCCACTGGATGTTTTCCACATTCTGGGTTTCCTCCTTATTTCCACCCTCTTTAATATTTCTTTATCTTATTGCTATTATTTTCTTAGCTATTCAGGACCTTGTTCAACTTCTTTGAAAAAATCACCTTCTGTATCCCCTCCCTTTGTTTTAACTGCCAGTTCTTCCTACCCTTGTGAGTTTTACCTACTTGATTTTTTTCCTACTCTTTTTCGAAAAACTGCTGTTCCTGCAATCCCCCTTTCTTTAGAAAAGCCTCCTAGAGTTTATCAGTCATGACATCACACCAAAAGAGTTATTCATGAGGCCACAGAATTTAACAGGAGAAACTGAGCTCTGATTTTTATATGGTTGGATTGTTCAGGTTTGGTTCTGTTGTGTTGTTTTTTTTTTAATTACACACTCGGAAGCACATAGTAGCCTACTAAATGCTATAGAATGACCTGAAAAGCCTATGAAAACATTCACATTTTCTATTAAATCATACAAAGCAGCTTATATCACTTTCTTCCCTATAATATTTGAACATTTTATAATGAGTAATAAGGCCATACTTGTGGCACGCAGCATAGCAAGCCCTGCTTTACAGGTAAGAAAGTAAGATACAGATCTATGTGAATAAGAGGATGCAGTAGTTGTTAGGAGTGCAGGGCAGGCTATCTGTCACCCAGAGTTTTGTGGCAGCAGATTAGTGACCCTACTTGCCCAGCCTAGGTCCCAGCTGGCAGACTGCCCCTTTTCTGACAGGGCTCCTGGTATACCTGCCTCTCCCCTTGCACTGTGTGATGGACCACAGGAGGACAGAGAATACAATACTGCCCAGTAAAGCTGACCAATGAGCAATTTTAATCTAGTTTGCTCTGGGAAAAAGGGCCATAGGACTATGCTGATTCCCCATCATTGTAGCTTTCACATCTGTGGATTCATTTCAAGCAAATATGCTATAGCAGACAGATATCTCAAAAGAGCATTTACTACAGACTTCCGTTGAGAAAAGAAGGTTGTCATGAGACCTGATTCTGAGAAGGGCTACATCATGGTATCTCCTTATTAGACACCAGGGAATCCTCAGAAACTTTATAAATGCTCAGCTGTGGGAAGGATTTGTGCCTCTCAGACACCAAAGGAAAAATCAACATAAGATGCTTGTGTAGGAAATTGTAGGATTATAGTCTGTAAGGAATGAGGCTTTACTAATGTCAGTGCTCAGAGACTTGCATGTTTGCAAATGGTGTCTGAATAAGTGAAGGTTAACAAAACCACTTTTTAATTCAGAATGACTCAAAATTAAAATTGTTGCTTTAGGGGTTCTCACTGAGGAAATAAAAAAAAAAATAAAACCAGAATAAAATATTTGGTGTCAATCTGAAAGCAAACATTTTTATTCTGAGATATTTAAGAGACCAAACACCCTTTCTTATTTACATCTAAATTTACAAGAAAAGTGGCATTTCGAAATTGTACTCTTTTTTTTGTCTGAAATCATTTGCCTATTTTGACCCTAAGTCAGTAACTATTTTTGGTCCCCTTGAACTCCCTTTTCAGCAAAATCCAACTTGTCTTTTCTATTTGTACAGCTCTATTTCAAGGTGTTTGAAAAACCTGAACTCTGAAAAGAACTGTTCTCAGTACATTCACTAGTGTCTCACTGGCCATTTCAGCCTATAGATTGAGGCAAAAATATCCATGGAACAACTTTTGTTGGTGAAAAAATTGCAGAGTTCGACCTTCACAATTAGCAAACAGAAAAACAGATTGAGATCTTAGAATGAGTTTTTCAGAGTGAATTCTTCACCCAGTGCTACCCCTTTTGCCTTAGATCACACAGAGGCAAACGTTAAAGCCAGTAAAATCTCTTGTCTTTATGTTCTGCCTTGTTTTTCTTTCCTCTGTTCACAATAGCAGCCTCCCTGGTGTGGGATAATTCCCTGTAAAGATCTGTCTTGCTCTCTGCATCCTGCGTTGTTTTTCTCTCTTTTCACACCACAAGTCTCCCTTGAGTGGAATAATGCCCTGTAAAAGCTTAATAGTACATGTGCTACATGTTGTCTATTTGTGTTTTAAATGTCTTCCCTAGTGTGGTATAATACCTAGTAAAAATCTGTCCTGTCTTTATGTTCTGCACTGTTATTTTCTGATACCAATGAATTCTGCATCTGAGCAGTGTTCGATCTTTGTAAATGGCATTGTCATAAAAACAGGTACTGATACCATGAAAATAAATGATATCCTGAAATGTTTCTCCTTAATTTCTAGAAAAAACTGTGCCAGTAAGAATAGGTGGTATTCTGCATAAGCCACTAATAATGGTAAGTATATGAATTACAGAAGACTGCGAGACTTAGAATTTGGGGACAGACATTCAAATAGTGTAGGTATACAACGCTCACGCCTACCCTCAGCCCAGTTTCTGCAAGTAATCACAAGCACAAAATTAACAACACAGTTGTGCTTACTCTACACAGAGGGCAGGGGAGAACATAAGAGGGTTTGATCCAGGATGGCTACTTCCATCTGCTATTTTCTCCAGCCTGCAGTTAGGGTACAGACAAGTCTGATGGGAGGAATATACACAGGCAGCTCTCCATAATCCAGAGTAACAGGAAGCCCGGATATGGTAGATGATGGAAAATCCTGAACAATATGGCGCTATATTCTGCCGAACATGGTACCGAGACCCCAGACAAGCACAGGTCCACCAAAGCTTCTTAACTCCTGCTCAGCTAGTTCTCATGTCCTGCTCATGCCACTTTGCTTTTTACCATTTTCTCTTTCTATCAGTGCTATATATGCTCATTTTCTTTTTAGCTAAAACCCCTTCATCACCCACAAGTGTAAAAAACAAGTCCCAGCAATGCTGGGGTTTTGATGATCATTTTTAGTTACACGTTACTGCTTTATATTTTTTCTGCAGCAAATCAGCATTTATTCAGAAGTAATTTTCTGGTCTAAACTAATGAGCGATGAGTGTGACAAATACTGCTGTTAGTGATTGTGCATTTTAAGGCAATTTTAGAGTGCATGATCTCTGTGGGAATAGCTAAGCACATTTTCCTTCTCATATATATAACTTGAAGTCTCAGTGATAAAGTCCCATTAAAGATATCCTACCCTCTTGACTGGGGATTTTATCTTTGCTAATGTAATGCTAGTGGCTCTGATGCAATGTGGATGTCCTTGGACTGATTTAATTGGGCAGAAACCTTTGAAATATGCCACAGGCTAATTCACTTTGAGGGTTAAAACAATGAATCCCTGTAGAAAATAATATATTAGTGAGTAAAAAGATGAATTAATGGCAGTACTTGAATATCATCTCTACAGCAACCGGAACAGCTGAATTAATAACATACCAGAGTTTTATTATGGCTTGAGAATTACAGCTATGATGACACTGTAAGTAGCCCAGCCTTCCCCTTTATTGGACCTTTGTAGACACAGTAATCCTTTGGCCCCTAGAGAGTTTGTTCTCTTGTGATGATCAAGCAAGGTTACTCCATTTACAGGATCATCTCCCCCCTTAACCATTTCTCTTTCTCTCTCTCATTTATTCCCCTCCTCCCTTTTTCTCTCCTTCAAGTTCACACAGAGGTCACACACGAAAGTATCTGTTACACCTGGACTCAAGAAAATCAGTAGCTTGGAATCTGATTGCCCTAACTTTAAATCATAGTTTTCAAGGGAATAAATGAGCTCTCATTCCTCCCAGAAAAAAGGTTCATGTAATAATATACAGACATAAAATAATCCTTTCTAAGTAATACCAAGAAATCAGGAGGCAAACTCTGCTGTCATGTGCCTTGATGTAAAGCGGGAATGGTTCTCTGCACAACCAGAAGGATACCAGATTTATACTGGAATAATGATGGGCAGACTGCACTGTGTGTTTCTATTTTTTTAATCTAATAACATTGCTCAACAAGGACAGAGGCCTCCTTCTGTGCAACCAACACTGGAGTATTTATCTTAATGTACTTTTTTCTGCAGAAAGAATTTTAAGGGGAAAAAATCCTTCAGCTACAGCATTATCTTTGGTCAGCTAAGTGCTTCCGTGATTGATACAAGTGCAATCTTGTGTCACCAAAACCAGAGAGAAGTTTTTACCAGTACGTCTACCTCTGGCAAGTGTAGGATGAAGCTTTTTAATACTATGGACATCTGCTAATGTTACCCATGATGCTCTGTCCTGTTGGTCAAGTTTTAGATTGTGTTTGCTTTATGAAAATTAGTTCAAAAGCAAAAAAACCCAAGAATCTTAAGGGGATTTGATCAACTCAAGACATCAAGAGGAAAAAAGTCACCTACCATATTTTTTAGTCTTGCTGTTTGAGTCTGTTGAAAAAAAAAAGGGGGGGTTGGGTGGAACTAAGGGGACCTGAGTTTCTTGGCTACGTTTTTTGAATTAGAGGAGGAAACTGTTTAATGGATTTAGGAATTTGTGTAACTAATGATTTTCAGCCAGCTCAAAATCAAACTCTGAGCTGAACAGAGCTGTAGGCAGAATCAACATTTAGCTTCCAAGACCCTGGAAGAAACTGACAAAAAAAGGAGGAAAAAGGTCTCTAAATAGCAGCAGGGGCAATGGTGGAAGGAAATGAAAAGGAGAGGCAAAGAATTCAGTGTGGTAGCTTTATCTTTAAAGCTAAAACTACTTTCTACCTCACTGAAACCCTTTTTACCACACACACAATGATCACTTGGCTGCATTCTCTGGATATTTCTATTCTATTTCATACACATTTCCTGTAAATGGGGATTAGGCCATTTCAATCATGACCTGCTCACATAACAATTACTCAGGCAAGAGAGGTATTAAAATCAATGGGAGAATTTGGCCAGTTTAGAGAATGCAGAATAAAATCTATACCTGCTGGCATTTTCCTAAGCCTATGTTGTTACAGGTACTGAAAGGAGTCTTTTACTCTGCAGGGTTTTGTAGACGATAATCTCATCTGTAAAAGGCTGCTATGTTAATAACAGATCAAAATGGTTTGGGCAAAAGCAATGCCTAGAGCTCTCAAAGTGAGAGCATGGAGTCTAGCTCTGCTCTGGGCTCTTCCAGAGGTAGCTTTGGTATCATTAACCCCTCTGCACCTGGATCCCCACCTACCTTGTACTGGGCTTGCTTACTAAGATCAGTACTTCTTCAGAGACAATGCAGAGTTTGTCTGCACCACAAAGAGGCATGAGTTTGAAGCACACATTGACACGCAAGCTAGTACCTACAGGAAAGAAAGATCTAGTGGTAACAACAGCAAAAAAAAGTCAGTGAAGTGCAACAGCTAGAAACTAGTAATTCAGTTAATTCAGACTAGAACTAAAACGCACATTTTTAAATGGAGAAGTCAATTAAATCATAAGAAGACATTACCAAAGGAACGGTGTAGTTTCTCTGCCACTTAAGTCTTTTAATTCTTTACATTTGAAGCCTGAATGCTTCCCTATGTACAAATCTTTTCAGATGCAGTATCACTCAAACAGAAGTGACAGTTTTCATGCCAAAATAGCCAGTTCAGGTGCTCTGACTTACATTAGCATGATGTCAGACACAGGCTAACAAAGGTCTCCTCTTGCTTCAGAAACTATGAATTTCCAAATGAATTTACAGTAAAGTTCCAGAGATCAAGCAGGAAACTACACCATCAAAAAATTTCCTGTCAACTTTGTAGACTAAGCAATACCTTATAGTTTCATATAAATATCTGAATTCAGGGTGTTTACCTGAACATCATCTTAGTAAGTCTCCTCATCCTAGTAGTCTACATCCATACAAGGAAATATCTGTTTTAACTTTGCAGATGTGTACATGTGAAATTGAAAAAGCACATTAGAATTGACAGCAAAAGGCCCAACACATAGAGAGAGTATATGGGAGTTGTCACTCATTTGAGAAGGGCAAAAGAAACACTACTTGTGTCAAAGCAGTGAAATTATATCCCCTGAGCAGAAATGTGAGTTGTTATGAATCTGCCCCAGGCCAGTATGCTATGAACAGCGCATTGTCAGTTTTGTGAGTGCAGTAGGAGCCGGTAATCTTCAGAGATTACAGGTGAGGGTCAGGCCTGCCATCTTAAACTAACAAATGCTTGTTGTCTTTAGCTTACGGTTCTCATAAACACTACCCTACATTCATTTTCAAGCCATCATAAATTGGACCCTCAGAATCGAGTTTTCTTTGAGGTTTAGAAACTGAGTTATTGGCACTCCTTGGGGAAACAGGTTACTAAACTTTTACATCAGAGCAATGTATCTGGGGTATTTTGCATTCTGTTTTCAGATCAGCTAGTTTGTCTAACGAATGAGATGTGAAATGAGTTCCTAGGGCTCAGGAGAAAGCTGAAGGAGGATTTCTCAGTCTGTCTGAAACTCATGGCATTAACTCTGCATACACTATTCAATGTCAGAAAGTAACAAACACCTAGACAAACCAATCCATCACCAAAACCTTCTGCAAAGCATTAGCAGTCAAAAGAAAGGCAAGGAACAGAATGACTGTTTTTTGAATTCCAAGAATTTTTAAAGAAAATAAAGGTTGACACATGAAGCTTTTGCCACCATAGCAATATCTGCTGGGGTTCTAATCTTCTGTACTGAGCAAAGCCCTCATACAAAAGCAATATAAAATATCCCTAGGGGTATAGGTTGTTTCAATCCCTGAACCATACACAAGATAAACTGGTATAAAGAGAGTTCACACTAAGTCTGTTTGCCTGTGCAGGCATGTCAATATTGCTAAAAAACATTGAAGACACTTGAAACTGTTTTCAAATACCAGAGTCTCAACTTTTGTCATGGCTAGATCATTGGAAGAACCAAACAAGGACTCGGATTAAAGAAAAAACAAATGTTTCTGAGTTGCAAACTCCAAACACTTTGTCACTTATTTGCATACATAAATGTAGAGCAGAGCATGTGGGTGCCTCCCTAATATAAATGTTTCTTACAAGCTATAATAATATCATGATTTCCATATATAATCCCATACATAAGCACTGAAGAGTTTCTCCACAAATTCCAGGGCCTGCTCCTACCAGCCAAGCTGGGCTCTTTCCTTCTCATGCAAATACTATACAAGAAGAGTTTGAGCAGAGCAGGGAGCCACAGTAAGAAGGTTCCCCAGGCCAAACTGGAACTTCAATACCATCTGTGACAGCCCTTGGCTTTATGCCTGCATAGCTACCTTCTTTGCTATTCAGCTGAAGATGCACATGGCATAAGAGAATCCAAGTCCTGCTTTCGGTTATCTCTTCATAGCTTATACATTTGACAAGGATGAAGAGTTCAGAGAATTCACAGACAATGCAAATGAGGGAAGTCATCGGATGTGAGAAAAAGCTCATTCTTCTAGTAGAACAGGAAGAAAGAAGGCTTTCAAAACCAGAATGGCATAAGCTTTTGCAGAAAAGGGAAGGAGCCAGAACTTGCATTACTGCTGCCTCTGGTATTGTGCTTCTCTCTAATTACCAGAGAAACTGCTCCCATTAAATGTCATCAGTCATATTTATGCATTGATATTTCTAGATGACTGAGATGTCTCACTTTCTGGACAGTATAAAAATCAGATTGTATCTTCATGGTAATATAAAAGTCTAAGAAGATGTTTCCCAAACAGCCCAAAGCAGATGAATGACTAAAACCTAACAAAATAATTTATTAAAACATAACTCCATCAAAAGCATAGCACTCAGAGTCAACAATGATCAGCACTTTAAAAAAACATAAGGAACAATTACTGCAGCTGTTCAGAAGTTTTCTAATATCTCAGATTCTTTCAAGGTTCATATTAAAGATTCTCTCGTGGCCGAAGCAGCTTTAGAATTTAGTGAGCTGCATTCTGACATGGAGCTCAAGAAGGAACAAATCACATCACTCTGTGAGCAAGTCTGAAACAAAATCCTTTGAGCGTTGCCCATCATTCGAACTCTCTCACCACATAGTTCTTCAGTAAATAGCCTTTGTTACTAAAGTCACAGTTAAATAGTGTTCTTATTTGGCATTTACACTTCATAGATATAAAGGAGTATAGATATAATCTGTTAGCACTGTATGGCACCCAACCACCATTCACTGGCAGTAATTAAATCCTGATGCAAAACTGCTACAAATATTTCTCAAAAGCAGGAACAGATGTTTTTTTGCAACCAAGCAATAATGAAAATCTGACAAGTTCCATAAACCAAAGAAGTGGGCACTTCACAGAAGAAAACTTCCTTTATGATTTTGCTACCATGTTGTCTCAGTTTGCCGGCAATATTACAGAGATAAAAGACAACCATTTTCTGGTATTATTATTCTTGGCTTCAGTAACACAATAAGTGTCAGGAGGACTGTGGAGTAAAAAATAATAATAATAATCGTAATAATGAGGAACGAGGATTACAAATTTACATTTCTCTTTCCAAACCATAGTAAATTAGCACAATCACTCAGACTTAGTTGCGATTCACAAATCACATCCTCATGTGGCTTTTATGAGCTATGATTATCTAATTAATATTGTACCTATAAACATCTCCCGGTTATTCAGTACTACCATATTTTTTTGGTCTGCACTGAATTCAATTACAGCACATGAGTTGTTTTAAGCAGTGCCCAAGCTGTGAGATAGTTAAATGTGTTTGAGCTGGGGGTGGGGGGAAACATTTTGCGTTTTCCTTTAGTTTAGGTCTGGTGCAAAGGGAACCTTGGTCTTTCCTTCAAAACATGTCACTAAGCCACCTTGAAGAATTGTTTTACAATGAAGCAAACCTCTCCTCCAGTTACAGAGTGTGTATATTCACCATGGAGTTGTCATGATAGCTTGTCAGCAGAATGAGATGAAGAGAGCTGTTTGATCCACAGGGACATAAACTGATAGCAGAGATACCATGTTCAATCAAGAGTCACAGTAGGGACTGAAAAGCAAAATTCTCAATCGAGCTGGCTTTAATCCAGTGAAATGCAGTTTTAACAAAGAGAGAGGAGATAGAGACCGGATTTCCAAGAAGGCTCGGCACCCCCAACTGGGGTAATATTTTTAAAGAAACTACTCAGATCTCCAATAGGCACCTGTAAAAACAAAGGGTTCTGCTGGGTGTCAAGCATTTCTGAAAACTGGGTGACTTGGACTAAATATCTGAATAGCAGCTGAGCTTCTTAGAAAATCTGACACATAAATTACCCAGGAAATATAGTGCCTACATAGGTTCCTTACTGAAAAGCACAATGACACCAGCTACCACTTATTTAAACTAGTGCATTTCATTTCATTATGTCAGGGCAATTGCTACCCTGGTACATATCTTATTAGTGCTTATTTATTATCAGTGTTAAGGAGGTTAACTGCACTGTTATTTCCTCTGCTACTGGGCTTTATTGCATGTCTGAGGCAGAGTTCTGAGTAAGCTCAGGCAGCAAAGGAAATAACAGAGGCCATGGCTTAACAATAAATATCCTCTAAAGGAATATGGCAATCAGGCAGGGAAAACAAAGCAAATGTTTTTTCTGGGGAAAACCAAAAGAGCAAAGCTACAGCACCCACTCTGATGAGGGCTAGATGAATAACCCACAAATGTCATTCATCTGAGAAATTTAATCCTTTTTTCTTTTGCAAAATATTTGTAGAGACTGTGGTCTCCACTGGCTTGGTGAATTTCCAGAATTCTTTGATTTGACACTATAGATTGATTCCTATCAGTTGCTGAGAAAAGTCATTCCTCACTGTACAAGTAGCATTAATTAGTTGCTACCTGGTCAGAAAAGTTACCTTGCGCTACTGCTGATCTATCATTGCATGACCTCAAAAGTACTTCCAATACTGATACTTACAGTCAGTTAGAGCATTCACGTTTTAAAGCTTTCTCATAACACCTTTAAGCACTTGCCAATGTGATTTCAAGGGAAGGTGATATCATAGAAGTCCATCCCTCAGCAAAAAAGTGTGCAGAAGCGTGTAGCATCAGTAGTAGCATAATACTAATAAAGTAGTAAACCAACAGCTACAATTTTTTGTATATTTACAAACACACAATGGTGAATGCTCCATTTTAAATTCAATTACAGATGTTGAAAATCAGATTAAGTCACATATATTTACTAAAACATACAGTTTCAAAAAGATAGGAAAATATGGAGTTATCATTTCACAAAGTGAGGTTTTTTTGTTTTACAAAATGATGCTTATCCACTTTCAGTTTCAACTAATTTACATGAACAGGCTCATCTGAACACACAAACAGCGAGTTACTTTCTTGAGTTACTGAAGTTCCTGCAATACATACGATGGGAACTGGACCTGGTGTTGCTTAAGTGAAAGAAAAATCCTAGTCCTAAACAGGAAGAAGAGATTTGCTACATGTTAGCAGACAAACATCTTGCAGCTTTCTCTGTTTGCTGGAACAGAGGAACGAGCATGACACACAAACAGGGAATTAGAGTTGCTATGTTAGCTGTTGCATGTAATTTCCGGTTAAATGGACATTTTCCTTTACAATAATATTGGGAACATCAAAGCCTGAAGCACATACAAACCAGCAGTTGATACACAGACTGCTTTAGCTGTTGGTTTTTCCCGAACATAATGTCTGGGAATATATTTGTTGGGTTTACTGTTATATACTCAGAAAACACCTTTTATCCTCACTCTTCTCAGCTTGACACACTCAAATATAAATATATATACACATAAATATATATATATATATATAAAAATACACACACACACACATATGTAGATACATTTTGTACGTATGCCTTCAAGATAGTGCTTCTCTTTCAACACTGCTCTTACCAAATCCTGGGGAGAATATAAAGAGGAGTAAACACCCACCAGCTTAAGCAGAGGAACCCACTGCTGGGCAAGACCTGCCCCAGCAGGGCTTTATAATATATATATTATTAGGTCTGAATAAAAACCCTTTTGTGCAGGTGAAATCAGCTCCTACCTTTCCTTGGCAGCATGTACCCTCTCAGCAGTTTGGACAGACACACCTGAAACAGCAACTGCTTTCCCATGGAAATGCCCCCCCCTCCCCGCACCCCCCCAGAAAGGGTTTTTAACAAAAGTGCTTTTTGTGATTGCTAACCGCAAACCAAGCAGCCTCAGCGAGGCGCAGTGAGGAAGAGCCCACAGGGCAGCCCGCAGCCCGCTGAAGCCCACGCGTGGAGCTGGGCCCGTCGCCATGGCAGCGCCACGGCCCAACCCCAACGGCCGCGGCCACGGCCCAACGGCCCTCTGCCAGGCCCCAGACCTCCTGATGAAGCTGCCCTTTCCTTCCTTGATGCGCCTCTTACAAGAGCAGTATATTCGTACTCTCTGTTCTTCTCCCCACTAAACTCCTCTCTTCTGTGCCTTTTCCGTTTGGTCTTTTTACCATGGCGGCTGAATTGGCGTAGCACCAGCAGCCAGGTTACTGCCTGCACTGAGGCATTCCTACTGCTTTTCCTCTGCTGCCCTCATCAACACATACCGCCTTGATCATTTGGGCAGTCCCTCCAGCAGAGATAAGATTGTTGTCTATCATATATGTTTATTGTTTTTTTAATTAATAACTAGAGAATCAATTTTCAGGAGTCCTCCATAACCTTACTTGGAATATTGTTTGAAAGCCTAAAACCAATCCAGAAAATTTTCACTACTATTCAAATTAGTTTTCCCATTTTATGTTCATTCTATTGCTTCCAATTAAATCATAGCTTTTGTGGTGTGACTCAGTCCTCATTTTTCTTCAATATCCATCAGTTATGTTGTTCTGCTTTCATTTCCTTAGCTGGTATCTAGCTAGGCACATAATATTTACCAGAACTCCTAATGTTTACATGAGCCCAACCAATCCATTTAATTCTCTATCAGTATTTTTCAGCTCACATATCTTTCCAGTAAATGCTCTATCCCAGACATGAGGATGCATGCAGAGATAGCAATAATCCAAGGTGTCACTATGATGGGCTGAGAGTGGCTAATCTAGGGAAGAAGAGATGGCATTATAAACCCCGATAAATTAAACCAAGACCAAATCTATGGATTTTTTGCTCCAGGATACATTACAGTGAATATAGCCTCAAACTATGCCTCTACTTCTTTCTGTTATAGCACATTGCAGTTCCCAGCTAATTTTGTGAAAACAATTAATCCCAGTTTTTTTATTACATCATTTCTTGCTATATCCATCCCAATTTGGAGCATGCTCCAAATATGTCTCTTTCTTGTATATAATAGTATGCATTTTTCCACAGTATACTTCATTTTATTTTCTGCTTGTGGTTCAAATATACCTGTGGAATTAATAATTTTCACTAGATGAATCAGGTTTTGTCTATGGGGAAGAACAGAGTGGGGTAGATAATGCAGAAAACATTTGAGAAATAAAGAAATCTTGTGTGAATATTCATTCAGATTAAATACAAAGATGCACCAGTCATGTTAACATCCATGATATACTTGTTTTCTACAAATATCATTGAAATTGAGTTTTATAAAAATTTCTCTGAATGATTGGGTAAAGCAAACTTTAACTTGCTCTCCATGCTCATTCATCCAGGAATCTGATTAGGAGGGTTACGTTCATCCAGTTAAGAAGTAAAAATAATACCATACAGTCTGTGGCACTCTGTGAGGTAGATCCATGCAGAGCAGTAAAGAAGCCAATTCTCCTGACTGCAGGACTGAATACAAAGTGAACAAGCAGCCTGATATTGACTGCTAAAATGTGGAAATAGTTAACTAAAGTGCAAACAACATTCATGAAACATTTAATCAAATCACTTTTTAAAATGAATGTGCTTTAAAAAACAATCAAAGGCTGTATCCAAACACTGTGTAAAGGAAAAAAAGACACTGGAAAGACACTATGGCTGAAGATTTACTTGCTTTCTTCTATGAGGAGTTAAGTTGGACTATACAGTAATAGACAACAATCAGGTGAGAAGACTTGTCAGCAAGGAAAGGATAAAGTTGGGGAAAAATAATTTGGTTGAATTGGATTGGCTGAGGAGAAACAGATGGGAGGAAATTCCTACTGGAAGCCCAGATAAGTGGTGCAGCAGGGAGTCCTTCAACCATAAGCCCAGCCAAGTGCCACAGTGCAGAAGACTGTGGCAGCCAGCAGCCAGCCTGACCAACCTGATATTGCAGGGACCACAGCTCCCTTCCTTTGACCTTGCTTCCTGCTCAGGACATAGAAGCAGGGGTGATCCCTGCGCTGGAGGAAGGTCACCCAAGGTTATTTCTGCCTTTTTAGAAGGCGGCCCTAGCTTTCCAAACGTCTTCTTATCAGGATGCCCATGCTCTGCCTACCTCAGCAAACCAGTGCACTTCATAGCTTGCTCACCACAGAGGCTGGTACTCCTTAGCAGCTGAAATGCTGTTTTAAAGCAGCAACTCTTTTCTGAAATAATGCAATAGAAAAACAAATGTGGAAGCAAGTTGTTCTGTAGGATTCAAGGGTTTTCTTTCAACAGAAGCAGCCCAGCTGTGTCCTGAGTCCAGGCGTATGGGTAGCCTGATCATGTTACCATTGTTCTCCTCCCCTGTTTAAAACAGTCACAGGATATGGAGAATGTATCTCTCAGGCCATTATGAATATTATATGCTGTAATAGAATACTATAGCCATAACGCCTCATAGGGGACATGAGATACCACTTTTTTGCCATTCTTAGGTGACCATTGTTAAATAATGTATAGGCATATAAGTGTATTGCCATAAAAGCAGGAAAAATATTTGTTTACGACTTCCAGCGTTACCTCAGTGAAACATTCAAAGACCTTATTTAGGTGCTTTCAGAAAGTGCCTGAGCTCCCAAATGAGAAAAGAATGAACCAGTGGCCTCTGGAAAAGAAGGTCCTGGGCTAGAGTAATATTGGCTTTAATGGAGTTGTGCCTATGCTCAAGACCTGCAATTCTCTGTCTAGTGGGAGTGTTTTGCATTGTCATACAGGTGATGCTATGTTTGATTTTCATTTCCACTTCCCCATTTCAGATAAAGGTACCAAATCTGCTTAAAGATAGTAATTGAAACCACGTTCTCACTCCCAAACCACATTCTCAATTCATTCAGCCTTAAAAGACCTTTATGAGGTCAAATTGTCACTGGCTTTAGAAAAAGGCCTGGCAGGATGGAAACATTTTGTTCATAAAAATCCAAAATTTAGCAGTTACAGTAGCAAGAAGAAAAGCCTAGCAAAACTGAAGCTGCTCTCAACTCTTTCCAGGACCTGACTTGCTCTGAGCAATGCAGAGCTGAGGAAATCTTTCTCGGAAGCCTGGTGGATAGCACACAGATTAATCATATGGGTGTGCAAGAAAATAAGTAGGTGCATAAATTCTTTAGCTATGCTATGCATTTCCCAATGCAAACTTCCTTCACTTTAATGCTGAGAAGCTGCTGATTTTTTTATTCTTAATTATGAACTGATATCCCATTTGCTATCAGTTATAAATATAACAAATAGTCTACCGTTTAACTTCAGATTCTGTATCACTCATGCAAGTTGTAAGTTTAGTCAGCTCAGTATCTAAGGAATAAAATATTTGCTGGCAGGAAAATGAAAGTTTATCTCACGTTAAATAAATACATAGTGATATGATTTGTTAGTGAAAATTCCAGCCAGATGACTAATGTCAATCTTGTAATACCATTAAACAAATCTATATTCACAAAGGTTTCTCAGCCTGTTTCAAAAGGTAAAAATGAAGCAGGAAAGATATCCCTGTGATTAAGGAACAGGTCTGTGATCCAAAAGATTTGACTTGTTCCTGGCTTCATCACATACCTCTGGGTCACCTTTAAAAAGATAACTACCTCTCACTGTGTCTCAATTCCTACTTTGTAAACTGTGGATAATGAAATCTTCCCTTTTTCTAAATAAAAAGTAATATCTTTGGTAGAGGAACTGTCACTTATGCATTTAAATGACACAGGGGGAGCCCCAAAGAAAGATTACAGTCTTCTAGCATTATCCTAATACCACTAACCCCTAAAAATGGTAAGAAAATTATCACTGATTTTACTCAGGGTCAGGGAGGTGCTAACCTTGGAAAATTAGAAAGCTGCTAAATGGCTTTTTAAATAAGTGCATTCCCAAATATCAGCCTCTTGGACTCATCCATTCTGCCGCAACGGTGTTTGTTTCTGCCCTGCTCACTAGTGCTGTGCTGAGACCCATCCCTCCTCCTCCTCCTCCTCCTTTCCCTGCCTTCCCCTGAGGTCCTTCACCACTGTCTCCTTCCTATGTCTCCTTCCTACACTCTCATTCACTCTGTTTTCAAGACTGTCAAGACTACAAGAGGGTCACATTTCAGAACTTCTGACATCCCCAGAAGTCGTAAAAAGAGGAAGTCTCACTTCTGCAGAGAAACAGATAATCTTTCATTTTTCTTAGGACAGCAGTTTTATAAGAACTTGCTTTAACATACCTTGTCAGCTGCTGGGATCAACAAATCTGTGAAAAGGAAGTGTTGTTACCAAAAATAACTTTGAAAACCTGACTGACCTCTATTTTTTTCATTTAGGGAGAAAACCTAGCCAAACCCTTTGCTTACTTGTCAGACATGCTGTAGAAAGGAAAAAATTTCTCCAAGATTAAGCTCTGTTGAAAGGCAGTACCTTGCAAGTATGGCAAGTGGCAATAGTCAGCATGCAGGAAAACAAGCTTGTCTTGAATTCAGGAATCGACCAACTGGTTTCTTATAATAATTATGAATCATCATAAACTTCAAACTTCTAACTCATTATATGTTATTAACTGCTAATTCAGCTCTTCTCTTTCTTGTCTTTTGTCTCTTGGGAGAAATGGGAAGGCATTTCAGAGCTTCCTTGCCTTACCTATGCCTTATAGTTGATTACTTCTCTGCTATCCCCAGGAGCTTCTCGTTACCATCTCAAACAGCATTATTACTCTAATTTAGAATGGTATTAACAATTCTGTTCACCCATCTATGCTGCAAAAATGTATCCCAATATTAACTGCACACTCTAATAAGGAAGTCTTTATAGCAGAAATATGCTTCCATAACTATTATTCTATTTGAATTTTTAAGGGCAGGATAAAACTACAGTTTTGTTAGTCTTGAAATGGGAAATAAAATATTTACTAAGCAAAGGTAAATCCTCCTGGGAATGTATGATGTTAATCCTCAAACCTCACCCCAACTCTGAAGAATTAATGTCGCAGATCGGTTAAAGTTCTGTTTCTGTGGGAGTAAGGCATTGTCATGTCCATGAGTCCTTCTGTAACCTCGGCAATGTCTACAGTATGTAGCATCAACTAAGTAAATAAAGTGTACAAAAATAAAGTAAAAAAAAGCTATTATTTTTTGCTAGAAGTGAATGTATTTACTTTAGAGAATAATTACTTATATAAACTGAAGGTAGATTCTGTAATTTTTGCACCTCAGAAAACTTGTCATTACAGGTATGCTCATAAAAGACTAGATTTTCTGCCACTGAAGTCAAGGAAGTAAAGAATATTTTCCAGTAACCTCAGGCACCTAACCTTTAGGCACCTAATCTCTCAAAATTTCAAATTCAAGTGAGGTCCCTAAAAACCATGGAGTGCCCCAACCTGAAGTGTTCATAGATTACCATAGATAAGAAAAGACATGTTTCTGGTGAGAGAAAACCATCTAGATTCTTTCACTACCTATATTGCTAGCAATGCGTTGATAGTATTAATTGTTCTTAGTGCAGACCTGGTTCTCCATCTCTTGAAGAAATTGGAAAGAGCCTCATAGACTTGATTAGTCTGGATCTTGAGTTAAAGAATACAGCTCTTGCTAACTGCCTATTTAGAAAAAGCTATTAAACTTCCTTACAAATGCTTATCCTATCCTTTTAAAATGAGCAGCAACATAAAGCACTCAACTCCCCTAACCAAAAAACAAAATAAAAAAAGCACAAAATCTCTTCAGTTTTAAAAGGCCATTTTGCAAAGTAAGGCATGAAAATGCAAAAGACTATTTAGAAGAGGGTATGTAAACTTTTAAATTACGACTTGGGCAATGTTCTTTGGGCCTATCAAATGAGAACAGCCATCCATCTAGAGATTAAGGAATGGAAAACTATTTTATAGGCTTTGTCTGTCCTAAGGTATTCACAAGTCTGTTCAGATAATCCATAATGCAACAGAAAGATTAGCTGCAAAACATTACTTGTTTGAAAGTGTGAATGCAATTAGTCAAAACTTCTTCATTTCCAGACCTGTATGTATTTAGCCAAATCTACATCCATCCCTGAGACGAAGTAACTCTAGCAGTATGCCACAAATTGCTATGCCTATACTAAAGTTGGGTGAAAGCAGAGGGGAAATGAATCTAGTTTACCACATTATGTGTGTGTGCTTTAACTGTATCAGGTCGCAGCCTTGCCCACCTGTACCAACACTTCTGTAATTGATTCCTACAAGTCCTCATATGCTATAGCTTCCAGTTCCATTTAAATGCAGATGTGGACTAATGGAAAGGCTGTGCATTTCTGAACAGAAACTCAGGGAATATATTACTTGCTTATTCAGTGATCTGAATGCTTTTATTCTTTTCCTCAACAGCCTTTATTTTGTTGTGTGTATTTTTTTTTAATTTAAACAACATGGGTTTTTTTCCACGCTCTGTTAAAAGAGGAAGGGGGGAAAAGAGCTAATTATATCTGAACCGAAGTGTAACTGTGGCCCTATTAAATAGGTAGCAGTTATGGGCTATTGATCGCAGTTCACAGGAAAAGCTTGTCATGTAGTGTCAAGAGGTTAATGTAATTACAAGAGCGGGCAGCAGGATCAGCTGTGTCCTCGAATAGGCGAATAACTAAAAGCTGCTTTAGAGACACATAATGTTGTCAAAGCATAAATAATTCATCCCAGCATTCGAGAAGAAATTACTGCTTCGTTCCAGCGTATTATTCAGCCATTAAAATCCTGCCCTTGTAAAGTCTTTTGATGTAGTCATATTTTCAGTTCTAAGAGCAGTTTTGGAGCATTCAGCTTTTATTAAGCCTTATACTGTGCAGTTTTCAAAGTATTAAAAGGATATGAAATAGACTTACAATTTGTTTAATAACTGCATTGCGATTCAGATAAGAGGGAGAGAGCCGTGTGGATTTATGGAGCACCCGTGCAGCGTGAAGAGGGAGTCGTGGCAGTGTGCGGTGGAATTCGGTAACTCCTTGACTCTCACCAGAATTAAGTGGGGTTCAGCTCTTGGCTAGCATCGATAGCTGCTACTGTCTTCACAGCATTTGGTGAGCCATTTCTCTGTAACCCGCTAAGTAGGAGAGCCGTGAGAAGTACCAACATGCCCAGCTGCTCTCCTGCTACAGCCTCTTGACTTCAGCTCTTTGCTAGTTCATATTGAAATCTTCGACAGTTTGGTATTGAATTGCCTCCAGTCTGCATTTGTAGCCTGAGCTATGTGTTGCTGCTGATTGCAGGGTCTACAGTTGCCCACATTTACTGTCAGGACTTACAATGCTATTTTATGTTAAATTACAACAAAAAGACCCTAAGCAGTTGCATGCTATGCTGGACTGTGGCTAGCCCCATGCAGATGGTTAGTTTGGTGAAATGACAGGAGGAGGAATAGGGAAAGGACAGTGGTGCATGGACCACTCTGTCTCCAGCCCTTCTCGCTCCATAGCAAGGTGTTCATCTGATGCACACTTCTGTTAACACAGCCAAAGCCCCCAAACTGCCCTCTGCTAGAAACTCCAAAATGAAATTCCTAGTGAAAACGTGCAAATGAAAGAAGGCATTTGGGGCTCAGTCCATCTGTTCACAAACTGAAGGTTGCTGGTTGCTGTGGCTTTGGCCACTTAGGTACAGAAAAAGAAATGCGAAGTCTGAAAATTTCATTTAGTTATTTTCTAAAACTTTTTTTATATACTTGTTTGAGAACAGACTATGTGATTTAGAGCTTTGAGGAGCAGGGATGTGGCTTGACTGAGAAAGCAGGCTTTCATTTCAAGCTGACCCTCATACATATCCCCAACCAAGCTCTCCCCACCACAATTATTTGTCTTACTTTCCTGCTAACGCTAGCCCCTCTCTTCCCCTCCCTACCAAACGTGCCTAGAGCTGGCGAGCTACAGTTGGAAATGTGAACCTTACCCTGCATGTGCTAACAGCATCACTGCAAGAATATTGCCAATATTATGAAGCCTGTAGTAAACTTTTAGATAATGATGGCTATGAACCACTTTTTCATTTCTTACAAAATAAAAAAGCAAGCTGTATTTATTTGGTATAAAACTACAGAAAACAATCAGAGAATGATATATTGCAGTTCTCAGATACTGCAGTGATTGGCAGCAATCTAACACACAAAGGAGTAAAACCTTAGTTGTAAAGTCAGTAACAGGGAAAAAAAGGGAAAATAAAACAGAAATTAAAGGCAAATCTGAAAAGACCACAACTGCATGAAGCAGAAGCTTGGAAAAAAATCAGAGTGAGAACGTTCACCAGCAGAGGAAAAGATACAGAGAAAACTTGAAGAAAGCAGGAACATACAGATTCTCCATTATATCTTGCCTTATGAAAGCCTTTAAAACACCAGCATTCTGACACAGTGGTTACACTTTTGGCTTATTTTCAAGAAAAAAAAAAAGGGAAGTCCTCCCAAAAATTGCTATTCTAATTTTAAATCAGCTATTGAACAGGCAATCCCCCAAAAGGTAGACATTTTGAAAACAGCGCCAATTGCACCACATTTCTATACCAAAAAGTGTTCACAGAAGAACTAATTTCTTGTAGTCATCTCTTTTCAATAACAAAAAATGAACATATTTTCAGGAAAAAAAGCAGAGCAAGTAAGCTGGTCCTGCACTATGAATATCTCATCTTAGAGCCATGGATTCTGCTTTTCTGTTCCTACTTCCTGCACACAAGTGTGTGGATGTTTGCTGTGTTGTGAGGGGAGTTTGTCTTGGCTTTGTGTGTATCTGTATGGTGTTGACAGAGGGATTTTGATGTTTCTTACACTATTTCATTCAGAGCCTGAGAAAAGGAGCCTAGATTATTCCTAAGGGAAGTTGAATTTAGCATCTTAAATTCACCATACATGAGTAAGACAATTAGGAATGTGTCACTAGTCTGTATACACAGCTTATAACTCCACACATGTAAATAAAGAGGAAACAATGTTTAAAACTGCAAAAACAAGCCTGAACAGCAACCTAAATGCAGCTTGCTTTCTGATGGATCTAGAATTCCAGGCTGTGAAAAAGCATAAAGGATACAAAAATATGAGGTTTTTCATGCTGTTTTCCTGTTCCTTATAGTTCATATGGCCTGCCCTAACTCAGCTCTGAAATCACATCAGTGCACATAGGATACCTAAGGGCCAATTCCACACGGACCCTATCAGGCGTAGGTTTAGCCCAGTTGAGGACTGTAATTTTTATCATTCATGGCAGTAAGTCTCATCACCCCAGAAGAATCGGCTGGCCTGGTTCATGTCTCATATAAGTGTTTGGCTTCCTTAGGCTTAGCTTGTACTAAGCAAGGACCAACAGTCACTTGATGTGCATGACACGTTTAGTAAAAATGAGATTTATTTGTATGCTCCTGTGTTTGGCTAAGAGTAGCTAAGTTGTCTGCCATGAACACACGGAATTGCATTCTTCATTTCCACAGGTTGAACCCAAACCTTTGTGATGAAACAAGCCAAAGCCTGAAGTTTCACCTGGCTTGGGTTTGAAAATATGGCAGCTCAGCACTTTTGAATAATTTCAGTGAAAAATAATAAATTACTAAAATTAGACAAAGGCTTTTTCAAAAGTTTGTGTGAATTTTTCCAGAAAACTAGTACATGCTTCTAGTTTGTACAGCAGTCTGAATCCTATCCCTCCCGCAGGGCCATGGAGGCTGAGCTGAGGTCTTTTACTGTTCACTATATGAGATTCACGATGTGATTGTATAAAATAACAGTCCAGTTAAAATCTTTCCTCCTTTGAAGACAATGATAAAACCCCCAGTGGGGACAGGATTTAACTGGAGGATTAGAGCTGCTGTGAATCAATCCTCTACTAAGTTTAGCAGAGTTAGACCAATTAACACCAGCCAAGGGCACAGCCCTTTCATTCTACCCAGAAAGCAATAATATCCAGTATTGTTTTTCCCAGCTAGAACTCTGCCATTCCTCTTTGCCACGATTTCCCCTCCATCTCCCACCTTTTCTGATTTCCCACTTCTGAAATTTGGTTCACATAGCTCATTGAACCCTTAAGAATATTTGCTTTCTAAAAAGTAGTAGAACATTTTTTGGATTTTTGCTTTGTCAGGAATCCATTTTACTAATGTCCAGTTAAAACAAAGATTAAAAAAAATAATCTCCTCATCTTCCATGAGGAAGGAGTTGGGGCTTTTGCTTTTTAAATATACAAATCACATGAAATAACAGCACAGACTGCCAGCGCAAAATCAGATGTGCATGGAGGGCCGTATGTAATGCATTACAAACATCCGCCCTACATATCAGGCCACATCCAGACTTCTCAGGTCCGTTGTCCATGTTCTGAACTCTTTAATAAACAACAGATTCTGCATTCTTAGATTGTTTTTTACTTGGATAATTAGTTAATATAGATAACGTGTTGTGTGTTTTTAATTCATCAGAACAGATGGCACATTGTTAATTTGTGACTTCACCTTGTATTGTGACAGCTGTAAAAATGAGCAAATTCTCCTCTTTCAAAGACTTTGTAGCATGGTCTTTTCTGTATTTTTGCATGTCGTAACTGTTACGACTTGTGCTCTTCTCCTTTTCCCCTCCTCCTTTGCAGCTTCCCTTGGTTTCTTGGGCTGGCAGTGGCTCTCCCCCAGCTGTCTCACTCGCATTTAAAACACACTTGCAGAGCCAGCAACCCCGCATGCAGAATGGGGCCAAGCACAGACAACTCCGAACGCCACAAATTTATACCTGCTTACAGTGCTTGCTCTGAACTAAAGCACTGTAAGACAAACTGCGTTAGCTCTATGCTGCTTTATGCCAAGAAAACCCCAGCTGACTCCTTAAGCCATCTTTAAGGCTGCTTTGCACTTCTAGAAATCTGGCCTTTAGAATGCAAACTGTGTGGGGTTTGGGTTTTTTTTATTTTTAATGATGGTTTCTTGCTGAGAAAGTTTGATTAATTCAGGCAACAGAAAAAATCCCATGCAACTCAGTTGCCCAGTCACACACTGAATTTCAAACAGTGATGAATCAAAGAGGACAGTTCATGAGCTGAATGCTCGGCTGCGCTCCTCAGCAAATCCACTAAAACAATCCGGTTTGGTTTACAAAATGTTATATAAACAGAGCAACTCCACATATTTCAAATCTCATTTACAAATGAGCACACACTCATCTGCTTCAACCAGTTTTCACTTGAACCAAAGCCCTAGACACAACCACCTAGGCTGAAGGCAAAAGAAAGAGCTGCAAAATGAAATGAATGGAGCAACTGGAGCTCTGATCCCACCAGTCCACTACTGCACTAAGTAAATCCTCAACTGCAGTTCATCTTGTCTACAGGGATGAATGCTAATTCATGCAGTCATATAAGGAAGAGGCATATCTGTTTCTTTGCATAGATTCAGACTTTACAATGGACACATTTTTTCCACAAATAAGATCTCCAGTTGCTCAATTTAAGATTCCATATGCTGTTCCTGCTAATAATGAGATACTAAAGATTATGAGGTGAACTAACATGGCATTCTGATTTAAAAAGGTAAGCTTATAAATCCATGGAAATCCCTTTCTAAGCCAAGCACAAAGGGCTTAGTGTTAGTATAAATTTGTTTGACAGTAAATAAAAATTAGAACCAATAAGGAAAAGGGTGGATGAACAAAAGATCCAGCAAGGAAATAAGACTCAGTGTTACAAAATCAGCTGGTGACTTGTCCTGTGCTGGGAAGCTGTGTAGGTTATGCGAGCACTCTGAATTGTCTTGGCAGTTCCTTAATAAAACCACATACAGTTTTTCATTTGTAGATGAAAGAAAATTCATTCACAGAACATGGAGCACATATATGGGAAAGTGTATGATGGTCAACAAAGCCCGAGGAAGCATTCCAGTACCCTGCAGCCAACTGTCTTTATTTCCTCTACGATTTAAGTAGAGCTGCTTGTCATTTATTCCTGAAATATGTTGGCATCTGCATTAGATATTGTTGTTATGCTATCTGGATGTGTGTCATTATGACAGGCATGAGTCTCTCTAGTCCTGTAATAAGAGTGGATCTGCCAGGAAATCACGGTGCATTCAGGACTTGGGAAAATGGAAAATTCTCACCAGTGGCAATTTAAGAGTGATGGATGAGGGAGGTTTAATGACAGAATAGGAAGAAACTGACATAAATGGGAGCTGGAGAATAGGAAATATGAATAATTTGGGATGAGCATAGGAAAGAAGCAATCAAAAAACCAATAAGCAAGGACTTTATCAGACAAAGCTTGACTTGAGGAAGAGGAGCCTTGTCTGCATCAACAGCGAGTGGGCCAAGGAACTGAAAACCGTGGCATGGCTGAAAGAGCGCAGTACTGGCACTGATGATAACAATGAATGGAGTAATTACCAGTTAATGTATTTTTTCAGATGAAAATGTGAGGGTTTTTTTGAGAGAGAAAGAGAGAGAGTTTCAGGTAAAACTTGCAAATGTGTACTAGTGATTCTGTTGACAGTACAGACAAAGTCCTTGCCTTATTTATTACTCTATCTAGGTTCTTTGATCAATACAGTACAAATCTAAGCACAGGGCCCAGAACTGCCCTTGTGTGCTTCTGAAGCACAAAATGATTCTATAAAGTTTTTCTTCCTCCACTGTGAATAACAAAAGCTTATTTCAGTTGGCTCAGTGTTTGACAACAATTAACTTTTGGAGGACAGAACAGAGACCATATCATTTTTCAACAAACTGCAAAACTACAACCTAAAAAAACAATACATCCCTGCTTTCAATTAAAATATGTACACACACAAACTTAGCATGATTTTGCAGGTGTTTCTGATTTAAACCACACTTGTTTGTTGCTTGCTGCTTTCTCCCACCCCCACCACTTGGGTAAGTAAATGACAAGCCAAAGGCTCACTCTGATGCAAAACATACCCAGCCCAGACACACAGGCCAAGGCACCAAATGCTGATCCTCTCTGACGGAGCTGGGGAACGGTTACTCGGCCAAGCTCCAACATGCCTGTCACTCTGGATGCTCCTGGGCTCGGGGTGCTTTTCCTGCTCAGCAAGGTGGTGTCTGGAAATGGCGTGTGGACTCATACAGAGACACTATTTGCACCTACTGATACCATTGCAACTCCTAGTCCTGCCACCAAGCCTGGGGAAGAAGAACATTCCTGTATCCTCAGGGACCTGGCTCCTCACAGGTTCCTCCCCAATTCAGCATGACTGCTGGCTAGCTGGGAAGCCAAGAGCACAGGAGGACTCTGTGGTTTGCACTTAAGAGAGATGCCCAGCGGCTGGGTTACACCTCAGATCATTTCCATAGCTGGCAAAGGCTAGATGCACTTTGACCATAGGTGGTTTATATGCCTTGCAAAGGTAATTCTGAAGACAACCAGTTCCATTTACCCACAGGTGGAAGCAGAAATAATGTGGCTGAAGTCAGGGTAGCAGAAAGATGTAATGTCAACAGTATATTTGTCTTTTCTCCCTAATCAGACTACCCCTATGCAGAGGTAAAAAGTGGCCCCAGAGAAAGAATTTTACTAACCAAATCTCTAGAATCTTTATTTGCAGTGACTTCATCCAAGACCCAAAATATAATTATGTTTTAGAAAGGGGCTGATGGCTTGCGAGAAGGTCACTTGAAGGTACTGTAAGAATAGATGACATGAAGTTGGTGTGACTGAGAAGCTATTTAACAATAATGATAAAAGTTACAACTAAAAGAATAACCACAGCTGTTATCACTGAATGAGAAATCCAGCTCCACATCAGCAAAGTAGTTTTCATCACAGGGGAGGAATTCCCCTGAAGAGATAATGGATGGTTCTTAAAAGTTTTATCTGCAGAACAGTCTAAGGAATTTTTCCCAAGGATCTCATCAGAGAATGGTAGGGAATACAGCATAGGCTTTGTTACACTGCAAAGTGTCGAACGTCCATGTAGTACCAACAGACACTTCTCCTGTGATTGAAATCACAAACTCATAAATTGTCCTGGACAACACAAAGCAAGTGAAAGATTTCTGATGACCCAATAGAGGAAAAGTAAACATGCAATATTTAAACAAAAAGATGTCTCCTTTGTTTCTAAATTCAAATCCTGAACTTTTTTTATGGTGGAATTTTTTTTTTCTTTTAACATGGGTCTATCTACAGATATATGTTAGCAATAGAGCAAGGGGCCGTATGTCTTTGTCTCCAGGACATAGGCACCAGTATTCAGCGCACAAGTAAAAGACTGGTTCTTTTCTCTTTCTGCCTATATGAAGAGTTTTGAGAAACAATGTGATTTCTGGTCTCCTTGTTGGTCATCATCACACCACAACTAAAGATTCGCACATGTGATCCTGCAGATGTTCACGTGTGCTTGTTTCCTTCCAGGGTGTCTGGGCGCCCTCTGTCACATACACTATCATCAGTCCCAACCAAACACACCAAGTACGGTTTTGTACCTCAGGGGCAGACTGATGTTACCTATGCTCTTTTCTAAGAACTATTGAAAACACTTCCTAGATATTGCTTATTGTTATGAGAGAAAAGAGGTTAAACCAGAAAGAAGCCTGCATTTTATGGGGAAGGCAATCGGTCCTAGGAACAGCAATTTTTCATGGCAAAGAATTCAACAGGTACAAAAGCACTTTTGAAAATGCTCTTCCTCCATCAATCCCATGAGAACTCTGGCCCTGGCCCATCACCAGACATGGCAGAAAGCTGCAGAACAAGGGGATAGGCCTTCACTTACAGCTGAGGCGCCTTCAGACAGGTTGCTCTACACTGTACTGAAAGCATCCCTGTGTATTGCGTGCATTCAGTCACAGCTGGAGTTGTCTTATCATGCTGAAAATAATGACATTACAATTTGCCATAGCATGCACACTGGCAGCAGCATTACTGCAGAAATGGTACTTCAGCACTTGACAGGTTCATGTCTCATTTTCAGCTGTGCAAGTAAAAATAGTTGAATTTATTTAAAAACTTACACTGGTACACTTACACTTACAAAGTATATCTAAATTGTCTCTTAAGGATGGTCCTGGAATGGATAAGCCCAAACCCAAAATGAGTGAGTGAGTGGCTTATGGTCATGTTCTCCAAAGCATGCTCTCACACACAGGCACCCATGGCAAGTCAGTGCAATGTCAAACGTAATTGTACGAGCCATCTGCAAGACAGCCATGGGTGCAACCTGGGTGAAAGCGGAGGTGCAGGGCTCAGCACTGCGCCAGGACAACAGCAGAACAAGCAGAACAACACTCTTTTTATACTTGTGTATGTATATGCAAGGCAATTCATATACATATAGAAACAGATATATATTGTACTACCTTGTTGGGATGAAAGGAGCCTCTTTCAAACTTCTTCCACCAGTTAACTTGTTACTGAACAAGAGGAAAGAAAACACCCATTCTAGTCCAGCACAGCTCTAACACAACCATCTGTATATTTTGCTCAAATACTCAATACAGTTGAATTCAAAAACAGGTTAAAATGCAACTTACAGGTTATTCTAAAAATTGAAACAGCTGTGTGGATTTCCTTAATTTTGTAATAGCTCCTTCCTAGAAATCTCACAGTCAATCAATTAAGTAAGCTAGAAGTAATCAATCACCCTCATTTGACTGGGTTTAGCAGTAGGTGAACGGTTTTTGTTCTTGGATCAACTACACACACTTTCACAGCTGATTAAAAAAATTTGGTCATCTCTTCCACCAGATCAGGATGCTAAACTGGCTTCAAAACTGGTCAGCTCCAAACTTCAGGGCACAGCAGGATTCAGCCTGACATGAAGCACAAAAGCAAATGAAAAATGAAGCAACATCTGCATAAGAAAAGTTTCTAGACATCAGTTACGAAGCCAGTAATAGCTGTCTTAGGAAAGCAGTATACTCAGGCACAGGAAGAGTGGAGATGCTCACTGCAAATATTCAGTAATTGCTGCTGGCTTGGGCTTTCCCACCTACCTCACCCAGCGCAGTGGGACGCTGCAGCAGAAGAACACAAGGAGCGAAACAGTGTCATGAGTGAACCTTCAAAACTTCAAACAGCACTAAGTGCACTGCTGGTACCTCTGAAAAATAATGGTTAGCTTATTAGGTTGCTTTCCCCTCTGTGAAGTATCTGTAGCTCGACAAAAGACCCTGAATCCTGGCTCAGCCATTCGCTTTGCTTCTCCAGGCATAACTGAGCCGTCTGCTGCATGTTTAGGTTGTTGGATAACTGGGAGCACTTCGTGTCCACGTACACCTGCCCAAGCCTGAAACTCATTTAATGGCACGAGGGGGTTGTTTAGGTTTTTTTCTTTCCTCCATCTGTGAATATTAGAGATCAAAAGTTGGTGAATGAAACATAGATGTCCTATCTCTTCAACTGCCATAGCTGAGCACTCTAAGAGAGTCTGCAAAAATGACACGAAGGTCTCTGAGGACTGAATGTTGCAATTCTAGCCATTTGGCCAAAGAAAACCCATCTGCAGTCATAATAGGAACCTGAAAACAAAGCTGACAAAGACAGGAGCTCTGTGCCTCCACAGAAACCTTTATCTGCCGTTTGATACCATTATTTTGTATTAATAAATATATACTTCAAATATTTGCATGAATAATGGTCACATAAAAAAAATATAAAAAAAGACCAGCCTGAATGTATTATCACTGCTTGAGTGATTTCTTAAAAAAAACTTTAAAATCACTTAAAAATCTGTTTTTTCTGGGAAAAAATATAAATTACCTTAACGTTTCATTTTTTTTTATAGCTAAGGATTAGGTCTTTAAGCTGATGCAAATCAGGGCAGTTCCAGTGGAATCAATTCATACCACCAGAGGGACTAGATCAATTCATTTATCCTTATTATTTTTTTATTTTGTCAGTGTCATCTTTCCTAGGCCTTTGATATTATGCTGCTTTAATCAACCCAGCAACCTTCTTAAGTGTGAAAGAACAACATCATCATTCAATTTTAACCTCACATTTTTTCCCAGAAGCATTTTGCCCTCCAGAAAACTTGACTGATTTTTCATAAAGGTGAAAGTAGACAGTTTTTAATACTTGCCATATAATGCAACTCTGCAGTCCTGCACAGGCTGGAAAGGTCTGTGTAAGCTTTCAGATAGAGATTAATCAGGCAAGCAGATGAGACAGGCATTACCCTACTTCGCTGGAGATCCTTGTACTGAATTTCTAAGTGTTGAGTTTCTATGTGATCTCATTGGCCCATGGCAATAAGATGGCATCAAGCTCCAAAGCACTTTTGAAAAGCCTATTTGAGGCCAGATTTTTTATGGGGTGTTTGGATTTAAACTAACTGAAAACTCTAGTTCAGGGGCTCCCTAACCTTCCAGATGCTGGCATTTTCAAATCATTTATGGCTTGTTGCTGCAGCTGCTGCACAGCCTGAACACTGGTCCCAGCCCAGAGCTAGTGACCTTCTCACAGCCTTCAGCTGAGCAGAAGCTCTGCAAGTACCTCCTTGGCCAGGGAACCACCAAAGAGAGTCCCACTAACATCTTGACTGCAAGAGAAGTACCCAATGTGAAGGAAGCAGAAGGCTGGATCTAGAAAACCGGCTGCAAGGGTAAGGTATGCCCGAGGCAGGTCTCTTACATAGGCTAACTCCAGCAGAGGGTTTGCAGCTGGCTCTGAGGCAGAGAAGGCCCCAGGCCAGTCCGGCAGGTGGGCCACAGAGCCCGTCTTGGCTCCCCTTCCTCCACCAGCTGACATGGCTTCTCGCTGGGCAGGCGCCTCTGGAAAACACCTCCCGCAGGTGATTATGGTGGAGACATTTCAAGAGCTTAGTCAGCAAGAAGACACTTCATGCAAGGCTGAAAATTCAGCTAGGAAGTGAGAGCCCATTACCTGAGCTGCTGCATCTTTTGGCCATGCAGATCCCAAACATCATTGAAAAGTTAGCAGTAGGCACCTGCCTGCACCCTCAATTGCCTAAAAGCCCTAGATTGCCTGGCCCTGAGATTTGAGTCATAGACCCCAGGAGAGGCAAGTTACCGTGGCAGAAATGGGAGAGCAATAGGGTGCCTAATGGTGGGTTTGTTCTGCTGACCAGCTTTCTTTTTTAAAACAAACAAACAAACAGAAAACAGTATTCAAAAGTGAACACCAAAATACTTCATTATACAAAATTTTATAGAACAGAATCATGAATAAATCCAAAAGCACCACAAAGACAAGGATTTCATTACCTTTTGTTGCTCTGGTTACAGGCTAGTAATCCACAGCAGATTACTGGAATATAATTGGCCTACATACTATTTACTGTATATAAGTAAGTTACTATAGAGTATTCCTGTGGCTACTTTCTCCATCCATGCATGGAGAATACATTTTACTAAGTTGATTGGAATGGAATGCGTTAGGTTTTAATTTTATTTTTTAAAGAAAACTTCTACATATTCATACAACTTTATAGGAGGCTCCTGTAAACAAAGAATTATGTTCAGGGCCACAACCAGAAATTAGATATGTCAGAGGTCTGTAACCCATTCAACAGAGAATCAGTCAATGGCCCAAGGGTACTTCCTTAAAAGGGAAAGGGTAAAATAACTGAGGTCAAGGCCTAAAACGCAGCTCTAGCTTTAATCATGTTGTTGATTTAGAGCATAACGTGCCTTTTTTTTCTTTTTGGCAATTGTCAAAACCCATTTTGTTTTTCTTGACATGACTAGAATGGCCCCAATATCTCTAGAGAGACTGTGCCTGTTCCTCACACTACTCCATGCTCAGTCCCTGTGCAGCTATATACATTGTCACTGAGATGCAAATATATAGGCCTTATATACAAACTAGAATCTCTTGCTTCCTGCCGCTGTAAAAATACATGGAAAGAGTGAGGAGCAGAGCACACAAACGTGCTACAGATGGTCACAGTCTTTTCCACAACAAAATCTTTCATTAAAATCCATATATTTGAAAAAAATGAAACCATTCTGGTAAAAGCTTTGATAGGATGATTTTTTAGATTTGGGAACTGAAAGGGAAAAAGAGGGGAGAATCAGAAGGAGAAGGGGGAATACCCGAGCTTTCAGTCCTCACTGAAGATTTTCAAGCAGTTCTGCTTGTTAAAAAAAATTCAAAGGTTTTGCTTTCATGTCACAATAAAACTAAATAATTTGTAGAACTTTTGTGTGTGTGAAATGAAATTTGTTTTTCTAGTCAAGACAGTCTCTCTTAATACACAGAATGGTGGAATAATGCTGTATGAGAGACTTCCATTGGCTTCATTGGAATTTTACCCAAGAAGAACTTCATTCAAAATATTTTCCAAATACACACGTGAAAAGTTTAAGCACATTTCTAGAAGAGCCACCTTGCTTTCCCGGTACCTCCAAATTGGGTACCATGTATAATCCGGATGGTTACAATCCCCAAAAGTCTGCACTTTCTAAACTAAGTAGCAGCATTGTTAAGATGTGATGGCTTAAGGCTATTATACACTTGGCATGCAGACTATGCAGCATACTCCCATATATATGTTACTATTACTATAGTTGAAAATCTGTATTTTTACATAATTTATAGCATTCCAAAGAGTTAAATGCAAAGATGGCTTCAACACTTTTTTTTTTTTAAAAGTGAGGGTATGAGACTAAAGCACTCAAAAGTAGTTTCTGAAGATTATAAAAACGGTCCTAGCATACCTGACTGCAGGTGCTGTAGGGCTACAGCAATATCCTTTACACAATACCCACCTCCAGGTGTCTGGCTTGGAGCCTTTGTCACAGAAATGGTCCCTCTCCATCTCCTGCTCATTCGGACGCTCTCACCCCTCTGTTCTTCCTTTCATTCCTCCGCTTCTCCCTCTCGCTTCTTCCTGCCTCCTCCCTTGCCAGCCACAAGTCTCCGACCTGAGGCCACCAGACCCACAAACGCAGAACACGAGCAGAGCGACACAGTCCACCCGCGTGCAATAACTGAGCAGCACCGAAGCAGCGAGGTCCCTGTTCCCACATTAACGGTGAAATCTTGGCCCAAAGTAAACTGCAAAAACTCTCAGATTCCTGCTGGGGCCGAGAGCTCCCAGGGAAAGGTACAGAGAGCGGACGGGGAGGGAGAACGTTCTCAGAGTATTCCAGGAGTTCAAGAGACTGGTAGTGTGATCCTGCAGTTTTTTCTTAGGCAAAAGTCCCTGCTGGTACTACATATTCCCTAAGGAAAAATCATTGGGACTGCTAACAAGGTCAGCCTGACTGCAGCATCTTTCCCGTATTACAAATATTTGGCGCTCTGCAGAATCTGTGTAACAGGAGAAAGCAACATGCTTTAAAATACATATGGGAACTGCTCAGTTAAAATGAACTTCGGGAGTGCATTCCTGTGAAATCTATTGAAGAAAATCAATCCCTCTGGGGCAAAGACCAGGATGATTACTCAGAGTTCTGTACTCATATCTGTTGTGGATGAACGTTAAATAATAAAAAGATGCAATAATATAGTAATATCCCATTTCAGGTTTGTACAGCAACTACTTTATTATTTTCAAATGCAAATGTTTGCATTGTTTGCTATTTTACAATTTTACAAACTAGGTATAAAAGACCATAAATAAATGACATAAGTTATGTGTACCTAAAATTCATGGAGGGGAAAAAAAATTACAAATTAAAACAAATAGAAAATCTATATATCTAACCCAGAGATCGTTCAAATGCACGAACCAAGAAATGCTGTTAGATTTTTTCAGTATGAACTAAATTATAATATGCCTCATACATTCTACGTTTAACCACAGTCCTTGCATATTCCAACATACTTGCAGTGATACAAAAAAATAAATGCACTCTCTTTTTATTTGTCTGATTAGTATTTCAGATTTTTTTTTTCTGGTTATGAAAATGTCACGTAAAAGAAAAATACTGCTTTTTAAGTCCTGTTTACTGGTTACTTACCAGCCTTTTGTATTTTATACATATATATTTTTAATACATAGATCCATCACAAAGTTAGTACAACAAGAAACCTGGACAAACATCAACCAGTGGTGTGGTGAGCAGGACGATTTCGTAACAGAGGCTTTTCATGCGAGAGTCCCACTGACAGCACGTTCTGAGCCGGGAAGCGCAGGGAAAGCGCACGTCGCAGGACGCTGCTGCGTGTCCGCGCCGGCCCCGCTCCGGCGGGCTGCCGGCTGCATGTGCCGGGCTGCTGCGTGCCCTTCGCACCTCCTGGCACCAACCTGCCCCACGTGGCCTCTGCCAGCAGCACAGCTGCGTTAGTCCCCCTCAGCTATCCTGACCTGTAATTCCTCGTTTAATGAACTAAAAGGGGACAAGGAGGAGGGAAAAGAGGAGGAAATAGAAGCAACTTTGTGACACCACTTTATGGCTCTGGTCAATGCTGCGCACTCTTTTCATGCGGCACATCTAGCTTTCTCCAAGGTACATCTGGGGCACAGCTTGTCTCGCGGCAGGTTGCAGGGCTGCCCTGGGTACCGGGGAGCCGTCGGCCCTCAGCAGCCAGAGAGCACGCGGAGCCCATCACTTACCCACGCAGTCCGTTCCCTGAACTCTAGCATACAGCTCCACTCAGAAACTAGCTTACATTAAATTAGCGGTGAATTCTCCAAGCACAGTAAGCTTCTCAAGGTAGCACCAGTGATTTGTTAGGACTGGTCCTGGGACCACGGCAGAGTGCCTTCTGCATCACTTCATTCAGCTTTTGTTACATGGATGAGGAACAGGACACGCTTTGCAACCCTTCTGCTAACTGCTGTAACCTTAAAAGTCTTCTTGTATTTTTGTTCCATAACTGTGCTGGGAGCAAATGACGTGTTTGTTCATTATTAAGTTACAAGACAAAAAGTTTTCACAGCTTGCACACAGAGCAATGTGCTTCTGCGAATGGAAGAACTGCATATATTTGTTCGCATTCAACAAGTCTTTAAAATTCTATTTTTGCAGATAAAAAAGGCTACTTAAGAATTCAGTTCAGGGTTACCAGTCGATGGATATCCAAGTGTTGCCTCCATCACCCTGTCATTGGAAACTGGTTGATTTTGATCATGAACAGGGTGTTAGTAAGAGTAAATGATATTTATGAAAATCTTTATCACCCTTATGGATCCTGTAATCCACCACTCCAAAATTAATGTGAATGTGCCCCTGTTTTAGGCTGCAAAACTACTCACTAAGGTTAGTGTGGCAGCTAACACACACACTTACAGATACAGAAGTTTAAACCTTTTTCGAATGTGTGTGTTCTTGCTGCCATTGCAGACACGAGCTATCGCCTGCTTTCATACGACAGAGGGACTCCTGCACTTTCAGAGGTGCTTCCAGCGCGTTCACAGGCAGTTGTACACACGAGGTGACTCGCACACACACACACAAACACACATACGCACCTTTTGTAGGAGATAATAATCCATTATCCATTCAAGGAAAAAAATATATTTATATCACTGCAATGGCACGTTTTGTGTAAAATGTCACTTCAGCAATGTATACAGGCAGCTCACAGGAACTGGTTTCTTTGTGGTGGCACCTGGCCTGGCGTCCATGGTAACATGTAGTGCTCTGTCACCTGCATTCATCCGAGATGCAGCAGTGACAGCCGGGGGATGAGGAGAGAAAATAACAATATATATAAATAAAACCAAAGGTAGAAAGAGAAAGCAGAAGGGGAGAAAAAAATCAAGTCTGCAGGGCTTTGACCCAGTACATTCCTCAAGTGACAACTGGATGCTGAGTCTGAGTTAGTTATGTTCCAATGAAGAAAAAAACGGAGGGTTGGAGAAGAAAAAGAAGAAAGTAAAAGTCACGCACTCTTCAGGGACCAGTGACTGTTCAGTGTGTTTTTCCCAGAATCAGTGCTAGGGAAGACGCAACTGTGGATCCAGAAGGCTTCATGTCTAGTCTTAAGTTCCTCCATGGTCCGTATGATCAATAGGACGGGCTGTGAGGCCGTGAAAGCAAACTCTAATTTCCCTGCACAGAAGAAAACACAAATATATTAAACCACATGCAAAACAGCAGACATGTACACCTACCCTAATGCCTCCTCTTAGATCTCCCAACATAAGTACTGCTATATCTTAGTCTGGGGTTTGTCAGCCCCTCCTTTGCTGGTACGATTGCTAATTCACATCAAAGGAAAAGTCCTGAACTCATTTCTGCCCTTGTGAAGAGGTGAGATGGGAGCAAGTTCACAGAATTAAACATCTCCCCCAGGGCGAGGGAGAAGGATTTCCTAAAGGACAGAGGAGAAAGCAGGAGAGAGATGCAAGTCGCCCAGATACCAGAAGAAATCAGGCCACGGCTGTCACAAACTCCTCACTGGCAATTTACTTTGTCACTGATTAGCCACCAACTATAGACACGAGCTTTTCAGTTAAAGTCTGTACAACAATGTCTCTCCAAAGCGGAAGAAAAAAGAAGAGAAAGCTCATGCTTTCTTCAGCTGGGCTAACAGCAGTGAACCTCCTTTGTAAGGCTTCTTCCAAAGTCAGTCCCATTTCCCGGCAGCATGGTATTCCCTAAGGTGAAGGCCCAAGCGGCAACACCATTCACAAAGCGACAGCCGAACAGCAGCCGCAGCACGTTGCCGCTGCTCCCCCTGCTCCGCTCGGCCGTCTCAGGCCAGCGGGACAAAGCTAACCTGCACTTTTTCAGGTGAGAACCCTTCACCTTCCTTGTGCCCTTCCTTCCCTCACACTGTTTCCCTTTTAAGTCTTGTTTCCATGCCATAATGTAAATGGATGTGTAACATACACGTGCCACATATTATTTTTTTAATCTGCTTTCCTCCAGCTAAAATCACATTCAAGCGTGTGCCCTCTCACTAGTCATATTTTATCACAAGGAGCTTATAACCATGAACGGCAGTTCTGAACATTTGGCATCTGAACTGCCTTTAGAGTTTTCATTTTATATGGACAAAATTTTACATTCATTTTGTATGGAAAATATTGAAGTATTTTGAACAACTGTTACTAGATGCCAACAAAACAATTCTTCAAATTGTCCAGGAAATTGGGTGCATTTTGGTTTTATGGAAAAAGACAATTTCAACTTTATGTAACAGATTTACAGCAATGGGAATCTTAAAATATCTCTGCGCTTAAGAAGCAAAAGAGTTTTTGCTGCTGAAAGTACCACTGTCAGGTCTTTAAAATGAGCAACCCATTCTTACATTGCCTGGAAAAATGATGGTTTAAGACATGCTGGTTTAAGCAGTTTTTAAAAAGAAATCTTAAATTCCTCCAAATGGAAAAGCTTTTATGAGTAATACTGCTGAACGGTTTTTACTAAGCTGCCATGACTCCACAGGGTCCAAATTTAGCACCCCCTATCCTGAACAAGCTGCTTTCTGAATAAGTTGGAGTGAGGGAGAGTTACTAGTTAAAATAAGCAAGTCACTGTTAAAAGTGACAAAAAATGATGTGAGCAACATTGTGGATACAGTATTTGTCCAACTCGGCTGTTTTGGATTTAGAACAAATGTAGTGATTTTAAAAAATCTGACATATAAAGCCCCTAAATCATTTCTGAAGTTGCTGTCAGGTGCAGAGTGGGACCAAAATATTATAGACCAAAGAAGCAATCCTAGTGCCATCAAAATATAAATCTCATCTTCCTGACATTTTGCCCGGCCCAGCTGAAATGCAATGTCTATTCAGGTGTCATGAAAGTCCTCTTCTTTCCCATCACAGCATATATGGGTCTGATCCAGTCTCTTATTTAAGCTCTTCACATAAATTTGGTCCTCAAAACAATCTTAGAAGGAATCTAATTTACACATTCCTGTGGTTCCCTTTTCACTGATCAAAAAGTGTTATAGAAGCCTTAATATAAATTAAATTCAAGCTAAATGTGTTCTGATCTTTACTGAACAAAGCTTTATCCCATGTGATCTAGTAAGGCCAACCACACTCCTACAGCAGTAAGACCCACCTAGCAGCCGAGGGGATGCTTTCACTTAACTTGCCACCTAGTTCTCAGAGGAGATGGAGGGCAGTTTTTCAAGCAGGTTATGTTCCACCTTGGTTGCCCATGCACACAGAAGTGTGCTTAGACCTTAGCCATGCTGCCTAAAGCCACTGGGAAAAGCATTTGAAGCTAGAGTTGGGGAAAAAAAAGACAACCCTCCATGCCAGCTGGCATATGCTTTGCACTCAGACCCACATGCCTTGATAATCCAGCCTACGGGTTTTGCCCCAAAAGCTAATTTGGCTCTCACAGCTGATGAGACTGGATCACCTTGTCTGAAGAGTAACAGTGCTGCATACTGTATAGCTGTCACTATGCCCTACACCCAAACCGTGCAAAAATCAGCAGGCTGACTGCACAACCCCATTTCCTTCTGCTCCCACCCAGATAAAACCGCTGACAGCAACTGGGACTCATCTTCTTAAAACACAAATATTGGTTCCACTACTTTTCACAAAAGGGCAGGAACCTCCCTGGTTCTCCTTCTTGGTACATTCATGAGTATCTGTACTTTAGAAGGCTACTTGTCCTTTTTGTGGGATCCAATTCTTCCACCCAAAAAATAAAGGCTTCTCTAGGGCTCAGTGAGAAGTGGGGTCAGGCTCTTTCCACTGAACTGGGCCCCAACAAACACTCCAGCACCTTGTCTGCACATGCCAACATGCAACAGCTTGTGAGCAAGACTGGGTTTTGAAACTGCGCAATTTTCACTGTCATCAAACAGAGCAAACAATGTGAAACACTAAGCAATTAGTCTGGGAAATCAGCACAGGATTATCCAAACCAGTTGGGAACCCCCATGTAATATATATTACGGCACTTTTTTTCCATATAGTGATGAAATCTGAGCACAATTTAAGAAATAAAGCACCACGAACACATTAGAGACTCTACTTCCACTGACCTTCTCTGTGTGGCAAAGGGAATTGCTTCTTGGAAGAGAAAAGAAGTCTGAAAGCTCCACAGCCCCGATTGTCACAGTTGACTACTGGCAAGATGTTCACAAAACGTCTCTAAGCGGTAGGATTCAGTATGGCACAACAACAGCCGATGATCTCCCCAGAAGTCCAGTTTTGCCCAGTAATCCACGAGGTGGGTCATTTCATGTCTCAAGCCCATAAATGGGTAGATCACTAATCGACAGGCACTGATTAGCCAAATGATATTCTCACTGAGGTTTCTGCAAGGTATTAGTGACGCATCAAGTCTGCAAAAAATATCCTCGGGCAGATTCTTCATTCCAGTGAAAGATGTACAACTGTGGTTTCACCCACAAATAAAACACTATGGTTGTAATCCTACAGGTCATAGGGGGAAGGAAAGTAATTCGTTTCTGTTTTTTAAGCACAGTATCTGGCAGCAAACATAGCATCAAAACTTGAATGTGACTTTATATTTATATAGATACATGTATTTTACATATCGTTGATCAACAGAGAAGTATGTTCCAAGAAACAATTTGTTCCAGGTCTGGTTTAAAATGACGGCTTGTCATTTCTGGAGGCCCCCCTCCCAACACACACGCTCACTTTCTGCAATCTGTACATCAAGCAATGCTGCAGATCTTTATTTCGACGGGCGAAGAGGAGACGAAGTAAAAAAAGTGCAGTTCTTCAATTAAAGTGCATGGATGAGGTAAACTAATTTCAAGAGTTTTGAGTTTATTCAGTACTGGCTCAGACGGGAACCATTCTGCCGTGCATCTGTTGCATTTGGGTGCGCATTGCTTGGACGCTGCTCAGGATCTTGTTCTGGTGCGCACTGGCGGTGATCCCGATCCTTGCCAGGTCACTGTGTAAAACAAGAGAAGAAGCAGGGGGCTGAGAGTCGTGGATCAAATGCTGATGGCAGAGAAAAATATTAAGAGTCAACCACAAGTAACACAAAAAAAGCAAGGCAGATGTACAGAAATGTTTAATTAAATAAGTGAAGGCATTGTGGAGGCATTTAAAGATCTGCTCCGTCCAAATGAAAGGCATTCCATTCCTTTAATGAGTGCAATGATATGCAGCACAAAGCAAAAGAGGCCGATTAAATCCAGATTTACCAGTTTTTTGTTATAACTCTGAGTACTTACTCCTGGTTCATATGCACCACAGCCTCTAGGGTGGTATAGCCAGCAGCTGTGAAGTTATCCTTGTATCGCTCCATTTTAATGGCTTGGAGCCAATCACCAACAGAAACAACCGCCGAGAACTCCGGGGAGCTGGGATCCAGCAGGGCCGTGCTGGGCCTGAATGCCAAACAGCGAAAGGACAGAGAAATCCTGTCAGCTGAATCATGAATCACAAACCCAAGTTCGGTCCCTGCAACAAATATTCTCAGTGACGAGGGAAAGTAAGAGCAGCAAGTTGGGTGTCTAGCGAAACTTGTGGCTCTCTGTACAGCAGAACAGAGCAGTGGCAAGAAACGTTGCAAAATGTAAGATAATGGGCCAATCCACGCCACGAATGAGTCTGACCCTAGATGTCTACTGCTGCTTTCAGCTATAATTTGAATGACTATGCTGTTTACAATTTCAGCCTCAAATGGAACCAAGTTTGTAGAAAAAGCTTTTATTTCAATAAGCTGTAAAAAACAAAAAAGATGGCAGTGCTGTAACATGTTCAGCCTACTGTGTCTCTGTCTCACACACAGCAATTCAGGACCTTGCCAATCCCGCATATGTCAGGCCTCAGCTCAGCAACTATAGAAACGCTGCTGAAGTATGAGCAAAGGAGCTGCGAGCTCGCAACCTGCCAGACTGGTTTGGAGCGCAAAGCTCAGGGCGGGTGCAGATAAGTCGTGTTTCTAGCCAGGTTTGCAAGCAAGCTCAGTGCATTCAGACAAGCTCAGGACAGCAGGGAGTTAATCTCCTCTTTAATCAATCCATCCCTGACCAGCACGTGTGCCAGGCCTGGCGGGAATACTGGGAGCTTTGATCTTTGTTTGGGCTGTGGAATGTGCTTCATTTTCCCTTGCACAGATTTAACAAAATTCACTTCACCTATTAATAACTCATTTATTATTCCATGTATTTTGTAAATCACATTGTTTCACTAAGCCTTTATAAATTACTACTATATATCTAACCAAAACAATTATCATCTAGCAATTTATTTGAAAACGCACATCATCAAAGATTAGGCATGCAATAGCATTGTTATGCTTTGCCTAAGGCACTGGGTTCATGCCACTTGGTATAACTCTTTTACTGTACTCTCTAACACAAGACCATGATTGCAACCTAATTACATACAATTACACTCCACATATAGTCATATATTAATGTTATATGCATACTTGAAATCCATACTCCAAAGAGAAGAAATATAAAGATGTATAGATAGCCACGCACATGAAATGACCTTGAACAGGCTATTAACTTTTGTAAAAAAAAAAAATAATAATAATAATTGTAAATATATATATAATGAAATTTTATAAATGAATTTTTATACATAAATACCTATATACAGATACAGATATATTTTTTCCCCAAAGAGCACATGAAAATTGCAAACAAAGCAAAATGGAACAGTTTGTAAATTATCAAAGCAGATCATACTGCGATTCCCACCATCTAAAATATTTAACCCACAAGGGTGCATACAGGTTTGCCAGGCTACCATTGCAATTAGGGCAGTCTGGAAGATATGTGGTGACAGTGGCCTCACAGGGTTAATAATCCCTCTTCTGATAATGTAAATTATAAGCAAGAATCAAAAAGGGACCTACAAGTTTAAAAGTGAAAAACAGCTTTTTCCAGGATGTTAGCCTGTTGGAGGCTAAATCAGGACCTCTCTGGCCTCTGTTACTCCTTCACTGATTCAAGAAACTTCATTTTGCATTTCCCAGCAGATATTCTGTATCTTTCTTTCTATTGAGAAATAATTTCCCCTTATTTTCCCCTTGTTTCTTTTCTTCTAAGCTTTTTTCCTGCTTTGCTGTAAATGAATTCACCTTACAAAGCAAAAATATTTGAAAATAATAGAGCACAGCTGGTGTAAATTAGTAAAGCTCCTGTTACTTCAGCAGTGTTTCACTGGCATAAACCAACTGCTGGTCTGCCCCAAAACAAAGATTTTTTTTCTGCAGCACTGGGAGTTTCCTTCCTACCATGATCCTTTTGCACATACCAGGTATACCATGCTTAGCAAACAAAACAAAACAAAAATGTAACACGGGATCAGTGGAGACTTGAAACTGGCTTTCCACAAAATTAAATTCAAATTCACATAAAAATTAATCCACACCTTCCCAATGCCCGCAAGGCGTTGGCTGTAATGCCATAATGCTCATTTGCAAATCCGACACAAATCTAGGGTTTATAAAACTTGATGATGTAGTTTTCCTGCAGAAAACCACATCACTGCTGCTAGTTATACCACATTAAGGACCCTTGCAAGCCCTTTCGCTGTGGGGGCAGAGGGAAAAGACACTGTACACTTTGCCTTCAAACAGAGCTTGGCTGCACCAGAACTTTTTCAGGACACACTTAAATCTGCGTTATAAACGCAGTCAGCACTGGTGTAATACAGCAAGTGCTCTGCTCATTCGGTTTTCCTTCCAGGAGAGCGAGGCGAGCCTGGGGCGCACCGTGGGGCTCTGCAGCGCGTCGCTGCAGCCCCTCAGCTCTCTTGCGCAGTGTGACCCAGTGCCGTGCTGCCTGGCGCTGCAGAGCCACGGAGCAGGCTCGAATCCCGGCGCCCAAGCTCAGGTGACTTACAGCTTGCTTGTCACCTCCAGTGTACTTCCTCATACATCACCATTACAAAAGCACAGCTGACCTGGAGCTCTCGCTGCCTGTCCTCTTCAGGCTGTTGGGGTTGCGGATGAGTTTGTCCAGCATGTTGACGATCTGTCCAAATTTAGGCCTGTCACTGCGTTCCTTCTGCCAGCAGTCTAGCATCAGCTGATGGAGAGCAATGGGGCAGTCCATCGGGGGTGGCAGCCGATACCCTTCTTCAATGGCTTTAATAACCTATAAATGGTGCAATTAGGAAGACATTAGAGAGCATCAGATGCTGCTCACATCTACCAGCTGAGTATCATTTATCCGAGGGTGATCCAGAGTATGGAAACAAATCCACAGTTAAGTGAAACAATATGGAAAATTGCACTCAGACTCAAGCAGTTGGTGGTCTCAGTACTGTCATTTTCGCCTGACAATTCAAAAACTAAAAGGGTTACAGCAAGTAGAGAAGCAAATCTTAGGATCTATTTATGTGGACTGAAGTATAATTGTGAGTGTAAGAGCACTGCACACACTTCAACCTAGGGAGTGGCAATTAATACAGAAAACATGAATATTAGGTACAGCATCCAAAGCAGACATCAGATCCAGCAGGGGAATGCATCAAAAGGAGAACATGGCATAAAGGGAAGGCAAAAGAGCCCATGTTAGAATTAAGCAGCCATCCTTGGTGGACAGAGGGTTGGAGAAGCAACAGCTCCACAGGAAATCTGTTAATATCTGCCAGTTCTGGGTGCAGCATGTTGAAGCTGAAGTTTTCCCCATTGTTTTCAGAGGACAGCAGAAGATCCCTCCTACCTCTCCTCCTGGGCTAGCTCATCCCGGCAGTAATACAGGCCTTGTACAGACCCTGTTCCCTCAGCACTGCATGCCCTGAACTAAGAAACGCAGAGATAAGAAACCGTCTGTGCAGTCTTAACAAAAAGTTCTGGAAAGCGCTGCTCTCACCACTGTCAAGGAGGAAAAATACAGTATGTCTATACCATGCACTAAAAAGGGAATGCAAAGACACTAACACCGGCTTTGACTATGCCCTTCAAGCTAGCTTTTCAACATGGTCTAGCATTGCACACTAGCACTGTACACCAGGCTAATCTGCTAGCTGTGCGGACATGCCCTATATAACTGAGATGAATCTGGTGTTTTTTGTTTTCTTGCTAAGTCTTGATGACTTCCTGTTAGCAAAGGAAGGCAAGACTGAGGGCCAGAAGAGACATTTCACATCAGAAGGGAATTAAAATTAAATCCTCTGTTTAGATTAAATGCCATCCACATCTAGACACTCTTTGAAAATGTTCAGCTCTACATAAGAAAGCAGATGACTTGTAAAATGACTTAACCACTCCCATGACCATATATTCAGATTAACATTTTCTTCCTCCTTTATGTTTATAAATCCCCTGGGAAAAGAATTATGGATAATCTATGTCTCATTTTCGCTGGAATTTTTTTTTTTAATTTAATAAAAAATCTATTAGAAAAAGCCCTTATTAGTATTATTATTAAATACTCTTCAGAAATAGCAGTCATTGTGTATGCTCCCTCTTGGAATACACTGAAGTAGTCCAGATGGTACAGTTAAACAGGACATGCATAATTTAAGAATGGTCATTTAGCAAAGCTGCTTTTTAATGTCCTCGGGGGGCAGCTATGCTATCGTTGTGGGGATGCCCTAACTGAGAATCAGAATTGGATTTCATATGTGTTGTCTTAGATATCCTAAAAGAAATAAAATCATTTGGAAGAATTATGAGCATACTGGGTTTTGAGGAATTAATTACTAATAAGAAGCCCCATTAAAGTGTTTTTTTTCTTAATGACTTTCAATAACACTGAGATTTAATATCAATATTCAAATTTCTCCTCTCTTTACAATATTATGATTTGACAGTTTGAATAAATTCATTTCTCTTTGCTCTAATCTTCACTTTTCTTTCTTTAACCACTTAAAACTTTACTTTCAAAGAGAAGACAGAAGGAAAAAAGAAGAGAAGAAAAAGAGAAGAGAGAAGAAAAGAGACAGAAAAAAAAGGAAAAAAGAGCAAAGGAAAGAGGGCAGAGAGAAAAAGAGAGGGAGAGAGGGAGGATACATGCATAAACTATAGATCCTAACTTGAGAATCCGCCTCCCCTGATCATATACGCGGCTTGAGGTATTCATGGAAGTCTTTGTTCTGGAGAGGTTCACTGGGAAAACAGGAATTATGATAACCTTTTTAAAAACCTGGGAGAAATGTGTTATAACCACATGGCAATTGACACACAAAAACATCAGCAAGGCATCTAAAGAAAAAAATAAAGGGGGAGGAGAGAAAAGGAAAAGGACGAGGAAGTCTCAGGAGGAGACTTACATCTTGATTGGACATATCCCAGTAAGGTCTCTCTCCGTAGGACATCACTTCCCACATGACGATGCCATAGCTCCACACATCACTAGCCGACGTAAATTTACGGTAGGCGATTGCCTCCGGTGCAGTCCACCTGATAGGGATCTTGCCGCCCTGTCACAAAGAAAAGAAACCAGCGGCTAGTGAGTCGCTGAGCCAGCACTGCGTGCGGCTGACCATCTTCTACCTCGCCATTAAAAATACAGAATGGTTTTCTGCATGCAACTCCAGAATCGTTCTTAAAAAGGCATTCACTTTCTCCTGCCATAAAACTGTCAGATTCAACCAGGAGGCAATGCTGTCCATCTGCTTTCTTCAGTGACAGGGAGGCGAACCAGTAAATTGTTAAAATGTATTTTTATCAGCCCACTTAGATATCTCTGCTTAGGGCAATGCAGAAGTATGAGAAAAGGCCGGAGCTTTTACAAAGTGTATGATAGAGATTTAGTTGACAAAACAAATAAGTACATGCTGTTAATGACTATTTCCTTGCTTGCCTGTCTGACCTGTTTGCCCTGTTTCAGAAAAGCGGGTTTATAAACATTTTGTTTTTCAAAAGGGTAAAACAGAGAGAGGATGAACTGGGAAGATTTATGAACGCTGTGGTGTTTCCCCTGGGCAATATCCCAAATCCTACAAAGGCTGTGAGAAGGTAAGCAAGCCTCTGGCTCTCCCAGTCCATGCGCAAGGAGTTTTATGCTGGACCATGTCACAAGGCAGCTTTGGATAGCAGTTGGAGAGAGCTGCCTCTTGTTACAATTTTTTTTTTAAACAAATAAAAACACTGGGGGCATCTGATCTGGGCCACTGGGGGTTCTGCACTGTTTTAAAAGGAACTCTCTCCATCCTGTTTATCTGATTTTGCCTTAGCTGAGTGATCCCAGGCCAGAGATTTCTCCTTTTGTTTATGCTAATATACAAGGTGTTTTTAATTGAGCTTTTGGTTTCCTGCAGTTACATCTGGGAAATGACTTAAGCTGAACAAAGCTTTTAGGGTTTTTTCATTTGCTTTTATGCTTTTTTGATTAAGTTTATTTTGGTAAGTTTTTTTCTCAGCAATCTTGTAGATACTTTTATCCATAACTGAGTGCAGCATGTGTATACTTAATAGTTTATTGTCCTCATATACTTCTCAAGTGTTTAATATGGACCTGTTCCAAAGCCCATTGAAATCAAAAGGGGTCCTTCTACTGGCTTCTCTGGCCTTTGGATCAGGCCCTTTGTGAATCAATTCGTGGTACTATGTGCCTCTTTGTGGCCACGGGATGCTTTCACTTTAACGAGTTACAATACTAACGGGGAACAGAACGCACAATCCTCCCAAAACAGGAGCCTTTAAAAATTGCATTTTACTGTATCATCTCTGGTTATGAAAAACTCGATTCCTCCTTTCAGACACAGATGCATGGACACAGATGCATTGCTTACATATGGTTGTCATTTTAAAAATTGTCAGTAAGCTCTTTTTATTTAGCTGTTTGAGTACAGTGGAGTTCACCCAAATTTTCCTGATTCTTCATTACTGATAGCAAATGAAGACAATGCACTGTAATGCAAATTGCATTGATTCCCTGTAGTTTACTTCTGAGAGAAAACATAATACTGTATCTGCACTCACTAAATTCAAAGGGAGACTTCTCAGTCATTTCTGTCTTGCCCTTGTGTGTTTGTCTAAGCTTTGATTTCCCTGAATACAGCTTCCCAGACCTCTGCTTCTGCTTCTTCCACTTGCCACCCCTATGAGTGAGAAATACCAAGGCTGGCCAGCATTTAATAGTACATGAGTCTATCCTTCCCATAATGAACTGTGAATCCATTAAAGGATGAGTGTGGGGATTAAACTGCAAAAACTGAGTACTGCAAACAAACTCTGCACTAGGGAGAACAGATGGAGAATGGCAGATATTTAAAAACAAAGAAAATAAGCAGTTAAAAAAGAGACTTTATAAACTCTCTGACTTTTTTTTTCAGGCACACGTTAATTACAGAGGTATTGGTACAAAGGCTGGTAATGGTTGGGATGTTGTTTTGTGGGCAGAAGTACTTGCATTAGTACTATTTCACAAGCAGCATACTAAAATGGCTTAGCAAAATTAGTAACAGTGGGAAGCTGATATATAGAAAAAATGGGAGGGAAACAACAACAAAAAAAAAGGTGAGGCAAAAGCATTTACCATAACCAATCTTGGGAATGCAGGCCTCATACTTTTCCCAGCTCAAGTTATTTGGGTCAAATTTATGAAGAGCTTTGGGATGGGCAAAAGTGTTTTTTTTTTTTTGTGGCAAATCTACACTTGCTGTCTCAAACCTCAGCGGGACTAGTCACTTGCAAATAATTATGCACCCCTCTAGATGTCAGAAGGAATGGAAGCCCAAGCTCTAATTTCTGACATCAGATTCCTGTCACGCACTCCTAGCACACTAAGAGAACCAGAAGAATAACATGGGTCGCATCCTTAGAGAAGAAATACTGATGTAGCCACTGATGTAGCAATAACACTACATCAATTTATACTTGTTATGGAGCCTGGGCCAATGTTTATTTTTATGTTGTGATATAGGTTTTCACTTATGCCTGAGATTATTTTAAAACAAACTATTGCCACCTCCCACACTGTCGGACAAAAATCTTACGTAGGCAAGAAAATCCACAGGCTATTTTCCTTCCTTCCTTCCTTACCCGTGTGGTATAAGCTGCTTCAGGGTCATCTTCCAGGACGCGGGACATGCCGAAGTCGGACACCTTGCAGACCAAGTTGCTGTTGACTAGTATGTTTCGTGCAGCGAGGTCCCGATGCACATAACTCATGTCAGACAGATACTTCATTCCTGAGCCAATGCCACGAAGCATCCCCACCAACTGGATTACTGTAAATCTGCCATCATTCTTCTGCATATGAGGGAAGGAAGAAAATCACAGAGCATTACGCTAAAAGCTACATTACTGCCATTGCTGAAATTGGCAAAGAGCGTATCTCCGGATCCCCGTCTTGTCTGAAATAAAATGCAGTGTTATTTCCTCACTCTCCTAACTAGTGTCTATAATTCACCAGTAAAGTACAAACCCAGAGGTTTTGTTACAGCTTCCTGTGATGTATGCAATGTATCCAGTTTTAATGAGTCTACAGCAGTGTGATGCTTTCAAAAACGGAGCAAATCAAAACTGTTCCCTTTTAAACATGGATTATTTAAGAGCCTGGTATTTTAAACATTTCATTTATTCTATATCCTTCTACTTCCCATTTATTCTGTTTTCTATAGGAGCAAAACCAGAAAAGAAACAGAATTTACCAAGTATAAACATAACTTCTTTTAAAATACTGTATTTTCAATATCCTCCTGCAAAACAGAACCAAAATAAGAAACCAGAAATTGTTTCCCAGTATAAAATCTCCTTAGTTTATTACGAAGCAGTCACCTACCCTGAGGAAGGCATCCAAGGAGCCATTCTCCATGTACTCAGTTATGATCATTACCGGTTTACCTAGAGTTTGCAGAAAGAAAAACAGAAATCGGTGATGAACACTGATGTTAATGGGATAAAAATGGGTTGCACATGATTTTACTGCCAAGACACCTGTCTTACACAATCTAATTTAATTTGAAAAGCACCAAGCTTATGCCTCAGCTGTGGGGAGCAAGAGAAGAATATTATAGGACAAGAACATTTAAAGGGCTCCATCTGGAAGGTTAACCCTTTAGGTGACTTGTTGACAAGGTCTTTAGTTAAAGTGGCTCCTGGTCTCTAAGGAATACATGAACTGATAATTGCCAGCTAAGAAGAAAAGATCTGTTCAAACTTGACAGAAATCTTTAGTGTAGTTAAATTGTTTGCAGACTATATAGCCTTGCTTTCCAAAATGGGATTCGTGAATGCTTTGGTTTCTTTCTCTCTTTTGAAACATCAATACTTTAGGGGAGTTAGAAAATTGTCTGCAGCTACAGGGTACTCGAAGACAACTGTATTCAGAAGTGCAAAATATAAACTGTTCCTCTCAACTTTCTCTATCTTAAATCTGTATCCTGTGTCTCTCATTATTTATAAATGAGCCAAAGCCATTTGCCTCATGAAGTCAACCACAGGATAAATGATTCAATGAATTGTGTCACATGTGGGGTATAATGCTTCAGCAGCACTCAGCTTTCCACGGCGCAATACAGAGAACTAAGGCTGGGCAATCTGGAGAGAAATGTAATGTTACTGGCACAAGAATGCTTTCTAGGCACTTTTCTGCCTAAAAATAATAGCAAATTTATAAATAATGCTTGATGTTGCCTTCAAGTGCTTTACAAAGTCACACGACACTGAATTTGAAAACATTTAGGTACATACTAAATAACACTAATTATTTCCAGTGGTTAATTATGTTTGATATTCAGCACCTGGATATTTGCAGAAATGAGTCCAATATCATCTCCATTTTAAAAGTCAGCAACGGGAGATGTAGAGAAGTTAAGTGACTTGTAAAAGTTTGAAAGGCAAAAGCCTCGTCCTGAAATGAGCACTGTTAAGCCCACCCGCAGTCAAGGGAGCACACGTCGATGAACACCAGCCGGGGACGGAAACCCTTCCTCTCAACTCTTTGCTTTAGCTAAGGAACTGCAGTGTTTTCTCCTACATAAAAACAATGTCCCAGAGAAACTGCACTTTTGTACTTAACTGCCTGGAGCAGCTCTGAATAAGGGACCATTACTGGGGAAGAAGGGTTCAGTGGACGTCACCTAGACTGTAGACACTGTCGATACCAAGACAGAACTGACCTATCAGAACTACTCAACTTTTCCTTGCTTCTTTCACCAGTAAGTATCTGCTCCAGAACAACCGGCTATGAAAACTGCTCTACTATGAAATGTTGCAGCATTGAGAAGCTCCCATAATCACTTCTACTTCAGTGCATTTTTTACCAAGTTCCTTCTCCCTTCATTTGTCAGATTTCTGTTCTGAAGTAACCCTTTTTTTGATTAGAAAACAATATGCTATAAGGACTGGCTATCCTGAAAATTTTACATTACTTCACTTAGGCTAACATATATGTGAAATATGTCACTTATTTCACTCATCATTACTTACTTCACCTGGTCAGTCCCAAGCTAGCATTTGCAGGCTTTTTCCTGTTCCTAACTCTCCTGGCCTGCCCAGCTGATAGCAAAACTCCTACTGTTTTGGTTGCATGCAAACCAGCAGACCTGTGAAATGCCAGTCAGGCAGCTGGGCCCTTTCTGATTTGCATGAACAAAGCAGAAAAGACATGGTATTGCACAAAGCAAACTGTGGTGTGTGGGTTTAGTGACCTTGGCTGAGTATTTGCATCCTTAAGGAAAGAGATGCGATAAAACATCATTCCTCCTCTAATTCACCTTTCCAAGCATTCTTCAGTAAAAACAGAAAGAACTCCAACCAAATCTGCATATTTCATTTATCCTCACAGCTGTGACCAGAACTCTTCCACAGAACAAATACACCTAAATGAGTTTTAATTAACCTTCCTCAATCAAAAAACACTATGTCAACGTAGAAAGGAAGAAAGGGAGACTCTTTCAGTGCATTAACACGTAATTTCATTACTCAGGCACTTCTTGAGCTGGGGAGGGGGAAGAGAGAGAGGAGAAGTTACCATCAGCGAGTCAATTATTAAAGTACTTGACTAGCAGCCAATAATGTATTCATGGTTTTCTGCTGCCTCTCTCCCCTCAACTCCCATCTACTCCACTATTTATCTCACATTTTAATTTTCAGTTTATTAAATGCATTCATTTATCACAGCATTCAGAAAACCTATGGAGAAATTGAGATGAATGTCTTCTTAAGTAGCCCTGTTTACCAAACGCACCAGCTCTGAGGTAACTAAGCTGGCTTGCAGCAGAAATACTGCTTACTGCGAGCCAGGCAATGAAATGTTCTTGGGTCAGGCTACCACCTCCTCGGTGAAAATTTCAAATCATTTTAATTCAGTGACAACTGCATTATGCAAATGCATACAGCCATTTATAACTGCCAGAGCTGTAACAGCTATGGGGTTTAGAGCCTTGGTGGGATTTAAACACAAAGATCCTGTTTTGCCTCTTTCTTTCACAGTGATGCTACAAAAATCACTGTCTATGGCAAACACACTGTGACCTGAACAGAGACTCCCCTCTTTGTTTAAAAAAAAAAAAAAAAGGAAAAAAAGATGAAAAGAGAGAAAAAGAGAGAGAGAAACAGACCCACAAAATTTAAATGGAGTATTATATTTTGATTTAAATTCTGAGGCCTAGAAAACAATGGGCAAAAGAAGTCTGAGACCCCTTTTTTTCCCCTAGTGAAATTTGTCTTGAGGAGCAAACAGTGACATCCTATATGAGGCACATTTTCAACTACAGTGAGAACAGGCAGACCAGGAGAAGGAAACACAAAGGAGTAGGGGGGGATTTCCAGAAACACAAGTGGTAAAGTAAGCATCCAGCTCCCACCAACATTCAAGAGGGACAGGGTTTTTCAGTGCTACTGATAGCTTTGACAATCCTCTACTGGAGATATTTTATGCTCTTCTAGTTATATTTTATAACTTCTTACCCACCTAATTTTAATTCCTTACACGATTAACATCCTGAGTTTCTGTTCTGCCTGCACAGTCTCTCAGCTGCAGGAGGTAAGCTCCACAAATCCCACCCTTTAACAGCAATTCACGGGCTCACTCTCTGATGTCTTTGCTGCCCTGAGAACGAGCCCCTAAATCTAAAAGGTCTTTCCGGATTAGCAGCCGGTGCCACGCTTTGCCAACACGCTACCTAGAGCAGCTGGAACAGGGCCATCTTGAACAATAACTGCACCAGCTCAGCGGCACGTTATGAACTCGGACCCAAACATGGCTCACAGGTGTATTTCCAGTTCTAGCCTGGAAACAGCATCCAGCGAGCTCAGTCATTCTCTTTCTCAGACAGAGTTAATGGGCACAGTGAATGCGAACAGACTTAAACAATTTTTAAAAACCCAATCCAACCAAACAGAAAGATCAGCCAGGTAATTTCTGCAAACAGAGTGAAGTTATCACACCTGTAAATCAAAGAAAACAAATAAGCAAGTTTCATACTAAAACAGACTACTTCAATTCAAAGCCCTGTTCTTTACATCTGGGCTTTTTATCTCAAACATACAACACTGTAGTTTTGTTTTGATATTTTTCCTCCAACCATTTTAAATTCTTTGCTTACCATCTGCCTATCCTGCAACAATCAGCTCAGTTTCACAAAGATGTGAAAGATGCCTGTTTGGCATAGCAAGAAGGAAAAAAAAAAGCCCCGACCCCTGCAGTATTTAATTCCCCCTACAAAATCTTGTACAAGCTGCCTGTAGATAGAGTATCAGTTGAAACCATAAACCCATTTATAGCTGACAACAAGATTAATGACTTGTCCTGCACTGATTTCCTCCTATTAGCTATCAGTGGATCTGCTCCATCTGTCATTTCACAGGAGAGAGGGTAAAAAGAAAAAAGAAAAAAGACCACAGATTTAATTTCTCAGTGACTTCCAAATTGGCCTTGTCATGAAAATGACCTACTTACATTTAGTAACTACACCTTCCAAGTGGATGATATTGGGGTGGTCAAACTGTCCCATGATGCTGGCCTCACTCAGAAAGTCTCTTCTTTGTTTATCAGTGTAACCAGCTTTTAGAGTCTTGATAGCAACACAGATCTCTCTTTTTCCTGGTACTTTGAGACGTCCACTGCACACTTCACCAAATTCCCCTTCAGGAAAAAGGCACAAGAACCCATTGGTCATGAACCTGAAGCATACACCTGTGTTGTCAGACCATAATAGTCAGTTCATTTTGGGGAACTGTCATACAAAGACCATTGAATGCCAGCTCTCCGAAAAGCCAATTTAAAACTCTATTTACTGCAAAAAATGCAAAAGTTTTGGCACTTACCCACACCAATAACTTTTTCAATCTTTATGCAGGAGGCATCGATTTCCTTGGCAAATTCCCTCACAGCTTGGTTTGGATCCTCATATGTAAAAGGATCCACATATGTTCTAACACCTGCAAGGCAGAAATGTTTTATTTGAAGTCACTGATCTACATGCTGCTGAACACAGAACATATGAGACTGAAGCCTTAATGATATACAACACCAAAGAGAGTGTACAATAAAAATGTACTGTAAGCCAGGAATGACTGATGAAAGAAGAAAGGACTTAACATATTTTTCCCCAATGTGATTTTTTAATGCAAATGTTTAATATCTCCCAGTATTGACAGAAAGAATCAGGCTTTTGCCAATAAATGAGTTTCACAAATCACTGCCATCACTAACAGGCCAATGGTCAGACTATGGACCCATGAAAGAAAAAGACATGAAATTTCCATTTGGGGAGCAAAGAAATTCTGAGTTCAGGTCCTAAATTTGGTACCTGGGTGACTGAGATGGAAGTAACAGTAGGATTCAGTCCTGAAAAAAAGGCAGCAAAGTTCACATTTCCTTTTCTGCAGGACTGCCTCTGGCCCATCCAGTAAGATGGAAAAACTCTTTAGCAGAGTACTGTGGGGAAAAATCATGCCTAGACATCACTGGCCAAGAGGAGGAGTCTTCTCGCAGAAAGGAACAAAGGGAAAAAATAGATGAACCTTCTTCCTGTCTTTTCCCTCAAATATATTTTATACAGACATTTCTACTTTCCCTGTTACTAAAATGCATACTTTTTGTATAAGGATGGTTGCAAATAAGGAAAACAAACATATTCATCTCAAGAGGAATGTCATTCCTTATTTCCTAAGCATCATCAGAACATGGGACATGTTTTGTGAACCAAATCAAAAATCCCAAGCCCCATTGCTTTTTACCTTGGTTCAAATGTTTCTCCTCATCTGCCTCTTGCTTAGCCTTACTGTACTTACTGCGTCTGTCAGAACAAAAAAGAGCATTACAGTTCAAAATAAACATCTTACTTTGAGATGAGCTCGGTCTTCTTGACCTGCTGAGACTTGAGCTGTTTACACCTGCCACGACCTGTGCTCTGCAGCTCCCCTACAAGAGCCCGTGACACAGCTTACACCTACCAGCGGGGTAGGAGCCTCCTCTCCTCAAACTGCTCTAAGTGTTATTGGCATCAACAAAGCATCAAGGCAAACACAAATCGTATTTGCATCTCGGCATTTAAACAAAGAAAAGAAAGCTTGCATTTCAGCTACTTTTTCTTCAAATGTGCGTTTGCAATTCAGTGCAAAAAAAGGGCCAAACTGCTTTTCAGCACAATCATATATGGATTCAAATGCTACAACAGAGGTGTTTTGGTAGATTGATTTTCAAACATAATTGGGCAAATGCCAATACCTCCACCCTTATTTAACTGAAAATTTTGAAACAGTCTATAAACACAGAAATCACAACTGAAGCAAAGAAATCCTGGTCATCAAAAATGTAATTTTTTTTTTATCACCATATAATTGAAGGGGACAAAAAGAACTCTTGATGGCAGAACCCCTCTACTAAACCTCTGAGGGGAACGCAATAATGTAGTGTATAGTATGTTAATTCAATAGATTATTATTTCTACACCTACACACACAATTATGCATACAGTTATATATTTAATTAGTTCAGCATTAAACCTCAAAGGGTAAGTGGCATTAAGAAAAGTTAATAATAGAAGCGGTTACTCTGATAGGGAGGATATTGAGAAGTCAGTTCAGCCAAATGTGTATTGTGATTAGAAGTTCCCTGGTGTTTAATGGTATCTAGATGTGGAGGTTTGATTTGGGCTTTTACATAGAGTTCACTGAAAATGCAGAACCAGGTGTAAGAACAGACATTGCCAAAGAGAAGGCCTTATTGTGGTTTAGTCCTCAGCTTGCTTGTTCCTATGGAAGTTGGGGCAAACATCCCATCGTGTCAGACCCAGGTTACCCAACTGGCAAAAGCGTCTGGGCTGGAGCGAACAAGAGCGAAGGAAGAAAGAGAAACCAAGACCAAAGGAAAGGTGGGGTAAGACTGGAACAGGGTGCCCAGAGCAGGGCAAGACAACCACTGTTTTGGGGATACTGAAGTGAGACTGGGTTAAAAGCCTGAAAATGGAAAGTGGTAGAGGAAGGAAAAGGGACTGGGTGAGTGAAAGACCTACTGGCAGAGATGAGTTAAAAGGGTGCAAAAGCTTGGAGAAAGCAGGAAGAAAATAATATGCAACTTGCGGAGCGTTGATTGCAGCAAATCTTCCTGAGTTTCACCATTCTCCTGTCAGCAAAAACCTTTCATGCCCACCAGCAAAAAGCATCTTAACTTCCTGTTCTGTGCTGGGCCTACAAACAATGGCAACTTCCCATCGCTACCAGCTAAGAGGCCATCTCCCAACCTTTGTCTTTGCCATTGTTTAGTGTAGGGCGTTACTATATCAATAGTACAAACTTTAAATTATTGATAAAACAGAAGAAAAAAAAAATCCTGCTGAACATGCCAAGACTACCCATCTTTGAACCAAGTCTCACAGCTCCAGACAATATCAGCTGGACTTGCGTTCAGACATAAAAAGCAGGAACACCCCATAATTGGTTGGGAGCTTCTTTTCTTGATGAAAGTCAATTAAACACAAATGACTTCAAATCACAAGAAGAGCCTTATTAAAAACCACACTGGATCCAAATGCCAATTTAAAACATTTATTTGCCCAAGGACTTACAGCACCGGTATAACAGAGCAGAGTTAAATAAAAGGACTACATTCTGCTCCGAGTTATTGAACCGAACAAGGAAGAGTCAGCACAAAATAGCACCCACTATCATACTGGACCAAGTCAGCTAGGGGGACTGCAGAGATGATTTGGATACTACACAAAAAAACCAAAAAGATTCTGCATTTTAAGCAGGACCCCTTCAAATTCATTTTCTTGATGTTCAAATACAGATGGGCGATACAAAACACAAATGTTCTTTGCATGAAAGTATTTTTTAAGTATGAAAAAATGCTTTTTATCTTACTTTCAAAACTTAAATCACCCTATTAACAGATAAAAAAATAATCTTCCCCCCCACTAAAACCCAAGGATGTGCAAAAAGCAAAAGGAAACAAAGGGATTACTGTTCAAACAATATAATTGTAGCTTATTAACTTTAAATAATACCTTCCAAACTAACTACCTCCTTCCACGTCTCCCTCTGCCACCTGCTGACCTTTCCTGCTGGCTCGGGGCAGGAGGCTCCTGGCTGCCATTGTCCCGGTGAGAGGCTGGGCACGGAGGGACGCGCTGCCCCGGGGCAGGAGAGCGGGCAGGAGCCCCGGCCGCTCACCTGAGTGACACAGGCAGCCTTTGTCACGGCTTTGAATGCCGCAATTACAGGGGTTTTGGCGGTGGTGGCTAAATAGCTGCTATTCAAGGAAAAAACACAGAAGCCTTCAGAACCAGCGGGGGTCAGAGGCACAGGCAAATCTACAGGTGGGGCACGGAGAGAAGGAGAGGGAAGGTCTCTCCGAGCACCAGCAGTAACACTAGAAGGTACTTGCATGCATTGAGGTGCTGCTGCCTTCGGTTCACAGACAGAAGAGGAGCTGGGGTGACTGCAGCGCTCGACACAAGGCTGATGGAGCATGCTGATCCAAAACCAGCAGCAAAGGCGGGCAAACGTGTTCAGCTAAGCTTGCAGAGCAGAACATAAAGCAAGCTAACAAACACAGGAGTCTCTGACAGAAACTTTTAGATAACCAAAGGATTTTGTAGAAGCCATCTTTCTCCATCCAACTCCTTTAAAAAAGTAGCTCTTATTGTTTCACAGTTTTCCAAATCCTTTAAAACTCTATTTGAAATACTCTAATTTTACTCAGTGTTCCTGTTGGGTAGGGTAGGGTTTAGAAACACTCTAGCTACACTCCCCTGATTTCAGCTGTATGGATATGCTTATCTTAACCTCAGGAAGTTTAAACTAACATTTAGGCAGGTTAGTTCTCCTGTTAACATAAACGCTGTGGTCACAGAACAGAAAAAAACAGCTCGAGCTGCCTGAAGGCGAAGTCCTCTGACAAATTCTGTTGTGAGGATGAATTTTGGGATTTGAGTAATGGCTTGAAAAAAAATAATGCTAAATTAGTAATAATAACCCAGCGTCCAAAAGTGGGCACCTACAGAATATGTCCACTGCCAACATCTGGCTCACAGATGCAGGGAGGCCACATCTGCAGGCCAAAGCACAGTTTTGATTGTACAAATATGACTTTTAGATCACAGCTATATTACAAAACCTCCTCATGGGGACTGTATGGACAGGAAAGCATTTTCTCTGCTAAAGTAATTTTGGAACAATGTATAATTATTTTGCTATTAATTTTGCTGGTATAGGAACATCACGAAATATCCCCAAAGCCCACACCTCTAAATGACATTGGTAAGGTGGTTAAAATTGTTAGTGTAATATTGGATATTAGATCCTGTTTATTGAGAGCTACTTCCAACTACTGGCGAGCTGTGTACTGAGGAAGGCTATTAATTAACAAGGCACCATGCATCAGTATGCACAGAACACTTGCCCTGTCTTAGTATTTCATTCATTTTGCTGTCTTTCCCCTCCCACAGCCTCTGGGGACCTATCAGTACAGAGGTATGGGGCATCTCTGAACCCACTGCACTAAGCTACTTTTACCTCCATCCCCACCAGTGCTTGGACCAGCCTTTTGTCTGCGCTACTCAACTGTTCTTTGTCTGCTTTTTTTGTCCAGTTTAAACACCTCTGGGCAGAGATAACTAAGCAGACAGCCTGAGCAGTGAGAACTGGCTGAGTACACATCAGCATCAGCGAGACTGTCAGCTACCTGGCTCCAGGCAGCCTTTCCTTTGACAGCTTTATGGCCGATACTAAAGAGAATCAATACGAGGGCAAGGGGTTGACATTTCATTTTCTAAGAAGTGATCCATTGAGGGCCAATCACCAAGCAGTGTTTATCAGCCTTGGGAAGTGACATTTTTTTTTATAGGGGGAGGAGGGGAAGGAATCATCTCAGAACAACTCGACAGGCTCAATTCTCCAAGGTGGCGACTCATAATTAGAAATCCAATGTATCCTGCTATCAATCCTGCCTTAAATAATAAAGTGATCAATAAAAGCAGAGAAGAGATTAAGTCATCAAGCTCAGTAATGCTATTTTCCGTTGCAATGGCTTTTAATAAACCTGTCTCTCTGCATTACATTTCCATATGTTCTGCTCATCTTTCTTCTTGCCGGCTTGGAGGCTTTGAGTTGAACACAATGCATGAGTACTTACTAGATATTATAATCATAGTGACTTAAGTGCTCTTTAAGACAATTTAGTGAGCAAATCAAGAGGAAGTTGTGCACATTTACGGCTGTCACCATTAAACTGATAGGAGACTGATCAGTCTTGAAAACCTGCATCCCTCAAATCCCAGACTTGAGATGGAGTAGTGATATGTCCAGTTTTCTCTCGGAAATATACGGAGCCAAATTCATGCCGATCTTTTTAAATAAGAATAATCACTAAAAGATGAAGTCAGAAGCACTCGCATTATGTTTCTGCTACACTATCCTTCCCATTTGCAATATTTTTCTTGATGCCTGGGTTGAATTTGGGGGAACGAACAAGTACTTGGTAGAAGATTGTGGTTCTGCTCTGATCAAATAACCTATTGATCCAGTCTGTTGTGTTACTGCATATGATGCTGAATGACTGAGGTTTCTGTTTTACAGTCATTTCCACTCACAGTGGAAGGACTAACCCAAGACTAATGCAGACTCATACAGGCAGCTAGTGTCTAAGACAAAACCATGAGCACAGCAGCCCAACAGCTTTCTTCACAACAGTATAGTTGTTTATGCCCTGTATATAACAAGTCAGTCCAAGAAGATCTACTGTACGCATACCCATCAAACTTAACTTCAAATTACACTAGCAACAAATCTCTAGTTGGCTTGCTTCTCAATGCCAGTTATTGGAATCAGCTTTGCATCTGAAGGACAAATAGAGCTGGAACTATTGCCATTACATCACATGCTGCTGTGGTACTAATGTTAAGAAGATCAAAGCTACATGGGAGAAGGCTTGTAATGCAAATGCACTGTTTATGATGCTAATCAAAGAATTTAGCTTTGTTTGGAGGAGACAAAAAGCTCCCTCATGAAAGAGAGGGGGGAGAGAGAAGCTTAAGTTCTTACCTCCTGCTGATGACAAAGGCTGCAATGAGAATGACCACAAGAACAACACTGCCAGCCACTGAAACTAGAAGCACTGTGGGATTGGTACCATCGCCAATGATGGGGGAAGGAACTGGAAACAGAAAAGGGAGCATTAGTTTCAGACACCCTCAAAAAATCAACCTAGGTAGCACTCAATGAGGCATTCTGGCTTGTGGAGGCAGTTTAGAGTAGTACTCAAATCCACTTTCAGGCCTTCATTATATAGTCATTTGACATAATTTTCCAAGAGGGTCCTAATTAGCTGAAGACATGATGTTTGATAATGATTTGGGGAACCTCAGTTCACTGAGAACAAGGACTCCCTCTCCTTCTCCCCTCCAGTGCTGCTCAGAGGGTATAATGGCTATTTTTTTTTTGCCCTCCTAATTGCTTTCCACTATTCTTTCTTCCTTTTTTCTCAGTGGGGCCAGATGATCACTCCCCAACTGACACAAAGAGAACAAGTTGTTTTAAAATGTCTTCCCCCTTCCTGCTGGATTGATTATTTTCAGCTGTTAACATCCTAAAGGATGTTGGCACAGACTGACATGACCTTAAATGGATTTGAACAGATCTGTATGTCCAGAATTAAATAGGTTTGGTCACATCACCTTCCTGCCACCAAAAAGCAAACATGTTTTCGTGGTAAATTTGCGTGTTGCCTTGAGCAAAGTGAAAAGCTCTATGGACAATATCATTCAAACATTCTCTCTTTATAGGACAGTCTAAGGGCAAGTGCAAATACATCATCTAATGTAACACACTTTTCACTGATCTATGTCAATAGCTTACAAAGGGGAGTAACAAGGTTGTATTCCCCGGCAAATGAGATAACCCAAAAACATATGTAAACACCTCACATTTACATTAAACAATAATAGGTACATAAATCTCTCAAGAATCAATGGCTTCCATGTATTTACAGAATGTACATCTCCTTATGCCATGTTGAGGTATTTTTAAGTATCTAGAATATAACCTATCCGAACAGATGTCTAAGGTCAGATTCGCCACATCACTAACAGCCTTTGGACAAGAGATGCCACAGCAGAAATGGCAGTCAACAGTCACATCATGAGTCATGCAGCTATGGAGGAACATTTTCCAGAATAGATGCCCCATAATCCAAGCAACTGAAGGGAAACTCCCAACACACAGCTCTGCCACATTTGCACTGTTCTCTCAAGGAAAAAAAAAGGGATCAATGGGCATGTTTCTACCTGTGTTAGTTGTGAACTCAAATGGCCCACTGAAGTCTCCATATCCTGCTGCTGTCCTGGCCCGCACATGAAATACATATGAAGTCAGGGGGTTCAAGCCTTTAATGTCAGTGTTCCTGGAGGCCGTCTTCACAATGCGATAGCTACGCTCGTTTTGGTCCTAACAACAAAAGAACAGAGCGGTGAGCAAGGAAAAACGCCTCGCTGTGCCATGCACAGTGGAATCCCACTTCTTTGCCAAAAGCGTTATGATGAAAGACGATGAGTAATGATGATGGAATTCTCAAAATACATCTCAAAAGCCTCTGCTGCCCGCCGTGCTCAATACTTCGAGTACTGCATTCTGGGAGGGATCCCTGAGCGAGCCAAAAAAGGGTGATGAAACTCTGGGTATGATGATCATGTATCATTGATTATTTAAGAAATCACACAACAAATTCCTCTGGAAAACAGCCAAGTCTTCAAACATGATTTTGCTGATGAACAAATGACATTTTATTCAGACATGCTGGTGCTCCATTTTTCCTCCTACTAGCCAGGAGCCATATAACAAAACATATAAAACATATATAAAAAGAAAAAACTTGAAAAATGTCTTCCAGAAAGTCCCATCTTAAAGGTTATTCTTATTTTTGGCTGGAAAATACTTCAGAAAATATTGTAATTTAGCTTCACCGAAAATCATCTGCCTTTTGCTGTATGTGTGAGGCAAGCAACAAAGTGATTATCTTAAAAAAATTAAAAAGTGTGTGTGCATGTGTGTGACAGCACGAGAGCAAAAGCAGATAATTGTTAATTTTGGCAGACAACCTTCAAAGAAAGTAGCTCTTTTCATGGTTCCATACTTGAGGAGAGAAGTTATTTGTAGGAATAACATCTCCCTCTAACTCAGAGAGTATGAAGAATGTAATTTTCTTTCCTTATTCTTTATTAAAAGCCATCCAACCCACATCATCACTCTAAGCAGAAGCTATTGGCAAACAGATCTTATTGCTATTAGCGTGTTATATACCTCATTATTATACTTCTGTCTATGATGTAAAGCTAATGCCTCACTTCTGACCAACATTATTGATTCTCATTATAAATACGCTTGCTACAAAAACTTGCTTCCTAGGTAAGAAAAAATAACAAAACAAACTCATACCACACAGCTGGAACAGCCTCTATATCTTATTATTTCAAACAATCATTCAAGTGCACAAAATCCTTTATTGGATATTATTAAACTAAACCTATTTGGTTTCAAAGAATGGGATCCTATCTGGAAATAAAACATAATTAAATGAGGTTAAAAAAAAAAAAACCCTAATCCCAAACAAAGCTCCTTGCTTGTCCATTGTGAACAGTACCTTTTCATAGTATTTGACTTCGTATTCCAGGATGACTCCGTTTGGCCTATCCGGCTCCAGCCAGGCCAAGGCAACGCTGTGTCTTGTTATCTCTTTAGCCTGGATCAAAGCAATTGGGGATGGAGCTGCCAAAAAAAAAAAAAAAAAAAAAACAATTATATAAGCAATAATTTAGTTTCAAATGAGGAATGCATGCTTATAATTGTAGCTTTCACAATGAGAGAGCTTACTGACTCGTGAGCACTTTCAGAAATTGTATTTTTCTTGTGTGAGGTTGTATGCATTAAGTATTGTTGCTGTTTTCTGTAACAAAATTATGTTTAATTCCCTTCTAATAGATCTTGTTTTTAGATTCTGGGCTGTGCTATATAGGTAGCCTCTGGAGTAACACAGCATAGTAGTCTAAATGACATAATGTTCATGACGCCTATAGACCAAACCTCCATAATAGGCTAAAGTACCAAAAGATTCTGCCTCATTTTTGACCTGTGTTAGTCACAGTGCACAAAGACTCATATGCATTAGATTTCAGTCCATACTGATTCTCCTCCTCCACCTCCTAAAATTAACTGGTCTTAAGTCACTGTTTGCTTTACAAGAACTATGAAACTCCTGAGGGACCAATACTGTTTTCTCTAAAGCTGAGAAAATTTTGTTATTGAATTAAGCAAGACCAGAATAAAGCTCAATACATACAAATTCGGACCCTCCCATGAGAACCAGAAAACTTTTATTTCAAGAGTCTGAGCCAGTTTGTGCCTCCTAACTGGCCCTGCTTAGCACCTCAGCCTGTGAGCAGTTCCTGGAGAATGAGGAAGCTCAACGTCCGTGGGCCAGGTGCTGGCTTTGATAGCACTAGGTGTTTCCCAACTAGAAGATATCAGAGATTGGCCCCTCATGTACCAAACTGGCATAATCTGGCCCTGTCCCATGTGGCGCAATATAAACGTATTCAACAGATGAAGTAGGACTACACTGTCAAGGGGAAGGGCTGAATGACTTTTGGCAAAACTCTACCTAGCAACAAGCTAAACTCAAAGATCCTTTAAACTGTATCTGTGTGCCGTAATAAGGGCTGCAACGAAGAAGATAATGGAAAACATCTCATTGCGCACCCTACACTTTCAATAGAGCCCCTGTGATCGCTGAAGTTCAGGTTTTGACTGGCTGGCGGACAATGCTTTCTCCCTTTGACTGCGATAGTAGCAGATTCATGGCTGTGCTGGGGGAACGGGTTTCTGAAGATTTATGAACCTGACTGGCCCTTTCTTGCTGTTGTGTTGCTGTGTGGTCACGTCTCTAGCCAGCTGTTATCAAGCTCTTTTGATGCTGACAATAGCTGGTATAAACGGTGGAGTCTCCAGGGATAAAAAGGGACATTCATGAAATTTTTAATCTTATCTAACAAAGCTGTCCTGTATAACCAGAGATTAGAGGTCTTCCTAAATTGAACGTATTTCTTCTTTTGTCCCCTGAAGCTGTAGACATGTTGCTCTTTTTTTTCCTTTTTCCTTTTTTTTTTGTTTTTCTTTTTTTACTCTAACTTTAGGATGATGATCCATGAAAATGTTAAAAATAAGAAAAAAAACCCAACCCTTGAAACATGTATCCTTGAAAAGAACCAAGAAAGACAAATAAATAAAACAGTCACAGTAAATGAAAGGAAAATTGAATGTTGAAAGCCTCAAACCTACTTGACCATATCGGACAGTTGTGATGGAAGTGAAAATAACCAGGAGACACCACACAGGCACAAAAGGGTGTCTCCCTCTTGACGGGAAACCTCCAGGGAGCTGCTTGCTGCCTCACTGTGTGACAGTTTGGCATCTCTGTTAGCAATGCCTCCGAACCTTTCGCTTTTTTCTTGTCTGTCTCTCACATGCAAAGGCAAATACTGGACGAGAGAGGAGACTATAAACACAGCCAACAGGGAGGATCCAGGTGTGCTCCATCAAGTCAGATCTGTGGCAGGACTGAGAATCTGCTCAGTAACCCCACAGTTCCTCAACAGACAACAGGAGTTTTCCTTTTGCAGCCAACAAATTGGAAATCAGATTTATTACTCTAAAACACACACACACATGACATTACCAATAAACCAACCAGAGAGAAATCTGCTTAGTTAATTGGTGCCTCACGTCCGAAAGATATGCAATTCTTTTTACTGAGAATCTGTCACTTACTCTGGTCTGACCTTAACAATTTCAGAGAGAAAGTTCACTTTCTTACCCTCATCCTCTTTTTAACTTGCTTGGCTTCCCATTTCATTTCTGCAGGCATTTATATTGGAATTTAGTGAGCCCTGTATTAGTAGGCTGGTAAAGTGCTAAATGGAAATGCATTTTTGCTCTGTTGTAAAATGGCTATTCACAGCTGAAGAAAATATATTAACCACCTCTTCTTATGGAGGATGCTTAGTTTTCTAGTTTAATAAATGCTTTCTTGTATCTCTCAAAAACGGACAGTTCATGCTAGGTACTACTCCATACTGGTATAGACAACCTCCTCCTGGGCTCCAGGATAAGAAAGAGGATTCGTATATCAATTCCTTTGCTAATTCTTATGATTAGAGTTGCAAGAATGGCCCTAGCTTTTTCTTCCTGTCCTTTATACTGTTGAATACTAACCATTATGCAACTTCATCCTAATTAACTTTTAATCTATTCTCTTGCGTTGTATTGTGCAGATGAGTAACTTGTTTCTGTTTTTGTTTTGTTTTGGCTGTTATCCTGCTTCTCCGTATGCTATACAGAAATCCTGAGAGTGCTGATGTCCATGTCACGAGGTACCAGAATGGCCAAAGGCTGTCAAGGAGCTCTTTGCTGTCTCTGTGGCACAGAGCTGGAAATGTCTATGAAATAGGATGGTCATCTGCAGCTCCATGGACCTTGAGGGACTGGGCTCAGTAACTAAAGCTATCCCACTGCACAGACAAAACCCTCCTTTACCAGTACTCTCTTATTTCTGCAAACAGCCCTGTAAATCAGGTTGGTTGGTTGGTTGGTTTTTTAGGATCCACCACAACAGAAGCATCCCATCAGCCGCCAGGAGTAGCTCTAGCTAAAAGAGAGAGTAACCGGGCTTCATACTCTGTGCTGTCCCAGCCCTCTGGGTGAGCTTGTGCAAAATATTTAGATTCTTTGCTCCTCTTCCCTCTGCCTTTAAAATGCCTCTTAGGGATGTTGTGAAGATAAACATGTAACAGATTGTAAAATGATGCTTTGATAGCGAGCAGAAGAGAAGACGGTAACGTCTCTTACATTTGACTGTGATATTTGTTCATTCTATACACACACACTCCTAGAGAAATCATACAGAGGATAATTTGATCAAAAAGAATAACATAAAAATTTGAGATGTTTGCAATAGTACTACAGAATAGTTTTGGAGAGGAGTAGGAGATGACTTTTTCTTTCACCTTCTTCACTTTCTTCTTCTCTATTCCCAGACATTTAGAAAGAAATACTAAGTAAAACTTGTTTCTAAATCATCATTGCTTAGAATAGCAAGTTTTTCTCCCACATGTGCACACACAGTATGTATCAAGGACCAGTTCTACCAGAACAGTGCACTTTACAGTGAAGAATGACGAGATATTTTGGTGTTTAAAAAGGGGTCCCTTTAACAAAAGCACTAAGTGTAACTTTCCTTAGTTCAAAGCTCAGCAGTTCCTCTCCCTTAAAAACTCCACTCCCTACTGATGTGAATGTTGCAATTTTCTTTTATCTACTTCCTCAATAACCTGCCATTAAACACCTACTAGTAGTTTTATTACTGCAGTTCTGAGCTTGTGGCCTACAGAGAGAGAAAGAGCACAGATGTACTACAAAAACTTCACCCAAATGCCATAAAGCTATATCCCAAGGCTAATAAGTGCTGAATTATAACAGTTTTGAGGCACTTTAAAGGATGGCAGAGGCAGTGTCAGTTTTTCATTACTGGTTCATTACTGGGGGGGAGGGAGGAAAAAACAGGAAATAAATAGATGCAATAAAAGTCTCTGGCATGTAGGCATCCATGAGTGAAAGCGGCCCTTTATAAAACTAAAGCATGAATACTTGGATATCAAAGATACACAATGCCCAGTGTTTGAGTGAAGATGCCTTCTTAACCACAGCAGGATTTACTTTCCACTCCCCATGATTTGAATTTAAATGGATCATGTTTACTCAAGGGGTCTTTCACTGATTGAAAAATATGCCCACAGTTTGTACATTATCTCAGCTAAATTCAAATAACATATTTAAATTTAATTACTTGAAGCTTAGGGGTTTCATGCTTTTCTTTTTTCCCTCAATTGCACACAACAACACTTATTTGTTCTTATCAATGGCTATGTGCTTTGTCAAGCATCAAAATTAAAAGCCTGAAAGCACTAATGATGTTACTGTGATTAAGGGTTTTTACCTTCCAGGGTAGATACTAAAAGCCTGTTCCATTATTAATTATTAAAAAAAATAAAGATTTTTGAGAATCTAAGACTGAAGAAAAGTCCTCTTAAAATCAAAACAAGAAAATAAAACATCTTCTATTAACTGGAACAAGAACACATTTAAGGAAACCTGGCACATTTAAGGTTTTGTCTTTGAATATCCTTCTTGTAATGTTGGTTTTTTTACATTTGATATTGTAAATGATATTATCAAATAACTTTACAGCAGGAAAAGGATATACAACACAGACAATCAAATATGTTTTTAATGATTCCTAAAGGCAACGTTCTCCAGACCACATTCTGATAAGGGAGCACATTCTGATTCTGGTAAGGGAGCAACTTACTGTACTAGCTGTCACACTGACTTCAAATCAAGTGAAGGGATAAGTAACCAGCCCTATTTTGTTAAATATTCCAGATTAAATTAAAAAGGAAGCAATTTGCTCTTTCCTAAAATGTTGGTGTTTGGTTCTGCTCCCCATCAACCCCTCAGGCCTTTCACCTGCTCCTCTCTCTTGTCCAGACAGAAATGCCTGAAAACTTTCATTTTTTGAATAATACCACCTCTGTGCTCTGAGTACTCCTGGCAATTGAATTCTCAAAGGAAGGGGAATACATTTGAGTTGTGAGCAAAAGAATTGACGAAGAATGGCAGGAGACCGAGTTTCCAAGCATATGCATAACCCATGTATCCACACAGGGACAAGCACATGAAAGTTTTTGCACAAGTGAACCTATTTGTACACACACAGATTAGATGACTATACACATTTGAAGCACCGAGCTAGTTTGGCATTCCTACTCTTCACTGCCAAAACGATTGCTACTTTTTTCTCCTAGAGACCATCAGAAGCCTGCAAGACTGGATGTACACCTTAAGAATGAGCTACGTACTTTTTTTTTTTCATTAATCCCCAAATAACTCTCCCTGTGTATAAGTGCAGCAAACATTTGTACTAGCAATGGTTTGGCCAGGTTAGGACTTGGACGAGGATCTAGAAGCCCGATTGCTCAAGTGAACCACTGGAAGCCTCCCAAGACATTCCCTAGTCCTCTGTCTTCCCACTGTCTGCCTTTGGCTCCGCGAGGAATGACGACTGGCGTGGAACACCTCCCCGTTTGAAACCGAGCCGCACCGAGGTTCAGGCCAGCATGTTCAAGCCTTAGCATTTAAAGCAAAGACTTTAAATCTGCACCGCTGAAGTAAACTGCCCAAGGTTATCCGCCCACATTTGAAAATCCTGGCCTCTGAAATGTGAAGCAGTGTGACAGCTGAGCTCGGCCTCTTTCTCTCAATCCCTTAAATCAGTCATAATACTTCTGCAACTAAAGTTTCCTTCCTTGTTACTAGAAAACATGCTGCGCAGGAAAAAACCCAGCTCAGCCACAGGGTAGTGTCACATGACATCTTCATTCCAAGATGAAAGGCACACATTAGCTTTCCCTTCTTTCCAGGCTCCACAGCGCAGTCACTGCATATATGAGCTCTATGGCAAACAAGTGACAAGCTCTCAAGCCTCGGGACTAGCTCACATCAGTTATGTTTATAGTGGTATTTCATAAAGTAAGGGGTAGAAAATGAGATTTTGAAGACTGTTAACACTGCATTATTATGTTTTAAACATTTCCTCTGTTTTAAAGATTTTATTTCTTGCCTCTCCCAAAAGAGAACCTGGACTGCAAACCTTGCCAGACCACAAAAGCTGGCTCTGACTTGCATCAAATCAAAAGCCTGCAGAAAGACGCAGGCTGTTAGCCGCAACAAATAATAGCAGCTCAGGATTATTAGAGTGCTGTATTTTTACCATCCTACCCCAGCTCCAGTTCTTGGAGAACGGCAGTAACTGCCGAAGATCCATAAAGAGCCGGCGTATTTTCCTGGCTATGAGTCTTGTTCTGTGCCAGTTTTAGCAGAGCCTACATTAGCATACTGGAACTGCTCTAATTTAGACCAAACCAGTTATAGGAGCTGAGGTCTGACCACAGTTCCCTGTGGTCAGAAACTCCGAAACTGTGATGGGACAGTGGTAACAAAGATTTTGCACACCCAGGAGACAGCTCGTTCTGACTATCGATTTCTGGGGACAAGCTCTTGATACCAGGATGTTATTTTCAGGTACTGGCCCTCCAGTTTTGAAGGCCAAATAATGATGTCAGCTAATGCAATGCAGCTCTGGAGCAACTCCAGAGATCTGAATCTGCAACCTGCAGTCCCAAAGACTGCCTTAAACCAAAAGAATATAGAATCCACACAGCATTTAACATGAGATCTGTATTGCAACTCAAGCATGGAGTCTGTTTAGTCTGAGGACTGCTTGTTTTCTTTCTGCTAGCTTGCTAAGAAATCCTGTTGGCATGTTCTGACAAGGATAACTTAATAGTTGCCAACAGAAACATGGCAGGATACTGTGTGTGTATTTCCTGTATGTATGAATGCCAGTTTAAAACAAACAGGAAAACAAGTCTTTCAGTTGGAAGGCAATTTATAAAAATCTGTCTGAACATTACAAGCACTTAAAAAAAAAAAACAGCACTGAAACATTTCTAAATGTTTAAACTAGAATGATTAACACAAGAAGGGTGAATGTATTTAGCGCTGTAAATTGCTCTAAGAAATTCTACAGCTACAAGCAATTTGTTAAGATTTGGAACTAGTCAGCAGCTCTCTAACCTGGGCAGGTTTTGAACTGCTGGTCACAGAGCAGGCCCCAATGCAGTTCCTCTTCCCTCTAGCTGAGGTTAGAATTTGACCCAGTATACACAAACCCAAATTTTGTAGCCTAAGGAAGCCAACGCTGATGCTCTACTACATTCTAGTGGGCAGGCAGAAGCAGAGAAAACGGGCCAAAGTCTTGGCAAAGGGGTATCGCCACTACTTTCGGAGTCCTCGTCTAGGGCCTGAACCAGCCACGCTTGGGAGGCAGGATCCCATGACCAGCGTCGGGTCGAACACTTCAGGGAAGCACACACTGCAATTGCTCTGTTACTTCTAAGGCGGTCTACCAAGCACAGACCTCCATAAGCCACTGATGCTGGGACATAACGCAGGGTTCCCCAAGGATACACTGGCTCCAGGGGGATCCAGAAGGAGAAAGTAGAGACCGTAACCTCTAGATATTAAAATGAATTATAATGTTGGAGTTAGGGCATCCTCCAGCCTCTCAAAATAAGCAGTCCAGCGCAATCTGACTCACTCACTGCTATTCTCTCATGGCCGCTCTACCTCACCAGATCCTGCTGTTGCTCTGGGGAAGCCAGAACCAGCAATGAGAGCTAAGTCCTCCTCAGAAATGCTCTGTCCTTCACATTTGTATCACTACATGGAAGGAGGATCTGCTGAGCCATCTTTTCCAAACAAACTCTTCCACTACCTTCCCGGCTCCTTCCACAGGGAAGTCAAAACTGTCCTCAAAGATGCATCAGATGCCCTCCAATGATCCCCAAGTCCCAAGCCCTGTGCCCTTCCTCAAGTCAAGTAAAGTCCAGCTACTCATCCTCCCTATTTTCTCATTCTCCTGTCCAAAGTTAGAGGAGTAAGACATGCCTGCACACACTTCACGAGTCAACAGACAAAGTGGGGTAGAGTTGTTCTTAAATTCTGAAGGATTAATGAAATAACTTACTGTTTCTATGCCCTGCAAACATTTTGTGTGCAGCTTTTCAACTATTTAAAATAACATATCAACAACCAATAAAACAATACTGAAAATATTGAGCCTGCCTTATAAATATCCCAGTACGGCAACCTTTTGTGTCCTATTGCAAAAGACAGCTCTGACCTGATGCCTCATGCCACTACCTATTTACAGAAAAACTCCTTCTTGCTCCTTGGTCCTTACTTATACTTACCACCAAGTCATCTGAGCATGTGGTTAGCTCAGCAGTTACAGTGTGAAGCTTAATTCACTAAGGGTCAAATGTGTGAATTGGTACCCAAGGCAACATATCTCATAATGCTGTTCTCTTTGGTTCTCACACAGTTGCTTTTATTTACTTGAAATAAAGAAGTCTAGATGATACGTATATGTACTAAATAACTTACTTTGTCACTTATTCTCAGCATTAAGAATATTAGTTTTTTAAAAAGAACTGCTTACACTGCCTGAAATCCAGACAAATAAAAGCCCCTGCCCTACTCACTCATGCTTTGGAAATACTGAAGTATCTTCTAAATAAGATAAATAAATAAGTAAATAAGTTATGACTCATTTTGCTAAAGTAGCTTTTCCTTTTTTAATAAATAGTTTTGCTCATGTTGTCTCATCTTGACTTGTGAAGTGCTACAGTAATAGCAGAGAGTTAGACTTTGCCATTTGGGTTCCTCAGATCAATCGACCAACATCAGAAATGTCAAGAATCTTGGAGGGAAAAAAGATAATAAAATGATAAACATTTTACTTTAACTGGGATACACACAAGTGATAGGCTCCAACAGCAACTGCAAGCTAGGTTTCATACATGCCCTCTTGAGCCTGTGGTACCCAAAAGAATCAAAACACATCTCACCTGACAATAAAAACTGCAATTCCTGTTTTAACACTTGAGAGTAACGGATTATTTGGAAGTCACCAAAGTTAAGGTGCTTCAGTTGTGTTTACTTTAAGCTTCATCACACACAAGAGGGTGGTGCAGAAGGTTCAAATTTCTGTATTTACATTTCAGATGAACAAGCTGTAAATTTTAATTATAGCTGATATTCAGAGCATTCAACTGGAACTTCAGTAAAGTGCCTTCTGTACAAAGGTTAGATGGATTCCACATGATACAATCTCTGTCTCCGGGCTGTTGAGAAGCTCTCAAGATTGAATCAAGGTTTAGCTTTTCTGTGCTCACATTAATAGCACTTTGTGAAGGACACTGGCCTGACAACACTGGGAGATGGGTTCCTCAGCTCTTCCAGGATACAGCAAACCACCTTGCTATACAACCCCATCACAGTTCCTCTTCTTGAGGAAAAAAAGATACTTTGTACTTCTGGAAAAATTAATATAGGTAATTAGATTCCAGCACACCAAATCCTCCTGGGCTTTCACACTCAGAGCTCTTCTCACAGTTCCTCTCAGTGGAACTGAATTGAGCCCATTTTCCCTCATCTGCAACATGCAGATTTTTCCAGGAAATTAAAAATCATAAATAGACCCAATGAAAGAAAAAACTGTATTCTGCACACAGCGCTGTTGCAAAAGCAGAGCAACCTGAAGTTCGCTGTCCAGTAAAAAATAGTGATGAGAGACATAAACTGGAGATGTCTTAAGCTTTCTGAAACACATAAATCTTAAAATTAAAATCTTACTTCATAATGTTAGTAAATGATTATATCACAGGTGGCACATAATTCAACTTATACAGGGTTTTCATTACTTTGATTTTGTTTTTATTCTAAGTACTGAAAACTAGCAAATAATTAATTTAAAAATTAGGGAAAAAAAACAAATGCTGTAAGCAATTAAAAATTAAAGGGGCTGCCTTAGTGGAAAATGGTCAGAAAGATAATAATTGGTAAAATTTCCTCTGCAATGTAAGTGCCATTACAAAGACTGAATAATTTCAATCCTAAAAAAAAACCCCAAAACTCATGAGCTTATGAAATTTGGGGGTATACAAAGACATCTGTCATGTTTATTTACTAGAGGAGTACGGAGTTAGGATGCTGGACAAATGAAAATCAGTGAGAACAATAATCCTAAATTAGCTCAGCAATCTCATGGATGGGTCTACGTTCTGAGTCTGGACCTTCATTTTTTGTCCCAAATTCTCAGTACAGTAGGAGGACATTGAAAGATCCACTCCTGATTGCTGATTAGAAAATCCCCGCTGCACTCCTGCAGGGACAGAGCAGACCTTGCCTCTCCCCTGGGTGGAAGCCCCAAGATTACTGACAGGATGGAATTTAGGAGAAACGGCCAGGATGGGAATTGCAACAAAAAATATAATCTTCATCTCTACATAACTCACAACAACTGAATTCAAAAATCATTTCTTTTTCCAACAGCATGCAAAGCACCTTCCAATGTTATGTCTCCCCTCCCTGTAAGGTTCATGGTTTTAGTTCAGTTTTGTTATCAACAGCTCCACGGATTTGATCCCCTTATCTGATCCAGATGAAGCTGATAACTTCTATTTACTGATCATTCTGACTCAAAACAAGCTAGGAAACTCCTGCCCGAAGACCCTCTCTAACCTGTGATGTCTGCAGCTCATCGATATCTAAAAATATTCTCTGGTTAAAGAAAAATTGTACATCTGCAACCAGTGCTAACGCAGTCTCCCTGTTTGAGCCCAGTCCACTCTCTTCAAATCAGTTCTCCCACTGCCTCCTTCCCAGCACAGGCATAATTGCAGTGTTTTAACTTTCAGCATAGGCAGCAGTGAAAGCAAAAGACTGAAATGCTTTTGGAAATGCACCGCTGGGCCTGCACGTCATGGCTGAAGTAGGACGGAGGGCTCGCAGATCTCGGCACAGATTCCCATTGGCAACCTCGTCCTGGAGGGCCGGGGGAGCTCACAGAACGTCTGATTTAACATTCAGCTACTTGCATATTCCAGTCACTTTCTTATTTATGTGCATGCACCCAGTCTTGATAAACTGGAAGGAAAGACACAGCCATTCCATCTGCATTCACTTTTATGCTAAGAGAGACAAATTGAGGCTGATTCAGAGGACAGATTTAAAGCACGCACTATGTTATCTAGACAAGTGCAATCTTCCCAGGGAGCCATTGTAGTGGGCTGTCTTGAGATCATGCCTTTATTTGTTTGCTAAAATAAATGGACACCACACAAAACTCACTTCATATGAGAGACATCTCTTCCAGCCCACTACATCTTCCTATTTTGCTCAGCCCAAACTGCCTTATTGTATTATTTATTGATGGGACTATCCAGTGGTGCATAGAAAAATAAAAATAATAAAAAGCTAATTAAAAACTCTGGTGCTTTGCTCTTAGTCTTCAGTAAGGAAGGAACTGAAAGACATTTATATTGAAAGCACATTATAATTTAAGGGTTTTACTGTCTGTGATAATCCATTGATACTTTCAACAGATTTTAAAACAGGCAAAACCAAAGGGATTCTATAGAATTGTAAAAGAATTTAATAAGAAAGTCTGAATCATTCTGTCTTCTTTTTAAGACTAGGTGGTAGAATTCAATAGCAGGGATATAAATTCTAATAAATTCTAAAGGAACAACTCAGAAAGCTAAGACAATAGTTATTCTTTTAAGTTCAGTAGGACTTTTCCATAAAGGATGTTTTGAAATATAAATGACCGAACAGATAAAATACAGATGGTTTTAGCTTCCTACCTCTCTTTAGACAGTATTAAAAAAAAAAAAACCCAAACCTGGTCAATTTTTGTTATTAGAAGCTCACAAATCACTGCTTTCGGGAACCCTGACTGTGTTCTCCGAGTACGCTACCAAGGCAGAGTTCTTGGATTCTGGTTCTTCAATTTAGTAATGAAGGCAGATTACGTTAATCTAAGGAGATGCCATGAAATCCGCCCAGCAGACGCAGATAGAGGCTATGCATTAGCCTGCTTTGTTTGGGTGGGGAAGCCCACTGGAGACCTGCCAGAATAATGAAGCGCTCCCTGCACGCCAGTTCGCACGGGGGGCTAAATCTGAAGTGACACTGCCAATGAAAGGAGCAGCATTCGCTCGCGTGCTCAGCATTTTGATATCCGCCAAAATCTTGCAAACGTGATTATAGAGACCCAGCGGACACGCTACAGCTCTATTTAGTCCTCGTGTTACGACACAACGCTGCGCCATACATTAAATTAATAAATAGCAGGCTACCTTGGGCTGGCTTTATGGGAGCATGATTTCACACATGTGGATGGGCTTGACATTGTTTGCAGCTCCTCCGACAAGGATGGAAAATCTGAACCAGAGGGCTGCCTTACCCATCCCGTCCTTGCTGGGTCAGTTTAGTACCCTGCCCTTCAAACTACAAGCCAGTGCAGAAACTTTGGGATTCAGGGACTAGCTATGTTTATTTGTGCTACTCTGCATGGCATTTTAATTAGTAACTGTGCGGATTTAAAACTGGTGAATGGACACACAGGGGCAGTTGTGCAGCCTAGCTTTTGTGCTTCCACTCTCTCAAAAAAATCCTGTTTGAGGACATCAGCAGGGGGTTAATGGAAGCTTTGATAAAGTTCTCCGAAGCCTTTTATTGTTGCTCAACTCCAGACTGGACTCTGGTGTCTTTCTGGCTGCTTTCCAATTAATTTAGTCAGCTGCAAAAACAACTAGAAAATTTAGAAGCCCACCTAAACATTTGGTAGCCACAAACATTCTTGGACAAAGTCTCCTTCCAAATAACATTTCCTTTTAAACTGTATAAGGGAATTGTTCAGGCTGGGTCGTGAGCTTAGAGATTGTTAAATGTCAGTGCACGGCCAATGAAAGGAAGTGTGCAGTTAAATAATCCAGAGCAAATAAAAGCTCCAGGACCATACCTTGATCTATGTCAGCTTAGTAACTATTCATCTGTACCAACATAACTGAGATCAGAATATGATCCAGGGTGCCTATTAAAAGTAAATTTATAAAACTAAAAATATGGTCAATACTACCCAGACCTGAAATTAAGCATTTTCTTCCTGAGGAGGGCATGTAACTGACCTCCATTTTCCACAGCAAACTATGAGATCTTTTTAAAAATGTGACCAAACTTTTATTTAAATGCCGCAATTACTTCTTGGCACTATCTGACATGCAACTTGTCTAAGCTGCTCACTGAACCCTGAAGCTGGTTATTTACTAAGGATCTTTAGAAAGCACTGTTTTTTTTTCCTTCCGACCAAGACTTGTATCCCCCACCTTGAATACAAATTCATGGAAATGGGTGGTGCAGACAGCTTTGTCAGCAAGCAGGCAGTTGTTATTTTAATTATTATTTCTTTGTGGAGAACTGCAGTTACCTTAAAATAATAATTTAATCCCTCCCAACAATAGTTTTCCCAGTTTTGTTTTTAAGATGGTAGCACGTACACTTATAACTACGCATTTATTACAGACCATTACTCAAAGCCTGTGCAAGAACACAGAGTTATTAATAAGAAACTCCCTCCTGCCTCTGCCAGCTTGGAGCAGCTCCTTATCCAGGCACATTACCTTACGCAGGTAAGGACATGCGCAGTGGCAGAAGCCTGAAGCAGTCAACACACAGCGTCTCTGAGCTGCTAAGGAATCTCACACTGAACACTGAGATTTGCCAAATCACAACTATTCCTAACTGATCATTTCCATACAATTCCCAAATTTCTTGTGTTGTGATCACTCATCTTATTTGTGGATCTCCTACCACATTCATATTTGAGAGGCCTGTGGTTTCCCAAAATACATTATTTGGTTTGCTTCAGAACTCCTCGCGGCAACTCACTTCGATGTAAATCTTCAGACAGCAAAAGCCAAAACACAGTTCCCTCCGAGGACCCAAGTGAAAAAAGAAGAAGGCAGGTCGTCATCTTGTACAAACTGTCAGATCACCTCATTGATTATGGCAGGAAACTCTGCAACAGCTGACAACCTGTCCCAGCCCTTCTGCTTGAAAAAGTAGCGGGGGGGTGGGAGGGGTGTAAGGAATTGCTACTTATTTCTAGCAGATAAGTGTAAAGCCTTAGAAACCACACTGGTTTCGATTCAGAAAGAGCAAGTTGCATACAATTAGCCTGCAGTTCTATAAAATGCTGCAACAAATCACTCGGAGTGTCACGCTCACTTATCAGCCCTTTTTCAAGGCCCTGCTTACCAGTTTTGAATCTCTCTCCCTACTGAATTCATGCTCGACACAGCTCCATTTGAAGAACAAGGAGACTGCCGATCCATCATCCTTAGTGCAAACGCCTTAAAAGCAAAGTAAAAACCTCCCCTTTTCCATTACTCTGGCATTTTGCAGAAAAAGATGCAGCGGCTGGAAGTATCAAACACCCATCCCATGCTCTGGGCATCTGACACGTATCCAAATGATTGCCAGGAGACCAATTTAAATCAGGCTTTTGGGGACCTGAGGGGCCAGAGCGTTGTGACTGTTGATACACACCCGGATAGGTGCAGGCATTTCCTTCCTGCAGTGTGTGCCTGCGAAAAGGACTCCTGGAACAGACTGTTGGTATCCTCTGGCCCCAGGGAACACCTAACTGAGAAGGGTGGGACCACGCCAGCAGCGAGCACTTTCCAAAAAACTGAATGGACTCCTGGACTTCTCGGAAGACTACAGACAGATATTGTTGTGCCCAACATCTGGAAAACTTCCCTCCACTCACTCCTTGACATCTGTATTTGGACAAAGACACAAATTTAGCTCCCTTCACAGCTTCCAGGTTAGACTGTTGCAACTCAGTGCAAACCTGAATACTTTCCAACTGGTCCAAAATGTTGACCTAGTAACTGGCTACCAGAACACATTAATCCTGCCCTCCACGAAGCCAAAACCTTCACCAGCGTCGCTGCCGCGGGCCCTTGCTGCCGACCCCCCTCGTACCCCCACAGCCCTCACGGAGCCAGGCAGTGAACTGGGCAGGAAAACCCACCCTGCCGAGAAACGGAGAGCTGACCTGCACGAGCTTCCCGAGGCTCTTCCACAGCCCTAGGGAAGGGGTGATGCACGGATGCAAGAACAGAAAATGACTTCTTTTGCCAGCTTATGCTATTTTGAAGCATCTGAGCCACTCCAGCACAACTGTGTGATGAATCTTGTCCTCAAGTTCACAGCTCTCCTTCCCTGCCTACTCTGGCAATGGCATCTTCCTCAAGGTTATACAGCCTTGTATATTCACAATTATGTTTCGACACAGCAGTGAACAGCTGGCCACCATGAGTGCATGAAACAAAAAAACCCTTTGCAAGAGCTGAGCATAGATGACCATAAAACTATGGAAGGCAGAACAACTATAGACCTTACTATTTTTGAAAGCAAAATTAATTTCGTTGACCACTTCCCTATTGATAAAATTCTCAACATGCACATGTCACATCACCCTTTTTGTGTCTCCCTGTCCCATGTACAAAATCAGAAAATGCATATTCGCTCTCAGGCAACAGAAACTATGTACTGTTACTTCTACTGAAACTAGGATTATACTCAAAAAATGTGATGGAGTAAGAGAATCAGATGGATTGATCAGTCTTCAGAATAACTATTAATTTTCCTTTCAAACAGATGTTTAAGGCACCCACATTCATGCAGGCACTTAAAAAAAACCCACAATTGAAATCTACTTAAAAACAATGTCTTCTGATGCTTCAGTATGGAGCAATTCTTTATAGATAACTTATAAATATCTAGAAACAGGGTATTAAAAAGGAAACACTGACAAACCTGAGGTTTACTGGCTATGGCATGTTTTGCTTTTGATCTGCCTGAGCAACTATTACTTTGTCAATATGAACAGTGCACACTGACCAAGGGCAATCTATGTCTATGCATTTTTTACTGACTGCAAATTTAGTTCTGCACAGGCTAAATCACACTGGCAAAATGCAAGATCTTATATGCATTTTCTCTGCTGCTCTGTACAACACGTGAGGAATGCTAATCAGCACTTGAAAGGAAACATGGGCTTTCAAAGAAGTCCCACCAAAATGCAAAATGGGAATATTTCCCTACCAAAGAGTCCAGTAGAACTTGTTAGTCATCTGGAAGCAAATAACTCCCACTTCCTTTTTCTTTCCCCTCCTCATTTCTAACTTAAGATTATCCTCAAAGGATCTGTTGGGGTTTTTTTCCTTTTAGTAATGAAATTAAGAACATAAACAAAAAAACAAACAAACAAACCTAAAGGCTAAATAAACCTGAGTAACCATTGAATTTTCCTTCCCTGCACTGAACTTGAACATTTAGGGGTCGCTACACCCGCAGCCTGTCCCAGAGGAATACTTGATTCATTTGGGTCCTCTCGGCAGCTCCCGTTCAGGTGACGGGGAGACCCACTAGAGTTCCTGCCTGGAAACAGGCACCGGCCGCGGCGGAGGGAGCCGGGAGCACCCCGACGCGGGGGCGAAGGGCTGCGGCAGCCAGCCGCACCGCTCTGCCTCCGAGAGAGGCAACAGCCAGCTCGGCAGGCAGCGCGCTGGGGCTCCGAGAGACAAAGGAGCCGCGGAGGGGAGAGGGAGCGGAAAAAAAGAGAAAAACGGGACAGGGAGCCCGAGATATTCGTAAGAGAGATCAGGTCTCGAGCCTAAGCACAGGCAGCTTGAAAACATCTGATGCAATGGGAGAAGCAGTACGTTTATTTATTTATACGATATTTTCATCCTAATTGGCACATCCTGCCTCCATCTAAGTGCGATGGTCCGCTTAAGGAAACACTGAGCCCAAGGTAACCTAACAAGGTAACAAATCACCAGGCAGCCTGCTTATTCAGGAACATTAACCGCTCGGCTCCTGCAAGCAAAGGAGCACGGCGGAAGCCTGGCCCTCGTAAAATGAAAACGAAAAGAAGGGAGGAAAGAAAGCAGCGTAGTGAGTCTGGATTTTACGTTTCATTTAGCGCTTGTGTAGGTTCCCCCCCGCTGCTCCCCCCTCACGAACGCCTAGAGCAGCTGTACAAAAACGCTGCCCTTGCTGCGCGGCACCCTCGCACGCGCGCGCGGGCGAACCTGGCTCCCAGGCTGCAGACCTGAACGGTTAGGCTGCAGTCTTTAATAAAAACATAAACTGTTCAGTGCCTCTTCAAAAAAACAAAAGCTTCCTGCTTGCTGTGAACAAGGTCTCCTTATTGAGAGATTTACTTTTAATTTTGAACAGCTTCGAAGCATTATCCTTAGCCAAAGAAAGAGCCTGGAGATTTCTGAGCCATTCAGTCAATTGCCTGGTAGGGTTTCTCAGGGAAATTAGCTCCTCTTAGCACCGGACGAGCATTGCTGGTTGCATCTCTTCCACAAGTCATTTCACATTTGTAAAGGATGGACAAAGCGTTGATCTCATTTGATCAGAAACACAGACAGCCGCAGCAGTCACCACTGCTGCTCGAGAGCCTTAACAGCAGCCTTTCCCAATACCCATTGGCTCAAAGTTTCACCAGCCCCGTGTTCCATGCTTTGCTTTTTTAATTTCTTTTTAATCTTTATGGGAAAAGAGTGGCTGTTCCGATCTCAAAAAAAAAAAAATCCAAAAAAATTATTATACTAAACACGTATAATAGCAAGCTGAATTCACCATTCAAAATTCTTAAAATGTCACAACACTGAAGTATTTCTCTAGGAGACAGAAATTTTTACTTGGTTCAAAGCCTGAAATTTAGATTCTCTCTGTAGGAAAAAAAAAAAATATATATATATATATATATATAAAGCAGGATCTTTCAAAGGAAGCAGGAAAAATACTTTTTTCAAATGCTTTTTGATTCTACTTTGAATGACAAAAGCTAGCTTATTTTTATTTAAACATTTTTATGCAGTTTTGGGAACTGCAAATAGTTTCTAAACAAAGGTAGAAAGTAAATGGCCTCATTTCATTATCTCCAGGAATAAGATGGCAAAAGCAACAAAAAACACTTGTGCCTTTCAACTGCACCTTTTATGTCACTGCAATACATTTCTTCAATCTTGTGGTGAATATGCCAGTAACTATACTGATTTCTCACAGCTTTCTGTCTGTCTCCAAAGGCATATCTTCTATAGAGGCTGGTACCAATGCAAACAAACATGCAAATATTAGGATTTCTGATCCTGACATTTAAAACTACGTTCTAAAATTTCGGTATATTTTCTTCAGATTATATGGTTGTGCATTTGTAAGGTCAAACTGAGACTGTTGTTAAGACATTTCCTAGACCCTAGTATGTTTATCATCCCTATTGAATTTAACTTGAAGATACATCTCTTGCAAACAAGTCCAACAAATTCCCCAGGAAACGACCCAAAAGGACTAGTCGTATCAGTAAAGAACCACGTTAGTAACATTTTTTCTATCAAACGCTGGAAAGCACAAGCATAGATAGCAAATACAATAGAGCAGGTTACAGATTTTCACCGCTGGTATTCTCAGTTTTGTTAGCAAAACAGGGGAAGCCTTTTATTAACAAAGGAGCTTGACTCTAATCTTTCTTAAATTAGAAATTGCTGCAATGAAACTAAGGTAGCTTCATACTAGTATGAGAAAGGTACAGGACTACAAACATGCCTATGGCAGCGCTCTACCATGACATTATTTCTTTATAATGAAATATAGCAAAAGAAAATAACCGGCATAAGAATTTTAATGCACCCCAGATACACATTTGCAATGATTAAACAGATCAGTACTTGTAAAACCCAAGGGTCCAACTTTACAAACCTTTACTCAAGCAAGCAGTTTCACTGGAATCAATGGGATTATTTGCATATGTAGGGCTATTTATCTGAGTTGAGATCTGCAGGTTTAGACTGCACATTTCTGTTTTTCACATAGATCTATGCAGCAGAATCCACAGTGCTGTATTAAGCACAGGAGACCACTGGCACCTTGGAGTTAATTTTTATTTGTACCAGTACAGTTTTCTCCGGCCCTCTGAAGCATTTGATAGACTAGGCAAGTTTCATAATAGGAAATGTTGGCAAAACTACAAATTTTCTGATGTGAAGAACTGTTACTCATGGATAATAAACAAAATCAATGCTTATTTGCATATTCAATCAGATTTTGGTTTGCATATTAAATCATAAGATGGTAGAATTTTCACACGGTAGATGGATCCCACTCCCTTATTCATGCATATATGCATCCACGAATCTTTACACATGCCAAAATCAGTCAGAAATACTCTCTTTGCTAGGCGTTCATAGCACAAACCCCCTGTCCCTGCTGCAGTTCTCAATCTTCTCTTTTCATATAGTGTATGACAGACAGCATTCTCACTGAGCTCTCTCCTAAGAGTCTGTAATAGTCCCCGTTCTCTATTAATCTTCTTTTCACTGGGCAATGTAATAGTTTGAATTTTTGAATCGTAATTTAAAAGGGGTACTGTCAAGTGTATGTATAAAGAACAAAAAAAAACAAAAACCAAAAAAAAACCCAGAACCACATTTCCAAAGGAACTTCAGTGTGGACTTGACAATTTTGCTTGTAACTGTGACTGCAAAATTAAGTGCACTTCTAACTGTTAATATGGAAGTGCACAGAACTATTATATAGCTCAATTTTGTAGGTTTAGACTATGCATTCCTATTTTCCACATGGATCTACTAGGAAACAGAATACAAAATACTTGTATATTCCAGCACTCTCAGTACACACAATGTTTTTATTATCCAGGACACTATAAATCTACAGATAAATGATATCCTGTAAGCTATGCTTTAAGGTGCTGAATGCCTGCAACATCTATGGGACTTGAAGGCAATCAGTGCTGAGAGAGACTAGATAACAGGTTTGACAGTCTTGTAGCCAGTCTGACAGTCTGGATATCTAATCTGCATAAAGAAAAGTGTCATATTCAAATGTATATAATTTTGTGCATTAAATTAAAAATTCAACTAGAACCCTGCACATGAAGCTCTGGTTGTCTGAAGGCATGAAATGCTTTCATGCAATTAAAAAAAAAAAAATCAATACAAATGATCTTCAAAACAGAAACCAAACCTTGTTCTGTAGCATTTGCTAAGTCAAGCACAGAGAACTAAAAACAGGAGAACTGCCTAGGGTATCTGAAATCATCAGGTACAAACCAAAGTACTATTTCAGTCTGCCAGATGAGTGAAATGCAAAAATCAGCCAGCGTGAAGACGCAGGCTCATATATGACTTCTAGAGTAATGCCAGCTTTGATCTATTGAAATGCTGTTAGTAGCAGGTTAAGGAGGTGCTTATTTAACAAGGGGACAGATCCTAATTGACTTTGCCTGGCGAGGAGAGCGAGCAGGCAAGCAAACAAGGGTCATTCTTCTCAAATCTTGCACAACCCTCGCTGGAGAGAGGGATAAACACAATCCTGCGCTCCCCAAGCACGTATTTTCCCCTCTGTAAGCATCAAGGGCATACTCCTGTCCATGTGCAGGGTCTCCGCGACACAGCGCAGAGGCGATGCCGGCACGGGCTCTGCCCCTCGGTCCTACCTTCGGCGGCCGCCTGTTCGGCTTCCGCAGCTTGCCTCCCAGTGTTCTCGCCGTGTGCTGCAGCAACGCCGCACAGCCAGCCGCAGCAGGCAAACCCTCCTCTGCTCTCCTAGCTCTGAAAAATGTAAACTATCCGCACGCATAACCCAGAAAATAAGTGTTTGACCCAGCTATGACTCTTAGGGCTCCCTGCATTCATTTGCTAATGCTGAGTTTAATGCAAATCATGGCTTTTCCAAAAAACAGGTGGAAGAGGCAGGGAGAGAATTGTATTTAGACTCCTACCTGCTTGGTTAGTTGTCACAGTGACTGAGACAGCTTGGTCCTGGCTGGGATTTTGCTTGGACACTCCGTTCACTGCCCAGACTTCAAAGGTGTAGTTAGTGTGCGCCAGGAGGTCAGTAATGGAGACTTTAGTGGTTTTCAAGCCGTTCTGCTGGGGGCTGAAGTGCACACCACTGCCACATGACCGACAACGGCTGAGGTCACCTGCCCCGCACCTCTTGCACACCACGTTGTAGGAGACGTCCTCCCGACCACCTTTGTTCTGCGGGGAGCTCCACTCCAGGTTCACTGATGTCTCATTGACGTTGGAAATCAGGTTCTGGGGAGCAGAGGGAGGGCCTAGAAAGCAAAAAGCCGACATGTTTTTAAGAGATTGAAAAAAATGAACACAGCATCTGCAGATTTAGGGTCCTGGGTGATACTGAATGTGTGCAACTCCCAGGGAAGTCAATGACAGCAAAGACCATACAGAATTTTACTTCCCTATGTTCTTAATGAAGATGAAAAATTAACTGGTAAGTCAAACTCTAATCTCTTCATTTTAAGGATTAACAGTATTTTCAGATCTAAATTAACATGAAAGCCCGGTACTGCAATCAAATAAGATTCATGTTTTTCACTGTCGCTATTTATATTTGTTATGAAAAACTTATATATATAATTGATACAGTATTATATTCATTTTCCATGATCTCCCAGGCAATGCATCAAATGCACAAACTCCTGCTTTACTTGAGATTTTCAGGGTCCCCCACTACATACAGGCAGACTCTCACTGAAATCATTAATCTCCCAATATTTTTTTCTTCAGAATAAAAATGCAGTATTTTTCAAACAGATTGATGTTAGATTATGCTCAGTGAAAACTGAAGCCCAGCAAGTAGGAAAAAAAAACTTTGAGAGGATAAAAACTGTGGGATGCAGGAAGGAGATCTGGATATGAAGATGGACAGGGAACTAAGCCTTTGAGGAAGGAAAATAAAAGGAGAGGAAGTTACAATAAGGGAGTGCTGGGGAACGCAAAGGAATTGGGAAGAAAATACAGTGAGCAGGTGAAAGAAAAGCTGATGCAAGAAAACCGGTCAGGAACAAGGGACCATACAGAGCGCTCGGAAACAGGCTGTATCAGAGATCCAAGGTCAGCTCTTGCACCATAGGGCTTAGGTGACTTTTCAGACTCATACCTCTTAAGTATGCTGCCCAATAGTCCCCGGGTGGTTCCAGCACCAGGGCTATGGCTTTTCAGGACAGAGCCACACGCAGGAATCCCGCAAGGATGGGGAGGACTTCCCTCCGCGCGAGGGCTGGAGCGTGAGCAAGAGGGAAGGGGCGAGCTGGGCACAGCGAGGGCAAGAGCAGCGCAGAGCAGAGCTTGCAGGAGGCAGCTCCTCGCTTCTGATTTTAATGGTCGGTTCTGCCCAACCAGCCAAGCTGCCTCCAGCAACAACCAGCCTCACTGTGTAACCAAAGCACAGGCACAATTCTTATTTACATGCTTAAATCCCCACAGGATCAACACCAATAAGCACATTAAAATGGAGGAGCTAATCCTGTGATTTTTAATGTAATTGCAATACATTTGAGGCAAGACACACTGTTTTTATATTCATAAATGCAACAAGAATGACTCATAGTACCCCCGCAAAATAGATGAGAGATTTTATGCGTTACAAAATATTTCACTGATCATCAAGATGCAGCCACTTCTGGGGCAGAAGGCAATGGCTCTCCGGTGACGGACACAACACCCTAGCGCAGGACATAAAGTAAAACGTCATGTCCAGCAGAAAAGAAACAGGGAAGGAGAATGAAGGACACAAAATGCAACAATCCAAACTGGAAAACAGGGGAGATCCTGAAATCCCTTCTCCTAGTGACAAGCCATCTTTAATAATTACTCATGGTTAGAGCTTTAAACACAAATGTTATGACCAGCAAAAAACTGGAAATAATTTTCTAGAATGTCACAAAGTGAAGCACAATTTTTATTCAAGACGCAGAAGTAACTGCTTATGAAAGCTTCTTAAATTTCTCAAAATATATTAGACATTTAGAATTTAAAAAAATCAATTTGATCTTCTGGCAGGAAAGAAACATGAAGAGAAAATTCCTACAAGTTTCAGTCACATTTTTCTATGCTTGTTATTTGTCAAATATTATGAAATTGGGGGAAAAAAAACAGCCAGCACCAACAGTTTCATTAAGTGTATAAATAAATTAATCATAATCTCTCAAATGCTAAAGGTATAAAAACACCCGTCAGGCTATGCTGGGAACTGAATAAATTATGGTGAAATTCTGCTGAAATTACAGAGTGACTCAAGTGTAGCAATGAAGAGGTTAAGACATTTAAAAGGTGACTATAGTTAAGATTAATTCTGGCTGCCTGGATTCATCGGCTACATCTAAAAGGAAGTCTGAGATCTGAGCATGCTGTGGAGGAAAAGCTTTGAGGGTTGCATCATGTCCTTGGGTCTGCTCTCAAAGCAGCCAGCATGTAACACATCTTCAACAGGAGCCAGTACTTATATTTTAGGTGAGGCAGGTAGGTAAAGAAAGAAATCTTAAATTACATAGAGGACAAATGCATCTACTTCTCCTCGGTAGCTAAATGAATGGACTGCACTGCAAGATAGGCTGAGCAAGGCTTGTTTCTCCATGCTCACTTCACAAATATGAAATTCGTGTATTCATTTCGAAAAAAGGGAAATCCTCCCTTTCTGCCAAACCTTTGAAACAGTCGCTGAGCTAATGAGGGCTGACAGGCAGAATTACTGCAATACGAAGACAGACCACAGCCCAGCCCCTGTGACGGGGAGTCCTCCTGCCTTTCACACCACGAGGCTACAATTCAGGATTTTTATTTGTACTCTGGCAGCATTTAGAGCTCCTAAGGACAAGAACCTTTTGCTCAGAGATCAGCGACTGAACACAGCAAGAGACATTTCCTGCTCCAAAGAGCTCAGAAACTAGCAGAGAAATAAAAGGGGGAGAAACTGTTTTTGTCTCTGTTCATCATGTGGAATCTGAGGTACACAGAGACGAAGAGAGTGGACAAGGACACACAGGACGTGAGCTGCAAATCTAGGAATCGATCACCAATCTCCAGTCGCAGCCCCGCGCCTTCCCTCCATCAGCAGCTCTCCTGCTCGCAAAAGCTGGGCATCCCAATTCCCTGCAGAGGGGCTCTCAGGCAGGAGAAAGTAGTCTCTGCTTAGCCTACAAACACATAAACCTGCTTTTAAAAATACCTTCTGAGTGTAACGAGGTGGAAGACACTCCTGAAATCATGAACTCGAGCAATAACACAGGAACTACTGAGCAGTATTGAACTAAAGCCCATTTACCCCAAAACTCGCAAAATTCCTCTCCACCAAGGCTCTCCACCCAGGGTAGGCAGGCACACGAGGCGACTACATGTGTCCCTGAGCACTGTCAACAAGGCAAGAAAATAAGCACAAGCATTTGGAGGACAACAGCCGCCGCAACAGCCTGCGGCGCTGCGTGCCTGCTGCGCAGCCCGGGCCTGACCTTGCCGAAGCTGCGTGCCTGCAGGAACCGCCGGGAGCCCCGTGGCCTCCTGCAGCCCGGGCGGTTCAAACCCGAAAATCTCTCCTGTGGAAAACACGAGGGCCTTACAGTGAGAGCCCGACAGGAAAAACCAAGTGGCTTTTTCTTACAGAACTTCTCCGTCTCCCTTGCTGTAATACCACCACCGAGACTGCTGATTTGAGCGTGTTCTGGAGAGCTGAGATAACGTGGTGCTACCATATAAAACCACCTCCCGCCCCGAGCGAGCCCGCGGCTCCAAGGGCTGCCCTCGGTTCAGGGGGGTGTTCACGAGGCAGAGCGCTGCGTCCCAGCAAGGCTTGCACCCTCAGCCCGACGGGCCGAACGACGTGCCTTTAGCCCAGACACTGCAGCCACTTTGGGGTTAAACTCAGACTTACTCTGATGTCCATTAAGATATTTTCCAAGGCTCTAGGTCCAGTTTCACGTGGGAAAATGTGCCAGAATGAATCAAGCTCCTCAGAAGCAAAAAGTCAGTAATTAGTATGTGGGACAGGGCAAAGCAGTGTCTAAACAGAGAAGCAATGAAGCGGAAAACCAGGGAAGCAGATGCTTGCAGGTCACGGAGATGAGTGCACCACCTCCAGCATGAAAAGGAAGATGCGGGGGAGTTTCCCAGTGGTGGGCTGACGTTACAGTCAGAGGAAAAGCAATTTCCTTTCTTTTTGGAGCATAGTTGTTAACGGAGCTATTGGCACCGGGAGTGGGGAATAGTTTCAGATTGATGGGCCTGGTTTCAGATGTTGAAACACAGGGCGTATCTGCCCCTTCAGTGGCGAGCAGGATTTGCTTTGTTTCTGACAACAGAGCCACTGCTGCTAGATGAGAGGAAAACCCTTTCGCAGACATGGAAGGCTCTAAATGTCAGTGTTGCTCCATGATAAACCCAGGCTGGCAGGATCACTCGGGAAAAGCACGTCCTGCCAGCCAGATTACTGCACTCACACAGAAACCCTGTGGCCCCGTGGAGAAAAATCTAGCTATGGGACAGACCAGAGGGGAGATAAGGAGCAGTGCCTCTGAAACACTGTTGCCAACCTCAGTGATTTTGTCACCAGTCCCATGATTTACAGCATTTTTCTGAAAACTCCTGCTGACAGTCATGATATTGCATGAGCAATTTGGCATTCTTTAAGCATGGAGCTAATAATGTTCCACAGCCCACAAAAGCCTGAAAATGTGAAAGAGCCCCGAAGGCAAAAATAAAATAAAATAAAATAAAATAAAAATTGAGAAACTTTTATTTTGTAAAATAACCCATTTTAAAGTTCATTTTATGATTTCAGGAAGCCAGATTCTCCCTCTCACCACCCCAAGACAACAAAACATGTTGCATAGCCATTCACAAGTCTCAGGTGAGGGTGGCAAAGAGGACGTGCCCTGATTGCATGGGGCCTGAAAGCAGAGTCCCTCACCCAGCCCAATTACAAGCACCCTGAGCAGACACTGGGGATCCAATCCTACAGACGATGTAGGGAATGGAAGTCTTTATTTTATTCCTTCTTAGGGCTCCATAAATCTTGCTTCACAATAAGCCTACCTAAATCAAGTGAGCCATGAAGCAAATGGAAAGGCCTTAGGTGGAGCAAGTCCATTGTGTGTATCAGTGCTCAGGGAAACACTGAAGAGTCTGTTTAGCAACAAATAATCTTTGTCAAGCTAATCTTGCTATCTCTTCCTCAACCCTCCTATTAGATTTACTTAAATGTATTGGGCAATAGAGATTGTGCTTGGCTTTCTCATGCGGCAATAAGCTATCACCAGTATATCTACCTGTCTGCCTGTCTTTCACCTATATGTATATCTGTCTGACTGAAGGACAATGTTGAATCCTGTCAAATAAATATTCAGGAAGACTACAGTGTTTAAAAGGTTAACAGCATTGGCCCTTGGTAACAGCATGAGCATTGACTTGTACTCAAAGGACTGACATATTTTAGCCTTCTTTCCACCACCTCAGGCTGCATTTTAACTTCTTTCATCCATCACTATTTCTCTCCCTCCTTTCCTATAAACACTCAAGTCCCTCTCCCAGTCAGAGGCCTCCAGCAAGCCACCACAAGGCTAATAAAAAGCCTGCTGAAATCCACAACAAGGAAAAGTACCGCCAGCTGACCAGCTCCCTCCCACCTTCCAAATCACAGGACAAATCCGTGTGCTATTTTATCTGTGTGCTATTTCCCTCTGAGGATTATAGGTCTCTGTGGGCGTACTTAAAGAGTCCTTGTGACTCATACCAGGGATCAGACTCTGGTCCAGGCCCCACACTCACTCACGTAGAGTTTCCGGAGTGAAGACCCAGTAGTGAACTCTCCTCTCTCCGTTCAGGACTGAACATGCACGCGGTGTGGATGGCAAAGGACCACGACTGCGAAGCGAAACAGGGTGCAGGCCAAATGTGTGGGGTAGGCACACCCGGAGGATTCACACACAACGCACTGGCAGGGTGACAGGTTTGTATGCCGGGGAAAAAATGTATTCCCAGCAAAGTGGGTGCAGACTATCACTGGGCATAAAGACTTTTCAAGGAACTGTTTATTTGCCATGAGTATCGTATTTTGCACTTACAGCAGCTGCCCAACACATTGCAGGACCATAAGAGGCTGCTGGCTCAGTCTGCCTGAACTGGTGCAGTGGAGGACAGCTCTAGTCCCCCTGCGCAGTCTCTTGTTCTGACATCATCCTGCTGAGGAAGGTATCTCAAAGCCCCCTTTTTTTTCTGCCACCAAAGAATAACAATATAACTGTAGGAGATTCAACCAAGTGAAAGTGGCAAAATTGTTCTGTCAGGAAAGAGAAAGTGTATCCCTATGAATCCACTAAACCATTTCAAAGGCAAACAGCACAAAAAGATTAGCTGCAACCGAGCGAATGTTCCTGCTTTCCTCAAGGATCAATCACGCCCAGTCCCTTCATGCATGCAAAAGGGAAAATAAAGACGCCAGGATCTTCCGCACGCCCAAGAACTAGGCCAAACCACATTCCTGGCATTCAAAATGCGTGAGGACTCTGTAAACTCAGCACCGCCACTGAGCCAGGAGTCCAGAAGGAGAAGGCCTCTTCCCCCGGCTGGAAGACAAATCCTGTCTACTGCAAACCCACGTCAAGGACAGTGCTGTAGCTGTGCTCCTGGAGCCGCAGGGACTCCAGCGAGGCAGGCGCGCAGGCGCAATCTGCCAGGCACGCAGAGCCGCTCCACCAAGCCAGCCTACCCTTTCTCCCTCCAGCTGTAAACCCGGACGATCTACACAACCGGAAAACACCTATGGAAACAACTATCCCTAGGATCATAAGGTAGAACTGTAAATGCTCTGTGTTGGGGAACTATATTTAAATGGATTCTATGATAAAGGTTTTAATATCACTGGTTTTGTATCTTACATTTTTATTACTAATCTGCCCAGCAAGGTGCTTCTCCAAAAGCCTCTCTGGGTGTATGCAGTAAATTCAATTATGTATTTCTACAGCTGGACTGGACAGACTTGTTTGACATAGAGAATACTGTCTTCACTAAACCAGTTAATTTAGTTCAGCAACAGTATATGGTTAGAGGGCGTGGATTAAAGGACAGTGAGAAGAGAGGAGAAATAAATGATTCCAGGCAAAACAGCTCCTGAGTGACTTTGTTGTCCCATATAATGAAAATACATAATGAGGAACATATAACTTGGTCCTCTGCTGTTGATAGGATGCCACAATCTCAGTTTCAGACAACCAGCAGCCTGAAATTTTGGAAAGGCCTTTAGAGCAGCTGGTGATAGCAATGGGATTTTATCCAGTGGGAAAGCAACAAAGGTAACAAACATTTTTTCTTCACTGGACTGATAAATCAGAGCTATAGGTGAGGAAAGATTTTACTTTTTCTTTCCTCTAGGGCCCTGTGGACAGAGCACTGAAGATAGAAGTTGTGAGTTTTGGTCTGGGCACTTTTAATGGACCTGAGTAGCCTTTATAGGGTATCTTCCTAGGTTGGAAAACAAACCAAAACATCACAAAACAAACCAAAAACCTCTCCAGCCCTCAATCCAGCAGGGTTTTGACACATAATGCCTTTAAAGTGAATTTAGTACTCATGAGAAACCCACTGACAGCACTGAAAATAAAGGCCTCTCTAGGCACGGAGCTGTCTGCCTGCACTCCCCCGTCCCAGCCTCAGTCCCCCTACCAGAGGGCTCCTTACCAAGGAGCTCCTTTCTTTTTTATGCCGACTTAGTCCTTAGACACTAACAGTGGTAGCGGATTATTTTGGAAGCAACACTACCCATTAAGGATTACACTGATATTATCAGTATTTGGACTGTAACCCCATCTGTTTACTATTAACCTATAGTATGGTTAATATTTATTACCTTGAAACATATATCTGTAGGAGGAGACCTATTAAAAACACAAGCCAAAACCCACACTCTTCATGGAAGTGCTAATGGAGGTATTTCAAATATGTACCCTCAAGAAGGCAAGACTTCATTATGAGTGTCCTGTCAGTCACCAGATCAGTGCATTTAAAATGTAGTCTCTCTTAAAAGAAAGATGTTTTCAAAAGATACCTATGTGGCCAAGTAATGAGCAGGATGAGGCTTTCAAACCCTGGAAGGAGAAAATGATTTAAAAAATAATTTACTCAGTCTGTATGTGCATATGTGTAAAAGCACATTTCTCTATCAGGTAACGGATGCCTCTGCAGCCGGGGCAATGGATAATTATTTTCAAGTGGGTTGTCACCCTACATTCAGTCTGCGTTCGCCTGACAGTGTGAAATCGGAAGGAAGCTTCATTGGCAATTCCCACCAGACATCAGAAAACCTCAAGCATGTAGAAAAGACTTTAATCTTCTTTAACTGTTCCCATGCTCTCCTTGAGGGAAATATCACCTCTCTTTCTCAGAACAGAGAAAATAGACCTATAAAGATTATGATTCTAACAAACAGTAAAATAATAGCAGTTTGAAACATTCTAATCTCCCCCCTTAAACTGAAAAAACCTTATAAACATATTGTTAAACACAGCAGACCGCAAACTATGAGTGTTGTTAATCAAAGTCAACCAAACAGACCAAAAGGCTTCAACAGGCTTTGGACAAGGACTGACAAGAATCTTCTTTATGAGCCTGCCCCAGACAGATGCTGACCCCCCATCTCCAGTGATTTCAAAGGAAAATCAGGGTATTTAGAAATCTTGAGCTAATTTGCTACATAAGAAATAAGATTTATATAACAGAAAAGACTGCCATGACTCGCTGTAATTTGAAAGGAGCCTAGTATGAATTGGACTGATTTGAATCAGCAACTCAGCCTTGGCTATACTACATATAAGTAGTTAAGTTACAGGAACATCAGGCACCTGGGAGTAAGCATCCAACTGTCTAATAGCACTAAAATCTAACTGGAAATGCAGTATCAGAAGTGGTGAGAAGTATAACACATCTTCTGCTACATGAGAGCTGAGAGTCAGCTTTTGTGTAACACAGCAAGAATAAAGAGAATAAATAAAGAGGTGTAAGAAAGAAAAGATTCATACAATGAACAATTCCAAGGATCTTTGGAGCACATCTACAGAGAACAACAAAATGACACTTGAAGACAACAAGCAACTTTGAAGGAGTTAGCTCGGGTACTGAGAGACAGTATGACCACATTAGGGCTTTTAGCTGCGCGTCTGCCTTGCCAATGTGACCATAACGCTTCCCTCTCGATGAGACCTCGCTACGCCATTAATGTGTTGACAGCCTTTTAGCAATTCTAATCAATACTTCCTAACTCAATCATGATCCTAAAATTCATCTCCCTGGAGGCAAAGCTGAGTGTGAAATAAAGAGTTTACCATTTTCAAAGTGGATGCAAAGAAAGTAATTATTAAATAATCAATGTCTTTAAACTCTTAAGTTGCCTCACTAAGATGTCTGGGAAAGTGCTGCCAGGCACAGCCTTCAAGAGAAAGCACCTTGGCTTCCACCTCTCATTTCATAAAGCTTCATTAAACATGCCCAGCTTCGGAGCTATCAATAGTGTTTCAGCATGTGAGCGGTGAAGCCCTTCAGATAAACTTTTGCTGTTAATCTTTACCCATGTGAAAGACAAGTTATAACGCAGAGTAAACACCTGGACTGTGTAAGTTTGTGCTCAGAAATAAAGCCTGCACTTTCCAGTGACAGTTGCGTATGCTGCTGCCACTAATTGCTTCTTTCAGCAGTTGTGGACAGGTCTCCCGTTGCTGTGGGCTAGTTTACACAAGCACTGACAGTTAGGACAACCCCTGCTTCTTGCCTGCCTGGATATTCCTGACCATTTATCACTATAGATCATGTGTTTTTACAACTGGTGAGAGTAAAGTCAACAGTCCACAAGATGCAGCAGCCACTTGAAATATTAGTCATCTGCTTTCCCCCTTTTCTCCGTTCTGTACATGTTTAGCATTACAACTGGTTTTTAATAAGGCATCTGATTTGGTAAACAATTCCTAATTTATTTACTCGGGCAAGACTCCTTTGACTTCAATGGGAGTTCTGCCAAGCTAGGGATCTTGGACTAGGGCCAGTGATAAAATGCCCATTTTCCTGGCATGTATGATTTCCTATTTACTTGCCAAGGAACCCTGGTTACCAGCTTCACAATAGGCTTTGTTTCTTTAACATAGAGAACAATGCAATTGATATTTCCTCTTCTCTGGAGCTAAGGGAGTTAAGTGAAGAGGTCCAATTACCACTGGCAGAGGTGTGAGAAAAATGATGCTTGCAGGTGCCACTCTCTGGGCTCTGGATTTCCCTTCCCAAAACTGCCACATAAGAACGCTCTGCATTGCCAGAAATGTTAAGATATGTTATTGTATACTTTCAAAAAAGCTGTCTGCAGACAATATCATATATCTGTCCACTCACACTTTCTAGATAAAAAGAAACAAATCCCATTGTGAATACCAGAAAGTTATTTGACAGTTTGACTGGAAAGAGTTCCAATCAGAAAAACAGGTAGTTCTGTCATTGGCCCAGTTCCTGAACTTCTTATTCTGTCAGTCCTCTAATTTACTCCAATGGCTCTACAGAACTGAGTCCTGACTAACCAAATCAAAGCCCCCAGTTAATTGAGTAAATGGCTCTGTTAATTTACAGCTCCGGACAGAGAAAATCAGAAGACAACTAATAAATAGTTGCTGTATTTAAAGGAGTGATGACTTTAAGCCTACTGATTATAAATACACATTGTCAAATTACTCCCATCTCTCCTCCTGAAGCCTTCCCGATAGCCAATTCCTCTTCTGTTCATAACCACTCCCTTTCTTACTCACTGCTTTCTCAAACCCTTCAGTCCATGACCATGGATGAGGGGAGGAGAGCCTTCTCCTTTGAAATTCCTGTCATTCACAATCCTTTCCTACGGGTCTGACAATGACAGATTGTATTTTCACAGCAACCTGGAGAAGAAAAATCCATTCCCTCCCTACTGCCTACCCACTGTTCCTCCGCTGTTGCAACCAATACACTGTATCTTAAAAGGCATTTTAATATACCGTCTACATGATGAAGAACTTTATATATGTTTTAAAAACAAAATAATTTACTTAAGGGTTACTATCATACATAAAGATATGGAAGAATTATTATGCTGTAAAATTTCACTTCTGAAAATCAGTCTGTATTGTCATTACTTCATATTACATAGAATGGGCTACTACAAAAGAGGTTGGACTGAACAAACAGTCCCAAGACAAGTGTGTGAAAATCCTGAGAAGGAAGTACAGCAAAGTCAATGCAAAGCTACCTACAACGTACTACTCATCATATGACCATGTGTTGTACCCTACTTTCTTATTCTTTAAAAACGAGAGCAGTGATAATCAGCGTCTGTCTGGAAATTCAGACGAAGCACAAGTTAAGTTCAAGAAAAAAAGAGAACACATTTGTTTATTTAGAAGTCTAAGCAATCATGATAAACATATGCTCAAATAATCAGCTCCTGTGTAATTACTCATTTGCAAGCATAGTTATTAGGCAGGTAAATGCAGTCTGTCTTTGGTGGCGGGGGGAACGCTGGTCAAATATTTCTTAGATATTTAGAATGCAATACAGATGACTGAGCTAAGGACACATATTAAGACTGTAACATTTACAAAATTGAAGTGTTTATACCTTTCCAACCTTTTTTAAAACCTTGACCTTGGAAACAAATAATGACCATGTTATTTTAACGCACGTTCAGATTTTAACAACACAGTCACACAGCACTAGTGGAATCCACATTGAGTTTCCACTGTAGATTGCTCATCATTTCATTATGGTTCATTATGTTGATAACTGTCAGAAAGCATTAGAAGCAGGGGCCTTGAGTAATAGCACTGAAATGGTAATTTAAAAACAATATACTTCTGGAGGAAATACAGCAGTGCACTAAATTCAATTAGAAGAGGCAAATGTAAAGACAACTAAGTGACGTTTGCTGTTCGAAGTCAGGATCTTTCAATTTCTTGATAATCTAAACTGGAGAAAGCCCTTTTAAAGCAGGTGCTTTTCTCTTGCATCTCACTAAATTTGCCCTCATTAGCTCTAAGCTTTTCTGGTATAAACTGTCTTAAATGCAACCGTTTTAGAAATATTTCAGGTCACGCCAAAATATCAATCAATCAGTCACTGTTTGGGTGGCACAACGGACTAAATTATTCAGGGTCATTTACTGAGGCAAATTTCAGGCTGGACAGTCAATGCTGGTAATCTCTCTTTTGTAAAGGGCTTCCAATTAAAAATCATTAATAATCTTAATCAAACAGACAATATAAGCAATACAAAACTGTCCCATACTCACTCATAATGCAAGCATTGTTGGTTAAGAAACAGTTAGAGAACCCAATTCATTAACAGTGGAGACACAGGACCAACATCCATTAACTTGGATGGGAACTGCACCTGCCTACACCAGACTGAAATTCACAGCTAATCTACTATCCACATCCTTATGGAAAAGGAAATTCAGGAATGAAGATCATTACTTAAATTGGTTGATTTTCTGTCTCACAAATTTATGTACTGGTAAGGCAATTTATTCTCCATTAGATTGCTAACCTTATGACAGACCCATCTTCTGAGCCAGTCCTGAAGAATAATGAAGGTCCGAGCAGTTGCATTAATATAACTTTTGCCATGCTTTCAGAATGGAAAAATGACTGTGTTTTCTTCAGTTTGTGCTCAAGTGTATTACAGGTCAATCATAACATCTCCGTGCCCAAGCACATAGCTGACAAGCCCACTGTGCTTCAGAACTGAAAGTCTGACTTCCCAACTTAGCCAATGAGGCAGACCCAGAGCTGCAGAGAGACTTGCACATGAGTAGGAGGCAGCTGCTCTGCTCCTCCATGGTGATTGATGAATCACTATATGGCAAACCTAAAGGAAAAGATGCGTAAGTAAATATGTTTATGTCAGGGTGTCTATGCCTGCCCTTCCAACACAGCCCACTCCACTGTCCTCTACACTTGCACCCAGCCACATTCTGCTCTTACTTTTAGGAGATTTAAGCCAGACATAACTACTCACTTCAGTAGAGCTAAAATAAAATAGAATACTAAAACCAGAGTTTGGGTTATTTGTTTAGATAGGATGACTGGCTTACCTGAACATGAAGCACAGTTTTACAACTCAACAATGGACAGAGAAGATGCCAGATACTGGGGTTACAGAATGAGAAAAACTGAAACCTCTGGAGTAATTCTTCTGATCAGCGCATCAGAAAGTATTATTTACCATGGGAATTGTGAGAAGGAAAGGAAAGGGAAATCTCTAATTCTCCTTCATCCTGTAGCACAATCAGGCTAATGGAAAGTTATAACAGTCTTCCTCCTACAGCTTAGAAGGCGAGATAAGTGATGAGGCCAGCCAGTTTATTACTAAAGGAAATCAATAGCCAAGGGTCAAAGCTTTACAAAAACGCATCCTAAGAAGCCTGAAGTTCTTAATCTTAAAAACTGTTTAGAAATAATAAAGAAAGGATCAATCCACAGTCCATTTCAGGTGTTCCCTCCAAATTACCCAATGTTACTTTTATTCACCTGGTCTAATAGTTCTCCAAGTGAACAGAAACCTGATTTTACAAACCAATGAAGCAGAGTCTATCTTTTTGCTAGAAGAATGGATCTCAGATACTGTGTTTTATTTCTTCATTAGTGTGCCGTCACACTGAGCGATTACTAAACGTAGGGCTGAATGAGAATACCAGGGTTAAAGAGAGCATAATGAACAAAGAAGGTGCCTGATTATTATGGCTGTCAGCACAAGGGAATTGGGTTTGTCACTTGGCTTAACCAACTGGTAAGAACTGATTAGAGTCTGAAGCCGTCTGAAAGGGCCTTTGATGCTCCCTTCTGTCTCCACATCTTGTCAGGAAAGGTAGACAAACGGGGAGCGTCTTCCAGAGGAGCTTCCTTCAGCAGAAGCCCTTGAAATGGCTTCTGTCACTTGCCTCAAATGAGCTGGCAGAAGGCTACGTGGCGTGGGAAGGAGGGCAGACCGACGGCCTTCAAGGAGCCTCTTGCACCATGCTACTCACACAGCACGGAGGTGCACCACGCAGGGTCGCACTCACAGCCAGCGGGCCTCATATGTGTAGGTGCCACCACCATAGCAACATTCAAACATAGCTATGGCAGATCTCAAAGAGGGGATGTTAGAGAGCAAAGTAGCGGATGGGGGAGAAAAGCTGCTCCACGAGCCAGCTCAGAAATAACCTCTGGATCCTCCTTCACCTTGGATCACACAAATGCAAGCCATTTAGTGACTAGAAAATTCAAAGCTATGAAATGGGATCTCTCTAGACGCAGGCCTGGTGTCCTTGGGATTATGTTGTTGGCTTGTCTCTATGTACTTGAGTCCTCCTAGAGAGCAGATGTGAAGACTGAGAGCAGGAACACGGCCCTTGTTCTCTCTTCTCCATTTTTCCTATTTCCAGGGTAAAAGATCACCAAGATCAGCGACTGTGACTTACCTTCAAAGACAGCAATGGGAAACAGTGCCAGAAGTAGGCCCAAGACTTGACAAAAAAGAGCTAAACTTGTAGGAATACATTTTGCACATACAAGCGAACAGACATATTTGCCCACAATTTCCCCATCTGGAAGTGTTTTGCTACATATTAGAGCTCTCTCCTCATACTTTATTCACTGCACATGCCTATTTAAATTCAAGCATTTGATTATTAATTTGATTTCAATTTGGTCAGGATATGACTCACTAGAACCTGAGCTATATGAGAACCTTTTGTTGGTATAATGTTATTCAGTGTGCACCTTCTGAGCAATAGCTTTGTTGTTGCAAAAGAGAAATTTCACTATCAAAATGGTCCAGGTCTATTTCTCCTAGAGACGTGGTGTAAATTATATTATCAAAGCATTTTTCTATCCACTTCATCTACACTTCAGACACTTCAGAGTTTGATGATAAGCTAGACCTCCATCCCCAGTCAATGCCTGGCAAGATATACAAGGAGCTCTTCACTTTCCTATCAAGCAGATACACCTGGGTATGCCCAGACCTGCTTAACCACCACCCAGCAAAAACTCACAGCTGAAAAGAAGAAGCTGATCACTGAGGAAGAGCTGGAATGAAGTGGTGCGGGAAAGGAATGAATGCTGGCTTAGTTATGGACATACTTTGTTTCTGCCTTGTAAGGGAGAAATTAAGATTAAAATAAATGTGAGTCATCTCTCCAAAATGAATTTGGATTATATTAAAATGTTACAAAAGAAACATATCATCCTTCCCTCACTCATAGACACAAACACACTACATAAATATACAGTTGAACTCCAAAAATCTGGAAGCATTTCCATTAGCTTTCAGAGAAAGCCACACGTGGGCATCCCCTAGTAAAATACAGCCCTTTCATTTATTGTTTCAAAACGTTCTGCTCCCATAGAAACAAGAATCAAAGAACTAGATGATCACAGTTTAACACCAGGGCATGTCTAGGTTCCCAGGTCTTTAGTGGTGGAAGCCATTAACCAAAACACAGGACAAGGAGTTTTTCCAGTAACTCCGTGGGTGTGCTCAGCGCATTATGCCTCTTGTTCTCCCCATTGAAAAAATTCTGGTGGAACTAAAGCATAATTCCATTTGTTGTACCTGACGTATTTATACACCAAAGATAAAATAAATGAAAGTTTTGGGGTTTGTTTCATTAAGATTTAAGATTTGTTATTACCATCATTTTCAGAGGAATACTTTTATGTTCCTAAGGGTCACCAGCTGTATTTTGAGCCAATTAGATACTTAATGACATTATAAATATTATATATTTTCCCTATATCACTTAATTATGAGAAAATCTTTCACAATTTCTACAAATATTAATATTTAAAAGGATGAGAGGTGATGTGATCTACTGGACAGGTCCTCAGATTGGAACTTAGACCTGTATTTTATTCCCGACTCCACTACTGAGGTGTGCAAGTCACTCCTCTTTCTCTGCTTTGTCTCCTCTCAAGTCCCCTGATTTATTTAGACAGTAAACTCTCAAGGGTCAGCGCAGCCACACCACTGTTAGGAAATCAGGGCTGAGAACTAATGTTTTCTCACCAAGATGCATGATCCAAAACACTTACTGCATCTGCAAAGGGCTGTAAGAGCTACTGAATGCTACCATCAGAAGCAGGACACTTCTCAAAGGGAGACACAAATCTCCGGGCAATGTTTCATACATACACAGCAAAAGAAAGACAAGAAAAGAAACAGACAATGAAAGGGGAAAAGACCGAGAAAAGACTAACTTACGAGTGCAGGGCATGGAGGCAGCATCATTTTCAGCTCGGAAAAAACCCCGATCACAGGTGCAGGAGGTAGAGCCTTCCCAGATGGAGTAGCTGTGAGGCGGGCATTTGGCACATGCAACATCTGTCGAGAGAGCCTTGTAGTATCCGATTTTGCAAGCTAGATGGAGAAACAGGAAGGGAGAGTGTTACTTGCCCAGGCTGCGATCATAAATTGCTGGCTTACTTATTCAAAATCAAGGCAGGAGACATTTCAAAAAGATCAAATGATGTCCTCTTAGCCCCAGGTGAAAAATTAACAATCAACACACTCTTAATGAGCAATCCCATGCCAGGGGACACTGATTTCTAATTCCAGCAAGAGCCATTTTAAAAGCTGGCCTAGAGATGTTAAAAAAATAATAATAATACTCTTCTACAGACACTGCCAGAAAATCAGCTGCCTCTTTGTGTTTACTGTGGAGTTGCATGTTGCTTAACCCATGTCCACCTGCATTCACACACACACACACACTCAGAGCACAACAAAAAGGGTGCAATTGGTTTATTCTGTGACCACTTAAGGAATGGCAGCTGACAGGGAGACACTGCCAATTTTTAAGAGGGAGTGGAATAGGAACCCACTGTGATTGGCAGTGAGGCCCTTAGTCTAACATGTCCGGAAATGGCATGTTTCCCTTCTGGCAAGGCAGAATTAATTTGGCTCTTTCTCCCCAAGGAAGGAAATCAACAATGTTCTCCCCTCCTCGAAGCCAGGGCACATCAACGACTGCACCCCTGGCATGAGGTCCCATGTGCAGTTGGCAAGCTTTCGGTGACATCATCTTCATAAATGCAATGCTTACACGGATGGCTACTTTTACATCACTTGGAAAAAACTCATTAGATCATTAATAACACATTTTAATACTGGCTAACAGGTATGTCATCCTAGAAATTTCTCCCTTGGCTAGAGATAAAAGTCCACCATCACCGCTGGCTTTCAGGCCTATGGAGAACACAGAAAATGCCCAAGCATTTTTTGAGGACAGATGTGTAAAGAGGAAAGGTTACTTTCAATATTTACTGCATGACTCACTCTCACATCTCATCATTTATCGCCTACACTGCCTTTAGGGTTCCCCTGTTATCTGCATGCCTCCAGAGCACAGCACGCACCTCCTTTCACAGCCATTCTCCTTCTCTGGGCCCAGCCACTGCTTGTTCTTTGTGTTTTACCCCTTCCTGTACTTATTTATTTTCTTTCTTTCCTTCTTCTCTTTTATGAAGCCCTCCAATGGGAAATGGAGAGGGATTTTAGTAACGCGTTCATAAAGCAGCAAGTTACTTCAGTCTTATTAACCAAAGCCATTTATGGAATTTCCTTAACGAGTCCTAACTTTACGATGTGTCGCGCGCCATCAATAAAAGCGCTGCAAGACCAATCCGCTATCACTTGCTTTGGCTGTCACTGGACCAGAGAATCTTATAAAAACACGCTGCTCAAACAACTAGGATTTATGCTTCCAGAGCTTATATACATCACATAATTAGATAAGGTTCCACTTGCAAGGTGCTTTTTGGCTATGCTTCAAATGGCCTTGGGGTTTCGATTAAAATCAGAAACCACAGCTTTGGCAGGAAGAATCACTGGGGTCAAACCTAGCCTCCCCACATCAAAGACAATTAGTCCCCAAACACACATACAAACCCACCGGGTACGGCCTATCAGTCAGTCAGTCACAACAAACAAAGGCAACTTGTGTAAAAGTAACTTATTTTTCTTCCGATATGAATTGCCAGGGGGAAAGAAAAGAAAAAAAGAGAAAAAAGAAAAATACCTTTCAGTGTTTGATATGATTTGCAATATCTAGTGAATGAGTTGTGCTATCGGTACCTGTCCTCTTGTGACTGGTTTAACAACAGCAGCAGTCAAGTGGCAGATTCTGATCTGAGATATTATTCCTGGATTTCATTGTCGTAACTCAGATCAGAAATATGCCTAAATCTGTATAAGACTAGAAGAGATACAGACAGAAGCTCGGTGTCATATATAAAGAAAAGGAATGGAAAAAAGAATACAAATTGAGCGCAGATTTAACTGCTCTTATCCAACAAAATTCATTCAACTACTCAAATAAAACAAAATATGTAACCTCTAACATTACTGTTTATATGAACATAATAGTTCACAGAAATTATTAAATGAAGAGCTGTCTTTTGCATCTTCTTAGTATTAAAATATTTAAATGATAATAAACAGCCTTGTACAAAGTTGATTCTGCTCTGACTATAACATTTTATTGGAAAGGGTAGAAAAATGTCACAGGTAACATTTTTGCAACCATAATTCCTCCTCCCTACTTTCTTTCCAGACTCAGTGGTTTAAAAGGGGTTGGATGAATACAGCGGGTACTGCAAGGTCAACAGTTTATAATTCAAGGATTTTTTCCCCTTTGTTTCATGCAATGTACTTTGTTTTCTACTATATTAAGCCAAGATCATTAATATTTCAAGACCTGAAGAAAGCTCTCCAAATGCAGTGACTGCTTTTGAAGCACAGAAAGCCATTTTCCTTCAGCCATACACCTACTATTGAACATTTAGTTGTCTTCATTTTAGTGTGCTCAGAGATTCACCACATCTCAGCACTTGACATAAGAGAACATTTGAGAATATGTTGCATTTAACCAACTGTTCTTTCCTCCTATGAGCTCCACGGTCCTGTCACTTAAAAACTTGAATCTACCCCTGTAAAAGGTGTTCTTAGCATGAAGTATTGCTGATACACCTATTACAGCTTGGGATGGACTTTTTCCGAATGTTAATATTTTAGCAGACAAACAAGAAGCCTGTAGAGAACTCATCCCCGGAAAGTCTCTATTGCTTACTCGTGACAAATCTCCATCCCACTTCCTTTCCAGGCAGGATTTGCTGGGTGAGACAGGGCATGAATGGCGTTCCTACACAGCTTTCGAAAGATACCATTGTAAAAAGATTAGTTCACATGTGCAATACAAACTTTGAATTCAATTCCTTAGCTTTGCCTTAATTAGTTCTGTTAGTTTGAAAAAAAAGAGAGAAAAGAAAAATCTTTTCTCACATTCAGATCACCCGCAAATATAAAAAAGTTACAATCACCTGCACTATATCCAGGGAAAATTCTTAAACAAAAATATTTTCAGTATGAAAAAATCCACCATTTTTTCTTAGAACTAATCATATTCATTTTAAGCAGTGATCAGCATGAAATAATTACATTGATATCTTTGAATCCTGATGTAAAAAAAAAAATCTAATTTATTTTTCTGTTAAAGCAAGATGGGACTTGTTGAACGTAGCTGGTCATCACTATATGCTCTTTTCCTTATAATTTACTAGAACGATACATGTGAAAACTGATAAAAGAAATGGTCTGAAGAATTACGGAACTTCACTCAAATCTGAATGTAAATTTTCACAAGTTGTTTTACAAATTCCCTTTTCACATTAAAACCTGATTTTCAGAATCTTAGGGCTTTCTGAAAAAAAGAACATACGTGTGGGCTGAAAAGTCTTTTTGCTTGGTCTCTTCAAATGCTGAATTTTCTATTAAAAATTTCAGCCAGCAATTTCAAAATTTAAAAACCTACCTCAGTGGATAAAGTTCTAGTCACATTCTTTTTAGTCACAGCTAAAATAAAACCTAAGTATTAAAGGAATTACTGTCCTTAGATGATTTTAAATGAGCTATGATGCCTCCCTAGGTTTGGGAAAAATATATTAAAAAAAAAAAAAAATCTACTGATACCTTTAAAATTGTTCAAAAAAACTCTCCAAACCCTTGCTCTCAAATTGTTCCTTTTTACTTGTTGAAATGGCAGTGAATCTTTCCATCATAATCCGGAAAAGGGTTCACTTGCTTAATAGTTCTTTAAAAAAAAATCAGCTTAATTTCTTGCAGAGGCTTAGATAAAAAACCCATCCAGGTCTCTGGCAAGCTCCAGTTACACTTTTTGGTACTCCAAGGAGGCAATGTCCTTCTCACGCACACAAAGGCTGATGGATACTCTGCACGAGGCAGGGAAGCCGGCCCGGCTGAGCCGGCTCAGCTGCTGGCTGAGCTCTGTGCAGAAGACGGGGCGGAAAGTCCAAGCGAGCGCGTGTGCCCACGCTCACACGTGCTACCCAGGAATTCCCGCCGCGGCCCCAGCTCTCATGGGCCAACACAAACACAAGGAGAAATCGTTTTTACCTTGATGACTCAACCTCTACCGAAGGTGAGCATTCACAATGGAGAAAATATTGGTTTCCAGATTAGGAACTAATAAAGAGAACGGGATGACTAAGCTGAATTAGAAACACATTTGTTTGCTGAAGTAAATCTAGTTAAGTCAATGACCTTCTATCAAAAGAAAATTTGGCATGGACATTCTAAAATTCTTATTTACAGCAGCAGTAAAAAGAGACTACTGGGATGACAATCCTGTGTAGGGAGAGGTACGTTACAGGCACACGAATGCTGGACTGCAGAGCCATCATCTTATAAAATGCTATGCTTAAGGCTACGATCTCCAGTGAGTTCTGCAAAGAAAGAGGGAGCCCTTGACAGAATCAGCAGCTTAATGAAAATACACACTCACACTGCGCTCCTCCTTCCCAAAAGGGACCAGCACACCACATTTATTATTGCAGGCAAGTGAATAACACATGTAAAGATTTGTGTTTCTAGCTGAAATTTAAGAAACAATGCATTCGATAGTTTCCACTGCTTGAAGCAGAAAAACTCATCAGCTGCGTAGGCAAGAAAATTTCTAAATTCCTTGAGACATGATTTTGAATTAAAATTCTTCCCACACACAACAGAGAGGGAAAATATCTTTTTTATTATAGATGATTGTAGCCAACTTTCATGGAAGACCCTAAAACAATATATTCTTGGTGAAATGAAGGACAAAGTAAATTTGTTAAGAAAAAAGATTTCAGTGCCAAGCTTATAAATTTGAGCAAGAAAAAAAATTTGTTTTTAAAAGATCACTGGTTACATTTTCTACAGCTCCTGCCCTTTTGTAAATATTTTAAGCTTGTGTTTTAACTGCACCCTTAGGAATAAAAAGTTAGTTTTATTTTTCCCCTCTAATGTTCTTCTCATTCTTTAAAAAAGGATGGATTTTCTCTCTCAGATTGTAACAAAACCACATCTGCCACATAAGTAGGCAGGATCTTCTCAGCTCTCTTTTACTGTTATTACCATTTCTGAACAGATTTTTGTGTGTTAATTATAGAACTCAATTGTTTGGATAGTCTCTTTTGATGAGCTTTCTGCCCCGCACCATGAACCTCTCAGTTATTGTACAGCTGTTTTAGTTCCAAATGCTCATCAGGGTTTTCTAATTGTCAAGCTGTCCCGGCGACTAGTTCTTTTGACCTAAAAGTCAAAGAAAGGGAGTCGCCCTTGTCTCCCCGACATGAATACCATAGGACTCCCAGTGGCCCCCCTAATACCTACGAGACAATGCCTTTCCAGATCATTGCCACTACAAGCATAATTGGTTTTTGGGTGAAATGAGAAGATTTTAAATAGGATGAATTAATGAGTTTCTTGTAAAATTAAGTCGTTCTCCTGGTCCAATCTAATTACTCACTGTAATGCCCCTGAGGGTGATAAATAAAGATCCTTAGAAGCCAGAAGAACAAAAAAAAAAAAAGGGGGGGGGGGGGGGAGAGAGCCTTCTCTGGAGCTTTTCTTAAAAGTCAAATTGTAGAATTTGATGTGACGTACCAAATGCTGTTTCCAAATAAAGTCAGACTCCTTTGATATTCATATTGTAAGATCTTTGTCTCCTATTGACAAGACTTTACATTTTCTACAAATTAAAATGAGTTCCACATCTTTAACTCATATCGCTGATGAGGAAAACAATGCTGCTATGCCCTAAGCACATATTTCCATTGCATGAATGACACATGGAAATACAAATACAATCCCACTGGAGAGAAAAATGTTTGACTTTGGCGCGGTTTTACTCTGTGATTTGGAAAAGATTTAACCAGAACTTCAAAGCAAAAATACCGGGACTCAGATGACTCAGTAAAGTCCAGAGCTCTGTTTAAGCCACTGAAACTCTGTTTGCATAGGTACACATGCAGAACTCGCTAGCAAAGCTGCAGCGTAAACTGAGAGGAAGAATTATTCAGGCAGCAAAACTGAGCAACCTTAAAAAACAGCTTTGGTTATTTTTTTCCCCAGTGCAGCAACCTTGGCTTCAAGTTTGCAGTTTTGAGTGTTTTTTTTTTAAAACACCCTGGGCTGACACAGCGATGACAGGAAAACTTCAGGCCTGGCATGAACAACAGGCAAGTATCATCTCAATCCCTCCAGACTATCGGTGTCCATCAGGTAGCCCACACACGCAACTCCTCTAGCCAGCTGTGCTAGAGACGTAGCGGGGCAAAGGCTGTGGGTAAGCCTGCTGGAGAAGAAAGCTGCAGAGAAACAAGTGGTTTGGTTGGTTCCAAAATCTCACTGAAATTGAACCTTGCAAGGCCAAAGTCTGCATAAATTGCATTAAACAGACCTTATCCGATTGGATTTTTTTCTAATTCTGTAACTGTAACTCAAAATGCACTGAGTTAAACTGTAACTTTAAAGACATCAACAACACGCAAGCATGCTCTAGTTGTACAGCATCTCAGAGCCACTTCACCTACAGTATGGACTACAGCAACCGCAATGGGAGGAATCGGTGCCTCCACTACGGATGACACTGCAGCAGCTCTTTGCGCTGATGGGGGAAGGTTCAGTTTGCTTGCAGGCAGCAAGATGAGGAGTAATAAGGCACGGTCACAAGCCTAGAAAATGCAGTGGCCGAGGACAGTTACTCAGCAGGCAATATCCAGGCCTGTCTCAGCTCTCCTTTCACAGCTGGGTAGAGGAAGCTTGTGGACATTGCAATAGCCAGAAACCTTAAGGTGTAGCAACCTTAGCAATACAACTGTGAACTGCCTCAGACTGATTTACATCTGCAGTAAGGTGACGATTATCTTACTGACAGGTAGCCAGGTTTGTTTTTTTTTTTTTTTTTTTTTTTTTTTTTTGCTCCTACATGGACATGAAGTTCAACTGCCTACTTCAGTAGCAGAAGTTAAAAAAAAAAGTGAAGAGCAAGCAGCTAGAAAGATCTTTGGTGTGGAAATGAATCACTATCAGCATGCAAGAAGTCTTCTTGAATCCTCAGGAGGGAATGGGATGAAGCTTTGGCTTCTGACTGCAAGGTGCTGACAGAAAGAAATCATCTGAGGAGCCAAACCTACTGAGTATTATTGATTCCACTATGTTAAATTTATCTTCTCTTTCTCTTGTTACTACTGTCACATTGTTATGAACATAGACTCATAGAATAATTTTTGTTGGAAAGGACCCCTGGAGGTTATCTCATCCAACCCATGCACAAAGCAGAGCCACCTCAGTAGGTGTGACATTTGCCTTTCTTCATTTATTAGGAATCTCCTCTGACTGTCATGACCTTTCAAAGATTACAGACAGCAGCCCTGCAATGACATCGGCCAGCTCCCTCAGTGCCCTCAGATACAGCCCACCAGGCCCCATAGATTTGTGTGCATCCAGTTAAAGTGCCCTTCAACTCAGTCTTCTCCTGTAATGCTTCACTCCCAAAGGAGGCTCAGGGACATGGAAGAGCAGGTGGCAGACCTTACCAGTGAAAGCCAAGGCAAAAAAAGCATTCAGTATCTCAGCCTTTTTCCATTTGGATACTTGGTCCATTTGGTCACGAGGTCTCCTGCCCCACTGAGGCAGTGGGACCACATTTTCCTCAGCTTTCCTTTCTGGTGCCAATGTGCTTGAAGAAGCCCTTGGTCTCCTTCACATCCCTTGCTAGGTCCAACTCCAGCTGAGCTTTAGCTTTCCTAACTTCACCCCTGCACACTCAGGCAATGGCTCTGCACCCCTCTGGGATGGCCCATCTCCACATCCACCTTTTGGGTGCTTCCTTCTCGTGCCTGAGCTCCGATAGATTTTCCCTGTCCATCCACGCTGGTCTCCTGCTATACCTGCTTCACTTGCTGCACACCAGACCACACCATCCTTTGAGCAGGTTGTCCTTCAAGACTGATCAGCTCTTCTGGGCTTCTCTGCTGCTTTCCTGGCAAGCAGATTCCTGAACAAGCCAAAATCTGCTCTCCTGGAGTCTGAGATTTTAATTCTTTTAATACAAAAGAATTCCAATGAAGTAAAAGATGAAGAAAGAAAGACTCACTAGTGCAGCAAAGAGTACAAGCACAACAGGCTAGGGCATCTGATACAGAAAACTGTTCAAACAGAAACTACAGGCACAAGCAAGACAGCCAGGTGTATAATACTAGAAACAGAATGGCCTATTTACCCCACCTAAAAAGGTCTTATTTGCCCTGTTACCATTCCATGATGTCAGAGTCAATCGCCAAACATATCTGTGACAGAGCCCTACACTTGAAAACTGCATGCTCTAAACATGGGACCATGGCACTGCTGGCACTGTTACTCTTCAAAATCCTCTCTTTAGGGACAGTTTGCTGATTTGGGGTGCCACTCCTACAGAGGATCAGTTCTCCTGGGTTTTACACAGAAATACTACGCTTTTCCTATACAGAAATTTTTCAAACTAACTTGCATCTAGTACGAAAAAATATATATAATTATGCTGATAACCCAATCATTTTAAAAGCTGAAACCTGCTTTCTTTCTTTCATCATTCAACCTCTTCCAAGGAAACCACTACACTTAACCCAGTCAAATGTATAAATAAGAATATATATGATTTATATGTTAAATAACTTCCATAGGCACATGCATGGAGAGGCCCAAATATGAAAAGCTAGTTTTCATTCTAAAAAATATTAAGAATTATTCTGAAATTTGCTATACAGCTGACAGATCAGAACTGCTGGAAAAAAAAAAGCCCTCCAAGAATATACAAACTTGAAAATATCATATTTGTATCAACTAGTAGATGTATTTTACAGATGCAACATCTCCCTTTGCTATAGCTGTGACGTTATGGGGGGGAAATGTTTGGGGGGGTTCTACTTCCTATGTAAAAACAAAACTTGGAAAGTCAAAAATTGGGGGTCGGGTTGAAACAATTGATTTCTGGCTGAAGCAAGCGTTTCCCAGTGAGAAGTCAGCACTTGCCACAAAGAAAGAAAACTCCAGCCGGCTCTGCTCCCTACAGGAAGGTATTTGCTAGGACCGGCAATCGCAAGCGAAGCTCAGCGAGACGGCAGGCACTCCACCAGCGGAAAGCGGAAAGGACTGCTTGTCCTGACAATATTTCGAGGTGGTGTCCCTTCCTTTCCAGGCACCCGAGGGTCCGATTCAGCAGAGCATTCAAGAGCACACATAACTTCAGCCTATGTTTAAGTGTTTTAATGAATAGGGATGTCCCCTACTGAGCTGGGGACTCAGCACCCAAATGTTTTGGGGTTTGGGTTTTTTTTTTTGTTCTTTTTAATAAATTGAAACAATAAATGAAGCCCATGCTATTGAAAAGACCTCACCTCTCAGCAACTGAAAAGGAGTGGCATCAGTACAGACAATCCCTGCTGACATACTTGTGCAACCACTAATCGGATCTTTAAAATATTACCGCCTGAGTCAAGTGTTCGGATGTTCTCCATTTCAAACTGCTCAAGCTGCCACTGCGCTCTGTCAGAGATTTCATCTAACTTTGAAGGTTTAATCACCTTTATACAAGCTGTGAGATTTAAGAGATGAGCCAAGTATTCAGTTTCAAATAATTACTCAATTAAAAAAAACAAGTTGACAGTTTCCCTTGAACAGACGCAACAAGATGAGATTCACAATGCGAAAAGATTTTTTAAGCAAGCCTCAGAAACTGAGCTTCTTAAAAAAAGAAGAAGAAGAAGAAGAAGAAATCATATAGAAAACCATGATTTGGGGGTTTTCAGCAACTAAATTTTACAGAAAAAAATCCCTACTAAAGTTTTACAATATACTCCAGCAAAAGCTGATTAAGGAGCCTGAATCTCCACATTAACAAGCTCTAATCCTTTTGTCAGGAGACCTGCTTACAAGCTTCTCTCCCCAGTCGTGTAAAAGCACTGATGGGAGCAGAGATCTGTATCTCAAAGCACTGTCCAACCAGCCTGGGATTATCTCTCATCTTCTAAATCTTAACAGCTCTGTAAAAGGCAATTAAACTCCCAAAGTTAGATGAAGTCTGTGATAGAGTACAGTAGCAGCTTGAGTAGTTTGAAAAGGAAAGGCCTAACAGGTAGCCCTGACATCACTGTTTAAAAGGTCCGCTTGCTACTAACGCAAGAATCAGCTGTCAGTAACTGAAAACAGGGAGCGCTAGCAAAGTATTAAAGAGCATCTAATATGCTAATTTCAGTTATTTTAAGAGTGCTTATATTTTATATATACTAATAAAAATGCAATTTGCCTCAAATTTTTAATTACTTTTAATGAATTGTCTACTGTCAAGAATTTGTGGATTGATCCTGCATATAAATCTGTTAATACTGTTTTCTTTGTGCAAGTGGAATTTCACTCCCTAAAGCAGAACTCAACATGGGTGTAATGTTTTCTGCTACTTATACTTGAACTTATATCACGACTGTGATCGAGCTAAGTCACAAAGCGAACACTGCAGCTTCTTCTGGGCTTTTTAATACTTCGGAGAGCAGCCTGGAACAAAGTTCAAGCTCTTATCTCTGGAGCTATAGCAAGATGCCTTAATATGGTTCAATCATCACATCCTCTCTAAATGGCTGCAAAACATGATTAAATAAATGCTATTTTTGTCTCCCCAGAGAACTGCTTGACACAACGTTTTTGGAAGATGCCTAAATATAGATAGTTCTGGTGAGATCAGGGTCTATCCAAGATAACAACACTGCACTGTTTTTGACAGTTGAACAAAGATACTAAGAAAACAATGGCTTCAAACAAGCACTGCTTTGGCTCTCCCCAACATTAGGGAAAACAGATGGAGGTACTTCTGAGAGACTCCCATCAGCATCGCTGTAAAAAACTATCAATCCTCTACTAAGTAGTACATCAATCAAAATGGTGGCGTGCAAATCATGATCCATTAAGTACTTCACACTTGATTACCCATGACATTTTAGAGAGGGTCACACACTGATGAGTTGCTTCTCTCTTCTTTGCTCTTTGCTATTTGGAGCTCATGAACACTTTTCGTTCATTACCTATGCAAAGATTACCACAATGCTCAATTTCAACAAAAGAGGAAAACAGCTCAGTTGTTTGTCATTTTCTCCTTAAATTCACATAAGCTGTATTTTTCTTTATTCTATGCAGATCACACCTTTTCAGAAGAAGTGTGAGACATGGGTCATATGCATGTGCACCCTTGCTTACGTATCACATTCTTTATCAAAAACATTCTGAAACCAGAGGAGAAAGACTCAAACCACCCAATTCTTCCCTAGATTGTTTTTTTTTCCCCAATCGTAGCCTAGATTTGAAAATGAGGCTGAACATTTGTTCCACACTGGTCTAACTTACAAAACCAAAAATACATAGGGAGGCATCTGGGAAGCATCCTTCTACTTTAGTTCTCACCCATGACCCAATGTCTCCCAGTGAGGTGTGACCTCAAGGCTACAGCGGAGCCCTGGATGGTCTCCCGGGTCTTGTTTCTGGCTCTGTCACAGACACCAAGGACAGCTTGCCTAACCTTTTCCTTGTACTCATGAAGATAGTGCATATCACAGCATTCTTTAAGGGTAAAAGCCATTCTTTCCCTTTTCAAGCGGTCTAGCCTAGCCTTCTGCTTAGTAACTTGCAGGTCACCTCCCCAAGCACAGGGATCACAGCTGCGGATAACCCTTTCGCACACGAGGTCGTGGTAAGATAGCAAGCAGAGAGCAGTGGGAGAGAGAGCAGAGCTGTTCCTTTGGGCCCCTGTTTTGAAATACACTGGCACCCAGAGTGTAAACCTCAACAGGCTTGCCTCAGTTTATCCGCTTACAAGGCGGCAATAAAATGCACAATAGATACATCCAAAAGCTATTGTGAGGCTTAATTAAGCAATAAATGCATAAAGAGCACTTGGAGATCTCCAGATAACGAGGCGCCAATACAACAGAGGATGTGATTACTCCTGATGAAACAAACATCTCATGGCAAACAACCTGGCATACTCAGCAGGGAATATCCAGGGCTGTCTCAGCTCTGCTTTCACAGTTGGGTAGAGAAAGTTTGGGGAGATTGCTTAGCAGCTCTTTTACATCACAGTCTTTGGCAGGATGTTCTCCATAGGAAAGCAAAGAGAAATGCCTGTATGGGCTGAGTGCTCGGAGCTGTGAAATAGTCCCTATTTAAAATCAAAAGAACCGGGAATCTGCTCCTGTCAACAAGTCTTTCAATGGAAAAGAATAATTTAGCAAGAATAGATGAAATCTCCCACCTTAGGGTGGCTGCGAGCAGAAATGCATTTTGGCAGTTCCCACATTCTTTTGTCAAACCTCTGTTGTCTGGGAAAGAGGAGAGTGCCAAAAGCCCTTGCAGGTGAATACCTTGGCTGTTTCAAGTGCATTTGATTTAGAGTGATAGTATGTTTATCTAGATGTTTGGAAAGTTATTAATGAGATCAGCAAATCCCTTCCATGTATAAATTACAAATCACCTTCAGCAATACCATGTAAATTATCAAGTCAAGTGAGAACATGCTTATTTATCTGTGACAGTCTTTTACCACCAATAATTCACTGTCTTGCTTTTATTTATCTGTGGAGAAACATATCACTTGCAGCACTGAAGCACATCTGTTATCTCACCAATGGAAACACTGCTGCAACAGAGCCCCTTTGAAGTTGTATACCATGACAGACCAAAGAAGATGCCAGCAACGGCACTGCCACAACACCAGAAGCAGTAGCAATGCAATATGCTTGTTCTCTAGGCTGCGATACTGCTCCTGTTCAGGTTTCGGGCGCGCTCAGACTGATTTCTGCCACGACCGCACCGCTGCGACAGCGCTGGCTCTGCAGAGACCAGAGGCCTCGCACCTGCCCAGGCTCACTGTCACGTCTCCGGTGGAGAGGGGAGGAAAGGAGCTAGAGGTGCCAGGGCTGGTTTGGGGACCTGTTTTTATAGCCCCAGGAAGCAAGAGGTTGAGAAAAAGAACATCCAGAGAGATCCTGATTCTGTGAGTAGCTGCGTGAGTTTAGGATAAGGACAATTTCAGTATGAGCCAGACTTCACTTTTAAACCCTCTCCTCTCCTGAATTCACGAAATACATGATGCATTGTCTCATTCTTTTTAGCTAGTGCATGGTACCTTTATACCACAGTGCTGCCCATCCATCTTCAAGGTCCAGACAACCTGCAGTTTTACAACAAGACTGCTGTCTTAGAGGGCAGAATTTGGCCTAGCTGTGCCACGGGCTTGCTACCCTGTAAAACTGGAAACTGTTTACTGAGATAGCCATCCGATGAATGCTTTAAGCCAAATTTTTCCTCCAGATTTTTGGGATGGGGAAAATTTCTTTTTGTATGAGAAAGTATATAAATATATGAAGTGAAATAAAATGCTGGGAAAAAAACTTGTCACCTTATGTTAGGGATGAGCAAAAATAGCTGTGAGAGTCTCTTCCTCAGCAGCTTAGCCTTTGCCAGGACTCTCTAGAAAGGCTCTCAGTGGGCACATATGGACATGAATTAGGAGAGGGGTGGCAGGGACCCACTGGCTTATTCCAATGGGAAGCAACTAGAGCATCCATCTGCCCATATCAGAACAAAACCGTACTGGTTCAGTGCTCACATTGTGAGGGTGTCTATTGCTCCCGTTGAAGATGGAGCTCAGTCTCTGCACCAGCTGCTATAGGCACTTGCAGGAAGCACACAAAATAAGCAACAACAATGTAATTCCAAGATCAGACTAGCTCCAGCAGGAGTAAAGAGCCCATAGCTAACCCAATTACTAAAGCAAATTAAGACTTTGCAGGTGGTCAGGTTAATGCTGGTCAGCGCTGATGAACAAATGACGGGCTTCTTCCCTCTCGCCAAGTTAAGGGCTCCTCAGTGAAGCTCTCACACAATCGCCCAGAGGCCATTCCCGCTGCAGAGCCAGCCGAGAGGGCGCCCCCAGCACCCCTCCGCCCCGTCCCCCCGGAGGTGCCGGGCCCCAGGCACCCTTCACTGCCGGCACAGCCCAAGGGCACAAGAGCACTCACACAGCCCAGCCCGCAGGGCCTTTTCCCCTGGAAATGGTGACACACAAGAAAAGCTTCCTTTCAAATCCCTGCTTGATGCCACAGGGCTGCCAATTAGGAGAAAGTGACAAAACAAACACATAATTTTGCTTATATCTGGAAAAGCATCCGTCTTCTGCAAAACTACTGGCAAATAAGCCTAACAATAACATCACGTTTTGGCATGGAAGCCCTCATGGCTGACATGATGGAGCTATTTATTCAACGAATATCTACATGATATGTAAATTGGTGCAAGATAATAAAGAAATTTATTGCGGTAACCAGAGAGCTATTTAGAAATGGCCAAAAGCACCACTGACTTCAATCCAGGCCACAACAATTCACTCTAGCAAAGAAATCGGTCTGCAAGTCTCACAGAGGCTCTACACACTCACTTGCCGACATGTGACTCATCCTCCCAAATCACCCTGCCTTCCTGATGTGATTAGCACTATTAGTTAAAAGCAGCGCTTATAAGAACTATAATTTAGTCTCACTAAACCTTATCAAGACTTAATTTTGCCTCAACAATTAACAGAACGCTATCGGTAGCATCCCAATTGTGTCCAAGAGAGCTCAGGAGAGTGAGGTTTGTAATATCCTCTTGATAGCAGCCTTACGCCAGCAAGACAAATACATTTGGATACGCAAGACTGTCTTTCGGGTATGCATATTTCACTTTCCTATAGATGCCTGATTCACATGGCGTGACCTCTGCTTCCATAACTCCACCAAACAGACTTCAGGCAAAAATGTTCCCCTTTTTATCTCTCCCTTTGTCAACTATCAGTGGATTCACCCCAAATTAGAGAAGAATATCCTGCAAAACTTCACTTCATTCCTGGTATTTCTGCGACTGTCAAGCTTCATACAGTAAACGGCACCAAGCAACTATAGACGGGCTATCCTCAAGAAAGCCATAGCAGCCATCTGTGCAGACTTCTGTGCCCACCCCACAGAAACGTTACTTGCACGTTGCCTTTGACCACCAAAATTGAGTTCACTGTGAATTTGTAAGGGCCTTGCAGGTTGCTCCAGCCAGAATTCCTTTGACGACCACTGTTTGCTTGAATTTTCAAACACTGTATCACTAGATTACCAAAATCTTTATTAGCCTATCAGAGAAACATAGGAGAATATGTTGAGAACTAGTGCTTGACAAACATACTAATTATCCATGTTCTTTGCTTGTAATTAACATATTTTTTTTCTTGCCTGCATTCATTTGCTATACCCTCAAATAAACAAACCCAGGATTTTCTAACAGACCCAAAGCAAGAGTTTTATACGCAATCAAAACTTGAGGCAGTTAAGCAGTGCAGAGTGGAAGGAAAAGTGGTGGCTGCAATGAATTAGTTATGGCGTGTCTGATGCGTCAAGTTTATTTTCTCCACGTATTTTTCCTCTGTGAAGGTGCAGCCAAACAGCAGCCACTAACGGGTCGGTAAATTTGCACTGTGCCAGGCAGAACTCTGAATACATGAGATCAGCAACTAACTGGGGGGTGGCTACTCTGCTATATTTTATTTTTATGCATTTGCTTACATTTTGCAAGTGTGCCACTTAACAGAGCTATTTTTTAAGCTGTGCCCAACTCATCGTGGAACATAAGCAATCTTTTGAAAGAACAGTATGAATCGCCTTTGTCAACATTAAGTGGGTTTTGACACTGCAAGCACTTAGTGACATTATTCTGAAATATAGGGAGAGAAACACACATGATCACCTGCATGGGTAATTTTAGGGCTTCAAATGAATAACAAAGTGAGAACAAATTCTAGGTCTAAATTAAATGTCCCCTAAATCAAATGGCCTTAAAGCAATAGAACAAGGAAGGTTATTCCTGCATGGGAACAGTTGTTTGGCTCATCCACAGCCTTAGAAACGAGCCCACGATGCCCTCCCGACTGAACGCCTCCCAAGTCCACGGAAGCAAAACAGGAGCCTCCTCGCCCAGCTGTGACCCACGCGAGGACGAGCCAGGGTTTGCCCGGCGAGGACGCGGCAGGGGTGATGTGGGGGCTCCTCCCTGTGCAAGCACAGCTCCGTCAGTGCCCGAAAACGCCGAGCGCACAAGGCAGAACGGCTGCCCCAAGAGGCTTCCCAGAACCGTTGTCAAGGGGCAGCCCCAGCATCCAAATACTTTACGAGGTACCTGAACGTCAGCAGGGCTGACGGTGACTCACAAACCAACCGCACTCAAACTTGTGCAATCGGGGATTAAACACCCTGCCGCAGAGCTCGCCCGCCTGACGTTCCACACGGAGCCAACGACAAAAAGCATCTGCAATTCAAAGCACTCGCCGAGCCAAGGTCAGAGTTTTCTGGTTCCAAGAAATCTTCGTACGTGCAAAACCGAAAGCACCGATTCCAGCAGACTGATTTTTTAGCATCTACCTCAGGAAAGCAGCAGAAATATGAAGGCAATCATTATTTCAGGTTCTTGAAAGGGACTTCCCTGTCAGAGTGTGTTAGAGGCTTGTTAAACAAAATGTTTTGCAGTAAGTTATATGGAAATGTGAACTCAGCAAATGCCAGAGGCAATGACAGGCGGATATAAATGACAATTAGAAAGGTGTGTCCGGATGCTTGAGGTATGAGCAATGATAAAGTGCTTGTGAAATTTCACCTGCCTGGATTGGGACAGAGGTTGTGGCCTTGGAAAAAAAAAAGAAAGAAAAAAGGATGTTGTGTTAATTAAAAAGAAAAATATATGTCTAAACAGACATCCAAATATTCCAGCCTCAGCAGGGAATAAAACATACAGATTATGGGAACTAGTCTGAATCAGACCTCATTAAATAGACATAACAAGGCTGGAGGAAGAAAGTACAAGCCAATGGTGACTGCAAGCATCTTTTGGGCTGGTGAGAAGACTAGATTATTTTCACAATCATTCATTTGCACTCACAGGCTTTTAAAATGGATTTAGCAGATCCCTGCTCACCTTCTCTGAGCTGTTTTTGACTTTACATAAAAAATATGGAACTGATAACAATCCTCTCAAGTTTTGAGAGAAAGAAAAGCAGACAGACATATACTTTGGCTGATTAAATGTTTAACATTAACAACATCCATTACCATCAGCAGCAGCTAGAGATGACTAACAAAGAAAAACATGAAATCACATTACGGCATTCAGCAAACCTTTAAAATTCACCACTTTTCACAGTCAAAAATAGCATACCTTACCAGCCTAGATTTCATCAGCCCATTCTGTCAGCAGTAAAAGCTGTTTTCTAGGCCATGGCATTTTTCATTAATGCAATCTGATTTGCCACTGCATTTTTAGAAAGCTAAGGTGAAAGTGAGATACAGAGAGAGGGCAGTCCGTAATCCAGATAGGAAAGTCTAAAACTCCTCATATAGGGCAAGGTCAAAGAACAGCTGCCTACGGAAAACCCCACATAGAGTGACTTGCATACCACACCGTAGTGGTATATACCTCTTAACAACTGATTTAAAAACGCAAAGATCAGGACTTCTTATATGGTTTTATTACCACTGCTCACACTTATAAATATATGACCTGGGTAGTTTTCTCTCCCACATTAGCTGATCTTTAGAAAGTTCTGATTGTTATTCACATCGTTCAGAGCATTGTATCTGTTTGTAATAAAACAGAGAAGAAAACAAGCCAAAACAAAACATAATTGTATTTTTGAAGCTGCAACACATTAATCATTTAGGATAAAACCTTGCCTGAATGTTTCTAAGAAGTGTCATACCATACAGAAGTAGTGATGAAAGAACTGGTGGCATTTTTGATAGAGAAGATAATCATTCATAAGTAACAGCAAGCTAAACAAAAATTAACAACCTCCATAAATCAATTAAAATTCAAAATGTAAAATGGATGTGATGACTCACCAACTTGATCACTACTCTCATAAAAACATCTTAATAACATAAGGTCTGAGTCTCCTCACATTGACACCAATATAAATTAGAAGTAGCAAATTGAAATTCTCATAATTAATGGAGTTTCACTGATATAAAAGTTGTAAGACAGGAGAGCCAGACCCATCGGTTGTGCACTGAGAAGACTGACAAGAAATCAGATTTGTGCAATACACTAAATCTGAGAGTGGTTATGTTACATGTCACTTTATGGGTTAGAGGCCAGCTATCAGGATTTTGCTACAAGACCTGCACAGTATGTGCTGTTTTATCAAAATTTCACCTCATAGTGAGAATTAAGTGGGCATTTTCACTGTCATTTAACAGTCAATGCACATCCTCCCTGACAGTGAAAAAAACCATGGAATTATGGCCTAAATATTCTCCAGTGGGTCAAAATAAACAAACAAAAAAAACCCAGAAAGTAAAGAACAGTATGTAGACTCCAAATTTCTGCATTTTAAAACTGTCTCACTACTGGGGTGGGAGGCAGAGCGGAGGATAGCTCTCCACTTCTGCATATTGAAACGGTAAGACTTTTAACAATTTGTTACATGTAACTCAGACTTAAAAGATACTTCTAATTCTAGAATTGCATCCCACTGAAAAGTTTCAAAGTTATTACAGGTATGAATAAAAAAAGCAACTGCCCTTGGTCTCCCAGATAAAAAGCAAGGCTTTTTTAGAGTTTAAAATAATCAATACGCATGACATGCATATTTAAAGACATCTTTGTATTGCTTCTTTATAAAGCTGACTTTGGTCCTCACAAAAGAGGCCGTTCACGGTCTTAGGTAATGCAGAGTATGTTAATCGGGCAATACCTTGTGCTTGTCTTGGAATGGTAACTTGGAAAGACTGAGGGTCTCACTGCAGTGACTGGTCCTTTGCTAACTCTCTAAGGGGAGGGGGTGTCAGTGAATTAGGAACAGCACCTAGTGCATTTGCAAGGTGAATTTCAAGCACGCTCAGTTGTCACAGTATGGTTTGAGCAGTCCCCCCGAACCACAAAAAGAACTGATAGGTTGAGGTTTAACAACCTAGCAGATGTCATGGACAGTCTGAGGTCAGCTTTTAACCTTGGATGGAGGAAGAGTTCAAAAATTAACTAGATACCTTCTGTCGATATCCATCTCCAAAGCCTACTTCCTCTGCCAGGAATAAAGCAGCTATTATTCATTGCTTACACAGCTCTTATATCAAAGTTAACCCTCAACTCATGATATTAAAGAATTCATGCTACATACCATCTTGGGACACCAACTGCCTTTAAAAAAAGCAAGCAGCACATTTAAGCAAATGCAACAGCCCACAAATCAGAAATGCTCCACAGCTGGGGTTTGAACAGAGGAGCTCAAGGCAGGCAAGGATTTGCATTAATGCACCCCTTCCTTTTCCTTCTGCTTCTGCGAAGCCCTTCCTGGGGCTGTGCCCCAAGCAATGCCTGGTTCGGGGCTGAAAGGGAGAGTCGAGGATGCTCCAACAACGTCTCACAGTATGAGGAACCGAACAAAGCAGAGCGCTGTCCTCTGAAGTTAGAGGCTGCTCGAGGACCTCGCTGCCTCAGGGATGAAACAAGGCAGCCGAAGGTTTTTCTGATTTGTGCTCCTTCGCACCAGCTTCTCAGGGCCGTGAAGGCGGCCGAGGACAACATGAAGGTCCTGGTGCCCCTCTGCCTCCCACAGCTGCCTCACTCTGCTCTCGGGACTGCAGGTGCTGCCTCAGCAATGCTCACAAGGCTTCAGGCTGAGGGGAGCCCGACGGAAAGACGCAGGGTTTTATTGCGCTTCTAAATCCAGTATCACCAAAGTCTGATCCATAGCTCCCCTCTTTCCCTCGCTTTCATTATTATTTGGACCAGGACCAGTGCCAGTCAAATACCTTTGATATCCGTAACCGCTGAAGTAGTTTGATTTGCTCTGGTTACTGTATCCCAGCAGAGCCAGCAGCTACATAATACGGTTTGCAACATTACCTCCATACTGTATTGACCATTACATTGTTTTTCCTCCTGCTCAAAATGAAACTTTCTTAAATCACTTTGAAATAAAGGTAGAGAACCAGAAAGACATTTCCTCCTTGCAAAAGCTTTCAGCTGACAACAGAAAAATATTTTTGGTGACTTACATTTTTAAAAGTTGAGCAATTGTGTGCCAGTTTACACAAGTCTACTTTCTGTTTTTGTTATTTATGTGCTTATTACTTACAAAAATAAATAGATAAACACAAATTCAGACAAAAGCTTCCACTTGATAAAGCCAACATCCCACTACATATTCATTCAGCAGAGCACTCCCCGCTTTCCCGGCATTTCCCTGGCGGGTGGGAGCAGCAGATGAGTCTGAGGTGCAGCTCAAAGGTCACTGCACCTCCAGCTCGGCTCCCGGGGCACACGCACCCTTTCTCACTGCTCACCGTTGCCACTGTTGACGCCAATCCTTATTTCCTGCTACTCCCTCCTCATTGCAATGAGAGTCCAAGCGAGAACTTTAAATAACAGCCTGAGGTACAAAAGAGTGACTCATTTTTTACAATTCAGGTTGCACATTAAGATCTCCTACTATGCAACAGCACTTACGATTCATTCCTATTCTACTTCGGAGACATTTCTTCTGCGGAAGGCTGTTCTAGCCGTATCTTAGGGCAATTAGAAAGCCAATTATTTTTCCCACAGTCACAAGATGGCTGTCCCCTTGAAGTACAGCTGACCCAGCCCCAGCGCAGTAAGGCAAGCACAGCTAGCAATCCCGAGACAAGTAACAGGAGACAGGGGAAGCAGGAAGGGCTACGAAACGTCCGCGCGAGTTCCCAGAGGAAGCAAGCGGAGCAGAATCTGTTGGGAAGCGGCAGGATTTCCCTGCAAATGGGAGCTCAGGAAGAAACAGCTGGGCCAGAGCAGCTAGTAAATGATGAAACTAAGCAGACAAGCAAAAAAGAAGGACGTATTTAAGAAAGGGGAGAGTAGAAGGCCAAAGTGGGCTGAGAGGCAGAGATCAGCAAGGGGACTTATCTTCAGACCCCCAGAGGGCCCGAAGGAAAATGAGAAGTTGTCAGCTCTGTTCTGGGTCTTGTCACGGCTTCAGCCTTCTCCGAATGGGCTCTGACACCAGGCGTCCAGCATCAACCTGACATCTGTACGGATCCACCGTGTTTGGGGCTTTAGGGGATGGTGTTAATCTAGAAGAGAGGAACTAGGGGACAAAACCCCTTTTCCCTCACATTAAGACCTCACTGAATAACGCACAAATCTCAGGCGAACAGGGTCATTGTAAATCTTAGTCATATTCCATTGCACTAGCATCGCAAAATACCCACTCAGACTCTGTTGAGAACACTAGAATAGCCATTCTTACCTCAGAAACTTAAAAATGTTGATATTAAAATCAGTAGGATCTGCCAGTTACAAAATACACTTCCAGCTCTTTAAAAACTAAAGCCCTGTGATTTGCTAGAACTCGCATAATTCAAACGAACAATCTTTCTCTGGCATTTCACTAAGCTCATGAGTTTATGCTGGCAAACAAAATGAGTATTGTAGGTTGATCTTACTCTTTGATCTGGTAAATAAATCCATAGTGAATTTAGGCTCAATTACAGTGTTTACATTTATGACATCTACAGTATTGTAACAAGTTAGTGACAACTGCCAATTTCATGTAGAAAACACGCATTAGCATGCACAAATTACAAAAATCAATTGGCTCTATACAGATTTATCAAAACATACTTTGGCAGTTCTATACATTTTTTCTATGTATTTGTCAATACATAGATTGCAGTTCTAGTTAATATGAACCGTCCACTATTACAAGGAAATTTCCAGTTTGGTATACTGAAAAGAGAATAAAGTTTTCTTTACTTGATATTTGTGTGCATGTACATTCACAAATGCAGTTGTTGTTACTGCTGAAATTTCATTTGCATGCAAAATACCTCTGGTGCAAATTACCAATAACATAAGGGAGTCCATGAAATGTTAAAGACTTCAAAAGATGAGAGAAAGACTATTTGTATTTTGGGCCTGATCCAAAGCACATTAAAGTCAAGGGGAGTCTTTCCATTGGCCCCAACAGATGTTCTGACTCGAGGAACTTTTGATGCAAGTCGCTGACATAACAGTAGACCAGCATGACCACAAAATCCACCTTCTGAAGAAACTGAATGTTAGTTTTAATAAATACAGATTTACTGCTTTTCATCATGTCAGTTGTCTCTCAGCTTCTCTTGGGAAAACCTTTGCTGCATCTCCTGCTTTCTGCAACGCATCTGTCTATTCCGATACACCATCTCCATTCTGATTTTTACATCTACATATTTTTCTCTGTCGTTGATAGCTTCTAACTCCTTCCACCCTCTGCAGATACTTAACTTCGTAACTCTGTTATTTAATTCTACAAAAGTGCCTTATGAGACAAGTACCTATAAAGGACTATATAAATAGTGCCAAAATATGTGCAGTTCCAAGATAAGAGAGTATAACCGTATGCTTTTTTCAGAAGTATGCATAAATCCCTGGTTCACTACCTGAAACAGTTTCCTTTGGGGTGGCTTTCAGTGCTTGCAAACCTGTTAGCGTGTTTCATAACACACAAACAGACAAGAGCAGCTAGCAGTTTATTTGAGAATAATCAGCTTAATCAATATTGCTGCAGTGTTCTATGTTCTGCTAGATCAGTGTTGTAATGATGCTTTTCATTTGGCTTAAACGTAGTAATGCTCTCTCCATCAAGGCAGGAAAAATCCTCTTCAAGTAAATGATGCAAAGCAGAATGTGGTTATTAAAACAACACACACACACACCCCAAGAGACAGTGCTTGCTACTACTAGGTAGAAAAATAATACCAGGTTTATTTAGTTAAGCTCAAATAGTTAATTGCTTTTAGAAATAAATATTTTACCGACATCACCCAAAATGAAATGAACTAGTAAAAGAAGGCTTCCTGTAGCACAAACATTATTAATGAAAGCCATATCTATTTTATACGTCACCTGTAAACAAAATCAACCCCACTGCAACAGACCAAAAAAATGTACTAAAACGTAGTGTACATTTTTCTTTCTCTCTATACTTCAAAGTCATAAGCACTCTTCATATTTCACGGTAAAAGGTTTTACTTCTTGGTTCCCACAGCCCAGGTAATGGTATCGTAACTCAAAGGTGGTGCAAGGCTTTATATAGCTCCTACCTTGTAAACAATTTTAATATCCCTTCTCCACATCCCAACAGATATAGGATTGTACCTGAGCAGCCAATATCTCCTTAGTAGGTACCTGCTTATTAAACTCGTAAGTGAGCACGTGTGCTGCACATGAGAACCAACCTGGATGCAAGGAAAAGGTTTCTGCCTGCGTGAGGGAGGGCTATCTTTCAACAAGCCGAGATAAATTTGCCAAATAACTGAGGTGCGTGGGAGGGAATGCAAAATTAAGCCAAAACACAGCACAGACTTACAAAGCAAGGAGCACGGTACTGCATTTGATACACACATCTGCACTAAGCTTCTGGAAGCATTAGAGCCTGTGCTTTATCACGGAGCGATGAAAGCAGCCCTCCCTCTTCAAAAGAGGGTGAAGGAAGGAACTGGCACGGAAGCAGCATTTGTACTCCTTACAGGCTAGCCAACGCCAGGCAAAACTCCCAGCTTACTGCTCTGCGATGTCCCTGCCACACGGTACGATTATAACTTATCCCTTAGGGGATACTAAGGCCAGTGTATCACTAACCAAACAGGCAGACACACAGTCCTTTGGAAAAGCCAGGGCCTATTCGGCATCACTCTGGCTTTGTGGGGGGCTTGATGAACGAACTGACACAGAGATATCAGGGACCTTCGAGAAGACTAAAGTTCTTGTTAGCTGCACTGAAATACAGGATGTCAGGCAGAGACAGAGCTCCAATAGCCAAGATACCTCTTGAGAATGGAAACGTTTCTGCTAGGGGAAGGACGTCAGGAGAGAGCCAGATCAAGTCTCTATTTCTCACTCCCAAGGGCTACATCTCCACTATAAGACGATGGTGATCCTGTAGCAACGGGGCAAGTGCATTTACTGCAGCAGAGAAGGCTGGAGAGAACCCCAGTGAGTCTATTCCCTTGCCCCAAAGGAGCATAATCCGTACTTAAACAATTCTACTAGATGTCTGCTTAACTTGCTCTGAAAACCCCTCAATGATAGCAATTCTCCCACGTCCCTGGATAATCTGTACTGGCACTTCAGATCTCTATGATTGCGAATTTTTTCCTCAGGGCTAGCCTATTTTGCAATTTAAACCCATTATTTCTTAGCCTGTTCCCCAGCACACACAGAACAGGTTTCCAGTTTCCAAACTTTTACACACCTCTGAAAAAGAAGAAACATTTGAATGTATCTTCATTCCTGAGTAAATCCAAACTTCCAGCTTCTTAAAGTGAATTAGACAGTAAGTGCTAACACAGCCCCCTCACGCAGGTTAAGAGAATAAAGTGTCCCTTCTGCCTATGTATCTAGGAGTCAAGGTCTGGACCAGTTAAAAGGCATTGCCTAGTATTTCAATTATTTCCTTCTGGAATACAGCCAAAATATACTAGTCAATGTGAAAGAAAAATCAGAATCCAGTATTTTCCAAATAACCTTTTTGAGGAACAAAACGGAAAATGCCCCCTTAGAGAAACTGTGTTTCCTCTTATCGCATGTACTTACTTGTTATTGAAGGCCTACCTGCAAGATTCATGACTGCTGAGCTCAAGGCATTAAAAAATTTCTTCTGAGAAATCACATACTGACTGAAGAAAGATATAGGAATTACAAACTAACATAAAAAGAAAAGGCAGGTCAAATCTGCACTGAACAATCTTGGCAATGTCTTTTTCAGTATCTCTATAGCAGTCTATATAGTCTATCAGCATCAGTAATGCATACAGGTCCAAAATTAATTTTATACCAGATTTCTAGTCCTTTAAAAAGTTATTTACTGAAAAGAAATATCTGGAAAAGGACTGGGGATGTTCTGCAGCAGTTATGAAGTCTGATTTCCTGAGTGTTTCTTTTGTATGAGTCATTCCTATCCACACCGGTGTGGCTGACAACTTCCCCATCCAGAATCAACTAGGGCACTAGCACCAGCCAGGTCCAAGTCTACAGATAGTGAAAAACTCCTGGGAAACATTACAAGCCTTTTTCCAGTACCTGCCACTACTTTCTGCTAAATTTAGGAAAAGCTTTTAGTAGCAGGGCTTTTATGTTTTTCTTCATAAAACAAAAAGTGCTAGGTAAGTTGCCAGAGCATCACATTTTCATCTTCCCTTTAGATGCTTTTTTAGAGGGCAAATTCTGCCCTCTGCTATACTTGGACAGTGCCTACTGAGTGTGTCCAAGTGACACAGGTATAAAATCTGACCTAACTGCATCTTAAAGCCCAAGTAAGGTTTGTGCACTATAAGCTCTGAGATAGAAAGCTGACTTTTTTTTGCCCTACCCACAAGTTGCTGTGACACAACGATGATGACATATTGCAAATTTCTGAAGAGTTTCCTTCCAGACATGCATCTTCCTTGTTATTTAGCTGGGCTGAAGGGCAGTTTACCATCACTTATGACAGAAGCACAGAGACAACCGAATAGCAATTACTCAGCATTTGTTAAAATGAAGGCCTCACCTTTAATAATTGCATAGTCACATTTCTTTTTACAGGGTCAACCAGAACTCAGGAAGGGAGACTTGCTGATTGGCACAAATATGTTTGTATTTCAAAGGGCAAACTACAAAGTCAAATAAAAGGCAATGTTTGCACAGAAGTTAACTTAGCCATTTGGAATTCTCAAAGAGAGCTGAACAATCCCACAGAAAAAATGTCTGTCCTTTGCTCTGCTGCAGCGCATTTTTAACTCAAACTTCAATACAGGCGTACTGAGAGGTCAGATTACCGTGATCTCTACAGAAGGTTAGCTAAACATATGACAACAAAAAACAGTGGCAGTTAATATTGGCCTTTAAAGAAAATCCTGGGCTGAGCTCCTTCTCCCCAGTATATACGCAATAAGCATGCAGCCTCCAAAAACTCAACACAAGTTAGGGCCACAGGGCTGGTTATCGCACGAAAGAACAAACCAATCTCCAACAGAACACGAAAGAGAGGAAGAGATCTCCTTTCTCCCCATTTCATACCCCAATTACAGCTCACCTGGAGCCAAAAGGACTGACTCTGATACTGCTCTTGGGACACAATTCCTGTTAAAGTGAGGGCAGTTCCCTGCAGTTCTTGCACTGGAGTGCTGGATGAGAACTCTAGTCTATCTACTTCAGCCTCCATCAGGAGCTAGCACTGAGGACTTTTCACAGTGGACATCTCCTTCCCCTTTCCTGGTGCCAGTAAGTCTCAAGGTTTCTCTCCCTTCTAGTGTCAACCCAAGCTCTACTGCAAGTGATTGTAGATATATGCAATTTCATTCTCATTTCTCTCAAAAATTAAAGTGCTTTATCTATCCTAAAGCTATAAATGGGTGTTTTCACAGAGCCCATAACCCTTTGAGCTCCCTTTCCCAAACTATTGGGTGTGTTGAATTCAAGGCTACTGGGTACATTAATTCTGGGTATGTTAAAACTGGTACTTGAGTGCTTGTCTTCAAAGAGCTACCGAGGACTTTAAGGTGAATCAGCTACATGGATAAAGGATCTGCACACAGGCAGATTCAGCCACAGAGAATGGAAATATTCTTGCAGGTGCTTAATGATGCACCTTAACTTACACATGTTGACTTCACATCTTCAGCTGATTCCTTTCAACTTTCCTGTGTGGTCCCCCCCACATAGACAGGCCTTTGAACCTCAAAAGGTCTTACAAAACAATGTACTTTACAAGCCGCATCTGTATGGTACACATATTTACACAGCACTGACTAAATTAGCATGTCCTTTACCAACAAGTATTGGATCCAATATTCAAATCTGGTGCAGGTTTTCAGAAGTAGTAATATATTCCAAACTTGGATCGATGTGACAGAATTGTGCGTCTCAGATCAGCACAGGAGAAAGATTTCTGATATGCCCTGGGAATGTCTTCAGCAACAAACTGCAAAGAGTTCTTATGCATTAAGTGTAACTATTGCTAGTATGAGATTAAATATTACCTGGAAAGTACTCTCATTAACTGCAGAGGCCTTGATTAATGAGTAGGTGGATTGCATATAGGGACCTGGTCCCGATTTCAACTGTCTTATTAGCTCTACCCTGTACACTTATGATCTCCACAAAAATAAATGAGGAAGTCCAAGGACTAATTATGAGTGGACAAAATGCGTCAACCTAATAACTGTTACAGTACTTCAGAAATTAAGGGGAAGTTGGCAGATGTGCAAAATGCAAACACTGAAGCCACTAAAAAGAAACAGAACAGAATTCAGCTGCTTTATTTTCTAGTATCTCCAGTGTGCAAAACCACAGGAAGGCTCCCAAGAAACAGTCTCTGTATTTCAGAATGGCTAGGGTGCAATTTGGATTATTGCAATCATTTGTTTATTGTTTTAACGTTATGTCAGATACAAGCAAAGCTTTTCTAGCAGTGATGTGTTTGCTTCCTAGAACACTACCAGGACTTGCTGGCAAAGCAACACCAACCACTCCCAGAGGCAACAAACCAACAAGGATTTGTCCTCCCCTAAGTAAGCAAAGGCCTTTCCAGATCCAAGGGGGAGAGAAGCAGCTCCTTTTCATCAAAAGGAGCGCTGGCACTGTGAAACCCCAAAAGGAAGAAGCAAGCAGGAGAACTTACTGGGACAGGCTTAAGAGCCATGTCTACCACCCTGTCTAAAACCATTTCCAGTAGAGCCCTGAGCCACAGTGAGCCTGAGGGACTACACAGCAGGGCCCTGCCCACGGCTACTGCTTTGCACTTCTCTTTCAAGGGAAGAGTCTTTAATTCCCCCAGCCATTCCTGAGAAGGGGTGCAGGGGCTCACCTCTCCTGCTAGGCGGGAGATCAAGGGCAGAGACATTAAGTGACTGCCCAAAGGTCTTGGTGGATGCCCATGTCAGAACGTATAAGTTTGGCTACCAGAAAACCAGAGGCAAGGGCAGAAAAGCTAACTTGTAAACAACTGGAGGACACTAGAGCTGCAGAATGTGCACTAGGGAAACCAGAATTATCTCCTTCAATTTGTGAGCAAGCACATTTGTATCTAGGCATCCACAGCCTTATTCTGCTATAATTATCCAGCAGCCACTGCCTCCAAGCATTTCTGTGAAGCAGTAGGGACTACCCACACACCCGCTTTTTAATTTGTGTTTGTCTGTTGAAAAAGCCAAAAGAAATCTACACACACCAGTTAAGTACTACAAAACGGCACACTCCAACATCTGAGGAAGAGTTCAGGCAACTCATGCCCTCCTATTGATCTCCTGCTTCTCCCTACACTTTCCTTCTAATCCTCTCCATAATTAGATGAGCTGCCTGCTCTTTCCCAAGCTGTCGGTTTCCCTGAATCCATTTTCAAATGGCCATCCTTGAAGGAGTCCGGGCACTGGATCAAGCCGTCTCAGCTTGATGCGACCTGTACCAGTATTGATAGAGCCCCTGAAACATACTGGTGCAGCCATTCAGAGCCTCCTAGTGATACTCAAACCCACCACTCTGAAGGGAGATGAGGAGAGAAGGTATTGATCCAATTCTTTTAACATGCTAATTTTGCCTAGTGGCTGCCTCAGTCATTGCCAGGCTGGACACTTCAAAAGGAAATTGTTTTCCAAGTGGGGATGTCTTTTTCAACTACAGAAAACACTCGAAACTGAAAACACATGAATTCCAGCACTGAGTTCACAGAAGCATCGGTTGACAGTATTCTTCATCTCCCCAGCCAGAGATGTTTTATGTAGGGAAAGACAGACTTGTTAATTAATGCTATTACAATGTGGCCTGGTGAGAAGCCTCTGGGATTTAAAATTAAAACTAGAAATAAATAAAAGAAAATCCACACCTTTAAGTGCATGCTTTAATACAGTCAGTATTAGTTTCAAAGAAATACATCCATAGCCTCTTCAAGTGTCCCACTGATTCCTCCAACCACCCAAGCCACCTCTCAGAATAAAAGTGTCTAGCTAAAAATCAAATTTCTGCAATTCATTAACAGTATCAACACTGGGGAATGTTTTGGCCTTTCTTAAGATGCTGATAATGGGAGAAGGGAAGCTGATTATTCAGTCCATTCAGACTGATGAGAATGTGCAGCAAAGGCTAGACAAAAAACTGTGTGACAGGGGCATTATTAAAATATTTAGGAAAGCAGCAGCATTATTGGCTGATGCCTTTGTTACCAACACACACAGTCTTCGATCACTGGCTAAATACAATGCAAGGAATGGATACGATGACAGGACTTAATTAATGGTCTTTGGAAGTACTGAAATACGTTACATACACAAAACTTGCAGATGGAACAGAAATCAACTGAGTGTTTTGCAGTGTTCATGGCTTGCGTTATGCTTCTAGTAAAACTGGAGATGGAGCCATGAAAATCAGTAGTGCTCTCCAAGTTAATGGGCATAACAAGTTCTAGTTCTGACCCACAGCCTGCAATCACATTTTCAAGGCTGAGTCTCTTAAACCTTGAATTTCACTTCAGGTCCTTCACTGCTTCCAAGGCTGGCTCTACCCCTTAGAAATACGTCTGTAAGAGGAGCTCAGTTCAAAATGAAGAAAGAATCCTAGTCTTAAAGTAAAGCCCACTCCTCCAGAACAACAGACAGCAGAAAAACCTGCCTAACGGGAGCTGCACCTGACTAGGAGCCGCATCTCTCCACGCTTACCTGCCCTGTGCCGCAGGAGAAAGGAGAAAGCCGGGACGTGCTAACCTCTCACCCCGGGCCTGCAGGGGACGAGGCCACGGGAAGCCCTGGGAGAGCGGGATCGAAGGCAGGCAGCAGGGAGCCGATTGTTAACATGACGTTAGGCTCCGGAGCCGGCAGCTTCACTGGGGCAAACTGTTATTCACAGAAACAAGGCATGAAGAGATAACACCATAAAATATGAACAAAATGGAACTTGTTTCCTTGCCACTAAATTGTTAGCTTTATGGGACTTCATGCTGAATGGTATGAAAAAAATCCAATTTGCTTTGAAGCGCATTAGTCTAACATCCTAATTATTGTTTACATTGCCATTTGCCTTCTATTAAGAATTGAATAATTACCCTGCACTTCATAGTTTAAAAATACAAGCAAACAGGATTATCTGGGTAATTAAGACACTGTACTGCAGCTTTGTACTGTGGCTGTACAAAGTATTCAAACATACAAGGGAAACAATTATTGATTGCCTTAGTTCAAATGGCATTTTAAGGTGTTCCAGCATTCAAGAACTGAAACGTATTAGAAAGTGGCAACTGATTCCTTTCAACAAGTGAGAAGGGGGCAAAAGCCATCTTGCAGCTACAACACTCAACAGAGTCAGACAAGCTTCTCTCTGGCCTCATCTCAGCCCCAGGGATCCCACGTGCCCCGAGAAGGTCCCTGATCTTCCTCCTCCCGCTGCTGCGGCACCAGAGCATCACTCCTCCTCCTGCCGCTCTTCGGGATTCCCACCTCTGCCCAGCCCGCTGGAAGCACAATCCCACTGGAGCACGTGCCGTTCTGTACCAGGCCCCCAGTGAGGAAGAGAGGCCTGTTCCGACTATACCTCTTTCACTGAAGTTATCTGTAAAACTAAATCCCTCTATACCAAAACACACACACAGAGGTAAAGAAAAAAACCCAGCACACATCCACCCACAAAACGGAACCAACTCTTCCTGCTCCCCCCACCCCACACACAGTATTTTCCTCTTGGCATCCATGACTACTTGAACTAAAGCAAATACCAACTGTACAGTGTGGCCTGGATTTTTTTTTTTTTAACCTTAATAGCTCATCCATATTATACTTTAAACAGCATAATCTCCCCTTCCAAATGACTACTAGGACAAAATTAAAGTTTTTGCACGTTCCTTTGTTGTTGTAAAAGAATTTTTCCTCCATTTAATTATGCCACCAGGTTTCACACTGCACAGTTTACTACCCCTGTGAAATTACCTTCAAGTTAAACACTAATTGGACATCCAAAAAAAGAAGAAAAAAAAGGAACCCCCCCACCTAATTTCTCCCCCACCCCTTTTTTTTTTTTTAAATAGAATGCAGTCCCAACACAACTAGGGTCCCAATTTTATACCACTGATTTATAAAGATGCAGAATGAAAACCAGTACTTTAAAGAAATATAGTACATTCATGCAGCATGTGTTCTAACTTATATCAATAAACCTTTCAACAAATCCGTTCTGAACAAGCCTGTGTTTTGGGAGCATTTAATGAGCCTCAGCTTTATTTCAAGCCAAAGGCAATTTTAAGTGAAGTTGAAATAAAGAAAAGTTAAAAAGAAAAGAAAGCCACTAAAACCAAAAATAAAACAAAATAGGGGTTCTTGTGTAATCATGAGGCTTAAGAAAGCAGAACTTCTCACCAATTATTTTCTTTTGATAGAGACAGCAATTTTTTTTGCGCACGTTTACCCAAGCGCTACTAGCCACTTCTTCCACTTCGCACCAACGAACCGTGGGCCAACCTCTATCCAGTGACCAGGCCAGCTAAAGGCATGGGCTGACACCAGGCCTGAGCCGACCCTTTGGGGAAGACGACGCAGAAAACCTAATGCTTTTTGTGAGAGTTTGTGCTTATGGGGGGGGGGGGGGGGGAATTCCACTTCCTGAAGTTAGTAATTCTTCCTTTGCAAGGGGAAGGCACAGAAGGGCTTTAGGGCTTTCTGGTCACCTGTAAGCACCTAGAGGAGCTCCCACCTGGGAGCCCGCAGCCCTGCGAGGCATGGGAAACAGCGCTGCCCGCACCGCCAGCGATTGCTTTACAAACCAGCCTAGGGCTTCGGATAGCCCTTTCCCACACGCCGCCTCGAAGTGAGCAAGCGGCCTGCAGAGTTTGGGGAGAGAGTGACGACTGGTCTTAGTCAAGAGAAGACCCGAGACGATACAAAAAGCACACTGTGCAAATATTACCCTCTGTATCTCTTAAACAAAGGGTTTAAATCTAAACAGACTTTATTTGCATAAAATCCAAATCTTTGAGCTCTGCATAAACAGGAGATTTTGGCTGGAGTTTCCAAAGGAAGCTCTTATCTCCTTTGTGAAATGGGGAAATGGGTGTGCTGCTTTGCATGAGGCTGTATACAAAAGATGTAAATGAGGAATTCGCTGCACGCAAAAGGCAGTGGCCCGACAGCTGCCAATCCCCATTCACAGGGAGGGCTTCCTTCATCTCTGGCAGGAGGAAAAAGAAGGGAACCAACATGTTTACTTCCCAGGGAGGTGAAGCAGGCCCTGAATATTCATAAAATGTCCACTTAGTCATGGGAGTGTTAATTGTCCCCGATTCACAAAGCTGTGTGACCTCACCTGCTCCTCACAACGGAGCAGAAGGAGGTGGCATAATGGAATGAAACCAGATAAGATTTATCTCACAAGTTTGGGGGGGGGGGGGGGGCGCTTTTTAAATGCAGTCTCCAAAGAGCAAAAGGTACTGCTGAGCATTTCTTTAATCTTTTCTTCTCACAAGGGCAATGAAGACCAAAGTCAGTGGAGCATGTTATTAGACACAGATAAATAACCCTTACACAGCCAAAATCTAAATATTTAAGTCATTACATGCAAAATGAGTTATCTAGAAAGATTTTAAAAGAAGCAAGCCAGCCATACACACCAGAACAAGGCCCACGTACCCCAGAAAAGGGTACCCAGAAACGCTGCGAAATTTATAATGTAACAGAAGCTCATCTTTCTTTTGCTTTTGAGGAATGGGCTTTGCTGAGCTGCTTCCTGACCAATGACGTGCACAATAAGGACCAGATATTGGTCTCCTGGATATCAGCAGAAATTCCTGTTAGCAATTCAAGAGGAAGCAGTTCGAGCCTTTCTCCAAGGAATACTCTGAGGGGTGACTGTTTGATAACAATCATAGCTTCACTTCTGAGGGGGGCAGGGAGGAAGAAAGCCTTATGGAGTCTGCATGATGTTTAAATGGAGACTGTGCAATGCACCAGGTGGCACAAAGTCACTGAGGGAGCAGCCCTTGGAAGACTATTAAGCTTCCCCAGAACAGAATATAACTAAATCGCTTCTTTAACCAAGATAAGAACTGAATGAATTTGGGTCAGACAGGCTGTGTTACAGTATTGCTCCCATGCCCCTCCTGGTAGCTTCTGTCTTCTCAGTTCCTTTTAAAATCATAACATGTCAAGTCTGTGCATTCCCCCCCCCCCTCCCCACAGCCAAAAATAAGCAACCTGGAAAAAAAAAATCTTTCAGTGAAGTCTCAGATCTGCACAGTCTTAGTCACCCTTCTGATTATCCTTTTGTGCAGCCAGACTGTTCATCAGTGTTACTCCAACTAAAAAAAAGTCTAAGACTAAAAGGGGAAGTATGCACAAGCTACTACTCACATCTCCACCCTCAGAAAACCCACCATCCAAAAAAATCTATCATAGGAAAAACATAATTAAACTGTACTCTTCTGATATAAACTGAACTGCTGCTCTCAATGATCACAGTCACTCTTCAAAGCCTCTGAGATAAAAGGAATCTTATCAAATTATTACTTCTTAGGGAAGCTCTTATCAAAGTTAGAAGGAAAATTCTAAAAATGGCAGTGATATGAAACCAGAACTGAGCCATATTTTAAATGACACTGGATTTTCTGCCAATTGGCCAATTCACAACTCACAAAAGCAAGTGTAGATGAAGACAAAGCTGTTGGCTCTCATAACCTTTACAATATCACAGTAAAAAATCTCAACTGTCTCACATATTTATACTAAATGGCAGGTCTAAAATTGAGATTTGTAATTTCACAGCATCAAAATCATCACAGATGGCTACAGTCTACTGCTTCTTTAATCTGTCTTTTCTCCCTTCCTGCTTGTTTTTTGTCTCCCATTTCAGCAAAGAGAGATATGCATTTTATCATAAGGAAATCATAGCTAAAGCCAAACCACATCATATTAATATGTGACAAAATTTAAATGATAATGATACATACAAGCAAACTTAAGAGTTACTTTATGTCTTAGCTTTGCCTTAAGCCACTGATTACCTTAGGGTTAAAGTGTGTGACCAGTTAGGATACTTTCATGTTCCTTTAACAATATTCCACACGTGTTCTCTCCTAAAAGGATAGCCATTAACACAAGAAGTTTGGGGTAGGGCGGAAAAAAATAAAACGAAACCCAAAACACAACAGCAAGTTTTTCTTCTAGTGGTGCATTCACAGCTGTAAATTCAACTGGAAGAAAAGAATCACTGCTCACCTAGTATTTCTAATGACTGGGACCAAGATCACAGACTATTCCTGTGATGCACCTGTGAAGCTTCCCAAGCAGATATGGATTAAATATTTAGCTCCTTTCCCTTCCTGCCTTGGCTTTTAGCGTACATATGAATGTTCATTAGGACAGTTACTATCAATAAAGCCAGCTGGAAAGAAATAACAGTCAAAGGAATAAGAAATTTTTGTGATCATTCTCCACCCCTTCCCCACCACATACACACTTTTAAAAAACCCTGTTGAAGGTCAGAGAGTCATTAACTCCCTTTATAAGAACCACTTCAGAGGAAGAGTGGCTTCCCATTAGGTTTCCCCCTACACACAACAGAAATTGAGCAAAAGCAGCTCAAAGAAAAACCTATTATGTAAAATCAGAAGCTGGAATGAACTTGGAACAATTTTTAGGGCCACGCAGCCATCAGGCTGGCTGTGCCAGCATCGCTCTGCTGGAGGCAAGTCCCACGCGAGGGAAGGCAGGCCTGACGTTCTCCCTGCAAGTGCAAACCCTCTGCTCTACAGGCCTAAACAGTTTTTTGCGTACCAAGCTTTTGTCCAACATTTAAGATCTTAATCAATCTTAACTCTGACCCTAGGATCAGCAAGGAAGATGGATGAGGAAACGGACAACCTCTGACCTCTCTTTGTATTTGTCCTGCCACAATTGACCTATTGAAAAACAATTGAGATGGAACCTGCTCGCTAGCTCCGGCTCTGGCCTGGCATCCTTCTATGGCCTTTTGCAAACTCCAAATCTCCTTTTCTCGTCCTCTGCTTCAAATCCACAGGAATCCGCCCCACTTCACCCTCCCCTCCCCAAACCTGCCAGAGCAGAACATTTGCTGAACTATGAAGTTAAGTGGGGCAAGAAAATGGGAAGTCTCATTCAGCGGTGTCAAAGGCCAGACTGTTTTAACAGTCTTCCTGGAAACCGGAGAGCAAACTGCAAAGTTCTGGTAGGCTTCATGAATTAGAGGAGCTTCCCGGTAAGTTTTTCTGGCTGGAGAATGGCAACCGTTAGAAAAAGGAAACCACAAATAACCACTGACGAAATGGGTTTAGCACTTTCAAATTACTTGCTGGCTCAAATCCTCCAAGGAGAGCTGGCACAAGTTAACTCTACTCCGGAGAATGCAAGAGACAAATGTTTTTCTCCTTTCTTTATATGGTCTCATTTGATTTCCCTTTAACTTGGGAAACAGTAATTGGGTTTCCTGAGCCCAAGCTTCCTTGGGTGCAGCTAAGATCTTGTAGGCTGTGTAACCAGAGACTTTCATTCCCAAGGTCTATTCCAAAGACATCCACTGTCATTACTACTGCCCACCAGAAAAATCTCGAGTGATTTCCCTGGAACAACATAGGATTTGTTATGCAATTAGCTCCTCCCATCTGGGCCACGGGCAACAAGAAAAGTTAGACCTGTGTTAATCAATGCGACCCAGTACTGACCCAATAGCCCTTTAAGAGAAGGCAGAATAACTTCCATGCAATAAACCAAGAGGCCTTTTTCCTCCCATTCACTTCCTCCTCTCACAACCCAGGCTGTAAACCATCAAGAAGCTTCACCTAGAAATTGTTCGGCTATTTCAAAGTAACAGCTCCTCAGCCACCAATGGCCCTCCCAGCACCGCATCCACAGGTTTGTGTGCTGAATACATGCATATTTTCAAGTTTGTCTCACAGGATGCCAAAAGACAGAGTAATTCGCTCTAAATAAGCTGTCCTGTCATTGTGCTGTTCATTTTTCAATCCTCACTACAGCCTATTGTAATTTTGTTGCTGATAAGATGCACTTAGGCTTTTTCCATCTAGCAAAAACCCCAAGAATGAAGGCTGAGGTTCATGCTTAGTGCCTCTTCTCTGCCAAAGCTTAATTCCAATGCATAATAATGAACTTCATATCGACTATAAATTATCATTTAAAAGAAACTGAGTAGGACATTCAAAAAGACACTGCTTTCTTAGGAGTCTAGCACAAAAGCAGTTGGTTATTTGCTTTACTATCATGTTCTCAGCCTCAAGATGAGAAAACAAGCTAGTGAAAAATACACCAGAGTAGTGAAGCAAAGTCATCAGGATCAGAATCACTTTTTCCAAGAAAAATGGGTCCAAATCCACTGAAGAGTTGAGCACATTCAATTCAGCATCCTGCAGGATTAAACCCACTGAACTAAACTGTGCATGAAGCCATTCAAGTTTAACCTTAGTTTATGCTTAGATGAGCAAGAGTTTAGAAGCTGTGGCCCACAATATTTTTAGTCTCTTCTCTTCTTTCCTAATCTTTTACTACTACTTTTTCCAGAAAGTGGAGGCAAAGAGAATACAGTTGTGTGGGGAGTTTTTTTGTCTTTTGTTTTTTAAGGATAATCTGTCTTTTATATAAACTTTAATCCCTAATTCTGCAGCACACAGGATTGGGGGGGGGGGGGGAGGAAGAGACTTTTAGCATTTCTAAGAGTATCCTAGCACCTCTATTATTAAGCTGACAATAGAGATCCTCTGAGAAATGAAAATATTTAACAAAGACAGCAGTGTCAGCTATCAAAGGGTTATTTAGTGCTAAAAATTTGTAACAAGTAAAACACCAAAGATTCCCCCTTTCCAAAGAGGGAAAGTAAACCAGCTAAAATTCCACTTTCTTTTCCGACAGGTTCTTACCACAGTAAACGGCCCAGAAGGAAACCTAGTCAGAGTTTTCTGTGCTTAACAAACTTGGCTTCGGATAAAACTTCAAAGATTTTTCTCTCTTTAAATGATGGTAGTCCAACTGCATTGTTTTGGAGTCAGCCATTCACATTTTGGTGGCTATCATGAGCCAATTCAAGTGAAGGTGCCTGCTGGAAAATGCGTTTTGCCTTCTACCTGTTACAGTAGTATCATTTATTTCAGATTATCAACTCTCGGTCTTGCAACCTGAAGCTCTTGGACTTCATTAAATCCCGCTGTCCCACTACATCCCACAGGGGCTGCTAAGTACTGGCTTTACTCCACTTACTCTGATCTCTAATTCGATTATGCATTCAACTAAACCCAAATGAAAAGCACAACATGGCTGGTCCTACCTTGGCATTCACCATTACGTTCCTCATAGCCAGCATTGCACAGACAGTTGCCAATGGGCACCAGCCATTCACCATCTGCCCCACAGTACATTTTTGGCACATCCTTCTCTTCCGAATTGTTGACACAGGAGCCACGAACCTCCACCAGAGAGGATGTATCAGCCCCAGTAATGGTGTCTGGAAACTGTGCCAGGTTACGAACTGTCAACGGGCACTTCTTATAGAAAACACGAACAGACACCAAAGCAATGCAGGCGCCAACGTCCTGGAAAGCCAAGTAAAATCCTTTCTTGCTGAGTGGCCCCACATCCCGTATCTCTGTGTTCAGCTTCATGATCCTGTCACCAATGTCCACCTGGGTGAAGCTCTCATCAGCAGCAATGGTGTCGATCTTGGCAAACTGGCTCTCTCGAATAAAACGCTCCTTATCATTGTTTGATTCATAGTAATAAAGGTTGAATGTCTCTTTGCAAGTTCCCATGACACCTGGCAAGCTGTTGCAGTCTCTCAGCGTGAACTTAATTTCAATATATACCCTCTGAGCCCCCTCACGGGGAATCCAATCAGTTCGTAACCAATTATTTTGACTGGGCTCCATCACATTGCAAACTTGATAGGTGCGGATCGGAGTGTTTTTCTCATCCATAATGCTTACTTCCTCCCACTGTGAGGAGAGAAAGGGGAAGAAAAAATATATATCAGTATTAAAACGAACATCAGAGCTTCACAGCAGATTTAATCTGCCCTTCCACAGCTAACATTCAGTTTGCATTTTCTCCCCTCCGCCACTACAGAAAAATAAATAAATAGAAGAACAGGTCAGGCCATAGCCAGAACCTCAGCTATTTGGACCTTAAAAGAAAGTCTGCTCAGGAGAAAAGTTCCCAGTCAGGCAAAACACCTCTGAAAGAAAACGTGTTTTAAAGGCCCGCTGAACTAATACAAGAATACTCCATCAACTTACTGTATTTTTTTGCATTACAATTCAGGCTAAAGGACTCTACCTAGACTAGGGCTGCACTGTGGCACTTCACAAACTCATAGGACAGCTCTGATACTATGATCTGCAGCAGGCAAGACAGGTAATGCATGAATCCAACTTCATACCTGTTGACATGAAACAGCAAGGCGCATGACCTAGTCACACAAGCAGTGTGGGGCAGAGACAGAACAACGGCTAGATTTCCTGCATCTCTACCAGAAGTGGTTTTTTTTTTTTTTTTTTTTTTTTTTTTTTAAAACCATCATGCCACTTCTCTAAGTTTCCAACTATTTTCCTGGGCTAGCAATAGCCTAACACAGCCAGGGAACAGTCTTCACTTTGGAGCTGAACAGAAAGAGCTGTTTAATAAGACCTGGGTCCTTGACTTCAGCAGCCCTTAGAGATGGAAGGACAGGTAAGGAGAAACACCACCTGTCTGTCACCAATACTGCCAAAACTTTCCCATTCAGAGTTTCTTATTGGGAAGGGTGGGAAGAGAAGGAATATTATACATGTTGTCTTAGAGGAATTCTCAGGAAAGAGGCAGTTAAATTTATATTCTAAATAAGCCCCAAGAAGTTAGAAGGTAGCAGCATGCTTTAAGACTCTTAGACCCCTCAATTTCAGGCATCTTCTAAAGCAAAGGGAAACTACAGAACTTACAAGCAATGCAATTATGAGGCAACAAAAATTCAGGCAGTTCAAGGAAGGTATGCAAAGAGATCCAGTCCTAAATGAGCAGTTCAGCAGTGTGATGAGCTTACAGAAGGAAGGAAGAGTTAAGCAACAGCTTTGAAAAAAGCATTAATGAGAGATTATCATAATCATGTAAGAGAGAGGAAGATTTACCAAGGCGCTTTCCTGGAATGGGGGGGGGGGGGGGGCACAAAGGTTGTTAGGAAAAGGTATCTTCTCGGGGGGGGGGGGGGGGACAGGACACACACACTCATAACACTGCTGAAGAAATCTTCTGGGGTGGGGAGAATGTATACTAGATAACAGCTACATACCATCTGGGATTGCAGGTTATACAACGAAGCAAACAAAAATTATCCTTGGAAAATAACTGCAGCCTTAAAGAGACTTCCCAGAAGCACTTTTCAGAACTACTGAAGCTGTGGCTCTGATAAACAGAAACACTCTCAACATTAAGGAGCTTCATGTATAACATCCTGCAATCTTTTCACAAGGACTGGTCTTATGCAAGTGATCTTTAAGTAAAGCAATTCCAGTTTAGCTGAATCTGTTTATAGAACGATAGTAGTTAGCACCATGAGTCACTAGGAGCAGAGGGAATAATATTTTAGTTACTACCTAGAGATAACTGCAAATTAAGAAGGGGTGAGAGGAAGGAGAAAAAAAAAAAAACTCAGCATGTCACTCCTTTTCACAAAAAATGAAAACCTTAGAAAAAGTCATCTACCAATGCAGAGTGTAACTTGGTGTTAGTAACACAGAGTTGTTTAATTTACAGCTGCCACAGAGCTAGTTTAGTTTTACAATATCATCTTTATGATCCATCACTTTCTATTCTGCTTATCTTCAGACTGCCTGCACTACCTATATTGCGTGTGGCATAAGAAAAAGGAAGAAGCAGAGGGAAATAATACTTGTCGATGGGATTTCCTTTACTATGTTTACACAATGGAGAATGGAGGATGCTGCTGTAAGATCCAACCAAGAGACCACTGAGGCCAATGGATAAGCTGCAACTAAGTTCAGCAAGTTTTGGATCAGGTTCTTAACATACTCCTGAAAAACATGTAAATATGTATTTCTGGGTTTCTTATTGCATAAGCACACATACACAAAACAAACCTAAGTGTGTGTCTCTGCCAGAGCTGAAAATAACTACAGCTCCAAGTTTCCAGCCACTGTAAATGATTAGTAGCGCTAAGTATGTGGTCAAAGCTGTAACTTTTTGCTTTCAAGCTGAAATTAACTTTTATAATTCAACTCTTCCCACGGCTTAATGATGCAGAGTAAAGCATTCTGGGCACAAAACCTGCTTTTCAACTGTGAAATGCAAGAGTAAATCATTAATTACATTTATAATGCAATTTATTAATTCCTCCAGGGCTACTATATATTTGATTACTGCTAAACGACTATGTTTATCTCCAGCACTTCTTATTCACACAACCCTCACACCTCAAGAACTGTCTGGTGTAGATCTATAGAGTTATCTTTTGTAATACACAGTAAGGTGCATACAGTTAAAGTGAAAAACATACTGGCACTGAAGGACAGAACCTCCATGGGAAGGCAGAAAGTAAGAATTCTTTTCCGCGGCTTGAAATAAATCTGTAGCATACAAAGTTAAAATAAATGCTTTCCAAGCAGTCTATCTCAGAGACAGACCACGTACTCTTAAATTTTTCACTAGGGGCTTAAAAATAGAACACACATATGTAGGTTTAGTGAAACTAGTCACGTCCACAATAAGAGTATGCCTTTCCTTCTCAAACTTCCAAGGAGCTTTCAAGGAAATGAGGCAAAGGGGGAATCCAACAAGTATTAATAGGATACACCTCTCCTCTGGTCATCAATTCTACTACTGACTTATTAAAACTTGTAATTTAGGTCATATTTTAATATACGGTGGAGGTATCCCTTGGAGAAACATATGAAAGATCCTGTTTGAATAACTGACCTTTCCAGGGTAGAGGATTAACAAGGAAGCCTGACTCTCACCAAGATAGAGCTGTACCTTTCCTCACCATCAAAAGATGAGGGCAATTGCCTGCAATCAGCAGTGAGTGTGCACTGTCTGCACTGCCAGAGGCCTGCCAATCACTTTCCCACTCTTTTTTTTTTTGATATTTAATTAAGGAGAAAAAAAAAAAAGAAAGGAAAAAAGAAGTTTCAGGGACAGCACAGTGTGCTCAGGCACCGCACAAGCCAGGGCTGTAGTCAAGTTCAGGCAGAACAACAATGGGGGAGCAAAACAATCCCCCATTCTCCCCTGTTATGGTTATCCAGAGCTTATGCATAATGCATCGCCAGCCAGCACATTCCTTCCACTCACTGCTGTTTCCTTAGCTCTGCATCTTCTGGACTGGGGGGGGGGGGGGGGGGGGGGGGGGGCCTTTGCAGGTTTCCTGAAGAATCCAGTGCTTTATTGTGCACAGGTCCTGATCTTCCAGCACTTTTATTTTTCAATCAATTTAACTTAGTTACTTTTATTTAAGCATACTAAGCTGCTTTATTATTTTAATATTAGAAGGATTTGAGAGGCTTTTAAGTTTAGTGCACATTGCTGGCATTTTTTCTTAGACTGTTCACTTTATATAAAGAAAGAGCTTTTCTAACTGCTTATTAAAAAAATCCCAAAGAGCCTGATTCCGCGAAGTACAGCCTCTGCCAGTTCTCAGCATCCTCCCGAGTTTCTCACAGAGGTGCTCCGTGCCCTGCAGGATGGGACACAGACGAGGGAGCAGCAAGCTGCCTATCCTCCAATATAAAGCTAAATTAGCAGAGATGCCTTGCCTGCAGCTGACTAAGCAGAGTTGTTCTGAGCTCCAAGCCAGGATGTGTGAATCCCTTAACATCACAGCCAAGCTCTGAGTTTAAGCAGCCTTCTCTTAAAATCTTCTCTTATAAAAGAGGACGTAAAAAGAAATGCCAACGATTCACTGTTGAGCGCTGGCTGTTGTTCAGAGACCAAAGCATTTGACTTTTGCATCCCGATTAAGACCTGTCCCTCCACACCAAGAGGTCTAGCCTGTATATTGATCCCTACGCCTTCATCCAGAAATAGAACAGCAATCGCCCTGAACATCACCCTGTCGGGACAGTCCCTGGATATAATAACTACAGTCAAGAATGCCAGTTCAACCTCCAGATCGTGTTTCTTGTTGGTATTTCAGTTTTAAATAGGCATCTGAGCCCGTGCTTCAACCAATCTCCTAATTCTGAAGCCTCTTTTCTGCCCTTTTGGTTTCCAGTTCTTCCATGACAGAACTATCCAGAGGGAGTATAGAGTTTCCCCAACAAAGAGTAATTCACTCGGTGAGCCAGGGAGGAAACCTGACCTCCTCGCCACAATCAACAGTAATCGAGCCATTAGGACGCTCTGAAAGTTACTAATCACCCCCTTTTACCCTTTTGATCAGATAGCGGTTTAGAAAAACTTACCCCTCCTTCCAGGGGACTTGCTATCCACCCCAGCTCGCCCTGCACCGAGCGCGAGTCCAGCAAGGTAACTGCGGGAAGCAGAAACGACACGGATTAAGCCCCAGCCGCCGCCGCCGCCGCTCACCTGAGCGCTCGGGACGGCGCCCGCGCCCGCATCTCCACCGCCGGCCCGCTCGCTCGCTCGCTCCAGCGGAGAGGCGCGTGTTAACGCCTCCGCACGGCGCGGCGGCGCGGAGCCGGCGCTTAGCGCCCCAGACGCGGCTGCGGGAAGAGAACGCAAGAGCGTTCCTACTTTAAAAAAATATATATATATATATGTGTGTATCTATATATACACACACACACACACACATTTACGGAGATGTATCTAGGATAGCCCGCAAGCGGCACACTTGCCCAAGGGAGCGCCGTGCAGACTGCGCTCCGGGCAGGACTGCCCACGGGCGCGGAGCGGGGGGCGAGGGCTCGGCGGGACCCGTCCGCGCCGCGCCGGGGCAGCGCCCCGCGGCGCCCAGGGCCCCCGCGGCACCTGCGCCGCGCCCGCCCCCCCCCCCCGCGGCACCGGCCCGGCCGAGCGGCCCCCGCGCCGAGGCGCCCGCCAAACTTTGGTGCCGGCGCCCCGCGGGCCGTCGCGCTCCGCCGGGCCGCTCACCTTCGTTGGCGGGATACACCCGGGAGCCGGTGACGGCCCCGCAGACCCCGAAGAGGAGCGGGACGAGGGCGCAGTACGAGACCCCGGCCATGCCGCCGCCGCTCCGGCTGCCTCTATCCCAGTGGAATAACTGCCTACATGCGGAGTGCGGCGGTCGGTAGACATTGCCAAGGGGGCGGGGCGCCGCCGCCCGTCAGCGCCGCCCGCCAATCAGCGCCGCCTGCCCCGCCCCCAGGCCCCGCCCCCAGCCGAGACGGGCAAAGGGGCCGCCGGGCTGGGAAGCCGCGGCGGGGCGGGTGGGGGAGCGCGGCCACAGCTCTGCCCCGCGCCCGGCACTACCAGCGCCGAGCACTGGGCGGGGCGAGGCGGGGCGGGGCCCCGGGACGCTCCAAGGGAGCGTCCCGGGGCCCCGCCCCGCCTCGCCCCGCCCCTCCCGCCTCGCCCCGCGCGCCGCGACCGTTAAACAACAGCGTCACCTGGCGGCGCCTTCCCGTTCCACCCCCCCCTCCATTTTATTTCCTTTATTTTTTATCGCCGCCCAGAGGCAGCGCCGCTCGGGAAAGTTTCGCCGCCCGTACGACGTGTGGGGAGACTGAAGCGCTGGTTTCCACGCACGCACACCCGCGATTTTATTTCCCCTCCTGCCCTTTTCCTCGCAATTAAAGACGGATAAATGTTAAAGCCGAGGTTGGGCCAAACTGGAAGTTTTCAAGGTGGGGAACAGGCAGGGTGAGGCCCTCTGTTTGCCACAAACACAAATCGTTAATATTTTTATGCACGAGGGCAGCGGCATGGTGGGGGGAGGCTTACAAAAAAGCAACAGAACAGGACTAATAATTTTCTTCCCCCTCCAAAACATGTGCAGCGAATATGAAAACAAAACCCTTCCCATGGCAGCTGCCTCAGACCAGCGCATCCTTCTCAGTTACGTGCAGCAAGGAAAAAAGCCCCGCAGCAGACAGATAATCTGCAAAGCCAAGAGTCCATAAATAACTCGCTGGAAGGATGGACCTAACAGCTGCTTTGAAGATGTTACCGTCTGTAGGACAAAATTCACATTTTTATACATTCTCTCTCAACATTGTAAGTTACACTAGTGGCTAAGGAGACCCATAAAGACACACACACTCGTGTACACCATATATATATATATACACCTGGAACATTTATATTTATATGCGTGATTCAAAGCAGCTGTATACCAAATAAAAACAGTATTGGCTGATGTCTTTAAAGCAATGCAATGACTATTAATTTTAACAAGATACAGCTAGCTGCAGTCCTGCTTTGCTTTGAATGCCTTGACCATGAGACTTAAAAAAAAAAATTCTAAATGCATATTTACAATAAATCCATAGTTTTTAAAAGTGTGTAAGTCCTTGGTTTATTAGGCAGTGTCAGCATGGTAAGTAATGTTCTTTAAACAGTATATATTTATAAAACTGTCTGGAGGCCTGTTTTTCAGTGGCAGCCTTTTAAAACAAAACATAAGAAAAGCTTCAGCGTAACTTAATTCCAACAGGACTGTTTGCAAAATGCAGCTATTTCTTGACTGTATAAAACTGTAATTAACCACTGATTGTGAGATCAATTTTTTTCACTATGCTTATCAATAATAATGACAACAACAGCAAGCATATGCTTTGCTTTCCTCTGAAAAGCTTTACAAACACTAATTAATTAAGAGCCTTCTGCTCTCAGGTACTAAAAGTATCTTTTTTTCCTTTGAAGTATTTGGTGGAGCTGGCTTCGTTTCTTTAAGATTAGCAAAGCAGCGATTAAAAACCCTTCACGTTTGGCTGAAGGGGAGGCATGTCTGCCTTTAGCTCGTTTTCTGTGTGTAGGTGTTGCAGGCTGGGGACAAAATCCTCCTGGAGTGAGGAAGAGTTTGGGGCACGTGGGAAGAAGAGCTGGCTCTGTTAGGGGCCCCTCGGGTCACAGACCGTAGCAGCTTTAGGTGCTTCTGTGGCTCTGATTTTCAACACACAGCACAGTACTAAAGCCGAGCAGTATTCAGCCTGAAACAGCAAAGCCTAAAAGGCTGAAGCAAAGATAAACAGCCAGTGATGAAACATTCCCACCACCTTCACAGGGGCCAGGGACCCTCATCCTTTGCTCCTCAAAACGTCCTTTGGGTGCCACAGGAATGCTGGAGGTGCATCCAGTGCCAGGTTGGCTCAATGTCTGATCCCCCCAGCAGGACATTTTCTGGAATAAAGGTGCAAGACCAAATCCTTAATGTCTTCATCCCAAATATCCTGGCTTTAAAAAATCAGATCCAGACTTTTTAAAGGTTTTTTTCTGCATGATGTAAAACAAATTATTGCTATATTAACTTTTGTTTATGCACAGAACTCCTGTAGATGCCAGATTATTTAGAAAAATATTTTGAAGAGATCTTGAAGTTTGAGTAACAATTTTGTGCAAAAGGAAACATGCCTATCAAGAATCAGCTGCTTTCTCCTTAAATCACTTTAACTTTTCCCAAATTCAAATATCTGTAAAAAAGTATTTGGAAACACATTCATAATATTTTTGCAGAGAAAGATAGAGTATCTTCTATGTGCTTAAATTTTAGCCTAAGATCTAGGTAGGATACAGTTATGGTTTTTTAAATGGCTTTAAAAATGTTTATTAACACAGTCTTTACCATGAGGTTTTTACAGTCAGAAGCTCAGATTGTTTTCCTTTGCCCTGAACATTCATTTTGGAACACCCACTAGTAGAACCTTAAAGATAACTCAGCAGTGGTGTCTATCTAGTGTATTTTTTTCCTTCCGTAGAAAATAAATCTTTTAAGTGGCTGTTCAGATAATAGGAGTTTGAAAATAGTGCAAAGTCAATGCAACTGTTAAAACTTGTACTTCCTGAGCTTAATTATCTACAAGAATTCTTGGCCTAATGAGGAGGAAGAAAAGGATTAGTTCCTTTTTTATTATTTACCCAAAAATATAGGCAGTATTCAATTAAAGCAGTCTGAGTGTTTTTGTTTTCAGATCTTTGATTCATCTGTTAGATCTGCTGTAAGTCAGGGTAAACTTTTTTATGAGAACAGCAGAGCATCAAAAATCTTCTTTTTTTAAATTGCAATAATTTTTGTAGTAATGCCAGAAAAATCAGCTTGCCATAAAAATTTTGAAATACTCTTAAACCTTTAAAATATCTCCATTGATATGATTTTATTTGTTAATTCTTTTCATATAAAATAAATACAGACAATGTAAAAAGGGACTGTAAATGTAATACACTAAAATGTTCACCATTCTACCAAATCCACTACCTTTTGGCTGTAAGAAAAGTTTTTTTTAAAAAAAGCCTTGCCAAAATAATCATGATTTCTTTACTTTGGTGTCATTCCAACAGATTGTAAAAGCTCAGCTTGGTTTTAACAGATGTCATGGATACTTGGACTAAATTCTCGGTCTCACCGAAGTAACTCACGTTACAACAAAGTACCTGACATCAGAATTTATTCGTTAAAATTTTCTTACAGCAGTTGGATCTATTACATTTTTCTTAACTGCCTATTAACTGAGCGGCCTGCTCTGTTGCCAACCTGCCTCGTTACATTACTGTAACTCACTATCAGAAGTGATTCAACTTTGATGGGAACTAATCATGTTTGCACCATAATCAAGTTTACACCATTTAAACGGTCAATTTAATGCAGCTCGAAAAAGCACAGCCAGGGTTTCTTGTATTTGTCTCAGATCTTGTATTTGTCTCAGATTCTCAGTGAAACGATTTTCACTTGCAGCACACGCTGTAATAATTATGACAATGTGTTAAATGTTTGATCCTGTCTACTTCATAGAGGTCAACCACAGCTGAATTATTTAGAGAACTATTTACAGGACTCAAACGACATAGACAAACATGCATATGAGCACACATACACAGAGTTTTTAAAAAACTGTACATCACCTAGAAGTGTATCAACTGAACAATTATTATATTTCATATTCATTTACAATTTTTCTTATATTTTAAAACACCAGTGGAATATACAAGTATACAGATAGTTGGGCATTTGCATATGTGGTTTGTCTTCAGTGTATTTCTGTAGTTAATATCATTTCCAAATACGCATTTTGAATGAACATTAAAAGTGTCTCTCACTTACACACACATAGGTACATGTAGCTGCTTTACATTTTGCCCTTCTTACAGTCCCAATATTCATAACTTAAATACATTAGAGACCCAGAAAGGGCTGTGATTTTGTATTAACATTCTGTTCTATTTTTACTTAATCTTTTCATTCCACATTTTTCTGTGTCCACCTACTCATGCCCGTCCATCTCCCCAGAAGCTTTTTGCTGTCAGTCAAGTGACAACCTCAGTAGGAGGCTCTATGTGTTCACGGGCCTCCTGAGGCCCAGCACTACATTTAGATAGGAAAAAAAAGAGGAGGAAAAAGAAGCTGGGCAGGGGGAGGAAGCACAGGATCTTCCTTTAGTATGCAATTCTGCAGTCTGCAGAAAAAAATTCACCCAGCTCCTCCGAAAAGCACTTTCCTACAAAAATGCTAGCCCACTTACTCCACTCCCACACACCTTACACTATACTCAGCTATTTGGAAAAGAATGTAAAATAACCCTAGGAAGTTTAGCACACACAGTCTCATTGTCAAAAGGAATTGCGCGCCAAAGGTGCACCTTTATCAGGGAAGGCACCAGAGAGTGACTGTGGTTTACTTCCCAGTACAAGTGTTCAGATGTGCCTAGCTTTTCCCTCCTTGGATTTACTGATTCTTAATGGACCTGTGAGTATTAAATATTTGCTGATAAATCATTGATGAAATTTATTGTTAGCTGAGAATAGCTGTTGGTTATTTGATACGAGTAAGATTTCATTTCTCAGGTCACGCCTGTGTTTAGCCGAAGCTCCAGTCTGTAATACAAAAAACTACACCAGGAGAAAATCTACGGAAAGATAATATGCATTTCTACAAACATCGAGCTAGCGGAATGATTTTGTTTCAGTTGGGGTTAACAGGACGTTTGCTGCTGACCTCAATAAGAAAAGGATCAGACTAACAGCTCATTTGAAAATTCACTCCGCAAAAAAGTGAGCTTTAGGCACTGCAGATTATTTACACTTCTTCTTCATCATGATCATAATCACAATAGTTTTGTATTTATTACTGCCTTTATACTGATTACAGGAACTGTGACAGCGTATTTATTCTGGCTAGGCATATGTAATGACTTGACAATATACAGACAGACAGACAGACATAGATTTTTTGCTTTTTCTAACCAAGACTGCCGTGGAAAATTAGATAAGCATAAGTGAACTATAACAGGATTTTAATGACAACTGAAGTAGTAGCTTCTATTACACTGCTCCTTACAACACAAATTTCATAGTTAGTCTAAAATTTATAATACACCCTGATGAGGTCCCAGAAAGGAAATCCTATCACCAAAAATAGTTACAAGGACAGGAGTGTTTCTGATGCCGTTTTATGCTTCCTCATATAAACAAACATTAAAGGTTACTGGCAAAAGGCAACATGTGAAAAGCAATACAGACCTAGCAAAGCAAAAAATTACACTGGAATGTCAAACCAAGTATTACAGCTTTTCACATACTAAGCAGACCACATATAATAACTACAAGAGCCCATCTCTGCTATATATCTGTAAGCTTAGTTCACTGTGGCTATCAGCCTTGTTAAGACCAACAGGCAAGCAGCAATCTGCATTTTTTTTGATGTAAAAATGTGACCAATAAAGCAGTGCAAATAACTGTATTAACCCTGCAGGTTGTTTGCAGTGCTAGCACAGATGCTTGGCAACCCAGTAAGGAACACATGTGCTTACATTTCATTTAAAGGTTATTTAAAGCTGTGGAGGTTAACAGATATCTTGATTATTACAAAATGCTTTCGAATATCATTGGCTTTGTACTGCCAGTCCTTAGCAGCTGTGCGTCTTACTCATTCATGATCATCTGGGAGTAGCGTCAGCTTCCAGAAAAGAAAAGTTACTGGGATGAAGACGTAGGACTCGCGTGTGATGGCCTCGCTCGCGCTGGCAAGCAGTAATTCATGGGAGGAGTGCTGTTGGCATCGGCAACAGGAAGGGCTACCAGCCAGAGGGGAGGCTGCACAGACAGGCTCCTTGTAAGTACTCCTTGGAGCATTTGCAAGAGAGCGTGCTCAATTAATAAAGAAACAAATGTAAGTGAAATAGCCCGTGCCAAAAATTGTAGGGAATCTGTTTGTAGCAATTTCAGAGGAGCCTTAGTTAAATTTGAAGGGTAAAGCTAAAATCTAAGCGCACAGAATTGCAAACTACATCCAGATTTCTTTAAAAGCACACACCCATCTTTTTGCAGTGGGGTACAAGATTTAGTCAGACAAGCTTAGTTTCCTCTTTCAAGCATAAGGTCACGGTTTAAGATTTCTGAACTACATTCTGGCCTGTGCTCAGGTAAAGTAGAATTTTACTGTATAAATAGCGTTCAGCCACTTAGCTTTAGTAGGTAGGCAGAATTGGACCTTTCATGTACATTTAGAATAAATCTAAAATTAATCTAAAATTAGTATCAATGAAAAACTGTTTTCCTGATTTGCTTTCATACTGGGATTTTAGGTTTTCTGACATTATTTACTGCAGGAATTACTAAAAAAATAGATAAAGTATTACTATTATTAAATCATCACTTTTTCTATATAGATGTCTACAGACAAAAACAATTTCAGTACACAATGCACTGATTGGGCTTTTTGGTAAAATAATCTAAAGACCAGAGTGTCAGCACTCTCAATCATGTTTATTCTGTGTGTTTGGAGACAGTGATCTTTCCAGAGATTATTTATGCAATGATGGTACCAATCAAACTGCACCAGAGACAGGTTCCCTACAGAGCACTGAAGATTTCTGGCACTTCAAATATGAGTGTAAATCGTAATTAACTCAGATTAAACCATTCTATCTGAGATAGTCCACCCATTATTATGAACAAAATATTTGGAATCATATAGAAGAGAATTGTTTCTGTGTCTAAAGTAAGAAATAAAATCAACCCCCCCCTTCTTTTTTGTGTGTGCTATTTTTTCATGGTAGGGCAGAGGAAGATTCTTTATCTCCTTTAGAATGAAATACAAAACCTTGCTTTGTGTTCTCCTAGAAAGTGGAAAGCATGTGTGCAATTTTTCCACATACACAAGAGTGACTGACATACAGGATAAGAGAATAATTGAGAATGGGAACTTAGTCTGAGAGAGGGGCTGTACTCTGAGCTCTGTGCAGACTGCCCGAGAGACCTTCAACAGCCATCAAAGCAAAACTTCCGAAGCTGGATGTAGGTGATTATCCCAGGTGCCCACCTTTAAAGCACAGGTGCTGAATAAATACCGAGGCAGAGAGATCCATAGACATCCAGTGCTTATTGCTCTGTTCTTGCAGAGAATATGGAGATGTAGTTTCATTCAGTAACACTTGTAAGGCACTATGGGACCTCATACTTGTGGTCTATAGGGTGGCCAACCTTAAAGTAATAATTCTGAGCTTACCTCAGAATCTGAAGCATTATCTATATTTCTCCATCCTTGTTACAGGGAGCCTGTAGATAGCAAAGAATGGCTGTTTATTATCTAAGAGAAGGTTTGTGTTATTTTAGGGGAACCACTAGCTGCGGAAACTGAGTATATGCATGTGCCTGTATTGTAGCTCAATATTTGCATTGATTTTGTGGAAGAAGAATATTCCAAATTCTGAGTTAACTTCATAGGAAGCAAAATAATGGATAGAAAAATGAAAATCTGCAAGAAGGACCATGCAAAAAAATTGCTTTTATGTCTAACAAATGGCAGCCATTATTTTTCTCAGTACTGTCACAGATCTTGGAAAAGTTCAGAGAATAAGGTAATATTTGTTGTGCTGGGCCACAATGCCACTTGTTATTTCCTTGTTCTTTATTTATTTATACGCATCTGCCAGGTCTTGTCATATACCAAGACATTCTTGTATAGCATCTAGCACAACCAGGTCCCAACCCGCTATCAGGGATCCTAGCCATTGCTGTAGCATTAGAGCAAAAGACGTGCCCAAGTCTGTACCTGTGTCCTTCTGACTTTGACAGCATTCCACGGGGATAAACTCCATTTGAAGAATTTTTCTGAATCACAATATGCAAATCGGTTCCTCGTATTTCATACACGGATGGCATCAACAAACAATTCCTCTTTGGTTGCAACTACTTTTTGTCAAGTCCCATTCCCCTCTGATCTTTTTTTCAACAGTAACCATCTCAATCTTTTATTGGAAGCCAGCCCAAAAACCTGAGGGTATTATCTTGTGTGCAGGTCTGTAATGGCAATAAAGAGCAGGAACACATCTTGGTGGATTCTACCTTAAGGCTAGGTTTCCATTAGAAATGGCTCATTGGTATTGCTTTTCTGAGACAGTCTATTGTCAGATTTTGCTAATACATATGCAGCTGATACTTCCAACAATATTTTTTTGCAAACGCTTCTTCCTGCAGTATCCTGAGGAAAACAGCAAAAATATTACTTTCCAAGAGAAATGTACAAATACTACAGCTTTTACTGGGGAAAAAAAAATGCCACCCTTCTCCTCAGATATCTCCTTTGCCCATCACCATTACTAAACTTTAGCCACATTATTGCACTGTTTCTAACACAGACTAAGATTAGCAGTGAAAAACTTGCTTAACCTACTTGAACAATGGGTTAATTCTAAGGAAGAGTGTGACTGTATGCCATGAGCTGCTGAGGTCCCTTGGCCCTCCTGTCAGGGGTCTGCACAACACCAGGAAAATGGAAAACAGCCATTTGCAGTGTGTTGGAAATAAAGGCAAAGGATTACGGGTAATTTTATTGGCCTGTTCTTACTAGTCAGAGAGGTTTTCTACATAGAAAGAATAGAAGCAGAAAAGAATGCTTCTTCACAAATGCAGCATGCATAGTAAAATCCGTATGTTTTTTCTTTCCTTAATCATTATCTGAAACTTTCATCAAAATATGTCTTTGGAACAGATCGAAGGATAAGACACTGCAGATCTGTTTAAGTTTCACCCACCATTCCAAAATATCCAAAAATGCTAGTAGGATGCTCAAATAAAGAGTTGTAAAAGTAAAACAGACTCCCAGTGGTGACATCTATTAGCGTAAGGATTATTCAGACATCTCTAGAGTTTTCCAAAAAAATGCCAGAAAGGCTTCCTATCCAAAGCCAGCTCAGCCTAATATCCTTCCTTGGCTAAATCTACATATAAACCATGCTTATATATTTTGTTGGCACTAAGAAACCCGCATGCTTGTCTTCACGTGGAAACAAAAAGAGATTCACAGGGAATTTAAAAATGTATATACTAGGGAGGCAGTTTAAACAGACCTTGGGATTAGAGAAATATTTTTTGTGAAGCAGAACACAATTGTCAATGCATGGTAATATTCAGCAGAATATTTTGCTGCTGAAAGTGACTTTATCATTTGATACAAGACACAGTTTCAATTTAAGAGGTTACCAGTGTTATCTGGTCATCTATAATGGAATAATTTGTGTCTGTTCTGGATAAAATGACTTGTTTTACACATGAACACAAACACACATGCAAACACCTACAAAATCGGAATAAACCTGCTGCCAGGTACATGGATGGGCGAAAACCCAAGGAGGACCCATAGAAACCATGCTGTAAACAGAAACAGAGGCTGTAAAGCTCTTCCAAAGTTGTTCCCAACCACGTCATTCTCTATCTTCCTCATGCCTCTCAGGTGGCCTGTGCAGACCACCTACAAATTCAGCTTCGCTAAGAGCGTTATGTACAAAACATGGGTTTTATTCCACTTGTATTATGTTAAGAAGTCAGCTCACGGCAGTGGAATTGCACCAGTAATGATGTGAGATTTAACACTAGCAGCTTCACACCCCATGCAGAAATACCATGATGGTTTCATTACACAGGGAATTTCCTACAGCCCATAAACTGATGAAAAAACTTCACTTTACCTGAGGACTGCAACTATATTTATACCACTGAGAATGAATCCATTAGAACTCAATGTTTCCATAGGCCGAGCATAGTTAGAAGAAACTTAAGTTAATTTGGTGGAGATTTACCAATACATCAGTGAAATTAAATATAAAAAGAGAGCATCTAGCCCAACTCTGATGTATGATGTTTGTGAAGGATAATGATTTTCTCCTGAAATTAAAATTCATTTTAAACTGTTCTCTAAATAAAACATTGTTTAAAATGTAGCATCTCCTTAAGAGTCTATCACTCACATGGAGCTTTCAGAAACAATCATTGCACCTTAAAAGGCACTATAGGATATTCAGACTAGAGTTATCTCACAACGTGTTAGCTGGCTGCTTTGTTATTTGGACTCTCGATGTTAAACACTTGGAAGCAACCTAAAAGGGCAGCTCCCTGGGAAGGAGCTTCCCTGTAAAGCCCATTTTCCAAAATCTTCCTATTTGTTATTTAGGACCCCATGAAGATCTACGTGTATCTACCCATCTGTAGACACATTTATTTTTACATGTTTTTGAATGCATATCTCTCAGTGTCATAAGGTCTTCATAAATAAATCAACCTACTTAGATCCGCATGCTTTGAATAACAAGTCAGCCAGCAGATGGATACATTTTTAATTAGGTAGGCAGTCAATGCCTTTCGGTTTGAAAACTTTTGTTTCGCTTAAAAAGACGGAAAGTAACCAAATTAAATCCAAAATTGCAGTGGGACAGCATAGTAGTTTTATTCTGCATGTAGCTGCAAATCAGCTTAAAGCCCAGCCTGTGTGACAAAGTTGAAGAAATGCAATATTTTATATCAAGGGAACTTCAAAGTGAAATACTTAAGAATCTTGTAAGAATACATTGTAAACAATATGTATTTTTCAATAACACATGTGGTTACTTATGCGATCTTCTCACTTGAGCAAAACTCTCTGATCTTAATTCATTTGCTGTGTTGCCTTTGCAATCTCTCAAGCAAAATATTTTTAAGCAGCAACTTTTAATTTACATAATCAGACATACTTTCCTGAATAACATGGAAGAAACTCAGAATTAACATCATCTTGTACTGCTTAAATAATCCATGAAAAGAAACTTCAGCAGTTCCAGTAAACTTCTTCCCACAAAGAGGTTTTCAGTTTTGGACTAGGAAAAAAAATTAGCATGACTGGTACCCGCCTTATCCATACTAAGCTTTCCACAAACTTCTAAACTTTAGTGGCTTCAGAAAGTCCAGGTAAATACTTGGGAAGACCTAAAAGAGACCTCAATGCACTGAGGACTTTCAGGACACCTTGCTGTCAGCAGGGCACTGGGTTGGCCTGGATCTGTCTTCTCACTGTCCTCACCTTGACCCTACTTGATACATTTTCTCCATTAACCCATGTTAACCAAAACAAGGCCTTGTGTGTCTATTTAATTCTTCTTCCCATAAGAGTTTGGAAATTATCCTGTGGCCCAAGTAGCCTTCTCTCTTTCTTCTCAACTGGGATTTGAAATGAATCAAATGAAATAAGTGGTGAAATCTAGCAGCCTGGCGAATGCAACACCTCTTCCCAGATGATGGAAAAGGCTGCTGCTTCTTTGGGATACTGGGAGACATGATGGGGATTCTGATTCCCAGGATAATGTTAATACTTCCACTCCCTCTTTCAAGAAATAGAGGTGACCCAGAGGCAGAGTAATCTAACAGAAAATTAAGAAAATTTCAGTGTGGCCAAGTAGTCCAGAAGACTGTCCTTCGAATAAAAAGGCTTCACTGACAGTAAGCAAGCCTTGGATTGCTCATGGGCAAATGACTGTCTCCTGCTTGGCTAAAACCATCACTGTGACAGATTTTGTGTATACGTGGACTCCAGTTTGCAGCTTTTCCATGCACAGAGGCCCAAGACTTTCAGAACTCAAGAGCTAGTGTGAGGGTCTTACTTTGGTACTGAGGCAACATAATAAGACTTTTTGGATCCTTATTCAGTTTTATTTACAAAAGAAAAGATTTTTTTAAATTCACAAAACAAGAGTAGAGAAAAACCCCAGAGAGAAAAATCAGATACTTAAACAATATAGCTTAAAAATAAATGGACCAGATTTAATCTTTGATTTCACTTCCTTGGATTTCATGAGACAACACCTGAGATGAATTTTTTCCATTTTACTTCAGCATGCTCTTTTTCCTGCATGTGCTTATGGAAAAATAATGACAAGTTTCCCATATGTTAAATAATAAAATCTAGTTCTATCATTTCTTTCTATCCCTTTACAGTTCTTTTCAGATGACTAAACGGAAAATACTATATCTCTAGAGCTGACTGGAAAAGAAATAAAGGTCTGATTCTCATCCCACTTTTATGGGGTTTTGAGTTGATGTAATTGTACTATTTTCAAGAAAATTACTTCAGATTTGTGCCATTACTTAGATCAGAGTCTAGACTTCAGTGCACTCTGAAAACACCTAGCTCTGCTAAAAGGTTCAGGATTATGCTCAAAGTTTTACGTTCTGGAGTCTAATTGTACTGTATAAAATAACATTTATTAAAGATCAGATACCAAGCATAAAGACAACAATTATTTAGAACTTTAGGATATAATACTTGCCCACTGCTCTACGTGGGCCATGATGCTTCAAAATTGTAGAGCAGGAAATAAAGTTTCTCTTATATCTGGTAAGACTCTACATCCTTATTTGAAATGAAAATACTGTAAAATTGAGAATATTACAAGGGCATGCTGAAGCCAAGATGTATTGTTTAGATATTCATTTTAGCTGATAGTTATTGTCCTGTGCTACAATTTTCCTTGTGCCTAGTTTGAGGTACGTGTTGTATTTCGCAATCAAGAGGGAAGGAATATGCTGTAATTTCACAGTTGCTGCTGCTGAGATCTTGCCTACATTTTTTTTAAAAGCAAAAGTTTAACCGTGGTCTATCCAATGTCCTTGTGTGCCCTGAACTTCTGCTCCCACGTACAGCACCAGTAAATGGGGGGTTCCCCAGTCAACCACAGGTAACAGAGCTCTGTGCGCTGGAAGGCTGGTGAATGAGAGAGTAGAACTAGGCCCACTGACAATTTGGGGTGTGTGAAGGCTGAAAAATGGGATAAAAACGTCCTTGTTATATTTCAGCTTTAGCTTAGTAAATTACAACTCAGTTTGACAAAATGAAGAATAATGTAGCTTGAGTCATTTGCATACAGACATTTGTGTACTAGGATTTGGAGTCTTGTCACTCAGAACGTCTATAGACCATCTACGGCATTTTTCTAACTCAGACGAGTAAAGCCCACAGTCATAGCTTTACGACTTTGAACAGTTTCTTGGTAGGATTTACACAGTGGGTAGCTCATGTTTCTTTTCATACGCGCCAGCAGAAAGATGGAGCCTTTCTATTTGAAACCAAGGGATTTATACCAGATCAATATTGCAATAAGTCAAAGGAGAATTATGCTTGCTCCATTTAAGAGAACTGCTAGACCACTGTTTTGAACTGCAAAAGAACCTGAGTAAATTTCAAAACCGTGCATTTTGTGCTTATCCTGGAACCTATTCTGATCTCCCCTACTGGATCCTCTTTTAAGTAAAAGTGTGCAAAAGCCTGAGGAACACAATACTATTGCCTAATTTTGTCTGCCTTTCATTAACATTTATATGAGTTTATGCCATGCCTTTTACTGTTTTCCAGCTGATAAATGTTTTTTTAATATTGTGCACAGATCATTTTACTTATAATCAAGGAAGGGAAATTAAGTTTAACATCTGAGCGCTTTAGGCAAAAATGTCAGGCGTGGACCAGATGACCACATGAGAGTTGCAGACTCTCTTTGTGCCCCAGATTGGCTGGTATTGTTTTGATGCTCTTGCGCTGGAGCAATAGCACTAACGTAATTATGAGATCAAGCAACATCTGGCGGATTTGGCACCCAGCTCACAATCGATTGTTAGTTCGGGTCAAAGGATGAATGCGCCTTAAGTGCACGTTAGGGTGCGCAATCATAAAGCTTGCATTAGTGCGGAAGGAGGAATAGCGGCATTCTTGAGTTTCATCGCCCAACAAAACTGATGGCCCACAAAAGAGCAGGGGCAGAACACACAAAAGTGATGATGCCAGAGAGACTGACGCTCTGCGGGCGGTATTTGACATCTTCTGGCTGTGGGCTGTTGTGTGTTGTGATTTATGTCACCGTAATGATTGATTACTTTCAGATCATTCCATTCTACCATATCTCTGAGAATTTCCCCCTTCTTCAAACATCTTTTTGTTCCACAAGCCCTAGGCTGCAGATGGCATCAACCCACGCATCTCCATTGTTTGAAGCCTAGAAGAACTCCACCATTCTTTTGGGGGAATGCTTATAGCTGAGTAGCTAGTGTCCAATTAACTCCTGAAACTATGGCTGCAGGCATATTAACCTTTTTATCCCCATGCTCTCTTCAGAATTTCATTACATACAACAGTTGCAACTCAATAATACCTAAAAAAAGTCATCAAAGAAAGAAGATCAGGAGATACATTTTTCAGGTTATGGGAAAGTGCTTAAAGTGATGGCTACGGCTGCATCTATCACACCTCCATAAAGGTTCTTCTGATTATGTCTCACAAAATGAACTATCTCTGACTTGCAGTATTATAGCAGACTCAGTGTAAAGACAACAAGCTAAGCCTTCCGTATGCTGGAAAGCCAAAGCTCCTGTCTTGGCTGTGACTTGTGCAGAATAGTTTAGGCAAAATTGGAGTGAAAAATACCTTCCTTGGGCTCATAAGTTTTCTGAGGTGCTCTTGGTCAATGGACAGCAATGGGTAGCAGGCAAAAGGCATTTAGCCAAGGAGAGGGAGACCAGTATCCACCACCTTTGCCCCTCACCTAACTGTAGCAAACAAAGCCAAGTTAGCGCTTAGCAATAGTTGAGTCTCCTTTACCACCTATGAGATGATCAGCCACTGACCTGGCTGTAGTTACTTTTTTATCGATCATAGAAATCATTACCACATCTGAGGAGACCAGATATGCACAGATCCTAAAGCACTGAAAAGGTCCCTTAAGAAAAAAGTTTTAAAATGTAAGAACCCACATGCCCAATTCCTCCACCGTAGCAGTATTATGAAAACACAGAGGATATCAGTTTGGTACTTTAACTAAACAGGAAACTGATCAAAACAAATTTATTAACCATAAGGCAACGACAAAAGTGGATGCCCACCAAGTATTTTAATAATGAACCCAGAGGACTGCAAATTAGAGCTAACATTTGTATAGAGCTGGAATGACAGAGACATTTTTGGCCAGCTCAGGAAAAGCCAGAGACACTGGTGCACTGAGTTGAAAGAAAAGGGAAAGAAATCATTCTGCTTCAGAGTAGTTATCTATGCTTACTGCAGCTGTGTCACTCATCTCCAGATGTGCTACAAGGTCAGGAGCAATCACTTTTTTGATTATTCTCTAATTACAAAAGGTGTATAGTTGACACAGTGTTGCCAGATTTCTTTTTTAATTGTAATTTCTTAAAACTCTTGCTCCTGGAGCAAGACTCTCAGTGCCTGATTTTTTTTTTTATGTTTATTTTTACAGGTTTTTAACCTAGATCTTATGACTATAAAAAAGGCTTTAGCATCCCAAATGGAAAACAGAAAGCATAAATTATATTTTTAAAATCACGTTTCTTATCCTTGGGTTGACAACACTGTTAGTTTCTTTATCTTCCCTGGAAACATCCCTCCTGCTTTGGTAGTTAGGTACAATGCGAAGTCTCTCACAAGTTTCATTTTTCAACAGTATTTGGTCTGAGACAGTTAGGTAGAGGGATGAGCTCTTACATAAACCTGAAGAAGGTTTTTGAGATCACCAGTATGGACTCAAGACGTAGGTCTCACACAGATGGGGACCTGTCAGTGCTGTTCACCTACCACGAGAAGAGGCTCCAAGGGCTATGGCGTTTCCATTTGGAAGGAGCCTAGCATGCGCCACGTTTGCCGTACGTGCACAGTGGATGTGACCAGGGCACAGGCATCAAAAGCCAGTGAGAGCCCTGCTTCCAGCTGGACTCTGGGATGTCTGGAAATACCAGACAAAATGCCCAAAACACTCACATTCTGCCCAGAAAAAGAAAACCTCAGCCAGCTGAAATTGTAACTCCTTGTCCTGTTTCTTAAAAACAAAATGAACTTAAACTATACTGTTTAACATTGGCATGGAGTTCATTTCTCATTTCTAGTGCTGCTCATCTCTTGCTTTGTTTAATTTTGGTAAGTGTAACTGGGGATGCAAGACGTGTTCAATGGCTCCAAGCCTGGATCTGTCCTCAGTGAAGATCAGAAGGACTGATCAGGGTTGTTGTTTTTTAAATATCTGAGGAGTTCCTCTGCAAGCATTTTGTGTAAGTGGGTCACAAAGAATGAAAGCTGTCCTTGGGCAGCCTTTGAATAAGTACAGATACATTTTCCTCCTGATTTCTTTTTCAGAGGAGCCGAAAACATAAGCCCCTTTTTGTAAGCAGTATTTTATTTTTAACGGGTTCTACAGCTCCTCAGAAACTGTGAGCAGTGCTGAATGCAATTCAAATAGACCCCAATACACACACACTGGGCCTGATTCCCACTTAAACTAAAGCTTGCATTACCTTTGTACCCACTGTAAAACTTGTCATTGCTGGAGTCACAAGGAAGGCCTGAGTCTTGGGGAGAAGGCCCAAATATTTCAATAAGCAGAAATGTACTTAAGGTTGCCAGTTCAAAGGGGTGGCACTGTGTTGCTGCCTCCCATGAAACCAAAGACTTGACCCTATCTTCTGTTGCATCAAAGCCCAGCTTCATAAATTGGATTACCTTATTTAAATGATATGGGTGCATAAACTACTCGGACCGAGTGGGCACAGAGAAGCGTTTCTGAAAGAAAGCGAGCGAGTCCTGGACCCTGCCGTGTGCAGCAGCTCACGCTCTGCTGCCTTTTACTCGGGGCCCTCCAGACAGGCCACAGCACCCAGCACATGCTTTGGTGACCCAGCCCTTTGGCTGAGGCCTTAATAATGCTGAATGATCTTAAAACTAAGTTAAACTGGGTTAAACGAGTCAGTCAAAATAGGAGTCATATCTACAGAATATAGCTATGGTTTTCTTTTGCCTTCCTGACTTTCCGCTGTCCTGTGATGCCCTGGCAGCTGTTCACAATTGTCGTGTACTACAACAACTCTCAGGTAATACTAATTTATTTAAACAGCCTGAATGTCTGTAACTGGATGAAGTGATGGGGAGGATGGCATTTCTTCAGTTGCTATCAGTCCAGAAATTAGGTTCAATAGCTCACTCTCAGCAGCAAAATGACCAGATAACTCTAGAAGATGATGTTTGCACAATATCCCATTTATTTCCCTGCTAAGCAATGGTGAATTGTGTTTTCAAAGCCAGGTATGCACCTTTCCCCAATTGCCTATGGCTAAGCACCAAAATTTCAAAGACTGTGCAAAAGGTAGAGACTTTCATGCAATTAATGCCCTTTTCTCTGCTGTGCAAACTACAAGCTCTTCCCAGTACTGGCTTAATGAAAATCGCGTGCATGGCTCTTATTCAGCCAGGCACTTAAGCTTAAGTATTTGCTATAAAAGCACCTCTCTTGACTTCTTTGGATTATTCGTGTGCCTGCCTTTGGCATTTAAGTACTTTGTTGAACTGGAGCCCACAGCATTATCTAATGAAAATAACAAAATATATTAGACACGTATAAAATTTGTGACCACCATTCCCGTGGAGCCCATTTTGTAGAACAGATGCCATTTACAGAATAAAATGGGACACGATTTTATATTGTTATATCATCTGACATCAAAACCAAGAGACTAAGGTGCTCCAAATACTTGTTATTTCAAAAGTGCGTACGAACACTTTCAAGGCCTTCCAGCTAAAAAAAAAAGCTTTTATTCATCTTATTAAGTGAGTTTGCCGATTCCTGATAGCACTGAAATCCAAACAAAAGCTCACGGGAGAATAGAAAGAAAAGTGGACATCACGGAATGAACATTCCTCCATCTTTGATCTGACAGGACCTGATGATTTTATGATGATCACATAAATCATCTTCGCCTAAAGACTCGACAGTGCACTTTTTGTGAAGTAGTATCTCCTGCAAAAGGACAAAGTCTTCTTCCAATTGAATCTTACACCTCTATTTCAAAAAGATTGCGGGGACATGATGGAAAATAGAATTGGGTCTGCTGTGCTGAAGAGAGCAGTAGAAGCAGCTGTGCAACTTCTTGTCTAAGAAAACTAATTTTGTGCCTGCAGAAAATTATAAATTTTTAAATTTATTTTTATGCCATAAAAAAATCCTACAGTGCCTGCCAAATGCTTGTGTGCAGCAGCAGCAGCAGAGTCAGTCAACACCTTTATCATGGAAGCAGTAAATGCAGAAATTTATGCAGAAAGGACTCTCTGAAGGCATTTCTAGGCGCAGTATTACACCATGACTGGCGAAGGGGATTTTGTAATGAAGACAGGCTATTGTCATGTAAAGTGGAATTGCCACTGCAGGTTGTACAGCTCACAGATCAATATGAGAGCTGATACCGGCAGTGCTTGTATATTCAGTGTCTGACCCAAAGTCCAAGGTCAACCGAACCCACCAGCAGGGGTGGGCCCTTCCAGAAAACAAAGACGTCAGAAGAATGAAACAAACGGAAATACTCGTTTCCAGACTGCACATGTCCCCGCAACAGGTGTTTCTATACAAAAATGGAGCAAGCTACTGTTAAAAAAATTTTTTTGACATGTTAAATACCGTTCCAGTAATTTTTCTGTGAAAATAAGACTTGACAGCAGGCTCAACATACATGCTTTCCTTTTTTTCCCTCTTCCAAGCAGAACTAAGCCTGACCTGTGGACCTGTAACTGGATTTTAAACTTCATATCTGAGGTTTTGGTTCATGCCAGTGGAATGAGGTATAAAAATAATCATCACTTAAAACTTCCTGGGATTCCACCTCCTCCTGCTTGAGGTATTCATGGCAAAGGCACATCTTATCTGGACGCATAGCAACGTTTGATCAGTGTCCAGACTGTGTTGTCAGGAAAAGAGGTATGAACCTGGAGTAATCCCACTAAAAATCAAACAATATTCTGGTATATATAACCAGAATGTAGCTCACGAAATCTTTCCCTGGGAAGAATCAGCATCTTGCAATTTCATCTCAGTGACTGTAACTTTCCTTATATTCTTCTCTAGACAACTTATTTATTTATTCAATTTATAGGGATGTTCTGTTAGGGCCTCTGGGCATGTGTACGTAACAACCCTAAAAATCACAAATACATTCACAATCCCTGACTGAATAGAGTCAGTGAAAAATTCTTCATATTCTGTACAATTCCTCTATGCATTAAGTTATTTTTACAGAAGCAATTACTTTTTTAACTGCACCTGTACCCAATCACTATAATTACGCTTGAAAAGGTCTACCTGAAAACTACGCATCTCCCAAGATTAAAGAACTAGGTTTGGGGTTTTTCCCCCCCCCAGATCAGATTTTTTTAACATAAAAGGTTCCGACGTTCTCTTTGAGCTACTTTGATGGCTGCCACCCTGCATTGGGTCAGCCGGGAACAAGCAATAGCGCAGCCATGGTGGACTGTCTGCTGCTCCACCTCCCCTGCAGAATAAACGTCCTTTCCTCACTTTGTGGAGCACTCGATTTCCCACAGAATGGCTTGTTTTCTGCAGAATTCTCCAGGCGCACAAAACAGTCTGTTCTGGGTGAGCTCTGTACGTCTTATTATGGTAATTATGCTCACATCTTTGATCTCAGATGAGATCTCTTGTGCATATTTTGTTCTATTTATGTCTTTGATCTTGTTACTTGTTTTTTTCCCCCTTTTTTTCCAGTCGCCTGTCTTTTCATTTGAAAGACATTCATCCTACATCACTTTAAAGAGAAAAGGTGAAACAGTGGTGCATGTATCCCAAGTAACCTTGTAGAATATACAGTAGCACCAAGCAATTTTTTCGAGCAGGGTGCATCTGGTTTTCGTCTCCGTGTTTAAATGAGCAGTAGCACATCATGCTGCTAATGTCAAGAATGCACCTAGGCAGCTGAAAGTGATACGCGGTACTGAGAAGAGTATATTAGGGAAAAAAAAGATCCCCAGTTATTGCGATGACTGCAGTGACAGCAGATCACCCGGGAAGCGAGGAGCCGCGCGGGACCGCCGGCGTGCATGACAAAATCCGCTCTCCATGGCAACGGGCGAGCGGCGGGCGCGAGCCCCGCGCGAGCACAGCGGCACGCGGTCCCACCGCCTCCCGCAACAGCCCTCGCTGCCCGAGCCTGCCTCCCTGCTGGTACGGCTTCGCAGCTATCTCCGTGACCGAAAGCTCCAGCCTCCGGCGCGCCGCTGTGATGGACTTCCCCCAGAACAGGCACTGACAAATAAATCAAAGGAAGCAATGAATATTTTCGCAGGCACTTGTGTTATTGATGCCAGCAGCATTGCCAACGCCCTCCGTCGGTCGCTGCCGGACAGCCCGGCGCTCGCTCTCGTGCTCAGAGGGCCCACAAGCGTGGGCCAGCTCTAACACTTGAAGTCAATGAGATTTGGATTTATAGTTGAGAGTAAAAATGTAATACTGCTTTGCTAAAGCCAGTTCTTCACAAGGTATCAAAGCAGAACAGAGAAGTAAAATTTGCAGGGCTCAGAAATCACTATAGTGAGATGCTCTAAATTTACCATAGTGTTTCATGGGGTTTAAGTTGAAAGACTAGATGGATCTCCAATTAGGAGAGAAAAAGCACGTATTGCTAAGAGCCACATAAAGCAACTGACTCAAACCCTAAATTCAGCCAAAACTCACAAATACTTCTTTACTGTGAAACAATTGGCATTTATCGTTCCCCTCTGTAGTGCTGGCTTGTCTAAAACTACGGAGGACCGACAGACCACATGTAAGTGACAGATATAAGCTACAGGAAATGTGTGGAGTTCTTTGGCAAAGTTGTTTCTCAATTCCAAATTTTATTTACCAAATCTTATTACAATTCTTGAGGAGCCACATATGTTCATACTATTACTGGAGAGCTTGTAAATACCTATTCAGTTTGTCTTAAAAGGGTCACCTGAAGCTCTCTGACGTTATGGTAAAGCTACGGTAGCATAAAGCTGCTACTGCCATAGTCTCTGCTGGCCATGGACATGTAATTAATTTTCCTGCGATCTCAATTGCCTCTGTGCTCATCCTGTTACAAAAGTGGAGTTGGTATCTCAGCAGGGAATAGTGTCACATTTCTTACTTTGCGCAGGTTTCTCTCCATGTGACTAATCCTTCACATGTGGATTTAGAGGTGCAGGCTGCACTTGTTAAAAGCCCTGTGAAAACAGGGCTGGCCAAACTTGTAACTCCCAGGTCATCCCTAATCCAATACAGGTGCTACAAAAAGTATGAGTAAAATCTGTTCTTCATCTTTTTAACTATGCAGAAACAGAAAAAAATAGTTCTTCATAAAAAAAGATTAACATGGCGGACAAAAATGTCATTAGGATAAAACTAAGAAGCTAAAATATCATTAGAATATTACTATTTTGAAAAATAGAAGAGAGAAGCCTCGAGTAATTTCAATCTGTGTTCGATTGCCTTAATTCCAGCTACACAGAACAAATGTGTACTTTGCTTTGCTTTGGACTTCAGCTTGTCCTCCTCAGAAGAGGCCGGACTCTTGTCTCTTTCCTACTTTCCAAAAGCATGTCAGAAATTTCACCTTCTTATTGTGGAAGAGCATTTCCAGGCAACTCTCATCTTTTTAAAGCAGAACCAGCAAAATCTTTGCAACCACCATTTTCTGCTGGTGGGATCCCCCCCTGTTTTTGATGGGCCTTCTCAGCATACGCAGCCCCTTGTGCAGCAATTATATCACTCACTGTCTCAGCGACATGCAGCCACCTTAGGTCTTCTGCAACCCGACGTAACACGCTGTGGGAAAATCCTTTTGGTTTATGTTTAACATAAATGGAGAGAAATCTCCACGTGTTAAATCTCATTGAAAAAATAAATCTATGTCACAAAAGCCTGTAAATCCTTATTTGGTTTAACATCGCCTAGCCCCATAACAGCTTTCATTGCCTTTCTGAGGAGCCCTGCCATTCACCAGCGCTGGGCCGCTCGCGACCGCAGGCGTGCAGCCCGCGCCGGGACTCTGCCCGCCGCCCGGGTGCCCGGCCCGGCGGGGCGACGCTGGCGGGCCCGCTCCTCGCCCCCCGCGCCGGGGCGGCAGCTGGCTGCCGGCAGCTCTCGGCCGCCTGCTGCCAGCTGCCCAGCCAGGAGCCCCGCAGCACCCGGCGCCTGCCTGAAACCCCCTTTTAATCTGCCCGTGACAGCTTGAACAATTACGGTTAGAGGGAGGGCTGAGACGATGTAATCAGGCCCTAAAACACCGAGCTACGCTTCCTGTGGTCAGGAGCATTAGACTTGAAGAATGAGGTGTTTGTTTCGCAGTGCTAGGACGAAGACAGGACTGACGGTGTGCGTGGGAGCCCCGAGGGGGAAGGATGCCCACGGGGACGCGCCGGGCGGCCCCAGCAGCAGCCGGGCGCTCGGCGCGCCCGCAGGGCTGGACGCCGCCAGCCGCCCCCTGCGCCTCGGAGCTCCTCTGCTGGGGGGCAGCTGCACAGCACACTTCCCCAGCTCTCCTTTTCCTTTTTTTTTTGGGGGGGGGGTGTGTGTGTGTGTGTGTGAAGAACAGCCTGCTCTTCCGGCTGAATGCATTTTAACTGTTCACCACTCTTTGTCTGTGCTCGGGGAAATACAGGCTACTCTTAGAATATATATTCATCTGTATAAAACAGGTGAATCTATAGTCTATATTCATCCATGTATTCATCTATAAAACATACATGAATACATTGTCATAAGCTGCAAGAATTTCAACATAACTTGAGACCTTTGCCACAATAGAATATTAGCAAGAAACTGAATTCACTCAAACGAGATAAAAATTTAAGTGAAGAAGTCATATATTTTTTTCTCCCCAGGAAGAGTTGTGGTCATTTTAGACACAATAAAAAGTTCAGTCTTCTCAATACCAAATTTGGTGATTTTTCTCCTCTGCAGAAATATTCAGTCAAAACATTTTGGCTGCAGCTAAAGGGGTTAACAACTGTTAGTGCCTTTCAACTGCAAAGATTTACCTCATGATCATTTTTTCACTACGAGAATTTGATGTCTTAGAAAAGTATTTTAATTCCAGATTGAATACAATGGTTCAGCACTATAATTACCCCCCCACCTCTTTCCTTCTCTTATGGAAATAAAATTCATAATTCTTCCTGTCATTTTTACATATTATACTCATGTCATCAGTAGTTTTAAAGTTTCTTTTTTAAGATAGTTACTGGTGGTATAATAAAAGAGAGAAAATTAATTTCCTGTAGTTTGAGTCAAAGTGCCCCAGTGTCTCAAGATGCAATGTTATAGTAAAACTGTAAAGTTAATGGAATATTAAAATCTGTCAGTTGAGCTTCTGAGGGAAAAATAGTTCATCATCTGAGGATTGAGAGCTCTATGGTAAAAGGGGCTATGTAAATCACCAATTAACTGTTCCAAATTAAAATGCAAGAGGACCTGTCCTTTCTGTTTACAGAAATGAGAGCTGTGTTGCAACAACCAAAAGCTCCTTCTAATTTTTAGGTAAATAACAATTACCGATTCCTTTTAAATATCGTATGGCAATAACAGTGCTCAAAACACAAACAGTTTTTCTGTGTCTTTGCTGGAGTGATTAAAATGTTGAAGGCATCACGGAGAGTCCCTGAGCTCCTTGACGGCTGTCATTGCTATTGAACACAACTATAGCAGCCAAAGAGAGCTTTATTGGTAAACGGCTCTGCGCTGCCACAGAGGCAATCTCCCCGCTTCACACAGGCATCTGTTGCCATATTTTGGAGCTTTATTCCCTCCCCCTCTGACAGCGCTGGTGATCTGGTGCCATGTGCAACGTCTCCCTCTTTATCCATACCATTTGGTGAGTTTTGTGCCACCAGGGCTTCAAGGTTTTGTTTCCAGGAAAATGAGCAAGGAAAATACACTTTTGCCGAGCATAATGGTCTCTTTCTGCGCCAGTCATGTGCAACAATAGAGCGGAGCGGTTTTGAATAGGGAGTGCTGTGACTTCAGTGTTTAAATATAAAGGCACAGAGTTTTTATGAGAAGCGCTGCACCCTTCCAATTTACATCTTTTTTATGGTAGGAAGAGGAGAAAGCGTCACCACAACGAGCCGGGGCGCCAACAAAGGCAGCTCGGGGCCCCGCATCTGCCCGGGGACCGCCGTCCAGCAAAGCCCAGCCACGGCAGGGCGAGCGCTCGCCGGCTCGAGCCCGCTCCCCGCTCCCTGCTCCCCACGGCACCGGGCCGTGCCGGGCCGTGCCGTCCCTGCGGCACGCGTCCTGGCAAACCTCCGCAGCAGGGCGACCACCGCTGCGGTGCAGCGAGGTGACCCTGCTTGCTCCCGACCGCCCGGGAAGCCTACGACGGGGCTAGAAAGGGACCCTAAGTTTCCCTGAATCCAGGGCCGTGGCGGCAAAGCCTTCCTCGCCCCGCTGCCGGCCTGCCCTAGCGCTCAGCCGCAACCGCCAGCAGGCCGGTTATCGGGAGACCGGGGTCTGCACCCACCGCCGTCGGGCGGAGAGGGGCGCGGGGGGTTTGTCGCCTCCGGTGGCCTCTGCAGGCCAGGACGTTGCCCAGGTCGCCTGCCAGTCCCCCGCCTAAATCGGTACGTTGCAGTGGTTCCCAGGACTCGCCTGGCACCTGCCCCAGGTGCGCGTAGTGCCTCTTCCTCCCTCCTCCCCACCGCTGCGCCGCCCGCCGAGAGCAGCGAAACGGCCGCCACGTGCCCGCGGAAGGGAACGGCGTTGGAGTCGTGGGGACAAGGAGCCGGGGGGAAGCTGCACCGAATATTCTGGCCAGGGAAGAGGTGACGCAGCCCATACGTGTCAAAACCTTAGGACATTCTTTCTGGATGCCCCTAGAATGATAACCAGGTTGCGGGGTAGAGCTTTCATCTGTTAATAGCTAAAATGCTTCTTCGTTTCCCCCCTCGGTGGAAAATGGGAAATCAGGAAACGGCGATGTTGATAACGAAGACAAGGGCTATTGCAATATCTAAAACATATTTCATTTTGGGTGCTGAAAACAGTTAATAGCACCCTGTATTTGTACAGATTTAATAATCCAAAAAGAAATCATAAGAACATTATGATTCTAACCCACATAAAAGCCATTTTTAATCTCTCAGTCCAGATAACACACTCCTTCAAATCTCTTTGCACAAAGCAATAAGCAATTCTCTTTTGTGAAGAAATCATTGCCTGAACACCATTTTTTAAGTTATGGTATTATGATGTCTTATTTTCTATGTTCTGCACCTTTAAATCTGTCAGACTACTACTATCCGTTTTAGGCTTACTGTGTTCATTCATGTGTGTAGGCACACACATTGTGTCATGGAGACTGCAGCATGTTCTTTCTTGTTTAGGGTTTTTAAATATAAGGTAAAAGCTATTCAGACTGCAGTGATCTATTTATTCTTTATTGAAATATATAAAGCTTCATCCACCAGTGAAATGCATTCATGTTTGAGGTGCAGTGTGATAGCTGCTTAACAGCACGCAGGAACACTAGAACTAGAGCTGGTTAGAAAATAGATTTTCTGTCCTGCAAAACAGTCCAAATCTTCATCTGCTTTGTTGTTGCTGTTCTGAATCAGGGCAAAAAGCTATGTTTCTAAATGTTTTCACATGGGGTGTGATTCTGGGGGAGAGAAATTATTTTCATTTGATATATCAGTCCTCTTCATTTTTACATAAAATGCACATTTGAAACCAGAAGCATATTACAGCTACAAATTTGCACTTCAGAAATGACAAAAATGGTACACTTGGATTCCCACTAAATTCCCATCTCCTTTTCTTTTTCCAGTCCCCATTTTGTGGGTAAGTGCCATTTTGTCAAAGTAGTATTTTCTGCATAGGTACTGGTTTGTCAGAAGAGGAAAAAAATTCTGAACAGATTCAAGTAAACAAGAAGTTTCTCCTAACAATTTAAACTGTCTATTTGCACAACCAAAATGCAAGCACAGTGCCTTAACATCCACTCTTCTGTAACTGGCAGATACAGCCAATAACTTCTTACAACCCGTAATAAGTATCTCCATGTTTTTAGGTGCTCCTGAGACATCCCCTAACCCTGACTTCCAGACCTGTTCATTTCACTGGTACAATGCATCATCTTAAATTTCAGATTATGTCAGACTGCTCAAGGAAATTCAACACAATTCCAAAGAATCTGTCCCACATTGGGTTAAAAAAAAAAGAACAGAAGTACTGTTGCATTAAATAAACGACTAGCAAGTGGTCTAAATAAAGCATTGCTATCTGATGCCTGAAAACGGATTTGACTGAAAAGGTATGCTTTCAGACTAAGAAAGCAGAAAAAACTAATTAGACAAGAAGCAACCGTGAACAAACATGTTAGCAGAATCAATAACTGGAACTGATCAGCTATTTCTTTAATTGTGCCAGCTGGGCTCTAGCGATGTGCTTAGAAGAGCATAATTATCCGTTTCAGTTGTACAGCAGAGTTCTTTTTCTTTTCTTATCCTTTTATTCACCCTCCTTTCTTTTCTTTTACATTAGTAGCTGGTCATATGCCATTTAAAAAAGAAAAACAGTGTTGAGAAATTAGTGGAAAATGGGCCATCCTCATACGTAAGATGATATTATATGAATAATTAGAAGTAGCCCTGAATAGTTATGCCAAATGTGACCTAATAAGAAAGTGAGCCATCAAGGAAATGTAACTAATTTCTTAAAGTAAAATGACATTGTGTGTGCTGTGTGCAAAGCAGCACTGTAAAATAAAATAAAATAAAATAAAATAAGGACCATTCTCTTTCATATTTCGACATGCGTACCAGGGATTGTTCTAATTTGTAAGGCTATGATTGATCCAAGCATAGAGTCCTGCTACTAAAGCAATGAAGTCCACGCTGTACGGCTGCCTGCTACTATTAGAAAGAAACCAGGACAGACATAAAATACAGCAAAGAAAGGAGAGGGAAAGCAGAAAGGGGAGAGAGAAGGGGCTCACTGATTAATTACCAAGCCAAAAAAAAAAAACTTCCTTGACTGATGTTTACCCATCTTTAATTGACAGCAAAACAAAAGGATTTAATAACTTCAAGGCTCTTACAGGCAGCTCCATGGAAAATCCATAGCGGTGCAGAGGAAGCTTGGCTTTTTTGATCTATAGCGATGGCTAAATGGGTGTCCATTAGAGCAATGGCTACCCCGAAAAGTGAAAATTAAAAAGTGAAATATACATTTAATCAGCAACAGGCTAATATATCAAAAGAGTCTCCCTATCCCAACAAGGGGCCTGATTCAAAACATATTGATGTGAGTAGAAAAAAGATTGATGCCCCACAAAAGCTTAAGCTCAGAAACTTGTCCAAAGCTTATCTAAACCTTTTACACTGCTGAAAGCCTCAGAAAACCAAGACTGGTCCTATTTTCTGGTCTCAGACAGGTCACCTCCCCATCACAAGAACAGTCCTAATAGGCGGCATGACTTGGAGAAGCACAAAGTCCAGGACTGTGACGGACGCGACCCAAGGCTTGGCCGCGTCTCATCGCCCAGCAGCCTCCGTGGGCAGCCAGCCCGCAGCTTATTCCCAAGCCCAGCCATGAAGCCCAGTCCAGCTCCAACAGAAGCATTACCTCCAATACTGAGCATTTCTGCTCTCTTTTCCTCTTTTGTATGCACCTTCTCTGAAGCTATAAACTCTATGTCTAAAAGGAAAACTCCTCCAGGAGTGCTGGAGCAGTAGAAAGCTGAAGAAAAGTAGAAAGGAGTAGAAAACAAAGGAGACGGTTTGGGATTCAGATGTGAGAATACGCAACAGTAGCAGCCAGCAGCCCTAATCCACAATCTCCATAGGCCAGAAAGATTTAGCAAATTATGGCTGTTCTCTCAGCCAGGCCAAGAGGGGATGACTCAGAAACAGGGTTCCTACAGTTCAAAAGCCAGCAGAACTCAGCCAAGCTCTAGCAGTTCAAGGCTGCTTTGTATATTCCAAGGAAGCTTGGGTAAATTGTCATTTTATCTGAATCAGTTCTTCTATGCTTAATTTCATCTTTCTAGGTAGAATGATTTAGCTTTATTGTGTGGCACATATTTCTTTTGATATGGAAAAGAAACTTTTGTGAAATGATATTCAAAGCGGTCTGCATTTACGTGGGCAGTTACTTCTGGCAAACGTCAGTTCTTTACAGAGAGGAGTAGCAGGATTTACAGTTAATTAGGGAAATTATAAAACAAAAAGATATTCTTTAACAATGAGAGAATCTTCAATCAAGATCTGTCAATCATCTTGACAAGAAAAATAATTTGAGATTACTTGGTGAGAGAACAAAAATGCATTAGATGGGGTTAGGTCCCACCAGCATTCATGTTATCTTTTAACATAAGGTGTCTGTATAGGTACTTAGCATTATATAATACACATAGAATATCATAACAGAAGATCTCAGTTTCATCTTTTCGTCTTTCAAAGAGTAACCAAGTTTCTGATCATTTAAACCTTCGCTGATTATTCATCACCACCCCATTTTCAGATAGGAGATGCTAAATTAGCTACTTACTATGGATGATATTCACTACGCTGCAGAGCGCAGACACATAGCAACCCTCACAGAAGCAGTGGATGATAAATGCTTTCTGTGCTCATCCTGGGTATGATGAGCTCCATTTCAGCACCAGACAGGTTGGCACAAAAGGTGGTCATGGGACAGAGCTGAGGAAGAATGAAAGTATCAGCCGTCACAAACAGCTATCAGCCCTAACATAGGCAGTACAGAGCAATGTTCCAAAGACTTCATCTTCAAAAGGCCTGATTATGCCAAAACTAAGCAGAGGAGGGAAAAATTTGCCTAAAGCAAAATCAAGGCATTGATTAGATTTCACTGGAATCCATTTTTACGCTTACGAGAGTCCTGGTTTGATGGTCCATCCTTAGGCCCAGTTAAGGCTCATTTTGGCAGATGTTTTAAGGGATGTAAGAATAGCAGAGCTATGCCTAGAATTGCCTTCAGTCAAGGAAGAGCACATGCTCACCCTGATGAGCCGTGACTGTGCTGGGGTGAGGCAGACCAGCCAAGAGAAGGCTTTGACCAGTTCAGAGCAGCCTACAGGAGACTCTTAAGGAGCGCAGAAAAAGGGGAGATAAAAGATTGCTCACTCCTACCGCTGAGCAAAGACTCCCCTGCACTCCCACTCTGTGGGGTTTGACTTCACGGACAGGGAAGAGATGCCCTAGAGACTCTGGCAGAAGAGACGCCCCAGGAAGCCTCTCAGAAGGCTGTAGGAGCAGCAGAAAGCCGGTCCGGGGCCCATGGCACACGGGAGCAGGCACGCCACCTCTGCGCTCTGTTCGGCCGTCCTCGCTACAGTTCACAAATAGCTCGAAGGGGAGTCCCGGAAAAAGAGAAAAGTCGAATGCGCCAAGTCACGCAGCATCACTTCAACTTCGTACGAATAGAAAATTCCTCTTTGATTTTATATCAGTGCTGTTTGTATTGCCACTGTCCTTAGAGGCTGCAGAGGAAACTGGGTCCCCACTGTGCCAGGCACTGCACAAGCATATGGTTCGAGACAGCCCCTTCCCAGAGGGCTTACAATCCAACTAGGCTAGACAGACCAAATTAACTTCATTCCTACTTTTCAAGTAGGAAGCTGTGACATAGAAGGATTTCAATAGGAGCTGGGAAATCTAAATAGGTTTAAAAATATGGCTTTCAAGCTTTCTGGGTCTCAGAAGCAGAATTAAATGCTATCTCCTACTATGAAAATACAGCCTGACTTTGGAGAGACCTTCAGAGCCTGAGATACAAAGGGAACATTTGGCCTCATTCAGAGCCTGAAACCCAGCCCCAGTCGCACAGTCTACTGTAACAACCTGACAGGCTTTTACATCTCTAAATGCCAAGGTGAGAATTTACTTTGAAAGGCAAAACATTTTAAAAACCAAAACAGCTCTGAGAACTGTTAAGCAAAGCTGTCATTGGTAAATTATTCCTTTCTGCTGGTATATTTTTTTTCCCTCCTGTAGTATGATCTGAGAGCTAAGTACAGCAGTCAATATGTAGTAATCAGGCTAATGATTGCCTAATAGCTAAATTAGGAGAGTGACTCTTAATCATGCAATATGATGCCAATAGTCTAGCACTGAAATCCAGACATGAAGCAAAACTCTTTGATTACACCTCACATTTTTAAAGACCTAATTAACTTTTGCAAGACTTCTTGATTTTTAAAATATCCTGAGTGAATCGAGTGTAACATCAAAACTCTATAGAAAGCTGCAAATGTGTTTCTTTGACATATCACTTGCTAGGTCTATAAAGATGGTAGGCATACATAGTAATACATGGAACTGTAAAAATTACGGAATCCAGGAATCCATTTAATGTTACTAATCTTTTGATATTTGTATTAATTTTCTATAAGCTTAAACTCCCTAATAAATATAATTTAAATGCTCTTGCAGAAATACAATCCATTAAGGACTATGTAATCTACTCCAGGACCCTCTTACAATGAACACTAAGTGAATTTGTCCCATTGAAACTCAGAGAAAAGGTAAAGGGGAAATGAAAAAAAAGTAAAATATGGACAATATAAAACATGAACAAAAAGACAAATGAGCCTATGCAATCTCCCTTCTGTGCACTAATGTATTTGATTAGTCATGTACCAGTTCTATCATTTGTATTAGGAAAGAGCTTCCATTAAATTAGAGTGATTTCAAATCCTTTATTACAAATATGTTGAACTTCTTCTAATGAAATAGGAATAAAGAGATTCTAATTTAAAAACAATAAAATCTCGAAATCTACTTTGTTGAAATTACTGAAGATGGAACAAGGGAACGGTCTGGCCTCAAACAAGATTATAATTCCTGATGCCACAAAAAAACTTAATGGTATAAATCTCCTACCATAGTGTTACTCGCAGGCTGGATGATCTTGCAGACTTCATGCCAGGAAAGCACCTCAAAAGCCAAGGGGAGTTTACCATAGTAAAAATGGCAGAAAAATAGTCCATAAAACACATATCTAATGCTTGCTGAAAATAGTGGGCAGTCTTTTGGATGGCTCTAAGAAAATGAGTGCAATTAATGCAGCTAAAGACTACTCTTCTTACTCAGAAAAATAATTCTGTTGGCTTCAAGGAGACTATCTGCATGGCTACAGCGAGTGGGATTTGGCCCATCACTGCGGGGAAGGCACAGCATCACTAGGGAACAGCACGGCAACTAAGAAAATTGCTTAAAGAAAAGAGAGGGGGGGGAGATTTAATACACTCGTTCCCTCCCTGCATATTGAATTTGCTGACGTTTTGTACGTTCACTTCAATCATGCCCAGTACACTTTCCATCCTGGGGAAGCTACAATGCACCTTTTGATTTTAAAGGAACTTTGGATTACTCTCCATCCGCCCAGATAATGAAAACAAGATCCTCAGGTCCTCCAACATTTCAGGAATCAGATAATGAAATGAAATCATATATTTCATGGATTAGACTCTCTCTAAATCAATTTATATTGGGTCTTTTGCTGGGAGACTGACCCAGATTCTATACTTTTTTTTTTAATTACTGGAAAATCACTCCAGCCAGTTCTCCTATTATGGATGACATATTTCATCGTTGTCCAAAATTAAATCAAAAAGGGAAGAAAAAAATGAATGGTGAAGTATAGGAGTTAACATTTCACTTCCCTACACGGACTTCTACAGAATTTTACTGAATGCTTAGGCATAGTCTTTATATGTCATTATTCTGATGGGTCACTGAATTGCCTTCAGATTCCTAGGTCCCAAATTTAAAACCTTTCTTCTATTATTCTTACTTAAAAATTCAGCCTCTTATTTTTTTAACAAAGGTGCAAGTCAAAATAGAGTTTTATAATATGTGCATAATATGTTTTTTCTGGCCCTCTGCCTGCAGTTGTTTGGATAGCTGGCAAAGCATGGTATCTGACAGCACAGGAATGAGTGGATAGTTTGCCAGTCCTAAGGGGATCTATCTTTGGCAATAAATTTGGATTGGATGTGTGTTAGTAGAGTGTGTCAAAACTGTGCCAAAAGCACTTTTGGATGTATAATAATAATAAATGAATGTTGTACAGCATTAGTATAGGAATTCTAATAGAAGTTGTCTATCATTCCACAGTAAGTTCTTTACCATGTTACTGAATTTACGTCTCATAATAAATTAACCATATCAAGTACTTGATCCCATAGGTTCAGAAAAATCAACATACATAAGCCTCGGTAACTTCTGGGCCAACAGAACAATGTCCATACCCCTATGCACTCCTTCAACACACAACTCAAACAAACACAAGTCAAAAAACCAAAGTCATGGCTGGGGCAAGAGAGCACAATACTATCGCAATCAGTGGAGCCGAGCGGTCTTGCACCAGCCGTCCATTGACCTGCTAGTCTGAAATTCTGTAGAAATCCTCAATTAATGGTGTATATAAATGTTCGTTCCACATTCCACTTTATTCAGTCTGTAACAGCCAATCTAAAAGGGCTTATCTTTATACAGTTTTTCCAGTCTGATGCAGATATGTAGATAATAAATCTTGGTAGAAAAATATGATTTAATGCCTACGAGAATCATGCCAACACTTTACAGTATAGCAGTCTGTGTTTATAAAACAGTAGCTACTGCTCACAGCAAATACATAAGAAATGTCTTGTGATTAGTGAAAAGACTGATAAATATAAGAATGGGTAAATACCCCAAAGGATTTTGGTATCTCCAAATTATGAGAGTGTTTGCGAGAACCCGTATGTTAATATAACAGGAATCTCTGAAGGTACAGAGGTTTGGTATGCATGATGGCCCAAATAATCACCAAACTCAGGGAAAACCTGCACAATAATCTGTGTTGGGAGGAAGGGAGGAAGATGAGAGGGGGCAGAGGGCAGAGGAGATTTTAATTGGAAAATGGCAAGTCATAAAAATCCAAATTTTCAACAAAAGGAACATATACATTCATTTTAATAACCTTATTAAGCATACCTAGAGAATTTTCTCTTTTAGAAGGTTAGGGGACAGTTCTGAATAGGCTCATTTACATTCATGACAAAAATCAAGATTTATAGGCATGATTAGAAACTTGTGATTCTACATTCACCCCACAGCTAAATATCACAACATCGCATTTTATGGTCAACAGACATGAAAAACATTTCCCAACATTAGGTTTGAAAATGCCGGCACAGCTGAGGAACCAAAAACCAATCTAACTTTAAGGAACACCAGAAACTTGCACACCCTTTCAAAGCTAACGGAAGTTAGAGGTGAGCCTGCCTGGCAAAAAGCTAGCTATTTTTAAAGGTGCTTAAATACAGATTTGAAAATGCTCATGTTTGAAAAGTGACTTACGGGGACTGACTGCTCGGGCATGGCCAGAAGACCTGCATGCAGGAGGCCGGTTGGTTGAACTGGAAATGCAGCTCGCTCTTTTCTGCCAACAGGTGTGCCTTTTGGAGGTATAATATAGCAAAGTGTAATATATAGAAGTATAATATAATACAGACCAGAAAAGTGGGTTTACGGTGCTATAATTGGCAATGCGTATTTCAGAGCAACACGGCCTATGGACAGCAACGTTATCTAGCATCTCCGCTGTGCTGTGTGCAATGGCATGTTTTTCCCAACCCCAAGCACGCAAGGAGGGAATTCTTTTCCAGTTCATTTCCGTTGTTTCAAAAATGGTACACATGGCCGAGACTCTCAGGAAGCCTCGCAGCCAACAGCTCCCCGTGTCGTGTAACACAGGCTGCCCTGTAACTGCTCGGTGCAGATAGGAACGTGCACCTCCAGAGCGGGGCTGCACGCTGCCAGCCCTCTGAATGCAGCAGCAGGCAGTCATTGAGCCAGGGTGCAGCTGTGACTGATGTTCACTTTGTGCGCTTTGCGGCTCAATCCATCGTATTTCTAAAGGAAAATCTTCAGTGGAGTGACTGGCATTTCAGTTGTGCAATTTCCATCACCAGTAACTGGAGCCACATGGCTAAAATCTTTCAGACGTGCTAAAAAGGCACGTTGTGGCACTTGGTGACTCTCAGCCGCGTGCTTCCACCGCTCGCAGTGCTAGATGGTGCCAGCACGTGGGACTGTGTCACACCATATTTAGGAATAACAGTCCAGCACGGCATGCCTTCTATTTCTATAGGAGTTTGTCTTTATTAATTTATTGTACCAAGGATGTTATGGTGAGGGTTGCACTCTACACATGGGGATGATGGCACCAGCCTCAGCAAGAAAGGCAGGGTCAGATCTGCTTCTACAGCTTGCAGAGCAGAGGGTTACGTTTGGCAAGTCCAAAGGAGCTAACGCAGAGCAGAAGCAAACAAGAACTGCTATTGTATTAATCACCAGCAGACACCCCGCCTGTAAACCACCACCTCCACCCAGTGAGTCCCAACTTCAACATAACCCTGCTTTCACTCTAGGAGTATGTATCTCCCAGGCCTGCTCTTGGGACAGCATCGCTGTGTGCTGCTTTCTACTACAGAAAAATTGAGAAAATGTTCTTTAAATCTATCCCTGGCTTTTTTCTTTTCTTTTTTTTTTAAGGCTAGGAAACACCTGTCCTCAGGTAGTATGTGTATACATGCTTCAGCAGTCAAGACGCTGCTTCAGCCGACCAAGATGGAGTAATTTTATGTCAACAAATGGTATTTTTCAACATTCCCAGATGCATATTTGCATTTCTCATAATGGCTTAGAAAACAAAAATCAAAATCTATTACTGTAAAAGCTCTCTCATTGTCTTTTCTTTATAAACACTGTTGTTTTAATTGAGACACAGCTTACATACTTTCTTGCAGAGAAAGCTACACATTTCTGAAATACATCTTTTTTAGTGCTGGAGAACAAACAGAAAACATCAGAGTGAAAATCATATTATTTCCACTTTTTTGTCTGAACAAACATATTGGCTTATTGTGCCTTGAGGAAAGGAATGAAGGACAGCGTGCTGTGACCCGGATGTTCCTGAGGACTCTTCTGGACATCTATTATAGAGCTATTGGTGGTTGTGGAGGATTGGTCTCAAAGTAGTCATCCCAGTTTCAAGGTTAATAACTATTTTTCCATGGTCACTGTATCACCCATTTCTTTCTGCAACATTTGTATTCTGATACCAATTTAAAGGGCCTCAGGTGATACCAACATCCACAATAAAAGCAGATCTTGGAGATACCTGTTTCTTTGCAACAGGAATACTGGTATCACTGAAGTAAGATTCCCCCAGCAAACACTGTACGAGCTACTCCAGGAAAGCACAGTTTGGACAAAATACCTGCATCTACACTAGAGCTTTTGCCAGTGAGGGATCTGAGTGCTTCACATTCCCCCCCCCTCCAGCTATATTGACAAAAGTCAACAGCAGAGACCCAGCCAAGCCTCCGCTTCTGACCCCCAAAATAGCTGGTGAAAAATATAAAATAAGTCCCCAAAAGTGCTAATGCATCAATTCAGCCAAGCATTTCATGGAGGAAGGAGAGAGTAGAGAAGACACTCCTCTCCACTGCCCTTGCCCCCATGAGGCTCGTGCAGCCCAAACCCGTCTGTTGTTATCAGCATTGCTTGGCTTTGCAGCCGTCCTCCACTCTGCACCACTGCGATCAAAGCTGACTCTGCCCTTGCAACAAATGGTTTGATTTGTGAGCAGAACCACCCCTGGGAAGAGGGCTGCTAGAGATCTAAACACTATGGTATGTGCCTATAATTAATTCTGGATACATGAGCATAGGCAGCAGCTAGGACCCCACTTGTCCATTCAAACCCATTGTATTTAATTTTTCTAGTAGTGTGCCGAATCACACTCTCAGGTTCATGTATATTCAGTCTTTAGCTTTCTCTAGTCAGTCCTCTGTGGGCATCCTACACTTGCCCACTGACACTGGGAAATGGGAAAACATAAGCCCTGGTTCATAAATCTAAAGCCTTTAAAGACCACCCAATGTCATTATAAATTTCTTAACACAATTTAATTTGCGTACATGTAACTCCTAAAAACTCTGATTTTCCTGCCAACCAGAGCTGATGTGTTTTGATTCTGCTTTTATTGTGTATACTAACTTCTATTAGTACCATTATAATAATATATACAGAACAATTAATTTACGAAGTAAAAGCTTTTCTTCCTTTCTAAAAGCCACTTATATAAACTGTAAACATCACAAACACTCTCATTCAGACAGATTCAAAGTTCTTCATGGAGGCCAAGAGGCACAGGATGAAATGAATGCAAATGGTGATGGATGGTTTTAGGCAGGGGTTGCTCAAATTTGCACTGGAACCACTCCTAGCACCATGCTGGAGTACAGCAAGCTGAAAACCATCAGCAGTCATCTCAGATAGGTTATAATGCCTTGAAAAATCATGACACTTTTCTTATGTGGAATATCTTCTGTTAACAGGAATGTTAAAAGTCACCTCTTCACAAAGTTACTAGTCCTTTGCATCATTTATGGCTTCAAAATAATCCTTAAGTAAATCCTGGTATTCAAGAAGTGTCACAACATCTAGTGTCACGATGCCTGTGATCACAGTCAAATTTGCAGTATTTTAGAGAATATGTTTTCTAGATACACTTAATGAGCTCAATCATGTTAGCCAAAGATCAGCAAGGTACATAAGCACATGTATAATTTTAAGCATATATTCTTGCCCCTGAATTGCAGCTGGGCAAGTCATATAAATATAAGCTAAGCACACATTTAAAGGCTTTATGGAAACATGAATGTAATGCATGAGAGTTTGGGGTTGGGGGGTTTTTGTTTGTTTTTTTAATCCTCTTATTCGGACTGATTTCTTCAGCACTGCCATCATTTGTGACTGATTATTAACTGACTTATTTTTAATTTAACTTAATATATGCCATATTTCCTTTCAGACAGAACACCTTCTTTCTGTTTAATAAATTTCTATCTTAAAATACTAACCTATTTACCTCTGGAAAGAAGTAAAATATAGGATCTGGTATATTGCCTACTGAAATCGGTCTTGAACAGGTGCAGGATCTGACACACATAGAAGCCAGTAAAATGCAAATGGCATTTAGTTATTGAAGGCAAATGGCAAGCTTTAAAGCACCACCTGTGTATATTTTGCAACATATCATGAAAGTGATGAGAACCGTCCTCATTTATTCGTGCATTAACTTGTGACATTTGGCTCAGAACAAAAAGCTGTAGAAAAGGTTAAGTTATGAGATGTCAAGGAATAACGATATGTCACACTGTATGGTGGTGCACTTTATATTTTACTGTTCACTTCAACATTATTCTCAGCCTTGTAGTAAGGAAAGGGGTTGCTCAGGGCAGGGGGAGGAAGGGTCGTTTTCCTTACTCACCAAAAGAGAGAGCCCAGAGTTATGTTCATCCAAGTATTCTGCTAGCCTGATTTTCACCTCCTCTTTGTTAGCACAACAAAACCAAAACTGCCGTTTTGTTCTGCCAGTTCTGTAATGCAAGCTTTTCCTTTGTAGCCACCATCTCCCCCAAGAAACTCAGCATGAGCAAAATCCATCCCCTGCAAAGGCCAGCATAAGGCGAATTGCACCTAAAAATCTTATGTAATGTCTTTGAGCCAATGAGGCAGATCCTCAGCTGGTGTGTACTGTGCCGGAGGAGATCTAATCCCATAACTGTGAAGTGATCTAATCGTACATTTCCATCAGCGCTACAGACTGGTTGAGAGTAAAACAAATCAGCCCCTACATCAGCATTTTATATAAAGTCGAGTTTGATTTTCTGTTTGTATTTAGACTGCTTTAATAGCTACAGAACCATATTAACATAAGAAATTACGATGCTGCTTTGATATTTACTTCAGTCTATTTACCAGTAAAATCTGACAGATGACAGCTTGTGAATGTGATGGTAATGTAATCACCACATTTACACTGGATAGAACACAACTTTGTGAAATCGTGTGATACTATTTTCAGTTAAGTGATGTTTTAGGAATAAAGACATAAGTATTTGTTTATGAGTAATCTATCTTGAATATACGCATAGGTAATATTCCTGAAGGCTTCCCATAAAGTTATTTGATATTAATTAGAAAAGAAACAGCTAATTTGTCTGCCCAAGTGAATATCACATAAACCCTGACTTGAAATAGCACCTAAATAAAACGAATATAAACCTGCCACAAAGATGTGAACATGCTATCCCAAAAGGCAAAACCACTTAACTTGTGTAATTGTCAGTACAGACAAGAAAATCTGTTCTAAGGTTTGGTTTTCAGCACCAGATTATACAGCATGTCCAAACAGAGCAAATTAAATTAGGCTGCATCTAAATTAGACTTCTTCCAATGGCAAGATTACTTTACATCAACAGAAACATTGATCTGACTTAGCAGCATCTACTAAATATGACACCAGAGCCATTCTTAGATCCAATCCATTTTCCCCCTGTCCTTGAAATAAGACCATACGCAACTGACTCTTACTGAGTTCAAAGGACAGTGACAAACCTCAGTATTCTTGTAATATTCCAATGTTTTCACAAAAAGTTGCCTATTATAATCTGTTCTGTTCACCTCATCTCTCTGTATTTATTTACAGAGTACCTGAGCAGAACTTTATCACCCAGAAACATTTCTAGTGTCTCAGTGTAATAAACCCTAAGGTGAAAAGATCAATTTAAGTTTATACACCTCTCATTAAAGCACTGTGACTAAAAGGAAAGCCTTTAAATGTCTCTTTGCTATTGAGCTTATTTTAGGATATAAAACGATGACCCAGAAGGTTCAAGTTTGAAGTTTTTCCTGCTCCATCTTTTCAAGACCTCTTTGTACATCGTGTTGAAGTAGGAGGGGCTGGGGAGGGAGGGGGAAAAGCACTTGTCCGTGAAGGACTCTTCAAGTCATTTTAAGGACGTGCTCTTGAAAGGGGCACCTGCAACTCCCATTGACTTCAGCAGGGATTTCAGGCTGACAGCCAAGGAGAGGGCCTGAGATGGTTCTTGTATAAAAGTCAAGGTCTAACTGGGGAAAGGTGGCGCTTTTCTGCAATTACCTTTTTTCACCTTGGGAACATCAGAATTACGTTTCAAAAATTTGCAGTACATGCTGAAATTCAGGCTCCTGATCATTTCTCTGAGTTTAGTGATTTTTTTAGTCTTGATCATTGGCTCTGCAAGCAATAGTACTATAGAGGAAACCAAACTGTCAAACTGAGGGCCCACTGCAGGACCAGACCAGCTTGGGGGATTTAAACAGTCCCGACTGGGCACCTCACTGTTTCCAGCTGATGCTGTTATGCCCACAGCGCCAGGCAGATTCCTACGAGCTGAGAGCTGGCCTGGCTCTATCTAGTGAACACATCCATGTTAAATACCCATGAGCTAAGTGACATACTTTGTCATGTCTTTTTGATTTTTGAAGATAATAATTAAATGGGGGGGAGGGTTTGCATATTTTTATTAAAGTATGGAGTCTGTATGCTGCATTTTAGGGGGAAAATCATTATTGCTGCCTGTTCAGAAACAATATCAAAGAATAGTATCATATTAACCATTTCTTCAGCCTTTATATTACCAAAATAGATCCAACATTTCATCACGAATCCACATTTTACACTTGTAGAAAAAACTGACAGAAGCGGTACCAAGCATTGCAACAGATTGGGGCCAAAACATATCTTTGAAATGTGCTGTTTTCTGGAGGAAATCATGATATTCTCAGTTATAGCCAATGTGTGTCACAGAACTATTTTTACTTTAATTTTAGTTTTATTTTAATGGAGAAGAGACTGAGGTAAGTGTAAGACCCAAGACAGTCAGCCAGTTTTTAATGAACCAGTAGACAGGTTCAGACTGAATGACTAACACAGGGCTACTAACTACCCATACTAATTTTAGTTGGGAATTGTAACCGTGTTGGGGGGGAAACAGTGCTGCACCTGCCTGTGTTCCTGAATGCCGAACCACCTGAGAACCACGACAGTAAGTCACAGAGCCACGGGCCGCTGCGCTGGGGCAGAGTTCGTCTGGATCTGTCTTTTCCCTCTGTACGAGCTGTCCCGCACGACAGCACTAACCTCAGCACAGGGTGTGCATAGGTGCTTCCTCCTGGATGGCTATACTACGCCTTAAACCGATAAGCAAGCCACAGTCAATGAAAGTACATTTTTTCCTGGGTTAATGGATACAGCACACATAAGAAGTTTTGTTCTAATTTTCTAGCAAGGTGCCAGAGGTAAATTATCTTACAGGGAATTACATCTCCTCAGGCATGATATGAGAGCAAGACATACAGTGTAAATACAGCAAGAGGAAATATGCATTTTCTTTAACACAAACATATTTTTTGTTGATTAATGCTTCATCTGATCAACCTCCTCTTCTTTGCATCCATTCATAAAGAACACAGGTAAGAAGATGTCAGCTGCTCACAGTTAATTAAACAGCTAGCTAACTGCTAAGTATTATTTAAACTGTGCTAGTCTCTATATGACCTTGTCTTGTTGTTCTTGGCACTGTCAGACTCGTAGCAAAGAGAAATCCCTCCCCAAGAGACATACCACAGGTGAGCGTAACCAGCAGGTGGGGAGCTGGATGGCAAAGCATTCAAGAGACCATGTTGGGCATAGATTGCAAAGGCACAAATGTGTAACGTACTGAATATTACGGAATATCTGATAGGGATCAGCAGATTAGTGTAGGCTGCAAAAAATTACTACGCATGAGTCTGCAGTAAATGGTTTGCCTCTCTTCCACTAAAAAAAAATATCTGTTTTCATTAGGTACAGAGCTTCATTATGCATCTACGTAATTGCCTGGATAAATTCGGGGGCAAGGCAAAGTTTATTGGAAAGTTTATTTGAACAGTCGGTATAGTTCAGAAATGTTTTCTCCCGTTTTGAAACAAAGGCTTTCCCTAGTAGAAGAAAATCCCTCTTCATCCAAAAATAGGTTAAAAATCATCCAGGAGAAGGATGGCTGGACAAAAGGTCAGTCTTACCTCAGTCCTGTCGCCCCTGTTTTGTATCATAAAAAAAGAGATAGCACAGTGTGTGAAAAGAGAAAAGGCATCAGAAAGGCTGGCAGAAAACCACTCGAGTGGAGGGGGCAGAGCAGGGGCTGGGTCTTGGCCGCGCAAACAGCCCGAAGCGGTGCTGGCCCTCGCTTGGCGGGCGTCGGGAATCGCTGCCCCCGAGACACGCTCCAGACCACGGGCACCACCAGCAAATACAGCAGGGTGGTACCTCCGCAACTTTGGGCATTGTCAAGAACAAAAAACAATCATTTGCCAGTGCCTAAATCAACCACTGTGAGAAAACAGCGCTGTGTAACGCTGGGGCTACCGTACAAGAAAAGATGAACCTTTCGTTATTATCAAATTCTGCAATAATGAACAAAGTTGTTCATTATATTATTAATGGGTCAATGTCTGAACTGCTTAGCACAGAACGGTGACTATGAGGCAGAAAGTAGGGCCTGTTATCAATAACTAAGTTAATGGTTTGTATAAATTTTGGGGAGGTTGATACTGAAAGACTAAGGGGGAGAGGAGGAAAATAAAAATCAAATTACAGAACGGTGATCAGAAAGTGGAAACAGTTCCTGACTTGTAAATAAATCAAGAAAAAAGAATCAAACATTCTTCTGTGCTATGTAAAGGTTATTTAAAATGAACAAAAATAAATATGGTCTCCAGAACTAACTGAAACTAAGCAAATCCTCAGCAGATTTCCTCTAAGAGAAAATAAGGTACTTCCTGACTTAAAGGACAGTATTTGAATAGATAATTAAAGCAGCTCATGACAAGAAGGATTGTATAAATACAAAGACACGGGGATTATAAATAATGTGCTTATGGAAACATTGGTTTTTATTTTGATTTTTATTTTTTGTGGAACTTGTTAAATTTCCACACATTTGTCATATGATTTTGTTTCAAGGAGTTATATTTGTAAAAACAATTTTATTAGGCACACTTTAAAAAAACACCCTGCAAAAGGAACAATGCATCTTGCTGCATCTTTACAACCTACATGAAAATTATTGTCTGGTATAAAAATATATCCTGTGAAACATTTTCTTATCAGGTTATTAGCATAAGTACATTGGAAAGGGGAAGAAAATGCTGAGCTGAGACAGGGACCAGAAAAGAATTTAAGCACTTCCTTAACTGTGTTTCTGAATTGCAACCTTAAGTTTAACTTTTTTTGTAGAAAGAACTGCATATTATTATGGGAACTACGTAAAACATGCAAAGATTCATTCTGAACTTTAGGATTTGCAAAAGCCCACAAAGGCAGGCAGCCTAGGAAACTGCAAAGGAAAAAATGGGAGTGCATAAAATATTCCCTGCAGGTAGGTTGCTCTTTGACAGAAAGAATGCCATTTTCTCCAGCCCCATGGGAAGGAATATTTTCCCTTCGGTTTAAAATGAAGTTTCAAAGCCTCGCTATTTGTACTGCTTAGCCCCATTAAGATTGCTTTAACTGCCATTCATGGACATCCATCCTTCTGTAATCCCTGTATATTTGCATGGCCTTTCTGACATCTCCCCCAAAAGGGCAGAGTAACAGATGAGCCGGCGGAAGGCAGCAGCCAGCTCCGGCACGGATCACCCTCGGGATTACGCGGTGCCCCCTGACGCCTGGGATCATTTGCCTAAGGGACCTTCACTAAGTGCTCTCTGCCCTCCACCAAGGAGCCACTTTAGGTTCCCCCCTGTCCCAGCCACCCAAGCACCTAATGGCTCTTCATCAACCTGTGGCTGAAATCTGAAAATACATACATATTTTGAAACAGAGCTGTGCTTTAATTCTTTTTAACTCTACAGAAAGCAGACAGATGTTTCGTGCTAATGGATGTTACTTATACTGTAACATTGCTTGAAAATATAGCAGATCATACAATGGCAAAGGAACAAATACATTTTCATCAACCTCTGAAATGAGTCATTTTTCTTCTGGGCTATGTACTGAATCATGACACCAAATGATAAGCTTTCTCTCTTTTACTGTCAAATTCAATCTCAGGCAAGTCCCAAATTACTGAGAGTACAAGTGAAGAGTGTGCTTTACTCCTGAGCAAAAACATAAGAGAGGCTGGCTAGCTGGCTTTGCTCTAAGTGGTTTTAATCTTTGGGAGGTCCAGCTTAAATGAAAGCGCACGGCAGCGTCATCCTCAAACAGTAAAGTGCGAGACCCCAGCATAATTCCACTGGTTCAGGAGGTTATCAGCAAACAGAGGGCCCGTCTCCCCTCTCTTGCTTTACCGCCCTCCTTTTCTCCAACAAACATTAGCATCTGCTAGTCACCCAGTCCTACTCTGCTATTTAGTCAAGCACATAAATTTCCTTTTATTACCTCTTTCAAACAAATCCAACTTTCCCTCATACAGTACAATTAAAACTTAATTTTGTGTTAATCCTTGACAAATGATACTTAATATAAAGGTCAACCCCTTAGGATAGGCTAACATTTAAGGCTTTGATGAAATCCAGGAACTTATGACCTACAAAGCAACAGCTGTAATATCTTCACTTAACTCACGGATAGCTGGCTCACTCAGAGACACCATATTACAAGACTTGATCGTTTCCTTCTGAATTACTTCAGAAAGATCATCAAAATTTGACCGTGACAAACATACCCCATACTGACATCCTAAAAAAGAGTATTTACACCACAATAGAAGCAACACAACAAAGGTACTTTGAGCTGTGTGGGGGAAACGCCTGGTGCCAGACCATCCAAGAAAAGAGTCTTTGGTAAAATGAAGTTGAATTAACACTCTTGTGGTGATCATCTTAATATCTATGAAAATTTCTCTAAATCTAGCTTAAAATAAATATATTTTTTAAAAAATCAAAGACCATTGACAGGGAAGTAAAAAGCCTGTGGCAGAAAAGGAAGTGAAAGATTTATGATAGACTAATTTCACTTGAAACAACCTGTTTCCAGACAGCTGAAGAAAAGAAAACCCAAAGGAAATTTAGAGCAAATAACCCTCAGGTCAACTTGATATCTATTTCACCATGTGTGAAGAAACATCCTTCACAAAACCTGGACCTTGTAGCCACAGGAGAACTGATAAAACCAATGTGTAGGAGAAGTTGTTGACTGTCATCAACACCACCAATGGACAGTCACGACTATTATATACAATCTACAGCCGTGGCACTCAGCAACTAGCCAATATTCAAGGTCTTCGGGAAACGCGCGAGGGTAAGAATGTGGAAGTGTGCCTAGCCGGGGAGCTCAGGGACATTAAAGCATCAACACTGCCCAGCCAGCCTGCTCACCCCGATCCACTCACCTCCTCATTTCATCCTTGGTTTTCTTTTCTTCATTCTCTCTTTTCTGAGTCAAGAAAAGCAAGTACCAACCCTTCTCCACACTTCAGCCGACGCTGTGACTCCAGCCAGGCAGGGAGCTGACGGGCCAGAGCACAGGCCAGACGCAAACTGCTTATTTGTAATAATCCACAGGTTTGTTACTGTGCGAGATTGACTGACGGATGGGGGATTTCTGTTCTTTCCTTCTTTAATCAGCACTATGCTCCGCATATAAACTTGGGGGGCTCATTAAAGACTTTACTCAGGCTAAGAAGCACGGAAGAATCTAGGCATAAATGCTTTATTTTAATAAGTCACAATTTCAAATTTAGAATATTGCTGCTTATTTTGCTGCTCCAAAGGACTACAGAAGTACTTGGACATGCAGGAAATGATCTAGAGCCCAAAATATTTTCTGATGACATTTTCTCTGTGTTTTTTTATTTGTAAAGTAACAAGTAAATAACATTCTGATCCTTCTGCCAACAACACCAGAAGAGAAACCTATTCTCCTGTTAATTTATTTGTTTTTATCTGCCTGTAGTTTCTACACAAACCAATGTCACCTGTGATCTATCTCTGTTATAACCTCTGGTGGCAGTCTGTTTTGCATTGTTTGCCATAACCTTCCATTCAAAATTGATCTGTCATGAATAATAGAAGCACCACCATATTATATATCTACATTTCATAACATCTGATTCAATACCAAGAATGCTGGCTTTTAAAAAAATCCATACCATTTTAAAATGGCAAATCCTTGAAAATATTTTCATTCTGAATTTTGAATGCTGTGTAAGTCATTGCAAAACTTCTGCTTAATTAAATGGACAAGAAATGTGGGTCCACATTGACAGGGACATGGCAGAATATATAAAAAAAATTATTTGAACAAGTCTGTGCAGGGAATAACAGACACCCCAAAAAACTGCTAACAGAAAGCAAAGGAAAGCAAGAACATTCCACAAACTTCTAATGAGAAACACCCTGACAGTCGTGCACTTAGTCTGAGATTATGCAAAGTAGCTCTAATTATTGATCTCGGTTACGTACCATGTAATTTTCAATTTTACCTACTTTGTAAGTACTGCTTCACAAAGCGGAAGTGGATTGAAAGCTGTGTTAAGTCTTACTATTTTTGAGGAGGAAAGAGGGGGAGAATGAATAGCCAAAGTAAAATGACAGGTTCTGCATGTTTAAAAATAACTGTGGGCCAAATTCTCCATTCACCAAGTGCAGCAGGACTTTGTCATTTCTAAAGATCCAATTTCAGTCACATTGGCATTAACTCTTCACTAACCATTAGCAATCAATCTACTAAATAAAGGATTTTGGACTTGGGCACCTAACTTCTATTTCAGGTGATGCCAAAGTTTCTATCCTAAAAACTCTTGTTCAAATATAATTTAATATTGATGGTAGTTACTTTGCTTGAGGACAGATGTGAACAGGAAGTGCCTCTTATACAGCCTAGTAGAGCATTTGCCTCAACTGAGTATCCTCTTTTGCCTGAGGGGATTCAAGCCATACTTCCTTCCTGCTAGGAAATTCCTAACCCTAGGTAAACATCCTTCTCCCAGGGTCACGGTTACACTTTTGGAAGTATCCCAAAAGCATACTGTTGGGACGGGACAAGAGAAATGAGATTCTTCACCCTTTCCTGTGAAAAAAGTTAAAGAGCAAAAAGTTTTGGGGTTCATTGCATCAGAGTCATCGGGAAAATCCAGACAGCAAGAGCCCACACTGCATAATCCACACCAGATTACAGCTGCAGTCCGTCATCTAGCCTCTTTTTCTGATCCCATCAACCTCAAGTTCTTTTCTTCATGATATCCCACCTTCCTCCACAACTGTGTACAGAGCATCCTTCCATAAGATGTGCAGGTGAATTCATTCTGGCAGAAGGAGGAACAGATTGTGATTATTTTGTTAAACTACTAAAGACTCAGCAGCATCACCCTTCTATTTCCTCTTCTAATTGCTTAGAAGAAAACAAACAAAGCAAAAAAAGGGAAAGTGTCCTACTTGGTTACGTGAGAAGAGGCCCCTACCTTCAGGAGAGGTTCCCAAGTTCTTGTGTACATTGCACAGAGCCCCTTTGCAACCGTACAACATGGCTCAAGACTCCCCCCTCGCCCGTTTTCCCGCTGGCTGGTTTTAAAAAACTGCAGTCCACACGCTGCATGGTGTAGAGCCCATCCTGAAGCGGCGCCGTACTTTCCCCATAGACTCTCAGGGAGTCCTAGGCAGTGTAGCCACTCCAATGTGTTTTACGAGACCTAGTCCTGAGCTGAGCAAAGCTACGCCAGTGCTCGAGTGAATTGGACTGATCTCTTCAAACACAGATTATAAACACTTGACTCTTCAGGTCCTCATTAGCATACACATTATAGAAAGAGCTCTAAGTAGCATGGTGCTCTTCGATGAGCTCTCTTCACCCCTAGACCTCTCACCCTTTTTGCCTGTTTCCTGTCTTCTGCAACAAGTAAATGAAGATGGATTTTGGCAGCCTTCTTACTTGGCCCCAGAGTGCCTCCTGAGTTGTCTCAATGCACGGGCAATGTCTACTATCTGAATATTTCCATGCACAATTGTCAACCTGATTTCATAACGCACTTACTATATCTCTTCTTTCAGGTCAGGCACAGAAAAACTACAGCCTCCCCACTGCAGGCTTCCATTTGGTACTGTGTTCAGTCCCAGCAATTGCATATGTGAGCTATACACACCAGCGGGCGTACATTTTGGCAAAGGCAGTTTGAAAAGTCAAAGAAAGCGTGTGGAGCCTAAGGTCACTGCTGTTGTAAAACAGGCTTCAAAGATTCCCCTCACAAGTCACAGAATAAACAGCAGTGGAACTTGTCCTGCCTAAAGAAAAATGAAAGAGCAATGATTAATATGGTGTAATGGACCTTTTCATCCTTATCGCTTCCAAACTGTGGAATGTTATTTCTGGCACAGAGATTCTTGGTCAAGTATGAAGAGTCATCGATTGGATAAAGTGCTTGATTTAGCCCATTTTTATTCTATTACAGAATGACAGAGAGAGGTTTTAGACAGGAATAAAATCAATAAGGGGAAAAAAGCAGAACTTGGCAGAATGGCTGTAGCTTGAAATGAAAATGATATAATGGTAATGTTGAATTTTAGGGTGAGAATTAATTAAAAAAAGGACTAGAGATCTACTATCTGGCATCAAATAATTATGAATAATAATATATTATATTTTTAAGTGCCCTTTATCCTAAAAAAAACAAACATGTTCTGTCCTGAGTACCACTAGCCAAGACAAAGTTAACTGGATGACTTCTTGTACACAGCACATTATACAGGTTTCTTGAGGAAGGATTTGAAAAGGGAGAGGATTATGGCTTTTCAGCTCACCCAGAGAAGGACATTCCTTTTGGCATAGACAGACTGGAAAGAACCAGCTTAACTGGATATTATTCCCATTGAAATACATGCTGGGAGGACATGATCTCACCTGGAGCTCTAGAAAGCAGTCTCTCTTCAGTAAAAAACAACAGCAATAAAAGCAATGTATTTCCATTGATGAAAAAATCACAACCTGGCTATGGTAAGCTATTGATATGGTTGAGATGGCTCTTGTGACAGAGAGGTTTCACTATCTTGGGGACAACCCCACTTTGCCCACGTCACCTCTCCCCACTAAATGTGGGCAGCAAAATGGTACCATGAACTCTGTGTGTTTTTCTTCCTAGCACTCCTTAACAGAGGCTGGTGCAGGGTCGGACTCTCCCCTGCTGGTCTCCCCCTCCCTTGTGCAGCCAACCGGGGCTGTAATGCTTTGGCACAGAACCAGCAAGGCAAGCACTTTGCCAAACGTCAAGATCCTCAGGAAGAGTCAACATCGGCTTATTCTTCTTTCAGTTCTGTGATCAAAACTTCCACAGGGAGACTGATAAGGCAAGCTGAGTGTTATTGTTAAATACAGCAAGTACACATGCAGCAGTTTAATCTCCACTTTACTCCAGGGTAACTGATAGCTTGAGTCAAGTTAGAGAGATAGGAAAATGAGTTTCTTTCTCTGCCTAATGTTACATTAAGTTTCTTGTTCCTCAGAACAGGAATGCAGCTCGTGGGGGGGAAAAAACCCTACTCATTAATGACTCAATGAAGGGGAAATAGAACAAGTGGTAAAGTCACAGGAAAGGGTGGAGAGCACAAATATCCCATCAGCTGAAGAGAGGAAGGTTTCTAGTGACCTCATAGAAAACTGCTCAAAACTAGGACCACTCTGAAGCAGAGGCACGTATTTGAAGGTCAGAAAGGACTGGTTTTGCCCTTTCCTCTGGGTTGCGCCTCAAAGCACTGAGTACATTTCATTATTCTTCCCCTAGGTGTCTTCATTAATTGAATGTCCCCACACCCACAGCCCTCTGTCAGGAGAGCTCACTGGGCAAGCTGGTACCCTCCAGTCATGGACTCTGCTTTGCATGACAGAGAACGGCTCAGAGGAGCCCTACAACTCCTGACCGTCACAGGTGAGCAGAGCCTCTCCTGGCCTTTGCATGACACAGGGTTTGCAGATGGACACCACAGCTTAGTCTCTTGACAATTCATTTGTTTGGGATTTTCTCCTATCCTATCCTTCCCCACACTTCTCCTTCCATCCTTGCCAGCCCCTGTCCTTCATCTCTCCTTTACCGGCAGCCAGAGAGACTTGAAGGGGCTATACACTGCCCTGCCCCAGCGACTGGTTAGGTAAATACCACGGGTCTTTCCTCGGAGGACGTCGGAGTCCATATCGCATGTTCTTTTCACTGTGCACCAAGGCCAGGGCCAAGGACAATCTGCTCCTTTGTAAAACGGAGACCCAGGGGAGAAGGGGGGAGAGGGTAAGTCAAGCTCTTATTGAAGTCAATGAGCAGCATCTAACCACTAATCTGGGTAAACAAAATACAGAAATGACATTGATTGCAGATTAGCTTTAACAATGAATAATTGTCCTTTGATGTGCACATAAATGTGATAAAAATCAAGGCAATATATTCAAAACAAAATAAAAGAAAAAATACAAAGGGATATTTTACAACTAGGCTCCATTACCATCTATTCTAACAAGATTAAGTAGTAATTGCTGTGTCAAGAAAAAATATAGTGGGCTGAGTAGAATGAAAGATCACGATAGGATCCCATTGTATTACAGGCTCAGGTCTAGCTAGAGAGCAGTGATGGGATTTTTCCAGCATTGCACAACCAATTTTTTTTTTTAGTATCAAAGGCCTTTCCCTGGAAATGTAATTCTTAACAATAAAAGTGTTCCTCTTTAAACACTTTTGTAAGCTCTGCTGAAGCTAGCTGCAGGCTTTTCATTCTTTCACTTTAGCACAAAAATATCTTGAAATCAGTAGTGTTTTTAAGCAAGCTTTTCTGGCCTATGTTTTCTTTTTGAGGATTCAAGGTTTCTAATAGTTTTTGTTTTGTTTTGTTTTTTTAGGTATTATACTTTATCATCTCTAAGTTCAAACTTCAATCTAATATTAATGAATAATGGATAGATACAGTAGTTATTAAAGTTATTTGAATTGCATTGTTCAGAATGTAAATAAACATTTACAATGGGGTCTTCATAGAGCCTTTAAGAACTAGACACCAATATTACAATAGAAATCAATGGAAATTAATCAATTACATTTTCAAGGCATCTCTGAAAACGTCTGCCTTAATTCTTTCCTGAACCTATACACTGAGTATAAAGTTAGCAAAGGATAACAGTTAAATTGATAGGTTTTCTATAGCAAACGAATACTGGATTTCTTTGTCATAACTTTAAATCATACGAAGATAAAATAGCAAGTCTAGAGTTAAATAGCAGGTTGAAGAAATTCACATTTCCTCCTTGATCTCTTTGTTGCTGAAATCCTTTAGGCAGGTGAGAAAATAACTTGCAACTTTCTGAGATACCTCAATGTAAAATAAATTATTCCAAAGATGACTTGTTGATAATATTAATGAGTGATGATGTTACTTAGATCAGTAAAGTAAATGCATTTTAACAGTAATGGACTGGTCTCTCTGGAACATGTTAATGGACGCTAGTTGTAAAGCTGACCTTAGGACATATTCTAACAGCAAATTTATTCAAATCTTGCATGTTGAAACAGTGTCAATACAATGTAAATGGGGAACACATTTCTACCAGTAACTAGGTTCAGGCGACAGGAACAGTTTGGAACAGAAAGGCCTGAGGAAAAGAAAGAAAGAATCGAGCTAGTGCAAAAGATGGAATTTAGGTTTGCTCTTCCTTATTTAAAGACCAAAACCAGCGAGGTTCAGAGATGAAAGATAAGGGGCCTGCTACTTTCGTTTATTAACTCAGCTGGCACCCATGGGTCGCGCTGATTTACAGCAGCCAATTCTCATGCCTCATGCACAGGCTCCACCATTTGCTCCCAGTAGAGCTGCGACAAGTTTTGTTCCCATCTGACCCTCGCTAAGCGTCCCCAGGACAGCAGCCTCTTTCCCAGCCCTCACCTGGCTCACTGGCGCATTTGGGGAGCTGCTGAGAGCTGGACCTAGCACAGGGGTTCCTCGAGTGCCACCACACTGGGTGTCAGTGAAGCCATACGGAAAAACGGTCTCCTTATTTCTCACCGCGGTCCCTTCCGCAGCAGACATGTGACTGTGTCCGCTCTGCTGTAGGAACCCACCGTGGAGGATCACCTGCTGGCCAGGGAAGCGAGCACGCGGGCCCTCTTGGGAGTCTGCCTCACCATCCCGACAGCCCCCGCAGAGGCGGCTGCATTAGCCCTCCCCACTCTCACATGCAGCGGTGTATTTTGTCCTTACAAACTGCTGAAGTCATTCACCACAGACTGAAAGGAAACAGCAACTCAAAAGTGAAACATCCAAATTAAAAGGGTGCACTAAGTGCACTTTAAAACATAACAAATTAAAACACCTTCTTGCTCATCAGCTTTAAGGTAGGTATTTCATGACCAACAGGTCACAAATATAGACTAAAGAGCCAATGAACCTTCAGTCAGCAGTGTGGTACAATGTGGGTTAAACACAGCAGACAACAGAGCAGCCCAAGAGAGGACAGTAAAATTCTTTGGAAAAGAAAAGATGATGAAGATTCTGGGTCACAACAATGACTGTAACAAAACAACATATATTTTTGGTTATCCTAAATGTTCTTAGTTGCTTGTATACTTTTGCCTAAGACACTTACATCATCTTCTATTTTTACGCACTGGTAATTGGAGTTTATGATTTACATATTACAGTGCAGTAGAATCCAATTATAGCAAATCTACAGAGAGACTGTATTTATTTTAGGAGAAGATACTGAGGAACGGTGTCAACACGTTGCAACATAATGACCTGCTCACTTTCTGGCTTTCAAGCAAAACATTGTAATGATTAGGTTTTAGACATTGCAGGAGGATATTTAAGGATGAGCTATATAACCGTTCCACATCTGTTTCTTTTATTAAGCAGAACCATTTCTGGGGAAAATGGGAAGGTGAATATTGATCCAATCCTTCCCAGCTGCTTGTTCTGGATAACTTTTTTACGTCACTAAGTCCTTACTAAACACTACTTCTTGAACACCCTCTCCATCTCCTCCTTTCTACATTACATCTAAATTTCTTGACATTTCCCCCTATAAGCGCTGAAGTATAATTATAACTAATGTTAATTGCATATGTTTTAGGTTCTATGCAAACTCAGTTATGGAGAAGATACAGTTTGCTGATGATAAATTGACAGCTGATGTATAATCAGAGAAGAAATGAAATGAGATGTTCATGGAAGAGAGTAAATGACCTTCCATATTGATAACTTCTCAGTCTAATAACAAAGCAATCAAAATTGACAATCACCCTCATCTGGGAAGAGCTAGTCAAAGGGAACTTCTGCTCAAGACCAAGGCTATTGCTAGCGCTCAGCAACTTGCAGGATCCATAGCTTTGTTTCTCACTGCACCGGTGAGGCACGCACTGACTGCAAGTAACTGTGCATGCATCATTTTCTGCAGTTAAACTCAATGGGGCTATTAGTCTGCTCTGAATTAAGAAGTACTTAGCTGATTTGCTGATGGACTTTGTGTGGGATGAGATTATCAAAGCTGCTGAGAATGTGAAGGTCCAATACCCCTATTTATTTTGAAAACTTCAGGACAATGACCTGAATATTTAAAATATTTCCCTCCTTGTGGATCTACTGTCTTCAGGAAAATATGTTTACATTCTACTTTTTGATTTTTTACATCTCTTTCTCATTCCTCTTCCTCAATAAAGCTGCTATGATTGTTCTCGAGTCAGTCACTGTAACAAGCTTGTGCTTGATTAATTAATAACCTCAGTAAAAGGTAATCAGGCAATTATGCTGCTCCCTTTTCTCTATTTGAAAATCGCAGCTCTGTGCTAACTGACTGCAGAGCCAGACAGAGCAACGACACTACCAAGCCTCTAACTCTCTGTGGTCTATTCCAGGAGAGCAGCAAAATTAATAATATTACTCCTAAAAGCTCTGCTGTATCTTTAGAGTATCAGAAAACAGAGTATTATGACAAAACACAGTGCTATGCTCTGTCCCTGCCAGTAGCTGCTCTTCAGTGTCCTGTTAAAATTAAGTTCCTGTAAAAAAGGAGGCAAGGAGGTATCTGTGATGGATTCGCTTGCACTCGTGCACAGTTGTGTGCACTGTAACTTCATATACTTTTCCCACTAAAATTGTGCATAACTGAAAGTGATAAAAATAACAATAGAGCTTGGGTTCAGGGGGCCTGTAGTATCTTCGTAGAAATTTTAGATATAATTTTCCCCTCTGAGACTGATGAGAAACAGCTATAAAATACAAACCTGCTTCATTTCTATTTAATAAAACAAAACGAACACTGCCAGTTAACCATTAGCTGAAAAATAATGACGGCTAATGAAATAGTGAGGGTCCAGATCATTCAATGCTCAGACAGGTTTCTTAAGAGAGCTGAAAATAAATTACCTCAAGTTTGACAGCAGCAAAAAAGGCACCGAAGACACTGGAAGGTGGGGACGAGGCTGTCAGAGAAGGAGTAGAGCACAGATTGACAGACAGCCTTGTGTGAAAGAGAGTAATTTAGGGGTTAGAGAATAACTCAGAAAAATGTTATAATAGTTAGAAATTATCTTAGAAAAGTAGTGCTAAGCAGGCTCTTTTATTTCAGCATTAGGCCTATTCAATGGCCTGTATCATGAAGAGGGTCAGAACAGACAATCATAATGGCCCCTTCTGGCTTTATAATCTGTGACTCTATTAAAATCATCCAGACTATTTGCTGCTGCAATTCTGTGTTCCCATGTAATTCAGTGAGGATTCTCTCTTTTGTGTCTTACATAAAGCTCATCCTACAGAGCTGTCAATACCCCACTCCATTTATTTGCTATTAGATCGGTAACCGGATGGTCCCAACAGCCAGCCTTGGGACCTCTGCATCTAATGCAGCTCCCAGCTGCTTAAACTAAATGACCAAAAGCCAGGTCCAGAAAAAAATATGGAAACTCATACAAGGATTTTGGATGCACAAACACATAACCTCAGCACCCTCTGATGTTAGCCCTGCTTTGTGCAGGGGGTTGGACTAGAGGAGCTCCAGAGGTCCCTTCCAACCTGCGTTTTTCTAAGTATCCTCCACTCAGCAGACACCTTAGCACAGGAACAGCTAAATGAGGTATATCCTTCTCTGTTTCACCTGAAAGTGAGATCACTCACTGGAGTTTTACATCTGCATTTACTCAAAACTGATCCAGCCTGAGCAGCTAAGTACCTATCACTAGATAAAGTCAGGTCAAGATCCCAAAAGCAGGCAGAGCAGTGTACCAGTCCTCTAGAAGTGCCCAGTCCATTAGCCACACTCAGAGTAGGTCTAAGGACTGAAGCCTTCACAAAACCTATCTGTAATGGCTCTGTTTTTAAAATAAACATGGGCAGAGAAGATGGCACTGCCATCTGTAGTTTATACAATAGGCGAGTGGCTAGAGGATGGTAGGACTTGGATGTTAAGCCCTGCTTGGCCTATCTCTGAAGCAAGATCTCACATCTCCTTAGAGAGCACTGTAATCACCGAACTGCAGGTCCGAAGGCTTCATTCCCACCCTAGAGGCTGTGGCACTGTGCAGAGAGAGTGTGCAGCTCATGGTGCCAGAGGACATGCAGGTTGGAGCTGGGTCCCATTATCAGGGCTCTCGATTATTTGGGGCAGAATCCCAAGTTCTGATCCTGGCACTGCAGTCACTGGCACAATGAGGAAATATGAACTGGGCCCAGAACATGTGGAAAAACAACCTAGATTGTTACGGGTCTGCAGCAAGGACAGTTAACAAATCTCTCTGACAGGCTTCTGTCATTTCTAGGACAACTGGCTCTAGGCAGGACAGCAAGATTCCAAAAATTAGAAAAAGGAAAAGTATGAATCCAAATCTGCCTTGCAGCAAAAATACTAGCAAAAGGTATTCTGATCAGAGCAGGCTGTGTTTTGGAAGGAAGAGCACTGAAGGAGGTATGCATGTTCAAACTAACAGATCTTCACTAGTACAGAGTAGCTGTTTGAGATCAGACAGAGGCCTTGGCAAGATCAGCTCAGCACCTTCCAAGAAAAACAAATGGAGTACCAAACAATTCAGTGCATATGAACCTCTTGGATAAGACCTGTGAAGACTCAGAAAGGTCTTTTCAGTTCTGCAACGAATTAAACCTCTGGTAGTACTTTTGATTAGACAAGAGATTTACACTGATGTCCTTGGTTAACAGTATCTCTTCCCCAACAAATGGGGCTCATTCACTGCTTTTTTCTGCTTACAGGCCACTGCATTGCAGTGGTGTTTGCAGTATGTGCTCATAAACTGCCTTACAATCAGCTGGACTAACATAAAAGATCCAGATATACTGTATCGACAGTCCAACTGTTTGTTATGATATGCACCTCACTCCAAGCCTATCTCTGAGTCTCAGAAGTCCTCAAGAACCGCTGTGATCATTCAACAAGGTTCAGAAACCCTCTTCCAGGATTTAAAGAGCAAGTAAGAAAACTTTAAGTGTAATCTTCTTTCAGAATTACCACCCCACATTATGGACATTTCAGTAGCTCCCCTACCCATGGCAGTTTCATGCTCATTAGAAAGGTCATGCCAATAAGCGCAGTGCCTTTTATTCAGATTCATAGGTCAAGACTTCTTAGCTAATTGAGCAATCTGCCTGGATAATCTTCTTAAGCACTTTATTATGATTTCATATAAAGCTATCAGATGTTGCTGCTGAAGAAGATCATTGCATAAAATTGAAATAAAAATATAACTATTCTGCTCAAGCATTTAGAAACTCGCATGAGAATGTTATTTCCAATATTTCTTGGAATTAGCTGATACAGCCATATTCTCTGCTTGGGAGGTTTCAGCTAAGAGTTAGTAGGTATCCCAGCTTGGCATGCATAGTGCTTCCAAGGTTCAAATGTACAAGTGGAAAAAGTTCTTCTCCCTGCTATGTGTTCCAATAAATTGGCAGGGTGATTTCAGTCTTTGGTCCATCTCAACACAGAAAAAACTAGGATTTTAACAGAAGGAAAAGACAGAGCAAAAGAGAGGACACACAGTTTGCCTTGTCTACATCTCATTTGCAAAAGAGGTGCACAAGGAAAGTGGAAGTGCTATGGTGATCCACATGTGGTATTGTTAGGACCCGCGTGGTTTCCATAATCCAGAGCATGCCGGCTGTGCAATATGCTCACATGCCTTCTCTACAAGGATTCTGAGCCTGTGTGCAATAATTTCTGGAGCTGACGTTGCTGAGATTTACAGTGTGGAAAAAAATAGAAAAACTGGAAGATAAAAGCCAAAAGACTTGCTCTATCTATGGCTTGCAGAAGTGGCAGAAACATTCAGAATATGATACCTTGAGTTCTCACTCCCTGAAAATAAGGCTGGTCAGTATCTTATCTGACAAATAAAGATGACTATTACTTTTAAGAGCATAAATGTGAATAGCTGCATCTGAAACAAAGTAAGCAACGTCCTGGGGTTTCCAAAGTTCCTCTGAAGCACCTGAAACCTGAGTCAGCTCATGCAGAAGAGGTAGACTGGCTTCCCCCAGTAGTGCTCTCTACAGGGAATTGGTATGCAGGGGTGCAGGACCCTCCTTCCCCCTGCTCCCCTCTCCATGGTGCAGACCTATGCCTTGCCCTCTCCCTGAAAGGCTGTAGGATGTCGGTACAGACTCTGAGAACAGTATTTTAGCCAGCATAGGATGCATGGTATATTTGAAATTCACTGTCAGGATAAAGAATAAATGAAAAAGCCTGTATTATTCAGAGTTGTACTCATAAGTACAGTTGCTAATCATTTGGGGAGGAAGGGAGCATAAAGAGACAGAAAGAAAACAATTATCATTCTGCAACGTGGGGGTAGTTTCCACCCTCACAATTAGAGGGTGGCTATCCAAATACCTGGTCTGGCATTTGGGTCAGCAGATACATAGTTTGAGGTTAAAAAACGTCAGCATCTGTACTGGCCTAAACAGCTTTTCCCTTCATCGTTGGCCATGAGTTTCCACCCTGCTCCATCCCTGCAGTTGCATTACTGCCACAGATTTTGGAGCCCATTGATGAGCCAGTATGGAGCATTTAGGCAAGTTGTTTTTAATCCAGACCATTTTCCTCATCTGATTCACCAGACAGCCCTGCAAACAGTTGCATCAGTGCAACCAAGGGGGATAAATAAGAAGGCAATCAAATTATTTGTGGGAAAAAAATAATGACCCAGTTACCAGGGAACAACCCTAGTTTTATTTGAGGGAATTGTTGCTCAAATTTTTTACTAAATGCTTGTGTTGAAAGTTTCAAATGAATACTAAAAGTTTTATGTTAACAATCTGAAGTTATTAAATATGACCTTACTGGGAGGCATGACCACCAAAAACAGAGCATGTATCTCCATAGCAAAAGAACACTGAAGTTAGAGTAGTTATGAGAGATCTGTTTTCCCCTTTAAAAAGACAAAATTTGTTGTAATAGTAAGATAAAACATTACCAACAGTGCAGCACAAGATCTCCAGTACAGGAAAGAATCGATGAAGAATCTCAGATAAGATCTGCAAATTGCAACTGTGAGCATCAGGGCCAAGGCCAGCTTGCTTTCACATGACAACCTTATTGACATAAGTAGGATTCCTCCCATAGAAAAGGGCACTCCCAGTCTTCATTTAGAAGATGTACAATCAAGTTAGTAGCAAATTATATACAATTACAATTTTATTGCCTTTGAATGTATCTATCACCACATATGTCCCTGATGGTCACTTTCTTAGAGATTCCAATTTCAGGCAACCTCAAGCCTATTCCACGCTCCCATTGATTCGAACAGCACCAGGACTGGATTCATGTATAATTAGAGACAGTAAAGCGATGGGGCTGAGCTACAAATGGGAGCTGTGTGTGTGTGTTCCCAGACTGAACGCAGCAGGGAGAACCTGACACACACATGGACAGAGAACTCCTTTCTTATGGAAACCAGGTGTTGCAAGTAATAAAATTCCAGGTAAACAGCACAGACTGAATGCTGGCCTTTAGGTGAGCATGACTATGAAACTGGTGGCATCACATGTGCATGTCTGTGAACAGAATTAGGGGTTTTTTACAATGCCACAGTACTAAAATCACTGAGGATTCATGAATGGACTCACTGAAATTAAAAGAAGGGTTAAATGAGGACAAAATAGAGAAGAGTTTTGTCTGTTGTTTTTTTTTTTTAACTTAAAAGGATTAACTCTTAAAATGAAACTGTTAAACATATATTTATGATGAAAACTTCAAATATTTCAGAATAAAATATTTTCATAGAATATTAATCTTTCAAAGCATCTTCTGTGAATAAATCCACTAAGTAAAAATATCAGGAAAAAAATCTCTCCACCTCAAACAAGTTCTGAACTATCATAAATAAGAATTCATTCATGCTAATTAATGTCAACCTTAATATAAAACAGAGGAAAAGCTCATGAGGCAGGTTCTGATCTAGAGATGAAAATACAATCTTACAAAAGTATTCTTTATTTCTCTACCAAAAGTCCATGTGGTTGTGTGCTAACTCCTGTTCTCTTTGTTAAAGAAGAAAATAATGATTACTCTCAGAATTTATTTCTACATAAAGATGAGTTCCTAGAGATGCAGGATACTCAGTAAACTACGTTTCAGAAAAGAATTCAAATCACTGTTTTCATTGCCTTTTTCTCCCCTTTTAATTTACTAGATAGCCTAGACTGACAAAATGTTTCCCAATACAACACCGGAATACAAGATGATATTCAGTTAGGTCTAACTCCCTTACAGCTGGCATCTGCTTCCGTTGAGTCAGCGAAAGCACTAACTAATGTGCGACTAAAGCTTAACGCGTAAAGCAAGGTGTTTGCATTGTATGAGCTCTGGAACAATGTTTAGAAACCATAAGGCTGATTTACTGTTAAACAAAAAACCAGAAATCTCAAAGTGGCGTCCCCTTGGGGTACTACTGGGTAACCAGATGTTTGACTGTTAGCATTTGTACCCACCAAATCACTGCCTTAAGAAGCTGGTCCCAGATGTTTTTGTACAGTATATTTTGGACTAAGTTATTTTAAAAATGCCTCTGTTCCATATGAGTGAAGCTTACAATGATCTGTCAATAGCATGAAAGGGTTCTTTTTCATGTGCATTTGCATTGTTTAATTAACTTTCTTTAATATACATGACATTCCTCATGCTGTGAGATATATGGGAGGTAAATCAGTACAAGATGGCAGTTCTTTGTCTCTCCTGGAAAGGCAAATTGCTTCTCTCAATTCCCTTTTTTCTTCCTCACTGGACCAATACACACAATCAAGAATTAACTTACTGCAGATGTAAACACCATTGTGCCTCCCCAGTGTGTTCTCTGCCTCAGTGCTGACAGTCCCAAAATTTGGGGGTTTGGTTTTGTCACCACCCAGAAAGCAGAAGTCGTTGTCTCTCACCATCTAATCAAGGTAATAATTAGAGGGAGTGGATCTGAAGCTAAGAACAAGAAAAAGGCTTTTCAATCACTGCCTCTGCATTTCAATCGAAGGCCTGTGCTGTACAACACTGGAGAACAAGGTGTAAATCAGTTTAAGAACACAGTTCTGCATTCAATGTGTTGTGGTTTACAGCTCCCAAATGACCTTCATCTATCTTCCTTAGCTGTAGAGGTGTATAATTGAACTAAAGAGAGACTTGAATAATGAGGTTGAGAGTGGCAGCTCCACTGCTGTTGCTTAATAGTGTACCAGCCTGGCACTTTGTTTTCTGATATGTAACAAAATACTGTAGTGGGTCCAATTCTTCAGGGTGACACCTGCTGATAGTGCCTCTTTTAAAAGGAGCAGGTTTTTGCAAGCTGAAAAACTATAAATCTCTGACTGCAACTAGGATCCCCAAAATACAATTATATGAGCCATTTTCTATTCAATATCTGCTCACAAAAGCTCAGGGAGAAAAACTGCAATTATTTGCTCTTCTTCAGTCATGGAATCTTTCTATTTTTTTAACTTCGCATCTTTCTTATGAAAGATTGCCCTTTCGGCTCAGAGGATTGCAGTGCCACACTTTCTAGGAAGACTTCTGCACTGGGGCCTGGCTGGGAAGAGCAGAGATGAAGCCTCTGAAGCAGCCTTTCAAGCAACAAGACCCTGTTTTTCACATCGTGCTTTTCCTATATTTACGGGTACCAGAGTCAGAGTCACCGTTTCTCTCCTTTGTGAGGTTAACGTTAGAGGTCTGCAGTCTTTTTGGTTCCTCCTTGTCCCCAGTTCATTACTGATACCTACTCTGGAAAAAAGGGCTAGCAGTCCACTAGGCTCAGCTCAGTGTCAGATGTCTCCCCAGTGAAGCGACTGTCAAGAACCACTGCTCCTCTTGTGGCAATTTGTTGATGTCATGGGCACTAAGACTTACTCATACATTTACAGCACCAGCCAAGGAGTCAGTCTGCTAACAGTCTCCCTGCAATACCAACAACAGTACCTGTGGTCAGCCCTGACCGAGCAGCAAAGGGGAATTCGAAGCCAGGGTGCCCCATCGCGGCTCCCAGAAGCAGGACAGCAACAGGGCGAACTCTAGGGCCCCCAGCAGAGCAGGAAAAAGAAATAAAGTCAGATGCAGGAACTGACTTCTGCAGAGGGATCCACTGAGGAAGTTATATCGTACTCTGGTCACTTCTAAATCTTGTGAAAACAACCTACTCTTCCCCCACTCCTGGAACCACCTCTGAAAGCCACATGAGCAACCAGAACGTGCTAGGGCAGCTTTCCCTCCAAAATCTTCATCAGTCCACATCATCTGTTTGACATATACAACCAAAAATGAGGAACTGTAGTGCCTTGAGGATTTTCACTTTTATTATTTTATTCTCCTCCCTTCTCATTTTTGTTGTTTGTTGACCTGATAGTGCAAAGTTTTGGGGTTTGGGGCTGGCGTTTTTCACTGCCTTGGAGAGCCCTATCACCACACTCCTAGAGAATTTGGTATCTTACAGTTTCTTCAGCAGGTAACAGAAGTGAGGCAAAGAAGATCTCAGAAAACAGCAAGACTATGCCTGGTGTCCAGACTAATGCCAGGAGGGAAAAGCCACTGTGGGTTTTTAAACATTGCAGCGTTTCCAGGGGTGAGAGGCCTTTACACTTGGGATACACTAACAGAGTGGTGACGAAATAAACCACAGGACATTTGGACATTTTACTGGAAATCAGCCATGCAAAACTGAATTTCAACCAAAAAAATAGGTTTAAATATAAATGACCCAGTCTGGCTTTGTAGAGGTCAGCATCAATTTCTAAAATATGTAGCTCTGAAAGGAAAAAATTTAGACTTATCAAATTTATGCTTTTCTTGGCTCCAGAATTTCAGTTTGCCATCCTACCCAGTGTTAAATGCCTCCAAAAATATTGAGCGGTCTCACTTTCAAGTAGCTTTATTACAGCTTGAAGAATTAAGCCCCAGTCGGCTTCATGTGACTCTCATGTTAAATTTTGGTTAAAATAAAAAAGTGGCAAAAAAGGCTGCAAGCATGAAGCTGTAAGTGAAGTGGCGATCTATACAAATGTCTGGGGGATTAAGTAATAGTGACTTAAAGCCATTAAGGGCAGTGTGAGGTAAGTACTGACTTACAAGAATGGTCCTGCCTATTTTAATGGGCTTTTGTTTGCAAGGAAGGGTAACACAGACAAGTCCCCAGCCTTATCTAAAACAGGAGTCCAGGCAAACTTCCCTCTTACCGAAGACTTGACTGACACAACAGTTTTGTCAGGGCTGAATTTAGCCCCTTCAGTAGGGGCAGCATCTCTGTCCAGTTTCAAATGCATGAAAGAAGGCTGAGAAAATGCAGGATGGCAGGCGTTACAGCTTCTTCACCACCACAGGCCAAGCTGACTGGTGCAGCAAAGACTGGTACCTCGTTCATGATATGGGATGTGCCTTTGCCACAAATCAGAAAAATCTCATCAGAGGGAAAGTAATAAAGGTGATAGCACTGTCCTTTGGGACTCTCAGCCTTTAAGTAAGTACAAGAAGCCTGTCTGGAAAGAATGAGGTAGGAGGCATTCATGACTTTTTCAATTTCACACCTCCGCTACCTGCCTACATTGGTTAAACACAAAGCTGCTCTCCAAGCCTGACGATCTCCTTGGATTTACTCTGACAAGTGACTCTCCTTTATAGGGGAGCATTACTGGATATTATTTTTCAACATCCTAACACTGACACACCTGGTGCATCTGTCCAGGAATAATGGAGAAGCAGGCAAACTGTCACTCTTCTAACTGTCTAATTGACTACATTACCGTGAAGAAGTGCAGAGGTGAACTTTATTTACCTTCGGATATCTGCTTGTGAGACAGATTCTTCTCTCAGCTATTTCTTTGTGAGTTTGGTGCAATGCCCTTGACTCTGGCTCAAGAGAGTTACTTTGGTTTGATACCAGTTTAGCTGAAGAAAGACTTACACCTTTCCTGTCAGCATACAGCACACAGAGATCTTCAGAGAAACAAACAAAATAAAACCTCACATCTCTTTCTTCATTAGCACCAACGCTAGTGAAGAGAGCCACCAGACTCGGACACTGTAAATCTCACAGACAACAGTACATTTCTACAGATAAACCATCAATACAAAAGCACTGAAAAACAGTTCGTGATTTTAGGGGTACAGGGAAAGAAACTGATTTGTTTTTTGGGGAATGCTTCTTGCATCGAAAGATAAAAAGAGAGAAAGACTCTGGTGGTCCTCCACTCTTAGTGACTGTCCCACACAGAGGGACAGTAGCTTCCAGAATCCCAACATAAATTAAGTTCACCATACCAGCCTTGGAGATGCTGCAATTGCCCCAAGTTTGATGAAACTGGAGAGGTTTACTCTCCAAGGAGATTCCTAAATTACTTTCACTACTTAATTATACATTGAGAAATGAGAAAACACCTTGACTTGGCAGAATTGAGGCATATGCTTTATTGATCTGACTTTGGTACTTCTGAAGTCTGACCTGTCGCAACAAGCTTAGAAGATGTGGTGTGCCCAGAAAACAGGCTGTTCTGTTAGCAGCCTGACAATAATGATCTTTATCCTTGATTATCAATACAGCACCCACGTTCAGTGTTTTATCTATCTAAGTCAACTTAGGAGGTAAGACATGAGGAAAGGGAGCTTGAATACTAGCAGGTGACATCCAGCTGACCACACCATAAGGAGATTTTGCAGCTGTGGCAAGCAGCGCAGACCTCTCAAATCTCAATCAGCAGACTCGTTCTGGCTGCTAGACAGCTTGGTCACTGTCACGGACACTCACATCTTGTTTAGTTGCACTTCGTGTGAAGATTTTTCATCGCAGAAGCGGCTACCAGAGGCTTGTGAGAGCTTTAAACACCTGCACACATGCCTCTTGTTTATAGGGAGGGAACACAGCAAGGGGGAGCATTGATTCTGGGGTCTGCCCTTGTACATTCAGAGACACGTAGGCCATGCCACTGGCCAGTGATGACAGATGCACAAAAGGAGATCAAGTCACCTACGCGGGCTGCAGCCAGAAACAGGAGGCACCTCCTTCCCCACAGCTCTTCCTCAGACAACTTACCCTTCTCTCTTTTACCCCTCTCTGTTTTCACCTCCTATGTCATCCTTCACAGCGAGGTTGCCTTGAAGGACTGTGTTGCTTTCACTGAAACGCAGCGTGACTGCGACACAAAAGCACCCAGTGGCAGCTCCAGCCGTGGCCTTCAAGGAGAGGATGCCTGGTGGCCTCTTTCAGTACAGCCTCCCCTCTCCCAGTTTTCCATAAACAAACACACCTAGTTTCATCTCTCTGTCTGCTCCGTGTTTCCAATGCAGTTCAGAAGAGCATTCCTCTTCTGAACATCTCCACCGGTACCGAACACAGCCCTTTCCACCCCCGTGAGCTGAGCCCGCTTTCCCTGGGAGCAGCATGTCCTCTCGCAGGGACGGAGCCAGCCACCAGGGAGCCCTGCACGCGCACCACTTCCCCACATCTCAAGGGTGCCCTCCTTGTCTGAGCAGAGCACTTCAAATCACAGTCAAATCCAATAAAGTATTATTACAAGTAGTCAATATTTCAATCAAAAACTCCACCAAAACCTCGCCTCCATTTCCTGTGGAAAATCTTGTGATTTACAGCAAGTAACTGCATAGGATTGAAGCCACAAGGGATAATGGGGTCTAGTCGTTTGAAATAATTAAAAGCCCCTCTCTCCTGCAAGGTCACCTATGAAAGAGCCACCACCATCTGGCAAATAGATCAGGCTTTGCCAAATGCTGCGCACACCCGCTTGTCGGGAGGTCTGTCGGTTGGCTTTTGTGGCACGAAGACTCTGACTCGAGGAAAGAAGAAAACACAGATGAATTGTTATATCTTCCCCCAGGAATGCTTTGAAAATAAGTACCTTTTGGTGCTTTGGGGGCCCTCCAAAGGCAAACAAGTTGCTCCTCAAAGGAAATACCAGAAACACTCCCTGACAAGAAAGCGTCAGCTGATTCCCGAGGCAGCCTGAACTCCACCAAATGCGAAGGAAACGAGGCGCGCTCCCCCTTGGAGCCGGCTGCGGAGGTACGGCACCGGGCTTCGGGGAGCCAAGCAGACACAGTCCCCCCGCGCGGCAGCACAACCACCTTCACGTCAGAGCGAGCAGCTGAACGGGTGCGCTGGGCTCAAGACAGGGCATGGAGTCACTGCTTGTACATGATTAATGCACACTCCAGCAGCATCTATTTTTCTGAACATCCCAGGTTGCTAGAAATGCAGGAAAATGGTAGATCATTACCTGATACCGTTAAAGCAAGTCTGTTACTCACACCAGTAGATTTGGCAGGTCTGGTTAAAATAATCTTCTTCCAAAACTGTAATGTGGAGATTTACAAAAATGATCTGGCTGGGAGATTACAAAAGCACACCACAAAAATAAAAGCAGTTAGAATGGTATTCCAACATTGGAAAAGTCTGATTTACCAAGTCAGTTCCAGAATTGCTGTAAAATTCATAAATTGTTAGAATCTACGGTTTTATTTGAAGTCCTTTGCTTACTTGAAAAATCCACAGGAATAGAAAAGTCCTGTGTGCAAATTTCTCAGAGCTTCTGCTTTCAGTGAAACGTCTAAACAATGCTCGATTTCCAAATGTCTTTCCCATCCTCACAACATACTTTAAAATTGACATCAAAGTCTGTGTGATCTTCTTGGGGAGCAGTACCATGTAAGCCAGAGTTGCTCTCAGTACTTGGCAATGTCTTAAGCTGTGCACTTAATTATAGAAGAGAGGGAAAAAATGACTTTACATAATGTGGGCGAGAGAGTCACACAGCTCTGCATTTCATTCTAATTATAGAAAAATGAGAGATCTGCATAGCTTAAGTGCGGGTAGCATGGAGTCCTAATTGTGTTACTTGTGTATGAAGCTGGACTGACTCAATGCTAAATGGGCAATCGCAAGGTCCTGTTTTTCAGCCACCCTCCCTCCTTCCCTCTTCCTGTAATTTGAAGACATAAGCAATGAATTTGGAGCACCTATTCAGCACTCTGAGAATGGAAAACAGCAGCACTACATACAATTAAATATAATTCCTAAAGAGAGAAAAGACTGAGGAGGGATTTAATAATTATTGAGCCCAGTTCTTCAATTCTTCATTTCATCTTAAGAGACCCTGATCAACTGACTATTTTTTGAATGGATAGTTATAGTTCAGTGGTGAAGATTTACAGAGCATTCAAAAATAACACAAAAAAAACCCAAATACATCCATAATTTTTAAATATTTCCTTATTTTATCTCTTTTAGTGCAGTTTTCCTGCAATCACTTGCACTTACAATCATAAAAACTGAAATTTTCTATTAACCCTAGAAATGCACACACAGGTCCTGTTGAGGAAATTTTCCCACCGATCAGTTTTACCAAACAGAGGACAAATCAGTTGTCAGAAATGAGCATTGATCTGTCTTTGGTGGGTGTAAATCAAGAGCAAGTCCACTAAAATCAGTCATGTTACAGTTGTAACACACTGGTATAAATGAGAAGAGTAAAGGTCAAAGATTATGAAAAGGTAATAATTATCAATTAACTATCAGTGAGTGATTACAGTAGTGCTTAAAGGACAACGGAGGCTGAGAATTCCTTGTGAGAACAGCACACACTAAGAAAAATTGCTGCTTCAGAGAGCTTAAATGAATTCCCTGGTATCAGGATTATCCTGTGCATAATTTCAACAAGCTGTAGTAATTTTGTGGTTTTGTTTAGATCTTTTGAATATGTTCATTTATTTAAATATGGGCATTTTTCATGTTAGAAGTGAGCTTAGAGGACCAAGTCATTTAATACAGCTCAAACAGAAAGGCACCAAAGAGTAACTAAGGATCAGAAAGTCCGGTTAGGTTTAATTGCAAACACAAGCCATTATAGCAGGGTTGGGAATTAACAACATTACTGAGTTTGATTTCTGCAGAGGATGACTACCATGCAGAGAGAAAGGTAGGAAAACAATCATAAAAATAAGAATGGGAAATAAAATGTAGGCTTACATGAGTGAAAATAAAGTCTGTGGGGGGTAAGGGGAGGGGCATTAATAGTCCCAAGCAGGATGGGGGGGAAAAGAAGAAAACAAAGAGAAATCTTTTAACATACAAAGAAAAAACAGAAACATCACAACTAAATCAAATGTATGTCTACTGCAGGTAAGAACATTAACACCAGCTGCTATTACATTTCTCAAACCCATCATAGTTAAAACAACAACAACAACAACAACAACAACAAATCCCTTCATTTCTGTATAATCTTCTTTTGTGTGTGAGTATGGAAAATGTCACCAAAAATAGCTGAGTCATTTCCAAGAGGGATTCTAAGAAAATACTGTTTTTTCCAATTTCCAAAGTTTCAAAACAATTCCTGGTAATATTCCTCTTCAAAAACTTCATCGATACCAGAAATTGCAACAAACTCATTAAGAGAATATTTGTCAAGCTGCAGAGTCGTTAGATAAAACCTATTCTTAACTCAGGACATGTTTTGACTAGTGGGGGATGCTTCTGTGCAAAACGGTTGTGTTAGAAAAAGTGAAATATAGGGGAAGTTCTTGCTTTCCTTCCATTCTTCCAGTAATAACAGTACAGGAAAACCATGGGATTATAAATCCCTATTACTTTTTTTTTTTAATTTTAGCATTTAAATAGAAAAGAGCAAAGACCTTTACATGAGTGCCAAAGCTCATCACCTCTACCGCGGGGCTTCCCCACCTCTGCACACCAGTCATGGTGCCACCACGCACTGCCTTGTGCAGCCTCCTCTCCGTACGTGAACAGCCGCTGAGCCACAAGCTGGGGCTGCTCCCATCACCACTGCCACTGCCACCAGCGGCAGGGAAATCCTAGCCACGTACGTCACCTAATACACCTTAGAAAATACAGGCCTGGTGATATATGTTATTCACCAGGTTGTCCAGGAGAAAATCTGGGACCTCTTGCAAGAAAATGTCCTCTCCAGCATACACTTCAGCTGGGTTGTGCCCTTTGAAGCCAGCGTTACTGCAAGGAGGGAGGGAGAAGATGCTATCCCAGACGCGCCAAGGCACCATGCTCAAATCCTGAAGATAGAGCACCCACCTCGGGCACCCAGGTGCCCACAGCAGGCTATCCAGACTGGTCTTTTTAATTTGACTTGCTCTATAAGGAGATCAGGTGTGGGGGAAAGGTGCAGAGCAGAGACCTGCCCACTTCATTCAGAGCTTTGCAGGACTCCAGTGACCTGCTCCCGCGTTCCCTTGACTTCAGGGTTTTTTTTGCTTCTTTTGATGGGCTTGCACCTAACCCCAGTGTGTCAGTGCTCAACCACAATCAAGCTCCCAGCAGCAAACTAGCTAGTGCATATCAGAAGAGGAAACCATTTTTTTACATTTACCCCAGAGCTGTTTGCTCTGCCATAGCTAGCCTCTATGACACAATGGAAATCTATTTACATCACTATTTTTTCTAAGAAATATTAAGATTCAGAGAGCAATGCCATACTATTACGAAAAACAACTTGCAGTATTAGCAGTATTGTGGGAAGCCAAGAAGAAACATTCCTAACGCAGTATGAACAAATCCTTTGTAGAATGCAACCCAGATTTTTTATTCTTATCCATGCTTCTGGTTAGGCATCAGTAACATTTTTGAGGCGGTGCTCAGACTACAATATAAGGATTGAAAGTAACTGATCTAAACTTATTGTTCTCTGGAGACTAAGCAAACAACTTGACATAGCAGGCTTTCAATACCAAAGATAAAAAGTGCAAACATTTTATTCAGCAGACAAGTTTGTGAAGAGGTTGCCACATATATTTGTCAATTGCTAAAATTTCTCACTTAGCAGTTCTGCCTCTCTCAAGTTAATATTTTCCCAGAGCAGAGATGGAAAGAATTTAGTGATTGCAGCGTCCTTTAGATCTTCTGAGCAAACCAAAACTCTTGCCAGGTAATTGACATAAGCCCCTGTTTACCAAATGCTCTTCAACCTAAAACCAATAAATGATTAACAAGGAACTTCTCAAGTCACTTTCCAGATGTTGTTTGTTGAGACATCCTTCCACTACAAGGACAAATGGGGCAGAAATAAGTGAACAGCAAGAGATTTGACAATAACGTAGCAATGCACAGGTTGGCAAGATCCTGCCACTCAGTGGAATATCCCCGAGGCTGAATAATTTGGGTGAACACCACTGTACAAAGGTTAAATCTACTTTCATTTATATAAACGGAAATGTGTCCCAGCTGGTAGTCATTAGGTTTGAAGAACAGAACGCTCGTATTTTCTCAAAACAGGTAATAACAACAAGCCTTTAACACGAGAGCAAAGGGTAGCAGCTCAGTAGCTCTTACACTGTTTGATGTGCCTAATGCTTTATTCTTTTTCTTACTGTAGAACAAATCTTAAGATAGCTGCAAAGTTTTATAGAATGAGCTGTGAAAAGTTATGCCAATAACAAAAAATGTGAGGAGTGCAATTTTTCCATTCTTTTGCCCCTTATTATATTCCTAAAAATAATATTGTTTCTACAATAATACCAATACAAAGCAATATACATGGGACAGAGCTCCATACATACTACACCAGCATAAGGATGACTGTGTATGACCAGGAATGGGAAGGACATAAGTGACCACTTAAACCAGCAACAATTGGCACAGCTAAAATGTCAAAATACCTAGAGAAGGCTAGGCTGGGTTTGGTAGTGTGCATATGTGCATAGGTAGGGGTGGTGGAGGGGTGTGAACTACCCCATACGCATATAGAGTGACAGAATCAGAGCTCTAGTCTCAGAACTACCGTGATGAAAATTTTGAACTTTATAAACAATTTTTTTTCCAAACTATCAAGTGGGATAGGATCAAACAAAGGCTACATATGTATAGATAATAGGAATGGATAGCAGAGCTGGAATAAGGAAATTATAATTGGAACTGATCTAGAAAAAAATATAGCCATACTTTAGTGATCAAATTTGCAGAGCCAGGATTGCATTGAAATAAGCTGCTGAAATCTACTAGCTGGCTTTGCAAAATTTCAATCTCAGATGCCTGAAATCCTACAAAAATGTGCATGTTGCTTTCTGCCTTATGTTAAAATCTATAATAATTCAGGCACATTTGAATAAGAGATAAAAGAAAAGGATAATAGGACCTGTCTGGTTTGGGATTCAGTCAAAACCTGGGACCCTCCCTTTGATGGGGATGTGATTCACTACTCTGCATCAAACAAACAACAGTAACGGTTTCAGAAATAATGGGTATTTGGACACTTTCAGCAGCAAGAAAACAGGGGGGAATAGCAATACAGGATAGAAAAAGAGCCTCTTCCTTCTCTCCCACACTCTCAATACTAACACCTCATATATGACAACAGATGTCCCACTTCAGTCACTACAAGTGACCCATGGTGATGATCTAAACAAGCCCCACTTCAGTTTAGTGCACTGAAATAAATTCCCTGGTATTAGCACCAGAATATTTCAGCTCTGTGCCGTAGGGCTCGTTTCCCAGCCCTGCAAGCCTGCAACAACCACGGAGACCTGGGGGCAGGAGAGGTTGGAGGGGCGGAGAAGCCAGCGCACCAACACTTTTTGGGTGCATCATAGTTATCCTCACCTGCTCACTGTAGTTTCGGCAAGGTGGTGGCATTTCCCCACTGTCCAGTCCCAAAGGGAAGGATTTAGTTCTCCTAAACTCTGGAGGGCCCCATCTAGCATTAGATATTGTGGCTGTGAGCTGAGGAAAGGATTTGTCCCTAAAGTTGTATTAGACTACTAAGCCACTGGGAAACCTAATAATATAAGAAAGAAATTCGTAATGAGGGATATTAGCTAGAGACGTATTCCAAGCCACAGAAGCCAACTGAAATTCATGAAACAGTCTTGTTTAAAAAAAAAAAAAAAAAAACCTTGTACTGATCCTGAGTTTAGATTTGGACCTCACTTCCAATTCATTCCTGCAAATAGGCCACTACATATAGCTGAGGCCTTCCAGAGCATTATTTATCTGGGGACCCCAGGGTGCTGGAGTTTGATAGGTGGTGATTTCACCACAAAGCAGTTAATTGATAAATCAGTTCAGCTTCTTTCCAAATGAGGTATTGACACAATAGCACACTGCAGAATGAGTCTGAAAGAACTGTGCAATAATATATTGGTTATAAACAACCCAAAAGCCATTGTCAAAAGCAGCATTGTCAAAAGAATTGTTCTTTCCAAAATCAAATCCATACTTTAACGATCTGTTTACCCTCATTAAACACTTGAAAGGTTTTCTTAGCAGCACTTTTTACCACACGGATGTCCTATTTCATTCTGACACATACAACATGCTCTTGTCATTCTCTTCATTGCTTAGCAGCTTGTTTTGTTTACTGTAACACACAGATGTTATTTTATGTCATATCCTCTCCTTTGTAGTGCTGATTTACAAACAGAAAAATCCATGTACATTTTTGTCTCATCTGTCTTCATATTCTGTACAATGAACTGAACCAAACAAAACCTCTGAGTAGCAAAAGGAAAGTCACACTAGAAAGAAACTGGGTAAAAACAGAATTTGGTTGACAAATATTTGGAACATATTGTTCTGATTTTTCTTCTGAAGTTCACACGACTATAGCATCTTTGATGGAGAGGTAATGACTACAAACAAATATGCAAGTAGACATGATCATGCTGATGTATTCTCTTAAGATCATTTTCAGTGATATCACTCCAAAATGAAACTTGGGAAAAGCTGACAAAGCAGGTTTCATTTCTTGGCTCTCCTAGGACTAGGGTTACTTCACCTCTGAATAGCTTCATAACCCTTTGAGGGCACTTCAATTTTACTAACTAAGTTTTTGACTCTACCTTGAAAAGTTGTTCTCTCTGTGGAAGTAGATTGGTAGGAATAAGATTCTGGGTTCTCCTCGGGAAATGTAAAAGCATCCAGTGTTAAGAAAGCATTGACTCCAATACCAGACAGCACACCCCTATTCTGCCTATGACTGTTTAGTGTTGAAATTCAGGAATAAGCATAAGTAAAGAATTCTTCCTCTCTGTGAGAAGCACAAGTCATGCTGAATTGCAGAACACGGGTCCTGGATGTATCACAGCACTGTGGATCCCTCATTGTTTCCACGAGAACTATGGCTAACTTCTGTAAAAAGCTAAACTATGAATAGATTAGATAGCTATATTAGCCAAAACTGACAGGAGAATTTGGTTGACACAGCTGCAGGACGTTTAATATAAACTCAAAGGGCTGCCACCAAATTAACCCGTGCGTATTTCTTGTTTAATGCTCTTAGGATCAAGGGCTGGTTATTCCCCCGAGCTGCTGCTGAGATGCAGCCTTCCAACAGTTTTTGAAGCACATACTCGTTGAAACTCGGTACCTGCCACCTTACAAATGAAACAGGCTGAAAAAGTACTTTGTCAGCATGAGAAATCATTGACCCTCACAACGAATCACGCTGTTTTACAGTGAAACAAAAAATATGCTAATTGGGAAACGTATAGTCTGCAGTCAACAGAGTTACAATAGAGCTACATCAGTGTAACCAAGATCATGGTCTGGTCCATTATTATTAACTATTTCCAGTAAGATTGGTTTGTGTGCATGCATACATTACTGAACAAAGTTTTCTCTTTGCTCTGAGCTTATGTGCAGTGCACATAGTCAGATCTGGCAGAGGAGACGCACGGATACAAACAGAAAAATTGAATATAAGCCTGGTAGCTTCTGGCTCTACTACTGACTCACCAGAGAGCCACATGGAAATGGCCAGACAGTCTTTGTCTATAGATCCAAAGGCTTTTCCTCCCGTATATGAAGTACAAAGAATTTGACTTGTTTTCACCTGCTCCCACAGCTCTTTCAGAATGCATTAGGTAATGTTTGCACAGATCTTTGGAAACAAAGCCCTGCATAGGTGTTAAGTACTATCGTGATTAATTTCAGAGGAAGGTCTGCAGTGGAAAGCCCTAATAATTTTATTGTGCATTCCTGCACTTCAACTCTTAACTCCCATTATTTTCCTCGCGGTAACATAGCTGTCCACGCTGCCCCTGTATTCACAGGCTTTCTTCAAATTGCTGAACAAAGTGGCAGTGTTTACCATGGTCCTGAACCCCTCGGGTTTACAACCTACAAGTGGGCTGCCAACACTGCCTTGAAATGATTCACTTTCCACAAGCACCCCAGAGAACAGATTAAGTCAGAAGAAAGGAAAACTGAAAACCAACATCCGTTAGTGCTTCTTTTTATTTCAAAAGTGTTTGAAAGAGTGAGTGGAAGGAAGGAGCCTAAAGCTCCCAAACTACACTTTAAAGTATTTTACTTTAGTGTCAAGGACCAAAGCCCAAATGTCGGCTCTTCAGGGCTTTTTTCATGAATCACTGCAAATAGAGCCTGAGACAAGAAGGGAAAGACAGTAAAGAGCAGTTAGCAAAATTCTCATGCGGTTTGCACTGCTTTTCTCTTTTCATGATTTTATAGACATAGCAGGGCCTGCTTTTCAAATACTTATGATTTGGTACAGTATTTGCAATACTGTGCTGCTGATTATTATTAATCTGTACCTAGTTCTCTCAGAATTTGCCTTGACTCTCTAATCTCAGGAGTTAACTACATGGATATTTCTTAACAGCTTGTTGCTAACAGCTGGAAAGTGCTGTAAGTAATGACCTTCCCAATGCCCCCTTGCATTGAATAACTCTTAGTGGCCTCATTTTACCCTCATACACACTAAAAAACTAGAAACACCCAATCTTGCTGCCATTGTGATGGTAAGCAGTACTTCACCCAGGAAACAGATCTATTAAAATCAACATAAAGATGAGGCAAATCAGCACAACTGCTGAGATTTAGCTTTTTGGGCGACAGAGAACAGAAAATTACAGCAGGAATGAGGCGCTGCAGGCAATGGAGAATTCAAGTCTCTTCTCCCCAGGGAGAGCAAGAATCACTCTCCTGGTTTTCCTGGGGCCTAAAATGTTAAGGACAGAGAGACTCTCAACCCTTTAATCCACCAAATAACTGCCTCCATTCCCAAAATCTGGCAGTGGCAATACCACTGTGGTTCTGCCCAGGGGCAGCTGTGAACCACTGCCTGGTGATCTGCCTCGGTGCCACCTATGGAGCCACCAGTTCAGGTAGGAACAGTCCAGTATCCCCAGCTCCTGCTCTGATCCCCACGTGGGGACACAATTAGACAAATCAGCCTTACTGCCACTGATCCAGAGCTGGTTACCCTCCACAGCCCATCCCAAAACACTGACCCTTTCCTTCCCAGAATGTAGTGCCAGCGTCACTGCTTGTCTGCATGCCATAAAATGCATGAAATGCGCTATTTTAAAGGTTTGACCTGGATCATTTTACAATTTAGAGAGGAAACAAGCAACACGGCAGAACTGAGGGGACTAAGCTCTGGGAGGGGAGGAAGGGAGGGAGGGATGGTTAAACAACGGTTACACAGTGTAGCTGCTTCACCTGGATCAGCAGCAGGAAAGTTAATGCAGAGGACTATGCCCTAACAAGCCACAGGTGGCCTACACTGGGGCAGTAAGTACTCCTTACAGCTGTGCTGGCTGGTAGAGTAGTTCATACCTGTTTTCTGCAGGACCCGTGTAGATTCTGAAAAAGTACTCAGATTTCAACAAACTACAGGAAAACACAGAGAGAAACGTTGATTCCAAATGTACGGTGCAATGCCAAGAGTGATGCATTTGGACCTGAGCACTGTTTTAAACTGCTAGATTTAAATGTGTTTGATTAATATTTGCTTTGTGACAAATCCTACTTCCATTACTCACATAAGTACTCTGAAGGCTTTTTAGCCTGTTTTCCTAAGGAAATGAGGCTTACATAATCATAGCCTTTCTATAGCTTAATATATCTTGAATGTGTGAACCACTCAAAAGATATGAAATTGTCAGCCAGGTAAACAGGTGTCCTCAGCACAGAAGAGCTGCAGTTTAAGGCTGGTCATTAGATAACAGAGACCTCTCAAGCTAGGTAGGAGTGGAAGGATTGCAGTAAAAAGAAAGAGAGATCCATATAAATATCCCAAGTCCTGAGAAAAGCTAACTTGACCTCGTACATTCTTAGTTACCTGTCACGCGATCTCAGCACACAAACCCATAAGAAATGGCATTAGTCATGGTGCTCACAGCCCCCCCGAGGGGAAAGCTGCACTGCGACAGCTCTTGTTGAAGTCAAGCAGCTGCCTCACAGAAACACAAGTGAAACTTGGCTTTCACAGAGAAATTTAAGAGCCCTTCATCTTGGTCAAACTCTGCTTACACTGAAGCAAGCACACCTAATTCACAGCACTACTGAAAATCCTATCTGTGAAGCTTCTAGCCATTGAAGCTGGTAATGGTGACTACTACAAGCTGACAAGATTTCCTGTATTTTTAGGCACTGCTGCGATATCATCTTATTTCAAACTGGTTCCTCAACCTAGTTAGGTATACCCCTTTCAAAGATGCAAATGCCAGTGGTGAACTTTCTTCCCCTTCACTCTGCTTCTGCAGGGGTTTCCACTCCTTCCTTTCCTTCTGCCCCTTTAGAGCTTTGAAAGATGATGTCTGACACACACGAAGAGGGGAGAGGGAGAGCCTGGCACCTCAGAAATGAAGTTTTCGATATCATATTGTAAGGTTGGCGTAAGAAGAGTAAAAAAATCAAAATATGATAAAAGATTATCAAAAAAGATAATCAAATTCCTAGCAATCGTCTAGAGTTATGTCTACAGCACCTTGGCTTGTAACAAGCTACAAAGACCATGCATTTTCTACTCACTTAAGAAAGAAAATCTCTGTTGTTATTTCACTTTGTATCCTGCCCTTGTCTGGCACATTTTTCTGGAAACTCAGACAGAACTCTGTAACCTGGATAGTAAATAATCTCCAGAGTTTTCCTCAGGTAGTGCAAATAATCACAGTGCAATAGAAGTCAAAGGTACTTTTGTAAGAGCCCTTGATAAGGTTTAGCCAAACTTCACTTCCAGTCAACTTCACATTCCTTTAATTGCTTCAGATTCAATATTCTTCTCAGTTGTACCAGTTAGGGCTTCTGCCCTTTCACTGCTTCCTCATGGTCTCTTGTGATGTAAAGCAGCATTATCAGCATTTACAGATAAAGAGGAATTCTTTTTTCATATTCATTACTGGACAATTATCAGTCATATCATGTGTGCATTTGAACAGATACATCTGTAAAATATCTATAGATGCAAATGCACCACTGGAAGCAATTCTCCTTACGGCTTCCTGAGGGAGAGCGCTATAACTTTGCTACAGCATCACCTTCAGCTGTTAAAGTGTCAGACTGTGAGTTCACACTTGAGGAGTTTCCTTCGAGCTTTTCTATTTCATTCACTGGTATTATCAACTGCAGAGTGCTGGCACCCAATTCAGGATTGAATCTCTCCTTAAAGAACTTTAATGCATTTAATATTGCACTTGAGAAATACCTTGCAGTAGCCTCTGGGACAGAACATGTCTCTGTTTTGTGACTCCATAGCAAAGGAAATACCCACGATCCTGACTAGGGCATTTTGATGCTACCCTGGTATGCCAATTTTCATGGTATGTTCAACATTGAAAAATCAATAAAATTGAAGCTCTTTTGATAAAACAATTTGTAGATAAATTCCAAAGTGTATTCTCATAGCTGCAAAATAGCCTCAATTTGTTAACCCCTGCCTATGCAGAAAAAACTATATTGCTGTTAGCCTCCAAGAAACCACATTTTATACAGGAAGCACAACTAGGGGGCAAGGGGTATGAAGCATGTAAGAGCACGCAGGTTCTGGCCACATGGGGCCATCTCTCCCTGCAGCTCAAAACCAACCTCCTTGGTAGCTCATGGGACAACTCCTGCCACGTTTGAAAGCCAAGCAGAGGGAGCCAGAAACCCCACGGAGGTAGAGGCTCTGCAGACGCACTGCTGTGTGCACTACAGAGCTTTGAAAAGAGAAGCAAAAAGGGAGCAGGGCTGCAGCTCCAAGCTACTTCACCAACCCAGAGAAGCTAGTCAATCAAAGACACAGCAGAAAATGGTACCAGCTAAAAGTGCCTCATGCATAGCCTTCTCCACGGCAAGAAGCCTAAGGAGCGGCTCCACTACCCAGGACACAATTCTTCCACTAACTCTACTAAGTATAATTTAGCAGTGAATGGCTGCAGCAAAATCTGTGGGTAAAATCCTGGTGCTCGGTGGGAGCTAGACCAGTATGGATGCTGAGATTTCATCCCACGGTTTGGACTTTTCCAGACTATCTCATCATAGCAAAATTAAGCTGAGCAGAAAACAAAAGCAAGTAAGAATGTTAAACACAGTAATTAGCCAATAGAACCAAGGGTAGGAAACCATTTATTATGAGAATTAAATGAATGATTCACAATGAATAATTTCTCTAGCAAATTTTGCGCTTTTTTTTCCCCTGCTGGGAGGAAAGAATCCAGTTTAGAGTTCTGCAAATTGCCTTAACTCTGTGGTTTGATCCCAATAGTCAGCTGTTTAAATTAGTTGTGACTGAGCAAGAAGTCTACCTTACATCATGGGGCACATGAAACTAAAATAAGAGTTCTTATGCAGCTGAATTTAACCATTTAAGAAAATATTTGCAGTTTATTCTGCAGCTCTTGCTCAGCAGAGGTATTATTATCTCATGCCCATATAAAACCTGACACGCCAGCACTCCTCCCTTCCCCCTCTTTCATTCAGAAAACGACTGTGAAGCTCAGCTACCTTCATGCCAGATTAAAGACTGCAACCAAAGGAGAGTCGTTAAGATCAGGAATACTGAAACACAAGGCACAAATAACTCCCACATAATAACACTATAGATTCCAGCCCTTCCTTCATATTTCACTGATCAAATGACAAAGAAATGAACCTATCAGAGGTTCTAGGATGTATCATAAACTGGATATACTACAGATAGAATAAATAAAACATTTTTATTGTGGTTAATAGCACCAGAGTGGCTCGAATTACATTTTAATAAAACTGTCTACTGTTTGAATCAGCGTTGGACCAGTTATGAGCAGCCTCTCCTCTCCTTTCTGTGGACAGAGCATCTGATCTCGCGTTCCTCACGTGAGGGGACTGCAGCGGCTTTGCCCCGCACACTGCTCAGAGAGGGCAAGAGACAAGACGCCAGCAGACATGACAACAAAAGGCTGCTGCAGCATACGGCCGGGCTGCCCTAGCTGCGGGGCCCGCGCTCCTACCCCTCTGCAGAGCACTTCGTAGGGGTCCGTGTCCCAGCTGAGCACCACGACGGGAGGGGAGCACTGCCGCCGCTGCTCCTCCCGACCGTAGTACCTGACCTGCACTGCTGACAACAGCAGAGGGTACAAAAGCTGCCTGAACCAAGGGGAAAAACTACTCTAAGACTGACTAGCCACACCGTGACACCAGCGCCCACAGAAGGAGCAACAAAAACTGTGACTCTTCAAGGAGATGTGCTTACAGAGAATAGCAGAAAAAGAGGACAATTCTTCCGGCAACTGCACTTTCTCCTTTGCAGGTATTTACAATTCCCTTGTAGTTAAGCTTAAAAAAAAAAAAATCCTGAGCATTCACAAACTTTGCAATAATCACTGCTGCTCTTCAGCTAGCACTCCCTTTTGACTGGCATCTCTGAAAGGCACATCAGCTTTTATATATGCTAAGCAGTCCTTATCCTGATTAGTGGGTTTTTTTTCTATTCATAGATCAGATAACATTGAAAATACCTGCACAAACTGAAAAGACATTTGAAGGTTTACCCCCGTTCATCCTCCTCCAAAGGTGATAATCTCCGATACAGCATTTCACTAGAAAGCTCAGTTCACGTCTTCCTGTACAAACACAATGTTTCAGAAGTAGTGCAGATGTACAGCACTGATATATTCCCACCTCGTTTCTACAGAAATTTACTTGGGGTCAAAGTGTGCCTGGTCTGAAGTCCTCGCCCCACAGTGTCTAATTTGCAGCACACTGTCTTCATGTCAGCACTCCAGTGCCACAGGGCACAAATGTATCCTTTGGGCAGACAAACTCAGCAAAATAAATTATTCCTGGGCAATCCTAACAAAGGTAAACACAGAGTAGCAAACCCAGGAGTCTCCGCAGTGGAAGGCTAGGCTAGAGCTTCCTCTGAATGCACAGGGCTTGGCAGGCCTTAAGTAAGACAGATACAAGCAATGATTCTGCAATTACAGATTTGCTACATCTGGCTTCTCTTTGACCTTTTTCTTTCGAAACGAAGGGACCTCTCTTTCTAGGTCCTGATTACATGGAACGTGGGCAAGGCATGGTTAAAATGCAGTGAAACACATTTGTGCAATTCCACCCCTGAGTTCAATAGTCTTGCTCAGGCTGAGGGAAAGAATGCTATTTTCTACTTAGGACTGAACTTTGAGCACAAAGATTGCTGCTGATTTGGTGACTCAGAAACGGAGCATCTTTTACCTTCTGAAATGCCATACTTTGACTTTGGACCTTTCTCAAGACTGAATTTTGTGAAAGGCATAGCAGAATCATTGCCAGACCCTATGTCTATCACGGGATGTGCCAAACAAGAATTGTATTAGACACCCCCAAATTCTGTCAGAGCTTTGGAGATCTGCTTGAAAAATACTGGGAGAAGACCAAAGGGAAAAGAGAGTACTAGACAGCACTTCAAAGTAACCCATCATCAGCAGAATCAGTGGCAGCACAAGTTAACATTGCATATGAGGAAAAAAATGTTATTGCTATAAGGCAATTATTATGCAAGTTAATCATGACTATTGCCCACACTGCCTTCTAGAGACAAATGTACAGGTAGAGTCTATCAGTGCCCTGAGAATTAGATTTGGTCCCATTCTCATGGCAGAAGGATGGCTGCACCGTGCTTTAGCTGTCTGCCAAATCATAGGCACTTCTTATTCTTCTGCCCTGTTCTTTTTGTTGGGGCTGTTTTTGATTTTGCCTTTGTTGTAGCGTCATGCTTGCTCATCCCACACCAGCTTGCTGTCTGGGCGCGCACTGTTCGATGTCAGCGTCTGCTGCTACCCCGAAGGAGATGAGGGCCCAGCACACGGCTGGCAGGGCTCCCCCTCCGGGCACCGGCTCCCGGGAGCCCAGCGCACGCCTGGCGGATAAGGCAGCGGCGCAGGAGGCCGCCCACGGAGGGAAGGCCCGTGCGTGCGTGAGAGGCCGAAACCCACTGAGCGCAAAACAGAAGAAAGGTTTTGAAGAAGCCAGAGTGCCGGGTGTGTCTTCTCGGCCTAACCAGCAGGATGCCCGTAGACAAAGGGATTTTTTCCACCAGATTAAACTTGCAAATTTCCTACCTTGCAGGACAGGCATTGTAATTCTACTCAGCGCCGCGGAAAGTTAATGATTTACCACTCCTCACAACCTACACAAACTGACATCAGAGATTTGTGAGCAATTAATTGGTAGCACATTACAATCTGAGATAAATAATAAGCACTTTTACTCGCAAAGCTGCCAGTATGCATTGCATAGCTTCCTGATTTGGCCCAATCAGTGAAATATGCACCAAACTGCATCTGTAATAGCCTTATTCACCATCTAATTATCATTATTTGCATTTATGATAGGCTAAATGCAATGATGGGATCAGACGCACAGGAAGCACTCAGTGCTGGAGATACAGAAATAGTAAAAGAGAAATCTCACTTCTGGAAAGTGACATTGCCAAACAGATTAGGTCCAAAATTTGGCCTAAAATACAATGGTGGAGACAATAAAGCAAGAAAAAGTTTTCTTAAAAAAATACATAGACAGTCCTTGAAGCAGGGATCCAAGTGCCCCCTGCCAGAGGGAAAACCCAAATCACGAGGGCACAGAGTAATTGCCACCCTTTCCCTGCCCCTGTGCATTGCGATTTCTCTTTCACACACTTTCAGCTGGAGGAACTCGGGCCAAGTCTGCAGAGAGGGGCAGGTGCAGAGCTCCCTGTGCTCCTGCTTTCTCACAATTCACATCAGGAGACTTGCTGAAACACACCTCACTCCCTCTCTGTACATGCCCCTGGATTCCCTTCCGAAGGAAACCTGGACATGCAAAGGGATAATTTCATCCCAGCATGCGGATGTGAGGATGCCATTGGGGCCAGGACTGTGAGGCACAGCACCGAGCTGTCTGCAGGCTCAGCCCAAATGCCATGGGCTGGCCCAGGACACCCCAGCAAACTCCTGAAAGGGAAAGGTGAGGTCCTGACTTCCCCCACAGAAAGGAGAGAAATTTTCATCTTCCTCATCCTCAATAAGCTTTCTAGCCACTGGGCTACCGTGATAGAGGTCGGTAGCACCAACACAGCTCTTTTGGAAAGAAACAAGGAGTAAGCCCAGACCAATTTCTACCAAGAAAGGCTTAGGCAATTTCCTTCGTGGGCTATATATCCTAAGTAGAGAGAGGCACCTCCTGGTAGCACTGAGAAAAGCACCTATATGTCCTATCTCTCAAGAGCCCAAGATGCACCCTCTCTCTTGTCAGTGTATTTATTTGGGGTTAGCATTCATACTGAATCCATAATTTCCATCCTGAAATATCTAGTCTCCCCTCACTTCCCAGCTACCTAACTCGGAGCTGGGAAGTCCATTGCTAGGCCCTGGTGCCTAAAAATCAGTTCCCATAACTGTTGGGTCTGAGTTCTAACAACTCTGCCTCAATTTTCAAATAGAAAATGGGAACAACTCTATTCCTATCTCACTGAGCAGTTGTGAGACAAAGATGTATGTTCAAAGACTATTGGTCACGCAGACACAGTAGTAATAAAAACTCTGCAAATACCAAGAGCAGCTGATAACACATTTTTGTAAAATGCAGAAAGACTTCAGCCCCAATCCTGCAGAAAGCTCTGCAAAACGGAGTTTTGTCACAGGCTGAAATTGTTATGGAAAGGTGAAGTCAAGTTTCCACAAGTTAAAATGGCAAGTAGGCAATGCTAAACTCTGCAGTACGCACCGGAGAGCATCCCTTTATCCAACAACACCAATGAGACAAACGAGCAAATCCACTGGCCTGGCCACAGGGCATGGGAGCTGTGCTCTCAGAACAGATTACCTTTTCCATCCATTTAATAAGTTTCTAAAATCAAGTAGAATTACTAGGACAGTGTCACAACACCTTGAAACAGGCTACTTTTCATTTTTAACTATAGCCACAGTAACACTTGTGGTTCTAATATATCAGTTACGCAATTTCATATTAATTTGTTTTGCAGGAGTTCTGTACTAATCTCTGCATGAAAACTGAGCAAAATTTATTGCTTAAATATCCCTCACCAGAGCTTTTGCTTTGGTGGACAAACTTGCCATGGTGTTGTGAAGAGAACCATAAAAAACAGTGGTAAGTACTACAGCAGTACAAATCCATCCAGAAAACAGCTTTGATTCTCCGTCAGCTACAGCCAGTAATTATAGCCAGTAATTTCACTTGTCCTGGCAACTTTATACCATGTATTTCAATGGAGAATCAAGTTCAGGGAGTTTTCTTGTGGATCTGGAGGCTAAGAAGCAGGACTAAACCTGCTAATCAGGGAAGGAATTATCTCAACATCCTGACAGAAAGCAAAGCTTACCAGTTTCAAAGCTTACTCCAAGCTTACCAGTTTCAAAGCTGAAAGACATCTTCTTAAAGTTATTATTAAAGAACATGCATTTAACTCATTTTGTATTGCTGTTTACAGAGCCAATAAGAAAAAAGAAACCCCAAACCTAGCTCAAAGTACAGTATACTGAATTTCTTTCCACTCTGGATAGTATAGACTGTTTTAAAATATAATCAGCTGGTAAATCCTCTTCCTTTCTTCACATCAAATCTCATCCTTCCTGATAGCAGAACTGTAGCAGCAAGAACCTCAGAGAGGGTCTTCATTGTCTTACTAGGTCCCTAGAGAAACCATTGAAAGAGAACAGCTACAATTCACAGAATTAGCCAGCTTGCATCTGCTGAAGGCAGGGTCTCATGGTAATGGACACGCTTCTCATGCCAAAATGTGAAAAGCTGGGCAAGTTGCTGCTTTGTAGATTGGCACAGAAACAACAATAGGGTTTCTCTGTGTTTCTGGATTTTCCCGCAAAGCGGACAGTGGATGAGGAATGCTATCTTCTTCCTGATGATGATGATGATATAGCAATTATTTTCCTGTGACTAACATTTTACTTCTCTTCAGTGCTTCTCAGCTCTTTTCTCAGCTAAGTACAAATCCTTATATGTTCTCTGTAACTTTTCTCCATTCCTTCCGTAGATCTTGCTTCCAACGTGGAAGAAGAGTCTGCCAAGACTTCTGCCTTCCCATCCTGCAACTAACTCACTAGCTCCTCTCTGATTCTTCCTACAGCCCTCCTACAGGCCCATACAGCAGGCAAGGCAGAAAACTGGCCAAAAGATTGGACCCTCTTCCAAAAGTTATTTAAAATCCACAGTGACTATAGTCTACCTTAGACCTTCAGGACCTCCCTCTGTTCAGACCTTCTTTTTCACAGCAATTTTAGGCAGCTAATGATGATGTGATTCTATGAATTAAAGATTGCCCACCTGTCCAAATGTTTACAGTTGGACAGTACAATGTATTGCATTGTACTGGTTTGTATGTGTAGCATTGCTCCTACCAGAAGGATTCAGTTCCCCCTGCTCCATTTTTACACGATATTGTCTTAAGTAATGGACCAACCTTTGAAGCAGAAGAACACACCATGCGTGGTTTGCAGTTCTGCATCTGTACCAAAACAGACACCATCTTTCACAAGAAAATGCATAGGGTGTAGGAACCAGGAATTTTATTTTCCTCCAGTGCAGATGTACTCCATTCCTTCCATGAAATCTCTGTCTAAAGAGAGGCCAAATAATATCTTAAGAGAAAGAGGAAGAAATGACACCATCATTCTATTTTTTATTATAAAAAAAGCCAAGTCTCTAGGATTAGAGTCTAGCACTCAACTCTATAATGAATTATTTATCCTAGGAAAACAAAAATGCTTTATTTAAAGATGACAGAGAGCCTGTAAATTTTCTTCTTATATGTGCATTGACTAATTAGATTAATTAAGCATGCATACATTTCTGAACAATCAGGCAGGTGGCAAATCACATTTAAGATGACTTATATGATTCATTCTATCATCCTCACTTGACAAATGACATCCATTCCAGCATGAAACCAGGGGAGAAAATAGCCTATTATTTGCAATATACAGTTCTGTTATTTTCACATTTTATTTACTGCTTTAAAGAAACAGTAAGACAAACAGAGAGTTTTCCAGAAGCTAATCCTCTTTCATACGAGGGCCCAGAAATATAATTCACCATACTGCATTAAAACAACAAAATCTGGTAAAGCTATTAACACCGTGACTGACACTGACATCTCTGAGAGCGTAGGAACTCTGTCTCAAGGCTAGAGGACTATGCTGAAACTCACATGCAGGGCACGGTGAAACTTAGCTATTTCAACCTGCGGAGAGTCATGCAACCTTTCATTTACTTTTCAAGCAATAAAACAAAGGAAGGGTAATAGCTGGAGTTTTCTTTACTAGGTCTGCAGCTTTGCTGCTTTAGATGGCTACAAACCCTTGCAGAGGCCCCGTGGCACTTTGCAGCCTGGGCTGGCAGCCACCCTCGTGAGGATAAATTGCAACCTCTGAACTAGCACCGACTTCTGCTCTACTACATCGGAGGCCATGAGTGCAGCAAGCGCCATCCCCGCGCCTGTGCACCTCGCGTGCCGGGGCAGAGGGGCAGAGGCTGGCCAAGGTCCTGGCAGCTCCCCAGCCAGGCCCACTTCGTCCGTGCTATGCAAGCGCCGCCCTCGGGCCCCATCTCAGGGATGCCCCAGGACCCCCGCGTCCGCCAGCGATCAGCAAAGTGACAAAGCCCAGCTCAAACCTCAGCAAGTCCAAACGCTCCACCAGAAAGCAGGGCCCCCAGTTGAAACCAGAGCGATCAGGCTGGGAGCAGAAATGTAACATAAACCCAGCAAGAACAGGAGCACAATCAACATGTCAATCAGTTATTTCCACAAAACAAGGAAAGGAGCCAAAAAAATAGAACAGCCAAATTCAAATGGAAAGGATTTAACAGTCTTTCCTCATCATTATGAACTTAAATGCTGAGGTTTTCACTATGAGTTAATGAGTGGTTTGCACTACTCCTTTTCTTGTGCGCTCTGTCACTAATCAGGAGCAGCAAGCTACCTCAAAGCCTCATTACTAGCCAACAAAAAAAGCCAATGAATCCTCAAACAGAAGTTTTGCTGCAGTGGCATATTGCTATTTAGCTAGAGGGAGGCAGGAGAAAGCAAGTCAGCAGTGACATATTCTGTGCATCCAGCTGGGGGAAAAAGAAAACCCAAGTATAATACCACATCTTATCGGAAGTAGTTAATCTGACATAACTTACTTAACAAAAATTACAGTCTATTAAAAAGGCATGTAAGTAATGCAGCTGAAAACAAGTCTACACGGGAATCAGCCAGCATAATTATGGCTGGCTAAAAAATAGGAGAGAGAGAAGAAAAAAATGTGCATAATTTACCAGCTGACAAATGTTAATGACAAATAGAAAAAAAACAGGTCCTTGACAAAGAACAAATAATAGCTGCTCACTTTGTAGTTCACTTCAAAACTCAAACATTTTTATCCAAAAAGAGACCATTTTGCATCTTCGTGAAACTAACAGATCGACACAGCCTGGGGAAGTCTCCATGACATGGGTTAACACTGGCTTTGGTTTACTTTCTGGTTACGTGCAGGTTGCATACGAAGGAAATACATGCGTGTCTGGAATCTTGTGAGATTAATATTTCTCTCCATCTCCTAACAAGATAATCACATGCATTGTGTAACATTAAGCATATGAGCAGTCCTTCTGGAGCCATACTTTAAATTCAGGACACACTTAACTACTTTGCTGAACAGGAGCCATGGGGAATGCCACAGGGATTGTACGGTATGTTCCATACAGACAGATAAGAGGGCTGTGAGGATTTAAGCATTACATCCTGCTATATCTCTGGTTACAGTGCAAAGACAAGTCATCGCTCAATTTGGGGGATTATTTCATATATTGCGATCACAAAGGAGTGATTCTAATGCTGCAGTCTTTGGACAAGCACCTCTAGATGGCCTGCACAGAGACTGGAGGTCCCATGTTTCACATTAAACTCTTTTCTTCCATGTTAAAGACAGGCAGCACTATTCACCACAACAATGTAGCTGCCACATGAAGATTAATCCTGGATGGGGAACAAGTCCTGGCATTTGCAAAAGGGAAAATCTGTACCCTGTACCATAGCTGAAGATCCTCTGGCATTAGGCACTGTACAAGCCTAGGGGTGGCATACGAACATCTAAGAGACCAATTGGCTTTATGATGTGCACAACAAGCGCGGGGACTAAATGCAGAGTGATTTGGGGAAGGAGATATTCTAGAAACCATCTCAGGCCTGGACTAACTAGCAGCCTGATTTTTAAAGGTCTATAGGCGCCTAAGAGGCAGCTCGTAGGATTTTTTGCATCATTAGACTTCCAAACACCATGGCCTGAGGAAGCAAATAAGCCGATTGCGATCTTGAATGTTGTCCATGTGCTCTCCTCTGGGTTGCATCAGTGATCTGACTGTCACCTAGTTGAATATCTGCTTGAGGTAAATTTCCATGACTTCTTTTCTGCCGGATACAAGTGATTTGATCACAGAAAGAAAGAAAGAAAGAAAGAAAGAAAGAAAGAAAGAAAGAAAGAAAGAGGAGGGATCATTGCCTAGATGTCAGTGATCAAGACCTCATTACCAGGACCTAATTTGTTATCTAGAAAAAAAAAAAAAACCTAATATGACAAGTAATTATTTTACACGCTCACATATTCCCATGGTCTTTCAGGTGGCCAATTTTCCATAGACAATCATTAGCAATACTCAGAAATGTTACTCATAATTAGGATTTTTTTAAGTGCCTTATTAGACATCTGACTGCACAGTTCTTTTTATAAACAGGAGACAACTTTTCAGATAAGAGAAATCTTGCCTAAGAAAGGAAATGACAGAGGAAATAGGACTAAAAAGAATATAAAATAAGTGGAAAGTTTGAAAATGAGTAGTAACCAGAACAGTCTTTTATGGTATGCAATTTGTAAGAGAAACTAAATAATCAATAAAATTTCAGAACCAGAAGAAAAAAAGAGAGAGAAAAAAAAAAAGAGGAAAAAAAAGCCTAAAAATGGTCTGTGTCCAAGTCTAATATAATGGACAGCAAGCCATGGAGGGAGGCAAGGACTTCAAAGTTACAACACCAGGTCTTGGATCCGAGTATGGTTTTATCTACCAAACCCCAATACACAGAAACAAGCTCACATCCATCGGCGTGCACTCAGCCTTCATCTTCACACAGCAGGGCTGTAACAAAGTGGGTTAAATCCTTCAGCCTCATTCATCAAAATATTCACACCACTAAACCTGAGCTTACCAAATGCCCTGAGGATTCATAGGAGTGCTTCAGGCACAGGGAAAGAAATGCATTGTGCAGCATGATTTTACAGCATGATTCCAGTGTACCCTGGCTAAAGATCTGGCCCTTTGCTTTATATTATCCAAAACCAAAGCACTACATTATTCATCACAGAGATACACCTGATGGCTGCAAGAAGGTTTTTAATGAAGGAGGGCTCCTCATGCACTGATGCATAATTTGCCCAGCAAAGAATGGGGGAAGTAAGCGTGGAAGGAGGAAGCCCTAGATAATTGATATCATCCTCTTTAATGTCTTTTGCTTTGCCTTTCTATTTCTAACTTCTAATTCTATTTCTAATTCTGCATCTTCAACATCTTTACCAAATACTGTAAAATGTGTCTTGACATCCTCTGATAAATGCAAGGAACAGAGTACAAGTGTTAGAAACATACGTGTCTGCACAGCACGTGAAACATAACATGTATGTAATTAATAACCTTAGCAATTTTGTTTAATATACTCTAGCTTTCAAATGTTGTTTCTCCAGCTTCCCGGAGCAAGCTAACTCCAGCACGAACACTGCGAGGTTCACTGCTTTTCTTTTTTCTTTTTCTTTTTTTTTTTTCTTTAGAGGTCAGTCTCTCAAGTAATAGCTTCTGCATTTTAGCTGTCAGCAATATTTCCTCTTCTTTTCTCCTGCTGCTCAGGTCAATCATCTTTTCCCATTGAGGTTGGAAAACCTGTCTGCTCCTTTGCTCTCTAATTATAATCTCCAATTCGTCTTCCTTCACTTTCACTCAGTTCTTAAACCACGTTGGTCATTTTCCTTTTTTCCCTGCCATTTGAACATGTTTTTTCTCCCACCTCAAGAGTTTTTATGCAGCCAATCAAGATGATACATAACCAGTAACCACCATTTAGTTCCATTCATGAGATCCTTGTCCCTTGCTAAGCGTCACCTTCCAGTTTAAGTGCACGCAGCTGCACATTTACCGTATGGAGAGATCTGCTAGCAATTTCAGCCTGCAGCTAAGGACCACACGTGTTGTGCCTTCCAAGCCCAGCTCCTTCCTTCCCAGCCTCCTAAGGCAACCAAAGGTCCCCTGCCAAGACCCCACTCATCCCCTGTCAAGTGGCCAGCAGAGACCCTCGTGGTCCCCTTCAGGGCCCTACCCGCCTGCACCAAGAAGCTGTCAAGAGCCGGTCAGTGCCAGGAGCCTCCACAGAGAACATTTCACAGTGCACAGCAGTGAGCCGTGCTGGATCCTACAAGCCCAGGAAGTATTCCACCTTTTTATTCCTGACAGCTTTACAGCAGTCTTGTAGGAGGGGGTTAAAAAGAAAGAAGATTCAAGACACCTCAATACACAGCAGCTATCCACACCAGATGATTTAGTGGTCTGATTTTTTAATAACTTTATCAATATAGATGTGTGTTAGAGCTTTTCTGGGTATATACATTTTCATCTCATGAAGCAAATCAGCCTTGGGAATTGCCAATAGACAAATAATTCTTTTTAATCCCTGTCTTTTCAAGTTCTCATTAGCTTTTATAAATTGCACAACCAAAACATTGGTGTTATTTAAGGGAATTTAATCTCTGAGTATTTCTCAGACATGTTACATTTAATTGACTCCATGCAACACATTTAGAGCTTTCCAACGCTATTAGCTGGCCAGAGAACATTTAATAGAAAGACCATATCAGAAGTGGCAACACCACCCTTACGGATGTCAGGTCAGGATGAATGCCAGGATTTCTAAGACAAGTGTAACAAAGCGCCTCAAATCTCTTCAGCGGTCTGTTTTAAACAGCTGGGTCAATTCAGACAGTATGCAGGGAGCTGTATTTTTAGTTCATGTGTTGCCTGAAATCCTTGGTTTTGAGGAAAAGAAGATGGCTTCCAGCATCATGGATCTCGCCTGGGCATCTCTGAGGACACCTAGCAGAAACCTCCATCCCTTCCTTTCATAAACTGTGCTGTAGCCCACCATGCCGTTTGCATCTCCTCCAGAGCACCTGAAGAGGAAGGCCTCTCCATACGACCGTGCTGCTCCTCCTCCATACTGGTCTCAACGAACTGAGCCCAATGGCCAAGGAGGAAAGGGCAGCAACGGTTGCCGCAAGAGAGGACAGCCACGGCTGTTGGAGAGGAACACAAAGTCTCCATTTGGAGCTTTCTTTCTGGAGCCAGCTGTACCAAGCCAGAACTCACATTTCAGTCTGTTAGGGCCATTTTTTGCATGGTGACAATTAAAGCTATTATAAATTCTTTTATTAGCCCTCTGGAGCCAACAAGTCCAGAGATCCTAGTGTTACAACAAATACAAGATGCATTAGTGCATCTATATAGATTTAAAGCAGTTAAAGAGGTCTCATGACTATGAAGAGTCAGGAAACCTAGCCACAAGGGTTTCTTTAACCCTTTTTATTAAAACCCAAATTCTTTCCATACTGCATTTTTCCAGTAAAGCAAGCAGAATACTGCCACCTAATGTAACCATAAAATGGAAAAGAGTGAAAACAAATGACATTTCTCATGTGGATTCTCTTTCTGGACTACATTTTTGCGCAAAGGCAAATTCTCATTAACACTTAAGAAGATATAAAGTAACATCAGCTTACATAGAGTCAGATTAATACAGAATTCATTCCATTAATCATCTTATTGAAATACTAAGTACTTAGGTCTACAATATTCAGTGAGTACAAACTCATTACCAGAACAACATTCCTTTGGTAAGGCCTGAAACAAAAATAAAGCTACAATATGCCAAGGATCAGAAACCCTAGAGAAATCCATGGAATGCATGTTTAAGTGGAAACTGGTGCACTGTATGGCGACAGTGAAAGAAACATCACACTTAGAGGTATTGATCCTACTCCCAGTAAAGCCAATAGCAACATTTCTAATTATTTCAGTGGGGACAGGTTTGCGCCTATGAGGAATTTTACTCAAATTCTAAATATTTCACACATGCTAAAAACAAATATACATGTATATTTAAAGAGCTGATTTTTGCCTGCCATCTTTCAATAGTCTCTTAATTGATCAGAAACTTGCCAGTGTTTTCTCATCACAGAACAGAAAAAGAACTATCAAAATACATGATAAACTGGTAATCACAAGTTATAGAAAAGAAGTAAAGAAGAAAGTCCAAGGCACTATCTAGAATAAGATCCATTCACATACCAAAGAAAATGGAGAAAGGTACATCAAATCTCTGCTGAGATTTTCTAGTAGGTTAATTCTGGATGATAACAGAGTTTCAAAATTAGGCTGTGCAGGCAGGTGTAATCATTACAAAGACTGATAGACTGTAAAGCACTAGTGTTCAAACCTTAATTTAAATCTCTGGTAGAATTCATATTAAAAGACTTATTAGGTGGTCTCTGTTAGACTGCTGTGAACTTTCCATTATATAAGGTAGTCTATAAAATATTTTCCAGCAGACTGTTTGCTGTCTTAATTATACAGTGTGATATATAATCTATATCATTGGCAGTTCATTCTCACCTTGGCACTTTTCCAGCAGTAAAATAATAAACCCATTGTATGTTTTCAAGTCAATAACTAGCTCAAAAATAAAAAAAAAATCTTTCACTTTAAAGGACCAGTTTTCCTCTTTTGCTTGTTTTTCTTTCTGAAAAAGAAAGCTTTTTAGTCTGATAGAGATTAAATAAGAACCAAAAGTCAACAGCTATAAGTCTATCAAATCTAGAAGAGAAAATTCTCAGAAATTATGAAACACGTTTTTTGTTTTCTTCATGTGCTTAAAGCTTAAACTGTTTGGGTTCAAAGGACAGTGAGTTGATTAAAGAAGCTGCTAATAAAAATGGCTCAGGCTTTTTATTTAGCTTTTAATACAAAAAAATTAATTAACATTTGCATTATGAGCTCTGACCTCCCTATGGGAACAGTCGTTTCTCCAGATACAGATATGTTCTCTAGAACACAGAGCGGCTCATTGTGAAGGTAATCAATCACGCCACCAGCCCAGCAGGCTTGTAAACAGCCAGCAAAACTGTTAACTCCAGGTTCCTTTGCAGCTGCTTTTCGATTTGTGCAATGTATAAATAAGTATGTATAATCAATATTGTAATTAAATTCCCTCCATTATATTACCGCAATTCCTGGCAGATTAATGACTGAAAAACTGCACCTGGAAAGAGTGCAAGATGACATCGACAACTCTATACTTTTTAGGGCCATCAGACAAATGCTGATAATCTTAATGGACTTCTTGTCCACTGTGATGGCTCATTAGTGGCTCCACTACAGCAGCTGTCAGGTGTTTATGAGCAGTTTTATTTCACATAGCCATGAGGGTTGGTCAGAATAAAAATAACAACAATGGCAAAATGGGAAACATCCCCCTGCGCCAAGTCATATGATTTGCAGTAGTCACCCTTCCAGATCTCCTGTGCCGGTGCTGCAGCATGAAGAGTGGGTCATTCCCGTGGCTGTGGGAGGGAAGAGAGAAGGAAGGAAGGACAGAAGAAACACTACAGTCCAGATAAAAAGTTTGCATAAACGGCTGTTCACCCTGCTTTTTAGGCATTTTCTCAGTTGACAGCTCATGGTCCCAGCTTTGCTTGATTTCAGCGAAGCTTTGTCAGGACACGCATCATGGAAAAGTCGGATCGTCTGCCAGTGCAAGTTTTCAGGGAAACGCACAACTTGCCATCACACAATCACTACAGAGACAGAAAAAGCTACCCTTCCCAATAACATTTTTGTAAACCTGTAAGTATACACAAAAAACACACAATCACAAACATAACTACTTAAAAATATTTGTGACGCTATACTAGAGTGACATAGTAAAAAATAATAAAAGAGACATGAATTCTTCATGGAGGCAGATGGTTCTGATTAAGCAAAAGCTTGTTTAAAAATCCCAGTAAAAAAACTTCTCAAATGCTTTTCAACCCTACATCTTCAAATACCTAATAAAGAGAAAAATCACTGTCCTTCAATGTTACAGGTAAGTAAACAGGTGTAATGGCCTTATCAAGATCTAAAAGAAAACTGGAGGAGAGCTGGGAATAGAACACATTTCCCAAATCTTGTACAATGTTTCTCCAAAACATTCAGCTCTCACAGAAAAACAAAACAAAACAATTGGCAGAGATCTGTATAGGACTACCCAATCTCAGGTCTTCTCACATCTTTTAGAACCTTTCTATAAGTGCAAACACTTACAGACGAATCTCAGCAGGTGAAACGCATACTCTTAACCTAGGAATTTCTTCCAGTTTAAATAACTGCATTCTGATTTCACAGGGTGTGAATGACTGGAAAGAACTGGGGATTCTTCTCATTTTGCATGAATTATTTACAATAGCAGTGCCACGGATTCAGTTCTTGAAAAGAAACTCCAACTTCTTCAGGTCAGTGTCCTTAAATTACTTTTACCGAAAAAATTGACTTAGACAATGAACATAAGCTTATTTCACTCCAAGTCCTATTAATTTCAATGGCACCATTGTGGAAAATGCTGCAGGTTTTCCAAAAAGGTACACAGATCATTGGACTCAATTCAGCTCTAGGTCACACCTGCATCTCCAGGCATTAGTAGGGCAGTAAAGCCCCTGGTTATTAAAAATATGCAACGTATGAGAGCAGGAGAAAGCAGGCAGCGGTTCAAAGCTACCAAAACACAGCATTTCCTCTCTCTCTCCCTCCTGCACTGAGCTCACCTTTCTCATTAAACTCGCAAGCAGCCACCTCAACTGAGGAGACCAAAGAGCAGCGCAGTCATGGGTAATTATCCACCAGGAGATTCAGAATTGTGATTTGTGAATCAGGAGGAAAAGCCTGTGTATGTAACCCCTTCTCCCTCTTTGTCCTTCCCCCCCCCACAATATTTATTTTCAATGCAGCATTACCATAAACATCATTTTAAGAATTGCCTTTGAACTGAGCCATGCAATAGATCTAAACAACAACACTGGGGAAAAAAATGACTGCCCAGAGAAGCAGCAGGAAAGCGGGCTGGCTTTACTTCCCAGGGTTTAACATAATCTCTTTATCGCATTAGAAGAGTCACACTGAAGATTACTGCCGGGCGACACCCAAATTTGTCTGGTATGAGCCAGGCATTGAACAGGTCGGCACTGTTAGGACTGCAAGAGCCAGCTTCTCTTTCCAGTATGCCATGAAGCGTCTTAGACCGTTCGCAATGCCTACACGGTGGTACACCCTTATACCACACTAGACCCAGAGCACCGTGGAAACGTAGTGATTGTTACTTACAACAAACTGCTAGTTAATTCATCCTTGATGGGCAATACAACAGTGTTGAGTGATCTGAGGCAAAAAAAACCAATATGACAATTCTGCCCGAGGAGGGGATTCACATCCAGGCATCCTGGTTCACGGTACAGTTTGCAGTCCTCAAACCTACAGGGTCTTGTAGCAGGCACCTGCCGAGTTTGCAATGGAAAGCAGCCCAGACTTCCCACGTGGAGCCATGTGGATAGCGTTGTACATGTAATTTACGTGCAGTGAACAACCGAAGCCACACACCAGTGGGAAGTCTGTCCCTACAGGCAGCCTTTCCTTGCCAGAGCCGTGAATGATCCCCGACCCGCATGTGACTTCACACTGGAAGACGAGACCCTGCAACAAAACCTGCCATTTGCAACAGACCTTTTCCCTGGTCAAAAGCAAGACTGTGTCTGGCTATAAACACCACAGAATATTTCATTGGGGCACACAGCATTTTTTAAAATCTCTTATGTTCTAAAGACTTTTAAAAAGTCTCTTAGTTGGCTGGGAGAAAACCATACCATGAGTAATACCAGGTAAGAAACAAGAGGATTCATGAAATGATGGTCTTACTCCAAGTTACGCTCTTTCTCCCTAAGTCTAATTTTCCACATACATGTCCAAACTGTAAACCTTTCATCAGAGATCAGCCTTCCCAAGAAGAAAACTGCTCTCTGGCTAAAGATCTAGCTTCTACCATCCTTATTCATCATCAGAGGTATCACATTTCTCCCAGTGAAATCAACGGAGGAGTCTAATTCACAAGCACTAACAAAAGTGTTGATTTTCCAAAGGCAGCCCAAAGAACTGAGGAACACAGCAACTATCCCTTTCACTACAGATAAGACAATTAACATCCTAACTCCAGTCTTTACTTGTAGCAACTGCTGCTCAGAATAGCCTGATTCCCTTCAGAGAAGTTGCTATAACGTATGTCAACATAAACGAGATCAGAAACAATGTGACATTGAACAACAAAACAAATTGGTGCCAACAACCACTTGGAATTAAAGTTATTTCTTCTAATTTCCTTCTGGCTGAATGCTTTTGCAGACTATATAATCATTAAATAGCATTTTACATTTTCTTTATCTTTTTAAAGATTCTCATACAGCTTTATACCAAAAAAACAATAGAAAGAATCTACAGCCTCAAAATACCTCTGGAATTGCTTTGAAAAACAATTTTTGATCTTTTCTGTATCACAGAAAAGATACCTTAAAGTGAGTCCATCTAGGTGATGAATCACTACCTTAGCAGAGATTTTACAGTCCGTGATTGAGTCATAAAGGAGAATTAAAGCTGAGAAGTGAAGCAGGATAGCTGAGAGTTGAGAGGACTGGGACATAGGCAGTAGGCTATGGGTGAAAACGTACCAACACTGCACAAAGGATAAAAGGCCAAATCAAGGCCAAATAAAGACATTCAACTTGGATCAACTCTGATCAGTCCAACCCTGTGGGACTGAATATAAGCCTTTTTTCTTTTTTTTGTGATTCATTCTAATCCGATATTGACAAAGATTTTTATGCCCTCTAATCTGTTTCCCCTGAAAAAGCCTAACACTCTTTTAAAACTAGAGTTTCATGTTCTATATCTCTATATTTTTCAGGAAACACAGAAATTTTACTTCTATAAAAGCTTCCCACAGTTTTTGTATTGTCCCAGATTTCAACTTCCCCATCACTTGAGCAAGGAGCATGTATAATAGGCTTTTTTACTGTTTATTTTAGTGATGTTTTAAGAACTGAGGGTCTGCCTTCTTCTTTTGGGGTTTAAATTTTATATTTATGTCTTCTCAGCCCTAGGCCTTCTCTTTTCCCAATTTATTTTTCCACTTACTTCAAGCCATCAACCTATCTCTGCCATTAGCTCTGATTTATAATGCCTAGGAACATAATCCAATCATGAATCTTCCTTGGGAATGCTGTAGTGGCATGAGAAAAGAACTCCATTTAGTACTCTTTTCCAGGATAGAAAACATTAAGAAGTTTCCAGAGCCATCAAAAAACATGAGACCCTCTTTTCATCTGACATTCCCATTCCAGTCCTCGCAATGCATCAGCTCAGCGGAGAGTGTGTCCATAACGCACGCACAGGTAGGGAGGAAATGGATTTCCTGTCTCACAAAACCAAGATTTCAAAAATCTCCCTGTCCGCAACAGCATTTAACTGGACCTTTTAAACCTTTTTGTAAAAAGAACAGAGAAAGACCAGCTGAACAATTAGCCAAGAGCTAAGATATGGGAGATCCTGAATTCAAATCCTCAGTCTGAACTGGACAGGGCAGGTCTCAGTCCTCCCACAGTTCAGATGAGCTTCTAACTTAAGACATTCTGAGGTCTCTGTGCATCTACCCTCTCTCAGATTTCCATTTTCAAACTCAGAAATCCTATAATTTCCAATTTACTTGGAGCAAATAATTTTAATAAATCACAACTTTTCCACCTAAACACCTTGTATGAAAATTCCATATCATGTTTGTTGTCAGCCCATGAAAATTTCATAGATTTGCTATTGCATGGGCTATCCCATCTTTCATTTTAAAGCAATGCAGAGAAAGGCTGGAAAGCACAGTCGCACTGTACCTCCAAGCTTGCAAAATCAGAATTGCAAGCAGAGAGAGCTGGATTTATTTATCCTGTCAATTTCATGATCTCACTTATGTTATTGCTTACTTTTTCCTATCTTTATCAGTTGGCCATTTCTGCTGTAAATCTTCTAAATGTAGAGTGGAGGAGGGCTGTAAAATGATCCTAGGATTTATTACACAGCTCTTGCAAGATAAGGTTCTGTGATGCAGAACACAGAAGATTCCTATGGAAATACGAGCCCCCTTTGGTCATTTTGATCCTTTCAGCTAAAACTTTCTGAAGTCACATAGGTGACATAGGAGCCTAACCCCATTAGCTTTCAGTGCAACTTGTACACAATTGTTAATGTTGCTTTTGAAAATGGGACTTAGAATAAAGATATATATGATGCTACATAAAAATATCAAGTACAGTTCACTAGGAAGTTGTTAGAAGAGTTTTGCAATGTAATTTTATAGCCAGAAGTCACCATTTCAATCTGAACAGTTTGGCAATTTTATATAGCAAGTGTCCTGTATTCCTGTGCAGTTACACAGTATGTTCTCCTGAATACCAATGAAGATTCATCCTGGACATGGTAATGCAATGAATAGCAAATTAATATATACTAATTTGCTACTTGTCATAAAAAGTCTTGCCAACAGTTCCCACACATCTCTTCTCTATTGTTTTGTCTAATCAATAAAAGACTTATCTCTGACTTTTACACGAAAATGGAAAAGAACAAACACTTACCCATCTTGTAAAGCACAGTGCTCTTCTGAGAAATGTTTGGCAGATACTGCTTCTTACAGTAACACTTTACTTTAATGGTACTTTAATGCTGAATTGACAGTGAAAGTCCCATAGAAATGTTCAAGACATCCACATTAATGCTAAATAAAAGTCATTATGATTTCAGAGAGATGCCAGGACAGAAATATCTAACCTGGCAGACTCCCTGTGAGCAGGAGTGGGAGATGCTTGCCAACCTTTTGGAAGGCCTGTCAGCCTTAGAGATGTAATGATCCTTTAGACATACGCAGCACCTTCTTCATGAAAGGCCCTAGCACTCCTTACAGACTCCTTCACAAAAAGGGACTCATTTCCTCTTGGAAGCAAAGGTGCTTTCAGGTCATTGCTGGGGCGAAGAGGCAGCAGATAGGCAGGCAACTGGAACATGATACGTAAACAGCACTGGTGGTAGCAGAGACGTTTGGCCAAGGACAAGAGCTATGAAGGACCCTTTAATCACCTCACAGAGCACACAGAGGAGCTCCTACAGTTGTGAACTAATTATTTATCTTAAACTTACAGGAGAGAAACACAACATCAACCTTGCTGAGATTCAGGATGGGATTTAAACTTAATGAGTTTAAATAATTCATGGTTTGAATCCCTTACTAGAACATGGGAGTCCTGAGTCAGTTCCTGAGCTTACTGCCTGCCCTGACCTGTCGCAGCTTCCTCCCCAGAACCTCCTAGTCCTTGAGCTTCCCTTTCTCTGGCTTCCATGCCACGTGGAGGGGCCACGTGTCTTCCCCAGATAAATAACAAATGTACCTGCATTTTCACAGCCCCGTGCAGAAAGGAAATGCATTAACATTTTGATACGCTCACTATAGCTGAAAAAAATATAAAGATTATTTTACAGATGGTGAATTAAGCTACAATGGCCAAGCCTAAAGCCACTGATTGGCAGCCTACATTTTACATCTAGGTGTATTTTTCATTCCCTTCCCTCCACACACATCCACATATGCACAGAGAAGAAAATGGCTTCAAGTAAGAACCAGGCAAACAGGTGGTTCTTTAATTTTATGTTTTCTTCTCACAAAGTCATAAGGCAGATTTTCAAGAAGAGAAGGTGCAAACGCTTGCATCAGGCAAAAATGAGCTCAGGGAGCTATTCAGGAGAGTCCTAGCATGGGGGTTAGAAGGGGTTAGATCCTGAAGCAGAAAAGTTAATGTTCCTTCTGAAATTTGTCCTTAAGATGCTAAATGTGGTCAACTCTGACACCTCTATTTATATCTAATTGAATTTTTAATCTTATTCATCTCTTCTATTCTTTATTCAAAGTATTTTGTCTTCTGTCTAAAGGACAACCATAAACAAACCTTCAGCTTTGTAAATGAGTCACTTGTAGAAATTGCTAGTGGAAACCAGAAAAGCTCCAGGTGCTTGGGGCAGTATCTGCCTTGTGTTATCAGCAGGACTTCATGGGCAGACAGGAGTTTGGTGTGGGATTTCCCATTATTTGATAGCCTGCACAAAGTTCCTCCATTGAGGACATTCAGAGCTTGGAAAAATATGAGAAAATAATCCCTACATTTCTTCCAGCTAAATTCCTCTATCAGGAAAGGGAAAATGACTCAGAAAAGGTGAATGTGTGTAGCCCTTAACGCAATGCTATTTCTGATCATTCACTACTGTGATACTAGCAGGAAAATACTGCCAATTTTGAAGATTTGAGCAGCTTAATTACACCACTTCCATTTCAAATAATAAAGCTCAAAAGTAATTAATAAAAAGGATGTGGCAATATCTGCAATAGTATTTCATATTTACTGCTGGAGAAATAATCACTTAAAGAGGTTAGATAGGCACAAAAGGTGCAATAGAGAAGAATAAATTCTTATGCAAGTTCAAATGCAGTCATGGGCTACACAGAAGGTACCAGGCAACATCGCTAAGGCTAGACAGCTTCCTCATTTATAATAACTATAAAGCCAGTTTCTCCATCTGCGAAACAGACAGTGGTGCTGACCTTCTTTGTATACTTTCGTGACATCTGCTAATGAAAGGGACTACATAATAAACACAGTTTCCTCTCAGACTGTAATCCCATGAAGTTTCTGTGCAAGAGTGCAATTATAATATCATCTTTTACTGTCCCAGTGCACAGAGGCTGCTCTTAAAAACAAGGCAGCGAATACAGGGAAAACATCCAAGTAGAGAATTCTGGTAATCTTTGTTGAACAACAGCAACAAATGGGAACCGAGACTCAAGCAACAGGGGGACAGTTGCCATCTCCACCAGCACTGAACCACCTCCATTTCCCGGACGAGCCCGGAACGGAGCAGCGGCTCACGATTCAAAGTTACAGTTAGCAAATGCTTAAATTTTCACGCTTAAAGGCGGCCGTTCGTTTCCGCAGCGGAGGGGCACAGGCCTTTGCCTTGAGCCGCAGGGCAGGGCAGGGCAGGGCGCAGGGGCACAGCCACCGGCCACCCCACGCCGAGGTGCGCGTGCAGCAAAGGCTGCGCGCGGGCTCGCAGGCTGCCCACGGGCCCCGGCCCGACTCGCGCCCCGTGGTGCCCCGGCGCCGCGGCGCTCAGCCCTGCGCGACACGGGAGGACGGCGGCGGGCGAGCCGGGGGCTGCAGCAGCCCGAGCCGCGCCAGGCCGCGACGCGCAACGCGGCGCCCGCGCGCTGGGCAGGACAGCTGCGTGCTGGGGCTAGTCAGGCAAGGGGCTGCAGTATCATCAGCCCTCATTTTAGGAGCAGAAAACTGGGGCAAAGCTCTTTAAAACCTTCTGCTGAGGCCAAAGCTTGCAACCCCGGGCCACGTCCGCTCCTGAGCAGGGCGCAGAGCTGCCTTCGGCGCAGGCCCTGAAGCAGAAACCCTCCTCACGAGCTTCACGGGACACGCAGCCAGGCGTCTGGTAACATCGCCTTTTAAAAACATTCTAAAAAACAGTAGAAATTTAAGTCTTCATTGAAAGGCACAGAATGCCTTGTATCAGGGACTGACTATTAGTGTTGACTACTTTACAGCAGCCTTGACTGATTTGATTTTTTTTAAACAACATACAGATACGGACTTAAAGGCTATCATAACTTTTTTATGATTAAAAAGTTGAAGTCACAAAGCAAGATAAGAGCCTAGGAAATAAATCACAGGGCTCATTTAAAATATACATGAAACAGTTCTAACTTATTTGCAGACCTGCAGAGGTAAGACCTGCCGAGTCGTCTTACTGACAGCGTGCTCTTGCTTCTCCCCGCTTCTTCAGCGAAAAGTTGAAGTACCCAAAGAAGAGACGAAAATACTCTGTTTACCCACAGAAGAGGAATACCTCTGACAGCAGGATGGCAAGGATTCCCACACTGCACGGTTTGTATGCTTTAGCTGCGAGCTGTAGGGGACCATCACTTCTAAAGCAGGGAGACTAACCCAGTCCTCATGCCTCTCCCAAGTCATGGTGTCTCTTCCGAGGCCACCAGAGCAGTGGAGCCTTGCCACAAGGGTCTCTTCGTTATGCCCACCTAATGCAGGAGCAGTACGTAATGTATTTCTGTTAGAAATGTAGAGTGTTTGGATACTGGGAGCTAAACTAAATATACCCAATAGCAGCTGCACTGCTAATTTAATAGGAAATAACCCCAAATGCTTTTATTAGGTCATAAGGTCCATAAGGTTTCTTTCCTCAGTTTCAAATGGAAGAGGTCTGGACTTTTAAGGAGAAGGCTTACTTGCTAAGAACTTGATTTCTGCCTCTTTAAGGGCTTGAGAAAAGAGGCCAAGAGCAGAGAGGTGGAGAGAGAAGCAAGCAGGCAAGTTAACATATTTGGAATAGTATTATCCCAAAACATTCAGTTCTTACATTACAGTGTTGTATGATTCCCTTCCAGCCTTGGTGGATTATTGGGCCTAAATTTGATAGCTTAAGAGCAGAGAGAACAAATATTCACATATAAAAACAACAGTTGGAAAATACAGAGATTCATATATAGTCATTCCTTTCCAGCACTAGCTACATTCTTGAGGAAGGTAATGTTAAATCTGCCAGGAGAAGGTCAAGACCACACAAAGAAAATAAATCACGGCATTGCTATGTGGACCTGTCTAAAGGTTAAGGATCTAAAGGACAAGCAGATACTCTAAAATATAAACAGCCCCTAGGGGATAATTACTTAACCAACTTCATTTGAGCAGTCCTGAACAGATGGTTTAGTAGGTATATCGACTATTGCTGTTTTGTGAAACTATTTATTACCCACTGAGACTGGGAACAAATGATACTGCAGACATGTAGCTGGTTACCTCTCTAATCCTGCATACCCTTGCAATATCTAGTGACCCAGAAATATATTCCCAGCAGTAACATCTCCCACAGGCAGTAACTACTTAAAGTAACACCAGACAATGTCCTGTAGGAATAAAGTCTGAATAGATTAGCCACAAAACAGGTTGCTTGGCTGAATCTCCCAGCCACTCTAAATTACAGTGACTGCTGTACAGTTAAATGCACCTGAGATAATACTGAAGCTGCTGGAAGTGTATAAAAGACTCATCAAGTTTATATTTTGCTGCAAATGAAGGGCCCGTTGCTGACTGCTTGGCTACTGGCCCGGCTTTCTTCAAGCACAAATAATTTTCCACTTCTTCCAGACAACACACACACTGATGCAGCACATTTGCCTGAACTTTTTCCAGTTCGCACCGGTGTTTTCAGGGTGAGTGCAATGGCGGTAACAGTGCAAGGGGAGAGACGGCTCCGCTCTCCCTCTTGTTGCCATGAAGGGACCAGCGAGACGAAAACAAATCCTGCACATGCAGATGGCCAGAGCCAGTTTTATGCATCGCGGACTTCCCACTCTGGTGCAACAACGGCGAGTAGTAAATTAGGTTATGCTTCTGTCCCCAGTGTAACAGGCAACGACGCTAGGAATAAATCAGCTGTTTAAATAGGATATGCAGTAGCTGTCCTGGCTAAAAGCTCAGGAGTTGTTGGCTCAGAGAACTCTAACTGGGACAGTGACTCTTCAGCAGTGAAGAGAGAGTCTGTAGTAACGTCCTGCAGTTCAGCACTACAATATTTTTCTAGAACCAGCTACTTTAGTATTACCAATTCATGAGAAACTCCTACCATTCGCAATTTTGCTCCTCTTTATCTGTGCTTCAGGTTTGCAAAACAGGCACACCGGAGAATGCCCCCTCCCAGCGCAGCCGCTCGCAGTAGTTTATCTCCTGCCTCTCACACAGCCAGGTTTCCCAAGTGGGAAATTTTGTCCCAGTAAAATCTGAGGATTTGACATTGGGTTGGGGCTTCCGGCCATCTGGCCTGCACAAAGGTCTGCCACAGCGTCAGAAGGCTCAGACATTTCCATAGCGCGCACACAGATGAGCTGCACTGCACGGAGCGCGGGCGGCCACCTGACCCTTTCCAGCAGCAGTGGATTTACTGTGCACGTGCTGCACGGATGATTCATGCAGACGCAGGGATCTGGCACGTCCCCAAAGCATCGCGGTCAGAGGGCATGTGCCGACCATATGTGGGACGGGTGACAGTAGGAGCGGCGCTTCCTGGAGGGGTCAGCTTTCCTCCGAACGAGCGCAACGGCACACGTGTGCCGGCTGGTGCACACAGACCCCGGGCCGGCCAGCCCACGCGGCCGCCGCTGCCACCCGTCGCTCCCGGCCACAGGGCAGTCGGAGACACGCTAGTGATGGCAAAAAGATAACAGCTAAAAACAAAAAGATAACAGCTTTCACAGCCCTGGCGATGGGCATACGGCAGGCCCAGGCTGAGAGTAACCATCCGAGCTCCCCCAAACCCCAAGAAGCCAACAGCACCGCCTTTCCTTCATCCCAGAGAACCAGTCATCCTGGCCATCGCCACGTGCGTTTGACTAGCTGATTTAACCAGGGGTAACTTTTACACTTTGGCATGCCAAAACACCTGCTGCGGGAGTGGAAATGAACAGAACTGTGAGGGCAAAATAAGAGGAACTGAGTAGATATTAGTTTGGATTAGCATGAGATATAAAAGAATTAACGGCTGGAATACAAAATAAGGTGTCTCCAAAAAGCATCTATGAATATGGATCTGTTCAGTGGAATATGAATAGATACGTAGTTTATTCTGTTAATGCTAGCAGAAGCTATTGAGGCTCCTCAGTCTCCGATTCTAGGTGAGTGCTTAGCACAAAATAGCCAAAGCTCATGATTTAGGCCTCAAAGAGCTAGGCCAGATTTTTAGGTCTTGAATTGAGAAGTTGGGCTCCACATGGCCTGTCATCAGCTCCTTACACAGAGGGAATGTCTCTGTTCCTGCCCTTTTATGATCTTATCCCATAAAGAGTCCTTCCCTTTTCTTTGTCTTTTCTAAGCCTATGCAAGAAAATGGTTGCTAAAAAAACCTTCAGAACTCCTGACAATTTGGACAATCTTCCGCTAATCTTCCCTTCAGGGTGCCCACAATCCTTTAAAGCATGACAAACTGACAGAGGGAGCCCTTTCATAGTCTCCTGATTCTATATCTTTATAAAATGGGCTCTTCTGTATGCAGCAGAAAACCCGGGAAGGCAGACGTTGTACAAAGGAAGGTGGAAACAGGCATTTTTAGCAGTGTTTGAGGGGCCACCAGATAAAATGAAAAGATTTGGGCACAATAATATGATTCTTTAGGTACAGAGGGGAAAAAAACTACAAGAATTTGACTGGAAAATAGTCCTGTGTGCCTGCTAATTTATCTACCACGGGTTATGTGACACTTAGAAAATAATTGGAAGGCACTCTGAAAGCTTTGTTTCAGAAATCATCTTACTAGCGAATACAGCCGAGCCTTCACCACTTTTCTACTATTATAATTTTTATTTATAATACAGAACTGAAATACCCTTGTCATGTGCAGAATGCTACAGCTCCAGGCAGCCTTTGGTTAAGTCTGGTTGTGAAAATTGTACATCTGTGGTGTAAGTAAAAATGACTGAGTTCATTTTCCTCTCTCCCATTTTTTTAATTTTTACCTCTTTTTTGATAATGCCACCCAGACTGCTTTCAGACACCTATTGTAGAGACGACATGGGGCAAACGTGCTCTCATATACCGGATATCATCAAGCTCATTCTAAGCTATAACCAGGCTAGAAAAGTTCTCCAATAGATCGGTAAGGTACAGCCAAATACACCTTCTAAGAAGCCAACTCTGAAACATTTCCCATTGCAAATTCTACACTGATTTTCAAGAAGTATATCTGATATTAAGTGACTTTAAAAGCATCACAATGATAACCTAGCTACCTACCACACGGTATTCTAATTTCTAAAGATGACCAAGCCTGAGTTCACACGTTTCTGTTCATTTTGGACACTGGAAATAACATTTTGGACATAACGAGTATCATGTGAGTGGCTAACATACTGTGCTTCAACCAACCATATCAGACTGTTACATATTACATATATACACACACACACACATATATGTTCACACAACCTGATCTGCCAGTGGTGCAGCACATCAGTGCAACTGGCTCCCTGTCTCCCACTTTTTTTTTTCCTCCTTTTTTTTGCCTTAACCGTGATGGTCATGGCTACATTACAAAATTTAAATGAAAAGATAAGTAAAAATATTTCTATTTTTCAGATGGAAATGTATGAGCCCTTTCTGGAGCAACTATAGAAACAACTTTAAAAAATGCCTATTTCATTTTGTATGACTCAGGTCTTAAGAATGAATGTTTTACACATTAATCACTCCCTGCCATTTTCACCAGCACATCCACGAGAAGAAAAAAGATGCCCAGACCTGAAAGTTTTCCCAGCACTCCCATTTTAAAGATTAGGTTTATCATGAATGCACTTGTAGGATCAGAAGCGAAGTTACGTTAGACTGCATGTAAAACTCAAAAGCCCAGTTGTATTACTAAAAACATTTTTTTCAAGAATTACTGCATTAAGAGAAACAAAAAAATTGTACTAGTTAAGAATAAAATTGCTTCCAAATGAACTATTACATGAACTCTAATAACATTCTCAATTGATACAATTACATATTGTGTTATAATAGACCTTAATGAAAAAAATGAGGACACAGATGTCTGAAAATAGGACCCCTCAGTTAAAACAATTTCTAAAAATACTGATTTACTTTTTTTTTATGGCAATAATTTTTCAAGAATCCTAGTTAACGCAAATACAGCTATGTTACACCACAAAGAAAGCAGGATTAAAGTGAACACCTACATTTAAAAAAAAGATTCCTTCTAACAAAGATTATAATGCACAAGCTGCGCATACTAATGCTACTTCAGCCTTCTCCACAATTAACAAAGATGAAAAGAGAGACTTTGACTAAACAAACAGAATTTGAAGCATCCTTTCGTCTATTTAAGAAACAGTTGAGAGCCTATTGCCATCACTTTGCCGTGTTTTATAGCTTCCTGTGAATCTTGAGTAAAATGTCAATTTGCTAGGAGCAAGTCCTACAGGTATTTTTCAAATTAGAAATACCTGAAAGTTTATCACCTCCCTCCCATTCATGCAGCTCTCGACAAATACGAATGAAACTGATATTTTGTCTCCTCGTTTCCTGTACTTGAAAGATTTTTTCTCCATGACTCACTACATCAGCGTGTTGCTCTTGGGCACGAAGGAACGGTGCCACTCACGAACCTGCTCGTTGGCCCGTGCAGCCGGGAGAAAGGAGGCGTCTGGGCAGGGATTGCTCGCAAGGAGCGCACGGGCTACAGCGACTCGCGAAACGCTGCCGTGAACCGAACGCATCCCAAGAGAAAACAGTGCCAGTATAGTACATTTCTAAAAATAAAATAAAATAAAATGTAAAGCCACATGTTTGGTGTTCTTGGGTAACCAGTAACTAATGAATTAACTCTCTCTATCCTCAATTACACTAGCAGTAATGACTGCACCTAGGCATGTGCACAGAGCAGAATGAATTAACCATCTAGCAAGGGCCGAGGAGCCACCTCGATGGGAAAGTAGGCTGCAGCTGCTGCTACTCAGCTAAGAAGGTAACGAAAAAAAGCAAAGTGCGTTACTCCTATTTGCCTTTGTATGGGCTACTTGTCAGTTGGGATTTGGGGGAAATCAGCATCGTAAGGTATGTAAACAGTCAATAGTGGAAAACAGGGAAATAAAAATAAACAAACTAACTCCTTACCTCACCCCTACATTCCTAAAACAGAGGAACACTTGAAATGCATCCTGCAGTGCGCACTGAGACACCTGGGTGTAACCGCGAGAGAAGAGGGGAGAAGCAAACGAGAGAGAGGAAAGAAAAGCCTCAGTGGACCCTACACAGTCTTCAGAAATTCAAATCCTCGGCAGCGTGCCCAGGGACGGGGAACGCGCTGGTGGGCAGCCGGGGCGGCTGTGCGGGAAGGGCCGCGAGGACAGACAGCCCTGGGGGCGGCCGCTGGCAAGCCAGCCAGCCGAGCACTTCAGTCTGGGCGCAATTTAAGTAGTTCCATATTTAAATGCTCTGTCGAAAAAAGGCTGTTTTGAATGCTACTGCCAGTGCTTTCTTTTAATAAGAAATCCATATATCATTTGTTTTCTAGAAAGTGGGCACCTGTCCTTCAGGACTCGTACAGCCAAATTTAGCTCTGGTGTAAACTGAGTTGTTTTGACCTAACTTTTCTTTTTCCCGTAACCGTCTCTTTCCTTTCCCTTGGGACAGGAAGCGAGCAAAAGCCGAAGGGAGGGAATATCGCAGCGCAAGGTATACCTAATGCCTTGGCTGAACTCTCAGCGCTTAACATTTTCTCAGTGATGCTGGCGATGCAGAAATCCCAACATGTGCTGAAGGGCAACGGAAAGGGTAAGAAAGACGTGGCCCTTTCCCTCCTGTTTGGCTGCTAGCCTCATGGCCCCCAGGGCACGAGGGCTGGCTGGGCTGGCTGCCACGTCCTCCACGCTGCCGGTGGGCACGGACAGCACTTGGCAAAGGCCAGCCAACGGGAGCGCCTTGGGGTCTCCTCCTCCCTTAGCGTCAGTGCAGCTCTCCCAACACCTTACATACGAGAACGTACCATACATGCTGGCCTCCAAGAAGAGGGGTGAAGTATCTTACTCTTCCCCAGAATAAGATGAGGGGTTCTTGGGGTTTCTGGGAGGACCTAGAGCCATAAGAAACTGCAAAGGAGGCAAGGCGCCTGCCCTGGTCTGCTCCTAGGAGCATGGAGCAGCATAGCACTTAAGCCAGATTGCAGAGTAAAACCAGCCTGAAGAAAACAGCTTGAATCCCTCCCTTCTCTTCCTTCCTGAATTAAAAACATGGTCTTGTCGCAAGATGTTTATTTACAGCTGCTTAGAGTAGAATGCAAACAAACATCTTGTAACAAGCTGCTTGATGACGTCCCATTAGCCATACGAAGCTCAGCGTTGCTTCAGCAGGTACTCAGCAAGGCTGCCGAAAGCGTCAGTCACTGTGAGGATGTCCTGAATTAAATCTGGATAAATCTGCCATTTACTCACCTTCTCCAGTCCTCCCATAGAAAACTATTGTTCAAAAAGAGAGAACATCTGATTTGCAGCCTTAGCAAGAAATAAATCAATGTACAATAAGTGATAAAAGAGGAACAATGTTGAAAGCTGCAGTTTGCACTCACATGATGCTAGAGTTGAAGAATTAAAAATAGAATAAATAGCAGTTCCATAGTCACACTTGGAACTCCATACTTGAAAGGAAGACTTTGAAGATCAGACTCAAACACGGGCTAAGTAATACCAAATCATGTACACAGAATACTGTATGACTCTAGAGTCACAGGCTCTCTTGCTTGCCTGATATATATATATATATTTATTATTACTGATAATATTAAAATTCCTAAACTGGGATATCTTGTTTGATATGCCCTCTCCCTCTACATGAAAGAAAATATGAGCAGCTATAACATGCAAATGTTTTTAAAGTGTATTCTGAGTTGGTTTCTTTTGTAGAAATTCAGCCCCTTTAATTGAAAATGATAATTCTTACAGATGGGCATAGATTATACAGACAGGATTTCTGCCTTCGGTTCACTGACCATATCACAACCCTTTCGCTCCAGATGTAAATATTCTTACTTTATTACTGCAGCACTAAGGAGCACTCATCACAGAGTGAAATTCCACTGCACTGCACAGCCGGTAACGCTACATTTGATATGAACTATTCATGGTGCAGATTCCAAGTACTCACATTTCCAAACTTCTTACACCTCGGTGCTTGAAGGTATCTGGGTTTTAAAGTAAAGGCATTGGTCAGATTCCTTATTTTAGAGGAACTTATTTTTCTTATCATCAGAAAACGCTAAAGAGCAAGACAGTCTTTTCTTTTTACAATTCTGAACACCCCATGCCACTAAGACAAGGGCAATGGCCAGATGCTTCCACTGAAATTCAACACACCACCATGAGCAAACATATCTTTTTGTTGCACACAAAATTTGCGACCACCTGTGTCGTCACCTCCTATGCAAAAGCACGACATGGAAGAGAACCTGATGTTAGCTTTCTATAGCTTTGAGAAAAGAGAAAGTGTAATACACTATCCTACCAAGTCTTTCTCATTCTAGCAGTCTTTCTTGTACTACAATATAGCAGAGGTCTGGAGAGAGAGAGGAACCAGCAAAGATGTGCAACCCTGCTGCAGCTGGTTTTGCAGAAGGCGGCTGCAGCACACAGCTGGGGGCCAACTGCTGCTTTGCCCCATGGGCAGGAGGTTTGCATGGAGCTGAAACTGGAGCCAGCTAAGCAGTTGCTTTAGAAATACTGAGGACAGAAAGCAGACAAATTGCAACACCCTGAAATGTCACATTCCTGAGGAGCCCAACACATGAGCGCATGCACCTTTATCACAGAAAAATGGAGGTAAACCATCGTGGGTACTTTCTCCAGTTGAAGCTGGCAATTCTGTTGTAAGACATGGCTCTACCAAAGGGATTGCATCCATTTAGCCCAGTAATTTCAAACTCAACCTAGTTAACTCATGCAAGCATACATACACTCAAATTACATTGAAACAAGCTTGAATCTGTTTGTTAGAACAAGGTATTTAAATGCTCTGACATTAAAGATCTACACCAGTTTAGCTGGATCAGTTTTTAATCCAACTGTTAAATCAGCTTCATTTTTTTCCATACACAGTATAGAATATAAATTTCTAAACCTTTCCTATATAAGCACTTCCATCACTCCAGGCAAAATCCTGATTAACCTGCCAAGACTGCCATGTTTCTACAAGTCTTTTTGTATCTGCTGGCTGCAGTTCTTAAGTATTTAGCCTGTTTTCACCCAACTACTGTCTTGCTTTCTGCTGTTAATTCCCCAAGTAATAATCCCCCCGACCTGAACTTGTTCCGATTTCTTCCTTGTTTTGCCTCAGGTTATTCACTTTTCACCGCTACACAACTTCTTAAGGAATAATTTCCCCCTCCCAAATGTCTTCAATAACAATGTCATGCAATAATTCCAACAGAGGAACATTAAAAGATAAAAGTGCCCTAAATGCCATACGTTTGCATTCCAAATAATAGAGTATGATATTGTTGGTATTCCAAAGACATGCCATTCAAGATTATGACCTAATGTCCTTTTTAAATGACAAATCAGGCTCAGAAGAGAGTACGGATCCAAATTTTCCTTGAGAAGCTTAATCATACTAGGGGTTTCCACAGAGTGAGTGTGTTGTTCATATCTTGCACACTTTATTTTTAATTTCTATGAAGACTGTTGTAACTAAGGCTCAGGATGCTCTGAAAAGGTCCTTAAAAACCTGCAAAGAACATCTTTGGAAAAAGTCCTTTATTTAACAGAACCTCTTTATCTATAAAAAGCTCAAGAGAAAAAAAGTCTTTATTGTCTACTTTGCTTGAAAATTCGGGGGGTGGGGGGAACTACAGCAAACAGGCTATAGTTCTCCAATAATACACCCATGGATTTTTTCACTTGATCACCTCCTAATAGATCTGCATCTTCCATATTTTAGACCGATTTCAGGTTTAGAGCAAATTGTTTAGATTTACAATACAAGAATTTTGATGCACTGTCTTGTTTAATTTACAATCACTACTTCAGACATGACTTTTGAGTGACCAACTTCTATGGAAAAAAGTTAGTACATTCCATGTTCCTGGTCTTTCAGATAATCCATTTAATTTCTGATTTTTTAAAGGACTACTTCTACAAACAGAAATTAAAGGCAAGAAGCTAGGAACCTCCCTCATCTATTCTGTACTCAAAGAATAATCAAGTACTTGAAATTGGCAAGTATAGCACTGAACCATAAAAATAAAAATTAAAAATAATCTCTGCTGCATGTGAAGAGCCCAACCTTAACCACAGAGAGAACAGAATAACTTCCATCGTTAGCTATTAAATATATATATATATATATGTTCAAAATTGAGTGTAAGATTATTAAAAGGAAATAGATTACTGTCTCCTATGGAGAAAAAAAGTGGCAATGAATCCATTTTCAAGTCTTGTTTTTGTGTATAAAGCCAAGAAAATCTCAAAGGAAATGACTTCCAGAGTCACTGGTAAGTGCTAAAATGTTTCTCCACTGCAGAGCAGGATACAAACCCTTATTTGTTTTCTTTGTAGGTGAAGAGGTTGCTACTGCACACCCCTCTCAAAGAGGATGCTAAGCAAAGGCACAAAGATTTCAGGATTTCATGGTTAAAGGAAAGGCACCCGTGGGAGCCAGCCCCTTGCCAGGCACAGATCCAGGTGACTGTGTGCATAACAGCTGGGTTCGGTGTGTGTGTTTCCTCCGGGGCACTCCTCTACGGGGGAGGTAGGAAAAATATAGCAAAAAGTTCCTTTCTCAGAAAAACATGAAACAGAAAGAGAGACTCTTTTCAGGGAGCAATTTGCTGCTGCTGCAGCGATTTGTGGAGCAGCACGAGCCCCTGATCAGGGGCACAGGTCCCTTCTCACCGCTGCCTGCAGCCTCCCGGGGGAACCAGCTGCCAGCAACAGAGAGCACCGAGATTAGACAACAAAGGAAGTTCTGGTGCAAAGGGTTAAAATAAAATAAATGATTTCAAATACTTTAGCTGTGGCAGATGTTTACCTGTGTACTTAAATTCTTCTGTTTTACGCGAAATCCAAGAATGCTTTGGGACCCACGATGTGTTTCATCCATTCTGAGCAATGCTGAAGGAATGACTCATTTTCTATGCCTGAGCAAGGAGGTAAGCAAGGATTCAATATGCCATGATTCCCCTGTCAAGGTCCCCTTCACTGCATGCCACAACAAACTCTCACTCTGCCAACTCTCACAAAGGTACTGGCAAGCAACCAAACCATCATTTGTGCATCCTTCCAGCCTTTGTCCATCAGAGGGGACAAGCAGCTAGCCACACATGCACTGGCTACATTTACCTTGACAGAGTTAAAGTAAAAGAGATACTCAAAGATAGCTGAACAAATAAAAAGCCAAGAATACAGCTTCCCTATTCTGTAAAGAGTTTTGCATTTTGGGTCTGAGTTAAGAGTTCAGAAAATAGGTTTTTTGGGGTGAAGTCCTCTGGGCAGGCAGTGACCCACATGAAGTAAATACTGATAAAAGAACCAACCCAGACTAGATTACTTTACTTAAATAATCCTCATCCTTTAACAAAAGGAATAATCTTTACATAAAGGTGCAGCAATGATATCTAGTGTCCTTTAAACAGTTGTATCATCAGTTTAGCAAATGATTCTTTTTCTTTACAGAGTTTGTTTTTTTCCAGGTGTGGAGCACAGATGAATTTTGGAAAACCAAGAACGCCACTGAGGTTTTTCAGGCAGAACCATTCAAACCACCAGGATCAACCAGTTGCCTTCACACAGTATGGAGAAGAGAAGATTGATGGCCAAGTGGGTTGTTTACAGCCCCAGACAGAATGACAATGCTAGAACTCATTGTACTTTCAGGGCAGTTGTATTTTCATTAAGTTAATCATAGGTTGAACCAGAAATCTTTTTTTTTTTCTTTCTTTCTTTTTAATTCCCACCTGGGAAACCTAAAAAGAAAATAGCCATATCTATTACCTGGTGAAAGCTATTGCTTTGCGCATGGAAACAAATGATTTTGGGGAACCATCCACTCAATCTTGTCACTTTTTATTGGCTCTGTTTCTAGAGAATAACAGATACTAACTGCAGGGCAGAACTTGGGCCACATTCACATTTATTTATTTATTTTTCAGTACTAAATCAAAGGTGGGCAGAGTAGAAAGAAGAGTTAAATGGTTTGAAAATATTAGGTGGCAGCCCAACAAGCAAATCCCTTTGCATGTGACACTGCTATCTGAAACATAAGCATGCTTAACCATGAAAAAGATCCAAGTGTGAGAGTAATATGAACAAGGAAGACAATTTGTATCTCTTTAAATAGAAGATGATACGAGCAAATTCAGCTGTGAAATTCAAACTCAGTTACTTGCATGCATTTGTGGAGCACACAGCCACGAAGTATCTTAGCTTCTCAAGCTCCCACATCCACCAACAAGCATCAGTCCACAAATTCATTCACACATCTCAGAAAGGCAGCATCTTCCTATCCCCTCACACCAGATGACAGGGATTTTCTCTGGGTCTACTCCTTACATTGCCACACACAGGTAAACTATGGACCCCACTGAGCCTGCCTCCAGAAAAAGGGGCTCATCAACAACAAGCCTTGTAGTCAGCAACAAGCAGGAGGAACAGAAAGGAGTGGAACGGGTATCGTGGCAGCCCTGCCTGCTAGGGGCTCTGCTAGCCAGCACTAAGGTGTCAAGGTAGCAAATCTCTGGCTGTTAAACCACCTGTATTTTCCAGCCACTTTAATTGCTGCTCCCATGACAGAGCTGCAGCTAGTGGCTACATGTGCTGACTTGGGTGCTGCCGACTCGGACTCCCTGGCTGTGGGGGAAGCCATCAGCAGGGTCTCCCGAGATAAGCATCCCTCCTCCTTCTTAGCCCCATCCTCCAGTGGAGACATCAGGTCTTTGGGGGTGCCCTGCTGGCACCTCCTGCCTGTGCACAGATCCAGAGCTTTCCCACCCCTCAGCTCCTGAGGATAAATGACATTTCCTTGTAACTTTCTCCATAAAGTCAGGAACCTGAGATAAGCATAGACAGGAACCACAGCCGTCCTTCACAACCACCATCTAGCTTGCTCCCTGTTTGGGTATTGCTGCATCACAAACCAGTCATCCCAGGCAAGTCCTGGTCCATTCCAGACCTTCTTGAGCCTCCTGGCTGTGGTGTTTCAGAATAACTTTGGTTTACAAAGGTATGGCCAAGACCAGAAATCCCTGAAATCACCCAAGACACCTGTCCAAAATTAACATGTGAGCAGAGGAGCAGATTACTGGGGTCTCCAAAGCACAGGATCTTTCTGTACTTACTTAAGAGTGCTGGGAATCAAGAAAATGCCCTTTACACATTGCTATGTGCCCTAAATAATAGCATTGTCCCTATGATCCCAATGGAATTGGAATCACTGTTTTTTCTTTAATTTCTGAGGCAGTTTGAAAAGATGGATACCACCAATTAATTAGCCAACACCACTGGTATCCATGGATTCAGTACTACAACCTATTCAATATTTCTCTTCTTCCTTGAAAAGCCATCTTCTCAATATCATCATCTCCTCAATATCTTTCATCAGATTTACAGGAACAAAATATTACCAAAAACAACAGGCACAGGAAAAAATGTGAGCAAGAAGTTTCAATACCTTTTTTTATGCAATATAGAACAGAATTAAGTAACTATGTCAAAATGCAAACTAAATCCCACCAGTTAATCACAACCAGGTAAAGTTTCTGAGATGTAATCAGAATAAAAAGATCAAAAGAACACACAAAATCACAACAGATTCAGAATCTGAAAGAGAAACGTGCACAGATTTTTTAATTCAGCTCTGTAGATGACTCTTTTGTAGCCTGCATTTCCATTTTTTCTACATTTGCTGGGAAACTTCAGTGTTTCCTTGATACTATTGACAGAAAGAATGGGCAGAATTAGACCTAAGCCTTCCAGTTTGCTCTGCTATTGCTCCCCTAAGAAGCAAGACTAGACTGCGGCATTCTAATTCCTAAAATCATAGAAGAGAGGCCTGGGCAGGAATTCAAGAGGTCTGCCAGTCAATCTTTGTGCGTTATTGCAGGATCAATTATTCCAACATCACTCTCAATGAACATTTAAGAACAGGTTAGACAGAGATCTCCTTTGGTGGAGACGCCGCAACGTTTCCAAGTTTTCTATTCCAGCACTGCTGATGTTGCACTGAAAGCAGTGTCATTGCTACTAAATGCTACAACTGCCAGAATGAAGTGCCATTTGACAAATGTAATTTCAGTTCTTGTTAAAAAGGCTCTTCATCTTTCTATTTTAAAAGCACACTTCTTTCTTTGTTACTTATACATAGCAAGCCAGTTACATTTTATATGAACTATTCATCTGGATTTCAAGTCAGATATATCATGTAAACTTGAAATTGTAATAAAAAATATGAGAGGAAGATGTCACTCTTGAGGTTGATTATAAAGCCAACATCTTAAACACTGTACCAAATTGATTCTGCAGCCCTCCCTTGTGCAAGCAGTCCCAGTGAAAACAACAGCATGAGGCATGTTCATGTGACTGAATACTGCTGGGTAGCTCAAAGGGGACACATTAACTGTGGTCTATACAACTAGGAAGGTCATATCAAATACATTTTTAAACACATCTTTATAAAATACATGCAAAAAATCAATGACAGAAATTTTTTTCTTTTGAATAAAAAGCTATAGCTGCTTTGTTCTTTTCAAAAATACTGTATATCTTTCTGATTGCTATAAAATAAAGCCTAACTTTCATTAGTTTGCTTATTATTGTTCTTCCCCCCTTCTTTTTGCAGGTTACTGAGAACATTTTAGCTTCAGGGAAACTGTTCTCATCATCCTTCTTTCCACATGGAACTAGCTGAAAGATATTCATGAAAGATTCACTAAGGCCAATTTTCTATGAGTATAAGCAACAGCAACATCAATATTTCAATGTCTAGAAAATGTGGCTATTCTCTTGCCTTGAGTAGATTGTTGGAAATCATTGTATTTTAATGAATTCAAAATTTCTTGAGAGACTCTGCAGGTACCTTGCTTATGAAAATTCATGGGGAGAAAGGAGACCTTTGTCCAACAAATATTTGGGGACAAGGAATTTGCTAGCATTTTACAATATTCTTATGGTGGTGTAGATGGAAATGTGACTGCTGATCTTTTCATCATGGTCCTTGTAGACTGCTAGTTTCCCAGGCAGTTTCAGCTGTCACAGTTGCTTAGAGTCCAGTGAGCTGTTTTTAGTTACTCATTCAAATATTCATAAGAACCGAGGGCTGCAGTTTGCTGTCTGCTAACAACTTCATTTTCTGCTCACACTGAGCTCGTCCTTGTGGGCTGCCTCTTCCCGCTCGGATTGGCTTTTTCACAGCCACGTGACCTTTGAAGGATAACAGAGTTTCCTTGAGAGTAGGCTAAAGAAGCATGTTCTACCTTTTATCTTTGCTTGGCTGGACAATGAAAGTAATTGCAGAAGACAGTTATGGATTACCAAAGAGACGTGTGAAATGATCAAACCTATATCAAGCACTGGTTCCTGCTACTAGAGAAAGCACATCCTTTAATTATTTACCTTGTGGGACAGCTCGCACCTTAGAATGGTCACATTTTTGTGCAAATATTTACTTAACAATATTGTACTTGAGCAGAGTAATGAAAATAGATGTAATTTCATGTAATGTTCTTGGGAAAGACCAATGGACTGTGACATTTCCCTGCATGGGGGAAATCACTAGAGTGCAATGCTTCTATTATTTCATTAAAACTCTTGCTAAATAACCCTTCAGGGCAGCAACATTTTGCATTTTTAGCTAAAGGAATTAGCTGAAGAAGAGGAATCCACAACTACTGCCAGTTAATAATAGTGTGTGGTAGGCTTTCTAATAGAAAATACTACTTAAAACACATGAATACCCAGATGCACTTCAATTAAAACACAGTATTCACGGAAAGCTAAGCAACATCTTGCAGCGAGTAAGGGCGGCTTCCACTCTGTATGGTAATTTGACAAGAGGGTAGAGGAGGTTTAAGTCCTTCGACAGTCAGGAGAGGGCCCAAAGGAGGAAGCCCAGGCAGCATCCTTGAACTGTTCACAGAGTGCTGCTCCTGCCTCACATCGCTCATGTCCCTTCCTTGCACCAGCTTTTTTCCAGCCACCCACAGAAGGCAGGAGGAGGAAACAGGCTTCCCCCTAGGTTTACGGCAACCCCAACGCAATCACCCAAAAGGAAGAGGTTCCTCCTGCCTCCAGTTCTCCATGAAATTGCTGCCCAGAATCTGTACTTTATAGTGAGAGTTTTAAATAAACACAATGTCAGTGGGCATCACTTATTTATGTTTTTTAGTGCTACTGTTTTATGAAAGGGCTTAATTTCTGTCAATACAACATCCTGGATATATAGTATCTTAAAATGACCATCTTTTTAATTACATTTTCATGCCACTTCCTTTAAGTATTGCCTACTTTAAGGCTTATGTTGAAAGTGTTAATTTATACACTTACTGAGCATAAGTACATAATAGCACTGGACAGCAGTGAAGTCTTCTGCATAAGCTACACAAAAGGAGAGAACAGGTACAATATAAATTCTCCCCGTTTGCCCCATTCCGCTCCGAATCTGAAGAAAAAACAAGCCTGTCACAGGTTAAGCAAAAAAGATGGTTTCATAGCTAATGCAAGATAAAATCACCTCTTGAAGAAAGGGGGGGGGAAGTGGGAAAAAAAAGCCCAATAACACCATTTGTTTACATTAGAGAAACACCCACTAATCACAGAGACTGTTAAGATACTGTCAGCATTCCTATTATGATCCCATATTTCAAAGGCTCATGACCTGGCCATGAGAAGTCACTTTGAAAATTGAATCCAGAATATAGACTGAAGTTAGCTGCATTCAGTCTATTATTGTCACTAGGTGAATGCCAAAAAATATGTAATAAAAATAAATAAATACAGAAAAAAAAACCCAGCAACAACTAAATCTCAACTAGGTGTATCGATGAGATATCGATGCTAAAGGCATCTCAGGCTCAAGTCACTTGTCTTTAAAACACAAGAGTGGATTAAAATAAGTAAATAAATAAATAAATAAAAGGCCAACAGAGGGAGAGAGACAGTGTGCGTGTGTGCGCGTGTGTGTTATACAGTTGTTACTGTAGCTCTCATTCATGCACCAGAAAAAAATCTAAATGAACAAACCACTTGAGAGCACCATGAAATACATGAACACGGACAGGAGTAATAAGCACCGAGCCAGATGCCTGCTTCTGCAGCACCTATTTGTTTCTGCGCGGTGACGGAGAGCAGGCGTTCTGTTTGTCCGAGCAGGGGGCAGGGGAGATCTAACTTGATAGATTTTGACCTTTCATGAAATGCCTTCAGCTTACCCCTCCCCAATATATTTATCCTTCAGATATTTTCCTTTCCAAGGCTTCTGAAGGGTAAAGGTTAATGAAGTAATCTATGATTGAATGCTAACATATGCAATGTATGTACAGAAAAATGCACATCCCATTTTTAACATTTCTCTGGAAGCAACTATGGTCTCTTATAGCTGCAATTTTAAAAGAATGCAATTATGGTATAGAATTTCAGCTACCTTGGGCTGAGGCCACCGGAGCCATACAAAGAATTAGTGTATTGTTGTGCGATACATATGTGAAATCATATTCCACTAATATTCTCCTCTAAAGCTACAGCGCAATCCCTCTCAGCTAAAAATCATGTTTTTCCTTTCTCCTGTTTGTGAAATACCTATTAACAGCCCAAAGGCTTATTTTCAGTTTCTAAAAATCAACACTGTATGTCAGCCAAATTAGCATTAACTAACACAACAAAAGAACTCCTCTGCCAATGACAAAGTGTAAACTCAAAAAAACAAAAACAAAAAAAACACACACTGAAGATAACAGATGCAATAGTGCACTGGTCTATTGGAGAGGAGTGAATTTGAGGTGCAAGGTGCTTCTGTGAAGAGCCCTCATTAGCTGGTCAGCTCTGACGGTAGTTTACTGATGAGCCGAGATAAAACATGAGAAGAGAGGTTGGACCAAAGTCAGAGGCAAGTCTAAATGATAGGCATATTTAACTTGTGCAAACCTGCACCTTCCACCAGGATCAGACATGATTTCTACCCTGTTTAAATAGGTCACCTTTTGCAGCCTTCCTTAGTGCAAGAAATGGTGCATCCAGGATTAAGCTCACTGGCAGCAACGTCCACTCATTCGTTTCTTGCCTTTGCAACAGACTTGACAAACCTGCACCAGGAATACATTTGTCCAGAGAAGTCCAAGTCTAAGTTGGCTCAGACTTATCTTACAGATGGAGCAAATAAAGGTAGACAGAAACTTAGGGATCATATTTATTAACCATAATAGTTTGAATTGCACCTAATGAAGCTGTAAAACCATTTGTAGTCAAATGACTCCTAATATCTGTTTTAGTTCAACTGAACTCAAAGGTGTTTTTCAAACTTGTATTGACAGTGCTGATCATGTATGCTATCTAATGAAATGAAGTCAAGTACCGTCATTATACTGATGGCAACTCAAGCCAGTTCCTTAACAGTCTTGGGTACACTGGATTGCAGAGTAACTTTTGAAAGTCTGGTTTATCATACACAAAAATTATAACTATAACCAGCAGTTAGTCAACCAGAGAGAGAATTAACTGCTAAATACAATACCATATGCCTTGATTAGGCCCCAGAAGAGCATGAAAAAGATCTAATAAAGAGTGCACACACACATTAAAAAAAAAAAAAAAAAAAAAAGATGCTTATTGATGTTCTTCTTTCAAAGGGTATCACTGACCATCCTAACATTTTGCCATGCCTAAGCCTGAAGGAGTTCAGGAGAAAGACCAGGATTCGGAGGGAGGCACAGCCGCTATATTTAGGACATGGGCACATCAGAGTGCTGCAAGGCTCAGTTGCTCCTGTTCGCTGGACCTGGGGGGAGCCTTTGGTACAGTTTCCTATGAATTGAGTTTTCAGCATTTCTGAATCTGATCCCAATTCTTCCAGACTATCAAGTGTTGCACATTCGGTGCTGGACTCAAATCCATGTTTTTCATGCAGATCATACCTCAGATTCAGCTGGACCCCTGTCTGGTCAGAGCTCACTTTTATATCAGAAAAGCAAGTCTGCAAGCTGTAAGAAAGCCTACAATAAACCCCAAAGCTATGGCTGTGCAAGCCTGAGGATTTGTGGCTAGACTCCAATGCACATCTTTCAAAGGGAAGTTCTCCATGTTTTGTGCAAGTCCACAAGACCACTTGCAAGTTCATTTTAGCTTTTTGAACTGCAAGAACATAAAACATTTTATGTTGGATACAGAGAAACTCATGACTGATAACTCAAAAATAGCTGCTACTCATGGTCTAAGAATTTGCCTGCTTTATATATGTATTAAGAGATGAGTTTCAAGGCACAGTTGTAAACAAATCTGCTTCAAGTTCCAAGTTTAAGACCTAACGCTACTGCTGGGCACAAGGGTCCGTGGACAGCCAGAAAAAGAGCAGGGGCTTGTGTTCATGAAGCCTCGTGGTCGGGCAGCTCTGCTGCAGAGAGCTGAGAGAGAGGACTGAGGTGGACAGAGGAACCCACTCAGGGACCCACTGCCCAAAACACGACAACAGCAAGATTACATCGCTTTTTCTTCGCTTTTATCCTCTAGTCACTGCTACAGCAAGAGTACAGCCTAGAGGATTTATGCAGGACACAAATCTTTTTCTTCATTCAGGTCTGCATTTTTCCAAGTAAACAAGACAAGAATTTCCCCTACGCTGATTTTTCAGGACCTATCTTGTTGCCTACTTACACCAGACTGCTGATATAACTTCAGCAGCCTACTCAAATCACCCTTTATTTCATGTTTTACAGGACAAAACAGCTTAAGCATATTCACAAAACAGCAGTCATCTGTGAGATAGTATTAACAAGCAGCAAAGTCCTGTCCCTTCACTCACCCAAGTGCAGCATAACATATGTATTACCAAGTGCCCTCCTGCAGCCTCTTCCTTCACCTCCAGCAGAATTATTTTACTAAAACAGAGTTATATTAGAATGTATTTATTTAATATTTTCCTTGTACAGTGTTGTTATATGTGTTGCCAAATAACAGTGCAGTGGATGATAGAAGTTTATATACAACAGCTTTAAACAAAATAGTCTGTATGAGGACGTGAACCCATCCTGACTTGTTTGCTTTCAACGCAAGATTCACCAAAACAGGATGCCCAGATGCTCTAAGACGCTAAGGTGCTCTTAGGGGAAAACTGAACCAACACAAGATGAGTAATGTGTTTCTGCATTTTAATATCTAATTTACAGGGGAAAAAAGAGAAATTATACTGTAAGCAAAACAGAAGAGGATATTTTTTACTTTAGAGACATAGACATAATTATGAAAATTTCGTGGTTAGCAAGGCTTTCAATTTGAAAAGTTAATCCTAATAGCCGCACTTGTTGTATTTGCACATTTGGCCCTGAACTGCAGCACTGAATTAGCACTGCACTACTGCATTTAGAGGAGGGGGGAAAACTGGCCCCGTGGGCGGCAGCGCCGGGCGCCGCATGCGGCCTGGGGCCCTCGGGACATGCTGGGAACAGGCTGCGCTACAGGTGCCACGCGGCGCATCATGTGCGACGGTGCCCCGCGCACCCCAGCGCCCGCCACCGCTCCTCTTGCACTGTCTCCGCAACGGAGAGGGCACTTATTGTCAGAGAGGTCGCACCAAAAAAAAAAAAAAAAGGAAAAAAAACGAAAAAGTTTCTGTCAACAGACATATAAGCAGCATTTACAATAAACACAATTGAATCTAATCCTGGAAAGAAAACACCTTGTGTAGAAAAACAGCAATTTTAACCGTGTCAGTAAATCCGACAGCACTACCTAAAACCCAAGCACCTACCAAACCCGTCATTTCTCCTTCTCTACAGAATTTTCCCGAAGGAGATGAAGCATTTTCAGCTCTAGGGTCCTAGCTGGCGTACGTGTTTCCCTTCTACCTCTCTGCGTATCTCCCCTACGCCCGGCTTGACATTTTAACGCATATTTTTCCAAAACAGACCACACTTGGGGTGCATTTTTCTTTCCCTAAGAATTTTGTGATTGTCTGAAACCAAAACGCGGCGCGGCGAGGGCGCCACCTCGCGCCGCGCGGGGGAAACGCGCCCGCCGCCGCTGCCGCCGCTGCCGCCGCTGCCGCCGCTGCCGCCGCCTCCCCGCCGCGCGCGGTGCTTTAGGAGTTAAACGTGCCCAGCAAAGCAAAACGGCTCACGGCGGCGCCTCCCTTCCAAGCACCAGCCTCTGCGTGCGGCACCTGCGTTGAAAGTTGCTTGAAATTTAAGCTTTGCCCCTGGAAGAGAGAAGGGGGAGGAGGGAGGAAGAAAAGCAAATGGCTCAAAAAACATCCACGGAACAGCTAGTTCTTTTCTGTGTACCTGCTCATTTAGAGACCTATTTTAAAAATTATATCTGAAAACAACTGTCTGAAAACTTGAGTTCCCCACCAGGTGTAACAATCCCAAATATCTCACACCATACCTTGAATGCAGCCTTCCAGCTGTGCACTCTGCTGGGCCAGAGAAATCCAAAAAAATCTACATTAATCAGCCTCTTCTTGCATTTCCCTATTAATAATTACTAACCTCTCAAAAGATTTGATTAGCATATATTGAATTTTACAGTACTCTGATTAAGACAGATTTTTTTTCTTTTTAACTGAGAAAATTGGTAGTCACCATATTGATTGCAACACAAAGCAGCCTTGTGGGAAGGCTGCTCCAGCCAGCTGGTGGAATAAGTGACCCTTAAGGACTTTCCCCCACGCATTCTCCGAAGCAGCTTCTCCTCTGTGCTGCTACGTGCTGCTCTCCCCCTCTGCAGCAGTCCCCAAACACACAGTTTGCAAAATCTCGTTCTAATCACCGTCTCATAGACTTGCACAAAATAAAACTCTTGAGTAAATGATTATGCTAATCTCTGATTTACTTCAAAACTGAGGGTAAACACCTCCCAGTCTTGATAAAGTTTGCTAAACACGCCTTTTGGGGGCTGCTAATCAATCTTTCCCTGCCACTGACCTGCTGGCATTGGTTTCCTGCAACCAGCAGCCAGCGTGCAAATTCGTTTACCAGCAGTGCTTCGTTTCCCTTTCCGGCACCCAGGGCGCCAGGTCCGCATGTCCTGTTCAGATGGCAGGAGGATTTCTGGGGTGGTCACGCAGCTTGAACGGCGCCACGGGCGATCACCAGGCTGCCAGCGAGCCAGGGCAGCACGTGCCGAGCCCCGTGTTTCTCCTCCCCCAGGAAGAAAGCAGCCTTCAAGGGGACTGATCACATTTGTGACCGTCTTCCTTGATATCTTTCAAACTCCGCACTCGCCCCTCATTCTTGGAGGACTAGGAGGTTATTTACACCACTCTCAGAAGAACTAAAAGAGAAGTTTAGAGGGGTTTTTTTTCCCCCCTCCTTTTTCCTCATTTTGAAGGAGTGCCAAAGTTGCAAAAAAGTAAACCTCACACGACCTTTGGGATCCATTTCATTATCCCAGGGAACATTTTGCAGTTAAAGCACTACAGGTAGCTCAGGTTTGATGTGCCGAGGTGAGAGCAAGGGAAACTAACAGAGAAAAAACTGCTCTCAAGCAGCAGTGATCCAGGTCTTCAGAGCAGCCTCGTTATTGGCACACGAAGCAAAGAGGATTTCTTTAAAATTACCTGACAGTTTGTTCTGAGGTTGGATCTTTTGTACTTCAGTTAAATCCTACTCATTTTCACCCCATTTTAAGCTGATTCCACACGAAGAAGAGACTTTCATTACCTTTATTTTACACATTTTTGGACTATGGTGTTCTTTTGTTTCTGCATGTCTGATGAACTGGGTCTTATCTAGGATACTGCCTTCTGCATAGCTTAAAGAAACCAGACAATAAGAGAAAATCTGCCCTTAAATCACTCTAAACAAAATAATCACACTTGTAAAGAGCTGGTCCTCACAGCAGAAATTCCTCTTACAAAGGATACCAGGAGACATCAGCGCTTCCAAGCACGAGAGACACACCAACGGTTTCATGCTGCAGCATAAAAACAGAATAGATACGTTGCTGAAGTAGCCGGACTCCTTCAAACCTTTAACTCCAGTCCAGCTCATTTATTTAGGCCTCAGTCACTTTGCCTCACATTCCGCCCTCTCCCTGTGTTTAAAACAGGGACAAAAACGCTGCCTTCAAGACAGGAGGGCCAAATTAATGTTTGCAAAATGCTTCAGGGTACTCAGACAATAAGGGCTACAAAGTGCAAAATATCATGTTATCTTTGTATTCATTTGATCTCTGTGTACATTTGTTATCCTCGAAGAGAAGGAATACCTCCCATGCAAAAAGTTATTTGGGGAGGCCAGGATGATGTATGATTTTAATCAAAACATCTGTGAAGTGGTTCCACTTCAGGAAAAGCTTTGGTATATCAGCAACAGCAGAAAGAATGAATGGCAGGGTGAGGAACAGCACTGTTCCAGGACATCTAATTAAAAAGAAAAATCTTGAAGATGGACTCCTATTACTGCCCTTTCTACCACAGAAGATGGATCTTTCCAGCAGCATTGCCTAAGCAAATGAGGTCCTATTGGTTTCTCATACTAAAGACATTTGGAACAAAACGGAGCTATGAAAAGAGCCTCAGAAACTTCCACTTCCGTGTTTGTATTCTATTCATTGATTATTTTACCACTGTTGTCATCTGTGCCAGCCTTCTACAGCCATTAGGTCACAAATTCAGTCCTGTAAAAGACCAGCTCAGTCTTCATCATAAAACATTTAATCAGCTGAATATTTCAAGGTTTTCATTACCATCATAAGGAAGCATTAATGGTGATAAAATAATCAGTCAGCAAAAATTCTATTACTTTTCCGTTAGTGAATGTGGTCATTACATCCTCACTCAAAGTTTCTCATTTCCTGAGGGATCAGAACAACTATTAGCTAAAAAGCACAGAGACAGTACAACTGACACCCATGAAATGCACAATCCCATTGCCGTAGAAAAATCCCACTGAAATTGCACCCTGAATTTCTGCTTCAGGTAGGTGATTCACAGGGCTCTTGCTTTTATTCAGACTAAGAACAAAAAATGGTAACAGAGGAAGATGTAGCCATATAGCACAACCCTTCTCCTCTGCTCTCTTGTGTTTTGTCTTTCTACGCATTGAAAGTTTATTCTTTTATCTGGATTAGTTAAAATGCACAGTATTCCTTTTAAATGGCTCTCCACATTTCTCTCCATGCATTACTTTAAAAGAATAGACATGCTGTGCTTCAAACAGGTTCGCTGTCTTCGCAGGTGTTCATTAAAGTGTGCTCAGCTCTAATCCCCTTAGTACTAAAGCATGCAGTTTTTTAAAAGGACCTGTGCTAAACCAGAATTGCCAAACTCTTCAATGCTCTAAAATGCAGACTTTCAAAAAGAAGAATTTCCTTAGCTGTCTTAAAGACCACACGTTCTCATCCTCTAACAAATACTGACCTACTTAGTTAACTTGGTTTTAAAATGGCATTTTATCTTTGAAGTTCACAGAGGAGAAACAGCCACTCCAGTACACAGTCAATTCACATATCTCTAGTTGCTGGTGAGAGCACATTTTAAAAAAAACACCACCTACAAATAATAGAGGTGATTCTCTCAGCAGCCTGTTTACTGGAAAACCGACTTCATGGAAGAGAAAGGTTGAATAAACAACCAGCTTTTTAGATGCTTTCCTCACTATCCTTTGCAAAACATTCACACAGCACTTAAAAAACGTAGTTTCTCTTCCACCATGTTTCCCATGCTTCCCCAGATTTGGTCCAGATTAAGTAATATTAGCCTAGATCTACATCAGCAAGTACTTTGGCACAACAGGAGAGAGCAGTAGATCAAAGCAGCTGGTGCTGAGGCTCCTGACATCTCAGCTATAGACAGTTCAGCTTTACTTCCCATTAGATTTAGTCTGGTCCCCTGGAGTAAGTGTCCTCAGCGCACGCATGGTTTGATGCTTTCACCTTCTGGATCTCCTTCTCTCAAGGAACAAGAAAAATGGTGTCTAAGCAGTTTTCTTCATAATCACACTGCCCACAGCCAACCCGAGATTTTGGGCACGAGGTAAGTTCAGACTAATGGGATTGCATTGTCCTTGAGATGCAGAATTACCCATAAGGACTTAAAACTTTTAGGTGTGGGAAAACGTACCTAAACATACCACGTTGAGGTCTCTACTGTGACCTCAACCACAGTCAACGTACATTCCTAAAACCAGTGTTATCATAGGAGCAGCCTTTTCCCTCATTCTATTTAGAAACAAGTTTGGGTTACCAAAAAAAAAAAAAAAGCCACACACACATCTTTATTGTCAGAAACTGAAAGGTCAGACAACTCTTGAAGGTTTCCCTTCTCTCACGACTATTCAAACTTGCACGTATCCTGCATGTAGTTTGCTCAGGCTGGCAATCTGAAAGACCAGAGACACCTGCTATACATGCCAGGGTAGTTTTGCACTGCAAGTTTGTTTTATAATCCAAACTTTCACAGCTCTTAGTGAAACATTCCCTGCAGTCAGCAGCAGGAGGCATCCACCACCAGCTCTCAAAATAATCCTTTTTAGTGCACGGGCATTTTCAGGTCTTGCAGAAAAAGTGTATTTGTCTCATTTTAAGCACCTCCAGCACCTTTCGCTGAAGATTGCCGAGAACTTAGCAAACAAATTTCTCTATTTAATTTTGGGGAGTGTTAAAGTCCACTTTACCAATAGGCAGATGAAGGCAAAGAGGCTGCTAAACACAGAAATTTGATGGTAGGAAAAAAAAAAAAAAAAAGAGCAAGAATCCCTATCCATGGCTCCCACCTTTGTCAAATAATAATAACACAGCAGACTCAGGCATAGGGAAACAGCAGTAACCCAAAAAGAGTACCCAAGTGAGCGTGACCATCGCCTGGCAGCCTGTGCTGGAGCAGTGGATAGGAGCAGAACAGTCTGCCTGAAGGACACTCACGCATTTTAGATGAAACCACGCTTGACTAATGCAACTAGACAGTCCCTGGGCCAGAACTCACCTGCCCCTGCCTAGCTGGGATCCTGCTCTCGCCACATGCTAAAGGCATGTTATTTTTGACATGCTATTTCTGGCTCGGTGATGAGCATGAAGACGACAACTGCAAAGAACAAGTTCAGTTCTGGGGCTAGAGGTGCCCCAAGCTATCTAGCAGTAGGGAAACTAAGGGCTCCGTCTTGCCATGATTTTACCCAGTGAGGTTACTGATGCTTGTAAAATCAAACAATAAAAGTGATGCTAATGTGCAAACGTGCCGCGGACAAGACTAAGGAAATGCAGAGACAAACTACTCCTGTTGGAATAACTCTGCTGACAACACCTGGGCCCTCGCTGTAACTTTGTGCAACTCCAGCAAATTATTCTGTGCAGGGACTGAACCGGACTCACATGGTCTATTCTCTACTGCACTGCAGCTTTTAAATATATACGGACTATCATTGTATAATGCTACAAAGTTCACACAGGAATTTGAATTCCCAGTTCTATGACAATGTTAAATATTTTGCTATATTATTGCATTCCCAAAATAGATTGAAAGATAATATTTTGGAGTCTTTGGTATTGCATAATAACTGAGTGTGCCTGCATTTGGCTGCGAAACAGAAAAGGTGAATACTCTGATTTTAAAACAGCATTGTGCACTGATACTTCCCATTACAACCAAGCAATTGACATTTTTGAAATCTGTGTATTTCATTTCTGGTTTGATGAACTGACTTACTGAATTGCAAGTCTCCTAAACTGTAAGTCCCATAAAGCAATGGACCATTTTCTTCCTAACCAGTTGGCTTCCCAAGGTAAACTTTCTCTTTCCCAGTGCACCCAGTCATAAGCTTCTCACAATAAACTCAGACAAATCAGTGCATTTCTTGCCATCAGCTCCCAGTTTCTTTTATGGGCTGAAAGACTACAATTCCCATAAGGCAGTGTGCTACAAGGTTAAAAAAACAATTGTGCTAGATTCCACGAAACCTTTTGAATTACATCAGATCAACTTAAAAATAAAAGAACTAAAACTACCACAAGTTTACTCAAAACAACCCAAGGGAAATACTGGTTTTTACTCTTGATAGAAATGTCACCAAACATCATACAGGACAAAATGTTGATTTTGCAAAGATAGTTTTCTAGCAGAAAGTACACAGCTCTACACGCTAGCCAATAGCTTACAAAACATACCAATACAAATAAGAACACAGGGTATTTTGTTGTATTAAGAGTTGTCCTAACAAGGTCATGCCTCTGTACTGCACCCCTCAATAATGTTTATGCCCTTTTCAGTTTAATCTGATTACTGAAGCAAAAGTGTGAAACTATCGTTCCAACCAGGAAAGAATTACAAAATGAAAATGTCTGTTCCACAGCACTGCTGATTCACAGAGCCCACTTGCATGAATTTTCTTGCCAATTTTGCAGGCTGTATAAGTGCAGAAATACATTGGGACTCTTGATAGTAAGCCAAAATTCCTGACCCAACACAAAATTGTGAAAAACTTTGCTCACATCTTTTCTAACTTAAAAATGTGCATGTTGTTTTTGCCTCTCAAAAAATAATCTACTGATTTTAATTGTTTAAAGCAAACCAGAAAGTTCCATTGGAAAAGCAAGAAGGAAAAAGGGCTTTTCGTACTGATCCATAGAAAAAAGGAAAGGGGAAGGGAGAACACTGTAGAAGAAACCCCCCCAGAATCATAGACACTGATAGGCCTCTGACTTCTAATAAACAAGTAGCCAGAAACTTGCCTGTTATATAGGGAGCTTTGATCTATGCTAAACATGCCAATAACACATTTTCCAGATAACTGTGTTTCAAATTAAAAAGAAGTATTTGAGTTACCAAAGGATTTATTTTTTGTACAATTACTTCTCAAAAAAAAAAAAAAAAAGCTTCTAAATTTCATTTCTCATCTCATTATCACAGCATTATTATTCACTGCAGTGTGTGCTGGTATTTGACATACATAAGACCTAAATCTGCAAGTTTAAGCAAGACAAAATACCAAGACTATGTCCTCTCATTTGGAATTTTGTTGCTGTAGGTATTCCTTGAAATTGGATCACTTTTTAATGCCTCACTGAACAGCAAATTAAACAGTATCGCCACTGTCAACCTAAATTGAATCAATTAACCTTTATGCTCTATTAAAACATAAGATACTGATATGTAAATATCTAAGAAAGTAAAAAGTAAAAGCTATGGATTCTGATGTTCTATATAATCAAAAGCATTCTTTTTAGAATTTCAGGTAAGTGAAAGCAAAATGACTTAATAAATATATCGGTTCAGCAGTTAAACACAATTCTGGTTATCAACCACTTGTTTCTTGTTTAGCAAGAGATGGAAAAAAAAATAGGCTTTAGCAGAAGCTGACTCTATGTGTGCGTGCGTGTTTTAATGGCCAGATAGTTTTGATTTATTCCCAGAGTGAATGCGAGTCTTGTGCAGTGTTCAAATTCTGTATGCTCCTTCCAACTAACTGTTAAGTCAGACTTAAACAGTATTTTGACTTTCCATAAGGCCGTTCCTTTAGAGGGTGAATTTTACCTACAGTATTTAGGTATTATCTCAAGCCCATTCATTAAAGTAGAAATCTACAATGGACAAACCAGGATAAGCCAAGACTTTACACTGTAGGCTAACTTACAAACATATTTTGCTTAAACAGAAGAGCCCAGGTATTCTATGTGTTCAGGTAACAGTCAGCTGGGAGTTGTCTGCTCCCCAAACCCATACATATTGGGTAAAACAAGGTTAGCGTGCAAACTAGCCTTTGTGGCTACTGCTTTAGTTAGATGAAATGTCTCCTGACTAAGGAATTCTTAGATTCTTTTTGCAGTTCCCCCCAGTGAGACATATCACCAGTTTGCAGTTCTTAAAAAGTTGTCTGTACACGACAGAGCATCCTCCGCAGAGCAGTATCTTCGTTCCCCACTAGCATGGTGCCACACCACCTCTGCTCACAAGTTGAGAGCCAAACTCTGGCACCTGACTAAATTTTTCTAAGACAGCCTTCAGAAAAGTAAGCATTTCATAAAATCTTATGGGGGAAGTTTTACCTTTTCACACTGATGCAACAAAACCAGACCTGTCAGTGTTTGGCAAACGTGGTTATAGTTTGTCTAAGGAAACAGAATTCCCTATAGCCCGTATTCATTCTGTAGTATACCCTTTTCCTCCCCTTTTGCCCATACTTTTCCCCATGGGCAGTAGGAGGTTACTAGGTTACAGTGACTGTAAGCCAAGATGTTCCTGAGAAACGGCTTTCATGGGTTCTCCATTGTTTTTGCTTCTCCTGACTTCCAGCACACATAGTGAAGCAAAGACGGGGAACCTGGACTCTGCTCCATGGACAGACAATGATTTCAAGAGGCAGCAAAAGACAGCCTGGAACTAATTAGAAGCCAGGTACCTTCACAGTTTCTACACACTGCTTTCTTAAGCAGGAGTAAATATTTTCCTCTTGGCACTTTCCCAACGAACACTCACTGAGACAAAAAACCCCTGTGCCTAATCCTACCATCCTCTCAGTGCACACAATGTCTCACCCTTGAGGTGTTAGAGAAATGGTTGCCCATTCTGTTTAGAATAAGCCAGGCCTTCATTCCTTCTGATATGACAAATGGCTTTGCTCATTAGCTTCCCAGATCACAAGGCATCAGGACTTGTTCATGAAACACATTTGGTCTCTTGAGATCGGAGCTTGCTCCCGGCAGGACTCTCGGCAGACACTGAGCCTGTGCAAGGAGGACTCCCCACACCACCCACACAGTCAGCAACAACAGTAGATTTGCCACCTACCACACAAAGCACCAGTAAGGTCGGTGGGTCCTCTACCTTCTCTGTCCGAGCTGAACTGAGCTGCCTGAGCAGAACTGGATTCACCTTCCACCTCCTGAAGGCAAGTGACCAGGAAACTTTTTATTTCCTACAAGAGAAGAAAGAAATATGAGTTAGTCTTACTGATGAGTGTTGCACAACTTCAACCAGGCCATGCAAACTCAAATAAAAAGCTGACTGTATGTGTGGGAACCAGGACAGAGGGAAATTATTAGGATCATTTCAGCAGAACATTTGCACTGTTTTGGTAAAGATACTCTATACTCCCTCCAGCTGCTCATACCACTCTCTCCCAGAGCTCTGGTTCTCCGCGTTACTTATCTGGCAAGTCCAAACTCCTCAGGCTCCCTCCAGTGAGGGAGTCAGTGGCAGCAACCTGTGCCGGGGTCTTCTTTTGCAGCTGCCGTCAGCAGCAGGAATCCCCCCCCCGGCCCAGCTCCGGGCGCAGGAGCTGTGCACCGTGCAGCCCCTGGAGCACCTCTCTGCCCAAGGGACCAAAGCGGCCGAGAGGAGCAGGGCTTCTCACTCTTTGCTTTCTCTTCCCTGTGAATTCTTCTCTCAGAGAAATACACATTTTTGAATTACATATATATTTATGTCATAAGAGCCTGCAAGGGAAAAACTGAAGTGATCAGAAAGGGATTATTCCTTTCTCCGGGCGGCAGGGAGCCAGGAATATATGAACCCCCCCACCAACCCTCTGCTTCATTCAAGGCAAGCTGCAGTTTGACCAGCTCTATTCCTTTAAAAGGAGATATTTGTTGGTTTTAATCTGTTCCAGCCAGCAAACAAGCTGAAAACAAATATATCCATTTCTACATCAGTCTGCAAGTTTCCTTGGCTTGTCCTAAAACTAACCCACTTTCTTTTTTCCTATACCAGACTGGATCCCATACATGTTTACAACCCCAGGCAGGACCTCTAACCTCTCTATGACTTTACCTACCTAACCTCAAACTTTTAATACTTCTGCTCTCACATACCTAACCACCTAGCTAGAAAAGCATTACTCCTCCAGCCAACATCCTTTCAAGTAAGAAGGCAACTTTCAAAGTGCTATAATTAGTACAAGGTGAGGAGCTTCAGTTCCTTAGTTGCCATTTTAGCCATTTCGTCTATCATTTGGGTACATAATATTTAAAAACAAAAAAATCCACCCATAATTATAAAGGATGGCTTCCTTCCATTAAAATAATACAGAATTCCCTCTGTAAGGGAATGTTTTAACACTGTAATTACTGTAAGTAGGACTGCTAGTGCGATACATGAAGGCTGGCTGTTTGGCTTGATCAGCATAATTGTTCATCAAGATTGTTTGGCTTGATAAAGCCCACTTACACATGGAACAAGTCTTCGCATATCCTTTGATATGTTGCTGCAAAGACTGCGGGTAAGAGGAAGAGAATAAACTGTTCTTTACGTCTGCAGAAAGTAATAGGCTTAACTTACAGCGAGGAAGATTTAAGTTAGACATTAGTAGAAGCTTTACAGCAGTGAGGCTAATTAAGAGATCACCTAGGGAGGCCGTGACATCTCTATCATTGGAAGTTTTTCATTACAGCTTAGACAATATGTCAAAGGGATGGGTGCCACTGCCACTCCTATTTTCTACAATTCTGTTTATCCATATTTGGATCCAGAAGCCACAGCTTTTACCTGAATTTGTCTAGCAGGTATTAGGAAACATCTCCAAGTATGATATGAAGCATTACCAGGTTAATTAATCCATAGTAATTCAGAAGGTATCGAAGCGTCATGGGAAAGAGTAAATGGATGTGTTGGAATGGGAGGAGGGCCAAGGTGCCCTCGGGTGTGATTCATCACTCCCCTAAACTCAACTTAGTTTCTGCTTGGGAGCTTTTAAAAGCCCTCTGGCCAGACAGCAGGGTAACAAAACAGCAGATCTGAGTGTCTGTGTGCTGGGTCATGAATATTATTATTTAATAAAAGCTTCACATTTTTATTCTTGACTTGTAGCCTCAAAAAAACCCAGCTGGGTTTGTTTATTCATATCAATTTATAGCCATCAACATAGTAGCAATAGTAAAATGCTTGAACCAAAATAAATCACGTCCTGCAGAGGACTGTACTGTTGCAGGGACATAAGCAAGTGAAAACGTGGAAGTAAAAAAAGAGCTGCGTTGCCTCTGCTGTTCCGTGTCCTGATGAAGATGACTGTTCTTCTGCAGGACTTTCAATCCCAGATGTCTGGAGGAATGATATGGAATTTTTTCTTTTCCTTTCCTATTCCTTTTTTTTTTTTTTTTTTTAATAAAATCTTGTTTTGGCATGTGCTACACTCACAAGTCACATTCTAGCAGCTAGTCGAAACTGGCAGGAAGATTTAACTTCTGCTAATCATTCAGAGATGTTTTGCCACTGAGTAGATAAGAGACAGAGCAAAATGTCCAGAACTTTCAACAAATAATAATTTGAAAGACAGCCTTTCAGAGCAAATCAAATAAGCCTAAATCTAATTCAAGAGAGGTTACTTTCTGCCACAGTATGTGGAATACACGGCTCCAGCATTTCACAGAATTATCACAGCATTGAACACTAGAGAGCAGCCTTTCTCCAGCATACTAAGAACTGCATAATGTCGCTTCCTCTCCTTTCTCAAAACAAGAGGATGCTGATCTCTAAACCAAAAATTCAGTGCACTCCACTGAGCAAAGTTATTCAGGCTTCTGATCAGAGTGGACTAAACTTAAATCTGCTCGATATCATAGTCACTGCATTTCTCCTGGCTACCAGCCAAAATAGTTTGCACCCAGTCTTCAGAGCGCCATGCATTTTTATTGTGGATCTTTTCTTCACATCTAGGTTGTTTGTATTTCTGCAGCACTTGGAACTAAAAACAGATGTGGCTCCAAAGGGAAACTTGGTAAGGAAATGCTCCTGTCTGTTTACAGCCTGCAACCTCAGCTTAAAAGGTTTAAACCACATAGCAAGTTTACAGCAACACTGGGAATTAGACCAAAATGTCTTTAGTGCTAGTTCAGTATGAAAGAACATGCTGCCTCGCAGGCAGGCATTTCTGTTCCAGCCCTGTCTGTATCTAAGCTCACGTAGCTTGGACCTATGGAGCGTATAGGCCGTGCGCTGAAATAACAGCACCAGAATCTAAAATCCTCTTCCTACCTGAAAAGCATCTATTCATCAGCACTGGCAGATGTGTAAGGGTTTTTCCACAATCCCCCGGGCTGCTTTGGCACACCCCAGGCAAGGCCAGCTGTAAGTCTGGGGGAGACGCTTCTATCCTACTTCCGCAGAGATGGCCAAAAAGGATCCCTATTTGTGCTGCTCATAACAGCCAGTCTCCAATGTACAAAACCTGTCTCCTGAGAAGTGCAGCCAAATTTTCAGCTCTTTTGCTACAGTTCAGTGAATCACAGGGTGAAACAACTCCAGGTCCACTGGTAAAAATCTACCAACAGCTTCATTGCAAATGGGATAATTTTAGCAAATATCGTTCAGTTCAAGACAACTTCAAAAGGCCCAGAAAAGAAAGACAAGTCCTTTACTTATTAATATGGGGATGATCTATCCCCAGATGATGATATTTTCATAATCTGGTATGAGAACTCTCTGAAATAAGACGTATAATTACACGGATGTAGACAAAAAACTATACATGTATATTTAATGCTGTATTTTCTACAACACTTCATGATCATTGTGCACAATTCATCACCATGGCCATCAGATAACCCACATTCAGGCAGCAGCAGAGATAGAAGCAAAAGATTTTCAAAAGCGAAATCACAGGTCTCTATGACTTCATTTTAAAGGGGATTTTATCAGATATAGACTTATTAGGGTTATTACTCACTTTGGGATTAGACAGCAATAGCAATGCCTTGGACCTCTGCCCTCCCATCACATCATTGTTTCCATTTGTTTTCTTATTTTGGACTGAAGTGTTCAGTACACAGCAGTGTATTTTTGTTGAGTACCTATATGTTGCCTAGCACAGCAGGCCTCAGGGGCCCTCAATACAACTGCAATACAAACCTTAGTTGGTTGGTTGATAGAAAAAGGTTACCGGCTGGTCCTACTCCACAAACTTTTTATGCCACATTAGTGCATTAAGGTTAGCCTATGATCAGCTGTACTTAATTGTGACTTTTTCCTACGTATTTCTTTAAAAAAAAAGGAAAAAGCTCATTACCGTCACTAGCAGTTAAACCGTAGAGAAAGACTGAATTTTGCCAAGTTGCAAAGATAATTATCACAAATCACACAGGATCATTGTAGACTGGGCCCGATTGCCTTGTTTTGCCAACTACAGCTCAGACTGAATGACTGCAATGTGTTCATAAGGACATTTGAAGGAAATAGGGGTGACCTCTGTAATTTGTGATCCAGCTCCTTTCTTCTCCAGAAAAAGAGTTCTGCTAAACCGATCTCACTCCAGGGGAATATCAGATGGGAACAGCGGAATCAGAACCAGACGCAGCAAGGTCCATAGCACCAGTAAGCGAAAGGCTGCTGTGCTGAGCATTGCAGAGCTGCATGTGACGATGCCCGCAAGGCTCACAGGACAAAAAGCACTAGAGGTACACTACTGAAGATAGGAAATTCAAACACAAAGATTTACTGATGGCCCAAGATGAAGTCTGTGGAAAGCCCACAGACTTCAGAACCAAAATGTTCTAAAACAGAACTAAAAATGTTCCAAAAGCTAGTTTATAACCCTACCAGACCTTTGGTCCATTCGATATTATTGAGTTAGTAATATTGAAAATATTTAACACTCACCCTTGTCTTGCCTGAACTATCTAAAGGTAAGAATATACACTGCATGCCTCAAGGAAGAGTATTCTTTATTTCAGAGTTCTTGATATCCTTCTTGCAGGAAAATTAATGAAACTCTCAACTCTTCCACATTTCTACCATTCTACTGTACAAAGAAATAGTAAAAGGAAGCAAATGTCCAATTTACATAATTTTAGTTCTGCAGTAATTACTGTATGTGAGGAAATATTTACTAGAGTGTAAATATGAAGAACTGTGGCTATTTGGTTTAAAATATGGAAATAGAAGATAAAAATGAGGTACAAGAAAAACAAACAAACAAACAAACAAACTGAGGTTTAAGAAAATAAGTTTTGTCCCAATTATTCACTTATTGAAACAGGGATGTTAAACATTTTCAGATTAGTCAATTTTTAAATTAAAATAAAAACTTTAAATTAATTCTACAAGTGTAAAATTAACTTTGTTGGGTGCTTTATTTTTAAGAAATTACTGCAAGTCCTCTTGTGGCAAATGAAGATAGCAGACAAACAGTTGTTTGTTTTTAAGATATTGTATAAATTGAATTTTTCACGAAAACAAAGAACCGAGGGCATTTTTCTCTTTTTCTTTCTCTTCCCGCTCAGCACATTTGGTGCTGGATAGCAGAAGCTCTGGACCAGAACATCACTACTCTCTTTTCTTAAGTCTTATTCTCTTAAAAATATGATGGCTTTTAAAAATATCTCAGCTAGTGCTGATCAAAAAAGACTGCACAGAATGGTTTTCCCAATGAAAAATGCAGATTTGATTAAATCAAAATATCCTGAAACAAATGTCTTTTTATATTTACAAGGTTGAAACATGTCCCTTTTTACTTTCATGTTATAACAAGCTATCCATGTCAACTTTTTCAACATGTTCTGATAAAAATGAAACAAAGTATGTTTGAGTATTTCTTTTTGTAAATATCTATTCCACTTTGATTCAGGATGAAACCAGCGGACAGAAATGCCACTTTCCAGCTGACTCTTAGCAACCTCTTTGCTAAATTCCCCTGAACTCATGATGAGTCTTCCTTTGGTTTGAATTGCGCCTCTTGACCAGGCCACAGATGTGCAGAAGAACACAGAAGAACCACAGAGTGTGCTCTCACAGTCCTAATGTCCTTCCTCTAGAGCTAAAACCTCTCCAAAGTCTGTTCAATGCAGAAGTATAAAGACAGGGATATTAGGTACAGGTTACCCTTCTCCAATTCCACTGTCCATTTGATTCTACTATAAGCTGGAGCAGCATAAGGATTGCTCTTTCTTAGGCAGCTGGGTTTTGCACCTAAATTATCACAGGGCAGATTATAACGGACAGATAAAATCCCAATCCTTTATTGCTCCTTTCCCAGGATATGTGCACAGAATTCTGTACAAGTTCCATTAAGCAATATTTGAGCTCTTATTACGACTATTTTGACCTCCTATCACTTCTTTACATATCATGGCTCATGCTCCCTTTTTCCTGATTTGGTGTTGTTTTACAGTATGCATAAATTTGTTAGCTTCGATGCTGGCAGTAGATATGCAGGCAAAAAACCTTAACTGAAGGCTGGTGACATCAGTGAGACCTATGAGGCTGTGATCTTTTGCAAACCAGGATCTACTTAATGAGGAGAGCTTCTTTAAAAAGCCAGTATGGAAGGTGCTATCTACAGCTCCCTTCTGCACAGAAAACACCAAGAAAACAGGGCTTTCAACCCAGACTACCTGAAGGCATGGGAGAGAACGTAGGCTGTACTTGCATTTTTTTCCACCCCTTCATTATTCAGCCAGAACGCAAACCTGGCTGAGGGCGCGCGGCAAGAGGCCCTCTGCAGCTCCTCGCAGGTTGCACGATGAGCACCCGCCAGCCTCCCCTGTCTGCTCACTGCAAAAGGGCATCAAAGCACTTCAGCTTATAAAAGCACTAACCCCTAGGCATAAACAATCCTCAAATTTCCAGCAACATCCAGGTAAGAAAGGCTTCAGGAAGGGTAAGTACCTCGTGCAGGGCTTGTATTGTCTGCTCAGACCTAGTCTGACTGCAGAGTCAGTCATCAGGCACAGCCAACAGTAAATATACCTGATGTGATTCAATGTTAGAAAGATCAGATACAGAAATAACAACATCTTTAATATTTCACACAGCATCTAGCACTATGGAGCATTATCAGTTGCGAGCATGCCCTGTATCCTGTGTTGCTTTTCCTTAATTAGATGTCATAAGATTATCAAAACCCTCCATCACAGAATGATGCTGCATATTACAGACACTTCTGTTTACTTCATTATGCACAAAGCTAAGAACATGTAACAGTTGTTACAGGATCAAGGCCCAAGTTTTAGCTTTTGTCATGTGTAATGTCCAGATTCATTCCAGCAGTCGTTAGGACCTTTATCAATTTAGGTGCTTTCTGTAGTCAGGAGAGAGATGCATTTGTGCAGAAAATGATCCAGTCCTCCTTATATCTGAATGACACTCTGGAGATGCTTGTCTCTCTCTCTCCAAACTAGAAAAAGAGTTTCCTCATACTTTGGATGCCTCAAGTAAGCGTCTAAAGTCAGATGGGATGTCTACTTAATGCCATAGTCTGTGCTGTTAAAAGCAGCAATCACTGTGTTTTGCAGACCGCCTATTTTAATCCATCAATATCTGAAGCCTGTATGCAACAACACAGGAGTAAAAAAAAAAAGATGTAATCTTATCAGAAGAGAAGGAACATAGGCCAACCAGATACCATTTACAGAGAGTAAGCATCAAAAGTGACAACTGAAGCCAAGAGTCCTGGGGGAGGGAATGCTGGTTTGTCCTATAATTAAATTCACCCTCCATTTGCCAACCTCCCTAATCCTGTTTTGAGTGGGAGTCATTTTCCGACAGGGAAAATAATATATATGGAATCAAACAAGTTGTTTCAGGCAGAGCAGAGCAGGAGGGAAGGGTGGGAAGCATACTCTTCACATAGTTTCCACTCCTGCTTTCTGCCCGCTGACCACAACAAGCTGTTGCAACGCGAACGGCACAACCGGCTGCAGGGACCTGCTCTACCAAACAGCCATCCTGACACGGCCTTCTTTCTGCAGCGCTTGTTGTTTCCAGTGAGGAACATTTCAAGTGAGCAGGAAATGAGACAGCCTCAGAATTTAAATGCTCACTTGTGTGACCCAAAATAGCCTCGTCCTTCGCCAAAAGGCTGACAGGAGAGCATTCAATGCAAGCATATAACCAAGGCCCCTGAAACTTCCAGAGCTCTTCAGAAACCTAAGGCTTAAATTTCTCATGCCAGACACCTCGTCTGAATCTTTACTCTGCCATTGATTTCCTCCGTGGTTTTGAAAAGTCTTGCCTCCATTGCCAGCTGTATCGTGGTATTAATAGAATTTCCCTACCACAAAGAGTTGAAATACAGGCAGATACATTAACTTCTGCATGGTTCTCAAGTAAAGGAAGCACTTTAACACCTAAAGCATGCCAGTGTTCCTGCTAATCCCAATTTAAAGCTCAGTAGTGTATAATAAATGGAAACAACCCAAAACTTGGGATCAGAACTTTCTCCTCCAAGTGTGGATCAACGTGCAAACTTGGTTTTGGCCTTAATCTCCAGTAAAATTTGTCCCTGCCGGATAAGTACAATATATAAAATAATGCCGTTGTTTGTTAAGAGGGGGCTGGCCAGTTCTCTGCTTTGAGCAAAGTGGAAAGACTTAATTTGAAATTCTAGTGTAGGAGCACTTCATCTAGAAACACCTTGCTGAAATGAAGAACATTTGGGGCTTTCCCTTGAGCTGAAATAGTTGGAGGATCTTTTTGAGATGTCTTCAAGAACCTTCTGCCTACTGTTTAACTGAAAAGTTAAACTGAACTTTTTTCAGGCCCATCAAATGAGCTGAACAATGAGGCTGAGGCAGAAGGTTTGATTCAGAACTTCTTCCCAATATTAACCATCTAATGAGGAAAAAAAGCTGGATCCTTGTTTCATGCATGAATTGTTCTCACTGCTGCTTATTGGGTAACATTTAGTTAGGAGTTATTTGGCACTTTTTCAATAAAGCTGACAGCTAAATAATATGTCATCTGGTTTTCAGCAAAGCAATTACTAAGTAAACCTGAATACACTGAAGGAGTAAACGACAGGTTACAACACCTAGAACAAGATGCCACACCTGAAAAAGCTAATATTACCTGAATAACTATTATCTGTAATCACCAGAATATGTTGAAATTATTGCTTTATTTAGTGGAGATTAAGCCACCTGCTCTTAAAAACACATGCGAGGTACATGTTCACGGTTCCCCCCCCCCCCCCCCCATTGCAGAGACGCTGTAATTATTCCAGGAGCACATTACTGGAAGTGATGTGCGAACTTCAAGTTTCAGAGCTAGATTGTTCAGAGATAAACTAGATGTTGCACTCTTAAGTAAGCTATTCACGCCTCTTGAGAAGCAAAGTAGAAATTCTGACCCTGTGTCAGAGCTCATGATCAGAACAGTGCAAATAATAGATTTTCAGAAAAATAGAAAAATTAAAACAGTCTAAACTGAAAAGTATTCCATCTTTACACTGAAATGAATCCTCTCTGATTCCTCATTGCCAGCAAACCGTTTTTGAGGGTCAACCAAAATATTACTTTTAAGCTAAAACAACATTTTATTTCTAGTCCAGCTGGAAGAAAAAGAGCTTAAAATTTAAATTGTCTAATTAAAGCACTTTTATTTTCTCCCCCACATTTGGGTGAAAAAATAGTTAAAACATTTCAGTGAGCATAACCCATAATATTGCAAACTATTTTCTTGGTGAAAAATGTAACAACAAAGTTTGCTCTTTCTGCTTACTGGTAACGACGTGTTCTGGAGAAAGCCATATTTTTGAAGTACTTTCCAACCATTGAATCAGAAACATGTTGCCATGATATATTGTTTCTTTATCATATTTATTTGAGCCACCAAGGTGTTTTTTTTAAGCTTTCCTCTCTGCTTTAAATTTCACAGTAGCAGTACTGGTAGTATTGAAAGCAAGTATTAATAATACTCATCAATGGATATTAGATCTCCCTAATCAAAGGCCCTCATTTAGAAGCAAATTGTGAGGGTAACCACAGCAACAAGCAGCAGATGGAGAAGGCACAAATTCCTACTTTCTTTCCGTCCTCTGTGTTAATCCAATACTTGCAATAATGTTTCATCCACCATTAAGCTGTACGAGAGCCCAGCACATCCTAAAGACCACGATTTTGATAGCAGAGCTGCTCAAACATACCACATGGGCCTTATAAGAAGAGTATAGTTTCATTATGGCACTGTTGCATATTGTAGGATTTTTCTGAAGTTATGTATCTGCTACGAAAATCCCCGCACCACAGTGGTAAATACATCTTAAAACAATTAAATGCATTTGTGCAGTCTTTGAAAAGAAAATATTCCGTCATCTCAGCCATAAAGCAAGTATCTGGAATAAAGATGGTATTGGAAAGGGACTGAACCAAATCCAGATCCCAGCACGCAGGCAGCCTGGGATAGCTTTGAGCCCCTCTGCACCTCCCGGCGAGCCTCTCCCCACGCGCCAGGCCGAGGGTACGCGCACGCGCTCGTTTGCGGGCAGATGCGAACAAGCTTCGCCCTTGCCGCAAGCCACTCGGCCCCGCTCTTCCGGCACAGGCGGGCGGCGGTGCCGGCGACGCACCCGGCCCTCGGGCGCCTCGCGCCTCCCTGCCCGGCGCCTCGGCAGCCGCACGCGGCTCGCTCGCTGCGGCGCCCGCCTGGGAGCGCCCGCCTGCAGCCTCAGAAACGCCTTCGGCTCCGCTCGGCTCGAGGCCGTCACCAGCGCGCGGGCTCGGCCCCTCTTCGGGAGCCACGCGGAGCTCCCTGCCGCGGGCCCCGGGCCTGGGCCTGGGCCTTCGCCTCCCAAGCGCACGACGCCGGGAACCCTCCGCCCCAGCCGCCGTCGCTCCTGCGCGCCTCCCTACTCCCAGCTCCCTGCAAGCGAGACTGAAAGCGTAGTTCACGCTACTTGTTTTTTATCTGCCCCATGGCCGGTCTTTCTGTTCCTGCTGTGCCTTTTAATATCCCGTTTTCATGTGTGCTTCCTCCGGGGGTGCACGGGCTGCCAGCGCTGGAGCCTGCAGGAAGCCCCTCTCCCTCAGACCTCACGCTAACTACTTTCTACTTGCTTGGGTGTAATTACAAAAGTTTGAAGGGCTGGACATGACCAAAATTACAGTCAATAAGCATCAACACCAACCATTTGCTTCAGGATACGTACACTGTCATGTGAGGACTGCATCTTAAACACAGTTTTATTGTATGTAATTTATTAATGCGGCAAGCTTTAAAAATATGAAAATAACTCTATACTAACCCAAATATATTTAGCTTTAAAGGAAGTATTAATCTTTCCCTGTGGCTAAATTTCTGGATGGCAAATAAAAGCAGCTGTAATGAAAACTTTGCAGGCTTATACTACAGTATGGTTTTATAAAAACCTACAAATATCTAAATCTTAAAATGGCCACATTTCTACACCAGTTACTAGGAATGCTATAAAAGTTTTCATAAACCGTTAGCAAAATATAAAAAAAGTGTCAGAATATTCTTTTTGAAGCAAACCCTATTTTGTAACAATCAGAACAGTCCAAATCTGAACAGTAGATGGCGCTGTTTGATGCGGTCTTCTCCCCTAGCATTTTGTTATCACTGCTCCCAACTCATTAACATTAGCACGTTATTCCTAATGCATTAATGCAATATATATGGACAAAATTGCTGTGAAATCACTACATATTTAATAATTATGAAATATTTATAACTATTTCTTTATTGTTTTCCAGACTTCATTTCAAGGTGTATTTTTAGAATACCTTATCTCCTGAAAATGTGAGGTTTGTCCATTTACAGGTCCATTATCAAATGCATGATAGAAACAGCCTTTGTCATGACTTTGTTGTGAGGGACACATTTGTCCTGAAATCAATTTTTTGAAAAAAAAAAGTAGTCAGAAAAAAATAATAATAATAATAAGCCCAGCAAAAGTGATTAACAAGCATTTCAAAATTTTTAGAAGTGCCAGCACTGGTTTCAGTTTGCAAACCTCTGTTGGTGTGTGAGCACTATAGAAAGGAGGATTAGTTATAAATTTAAATCTGGCCAATTTTATCTGCCCAAAGCAAGAAAAATCAAAACAGTCTAACTGTGAAAAAGATTCCAGATTATAATGATTTCAGTTTCAATAAGCTAACACTTGATTTATAATTGAGATTCAGGCATTTTTCTCTCCCACTGTTAGTACTACAGCTGTGGTCTCCTCTTGCCTGCTGAACACCGTCCTCCAGTCCTGTCCCTCTGCCTTCACCGATTTGCTCAACGTCACATTCAAACTGCTTGTCCTCCCTTGGAAATCCTTTGCAGCAATAACCTTCCTGTGCTGCCACTTGTATTTTTAACTACGTTTTCCCTGACCCTTCATGATTCACCAGTTATATTAGCTTAATGGATATGTCTGCTTATGCACCAGTCTACTATACACTTTCCTCTGTGCTGCTTACAGGATCCAATGCATTTGTAAAAAGTCGCTTTTAACCCTTCCAATGTTTCTTCTGGAATGACAAGTATTAGCTAGCGAGCAAAGAAACAGACAATGCAGCCAAAATTTTTACATAGAAATACTGAAATATAATATTTACATAACAGTACTGTAGGCTAAAGACATAGACACACGTGATTATATTCAAACACATTCTAGCACTTCAGTAGCACCATCAACATGCTTGAAGACAGGCACGCACAAAAGTCTTTGCAGGAGTGTTTGCATGGCTTGAGCGTCCTCTGTGTGTTGCTTGCTACACTAGAGTGTGAATTATCCTAAAGCACAAGCAACAGCTCTAATTGCTAAAAGCAGCTGAAGTTTTAGATGAAAAGTTTCTTTGAACATCAACTTGGAAAACAAAGAGCCCCAGCAGAAAGTTTGCGTGGAGCTGGTCAAACAAACAAGTCAACAATATCACAATAGGCAACAGGCAAACAGGAACTGAGTCTTGCATAGTTTCTTCCAAAACAGAACCAGGTTTTGTTTTCAAAATATGTATTTTTTTCTCCCCACAAACAAAGATTTCATTTTCTTACCCAGGAAAATGGACATTTATCAGTCTCCCCACCACTGTGCTCTTCCCCCCTCTCTCACTACTCAAGACTTTTCAGCAGGGAACAGCTTTGGAAGCATTAGTGTCAGACAAGGGGGTGCGGGGGGAAAGAAAAAGAGCCCACATTTCTTGCACTTCAATGCAGGGAAAGGAGACATGCAGGAGAACAAGAAAACCCCTACCCAAGCTTCTAGATGCATTTGGAGACTGGAAAAGTCTTAAAAAAATGGAAATAGCTTTTGCAAAAATCCTCCAGCCCGGGAAAAGCACAGCCAGCGTTGCTGTTGAAGAGAGTTTCCCACTCCCTACAGCGCTGACTCCACCCCAGGTACCCTGCAGCGGAGGTCAGTGTGTCCCAGCAGGGGCTTGGCACAAAGCAGCCAGTGCAGCCTGAGCCTACAAGTAGCCTGAAGGACCTGGCACAACCTCACTGCGGTGAGAGACATGCAGCAAAGACAAGTTGATATCTGGAGGGCTGGCGTCCAAGAGCTCCCCCGGCCCTTACTCCTCCAGGCTCTGCTGGGAAGAAGGAACAGTGGCATGCCAGCAAAGGAAAAAGTCTTATTTGCCTCGTAGTTTGTGATGTGAATCATGGTATTTTAATTCCTGCATTCTCATGGAACATCTGATATGAACTTAAGCTGGTTGCAGAGAGTTTTTATAGCACTAAACTGAAACAGCAGGAAGGGCAGGAGGAGCCATGGCGCAAGGAGAGGAGCGAGGGAAGGATGCTGCACAAGGGGAAGTGTGACGTGCCGCCCGAAGGACTGGGCTGGCACCTCTGCAAGTACAGCCAGACCACCAAGCTGTGCCCCTGCCAGCTGCTCAGCCCTCGGCAGCTGCCTTCAGAGACACCAGCAGCAATTCTCCATCCTCCAGCACCACCAGCCAGAGAAATGCACATGCTGCAAAGGGGTCTTAAGCAGTTAACAGCCTTAGCCTTTCTTAAAATAATGTTTTCTCCCCATGGGTTTTTGTAGCATCTACTAAATAAAAGGGGATAAATTCGCCCTCTGAGACAGAGGAGTACATATTTCAACTCACAGCAGCAGCTGTGAAGAACAGTAGGGAAACACAGCCATTCCTCCCAAGGGAGCTCCACTGAAGGAAAACAGCTTTAAAATTAAGCCAGGGGTCCAAACTGTCCTCAGGATATACACTGAATTAGCAAAGGAAGCCTGACACCATCAGTAACTCTTCAGTTTGTACCAGTCACCTCTAAACAGCCTGATAGACTTAGCATGCAGGCAGCTCCAATCATGGCTTTTTCTATGGCTCCATGGACTGTAGCCACTTCAAACCAACTAAACAGCAGATGACAGCTCTGCAGAAAACTGAAAAAACATTGGCTCTTTCTCCAGTATGGACATCCTGTTTCCATAGTCAGCTTGTTCATACTCATGTATTGCAGTCATTCTCCTTGGCTGTACACACAAATCCCTCATGTATCCTCTGCCATGCAAAAATTTTAACTTCTGTGCGTACTGCACACACACAAATGCGCGATGCACACAAGTTAACCAGCAGCATGTACGCCATTATTCACACAAAAAACTCCCCCATGGTGGCTACATCCTGCAAGGGCAGCTCGAAGTATCGCACAGGAATTGCCTGCAAAGTCTGAATAGCACCTCTCCTTGACATCTGCTATCTGTTACATGCTTCTTCCATAGGTTATTCATTGGACATCCCCACGTATCACAAACCCAGACCGAGTTGCTCCGTCTGGGCACAGAGCAGCCAGCTTTGCTGAGGCTCTCACACTCTGAACAGGCACACTTAAAAGCTTCCCGATCTGAGTAGGTGCAACTATCTCACTCTTCAGCCCCTGCAATTCCTAGACAGAGATTGTGTCCGTTACCCCATCACAGGACAGGACCTTGCTGTCTTGCTGCCCGAAGACACTAAACCCAGCCATGAAACCCCCTACAATGTCCCAACAAATTAAGCCAAGCCTCTCCCAGAATCTTATCCCTGTCCATATTCTGCTTTACAACTTCCCTCTACAAAAAGCTGAAGCAGATGGACACAGCCTGAGCAAAGGTTTTTAACTCAGTTGCTCTGTCTGATGGAAAGCACAAACGCTTTAAAGATTTATATGGAAAAAAATCCAACTCCTACACCAGCAGCCTCAGTCTCCTCACTCCGGAGCACTTGCTAGGCTTTGGTCAGAGCCCTACCAGGTAGTTAGGATCTCCCTCCCTGGAGCACACGGTCTCCCCACATCACAGAAACCAGCCTCCCTCCTTTCATCATAACCCCTCTCCCGTGAGAACAATCCCTTCTCCCTCCCTAAGCATGTGCCTCTCCTCCTTTTCCCAAACTTCCTTGTCTTTTAAATCCTTACTCAGACACCTCTGCCAATTGCTTGTCCCATTTGCTGAATTACCACCCTACTTCCCGCTCTTCAGAGCTTTCAGGCGGCTTTAACATAGTTTCCTTTGTTCTCTGCCATCTTCAACACACCCATTAATGAGCCAAGCAGATTTCTTAAAATATTAGTGTCATGCTAGTCTGCCTACTCACTATCAGACACAAACACTACTCCCATGGCTCCTGAGAAACACAAAATTGGAAAGCTGTACGTGCAACTACCATGTTTTCAACCAGATCACTTCACCAGTCCTGCTCAGCATGCAGCTGAATAAGGGCTTGCGCCATGGGATGGAGAGCAGAGGGATGGGAAGAAGAGACCATGGACGGGAGAGAAGAACAGAACTATCTCTTTGGCAGCAGTACCAATTTATGCCAGCTGAAACTCCTCAGGAAACTGTTAAAGCCCACTCAAAATGAAAGAACAGACAAATGCAAACCTCCCAAATGTACATACAAACACCAAAGGCAAACTCACACATAGCTAAATTTTCCTTTTGCAATACTGCTGCAGATCCTGTGTGTTCTCCCACCTTTCTCAGAGGTAATTCCTGCCTGCCTCTGACTTTTTGCTCTCAGACGGAAAGAGGTAGTTTCTGTCTCAGCCAAACTGTCAGATTCCACTGAAGTATGAGCAAAAAAAGCTCCGGGATTTTGTTGAATCCAATTATTGAGATGCAACTTGTTGTACATCTGATTCATATTAAATGCCTTTGAGTTCTCCCCACAAAACCATTGAAACTAAGTGGCTGTGACATTTGGTCTTTATAGTGAAGGTGTAGGGTTAAATTTGCATGTTTTGCTGGCCTTTCATCTTCTGATGATTACATACCTTCTTTAGATAGCAAAATGAAGGTCTTTAGTTCTCATCAGACCCCTGTACTCCATGGCACTCAAGAGCGATACTACTGCAGACTATCTGATGCTGCTCCCTTCCCTGAGCATGCCAGTCGTCAGCCCTCTGCTTTCCTGAGCTCATGGAGGCTGTAGCAGTGCAGAATGACTGAAGGGCAAATTATGCATTGCTTGGGACTGTCCTTAGTGGTGTGCACCACTCTGGACTGCGTGTGGCACCCCAGCACCTGCAATGTGAAGTGCTATAATGAAGACACAGTGCTGGGACCTGACAGCTGGCAGGATGGAGGCCAGAAAAAGGAGTGACAAACTTCTCATTACATAAATCTTTAATCTGTGGTTCTAGCAGCATATCTGAAGTATCCAGGACATACTGAGGATTTTAAGTAATTCTATACTATTGCCTTCTTTACAGATCACATCCTTCAGCAGGGTTATCAGTGAAGTAACTATGTAGTTAATGAATTTTTAACTTCCATAATTTTTCCTACCAGGGCAATACGGTGATGAGTACAAAGGAAGAATTTCTGATTCCATGGAGTACATAGATATTTATAATGGATCCCCTGCCAATATTATTCCCAGCTATTCCATTTAATTCTATTCCATTTTGGTCTACTAAGTTCCTCTCAACCTATTTTGGTAGGAGAAAATAGCTTCTCTCTTTTCTCTTCAACCAGAGTATGAATACAGTTTGGTGTGCTCATATGAAGTGCTGCTTATGGTCGTCTTTTGCTATATTTTGCTTGTGCATTATTCCTTGAGCAGATGCAGTAGAGCACGAGCAGTGCTGGCATTAGAGGGAGAAGTTCTAATGTGCCACAAACTCCCTCTCTGCAGGACAGGGCAAATACTGATGTTTGCCTTCCTCCCAAGAGCTTTAAAAAGATTAATCTGCTAACATCACCACAGAGTTACTATCCTAGGAAGGATTCACACAGTCTGGCATCTGGCTTTTTCATTTCTCAGAGGTCATCTATACTCCTACACATCCATGCAGCTATAGACTCCTGCAATATGGGTATCCAGTACCATTAGTGCTTTCTCATACAGAAGTGACTGAACACTGTCTGAAACACAGATGTTAACTCCTGGTCAACTAGGATGAAGCTGCTTTGAAATTCTGTCATTCTCTCATCACTGTTCACTGCCTCTTTCTTTTACCATGCTCCAAGAATGAAGTATTAGACCTTACTTTACAAGATCTATGACAAATAGGAATCTCTTTAAAAGGAGGAATCTTTTTCCATGTCACAAAGAGAATCCCTCGATTCTAATGACAGCTGAATTCTCATTTTCAAGTATTACTTGGTAATATGATGCTTTCTGCTGCATCAGCATGTCAATTATAATTGCAACACATTTTTACACCTACTCAAGAGGACCTCATTGGAATCTAATAGAAGTGGGTTAGAAAGTATTCATCCATGGCAATTAATCTTGCATTCAGAAAGCATACACAAAAATAAAGAGTCAGAGAAGGCTAGTGAGTTTACAGAACATGTCCATAAAAGCTGAAAAACTGGAAAATGCCAAATTCAGGCAGAATTCTAGTGACTTGTATGTTCAGCCTCTCTGAGGAATGAGGAGAAAGTAATATGTGAACATGAATTTAAGACTGTCATATCGCATATATGCACCTGGGGCAAGTTAAGGTAGCAGCAAATTCTATATAGAAGTAACTCACCACCATCAGCAGCTTTTGAATACTAAGTTCTTAGCCAGGACTAGTTACAGTAGTCAACAGGAAAAAATAAAAGGCAGAGAAAAAACTGGGTTGACACACCCACACTGCTAAACGCAAGATTTAGCTGAAAGAATTTGGCCAAGACGTCCTTTGCTTTCTTTTGTTCCTAGTTCCTCCCAGAGGATCTCTTGCTCAAAGCTCATCCAAAGGTTGTATGGGCAACTTTCAGATATGGGAAGCACTTATAAGTCTTCTCTCCATAGCTACATTAACAGTTTTCAAAAACTATTAGAGAGTGCCTGCTACTGTTGTTGCTTTTGGGTAACTGGATCTGTCAGGATGTTTACAGTCTGTTAATATACAGGCAGAAAGCCAAAAAGAAGAAAAACAACAACAAAAAAAAACAACAAAAAAACCCCCCACACTCTACCACTACAGAGTAATCCAAGAAAGGAAGGAAAAACAGTGTTCAGCATTAAAGAAGTGTTTTTCTCCTGCCTTCCTGCTAAACAAGTCAACAAGCAACAGATTTATATAAAATGAAGGTGTGAGAAGGGCAACTTGAGCCAATCCAACTATAGGTGGTCTTTTTACTGCATACTTTTATCATAGAGCTTTCAAGATGAAAAGCATCCCAGAGCTTTCTGTCTGGATTCTGCTAGAGCTGCTGCCACAGTATGACACTAGGCTACATGAGGTGTAAAAACCATCCAGGACAGGTAAGGTAACAGCAAAGAGCCCTTATAGCAGAGTTACACACTCACTGTAAAACCCATTCAGGGCAAGCCAAACGTGAACATTAGTAAGGATCCATGACTCCCCTCATTCCCCCGAAGATCTCTGGTAAGGTCAGTGGAGGCTTCTGCGCAGCTGAAGAACAGACAATGACCACAAATCAAGTAATAATTAAATATGATAAGCATTGACCCGTACAGCATCAAACAGAAGAAAAAGCACCATCTTTGAAAAGATTAGCTCATCTATGCCAAGTATCTTTACCGGCCACAAGGAGTCAGGACAGCCATTGAAAAAGATGAGACTGATCACCGCTGCTGCAGGAAAGCACCACTTGTGATCCTGCTTTACAGCAAAGAGAAGTTATTACTGCGCCTCTGCTCGAGACATGAAATGGATCCCATAATTCTTCCAACTAGCAGAACCAGACCTCATGCTCTCACCAGCTCCTCCTGGGAGGCTGCGAGGTTTAGCAAGAGGGTGCATGATGTTTGTACAGGGAGATATTTGTAGTACCTGCAGACTTCCACCCAAAAAACTGAGTCCCCTTCTGCTTGCGGGAAGGCTACAGCCTCCGCAGGTATGGCTTCCTGCCTGCCCTACACACTCCCTAAGAAATAAGGAATAGGTACCAAATTTAAATGTTGGAAGAAGATGAAAGGGAACAGGACAAGGAGGTCTGAACAGAGATTTCTTTAGTAAGAGGGAATCTATATGCTAGCCCATTTATTCCTTGTGTGTAAGTGTGCAATTTCTCCTGACTAGATATCAAAAAGTCATCTGGGAAGATATTCATATTAATTCTTTAAGTCTGTACCAATCAGCCAGCTAGCAGATGGGGCTGGGAAATGTTCTAGTGAGAAGCTCCACAGTAGAAGACACAGGACAACTTTAGACTATAAATTATATTGGGATGAAGAAAACCTGCATCATCTCTTGTGTTGGCATAACATGACTGCTGGGATTTATTACCCTGGGCATATCTCATGTCATATGAGAATCTCTGTGCCTGGGAATAACGCAGCTCTATTGCAATTCACAAAAGTGCAACTGCTGATGAACTGATTACTCAGAACACAGCTTTTTTTCTTTTCCCCTGCAGTCCATTCTCCAGTTTTCCCAGACACTGGGAACAGTTACCCATTTCTGCATTAGCTTATCTAAGCTCACAATCATGTTGCATTCCCATTAAACACACACTCTGTAAAGTTAAAATGCCTTAGCATCAATTTTAATCAGCTACTCAAATATAAAACATTCAATGCCTATCCGTGCCTTCAAAAATTTCCTTCTCAGTCCTCAGTGGAGGCAATACCCCATGGACCACGTAATACATACAGAAGTGGTATGTGTAACTGTCTGTGACACAGGAGTAAACTAATCAAAACATTTTAGGTTTTTTGATGGTAAATATTTTAAATCATTTAAAAAATTTACCAACAAAAGATCTAGGTTTTTTTCCATATAGGAAAAAATTAAGTCATGTTGACCACAGAAAAAAATCCATGAAAATATCACTTGAACTGAAAAACCCTATTGTTAAAAGATGTTTCCTATACTTTGCTTATTCTTCCAGGTGATCTTGTAGTATCCTATCCGCCTCACCTATTTTTGAGTCCAACTGCTCACAATATTCTAGCGAGTAGCAAAATGGCCACGGGGACACTTCTTCTGAAAGTTTTATCAGGATTCCCAAGACACATTTCCAGTGGGATCTTCACAGAATCACAGAATTGTTGGCATTCGCAGGCAACCCTGGAGATCCTCTGGTCCAACTCCCCTGCTCAAGCAGGGGCAGCTAGATCAGGTTGCCCAGGTCCACAGCCGACCATATCATCATTTATTGATTTAACTTACAACTGTGTTTAAACCTACCTATACAAACACTTGCAACAACACTAGCAGCTTTAAGAGGGATTTGTTTCAGTTGGGTTAGGATAGGCCCTCTCGATTAAACGCAACTGAATTCTGGTGGCTTATCAAGTTGTCACGTGCCAGCCAAGTCAGCACCTATTTGACTCACAAAACCAAATGAAGGTGTCCCCCTGCCCCTCATAATTCAGGGGCACAGAGAACGCAAGGGCCAATTATGAGAGTTTTGGTGGTCGTGATAATTTGCTTAGTTACTGCAAATACACGATGTTTGACTCCAAGAAAGACCAAAACCACCTGGGTTTATAGGCAAAACAGCTTTTACCACAAATTTTATTGCACCATTTAAAACCCAGCACTGCATCATACCACTGCAGCTTGCTGATGTAAATGGGCCATTGGCTTTCAAATCATCTCGGCAGAAGATACAAGTTGTACCATAGAGCACAAACTCACTCCTTGGAAAAAAACAATTCTCTACTAATAGATCTTGAAAGGCAGGTGAGGTGCCTAAAATCCTACTGCTGGTTTGGAAAAGGATTTAATTCTTGAGAGAAAGAGAGAGAGAGAGGGTTGTGAATTGCTTATTACAAATACAGGGGTTTATGATTTTTTTTTTTTCTTCCTTCTGTTAGTAACAAGGACTCAGCTCATCTGAGTCACTGAGGCAAAATTCACTGTTTCCTGTTTCATCAGCAAAATTGAGACAAGGAAATAGTCTCTGTGGAGTTGCACAAGTTTTGCCAGGGCTTGGAACGAGATCTTCTGAAATGCGGTGCAGGCTAAGAAGATGCCAAAAGGAGCAGCTACTCTTCTGCCTCCCAGAGTCAGAGCCCCAGTGTAAATACAACCCCACGCTACGATATTCAAAAGGTCATTTTTCTGCCTGGAACAACAGTGCTTGCTGTCTCCATAAATTTAGTTTATCATCATATACAGAGTATATGGTATACACCTTTAAAGCATACAGCTAACACAAGTATACAAGCACAATGTAGTCTTCCAGCCCGACAACCAGAATTAATTGCTTCCACTCACATCTCAGTGGCTTCGTAAATATCGGCATCTTGGTTCTGTTATCCACCCCTTTTGTCTTCAAACTTCACATTAAACAGCAGTACAAATCTTCTAGCCTTTAATAGGAATGAGGATGGTGTTAAAAATAAAAATAAAAAAAAAAATCAAGACTACTTAACTATCATTGAAAAAAATCACTATAATTTTCTGGTTTTACCATATCATGCTGTGGGAAAATCTGATACTAAACATCATTTTGATGAGATTTTTGTGCTGGAAGCATTTAATTTTACAAGAACCATCCCAATCCAAAGTTCAGTTAAAACAGTGCAAAGACTTCCATTGACTTCTCTCCCCATTTTGGATCTGATCCTAAGTCTATCAGTTTTGCACTGTACAAAAGATACAGGATAAAGCTCTCGACAGCTCTGTTTTTTCAGCTTGTCATGACAACTTGAGAAAGAAATTCCCAGTTATCCCTACAATGAGGAATTATTAATAAGCTGAAAACAAACAGCCCACCAGAGCACTAAAGTGAAAGGAAAGATGAGATTAAATGCCAGCATTTTACACCTCTATTTTGTCATCATAAAACCACAAAAACTTTAAGATTTTCTAAATTATTCAGCACAGACCTAACTGTGCTCCCCATAAAAACCGACAGTAGTATTATCGTTGACCTTCAGGGAAACAGAAATGGGCCAACGTGAAGTTCTTTTGAAAATCCCATCTTAAAGTCTAAAAGAAGCATTGACAGCTTGGGTCACCGGAAATCTGAAGGCCAGTTCTGAAAAAATACAGCCTCAGTATCTAAACACACTACAACAGCAGTTGGTCTCATCGAAAGAGGAAATGTAATTCCCAGTTACTTGATTCTTTCCCCTGTTCCTTTCTGAAAGCAGCCAGCGGAGCGTACACCCCGTGCTCAGATGAAATTAGCCAAGATCCAGGAAACCTCAGGACTCAAGAGGTTGCCTCAGACTTCTCATACCAAAATGCTTGCAATTCTTATGCCTAAAATAGAGTTTCAAAGCCAGGCAAAAATCAATGACAGTGTTACTCTTAGTGTTCTTTCATTTTATAATTTATTGAGTGCTAATACTTTCCTCTCTCCTCTTTGTACAAAAGAAGAGTTTATGACCAGTCAAGCATCAGAGACAAGTTTGACCTGTGTGCTGTAATAAATCAGGTGCCAGGACCAGATGGAGAAGGGTTAGGAAGCATACTAAAGTCATTCTTGAATTACACCTGTGGTATGTTTTACTCAAAATAATTTGACCCCACAGCACAAGCATTTATTTTCAGAGCCTGGAGCATCAACAAAAACAAAAAACAAAAAGAGGATGTGAGCTGCTGTAGGTCCCATTTAACAGGAACACATGGACTCTGCAGATTTACACTGTGAGGATAAGTGAATCTGAACTGCTCTTTTGTCATTATTTAAATACAATTATAAGTCCAATTCCTCTTTCTGTTCTCTGTTCCTGTTGAGTTATGGAAAAATGTTGTTAGAACTAAATTCAGCTTTTTGTTACAAATCTCATTGGAATTATATCAGAAGTAATAACTGAGCCTTACAGATTATGGGATTGGTGTGACTGCTCGAACTTAACACTCCCATTGTGGGCTAAATCTATAACAATGTATTTGATCTCCAAACTACATCCATTTTCCTTCATTCATTTCTATCCTTCACATTATTATTGTCCTTGACCCTGAATATTGTCCTAGCTTTGGAATACAATGTCTCTGCGGCTTTTTCTCAAGCCACTCCTGCAGAACGCCTTTTTGTGGTTTCCAGACTAATATGAGGCAGAACAGGCAGATTCCACACTCCCATAAACAAGAACCACCAAATCTGGACCCCAGAAGCTCATGCAGTTTCCACTGAAGTCAACAGGAGCCACATGTGGCCATTCACCTATGACTTTGAAAGCATTTACCTTGGTCATTATTGGGGTCAAAACAAGATAACCAATTTGCATTTGTCATACATCAGCTTCTAGCAATGTAAAGCAGAAAGTAAATGCATGACACAACATCTACTTGACCAGTGCCTATTCAGACATCACTAACCAGTCCTGCCACTGATTTCATTCATTTACTGCTCTTCCATTCTAGTATAGCCTCTGAAGATTCAGGTTTCCTTTAGCAGAGTCTTAGAATTTCGACAAACCTATGCCATTTTAACAAAGAGTTTAGCTGTGTTTTTGGCCTGAATGCTACTTTTGTTTCTTCTTAGTTTTCTGAAGAAAGTACACTAGGACTTTTCCTAAGGAAAATAACAAAGGAAAAGAAAATAACTCTCTTTGACATCTGTTCCTTTGACTTCCAGCCAATTAGAAAAACAGCATTGCTAAGTGTTATTTGTTTGCTGTTGTTTTTCTTAAATATTTCTCATCATTTCCCATAAAATCCTAGGCTACTAAAGTAGGTTTAAAGCCTCACAGAATATGCCAGTTGCTAAGAAGATGGTCTTAGCTCCTTGCAGAAAAGGCATTGCTCTATTTTTTATATGTGTGCATAGGTATGACAAACAACAAAAGGTAATGAGAGAATTTTTACAGAGAAACACAGCATATTTGTAGTAGAGAAACACTTTCTATTCCTTTTTCTCTGTTCTTGACCAGGGCCTATTTTCCGAAACCAGTGAGAGGTAAGTCCATGTTCCCAATAGTAGAGTTGGTGTTACATAATTAAATGGTTCCATAAACAGCAGTATCTTCTCAGTATCTTAGGACAGACTCTTTCTAATATTAAGAGCACTATGTTACAGCATGCCAACAGTGGAAAGGAGCTGAAAATAAGTAAAAATGAGCTTGCTGAATAGATTTATATAACATGGGCAATAGAACAACAGTTTTGATAAGATGGCGTAAAAGAAGAATTCATGATGTTTTATATTACTTTATGGACGTATTGGCACATTTTCTTTGTATGTTCATCACTGTCAATTTGCAGCTTCTGTATTTGCTGGGTTGACCACATGGAGGGCTGGTCATTCCAGGGTAGCTAATATCTTACTTTTGTGCTTGAGAGCACAAAAGAGATGAGCTGAAAACCCAGAAAACCAAAGTTACCCTGTTAAAATGGATATAGATTAGCACTAATAACAACAGGACAGGCTTGTCATTTCTTGGAGGTACGGCTTTGGGCAGGACCTTCTGTAGTCCCTCAGCTTCCCTGCCAGGACTTGCCAATACAGTTGCAAGATTCAGCTGAAAATTCAAAGGCAATGATACAGATTAAGAATCCACAGTACCAAAACCTGCCAGCAACAAAACATAACAGCCACTGCATAGTAAAGTTTTTCAGTTATTCCCAAGACATATCAAACTCAGACGAGTCATTCAATGGTGAGAACTGCTTTGTTCAACTTACTTCATCTCTAAGCCATGCAATTCTTTCAGCACCTGGAGCACAAATATATGAGGATAAGTGATATCCCTGTTAATGGTGTATGGCTAATATTTGCAATGAATTTAGAATAGATTAGTTTCAAAATAGCTCTTTAAAGCAATGATTTCTTCCCACATTAAAGATACATGTATCTCTACTGACTGACAGACAGATATTAATGCTAGTGGTTGTTCCTTTAATCTGTTTCTTATTGACTTATATACTAGCTAAGTCACTTGTGTGATTTTCTTACAAATGTAAAACACAGTGAAGGCCTAAAATCCAAAAGTTACTTGCATTGCCTGTCCTTTACAGTTGAATTTATGAGAGATAATATAAAAAGCAGTGAATTCAATGGAGCCATGAAGGAAAAAGACATCAATTACACAGATTACATCACTGGCTGATTTCATCTTCCCAAAGCCAGAATATGTTCTATTGAGTTTGATGTGCCAGGACCAGAAATTGGGAAACATATCAAGACAAATATTTTAAAAAGCAAGTACACATTGTTGCTCTGAGATATGATTGTTTTAAATATAAACAGCTATGCAAATAGGAAACATATTGCCTGAAATACTGAAATGCAATGCACAGTAACCAGCAAAAGTAAAATCAAGCAGTCAGATCCTTACTTGGATCTTATGAGCCTAGCTACTTTGGCATCATGCAGCTATGCCCTTTTCACATGAGCTAAAGCAAGCTAAAGATCTGGCCCCAGATGTGAGCACAGATAAGGTATGACTAGTCTTAGGCAGTACTGGAAACCTACAATGCCGAGTAAAACTGGTGATCCACATTTGTAATTTCTTTGGTGTTTTTATTATATTCTCTCCTCTCTCCCCTCCCAGCAAAATTCCCACAGTTCTAGCTGAAGCAGCAACTATGAGCCACAATGCATCCGTACAGTCGGTCAAAGGTAACGGGAGTTTCTGTCTAAGGACACATTATCCCTGATTTAAGGCAACTGACATTCATTAGACTTTTGTTTTGCAAGTTCTGCAGAGGTGTAAATAGCTTAGAGCTACACAACTCTTTCCACTACTTTTCCTTGGAATTTGGTGCTCACTGGTTTATCATGCCAGTGAGTTTCCCCCAGGAAACATAGTTCCTGTTTAGGCTCTGTAAATTGAAAAGGTGTCAGGCATTGCAGAATTAATGGGAGAAAACAAAGAGAAATTATTGGTCTTTCTTCGCTGCACCTTTGCCTGGAGTTATCATTGATGTGTTGAGTACAACAGACAAATGGCCTCAAAATACAAATGTGACAGAGTTCAAACCTGCTTTGACTGGATCAGCCCCGAGAGCCTGAGACAATAGCTGCTAATAAAATCACTCTGCTCGGCCCACGCACGATGTGCCAGTGTAGCTCTTCTCGCATGCTCAGCTGAAAAGGGATTCACATGAAGATCGGCTAACTCAGGTCGACTCTGCAGTAAAGATTTATACGCATATACACCAAAGTCATCTCAAGAAATGAATGTAGCTTCTCTGACTATGTGAGCACCATGGTATATCTGCATTTAAGGAAGCTGACAAATCCATGTCAGTAAGCTGTTTTGATTAAGTCAGTGTTATAAAGGAGAAGACAAAATGAAGTTAAAGATGGGGCTGTTGTAAGCAGATCAGACAAAATTTATCCCCTTGCCAGGTAGCTGAAATGTGCAATGAACTGACATATGCAGCAATAAAAGTAAATAATGGTGGTCAGTTCAAAGGAAACTTGGATCCATGTTTGTGGAAGAAACCAGAGGCCACAGCCACCAATTGAACTTGTAAGTTCACAATGGTGATGGATTGGTTGATTAGATTTTTTCAGGGTTAATAAGGGCAGGCCTCAATGGGTCAATAAGCTTCTCTCCTCTTGTATACATTCTCCTGGTATGTAAACTAACAACATTAGACAGTCAAAGCAAAGAAGAAAAAAACAAAACATGTGATGTGGCTCATTGGCTCTTCCATGGCTGCTTTCCCTTGTCAGGAGTTTGATGTGACAAGCTGTGGTTCTGCAGCGGGGCCTGAATGTAAAACACTGAAGGGCAAAGCACTTCCTTTTGACCTGAGCACATTTGGGTGGTATAATGATGAAAGACAAGAAGCAAGAGTTAAAATGAAAAGTAAGGAGACAACTGAGAAATATAAAAGCCTGAGGTCTTCACCTTCTCCCTTCTCTTCTGAAGAATGAAAAAACAAAAATCACAAGAAGAACATGACACCATTCAACAGAAACATGTCCCAAAGAGCGCATGAGGGAAATCAATTTATTTTGCTGAAGTATTGCCTGACTGTAAGTGGACAGAGTGTGAAATTAAAACAGAACTGCAGCAAGTAATTCTCAAGCAAGAGCAAAAAGGCAGAGCATGCAGAAATCATTCATCGAAGAGTGATCAAACATCCCAAAATTTAGATCTCAAGAAAGAAACAGATCCTTGCATACTACTGGGAAGCAGGTCAGCAATAACTGTGAAAAGGAGGAAACTGAGGCAAGCAGCTTTCAGGTGAGTGAAAGCCAGCAGAAGACATTCACTCTCAGTGACAGAGGTTGTAAGGAAAACAGGTAGGAGGGGACAAGGACTAAAATTTCTCTATTGTACAGAGAAAGTAGCAGGTGGTAGAAACCAGCTAGATGCTCAGATGACAAAAACTAGACTCCGGGCTGATTTGCAGGGAACTAGTCACTGTACACGGTTCTTCAGTGACAGAATTTGCCCCTGAATCAAAGACTGAAGCCCTGTCAGTGTAAAGACAATTTTCTTAATTGAAACCAGCTGCAAGCTTGCATAACATAGATGGACTAAAGAGATTACATGGCTCACAGCAAATGTGAGACTGGAAGGATTTCCAGAGATCCGTCCCCAACCTCCGGTCCAGCCAGAGCACATGTTTGTCTAACCTGTTCTTAAAAACATTCCAGAAAAGAAGTTTCTTAAGTCTTCCTCTATTAACTGAACTATCCCTCATATTAGAAATTTTTTTCAGGATATGTAAATCTTTCTATTAAAAGAAAAAAAAAGAAAGAAAGAAAGAGCAATAGCACTTCTACATTTAGGTTCTAAACTAAAATCCTGTTGCCTGATCGGCCTTGCTTAAACATTTTGTATTGTCACAAGAAGCTCTTTCCTGTAGAGTCTTTAAAAAATGCTCTGTGAGAAGTAACTAGATTTAGTAACCACACTTCCACAGTTGATTCCAATTTTCTATAACAAGGAAAGTGTTACTGGAAACATGATTCTTTTTGTTACTTAATGTTGATGAGTTACTCAACCAAGACTAATTAGTTCTCGAATGGAAAAGTTGTATATGTGAGCTAGGCATGGTCTCTGGAAAAAGCACTGTTGTAGATCAGTCTTCCTTTATGGGATGAATACAGAAGAGCTGGATATTCTATTTTTAGAGTCTACAAAATCCATCCAAATACTACTGAGCCTTTACCTTCCCACTCTCCACTTAGACAAAGAAAGCAGTATAATTGTAATGAATTAGAGGAGGAAAGGCAGCAAGAACAAAGGTGTTACTTTCCAGTCTGGGGGGAAATTTTGAAATACTTAGGCCAAATAAAGACAAGTTGGAATGACCTACACTTCCCAAGTGCCACAGGGCTGATCCATTCAAGTGATTTCTGTCAACAGGTAGCAACAGCCAATTAAGATCATCTTCTGCTCTGGTCTTGGTCACACCATGAACTGACAGGGGTTCAGATAGGACAAAACTAATCATAAATTCAAGATACTCTGCTGTTTGTCAAATAATACTTTGGTGGAATGAAGAAGCATGAAACTAGGCAATAGCTCTTGGATATACAGCAAATGATCCTCTACTAAGAATACATTGTCATCACTCAAGAACTAAGCAGATGCAAACAGTGTTCCAGATCACAGAAAAGAGAAACGAAGTATTCTCCTCTTCAGCATCTATTCTCCAAATAATCACTATTTTAGTTTTTAATTCTGTTTAGTATATAAAGGAATATCTTATGACTATGAAGGAATCTTAGAAGCAGATTATTTTTATGGGGCTAAGTGCTATATACTACTGCTTATGTTTTTATATATAGAATTCCTTTCATCATGTTGATAAAATGAAGTAGAGAGATATTAACCAAACTGTTTAGTGGACAGAGGGACCCTGAAAGTTGATTTATCAATCTTAAAATAACTGTTTAAGACAAGTGAGTTTAATTACTCTCAGGACATTCCTGTTTCACTCCACTAACCATGGAGGGTGCCTGATCTGACTAGCTTAAGCTAGACTCCTAAATGTAGAGCACATGAAGCCCCATCCTAACTGACTGAAGAAGGGGGGAAAAAAAAAAAAACAAAAACACACACTCACTTTGTGGCAAAATTGATAAGAGAACCCAAAAGCTGCAGTCTAGGATGCTCAATCATCAATAAGAAGATCAGGTCATTTTCTGTGTAATCCCAGCAAGGGTGAGATACTTTACTTTAAATCAAAACAATTTCTGCTAGACTGCATGCAAAATCATTGTGGAAACTTCAAGGAGACATTTCATAAATGGTAAAACTTGCTACAGGCAAAGTCACCAGTTTGCAGCCTAACCCCATCCAGGGACATCTACAGCCTAGAGGGAGATGTGACTCAAGAAGTTCTGAGTCACCAAACTATTGTTATTGCTATTTTTTTTTGGCGCAAAACTTTCCACTTGTGGGCTTTCCATTTTTCAACAGGTTTGAAAGGTATTGTTTTCATGGTAGCTTTCTACAGAAAAAATAAATAAAAATCAAAAAGTTTTTACCAGTTCTCACTAGAAGGAAGGGAAAGAGGAGCAAGAGGAGAGAATTCCAGAGAGATCTGGACAAGTTCAGCTAAATTTAAACATGGTTGAATTAAATTACACTGAATCACTGAGAATCTCCCATTGTTAATCAAAGAACAGTTTCTCCAAAGCAACCATGAGCAGCAATTCCTGAAGCCACAGTTCTCTTTCTTTAATGATGCCGACACAAAACACCAAAACTATTTGAGAGAGTGGTGAATTCAAGTTTAAAGCACCCTGAGATCAGCATTTCATGCAGCAACTAACATGTAATGTAGGAACATTAGATCTGGAATGTACAAACAAGGGTAACATCCAAATGGAGAAAACTGGTGCTGAACAGAGGTTACAGAAACAAATCCTTTTGCATCAGGGACTAATGGGATACAGGCAGAGAAAGGGCTGTATATCCAACATTACACTTGGAGTAATTTGGAGAGTTTTGGAAAATGCTGAGTGACTGAACCTGAACACAAAGCTAATTGAAGAAATTTAATTCAAGAAGTTCAAACAAACGAAGCACAGACTCTCATATTTTTAATTTGTGCAAATGCAGAAAAACACCGTGAAATTAATCTGTTCTGCACTGGGTGGTACCCAAGTCCCCAAAGCTTTAAGCATTTTATGACCAGACTTTCCGTAAATTATAGAAACTCAGCACACAGTTGGCTGACAGGTGTCCTGTTTACTGACAGGCTTAAAAAGGATTTTCAGTTGTTTTTAAAAACAAATAAAAAAATCTTCTTAAAAAAAAAACAAAAAACAAACAAACAACAACAATTACCTTCTAGGGGTGATGAAAACACTGTCATTCTGTTTCCTGTGAAGCACATTGTGAATTCAGACACAAGAATAAAGGATCGGATTTGCTTTTGCAAGATATTATGGAAAAAATAAGAGCAAATCAAAGGCATGATCTGATGTTTTCTTTAGTCCCTCAAAGGCCACAGAGTTTACAGTACTCAGCATTACACAAAATACTTAAGGTGTAGTAAAAAGAAGTGAAGGAAATTTCTTACAAGTGCACATTAGGAACACCAGGTGTAAAACAAGGAAGCAACATCAACTCCAGTAAAAGGAGGTGGATTTGCAGCAGCTGTGGATCTGGGCAGATAAAAGTAAATGAAATACTCCTACTAAAATAATAATGGACATAAACCTCTAAAGATTTTTTTATATGAATGCTTGTAGAATATTTATAAAGGATGGCATTTTGGGTCTATGCTGATGCAAATCTAATGGTCAACAACAGATCTGGCATAGATACAAAACTCAGATCAAATTCCTCCTTCAGTTACAGTCCATTAGCCGAAATGATAACACTCAGGATTTGGAACTTCCACGCTGTCTGACACATGTTGTCCTATATTTCATCCCTCTGCAAAGTGCCAAATATTTCAGAACAAAAATACACAAAATGCAAACTTTCCATTAATTGCAACATAAGAGAATCAGAGAGAGGTGACCCCTCCAGACCTCGCATAGTGCATTCCATCAAAAATTTCAAAAGTTGAGATGAAAAAAAGGAAGTGGGGAAAAAAAATTAAGGAAAAAGATCTCAAATCACTTTACTGGAGTCCTAAAAGAACCCAGCAATCAAATGAAATGAATTTTTTTTAGGATGAGAAATAAGGAATAATTAATCCAAAACAAATGGTGGGAATAACTGATTTAGGTAAGTGCAATCCAACCTAGCATTTAGAAAGGACTTCACAATTTCTTTGTGAAACACCTAGACCAGTATTATTGTCATGAGCTGCAAAAAACAGGTAAATACCAGTAATGTCATGAAAACTTCCCCCCCGCCCCAAAAATATCACTAATCCTGTAAATTTGTTTGCAAGCATTCAAGACTGCAGTATGGTACTTTGGCACTCGGAAGACTATTGGTCTCATGTGGTGGGGAAAGCAAGAGACAGGCACCATCGCCACCACAGGTGAGATTTTCAGTGACAAAGTTTTACTCATGTAAGGCAGGACCTCAGTGGGCGATGGGAGCCCAGAGCCCCATCTTGGTTTCAGGGTACTGCTGTTCAGCTGATTAGAGATATCTCTAATCAGTTAATGAGAAGGGATCCCAACTCCTTCTGATTTCCATGCTCAAAAGAGCTGGAAATCACTGTGGTTGCACTCATCTTACTATAAGTCCCCTTAGTGGTCATGAGCCCAGGTTGCCTCATATTCAGACAGCAATTTTGAAGGTGTCTTTGGGCAGGGTCTGCATTGCTGGTTCTGTACCGATTCTAGGGAAAGGCTGGGCCATGTCTCTCAAATGACTTCTTCCAGCAAGAGCTGAGTCTTTCTTGCATATTATGCACACACACGTTCAACCTGCCCAGTTGATGAGCAGCGCAATACAGAAGTTCCTCGTACAGCAGTAAACTTAAAGACAGAGGAAAACTATTTCTGTATGAAAAATACGGCATTCTTCATTCTATATTCCGCTGTGCTGCCCACATGAGATCACTTCACGTCCATAATGCACAATTTATGTTGCTGTGAACTAGGGCAGAAATAGGCCCAGTAAATTGATTACCTCCAGTCAGTGAACTTGAAGACTTTGGACTGGTAGAGAGATCAGGATTTTGCAAACATTTGTGACTGTATTATACTGTAAGGTATACTGTACAACCTATATGAATGGATATTGCCACTGCACACAAAAAGCATTAATATACATGACAGTAGAATATTCAGAGAGCACCAAGTTACCAAAGCAAGTCACACAGAAACAGCCATCTGCCACGAGTTTGACATGCTAATGCTAAAGATATACGCAGTTGCCAACCCAGCTCCAATGGATAAAAATGAAAAAATAAAAAGAAACCTTTTACCTGTAAAGCATGAGTTACAATGGCCAGTCCCCTGGACTGCCACACACAGTAGAGCGATAGGAAGGCAAAGGTCCCTTCCAGTCTACACATCGCCTCTTTGCAGTTTATATATTCACAGTATTTTAATCATGTGTGTTTGTGTCCTGACGTGACTCAAGTGAAAGAGAAGTCTATTGTTTAAATAGTATTTAAGAGTGGTTGAGAATACAATTGTAAGTGTTGAGATTTTTATGCATTCTCCTAGTTCTATTGTGCTGTCACACAGAAATCACGAGCAAGACCTGTGGAACGCCATCCCCTTCACTCTGTAAGACTCCAGCCACTGAATTCTCCTGAGAAAAAGGAAAATATTTCTGCGCTACACAATTGTTCAGTTCAGGGCTGACAACACACAATAATTTTCACTCAAAACTAAAACACTGAACATGACTCCAAATAACACAGTCATCCTTCAGATGGTAGGGGGATGAAATGAGGAATATTTCATTTTGCTCAGTTGACTGCAGTCAGGCACTTTCAAGAATGAGAGCCTGAGGTACTTGTGTTGCCTGTGATTCTTTTGCTGCCAATTTGCTTGTTTTCTTTTTTATTAAATTCATTTTATTTATATATATATACACACACATATATTTGTGTATTATATATTTATAAAATGGCTATATATAACAAAGCAGCTAATTGTGTATCACATGAAGCAGGATGCAGATCATTTGTAAGGTATAAGATTTAAATGCAAAAGCATGAAAACAATCAAAATGTTGATATAAGAGTTTAATGAAAAAAACAAACTTATTTCCTTATCTGTATATTGGGAGGAATACATTTAATTTTAGGCCCCGCCTAGAGGTCTAAGTCAGGAGTCTTGAGGTTCCTACACCATAGGGCCACCAGGAGAAAAGGGCAGCTGCCAGCCCCAGCCCTGCAGGGAGCCCAGCCTCTAACTCACCCACCCCGCAAGGGGCCTAAAGTACATTGCTATGACCAGCCTCCCTCTGCTGAGTTTAATTGACTAACATCCTCCTCAGATGAGCTGTGCATCCAAACCGATATCAATATAAAGCTAGAGAAAAGAAGAGGAAAAGTTGGTTTATATCCTCCACATCCTGATCTGTAGCAGTGAAACCAAAGCTCTGTGCACACATGAGGATGCAGGATCAAAGCCTACTGCTGAAAGATAGAAAAACAGTCATGTTTTTAAAAGCTGACTTGAGAGGGCAGTTAGGGGCAAAGCAGAGATTCTGCTTTGCTCATGTCTCCAAGACTAGAGCCAAACTTCACAACACAGTAGGGCAGTTTTCTTCAGATGACCACAAAATGAGAACTGCAGTTTTCTAGAGAACTCCTCTGAAAGAAGGAACCCTGCCAGGCTAATAGCGCTCACTGCTGAGGGAAGATTATGCTCCCTCTCCCCCGAGCCCGTGGGGATTAGCACTGATAAGCAAACAAGTGGGAACCCTAGAGAGGCTCTGACAGTACCACTCCACTGCAATTAACTCATTCCCCAAAACACAGCAGTTCGGATGAATCAGCAAGTGCCAGGAAGACAGAAGAAAGAAAAGAAGCAATAGAAAATGTTTCACCAATACTTCTAATTATCTCTAGTACTTTAAATAGAGCCATGTGGCACTGCATGACCAAGTTATTTCTGTGATTATCTAGTGCTTTTGCACGCTAAAGGAGTTTTATAGACTTCATCAGTAGAAATGCACTGCTGGAAATAAAACTGACACAGCTTCATTTAAAGATGGTTTAGGGGAAAAAAAAAAACCACACACACAGATCCTTAGCATTATGCCAAACATCCTATTTTTTCCTCTCTCCTCCCCTCCCCAAATAAGTTAGAGCTGAATTCATTGATTTGTCAAAACCACCATGGAGAACAATGCTTAAAGGCTTTGCCGAGTCAGGTACCAAGTGTTCAGCATATTAGGAGCCTGGGCTCTGTTTCAGTAGGCTGTCATGTCTGTCATGTCCTTTCCATATCACAGGTGTGTATTTGTCCATAAAATTCTCTGTACCTCTGCTTACTGGGCCTGATCCTCTCCTGGTACCTACAGGACCCTGATAGTAACACCATGTATTAAATGCAGGTGCAGAGATGTTACCAAGTTGGAGCACCTCAATGATTCAAGGCAAAGGACAACAAAGGCAACGATAGCAAAACATTCGCCATAAACTTTGCCAATGCTACTCCCCATCAGGACATGTGAAGTGGAAATGTCGTCATTTACATATAATCATTGCTAAGAAGTGCTAGTGCAGAAAATAAGGACAACCACCCCAGCACAACATACCACGCCTGACTACAGGCTTTCAGAACAAAACAGAAAAATTACATTTTTCTTTTAGATTAGTGAACACTCATTGAATATCTTCTCATACACAAGAGGACACCTAGCTACGTATCCTCTGTTTTGTCAGAATCTTTTATCTCTGTGTTAATTTTATGACCCCTTCAGTTCTCCTTCAGCTTGCAGGATGAAAGCAAATCTACAAAAGGGAGGGGTCACTGCCAAAGGGCAGCTATATTTAATGCAGTTTCATGTGCTGGCTCACATAGCATTCCCAGGCTGAAAAGAAGGCTCTGTTGCTAGGACTTTAAAAAACAAGTTGAAGGTAGTGTACAGTCACACTACAACCAATTGTCAATCAGTTCTCACTGTGGTTTCAGATGTTTTTTCAGAATAACTAGAAAAATTTGAAGGTGTCTCATATGTCATTCTATTGCAGGGGGGAAGTAGTTTCTGGAAAGTTCATATTCATTTCATTAGAAACAAACCCACAGGATTCGCTTACTCACAGCAGTATGAGCTCTATTAATTCACCAAGCTTACTTGCATGGCAAAGGATTCCCTGTTACACATCCCACACCAAGGAAAAAAAAAAAAAGAAAAGCCTATTTCAGTTGATTGTTTTAAGTTCATACTATATACTGCAGCAGCTAGTGAGGGTTAAGGAAGCATGTTTTCTCAGGAAAACATTGAAGTGTGTGTTTAATTTTAAGCATGTGCTCTCCACTGCACTCATGCACATGGCTAAAGAAAGACTTCCGTATAGACTGATGTGTTCTTCTGAATCCAGGCCAGAGGACACTTGAACAGTTCCATAAAGTCATGTTAGATGTTCCTCTGACAAGAAAAAAGATTTTTTTTTTTTTTTTTCTCCCCCAAAGTGTCAGGCTCTGTTTATTCATGCAAGCATGTCACAGATGAAGTATGAAGTGAGGAAAGGTTGCAGCATCTGACAGGCTAATTAGAGAGAAAAGAAGGTAAGAGACACGCATAGCATCAGGCCTGCTCTAACTCAGGCACACAATTTTTCTGGAATGCAGCAATGGTCACTGCCATGAAGTTCTCTGTGCATGAATAATTACAACAAAATAAATACCCTTAATATCAATAGCTGCCTACAGGCTTCAGGAAGACTTGGTTCCACGCAATAAGTGTTTTGGATTCCCAGATGGAAGCTGAATGTTTTATTTGTAGAGGGCAGATGAGTGTGTGCATGTGTGCGCACGTGTTTGTGTGTGATCAAAATGGACCTATAATGTAAGATTCACTCCAGAAATTACACAACCAAATCAGATTACTCCAGATTTACACAGCATAGGTGTCAGTCCAAAATGTCTACCATTTTAGCTTGTCCTGCTTATCTGTCATACTTTTGACATTCAGGGATTAAGAGAAACTAATATGCTAAAATGTATATGTACATGTATACACACAAGCACATATAAAACATGACAACAATCCAACATGTATCAGCATGGATTTTTCAGAAGCAGACTTTCTCACAGGCAGGTTTGAGAGAGCTACAGTATTAATGTACAAAGGGTAAGCAGTAACTGCAACATCTCTGTATTTCAGTAAAGCCTTTAATAGAGTAACTCAAAAATCTCACTCTCAGACTAAGATGAGATGGAGAATCAGCTGCAGCACTCTATGGAAAGTCATAATAAATAGCAAAAGATAGAGGAGCTAAAGCAGGATCTGTGATGTACTTTCTCTTAGCATGTTTCTTACTAGTAAGGAAGAAGGAACGACCAACTTCTTAGTAAGATCAACAGATGACTAATCTTTATTCAGAATACCAGTAAGCAGAGAGAGGAAAATAAAGATACAAAACAAAGACCATTAATGAATCCCTCTCTTCTTGTGTTGCTGAATTTTTTTAAAGTTAAAGGCATTTAGTAACACGTAGAACTGGGGTTTGGAGACAAACATGCTCTCCTTCCAGTTCCTACAGTGTTACAGCCCCTTGCCTGGGCTAAGGTTGTGTCACAGTGCTCTGCACTGCCCTCCAACTTCTCCAGTACTCCATCTGGAGCAGACTGAGCATCTCTGAGGTGTAAATCATGCTTCACAGCCCAAGGCTTGAGAGCCATCCCGTCTGCTAGGGGACACCATGAATCAGGTTATTTTGTTTCTCCTGTTCCCCTGTTTCACACCCCACATGCAGAAAGCCAGAAGTAGCTATGAAGGAGACTGGCAGGGTTACAGCTCACAGGCTTCCAGGAGCCCTGGAAGCACCATACAAGTATCATAGTTTCACACAAAGAGGAAAGAATATGAGGTGAACAAGCCTCAAAGCATAAGCAGTGCATCAACTGCCTAGGCAATTTCACACCATATAGTGTATGGCATTTAGTCCTAGCCTCTCTGCCCTCACCCCCTTCTGTTTCCAGGGCAGACACATACAGCTATGGAAAGCCTAAAAATTAGTGTCTTGTCACCTTTCCTTCTAACAAGAGGACAAGGTAATTCTTTTGCCCCTTGTTCTTTCTACTCACAGATAGCAGTGTCAGAAGTCTTCCTTGCCCCCCAGAATGGGCATTCAACTCCCAAGGTTGTGGGTAGGACTTGCGCTAAACCTGCAAACCAAAAAGGTTTTCCAGCTCCAGCTACTTCACCTTTTTAGATATCAGGAGGTGCAAACTAGAATAGCTGCACTGAAGTCAGAAACACTATACAAGCTGAGGATATGCCTATGGTGTTTTAGTACTAAGTGTTGCCTCTCATTTGTTACTAATAAGCGAGATCTCCTGGGCAGGGACAAGCAGGCTTTGACACACAGTAGAAGAGAGGCTAATAATGTCACCAACATGCCTGTTGGCCAACATTCACAGAGACACATTCTTACTGGTGCCTGCATGGAGATAGGACAGGAAGAAGCCTCATCTTGTTGGTGTGTACACACATACACACACACACACACAGTGCAAAATTGTTTGAAAAGCTTGTGGTCTTGTTGTTGAATTAATTGTGAACATTTCCTAAAACCTTAAAACACTAGACAATGGCAGCACATGGCTAAAGAATGTTTAGGGGACTTAGCTTTTGTCTTACCAGGCAATTATCAGATCAGGCTAAAACAGCTTACAGAAATAAAGGACACGGATTGAGTAAAGTTTCAAAAACTGATTTTTAATTTTTAAGATGGCATATCATACACAGCAAAGAACCAAAAACACTGACTACAAAATTAGGAAGCGTCTGTCCGGAGCACAAATCAGTATTTACACACACTTTCAGAGGACAGCCTTCCAGAGCTCCCCATTCGACACAGTAAATCTTCCCGTTTGCTCATATCTGTTACGAGACTGCCAACCAAGAATGATTTTCATTTCATACAGTCCAAACTTGGCGGCCTGAAGTGAACACAGATGACTTCAACTTTCATTTCTTCACTCCAAACATTCTAGATGAAGGAGCCAGGACACGTATAACATAGACAAAACGCTGATTTGTGTAAGAACTACAACGCTGGTCTTGTTTCTATAGTCAAAATCATTTAAATTGGAGCTAGATGGATGCAACAAAAATACATCTGTGAACATTTTCTGTCCTTTTAAAACACTTATTTTCATATACTTCCATGTCGGTATTCTGCACATAACCCAGACTTGCATTTAGACAAAAGGATACTGCCTCTGGCTTAGAGGGTCCCTCAGCAACAAATCCCTGGAGGCTGGGCAAGTCCAAAGAGAAAGTATCAGCTTATTCTTGTTCTCTTCCTTTGGCATCTGCTATCAGAAACAGAGCACTGGGCTAGAGGGACCTATGATCTGAGCCAGCATGACTGTTTGTACAGACATTCACTCTGGTACGTAGGAAGTAAGTTTTAGTGTTTCATGCGAAGAAGGTTTTGCATAGGGTTACCCTCCCCTCTCACACACACCACAAACACTTAACATACCCGATCAGTGAATAGGAACGACAACATGTTATGACTCAGACCAGACTGAATATATAAGAGTTTTTTCTAAATCTTCAAAGAACTGAAAATCCACACATCCCAAAATAGTCAGTTTACCATGAACACCACATATTTAAGAAAATCACATTCTTCACATCACAGTTCCACTAACAGAAAAAGAAAAGCTAATATATTCATGAAAAATTATTTGCTCTGCTGTGTTTTTAAATACACATTCAGAAAGCACAGAGCCTAGCTACCACCTAAAAGTGATTACTGTGCTCAGATAGTCCTCTGTACATCAACTGTTTCTGTAAGGCAAAAGTGGTGATGTCCACGTAATGTATCTAAATGGTTCTATTACTAGACAAGACTGTAAATTGAGAGACAATAGACAAGACAAACGAGAGTCTCAGAAGAACATGCATGTGTGCTATCACAAAGCAATGTGTGATACTGCGTGTGCGATATCACAAAGCAATAAGCACCGTTCTTTTATATTGAGCACAGATATTCCAGAATAGAACAGTAGGTTCTATTATTTTCATCAAAATCTGTTTTATTAAACAGGAGAAAATGAATAAATCTGATGACAAAATTGCATATATTCAATATAACTCAATGAAGCTTGTGCAGCACTTCAATAAGCAAGTATTATTTGCTACACACACAGACAGACAGTTTCTCTGTTAGGTTTGTGATCACTTGTAGTTACCATTCATTAGGACCGAAACATACATTTCAAATGAGAAACTGGCAAAGAATGAATACATCTAAGAGATGGAAAAGGCAAAGGATCTGAATTCACTGAATACATAACCTGTTTTTCCACTAGATGCATTTTAATTACATTTTGCAGATGTTTTTCTGAATCTTTTGCCATAGCATGTGAAATTAATTTCTGAGGGGGAAGGGAATGCAAGAGGAGTTTTTCTATATTTACATGTTAAAGAGTATTTGCTGTCTAGGCATGGTAAAATGCTTTCTGCTATTAAATGGAAGCACTTTCCAGAGTCAGCACACACTAATTTCCAGGTCTGAACAACTCAGAAGCGACAGTATTCCTCTGGTGTGGGTATTTACATACACACAAACCAGTCCTGTGTCCTAAACAAACTCAGAGTCTCGATGCAGGATGGATTCCCATTCTTGTTCCACCAAATTGTAAGCAAAAGCTAAAAATGGCCACTTTTCACTGCCATTTTAAAAGTTTAAAATATTTCTCCAATATTTAGAAAAGCTACATTCCAGCAACAAATGGATTAAAAGAAAAAAAAAAAACTTCTTTTTTTCATTACCTATTTCAAGCAATGCTTTGACTTATTGTGAGGGACACAGCCAAACAAGATGAATGTGCAGATCCTCCCTTGAGGTGCAGGCAAGAGAGACAGTCCAGTGGATTTTGTGGGGTATTTTTGTTTAAGGAGTTCAAAGAATACTTTCTTCTTCAAAGTCAAATTTCACCACCACTGGCCGGGTCAAGTTCCACTTCTTATTTCGGTTCCTATCCTCAATGAACTCTTGGTAAGGATCTTTCTTTGAAACAGCTTTCTTCGAGCGTACATAACCAAAAAAGACAGTTAACGCCAGGAAAGAGTAAAACAACATGACAAAGAGGATGAAGAAATAGGCGTTGTCATATGGTTTGTATTGTGGCTCTTTTTGTTCTGTAGCATTTTTCCTCGTGTCCAGGTTCCTTTCCAGAAGTTGCAGAACACATTGCGAGATGAGAGAAGCTAAAGCTGTTTGGTTCATGTTGGGGAATTAAAAAGCATGTCAGAAAACACTGAGGGGAGCGAGCATCTTGGGGCCCAAGCAAGCCTTCACTGAAGTGGGAATCTATTCACTAGCTTTAACAGGAGTTGGATCTGGCCTGTGATCATTTCCTCTTTTGGTAAGGAATGCTGTTAAGCACTTTTTGGGTCTCAGTCATTTGATAATGAGGCATTTGGCTGATAAGCCTGCCTTGCCTGTGAAGTTAAGTCTATTAATAATAACAATAATGGAACAAACACTTGCGACGTACATCTGCCAGGACATTTTAAATGTGCGATTCCCTCTCTCCCCACACTGTATTTGGGGAACAGACCTGTTCAGGTCACCAAGTGAAGTGATTCTAAAGGCACCAGTGGGACATAAGGGTTTGGAGGGAAAAAAAAAAAAAAAAAAAAAAAACACAGAAAAGCTCAAGAAGGTGCTTAAGTCTGTCTCTAATTTGAAGTATATAAACAATCTCACACATTTTCAGACAAGCATCTCTAAGTATCCTTCTTAAATGCTTTCTCTCAGCATCTAAGTAGGCAGGCTATGCAACAAGATGGCCCAGATTCTGACACCTTTCCACACAGTCCCTAGAGAAAAGCCATCAAAATAAACAGTCAGCTGCAGAGTGAACCAGCATTCGGGATAAAAAAAAAGGTAAAAGGGTTGTTGAATCCAAGCCAAATGTTGAATCTAAGTGCTGAGGTGGCATCACGCGCTTAGTTGAATCCAAGTGATGTGACATTTCAACCAGCTTCTATCTTTAAATTAAACATGGAATATCAACTCTCAACACAAATATGAAAGCCCCAAAGCTTAAGTGAGAAGTTTAATGTTTTAATGAGTCTATGCAAGTATTAGGGCTGGTAGTTTAACTGCATGCCACCACAAATACAGCCCATACTGGAAATATGCACAAGAATAATATCCAAAGAGAAAACTGTCTATAAAGGTGTTCTGGAAAATTAAACCCTTGACTGTCACAGACAAGTGGACTACACGGAATATTTTCAGACAAGGAGCAAGGGGGTTAAGTCTTCTTCGGTGTGGTTTGTCACAGGTCATGTCTACTTGCATGATAATAGCAGAGCCGTGCTCTGTGGATTGCTGCTTCCTATTGTGTTTTACAGGCTAGGTCACTCTAAAGTAAATTGTTGTTTTACAAAGCAGTGAAACCTTATCTTGCTACAGAGAGGGAAAAAAAAAAAGTCCTTACTGCCACAAACGACAATGCCAGCTGTTTCTTTCTGTGATCTGAATTCTGGGGAGTAAGCACCATGACTTTGAAGTGGAGAGCACATCACCGGACTAGCAGTTTGCCAACTCTGCACTGTTTCTTTAGGCCTGACCCCCTGAACTGATTGTATGATGACTAATTCACATGCTAAGATTGCAGTATATCGGTATCACTAAACAGCCTGCATTTGTCATTAACGGTTTCTTGTAAAAAGAAAGATGAAAGTGAAGTCTGTAATTTTATATGAGCAGCAGACTATGGTATAAGTACATTTAGAATATGCAGCTTCTAGAAGAAATGTTTAACTCCACATTTTAACTATTTGTTTAAAAATCAGCCTTTAAAAAGAAGGGGGTGAATAAGAAAAAATAAAAGGAAAGAGAACCATAAAGAGCAATGCCAAATCCTGTTATTCGTTAGGACTAAGTTATAGGAGAGATCTTATTCACCTATTCTTGTGGATAAAGGAGAACAGATCAGGAGACCTACTCCTATTCCTAGTAGAGAGAAAAAAAGCTTTATCATCAGTTTAACTAGGAATAAGATACATTCATTAAACCATAAAATCTTCTGAGGAACTATGCCCAGTTTATATCTGTGTAACTGAAAAGGGATTTTCATTCAGGTTTTGCAGCTTTTCCAGAAAGTATTAAAAAAAAAAAAAAAACCACACACACACACAACCAACAGTTTACGGAGAACCTGCTTCAGTAAAAGGCACATGCAATTCATCATAAATCAAATTGGACACATGGTAATCCCTGTGAATTTCTTGCCTGCCAGAGAAAAGCACGACTTCTGTTGGCCAGGTTTCTGGGAATTTTTGTTTTGGGCTTTTGTGTGGGTGTGTTGGGCAGGGGGAGGTGACCCACACACAACAGAATAGAGAAACAACTGCCAAAAAAAAAAAAAAAAAACACAATAAATTTGTAGTGAACAGTTTGGGGTTCATCACGAGCAAGTAGTGTAGTGCCATGTTTCACCATGCCTCTTAAGGCAGGGCTGCAGCGCCCTGCTTCTTGAGATACACAGCGGCTATTGCTTCCAGTGTTTAACTCCTGTTATACTATGAAGTGAAATGACTATCACAGGTGTCTAAGCAGTCACTTTTACTTCTTAACAGAGCCACAGAGAGATGGCATGAAGACTTGCACTTGCTCTGCCCATCTTCCAGATACCCAGATCCACACGGGCCCCAGCCTGGAAGCTACATTGCTGTGTTAACACTGGGCCATGTTTGTCAACACACAGGTTTCATGCCAGAAGCAGCTCACCAACTCCATATCCAAGTACAATAAATTCAGCTCCACACCTTCCTTTTCCAGCATGCCATAAGAGACCCACATCTGCCCCACAGGAGGAGCAACTCTAGGTCAGAACAAGCCACCAGTACAAGTAATACTATATTTCATCAGTTTCTGTGGGACTACTCATGGAGTAAAACCCCACACAACATAAGAAAGGACAATGCACAAGGGGAAACTTGTAGTCTTAATGCTGCCCACCTGAGGAAGGGCTTAAAGGCTCTATATGCATATGCACAAGAAAATTACAAACCAACAAATGCACATACCATTGGACTGTGCTTCCAGGTGTGCTCCTGGGCAGGGACAGTGCCACTGCTGCCACCACCACCACACTGAGCAGCCATGGGGAGTGTTACACCAGCCAGGCAAGGCAGAGCGCATCCCAAGCTGCTTCAGAGGTGCTGGGAGAAGAGCAGGGAGCAGCTTGCTGCCAGGCTGCCAAGCTCAGCTGCACTGCCCTGCTTTGCCCTTCCTGAAATGCTCCTGCCCATACACACCTGCATCAAGAGTCAGATGACGAGACCTAACCACAAATCAAAGGGAGATGCTCATTCACTCTTCTGCTCCTTTAATACAATGCAGCTTCACTGTCACTCAGGTGTTTCCGTGCACTGCTTTTGCATGTGGTTGAACAGATTAATGTTCTGTTAGGCTACACAAACAAACACTGCTTTAAAGTTGGCTTTTCTCTCCTTTTTTTCCCCTTCCCCTCCCCCTAAGCTGCTAGAAGTACATAAGGGTGCTTTGAACAGGATCCTAGAGAGCTATTTCCATAAAGTGGTCCAATTCATTTTAGAGATGTAAGTACATGAAATTCTTGAAATGATGTGGGGGGCAGGGGGGACAATGAGTGAAGATTAAAAAGAAAGTAAAAGATTAAAAGGAAAAGACCATAAGAAAAACTCAAAGGGGGGGAAAAAGATCAAAAAGAGGATTAACCATGTTACTTGTTGTTTTTCAGAAATTAAAGAAGTATGGAGGATAAGGAATTTGTTTCCTTTTGGCCCTAGAAAAATGCCAATTATGGTAGCTAAATTGCCAGGATCACATATCAGTATGCTTTGGAAATGTGAGAAATGGATGGGAAATATAAACACAGGGCAATAGCTTACAGTTATGTTATGAATTAAGCCACAAAAATATCAAGATTTAGTCACTGAATAAGCTGCCAAAGTTAATCTTTCCTGATGAATTTGAGTAGAATCAGAATAGAAGTAACAGAACTGTCATTTCACATATCAGAATCGCCATATTCACTCATCTTTGGTGTCTCCTGGCCCTCATGCACCTAAAATTTTCACCAAAATCAAATGAAAGTGCTTGGGTACACATGGACTTAAGATGGACCTCCTTATCTACTGCGTGTGTTTATTTCAAGAGTTTTTTTAAAAACGTCGGGGATAACAAATGAAATACCCTGAGTATCTTTTTTGCAAGAGAGCTTGTGATATTATCCTCACTAGAACCGCTTTTATTGTAATTTAAAGTTTTAGGATGTAATAGCAGAAATAACTGGGGGGGGGGGGGGGGGGGAACAGCTTCCTTCCAGGCCTTATAAACATATGGCATTTACGTGGTGCAAGTAAGGGTTTGCAAAGGAGGCAGGTGACGATTTCCACAGCGTGACGACCGCCTCGGTCACAGATATGATTTACCAAGACCCACGGGGTAATTTTACGCTGTCAAAGCCAGCTGGAGTTGCCGAGGCCTGCTCCACCCTCGCGCCCGGCCCGGCCCCAGGGACACCCTGCCCCGACTCACCGGCGGCGGTGATCCCGGATGGCGCCGAGCTGCCACGCGCACATGTCGCCCAGGACCGCCACGGAGCCTGACCCCGCTCCGCCGCGACACGCTCACAGCCCCCCGGGGTGACCGCACACGGCGCCACACGCAGGACCTGGGAGTCCACACATGGCCGCACACTCCTCCCAGCTGCGAGCTCCGGTATGGAAACCCTCGCACACATTGCCATGTGCAGCTGTGGCTGAGGGGCGTTCGCCACCAGGGCCTGGGGCCTGCCACGGCACGGCTCCCTTGCGCGCCGGCCACCGGCTGCTCGGCCCCACCACCCTGCGTCGACCCACGCGCTTGGGGAAAAAAAACTGTGTGTCACAGCACTGAGGCAGCCACAGCACCTGCTCCTCCCACACCATGTCCCCAGCCCCATCAGGCTACAACCCCCTGCTCCAGCCAGCCATTTTGTTCCACTCAGGGCTCCCTCCTTCCCCAGCGCGACCATTTTGTTCCACGCAGGGCTCCCTCCTTCCCCAGTGGGGCCATTTTGTTCCACTCAGGGCTACCTCCCTCCCCAGCAGCGACCATTTTGTTCCGCTCGGGGCTCCCTCCTTCCCCAGCGCGACCATTTTGTTCCACGCAGGGCTCCCTTCTTCCCCAGTGGGGCCATTTTGTTCCACTCAGGGCTACCTCCCTCCCCAGCAGCGACCATTTTGTTCCGCTCGGGGCTCCCTCCTTCCCCAGCGCGACCATTTTGTTCCACGCAGGGCTCCCTCCTTCCCCAGTGGGGCCATTTTGTTCCACTCAGGGCTACCTCCCTCCCCAGCAGCGACCATTTTGTTCCACTCGGGGCTCCCCCCTCCCCAGCTGGCAGGCACCATGTCGCAGCTGCTCCCCACAGGCCAGCGCTCCCTGCTGCTAGCCTAGCCACCCCATGCTGCCCTGTCCCAGTGCCCCGCCACAGCCCCCAAAACCCTCACAGGCTGCCCGAAAGCCTGCTGCAAGGAGCAGCCGCCATGCTGCCCACATGGGACAGCACCACATGGCTGACCAGCGGGTTACGCCATACCGCAGTTAAAAACACATTTTGGCTATAAAAGAAAATCTGAACTCCACTGTAGTTTTTTAACATATGTTCATTATACCCACTTTAAACTAGACAACCCTTACTGTTTAAAAATTACATTTTAAAGATCTCTTACTTGCTTTTCAGGTAAAATAGGAAAGTACTCTTTCAAAATTGTTATAGCAAATACTGCTATTCTGGGAATTTCTGATGTTCCTCATTGCTCCATACTCCCCTCAGATTCTGCACAGTCCCAAGCGAGATGCTGGGGCTGCACAGAATTTACCACCCGCGGGGGTTTGCTGCACTGCCGAAAGCGCACCCAGCCCGCATCGTGTCCGCCTGGAGAGCGCTCGCTGTGGGGAGCCGCCACGGCTCTGCTCCCGGGCTACGAACCTGCGGCCGCGCTGCCCACCCCTCCGAGGCCCGCGTCCTTTCCGCCTCCGCGGGGTTCTCCCACGGCAATCCGCAGGCTCGGAAAACACGTGGGGGAAAGAGTGACCCCACCTATGTGCTGGCCTTGCTCAGGGACCTGTGCAGTCACAGCACTTGGAAAGAGCAGGCCAAAGAGAAGCTCTTTAAATTGCATGGCCACCGGGGAAAAAAAAAAAATCACATTGGCCAGCCCTAGCGGAAAAGAGGGGCTTGAGGCTGCCAGAGAGCCACCGAGGAAAGACACACAGTGGAGAGAGCCAGCAGGGAATGAGGAAACCCAGGGAAACAGTGTACATTCCTGCACTTGAGGGCCTGAGGTCGAGACGACGCTCCCTGGAAGAGCTGGTTTAGTCAAACGCAGGGTAACAGATTCAACAGAGGGGCAAGAACCACACCAAGCTTGGCATCCGGCATTACGCAGGGATTCGGACTAGGTAATCCCCGTTAGCCCCCACGTCTGCCAAGTGCTGACAGCCCCCTTGTCAGACTAGACATAGAGGGACTAAAACAGCATTTCAAAAGCCTCATACACTTTGTAATTTAGTCCAGTACTGACTGCAGAGGCACTCATATGAGGGTGAGGCTCCAAAGAAATTTTTTTCCATTTCTGAATTGCAGAATTATGAACTATTATAGGTTAAATGTGCAGAGTACATCCACCAGTCATCTTGAAAAGGCTAAATTTTTATAGGTATGATATATCTATTTGAGATCATATATGCATATATATAGAGAGAGAGAAAAAGAAATCAAAATCAAATATTTAAGAAAAAATATGGATAGTTGTTCAGAGGCATAAGAAAAACTGAGAACATAGTGTTGTAATTATAGACAGCACAGGAAAAGATATCAGTCTGAGTGCTGAAAGGAGGGGAGTGAGGGAAGAGACGAGTAGCTTAACATTTGCTAATGGCCTAAGGGACAAACTTCACTGACGATGAAGACACCGAATAGTTAATAAAGCTTCTGAGCTGTTTCCAATTCTCAGACAAGGAAGCAATAGTTTTGCTCTTATCAGCAACTGCTCTTTCATATTTGTGTATCAAGCTAGCTTTATTAAATTATTCAGCAAAGGTCAAATGTGATATGTCTTCCTAGTTTTATTATGATTTTTCATGACATTGCCTGAGTGGTTGAATAATAAACAGTGCATGTCAGAAAGCTACAGTGCCTGAGATATCCACAGGCACTCTGAATTATAAACCTATTCAGTCATCAGTTCTGAGGCAACATATATGCATTAAACAAAGTTTCAAATTATATGCGAACAAGGCAATGTGCTGGTCTTAGAAACATGACAGCAAAGCAGAAACAAGCTCCAACCATATATATGTGTATGTGTATATATGTATATATACATATATATATGCACACACACTGATTTTGAAGCCTGCTTGCATGATAAATAGTTGGTAGGTTTTCAACCTTATCCCATTCTGGCTAACTGCCCCACTAAAGACTCGCTAAAGCACTTTGCTATTTTTGATTGATGAGAACTTTCCAACCTATGATGAGCTGCCCCAAAACGTCATGTTATTATGACACTAGTGTTATTATAACTAGTGTTATATGTACAGAATAAACTGAAAGACACAAGACTTTCTCAGGCATTGGTGAATGAGCATTGTGACATTCCGTATGAACAAAATACGTATCTAATGTTAAATGAATAAAAATTTAGCAACCAAGTGTAGATGTTCATATTGTTCCAGATTATTTTTGTCCAGCCTTAGGCAATATCTAGCAGTCATTGGAAGAACCAAAAGAAATTAAACATGGGATCTTCTAATCAGGATGCAGGTTTTCTTACAATTACATGAGCAATAGACCATTGTAGGGAATAATACAAAAAGGTTTATGAGATCAAGATGTTCTAGGTTTTTGATGGCCTCATTGATATTGCTTTGAATTCACTTCTTGTCATTTTAAACAAATACCTTTTGGTAATCTACTTCATAGACTTTAAGATCAGAAGGCTTTACACATAGAAAACACTGAAGACTTTTATGATTACTAATGTAGAAGAAATGTATGCTTTACACATTAGGAGTAACCAACAGCATTCTGACAAGAGGGAATCTATTTCTTACACGTATGAAAATGTATCAGTCAGGGTTTGTATGGAAAAGAAACAATTTGTATGCTGTAGTCTGTCATACTTCTGAAAAAATGTAAATATATCCTTGCTACATAAAGGATCAGTAGCATTTGATAATTTTGGATGGTTTTGGATTTCCAAAATAAAGTAACTTTGTATTTTTGCATTAAGTTTGGAGATGTTGGTTACAGACTAACAATCAGATTTTGTAAATTTGAATTTGCACAGGCTTTAACCTAGGGATTAAAAATCTAGCTCTAATATCTCATATATGCAGAGAAGATTTCCAAGGGCATAGATCCTGTTTAACAATCAGCTATCTTCAGTAAGGTTTTGTAGCTTCAGATATCCATTTTGTGCCTCTCAAAATAGCTGTAGAAAGATACAGTTCAACAGCATTTGTCACACAGGCAGACATGAGACTTTGTAGCAATATCCAGTAGAGAACCATGTGTAATTACTACTGAGAAATGTTTATTCATAGATTTTGCTTAAATGGCATACACCGAATTATCCAGGGAAAATAAGTGGAAATGGACCATTAAAAAATAATTATTTTGTAGCTTATTCATTAAATAACACTATGCATGCTCAAAAAAAAAAAGGAATAGTAACAGATACTAACATAAATAAATGACAAATGCATATAGTGGGTATTTTGACAGTATTTGAGGAAGAAGGATTTTAAAAGTGGAGTATAAAATAAAAAAATAGGATTTGCAAAGGTTCCCAGTCAGACCAATTCTCATAACTGTGAGATGGACAGTTGGTCCTCCAAGCTGGCATTGTGTCAAATGCTGTACCAATAGCAGCCTAATACCACTCTGACTTTCTGGGTGTTTAGGATTCATATTCCAGAACCCCCTGCCAAGAAACTCTCTTCAGCCCTGATTTTGGTAACAAGAAGGGATCAACACTACCCAAAGTAATCCTTCTAGCTCGATCAAAGATTCTCATGGCATACCACAAATCAGAAAACTGATCTTAGTCCCCCTGCCTTGGACTCCTCACTGCCTCTGAGGAACACTCATCCTAGTTCCCCTTCTCCAAGGCTTGCCTGCAAGAGGGCTGGATGATTTTCTCCTCATCTGCCTGTATCCAGGCTCCCCTGCCCTGCATTAACCTGTCAAGCAAGGAAGTGTTTGGGAGCAAAACACCAAAAGGGTTCAGAGATGCTCAAATAAGGACGGAGGCAGCCCAACGCCTGCCATCTAGCTTCAGGTCAGGAAAGCACCTTACTGCTAGCACTGAAAAATCACAGCTCTGTTCCCCTCCCAAGCTGCTGTAAAAGAAAAGGAGAAATTGCCAATGTGGCAAGCAAAAATCCTGCAGGGGAGTTTTGCCTTAAAGGCAAAGCGGGAATAAAACTCCCACCCTGTTTGGGAAGGAGCAATCATACAGGCATTATTCACCTCCAAACTGCACAAGCAGGCTTTTATCCTGTGCTTCACACCAAATGTATTGCTAGTGGGGGGGAGGGGGGGGGTGTTATTTGACCTTTATAGTAAGCCTGGAACACTAGACAAGTATCAATGGCTGAGTCCTCAGAGAGGAGAAGGGACACAAAGGAACGCTGAAAAAACAGAAAATAAACAGTTTAGAGCAGGGAGTGGGTAATAATAAGAGACTTCTACATTTTAATTGTCATTATAGCTAAAAGTATAGCAGAGAAATATAACTCCGAAAGGGAAAAAAAAATCCTTTTCCCCATTTTCAGCATTTTTTAAACTATCCTATCTCTTTCCTTATAGATGCACATCAAAGACGCAACACTTTTCGGATTTGTTGGAAAGACATACTGATATGGACACTATTTGAAAAATGCATAGTTGATTAACAAGCACAAAGCTCTGAGTGGCATGTTAGCAGTACCCGGGCACAGAGGTTGCCTAAGGCTACCACAGCCTTAGGATGTGTGCAGAATACGCTTACATAATGAATACAGTTTGAGTTGAAGATAACATGGTTTATTTCTTCATGATATTCAGATTAAAATGTATCAATGTATTTAGCACAATACTACATTTTAGGACAAAATCATCAGTGCTTTGCAAGTCTTCATAACTGTTTATTCATTATAAATAGTAAATATTTACTGAACTTTTTACATGAAAGACGCTTTTTTTTTTCTTTTTTTTTTTTTTTTTTTTTTACAACACGTGTGTTGTTGGTAGAGGCTGCAACACAAAGATAGTATTTCATTTTTCCATCACCCTTAAGACCAATGTGTGAACTAATCTCTGTACTGAACCTAATCTAACTCACTACTTCATAGTCCTTAACGCTAGAAGGAATGTATTTGTGTTCTGCCTCCCTCTTTGTTCCAAGAATAGAGAGAAATAAATAACACCGCCTTCCATCTTCCTGTTCCTCTCAACATCACAAAACACAAATTTATTGACATTCTAAAATGTCACAATGCAAACTTCTTGTAAACCTTTGTTCCTATTATTATTTTCTATAATGGATATCACTGTATAATTTAAACAAATGTGTCAAATACAGGACCATTTCTGTTCAAGTCCTGTACATAACCAAAAAAAATGTAAACGTAATCATTTCTTCGTATTATTTCCTGAAAATGACCTTTAAATCATGATTAGCAAGCTGGATTTTAGTTGTCCAGCACACTGCAATGTTTCTGTATTTTATCATCAGGAATTATGCAATGCAAAAATAAAAGTACCTGCAAAAATATAGTTCTGATTCTATCTATATGACTTTGGATGATCCCAAAGTTTGTGTGAGGTACACAGTATTGCACATTGTTAGGCAGTTGTGAAAAATCAGAGTCACGTTGTTGTTGATTTTTTCCTTGTTTTTTCCAAAACATAGCATGGACTAGGAAAACTCCACACACAAAAAGGTAAAATCTGGTTTTCATGTTACACAAGATCTTGTTTGCTGGTAAAGCAAAACTTGTAAGTGACATTTATTGACAATACAATTACAAAAGCATGGTAAGATAACCAATAAGTTACTCTGGAAGATTTTGCACTCATCCTAGCTTCCTACGGACTGACATTTCCTCTTGATGACAATTTCCAGTGTGTAAAATGAAAGAGATTCTGCTGCCCATGTGTCAGAAGCTGAGCAGTTTTAAAGTTAGACTAGAGTCAGCATTGGTTGTCAGATGAGTCAGAGTATGCAGAGCTCAACTGCTAATTTTCAAAATTCTCTATTTGTCCCTATCAATGCACATTAATTGCAGCAACAAAAAATGGAATGTTTTGCCAGGCAGTGATATTAAATACTGCTCCATTTCATATACCCATTTATACTGAACCACATTGCATTTATTTATTTGGTATTGCTTTTGGTCTTTGTCTTCTATATAATTTTGTCCAGCCTTCAGAAGTCTACTAAAGGCAATGACTGGAGAGAACGTAACAAGCCTGCTTCTCTCATTGGGATTGCCCCAGTTTAGACTGCAGTGTGGTGAGAAGATCCCTCGTATCCAAGCATTGGAGTGAGACCGGAAAACAAGACCAGCTTTAACTTGAAGCGGACAGTTCATTTATGCAATATCTGGCTTCAGATAATGAAAGGCACCTGCAAAAAAGCAAAAGAAGCTTTTTAAGTCGTGCTGTGACAACCTCACAGCATGGGGCCATGCCAACTACAGGTTGACATTGTCATATTTAATACTGATATATCAAAGGAAAGGGACTAATATTTTTATTCCTAGGACAAGTTTGACAAAACTCTATGTATCTGGGATTATATACTATAATGATTCTTGAGCTGACCTCATTAAGAACATGTGTTTCTAATAGTGGAATGCCAGTGGTTATTTCATTTTGGACAATCCTTATGTTTTACCTAATGGCAATCAGGTTTCATGTCTCAACAATTAATAACATCAAGATGTTGTTGACATCACTTAAGAAAATAATTATGCAGCAGAAATCTTGCTTGAACAATCAGCTATCTCACCAGTGCACTCAGCCCTGTTTTGGAGAGAAGCAGTAGTCAGACATTAGGATCTATTCTCATAATTTTCTTTGTTGCAAACCAGAAAATACAGACCGTTGCTAAGCAGTTATACTATCATACTTCACTGTGGAAAGATCCCAATACTCACTTTGTCCATACTGTCCATACTGGTAGCCAGTGACAGGGTCCATGCTGTAGCCCGTGGTGCTGTAGGTTGGCGGGCAGTAGGACTGGGACGTGGGCAGGCTGTCCAAGCTTTTCATGTGCTCTAGCCGCTGACTGCAGCTAGCCGACACAGTAGTGGTGGGCTCGAGACCCCCAGTTAAAGGGGACAGGGCATAATCGGTTTGGGGCTGGTGAGGCACACCACCATGGTTAGTCAAGAGTCCCATTACCTAAAATAAAAGGTGTAATAACAGAAGGAGTTAAAATACATGAAGAACTGTATTGCATGCAGAGCCGTAGGCATACTGAAGCCTATCATTAGCTTTCCAAAGATAGGCAGACTTGCTATTCAACCTATGCTTTGGGTACCAAATCCAAAGAGGGATGAAAAGTGGTATCATTCATCAAAAATTAATAACTGATGGATAACAATCCAGAAAAAGTGATACACAAAGAAGGCAAAATAAGGAATGAGGCAAATAAGGAAAAATAATTTTTAAACCTTTAAAATTTTAGACTGGCTGATCATGTGTACCAGCTGGGACTTCCACAGGTGTTTATTCCTTGAGGACTTGATTATAAGAGACCAAGAAACAGGTAGTGGTTCTTTAGTCACACTCATGCAGTTGTGCATGGTCTACAAATGCAGGAAAGCTGGGAAAAAGCTCACACAAATATTTGTTCTGAGGTCAATAATTACTAAAATTAAATGAATTTGGAGTGGATCACCTCAACACGATTGATTGATGGGAGTAACAAAGAATTCCAGCACCCAGAAGAACAGGAATATGCTGGGAAGGGGCAGAGTAGATAAAACTCATGATGCTACTGTATGCACTGTGTGCTGGTCTGTAAAGAAATAAAGATAAAAGGAAAAAGTGCTGGTTGATGCAAGAGCCATGATACCAGTTCTCAACCTAATCCTCTCAGTGAGGACAACGGAAATGGTCTGGCTTTCCAAGCTGGCTTCAAGTCGACTTTGATTCCCTTAATAAACTACTCATACATAAGCAGTTATGAAGGCAACATGAGAATCAAGAGTAGTTGAAAAGAGACTGGAAAAAACATACTTGTCTCTAAAAACTCAGCCCTGTAGGCAGCAACTTCCAAAAGAGCAAGGAGAGAGACTTTAAAAGCACGTATGCTTTTGAGCAATAGGCAGGGAAACTATTGTGGTAAATCTCCTGACTCACAAACACCTCCTCCCACTAGAGATGGATGCATTCCCTTCCCAGCGCACCTCTATAGCACATTTTAAGGACAAGTACTATCAAGAGAACTGCTTCCTTCTGTTGGAATAAGTTGCACTTCAACACCTGAAAAACAATCTGCAGGTTATAACTGAAAGATAGTGTACAGCTTCCACCTAAATAGTATATTCTGATAATTTACAGGTTGTCTTTCACAGAATCACAAAATGGTTGAGGTTGAAAGGGACCTGTGGAGATCATCTAGTCCAAAATCATCTTTCCTCCAAATCATCTTTCCTTCAAAAAGGCATTACAAACATCTGACATATGCTTTTTGATAATTGTTGTTTTACTGCACTTCTTACCATAACCTACAAGGAACTGATTAAAATAGCAGTCTGTTTTATAAAGAATAAATCTATGCTCAAACAAACATGTCTTGTTAAAGTTCTGATATTCCCTCTTGAATTGCATTTATCTTACACTGCAAAATAAGAGGGATTATTGTTGCAGGGAGCTCATGATCCCGGCTCTGTCCGCTCTGAGTTTTGTTTGTTTTTTAATAAATGAAACAAACCCCAGGGATAATGATTAAATAGAAAGGAAGACATACCCAGGTCTTACATATCTGATAATGAAACAAGCAAGAGGCATAAGCAGAGTATTTCAAAAAAGTAACACCCAGATGCCTGCATCAAGAACAGAAAACATCTCTGCATCACTTGCACCCAAGACATCCCACAGAGAGGAGAAGAAAAAAAAAAAAAAGAAAAAAAAAGAGAGAAATGGAGAAAGAAAAAAGAAGTTCAACTTACTACTTACAGCAATAGAATTTTCACTTGTGTTTCAGTAAGCAGAAAATTACACTTCTAACTGAAGATATTTTCTAAATGTTTCACAAACTAAAGTACTCTTGCAAAAGGAGAAGTTTTAAAATATTCCCAAAGACTTCATTTAGATACTGAAATCATATCACTTTTAAGTTAAAAACTCAAATGAAGAATTCAAGTTCAGGTTAAAAGTAGCATTCTACTGAATTCAGATCACTTTTTCAATGCACAAAACCTATTTAAAGAATTTGAGGTTAATAAAAAGCTATTAAAAAATTCTTTGGAATTGCCATAGACTGAAAAATCATACTAGCACAGCAGCTTGCACAGCACCATGTCTGACAAACTCCTAAAAACTGAAATAACTGGTGTCTCAAATTTTTCTCCTCTAAATTGGATTCTAAAAAGTATTAAAGTTTCTGAAGACTACTCTAATAAGTTTTTCCACTTTAGGAACTACAAATATTTTTCTTGTCCCTTTGGAAAATTACCTGCTCCTAAAAATCTAGCATGCTTAATGATCTGACATTGCATCAGCAGGACATAATATTAGCTAAATTAGAATCTGTGTTCTTTTCACACTGAATTATTCTTCATCCTTTAAGATTAACATTAATGGACTTAAAAGAACAAAAAAAATCCACAAAAAACCCCAACACAGCTTAAGTTAACATTTACATTGAAAATTACTACTTTGGAAAATATTTACATTGGCACAAGTAGCATGGTTTTGACTATGTTTTAAAACACACATGGTTTTATCAGAAAACTGAAATAAGTGCACAGCCCTTTCCATTCCAGTATAGCACCTACGTGATTCCAGTATTTATGGGGCTTTATCTTGTCCTGTTCAAAGTTCAAGAGCAGGGAGAACAGGCTGGGCTTGTGTCACCCTCACCACCCCATTGAAGACTTGGTGGCAGTCTTCTCTTCAGGACAACTCTCAGCTTTTTTTGTAACTGTTTGCAGAGCTAAGCAAATAGATATTTTATCAGGTACTACCTGAAAAAAAATATGCTACCTACTTAGGGGAACTAAACTCTCTCCTGTTTAATGGTTTCAATAGAATAGAGCCCAGGACAACATCATTTGAACTTTGACAACAAAAACGTGAGCTCAAAAATTTTGGGATTGATCCAGCAGTTTAAGTTATTTTAGAGTTAGAGATTAGCCTTGAAATTTAAACTTGGATCTAGATGCTGCCTCAAAACCACCCAAATTTTAGTAGCATCTATATCTAATGTTTTGGATGAGGCCAACTTCCAGGAGATTTATCTTCTCTAACAAACTAAAATTAGCATTTGATGAGTTTTAATTTAAAAATTTAAAATTAACCACATAGTAACACAAGTCTTTAGGCATCGTTTTATTAAGTGCATATGCATCTAATAGCTCAGACACTTTTGAGCATAACCAACACAGCGCTCTGCCTTTGAGGTGGAGAAAACTGAAGTCTGAACAATAACCATCATCTCAGAAATATCTCCTCCAGAGGCCTTAGGAATCATCCTGCAGTTGATTAGTATCTAAATAATTAGATTTTTGGTCATGTCTGTTTTGAAAGCTATAAGGGAAGTAGCCTCAAGGCAGAAGTCTTTCGTATGGTATGTGCCATGACCTTATCACCCATACAAGGAGTTACAGGAAGGGCATAGCTGACTTTCACCTAATCAATTAGAAAGCCACTAATGGGTCAATTCTGCAAGATGCTCAGCACCCTCAGCTTAGCAGTATACAGGAGACACATAAAAATCCAGATTTTGCAGGTCAGATCTTCTGCTGGTATGAAGCAATATAGTTCTAAATAAATATTTCTAATTAATAATAATTAAGGAGGAAAAGAAATTTAATCAGCCCATATACCATCTAGCTATAACGTGTTCTTCACCCTGGATTAGCTTGGGAAAGCTGAGGTGACAGTTGTCACCCTCACTGATATGGGTCCCAAAGAAGGTAGCAAGAACAAACAAACAAAAAATCACAAAAAAACAAGGGCTGATCTAACATCTAGAGCCAAATGCTGCTGTAACTACTCAGAAGAACTCCTATAAATGCCAGAGATAGGGTTGTAAAGTTTTTGGTTACATGATATGTTTTGTTCTCAGTTAAAATAAAAACCACCCAGAAATGTTGATGTATAGCCTTTGAGCTTTATAACAAGAAACAGCATATACAATTGATAAAATAATTATGTTCTATTAGAAAACAAAGCTGCATTTAGGAACAAACAAAATGAACACAGTGAACTGCAACCACCAAACTCTACAGAAATGCTTTTGGAGAGCACTTCCCAAACAATCCCAAATATTCATTAGGATAAATCTCTAGCTAGTGGGATCAGCACAACATCACTAGATGAGGATATGATCCAGAAAGAGGAGGAAAAATTCAATGATGAAAGCTTTCAAAATGTGTAAGCAACATCTGGTCCATTATCAGCTATTATAAAAAAATACTTCTATTATCAACAAAATAAAGGCTATTAAACTGAGAAAAAGCTTATTCCATTTAAATGAAACATTATGCCTGTTAATGCAGTTGGTATTTTAGGATGTAGGATCTACCATAGGCACAATAAAATTCTCATATGTTTTAATTCATTTACGCATGCCTGCATTTAATATGCTTTGTGGCTATGTCTGCAATTAATATGATTTATGAGAAAAGAACATGTGCAATATTTTGGGGGTACAGTGATACATTTTTTTTCCCCTCCTGTGAATGAAAGATTTAATGAAACAGCTCAAGGAAAATTGTTGGCAGTTAACGTATTAAGTTGAACTGACAGAATCATGAGTAAACTTTAGTGGAGTTAATGATATCCTCTTATCTGACCCTGACACATTTGCAGCATGTAATTTACAGAAGCTCTGTCCAGGGAATCCTGACAAATGCTCCTAACGATGTCAGGGCAATGTTCCATTCTAATGGGAACCAGATGTGGGTCAGATACCCTCATTCATCACTAACACTGAAAATTTCAACCTCCTTCTAAGATGAATGGCATTACCTGCTGTTAACTCTTTTCACTGTAGAAAAATCTCCCAAAAGCAAAATATCATACAAAAAAAGAGCCCTTGAAAAGGCTAGTTTTACTGCATTAGAGTGAGAGGTTTTAGAAGGTTAATTAAAATTAGTTAGCTACATGGACCTGTACCTACAGAATCCTAGAATTATGTTGCTGGTTCGTTTTATATATGTGAATATTTCTGCTATATAAAGAAAACAGAGAAAAAGAAAAGGAATTTTTGTGTCAAATGGCAAGCACTGAGAACCAAATCCTCCGTTAATGTAAACAGGAGCAAATACACCGACTTTGAATATCTGATGATCTGACTTTCCACATACTCAAATCAGATGAGACTTCCTACCGATTTCACACCACTAGATATCAGTAGTAGGTGCACTGAAATCAGAGAAGGTGCACTGGTGTACTTCTAGGATAATTATGAAGATAACTTGATCCTTCAAAAGTTATACTTGTATCTACAGGAGACTACTCATGTTCATGACATTATCACAATCTGTTAATAAATTAGTCTCTTTCCAGGTGCTAGATCCTGGAGTTGCAGGACTAGGTAAGGTTATCAAAGTAATTCAAGGAGAAAGTAAATCTCTAGCTCCTGGTTGTATGGAAAAGCTTACAAAAAATGGCAAGACAACTGAAAACTGAAAAGGCAAAATAGAAAGCCCAAAGATGAACATATACTCAGAACATATAGATATAGCTATAGGAAAACAACTCAAAACTTTTTCAGGCTGTCACAGGACTTGTGGGTACTGGCGAGTGAGTTTAAATACTTAAACATGGCAATATTACCTAAAATGGCTCATAACGAACCTAAATTTGGGATTAGGTTGCTCCTCCCATATGAGCCCTTCTCCTCCCATCTCCTGCTCAACACAAAACACAAGAGGAGGATTCTGACAGCAAAACACCCATCTCAGCTGTCTCTAGCTGCACAGTGCTGCTCTCACACACCTGCCCTCCGTAGCTGGGGAACAGTTTTGTTTTCTATTAAAACACAACAAAAAATATGTATTTTTTAAATTCAAACATGCTATTTAAATTTCTGCTGGCAAAAGGCCTGAGGATGTGATTTGCAAAGCTTTTACAGGACTCCCTGCATTCAACTCAAGCCGTTTCACATACCCAGTAGAGACAGGATGAGATTTAATTCAAATCAGAAACGTTTGGCCCTGCAACAGCTATTGAGTGATCTGCACCTTCATGGCTGGATTTACCAAAACTAAGTAGCTACACAATTGTAGCCCTTTGGTTAAAAGCAATAAGTTGTCTATAAACCTGGAAAAAAAAAGATGACAGACAAGCATTGCTGGAGTAATCCAACAAGTAAGGAAGGGTTTATTCATGCAGCTTCCCTTAACATATATGCCAGGGCCTCTAATGTTAGGCTAATTAGCACTGGGTACAAACAAAAGTATATACTGCTATTTTGACCAGGGTAAGCCTCTCTGTATTCTGACTCAACATTCAGTTTTTCTTTTATAAGAACATGACTATTACCACTATCTTGACAAAAATCAAGAAAAAAATAAAACTGTTCTCTCTAGAGAAATAGGAAATTCTGAAAGAAATTGAGCCCTGTGCATTTAAATTCTATTTCAAGAGAATAAAGAGTGACACACTGCTTTCTAGAATGACTTTGCTAGGGATGAAATTTTGCTCTTTCAGATCTCACTGCAATACATGCTTTTCACTGAACCACGTTGTGGTATTTTTAGTAATCTTCCTTTGGAAACCTAAAATATAGAGCATAATTAATGACTCGAGTGAGCCATCTGTGACCACACATGACAAAGGCCTCATTCATGTACCCATTCTTAATTGAATAAATATGCAAGTATTTAGATTCCTGTTGATATTTCCATTTTGTAAATTCATTAAAGAATTAGAATTCATCAATGCATTCCAGTCACATATACTATGAAGGGCCGATTCATATTTTTTGCTTAACAAGTGGCTCAAATTGAACTTCTACATGTAGCAAAAGCAAAAAATTATTTTAAGGGACAGAGCAAGTGTCAGTGCTGCGTATATTCTAAATAGTACAAATTATTGTGGGGGAAGATAGGTCAGTTTTGTGGGAATTTCTGAAGCTTTCAATATCACAGTGTATAAGCAGACTGGCTTTTTGTATCTTGTGATGTCTATTGAATTTATAAAGTTATATATGAAACCACCAGAGAGACACATTTGTTCACAAATTTAAAAAATATTATCAACCAGGAATGATACTTTATGGTAAAGGTAGTTTTGTTTTAAAAAAACACTCAGATAAATAAAAATAAGTTAGAAAAGTTAAAAGGTGTTGAGAATCTGGGGATGGGGAAAGCTTAGGTTTTGTTTTTAGAAGCAAAATTTTCACCTGAAAAAATTCTTGTCATGAAACAGTAGCCAGGCCTACTGGCAAGGCTCCATCTGGCATACAGAAGTAAAGACTGTTTCAAAATATAAAAGTTCAAGAGCAGGAAAGGCTTCTAGATAAATTATATCTTCTTATAACGCCTAAATGAAGTGCCTTGAAAGAGACAAAAATTCAAACATTCAACTATGAATTTGCTATACTGTTTGAGAGCTGTCATAAAACAAAAAGGGTTAAAAATCAAGATATTGATATAGTTTGATATATATAGTGTCATTTTACTGTTACATTTTTGTATTTAAAGATGTATATATTTTTCATTGTATTTCTAAACATTTGTTCTTATGAAATTACAATATGACTGGCTTAAATTTCCAGAAGTGTGCAAAACTCTGTTATACCTCTGTGTAGGGTTTATCAGCTGTAAGACATCTGTTTTTTTGAAGGCAGCATGATCCACCTTCTGGGGGGACAGGGGAAATAGGTCCAGAGAAAGAAGTTAAGAGGGACATCCAAAATGTAAGGTCATCATTTTGTTGTTTTTCAGTAAAGGTCATCGTTACTCTTGCAAGATAAGGATTACAAGACTACTGAATTTATTTGTACCACAATCCAGAAATAGAAATAGCAGCAACAGAAAAACCCATTTGCTGGGTGTTGTTGTGGGTTGGGTTTTTTTTTGTTTTTGTTATTTTTTTGTTTTTTTTAAGAAACTCGTGCTCAGGCAAATTATATCATGTGAATTAACTTTATTCCTCACAGAGAAATCTATGACCTCTGTCTCATGTTCTCGGGTCATTAAGTGAACAGCTCTCAAAGCCAAGCTCATCATGACAAAGATACGACAAAGATCATGAGCTTCTGATTGGCATGAGACTTGGATCCAAATGATTTTTTTCTGCGGGCAATCAATTGGACAGTAAGTAGAATGTAGAGGAAAAAATAATAAGGAATTAATAGTTGCTTTTGTTTTCCTCCTGTCTCTATTAATGGGGAAATGCAAGCTTTTAGCTATCGGTTCCCGTGTTTCCCTTAAAAACAGAGTTAACAAGACAGTATGAACCTATCTCTCAAATGATTCGACAGCTGTCATGAGATCCATACTTCAGGTTAATGAAAACCAAGTGCTCTCAAAGACTTGAGATGCAAATCACTTAAGATCCATCTCACCAAAAAGAGTTGCAGGATAATTCTTAAACTCCGGCAGTGAAATGTTTCGACAGTAGAAGAAACCTTGACACAGCTTATGTTTTTACTACTGTTCACAGAAAAGTTTGAAATTTTACTTCTGATCAAGATTGTTCCTGAGCTCCAGGTAATTGCATGAGAATGCTGAAGCACATTAAAGGGTGCTATGATTCTCTATGCAACCACTCAACATTCAATCGGCTTCCCATTTTGAAAATGCAGCCTTTAAACTACTAGTTTGACTCAGTTAAGGAGGAAGATAAGGAAGAGGAAAAATAGTGCTTAGAAGCTTTCTGTAGGGCAAGGGGGGAAAAAAATGATGTCCAACAGGAGACAGATTACACGCATTTGTTCTTCCTTCAGTAAAAACTTATCAATTACTATTTAAGGCTGGGTGTCCCACAGGGTAAGGACAGGAGGTGAATGGCCTGGCGAGCAGCATGGCAAGCAGAGTTTTGCCACTGAGCCTGAACCCATGAGCAGGCTGAAGCACCCCTCTCCAAAGTCAGCAGCCTGCCTGACCCACACTGAGGCAGCAAACCGTGCTACTTGGCCATTAATAGAAAGCACATGACAAGGTCAAGGAATGCCCATGTACACCGGAAAAGACTTCTCCTTATCTTAAATGAAGCAGTTCAAAATATTGAACTCTCATCTTTAAAATAAACAGCGCTCTAGTAAGACCATACACCTGTGGTTGCAAGACAAATGTTTTGACAGTCGCTCTTCTGCTTTACATTCAAGGAAGTGGGGGTGACTGCTAATGCCACAATCACAAAGCGGCACGCCAATTCAGAAGCACTTGAGTCCTGTACGGCGCACGTGAACACATAGATGCTATTCCCTAATAAGTTTGAGTTAACAAATGGTTGTTAAAAAAAATGCACTGAGCAACTGAAACCTAATTTGAAAAGGAAATACAATATTCCCATAAATGTATGCACGAAAGCCAAGAAGCTGCATAATAGGCATAGAAAACACAAAAATATGCAATTTACATATATTACACACTAATAATCTCTGTTCTGACATTATATTTAAAGAGCTCTGGCTGAGACTGAGTGCTTGCAGTTTGGTTGCTTTTTCGTAAAAATACAAACAAGGACCCTCCTGGACATCAGTTCCCCGAGACATTAATCACTGTCTCATTCCTGCAAAAGTCAAGCCCTTTGTAGGTCTGGGAGAGAGAGGTTCTTCACCGCAACCCACTAATAATGACTAAACCAGACGAACGTGGAGCATCATCAGTCATCCTGAGATCTGCAGATCTTGCCTTGATGTTAGGAAGCGCTGAATGTTAACAAGGTGGCACTTCAGCAAAGAGCACCACCATGTTATTTTCCAACAAACTACCAACCCCCAGGACAGGTACGCTATAGAGCACTCAGCTTCCCAAAACTGACCAAGACCTGCAATCCTCTTTAACTTCTAACTACATGGCTAACATGATAGAAGTAAAATTACACCACTCTAGTAATTTCCACTTATCCTCTGCCCTTTACCCAGTGCTTGCCTTAAACGAGGTACTTGTTCATCATACCCAAGAACAAAGTTAGAAAGGAAATATCCTGCACTGGAAAGAAAGCAACCGCAGGGGCCTCTGTGTCAGACCCTCATTTGGGGTAAACTGAACTCAGAGGAGAAACAGATTTAAGTAAGAATATGATCCTGTGAATCTTCATACTAGATTTGGTTTTGTATGTTCTGAGGTTTGTTTATCAGAGGAGATTATTCAGGTATCAGACTCCTCCCTCAACACCCCAATTAATCCACCACAAATTCAGCTTTATAAACAATATATCCAGAGTGCTTGCCTGCAAGAGGGATGCTGATGGGTGGAAACATTATGTTAATTGCTCACACACCCAGATTTATTGGGGCCAAAAACCCGCCAGCTAGTAAAACACCCTCTTTCCTCCTCATCTAAATTCTACGCACACGTACAGCATTGCAACATGCCCACTCAGCAGGAAAATTCCCATTTCTCTTTCTTCAATAAAACCCTCAGCACAGAACTGGCTGTGGACTTTTTGGCTACATCTGCTTCACCTTCTCAATCAGCACCTAGACACCTATGGGGAGCAAAGAGCCCTGAAGAAGCTTGACAAGAAGATTCTCTGGAGCACACCCCAAAATTAACTAACAATTTGCATGCAGGAACATAACATATACAGGACCAACATCTTAGGCTCTTGTTTCAGGTGTAAAGCACAACTGTTATTTTGTTAGCGTCCCACAATTTGTTTCACAGAATTTACCTGCCTGAGGTTACATCACTCAAGAAAAAGGATAGAAATGCTTATATATACACGAAGTCTAGGTATGTCATTTTATACCAAGGTCTCCAGATCAGTGTTCAGTCCCAAAACTGTTTTGGAGCAGCCACTGGTAACTCTGATGAATATTTGGGGCTGGGGTTTTTGTTTGTTTTTGCTGAGCAGTGGAAAGAGCTTTATCAGCCCATCAAGTTAACCATTCTGACGCCAAGAAGCTGTTCCAGATCTGATCGCCTCTAAGGACTCTGCCCCGTGTACATTCAGTGATAGTTGACCGATCAGCCCCCTTCTAACCCTGTTAGTAAAGGGGCAGGATAAGGCCGGGAGCTCTAACACAGGGGTGGGAAAAGGTTACAAAATTCTAAGGAAAAGAAACAGAAGTTTCTGAGCATAAGGACAGAGCCGGGTGTAAAGAAGCACAGTAACTGATTAAAGAAGTCTAATCTGTTTTGGGATCTCCTTTTGATTATATCAAACCTCCAATCAGCAAGACTTTGGGGGAAAACCTGGCCTCACTTTTTTTGTCCCACTTTTGCCCAGACACCACAAGATTTCTCTACTGTTGCGCTCAACTTCTGTGTCACAGACAATAAAAGCTTTGTGAAAGGAAAAAAAAAAAGAAAAAGAAAAAAAATCACATTTTCCATAGCCAGAACCAACATATATTTAAACTGACACTAACAACTACTTTTAATGGATTAACTCTGAACCCCAGAAAGATATTTATGTCAAAATTGTGGAAGTCTTGCACACTATGAATCTGGTCACTTTTAAAAAAAATGAAACAACTAATATAATGTCATGGCTTTTGTTGGGGATTGCATTTAGAAATCAGAATTCTTCAAAACAAAATCCATTTATGTCTTGTTGGAAGTATATCTGTTTGTTTTTCTGTTGGTATTTTTCTTCCTGAGGTTTCAAGCCATAAAGTTTTGTACCCTACTCTATGCTATAGGAATCTGTGAAACTTAATTACATTTACTGTTACAAAAAAGGGTTTATGAACTTTTGCCTTTGGGCAAAAATGTTTATTTCATTGCCTTTGTTATTCATTCTTTTCAACTCCAGTGCCTTTGAACTTTTCAGCTGCACAGAGTTATCACCGTTGCACAGGAACCAGGAACTGTACTCTCGAGATGCAAACCACAAGTTGAAGAAAACGAAGGAGGCAAAGATATATGAGTCGTTATTTTGGCCACCCTTTGTGCCATTAAAATCTCATTTTCTGCCTATTAGAATGCCCTCTCCCTGCTTAGGCAGTGGTGATAGTCAGTGATTAGTGTGTAATTGAGTATAATTGTCTTTTCACTTTTCATTTGTGTCATTCTGAGCTTCTCTCTGTTTTTCTAACCACTGAGAGGAAAAAAGGGTAGAAAGAAGATAAAGCTGTTAAAACTCTCACTCTCAGCCCTGAAGAGATTCCCGATTGTAATTATAGATTGCATCCTCTTTGTGACTTCCCAGAATTTAGTGGACATCTCTCTCCCAGCACCTGGGCAAAGCTCACACTAATAAAATAAACTATCATCTATTCAAGCTTTGACTAATAATGTCGATTTCTGACAGATGCCACATGTAGGAAAATTTAACCAACCTTTTGACACTCGATTATCAAGGCAATTTATTAACATGATCTCCTAAAAAGAGCTCATGCAAATTAGAAAAACAATTATGGCATGCATGCATTTATATATTGCCAAATAACAGTAATACTCCCGATTTATGTATTTCTAACTCGATTATAGCTCCTCTCAATGTGCACTGCTCAGCCCTTGAAACTCTCCCAGTAGAACTTGCCTGCAATTTTCCTGGATCAGCTGGAAAACCTCCATGAGGTTATCTTCAAGAGATATTTTATTCACAGGAAAGCTACGAGATCAGAGTTCCCGAACTTTTCGTACCTAGCCACGGAGCTTCAGGAAAATAGGAGTACATTACAAACGCCTGACAACTGAATGTAAACACAAAGCCTACATGATTACATTATAAATCACTCAAAATTAAATATAAGCTATGAGCCTTGATTCAGCCAGTAGGAGGAAAAAAAATAAAAAAAATAAAAAAAAGAAGGAAACCAGCAAACTGAAATCATGTGGCTTGTATAAAGAATACATTATGGTTTAAATTTGGCAATTCATTATACTGTGGCCTGAGGGAATAGACTCTTTGGTTCTGGTATACAGCAAATCCTCTGTCTGAAAACACAGGACTGACCTGAGGTGAAAGGCCATTGCCAATGGCAGGGTTCATGGGATTCGAGGGCCCGGACGGAGGCACAAAGCTGTCTGTATAGCTGGAAAACCCGTGCCGGCTGCTGGGCAGGCAGTAGGCAGAGCCGCTCTCCGGGTTCGAGGGGAGGCTGCTTTGGTGCACGGTGCTCGGAGGAAGTGGCTGAGGTCTATGGACGGTACCGCTCGGATCAGACACGGCTAGGAGCAAAAGAAACATGTTGATACATTTTCCTCCCTTTTTCTGGCATAAGTAGTTCATTATGTGAGGCTCAACCTGATATAATTCCACCAGGACCCACTTCTAAGTATTGGTTAAACAGAAAGGTAAGTCTTTAATATTACCAGATATTTAACCAGGCCAGCTAAACTACGTAGCAATTCTACCAAATCACCGTTATAAAATACATCATAACAGACACATACATTTTTCAAACAATTCTTAGTGGGCATATACTGTTTAGAATCAATAAAGCAAAATAAAAAAATAAAGTGGGGGCAGGGGGAGCTTTATATCCTTAGTGGGCTGGAAACAGTCTTTCTCCTCCAGGTCACAGCACAGAAATTCTGCCATGGTTTATAGTGAAAGCAGTAATGATCAGGAAAAGTCTTGGGCTTTGCAAATTTCCCTTAAAGAGAGCGTGGCCTGGTAAAAACATCCACCGACGGTAAGGGTCCAGATCTCAAGGAGGGGGCAGGGAGAGCATGCTAACTGGTTTTTATAAAATCTCACCTGTAAGTTGTTGGGGTTTTTTTCTTTAACAGAAAAATCTAGTGTGGCCAAGATTTAAAGCTCCATTTTTCCCCCAAACCATCAAAGCCAATACCCCTTTGACACTACACTGGAGCACAAAACGTTCCTAGATGGATCAACGCAGGGGACTCCCAGTAACACCATGTTGACCAAGTACCTGTTTGCTACTGTACCTTGCGGTATGGAGGTGGGCTGATAGGACGGCTCGGAGAGCTGGTAGGTCGGCAGCGTCGGCATGGCACTGGGTGGAAACCCTCCCGGGATCAGGTGGTTGAAAGCCATCAGTTGATTGGCTCCTGCCTGTTTCCTCCAGCGAGCTCGACGGTTACTAAACCAGACCTACAAATGTTTTAATTAGGTACATTTGATTTTCGTACATTTAATATAGGCACATTAGTAATAATGGCATCGTATTTAAAATGTATTCAGTGCCTGAGAAGAGAGACATAAGCAATCCATACTGGGCACATCCACCATCAGCTCAGAGCTCCTAGGAGTCCTGGGCAGACTCTTCCTAGTCTCCTCTCAAATACAGCCTCTCCTGAGAAACAAGCCAATTAATACTTTCAAGCTTTAGTGCTTTTAATAGCTATCTGTCACGACCTTTATCGTGCCAAATTTAATGAGAAAAGGAAAGCATCTCTCCATTTGATCTAAGTGCTGGCCAGAGCTCTTTGGTCCAGATTGTATTGTCTTCCTGTTTAATTTGGTGACGAGGTAGTGGTATCCAATAATATGCATGGTTGGAAGGTACTTGTATTTAGGACATTATGTTGCCCTAATTATCAACAGAACACTAAACTTTTGATTTGAAAAGCGCAAGCCCCTTGTACAAAAAAAGTAAAGTCCTTCCAGCAAGTTTTCATGTATTCACATATGTGCAAAGCAACTCTTAACAAACTTAGCAGTAGATCAGAATTTCAGCACAGAACTATTTTGAAATCTGGTCTCAGGACAGGGTACCAAGCAACTAGGTTTTGGAGCAGTGGGACAGTTTAACTCTAAACTTTCCACCAAGTGATTTCTTCACACCATTCTCAGTTCATGTTTCAAGTTTGCCATGTCCTGGATGGCTTGTATTGCCTCCAAGGAAAGAGGAGGGAAGGCTTCACAAATACACACACAATCTGAGTTGCAGTCCATCGCAAGTTTACACAATCACTAATGCAGCAAATCTGAAGGGCAACCAGCCTCAGCTAGGTGCTTGGACCAGGCACGCATCAGCACTGTCCTGTCCCTGATTCAGAGCAACTTCTAGGTCACGGTGCTCAGACTTTTTCCACGATGCAGAAAAGTTGTTTGAGGCTACCCTTATGCTTTGTAAGCAAGCCGATGGATTAATACTTATAATCGTACACTCTGAAGCAACTGCCACAACCATGGATACTACCAATTAGATAAGACCTTATCTTACTGTTATCATCTTACAAGCTATGCCTGCAGAGCCTCAGCAGGCTAGCCTGAAAGCCTAGGACTACCAAGCCATGTTTGGACCCTTGTGAAGGCAAGGGTTACGTCTCAGATCCTCCACCCTTGCAGCAAACAGCCCACACTGGCTTACGAATCAGTGAGCCAGACAACAGAGACAGGGTTTCTAGGTGTAGCATCACTCGCAACAAGAATGGGGAATGAACAGCATTACAGCCCATACATGGCCCTTAGGTAAGGGATAGACCCGCATTTTGGACTACGCTCTCAGCTTCTCCTACTGCTTGCTGTGATGACCTGTGTCATCACCTGCATGAGATGTGAGACTTGCAATGATTGCTGAGAATGGGTCTAGATTCAGCCATTATTTTTTTCACTCTGTCTCATCCTCTGGACATCTATATCCTGTTCACCTCTCTCCTTGCCCTTTGCTTCCTTCACTGACACTTCAGCCTCTGGATTTCTCATTTAGCCCCCACAGGCCCCTTCCACCTGCTCAGCCCCCAGTGCCCACCGCAGGCTCATGCCGCAGCAGCAGTATCTTTTGAAGAAGACCAAAGAGAAAGAAAAAGGGGCAAGACCCTCGGAAGGGGAGAAAGGGCTTGTTAAAGAGCCAAAAAAGCATTTAGGGCTTAGGAAGGCTAATGGAGGTCAGAGAAGGAGCAGAGAACAACATTTGCATGTTGTAATTAGCCTACCCAGGTCATTAACTGTTGCTTTTCCATGATGGTCTCCCTTCTTCAGGTCAACGGGGTTATCTGGTGATCTTAAAATGCCTCGGGAACACTGCCTGTGCAACACCATTTACCATTGCCTTAGAGAGTGGATTTCACAGAGGAAAATGTGGTAATGAGATTTTGCTTCCTCTACATATCAGCATTTCTCTTCTACACTTATATTTCTATTAAAATGAGTCAGATCCCAAACTTTATTCAGCAGCACTGACTGATTTGCATTAATGTCAAATTTATGCTTTACGTATTTACAGATAATGCATTTTGCTTACACACGGCTCATTTCATAGATTAGTATTTTTCCAGAACTACAGATATGCGTGAAACATCACTGAAAGAGATGCACGCAGGGCAGCAGCAAGTTCCCAGTGCAACACAGCCCTGCAAATGGCGGTATTTGTGCAGAGTTCTGCAGCCACACAGGGCCCCATTAAATCAAACAGGACTTTGCATGGGTGCCAGGACCCACCTGGTCTTACAGCGACACAGCTGGTTGACTGGGAAACACTAAATTGGGGCAATTTGATTGGGGCAAGTGAATTGGCGGCCCCAGGACGCTAGCTGCAGGACAAGGAGTTGGTGCCATGTAGGGGCCTGATCCACATATCTCATGTTTTTCCTCTGATTTTAGTGGGCTTTGGATCTGCCTTGACAAAAACATTAAAAGGATTCATCACAAACATGACCATAGTGGTGGCCCCAACTCTCACCATCATGTTTTTACAAATGAACACATTGAAGTTCTGAATCTCCAATTATGGATATTTTAACACCACAGTTTTTATCATCTATCACAGCCTTGCCCTTCTCACACGGCAACCTGTGCTTAAAACAAGATGGATCCAATCTAGATCCATAAAGGCTAGAGATTTGGTTTGCAACTGTGTTCAGTTTCCATTTCATTCCAGGTAACTGCTAATCTCTGTGGGCGTTGTGTGTGATGGAACACAAGGAGAAAAAGGAATTAAATAAAAAGGGGCAGTTAAGAAGTTCTGAATAGGTTCTGGAAAGTCAGGAGAAGCTAACTCAAAACTACACATTTTATTTAAAGTTCACATCCTTCATGTTTCTAAGTTAACTGAAATAATTAAAAAAAAAAATCATAGTTTTTCCCTTAGACTATGTTCAGCTACCTCAACTTACTCTGAGCAATTCAGAAAAAAATACATATCATGAAGAATCCATGTGTGTTGTTACCACCAAATAAAGAAATTATGAATACTTTTGCCAATATCAAGCCAAGATATGAAAATAAACCTAACCACCACAAACTAATGTGTGTGCTTAGAAATATCTTGTAAACACCCTGGAAAATGTTTTCTTTTGTTTGTTCATTTCCAGCACAGTTTAAACACAATGTCCTCGTATATTCAGTTAAGGACTAAACATCTCCTAAATTTTAACTTTCATCAGAATGACAATATCCTCATACTATGAAAGGCCTTTTTTGAATAATAGCAGGTTCCCCATAGTATACTTCCTTTCTTCCACAACCTTATTTCTGAGAGCAAGTTAATCATCACCTAAAGGCACAGATGTTCAGAGTAGAATGTAACCATTGCTGAAAATCACAAATGTCATACTGAGAGACCAAAACCTGCCACCCTGCAGTTGGAGTAACAGAAAACTATGCATGTCCCACGTCATCAGGTCTATTTTGTGCACTGCCTTCACCAGCAACAGCATGGCTCTTGGTGGAAGGCAGACCTACCCTGGATGGTACTTGAAATAATTATTACCACACTGAATTCCTTGTGGAAGCAAAAGCAATGAATAAGCAAGCTACTGCACTTTAGAGACTCAAAATACAACGTTCTTACACAAACAGTGTTCTGTCAGAAGTAGTAGTATGATCTGCTTGTATTAGCGTAGCATTCATAAACTCTAAATCATTGTGCTTGGTGCTAGGCAAACACATACATGGACAGAGTAAACAGAACTTGTTTAAGTGGCCCAAGCATTCAAAAGTGATGCTCGTGCTAGAAGCCAAGGCACATTTATTTTAGTGGGGCTTTGGCTCCCTAGTTTCTATGTCACTGTCAAAGATGGAACACAAATCACTTAGCTGATTCAGGGGAAAGGAGAAAAAAAAGTTAACCACTGTGTCTGGCCAAAATTTATATCTCTGAAGGGCTCAAAAACAGAGATGAAATTGAGAGCAGAAGGCAACAACAAGACTTTTAAGGGAAGTAATGGAAACTGCAGTTTTCCAAGCATCTAGATCTGGACTGATCAGAAATCACTCAGCAATATAATACAAAAAGTTATCTTGCATTGGTAGAGAATGGATTAGATGACTTCATAGGTTTTGTTCATTTCTATTTTCTAATATTTAGATCTTTCCTTTTATTATCATTTTTCTTTTAAGTGTTTGCAACTGATCATGCCAATGTCTTATTTTACTGATCTCAATAGGATATTCTTTAAAAGATATATTTATTCACTTGGGAACACAGTGGTCTAATTAGCCTTGACATTTCAACAGCCCGATCATAAACACAGTGCGTTCTATGTGCTTTTAAGGGAAAAAGATCTCTGAACCAACCGGGTGAAACATTTGAGATGTGAATTTTGCAGGAAATCAGAGGATATTTTGTGTTAAATACAGTCCTGATCATTGCAAGCACAAGTGCCAAAAACATACAAAGACAAAGGGCTGATGTACTGTTAATGACATTTCTCATTCTAGCCAAAGACTTTTTTTTCCTGTTGCCTCATGGTATTTTTCATGGTAACTGTCCCCTACACCCTCAACTTCCTGTCCCTCCCAACCCGCAAATTCACACATCCAAAATTACGCCTGACCCCCTGGAAGCAGCCCCCAGCAGACACAGCAGCAGCGGACTTTGAAGGTACCCCAGGAGCAAGGTTCACCACATGCACACAGAGGGGACGTGCCATGGACAGGCCCGTTTCTTCCAGCGTCCCCCAGCTGTGCCACTACCTCGACTCAGAGCAGCCTGCCCTGAGCACCCATGTGCAGGCGGGAAACCCTGTCGGGAGGCTGCCAGGAGCGGTACGTCTTAGGGTGATGGGAAGTCACATTGGTTGTGATAGACAGTTATCAATGTGATGGAAACCAGAATGCTTTTTAAAAAACAAACAAACAAAAAAAAATCCCCAAACTAGGCTACGCTAAAGGGAATGAGGTCTCCCAACCAACTCCTAGAGCAATTCAGATTCTCAGCTCCCATAGTTTCCTTTGAAAAGACTTTGAAACAGACCTGCACAATCATTTATAAAACACCGTAGCTGAATACTCCTGCAAAATGTTGAGTAATATGTTGAAGTATGTGTTTATAAATGAAAGTGTCACTCATTTGAGCAGGGACCAGAAAAAGAGAATCCAAATAACACCCTTTCTTCTCCCTTATGTTTAAAGCATCTCCTTGAGTCTGCATATGTTTGTAGTTGGCTAATTTATCCATATGAATTCCTCCTTCATCCCAGGGAAAAAAAGAAAAAACTCTGCAATTACAGGGTTATCTACTGAAAAAAAAAAAAAGGAAAGAAAATGCTGTGTGCAGTCTTAATCCTATATATGATGCAAGAGGGATGGCCTCAAAAAGAGGCACCATAAATTTTCCATAAACCACATCAGGAATGACTATAAAGATCTGCCGAAAAGTCTTCAGTGTTTCTGAATATGTCCCACATTCCTTCATCCCAGCTCCCATGAGGACTGTGCAGTTTGGAGTATAAGCTCAAACCATTTCAGAGGAGCTGAGTACAAATAAACTTTTTTGGCACGGGTCCTCTTTCCCCCATGATTTCCCAGCGAATGCTTACCACCCGGCTCTGTTTGCTACTGAGAAGAGACTTAAAAACAAGATTGGACTTAAGAGTTTTCAGACCTCACTAGCAGCTAAGGAGTTGTCATTTCTTCTCTCACCTCTTCCCTCTATCTTCTACTCCAGACAATCCCTTCCCCTCAGTACACCAGAGGGGAACAAAGAAAAAAAAAATGTGCAAGCTCAGCACACTTGAAAAGATTTTTTAGTTTTTCCTCCAATACTCAGGATTTCTGAGCTTAGAAGACTCCTTCTATTTGCAGCTGAGCTGATTATTGACTTAATCTACCTACATACAATAACTGAGGCTGTAATAAGCTTTTTGCAAAAAGTTTACAAACTTATAGCAAGTTTGACATGGAAACATTCAACTCCATCCTAGTAGCCTCAAGAGAGAGATCCACCTGAATTTTCAGACACAGTCTTCTATTAAACAATATTTTTCTTTTGGAAGTTTTCAAGCAAAACAAACATAGGATTAGGCCAAGAAGAGCCTTTTCAGAATGGGACATACTCATGTTTTCAAGCTATTTTCTACTTTCCTCTGCTCGTTCACCGTCATTCACAGACTAAAACAGTCCCTTCAACACGCAGACCATGAAGAGATGGGTCTGACTGGCCAATCTGTCAGACGAAGCAGACTCCTGGGCCTCCACCAGCCACAGAGCAAACCTGAACCCATCTCCTCTTGCCGTGTGCAGGCCGGGGCAGATGGCTACTCCTCCAGCTCATCCTTGCAATAAGCCAAGCGTAGAACCTGCATAAACCTCCAGCTCGTCGTTTAAAAATCCTTCACCAAAAGAATGAATTAAACACCTCCCACCATCAACCTGAATCATGCTCCTGACTGCTGCTAAAGATTGCCCAGTTCATCCAGGTCTAAAAATAAACCTGATGTGGGAATCATAAGGTGGCCAGAAAAGATGCTACCCACATCATTCCTTATGTGCTATTTGTTACAGAAACCATAACCGCACATCTCTGAAGCTCAGAAAAAGCCTTTGATCTTTATCTACAGTGGGGAAATTTTCACTTTTGGAATTAGCCTTCAGATTGATTCGGTAAAAATAGGCCGGAGACCTTAAGGGCCTACACTGCAACTTAATGAAGCTCTTAATGAGTTTTTAAAACTGGACCAGTGAGGCATTGCATTTTTCTGTTTTTTTACTCACAATATGCAAAGCCTTAGCATCATATTTGCAGGGTTTGACATTTTTCTCTTTTAGCGTCATCCTAGATCTTGGGCACTCTACTTAAGTTTTCAAATTGCACCTGACAAATGCTCCACACCCAAACCTTTCCCCTTCTTTCACTGCTGGGAGGCTCCAATACGCACAAAAGAGCTGGGGCGCCATTGGAAGAGGTAGCAGAAGACATTGCCTTACTGTCTCCAAATGCCATCTAGACTAAAACACGGGGGAGAGAGCAACAGCCCTTCACCACAAAGGCGTTGCAGGAGGAATTGCAGGGAGCCTTAGAGCTCCTTATTACACCCAGTGCTTAAGTACTTGCGATAATTATAGTTACACGTCTTGTGATTCTTGCAACGTGGAGTTTGTTTCAACAACATTTCTTTCCCCAAAAGCTTTTCCTGTTCTTGGGATTAAGTGCACAAATGACATCCACAGTGTAGTGTCTGTTTTCGGTTGCTTGTAGCTTCCAAAAAATTCCCCTTAGGGGCTGAAATGTTCCAAGTTTGATCTCAGCCCAGAGCTGGTATTTTTTCTTCCCCCCTTCAACCAACCAGACAGCTTAGAAACACGCATTTGGTCACTCTTCAACAGTGGGAAAGTGAGAAAATAAATGTTTTGGAGGTTTAAGAATCTCCCTTTCATGGGGAAGCGAGGACCGCCCTAGGGAACGGAGGGGAAGGGGAAGCACGGGGGTGGTGCGGTAGGAAAAACAGAACTCGAGACATGAGCGCTATACATGGGGGGGGCGAGAACAGCAAGGCTGATCTGGTTCTATTCAAATAAACAGCTCCCCAGAACAACTCTAAGAAATTGGTCCTTGCAGCTAAAGGACCAATCCTTGCATCAGAAAAAGCTCTGGAGAAGAATAGAATTTCAGGACTCGTGCAGACTTGCGCTGCAAAACTGGCTCTTTTACATGATGCTTGAGCAGCAAGCAGTCAAAGAGAGCTTTGTGTACATTTTCACATAAAATTTGGTATCTCTGATCTCTGTCATACTGTTACTAAAAAAGGACGATGACTAAAAAGCTCAAATGCTACATCAGTATGGTTAGCCAGCCCCCTCCGCCTCAAGTCTCTCAGGGTTATTTTCTTTTCACAAGTAGTCTTTTATTTCATGCCCATCATAGGTGGCTATTTTAAGGGGCTATAGAGAGGTGCTGAATGCTGATAAGGCAAATCCTGTATCCCTTAATCTGCTGATAAATCACTTTGCCAGGTTTCAAGAGTACCAGACAGATGGAGTACCCGAGGAAACTACCCACAGGCTGGCTTCCCACTTCAGCCCCAGCTCATCTTTAATCCAGAAAGGTTTTGTTCTGGTATTTTAATCATTGATTGACTGGGAACTTTCTTCCATGCTGGGTTAGGTAAAATATCCATATGTCAGAGGTACCAGGGAATTTGCGAGGCTGTAGATCATAGGAGTGGTGTGAGACAAGGTACATCTCAGGGGAACGGGGGAAGCCATAAGGAATGTAAAAAGTCACAGGGTTAAAGCCACATTAAGACAGCTGTTATGTTAATGAGAGCTCTGCTTTTCTTCTAGCTGTGGGTCATTGATTTAGAAAAACATGAACAAGGACTTTTTCGTTCTATCACATCTTTCCACTGAAGCTAAAGTAGCCTAAAAACATATATCCTAGATCCTGTTCACCTTGCTAATAGATCTTACGTAGAAAGTTATCTTTATTATGCTTGTGCAAGGCTGATTCTCAGGGCTTGATTTGGTCTTACCTGGCCCAATGACCCTATATATGAAGCTGTTGCATAAGCATTTCACTTAGTAAACACATTAAGAACAGATTTATGCCCCGCTGAGTTTGCCTTCCAGACAAATTCATCCATACATTTGATTTTCTTTCCCGGTCATAACAGAACATTTACAAGAAGTGCGGTGTGAAGTCTTCTGCAAAAACATTTAGCAGGTAAAACCATTTAGCAGGAAGGTCTGGATCCATCAGGACAGACACCCAACAGCACAGCCATGCTACAACAGGTGTGCTTGCCTTAAAATGTCAGAGTGGTACTTGGGATTGCTTGTTCCAGTCTGCAGTGTCTGGATGCCTCAGGTCGAGCTTCAAAGGGTTCAAAACATCAAAACAGAGTTTCACCAAAGCCACCAAATACACCTGTATCCTTGGTTAGATCACAAGCTACCGCTCATTTTGCATGTCACCTAACCACACTTACTTACAGACACTTGCAACACAGACTGCTTTAAATTGGGCTTCCCCCCCCGCCCCAAATCGCTCTTGGGCATCAATTAGTGACAGAGCACCCAAGCAGCAGAGCCTGCACGGATTCTGCCTGCAGAGTTAAACGTTGCACAGGCCACGCTTCAGTGCTGTGAAACAGGGCAAGTCTTGGTCTGAACCTGAACTCCTGGGTGCAGTTTGTTCTAAAATTATTTGGCCAGTATTTGCCCATTTTTTGGAAGTCTGAAAGTCCAGATTCATGCCTTTTTTTTTTTTTTTTTTTAAATCAACTCCATGATTTACTCCTCCAGCACTTTGTTTCAGACAATTCAGATCTACCCGAAGTTGTGAAGACCTAATAACTTTGGGGGAGATTATTTTGTTCTGAATTAAACTGACAGTGGGGGTGATAAAAGATATTACGAAATTTAAATCTAGTCAACTTCAAAAGTTAAGCTAAAAGTAAACTGTGGATACTGCACCAGTTACTCTGTTATCTTGCATGGCTCTATAGACACATTGTCCTTTTTTAAATGCTTTTCTCTCCTCTATTAATGCCCAAAAGACCCAAAAGACCCAAACAACAGCAGACGAAACCAGTTAAATAGCTAAAAACTGACACAACAGTTTAACTGATTATATGCACAGTGCTGTCAAATGCACAAAATAAACCAGGATGGCAGACCTTTTTCTGTAAACTCCCAGTATTATATATATGGTAGGTATGGAACAATTACTGAGGAAAACACAGAACTGTTTTCAAAGCAGTTGTTGTTTTAAAAAGTTGGAAAACCACCATCCATATACAGACGTAGAAACCCCTGAGGCTGTAAACTACGTAGCTTCCCATTTCCTTCTACCCCAGAGCACAGGCGTGCAAGAGCATAAAAGGACCAACACAGTAACAGAGAAGGAAACTCCCTTCACTGGGCAGCTTTTAAAAACGCACCTGAACTCGTGCCTCCGTGAGTTTGGCTCTCTGCGCGAGTTCCTCCCGGGTATAAATGTCCGGGTAGTGCGTCCGCTCAAAAGCCCTCTCCAGCTCCTCCAGCTGCTCGGCCGTGAAGGTGGTCCTGCTGCGGCGCTGCTTCCGCTTCAGCGGCAAGTCTGGCTCAGAGTCAATGTCGGAGCCTTCCTCGGACTGGGGGGCTGAAGCTCGAGAGAGAAAAATGAGAGCGAAAGAGTTAGCTTTAGTTGACAAAAATCAGAAGATTTGATCAACTGGCAATATTTTCCTATATGAATCAGAACTGAGTTAATAAACTTCAAAAAAAGAAAAAAAAAGGCAACAAATCAGAGAGTTAAATGTTACATGGTGTGAATTTCCTCAACCAAGTAAAGAATTATCAAAAGCTCAGTTACAAATTCAGCACCTTTCCCCGACCCAAGAATATTTAAGGACCACTAGAAATCTTTCTGAACGCATCAGCTATTCAGGTTGCAGGGGGAGGCTTTTTTCTTCAACTTCTCCAACAGCTTGCAAGTATTTGAAAAAGCTTGAGCAGTACTGCCTAGTGCCAAATGACGGACAAGCAGTCCGGCCTTGGTCCTTCGCCTCAACTGGTGAGCAAATATACCATTTCTGTGTGACAAATATTGGCATGTCGTAAATTATAAATTTTCATTCCACAGATACATGTGCATGAGACCTTTTCTCTGTAGATATATCACTAAAACCTCATTGCTGAAATGGTTATGGAAGTGATTACAAAGGAAGGGGAAGCATTAGTAAAGAAATTAATTCACGTACATAATCAAATACTTTCCGTCCTGTGCGTGTTTGTCCTGCCCTGTGAACAGTATTTCCACGGTCACTTTAGCATATCTCAGTACATTTAAACTTCTCTGCTCTTTTGTAACTTACCTGCCTGTCTCAGGCCCACCTAGCATAACCTTAGGGCAGTCCAGACAAGTGCTAAATTCACAAAAATCTGAGACGTGTGTCGCACAGAGAAGCCCTGCAAGAATAGCTAAGAGCTATCATTTGTTTGACTTGGATTGCAGCATATGCGACACCATGAACCGAAATACACTGGCTGCATCGCTCCCTTCTCCGGAAATTTCATCCTGATCCCTCCTTACCTCGGGAGGCTTCCTACCACGGACTGTAGCCACCCGTGGAGGCACGTGCTCAGCCTCCAGGGTCCACAAGGCGCGAGCCAGGATAGGGATAACAAGGTGCAGAGCACGAAACAGCCGTGCTGTGCTAGCGCAAAGGCCCGGCTCCCCCGGCCCGGCTCCCCAGCAGACACCCTGCGCTCAAGGACAGTCGGAGAAACGGATGGCGCACAGCACGCGCCTTCCCCTGCAACAGCCTGGCAGCTCTCGCAGTCGGCAGTTTGAAGAGAAATCACAGCCGAAATTCCTGGTGGGTTTTGTTCTGTCATTGCACTTCACATGTGAGAATAAACCATATCCAGAAAACGGCACATGCGACCAGCTGCCTTCCTCCGGGCGCTTGCAAGGGAAACCACCTAAAGAGGGCAGACGCTCCCCAGCCATGCCGCAACCGCTTCTGCTGCTGAAACACAAGGACTGCTTCCACCGCTTGAGTAACTCAAAATTAATTATTGGTATAGACACCGATTTAAAATAATCTTCTCAACACGAATTATTTGAATGTGACTGAGAACACAAAGCCAGAACAGAAATCGCTGTTTCTCAAGCTCCAGCTAAAACCCCCCACCTTCTTCACTTCTGGCTGTTTTACATTTTCAATTTCACTCAAGCTGTTTGAACTTGTAAATACACCTTATTTATTTATTTGCTCTTACAGCATGAGAAAGACAAAGTGCTTTTTCAGACAACTCAGCTGAAGAGTTTATGAATTTCTGGACACAAAAAAAGAACAATTATTGCTAGCCCAGAGGCTCTTATATGGAAGCCATCTTCATTGTCCAGACACCATAAACATTTTGGATCCAGTACACACAGAATATCAGGAAAAACTCCCATAGAGCTCAACATCAATGCACTGTGAAAAACACCCAGTTCTCGGGGTCTCTGACTTGCGTGGCAGTTTTGCCCCGAGTAAGGCTGGGAGGATTAAGCCCTCCTGGTTCTTGAGGACATTATCCCCGAGAACAAAGAGCAGTCGGCACAAACGTCCCATCCCAAACAGCTCGAGCCTGGTCCTCACAAAACAGGCACGCTATAGTAGCCACGCACGGCCGCATCGCTGCCTCGTCCGGCTTCAGCGCCCACGTGAGCCGTGGGCTTCTCCAGATTTTGCCCACTCCCGCTTATTTTTTTTAAAAAGGAGGCTTGACGCAAGCTGAGGCTAAGCTGGAGGCAGTAAGGTGCTTGTGGGAATTGTATCCCAAGGAAATTGCCTGAAGGCACACACAGACACACAACCCCGTTAAAGGGGAGCACACGCCTCTAACATCTATATATACACACACCTACAAAACGCCACCTTAGACCGTGCAATTCAAAGGAGCTATGTATTGCTAAATTTCTGACCCGAATGCCCTCACTAACTGGGTTAAGGGCTATCAGAAGGCCTTTAATGATCTTGCTAATAGATGTTTTATAAAGACTTGGTGAAATCTTGTAATGTTTCTCTGCAACCTGTGCTCATGCAGAGATGAGATGGCAGAACCAAATCCCTGCCTTAATGCCATTTTCATTCTAGCTTTAGATTTCATTAAGCAGTGTATGAAAAGACATAAAGGTAAAACAGTCACAAAAAGACTGAACAAAGTAGCTAAGAGTCCAGAACAGTATGTCTAATACAAACACAAACATTTAGAGATAAAGTAATAAAACTAAAGTAGGGAGAAAGGGCATATCCAATTAAATGGTTTTCATAACCATCTGATTTCATCAGCCTTATCCTTCTCCAGGCCCGGCTACTAGGTGCAGATTTACTGAAAATATTGAGTTCCTTTGTCTTATCTGATCTGCAATATTAAAATCAGATGAATGTAATCTCAGATGACAGCAACATGTCTGTGCTACAGACTATACTTTAATAATCTTTAAAAAAGACTTCATAAGAAATAATTTCATGGAAGTTTTTATTCTTATTTTTCCTATTAAAATACTATTGTTAAACTTTTTTTTTTTTTAATAGGTGAAAAGACTACTAGAGTACTGGCTAAGTACATAAAGTGAACACGCCTCAGCCTCTAAAGAGCAGTATTTATGTTACATACGCTCATACAGCCACACTCTGCTACCCTTTCTGTTGGGCAGCGTCTCACAGATCCACTGATTTCCAGAGCATGACCGTCTTTCACAAGACGCTATTGAACATCGGTAAAGGGGGGCAGATTCTAGCTGGGACGATTTCTCTCTCTCCCCAGCTCCACGGACACGCGGCACACTCAGTAGCCAACCTTCACTGCCGTCCTAACGATCCGAACGCTCCGAGCTGTCGAGCGCTACGTCGCAGGAAGGGGGAGACTTGCCAGCGCCCTACAAGATAACGGTCGGGCCCTTCGGATCACAGGTTCCTTCCTCACCACGCAGGTCAAAACGGGAGGAGAGGCCAGAAGCACGACCAGTAGCTGAGCCAGGAAGTTTAATTAAAGACGGCATTACAGAATTAAGGAGCAATTATTTGTCTCTTAACCCCTCGTGACCTGTTTGGTGGCCTGAGGAAATGCTTCGTCCTAGTTACCACTATTATAGGCAAAAAAAACCTTTGCTCAATTTCATAGGCATTTGGCCGCCTGGAATTCTGCAATTTTCCAAACCTCGTAAAGAGACGTGTCGAGGCGAAAGCTGAACAACAGAGCGACTCGCAAGAGGTCGTTCTGCGCATTGCTTTTCCCCTCCGCAAGACATTTCGTTTGAATAACTAAATAACAAAAACGTGACAGCCATTTAAAACCCCTGTATTACGGAGGCAGCACAGCGCGCTTTGCAAACCTCGGCAAGGAGGGCTGCCTTTGCGCAGGCCTGCGGAGGCCGAGCTTCGCTGGCAACCCTTCGGCCGCTGTAAAATCATCCCACAAAATACTGCGCGGGCTTTTCTTCCGGGCCTAACAGCCTGGCGCCCGCCCTCGCTGTACTTCGTCTGCCCACGGAGGTCTGTAAAACAGGCCGAGATAAGCGGTGTACCCAGCTCCTGCTGCTGGGCCACGTGGTGGCTGCGCTTGCTGCATCCTTCAAACTCTCGGTGCGGGATTAACGCGGCAGGATCCCTCCCGGGAGGCGGCTAGCGGAGCCGGGGCGCTAACGGGGCGCCTCCGCCGGCCGCGGCGGGGGGCTGCGGACCGTGCGCCCGTCCACGCCGCCGCTCCCGCCGGGCGACCCCGAGCGCGTCGGCGCGGGGAGCGCGGGGGCTGCCGCCCCGAACGCCGCCCTCCCTCTGCGCGCCGGGGGATTTCTGCCGACTGCTCCGGCGGCTTTTGTCGGCCCGAAGAAACGGCCTGCGGCGGGGGCCCATTCGGCCGATTTCCACGCTCCATCTGTGGCATCCATCAGCGGGGCCGGGGCCGCACCGAGGGCGGCGACACCTGCCCGGCGCCCGCAGGAGGCACAAAGCCAGCCGCGGGGACGGACAGGGGGACGCCGCCGCGGGGACGGACGGCGGGACGGGGGGGCGGCCCCACGCGCGGCGGGGGCACCCCGAGGTTCCCCTCCGAGGCTCGCACCCCGCGGGAAAGGGAACCGCCTCGCCTGTGGCTGCGATAACGTCACAGACAAAGAGCAGAAAAGAGGGGAAAAGGGGGAAAACCATCCTGGGAGCTGGGCCTAGACTCATCCCGGGCATTTTGCACATCAGTCTCCCAAGCTGGCTTGCTAGGAGCAGTGGGGACCGAGCAATATCCTCCTCTTCCGAGCGCTGTTGTCCTAGGGCAGGCTCTCAGCAGCTGGCGTTTTAGCAGTTGACAGACTAGAAAAGCATCCTTTCTTTCCTCAAAATGAAGTCCACAGGAAAAATGAAACAGCATCTTAATTTCCAGCGAACGTCCCTGCACTGCCGTCTCTCTCGCGCCTCCCCCTCCCCGAGCGTTCCCCGTTAAGGGCAGCTTCGTATTCGCGCACACAATATAATTACGGCCCGGGAGTCGCCGCCAGTGCTGTCTTGCCCCGTTTGCCTGGAGAAACAGGGCTCCCCGCTCCTCCTCCGAAACGGCCAGCTCGCAGCGAGGGGCCATTAAAAAGAGAATACGCCCTGCCAGGTCGGGGCTAATCAAAATAGCGCAAATAAACTCTGACACTCAACAACTCCCCGAGTGCCCCCAACCCGGGGTGGAGACTACAGATTAGTTATGAATATGGCAGGCAGCGGGGGACCACTTCGCAGGGTCTAAAGTCACGACGCAGCCACCTGTGAGTCGTTTAAGACTCTCAGTTGAGCTCCGTGTTTATTTAAGATAAGGCATGTTCCAAAGCTTAGAAAAGCACCCCAAGTTTTAGGTCTCTGACCATAACACTTTTGGCAGGCTTACCAGGTTTCCGAGCTGCCATTTTATCCAATTCACTGTTTGCTTTCTGTGCTTCATCAAGATTTTTTAACAAGGGAAGGGGACGGGGGGAGTTGGGAGTACCCCAAATGTCACCCAGCAGGTCACAGCCCAAAAGCTGCATCCACACAAACCGTTAGCAATCTGGCTCCTCCACTTCAACTGCGAGGAAGGGGGGGGGGGGGAAAAGGAAAAACAGATTTCAAAAAAGGTAAAAAGCAAAACATGAAGTCCCAAAACATTTATTGGTGGGGTTAAAATTAAACATGCTAATGCAAGTTCCTATTTGCCTGCTTAAAAAAAAAAAAAGTGAAAGTTTAGGATCAGAAAGTATATGACAAACAATGCTCCATCTTGCTAAAAAGCAATGGAATACCTAGTACAATGTGAAATACAATAACTAGCAAAGTTGCTTTTAACCCTTTTTACAGGCATTTTCACTATGAGACATTTAAAAAAAAAAAAGAAACAAAACCAAAAAGCAACCCTCTGTTCGAGACATGAATATCGCTCATCTAACAAGGATTAAGTCACACTTCAATTACCCCTTTGAAAACGGCTGCTATTTGCAAAGGGCATACTTACAAAAACATTGTAAATGGCTTTTTTAAACTCCACAGGCACTTGACAAAAGTCTTCAGTAAGAGAATGAGAGAAATGGGAAGAAAATATGTTGCTGTTTAAGTAAACTGATTGATAAAAGTAATTATTCAGTTAACAGAATTCAAAAAGAGCCGCCCCATCTCCTGTGTGGAAAGGCAGCACAGAAGGGAAACCACAGCCAGAATAGTGATAAAAGTGATATTCTTGAGGAGCCCATGGTATTTTTATTTTATTTGGACTGAGGCACATTGAGAAATGTGCTTTGTACAGCAAAGCGAAAAGGAAAACGGTAGCGGCAGTAAAAGGAAATGGCCAACAGTGACTTTTATTTACAATTACCAAGAGACAGGCTATTATTGACCATATGTGCCACAATCGCCCTCCCTTATCATGGGTTGGCCATCGTGTCCATTGGGAGCTGTTAATGAACTGGGTAATTGAGCTGCTGACATGTGTTACCAAAACAAAACAATAGGAAGAAGAGACAAATGAACATTTTATTTGCCAATCAGAGTAGGTTCCGCTTTTCAGAGAGCTCTGCCTAAGTAAGTGGCTGAATACATAAAACAGTGCATTGAAGGCAAGCAGATGCATGCACAATAATGGTTAACTGACAGCCTATGGCCCATCTGTGCTTAACATTTTGTTAAAGAAATTACTTGACTTGCTAAAGAGACAAATCATACAGCTGCCCCAAGTGCTGCATTATAAGAGATAAATCATTAGCTAAACTGTTTCATGCTTAAAATGACAATGCATATTAACAGTTATGCAGGGACATTTTGTCAGCACAGCTTGACGCAGTTATAACTTACAAAAATGTGACAGCTCATAGCTATTCAACGATTTCAACTCAGAAGAGAACGACAACACTGTGAAAACAATTTCACCGCACAAACAATAGACAATTCATAGTCTCTTCTTTTAAAATTATATTTAATTTTTTTCTGGAACGATGAAATAATATGGAAAGGAAAAAAAAAAAACGGCCAGCATCTAACTGTTCTGCGCCATTAATCTGCTAGCATGTACTTCATTCAAAACCACAGAGCATCAAAAAGGAACACATTCCAGTTTAAATATCAAAGACTGCATCGCCAGCACTAAGAATAAATGGCTAATTCTCAGCTGAGCATGAAAGGATGAAGAATTTCCAGATTGAAAGGAAGGGAAGAGGAAATGGCAAATGCAACAACTACAAAAAAATCTCTTCTTATTCCACTACCTTCTCTTCCAAAGAGAGATTTGTTTTGTTGATACAAGTAACGTTAAAGTACTTAACTGCTCTGCACTTGGGCCTGATCCCGCACTCAAGTTCCACTGCTGTAAATTTGCACAGGGAATTATTACTATTTTATATCACAAACTAAAAAATCGACTGCAGTGAGGATTTCGATTGCATCGTACAGGTAGCATGCACACACACACACTCGCTCACGACCAAACGCCTGCGAGTCCCCGACCCAGGAAACCTGCTTAAGGGAGGACAGAAACGGGTCCCCCTCTCCGGACTCAGTCCAATAGTCCAGAGCAAGCCTGATCTTCAACTGGATTTACGCTAGCAACTGCACTACTTGAAACAAAAAATAACGTGATTTGGTATAACTAGGGCAGCCCTGCGCTTTTAAAGGCTGCTGGGGGGTTGGTACCCACATAAGGGTAATAACCAAGTAGATGTTAAACTGCTGCAACTTTTCCCCCAAAGTCAAGACGAGGCTGCTGACCCAATATTGTTTCTCCTCACCAGCCTCAACAGACTACTATGCTATTTGCACCGGCCTAGGGGCAGGGTCAGGTCCGAGCAGGATTTGGCCCTCACCCAGTATCTCACATCACACCTAGAAGAGAGAGCAGAAGGTCACATAAAAGAGCAGGTACTACGATAACCCCCGGGTACGACAAAGCGCTTGGATCCAGCTCTCACATTGGACTCGGAGCCATTTCAGCCCGTATCCCCGAGTGCCGCCTACGGACCGCAGAGGCGGACACGAGTCCGGCTGCCTTCCACTGGAGCTCACGAGCACCCGTATGCCGGGGTTTTTCCAAATCTTCCCATAGGGCACAGTCACAGTAGCACTGGTAACATGAGCCTTGGTATTCAAGCATTGCAACATCTTGTCTTCTCACTTAAAAAAATAAATAAATAAAAAAGTAGGAAATTTCAAGGAAAAACTTCCAGACTCAACATAAAAGAACAATTTTGCCTCCTATATTAAAAAAAAAGTGAAGGAGATAAAATACTCAAGTCCAAATGAGGTTTGCTCACAACCACCTTTGAGAATTGATATTTTAGGCAATACTTCGATACAAAGCACATACTTAAGAGTAAAGCTAAATCTCTCTTGTACAGTACTCAGAACATACTAAGAAAGAATTGGCATCATGTCTTTAAGGCAGTATCAGCTGATGAAAAAACTGATTGGTAACGAATTAAGACTGAAAATATTGAGTATCCTGGGAGATAGAATTTTTCATTTGAGAAATGAAATAAAGCAAACGAAGGAGTCTGGATAAGTAACGAGACTGTACTAGCAGGTTAAAGCATTGCAAATAATTGAGGTGTCAGAGCAATCTCACACTGAGTAGGCAATGTAGAGTCTTCAGAAGAAAAAAAAAAAATCTATATTTGGTTCAAACCTTTGCAATAACAGCATACAAAAGAAATGCCCTAAAGTTATAAAAGCTGATCAAACTTACTGGACATTTTAAGATGTCCCATTTTAAGGGAAAAGTTAACAAGAATCTTCAAAAATAGTTCTGCATTACTTCACTGGGTTTTGACCAGCCTGTAGCATGGCCACAACTTTTTTGGAAGAAAAAATGAGATAGTACTGTTATTTAAGATAAAACAATTTGATAATGTTTGAATGCATTTTTATCTCTTTCAACTAGCTCTAGGACCTATTTTAATACCATTCTTGATTCAAAACAGCACCGACAAAGCTAGTTGTTGTAGATAGTTTAATCTCTGTGTCAACATTATAGTCCTCACAAGCCTCTATGGGAAATCAAGATTATGATTTCTTTTTAAACCCACTGCTGCAGCCAGACCACTCCTCAAACCTCTTTTACCCACCACAGAGCTAAATTGAATGATATGATTGTCTCTATCACTCTTATAATTTGGGATGGTCAACATATTTCCGTACTTTTTTATTTAAAACAGAAAATTTTAATCAATGAATACCCAGTTTCCTCAACAAATCATTCTACTTTGCAAAACAGATGGCTGTATTTTTGTGGAAGAAAACCAAAAGTGCCAACAATTTTTCGTTTTCCAGCCTTTGGTTTAATCAATAAAAAGGTTAACTTTTGCACTAGATATTTTTCTCGTAACCGATTATTCTAGCATACTACCTACTACCACCAAATGCTTATTTTCCAGACAAATCCAGGCCGCTCCCACTACGGCTACACAAGCATTGGGATGCTGACCACAAAGTCCATCATCTCCCGCCCTGGGATCAATGTCCTGCTGGCCATGGAGCCCTCCAGCCCTGCTGGCCCTAGCGCCAGGCACACACATACTACTATAGACTCATTAACAACGAGGTTCCTTTGTAAAGAAGCAAGTACGCTTGCTACCCTGCTACCCATTCAAAAGAGACACAGGGAGTTTAATTTCCAAAGAAAATCCATAATTCTTCAGTCCAGTGAGAAAGACAACGAGAAAGATCATTAGTCTTGAAAACCTACAAGAACAACTATTGCTGATGAATACTTAACATTAGTCAAAAGTTATTTGACTAAACATATTCACACTTAAATCTGCTTTGAAACCTCGCCAGATATTAACAATATATTTTATAACTCTGTCTCTGAATTATTAGCAGCTCTAAGACCTGAACAAGTAAACCTGTACAGTATTTTGAGATAAACGCACTGATTCTTTTCTTAAATATTCCTCCACACACATAGGACTAAAACACAGAAGTGGCTGGACATATGTTGGTATATCCTGCAAGCTTTGCCTGGCCACTAAAATTACAAAACCCATCACAACTCTTTTAGAAGTTTTTTCTCTTCCCTTCCCACTACTATTTGTCTTGAAAGAGTATTTCTTCAGGAATCTAAATGAGAGGAAGGTTTAACTGATATCAAGACTCTTTGAACAACTCCAACATTAACAGAGGTTTACAACAACGAGAAGCGAAACGTGTGCTGATGAGAACGCAATGCAAGGTGCTCTTAAAGCACAACTTACAGTAACACTCACATGATTACACCAATTTAAAATGTTAGCCCAACTATTGCCTTTGCTATATCAATTTTATATTTTGTAACTGGTTTTTTTTTTTAAAAAAACCACACTATTATTTTAAGCATTTCTCAGAACAATTTGACTGTGAAACATTTCCCTGAGAGTACGGCAAAAGTAGGCAAATTATTCAACAAACGAGGCCTCTTCCATTTTTGGCATTCCTCTGTTTTACAGTCCAGCTCCCGCAGGGATTGAAGGACTGCCTACACCAGCATTACCCAGCCCCCAAGCCAGGGCCGCAAGCGGTCCCCCAGCCACTGGAGCACAATTTGGTGTTATCAGTCCTTTAAATTATGGTGTTTAAGCTGTTACCAAGTATGCTATTTATTTCCCATCCTTCTCTGCCTCAGTGAGGAATATAAGAACATCCAGGGATTTTTTTTCTCGGAGGTATTAGGTAGACCTTTAAATAAATAAAAACATTCCAGAGCCTGAGTAGAGGGATAAAAATATTAAACTGGGGCTTACGCCTTCGCCCAGTTTCCAGCTCAGTCTCATAGATTTGGTGCAACGTTGGGACATTTAGCTAATCTACCCTGTATTTATTAACAGCTGCAAAGCAATATGGATGCAGTACTACACCTCTGTTACACATCAAGCGCACGGGGTAACTCCTGCGTCCCACCTGCAGTTACAGTTTCCCAAACCCAACACATGCAATCCAAGGTGCCACATCCCCAATTCTCACTAACTTCTCCTCCAGATTATCTTCCATTCTGATGCCACCTTACCCTGTCCTGCTGTTTCCAATGTGAGCTTACAGTTCTTCACTCTTGCACAGAGCAAGGTATTAGGGGATGCCAAAACGTCTCAGAGCTCCTCAATATTGCATTGCTGACAAATCCGATAGAAAAAAGTTTGACAGGTTATTAAGCACTCTGAACTCTGAAGGAACTGAATCCTTCCCACCACAAGTCACTGAATTTTTTTGATGTCCCTGTTAGCTTCCAGAGACCTAGGCGGCACAGAATATATGTTACACACACCGTCCTCAACATACATATCCTTGCAACAGCCAAAAGGTACTATTATAACACTTTACATACAGAGTACATATGTGTACTGCATACACAGTAGCGCATAACCTGCAAACTGTGCATGCACATGTACAAGCATGAAGTATACCTTCTGTCAAGACTGACAGTAACAATTGTCTAGTCTGAAAACAACAAGAGAGAAGAATGCAATTTTAAGCATATAAAGGTACAGGTATTTCTACAGGATCTTTAATATCTCAACCAGACAAACCAAAATAGTGCCACAATACATACACAGTGCATGGAGTGTCCCTACAACATCAGCTCCTGGAGCTTCAATGATGAAGTAACATGATGGTCTAAACAGAGAACACTCAAGTCATATATAAGATACCCCTTCAAGATGATAAAAAAAATATATATATATATATACACACACTTACATTTGTTAAGAGAAAATTAAGTAATGCCAATAGAAAGGACACTGAAGAACCTAACTCTTCATCACAAATATTAAATGCAAATCTCCCCACTAGTTTCAGTGGGCTTTGAATAAAGCCTTTAGACTCATACATAGCCCTCAATCATCCAGAGATATCAGGAATTTCCTTGCACACGGAGAGAAGGCACAAGGTAGATGGCCTTTATTTTAGTCCCTTATTTCCAGAGGGGAAGCCAGTGAAGCAGCCTCTGCTTTTTTGGGGCCATGAAAAGGAGCTCATTGTTAGATGATCACCCACACACTGAAAATCAATGGTTTCATTAAAACTGATGATTCTACCCTCCAGAAAAAGGGCAAATCCTTTAAGATAACAGTGAAAGTGGTCCCAAACAGATCTGCAATGTTTTAAACTAGACCAAATTACCAAAATGCAAACATATGAATTCAGAAAAGTTTCTTAGCTACAAACTTGGATCTCTGTAAAATCAGTATTCTTAAGTTGGAGGCTGCAGAGTTAATTGACAGCATTTATTTAAAGGTTTTCTTTGTTTCCCAGAAGTCCACAACATTACGTTGGGGGGGGCAGAAATCTGAGAAGAGCTGGGATTGACTGAGATGCCAGCTATTAAAATTCTGGGTCCTGCTTCATCTTGCTCGTCTTCCAACACTACAGTCCCGTTGAACCGAATCTCTGCTTGTTCCACTTGTACGCGATACGAGGTGACTGCAGCCGTAACGACTTGTCCGTGTGGCGCTGCGTGCCCAGCAGCAACGAAAGAGTGCCCTAATAGCTCTATAGCAAAACACGTACTGAGGGAGGTTTCTCAAGGGAAGAGTTGTTTCTAATTTCTCCTGAAAACACTGAAATCCTCCTAATACTGCATGTTCAAAAGCAGTAGCACTTCTTGAAAGATGACTTTTCACAGCTCCAAGCTGCTCGGCATTCACCTGCCCCCATATAAAACTGTAACGGGTCCTACAGCGGGAGCTCGGGTTTGCTTGCGTAACAGCCCTCTGGTCTCCAAAGTCAAGCCGGAAACAGAAATACCCCTACGAGGAGGACTGGAAGAAGTGCAACCACTTAATGCAGAGCCTCCTTCCCCCTACCTGTGCAGGCAAGCAACACACATTCTGGTGGGATTTTCCAGGAAACTTAAAAAACAGATATTCATCTCCCACTCAATTTCAGCAAACTATTTGTTTTCAGGTTTATTTGACAGCAAATTAAAAGAACCTGAATTTTGTCCCAATTCACACCCTACAGCTTGTGAGATGCAATTCTCTCTCTGCTTTGGGTCAGATTCTGCCAAGAGCCACGTCAGAGCAGTAAAGGCAGATTAGGAAGCCAACACGCGGCCTGGATCAGAGCCGGGCAGAGCCCGGCAGGTCGCGCAGGCACAGGGGGTGCCAGCCAGCGCCAACGCTGCACGGCGCGAAGGAGACAAAGAATGAAAAGCCGCCTGCTCCCAGCCAGCCTCCTGCCTTTGCAAAGAAAAACTGAGATCAGCTGAGAAACAAGTGTTTGCAGCTTTTCCGGGAGGCTTCCTCTCCGCTATTGGAGAAGCGCAGTATGGACGTTCAGGGTCCCGGGCTGGACGCTGACCGGGGGAACACGGGCTGCACGGACAAGCGCTCTCCAGGCGCCGGCAAACCACCCTGCGAGGGCCATGCGTGGTGGACATCACGGACATCAATATCCGCTGCTGGCTGCATAATGGGTGCTGCTCTGTCCCTAGTGACGCTGGGTCACGTGTCTCTGGGGTCACAGCAGAGCCCCAAAACCCTCCGTGGGCACCAGATCAGACAGGAAGAGACAGAGGGTCGCTGCCCTGTCAGCCACTGACACCTCTGCTGCAGCTCAGGCACACGTGCGCCAAAACCACCGCTTACCATCAGGATCCACAGCGTCCACCTCTGCTTTAAAGTCTAACCACACCTGGCACGTTGGTTGTGCTTGCATCATCAGGTCCTTTGCACAGGAAGGTCTCAAGAGCACCTACCACACTGAACTCCCAGGCCATAAGCAGGGCTCCTACCTACTACAGTAATACAAAGAACAGCAAGCGGTCAAGCAACAGATGTCCTGGAAACATTTCTGATGTTTTCAGTGACAATCGCTTTATTCAAATCCCCTAGTTAGACATGGTCATGGTCTTAGAACACTTACCAAACTGCTTCTAAACAAACTTTGACTCAAACTCTGCTCTGGTCAACTTTCATTTAATTCTAAAGTATATCGTCATGTATAAGTGGATTAACCAATATGTGGCGTGGATGACTCCACAGTGAATGCGCAGATTGTGATCTTCAAGGCAGAGCCCTGCATCTGCCATTAAAATTAATAACAGTCATTGTGTTCTGTTAAGGTAGCAGAATTTGTATTGCTAAAATCCCTGCATTGCCTTGAAAGTCTCCTACTCCACAGAATGCATTTAAAAAAACAAAACAAAAACACACACACACACACACACACACACACACCACGCACAAAGAAAAACAAAGAAAATGGAAAAAAAAAACATCCAAATTCATTTTGCAATTTGACTACTCTGGGGCGGGGGGCGGGGGGGAGCAGCTTACAAAAGTAGTTCAATCAAAACAGAATCTAGCTCTAGCTTCCATGATCATCTTCATCTTGTTTTTTCAATCCTCTATTGCTTGGAAACCTCCCTATATTTTTCTAGATAAGATACAAAAATGGTTTAAGTACCATTTGGATTTTTGATCAGGTTCTCATAACTTAATGAAAATAAAACACAAAAAATAATTAAAATCAGGGCCTGTGTAAGAGATAGTCTAGAGCATCTTAACAGCTTGCACTGAGAGGAACATCACTGCCTGTCTCAGAGCAGTCGCACATTTAACAGGAATGATAAAACCAAGTATCTTTTCCTCCAGTGATGTTATTACATAGAGGATTTGAATTTTCATTACAACCTGGAACTGTCAAGGTTCATCAAAAGGTTTGTGATCTTTCTAAGCAAGCCTGGACTTTGTTTTGAACAAAAAATGGGCCTATTTATGGTTTTGCATCAAAGTCATGTGAAATGTGTGGTTTTACATGGCTTCAATTAGAGACCAGCCTGAGGCAGAAGAAGTTCAGATCCTGATCTGGATTCAGACCCACCCAAAGCTGAGGGACATTTAGGCTAAGGCACTGGGTTCTCATCCATCTCCAACTCCAGCACAAAAGCCAGGTGGGATCCACCGGATTTCGGCAAGCCCTCACTCCCACCCAGATTTCGGCAGGTTTTCTGACTTGGCATGGTGGTAGCAGGGTCCTTAGGAGCTCCAATGGGAGCTGAAATCCATAAGACACTGCTTGAACCCCTGCATACCAAAACCATGGCATCTTCCCAGCTCTCGCAATTAAGCTTTAAGCCATAAGGAAAAAAGAAATCCCAAATTAACAGCCATATTGACAGTTTTATAGAGCCCTGAAGGCTCTGCATACATCCAAAGACGACAGTGGGGCTTTTTTAAATTAAAGTGAATTAGCAATCAAGTTTCTAAGAAGGATTCGCTTAATAAATTAAAGGGCAGAATTCAAAACAATTTCAAAAGTAATCCTTTGACTATAAATCATTCTCTGTGCAGTGGAAAACTGGAACACTCATTCTGATGCTTGTCTTAATTGGCATTCAGTTGTTTTTCTCCTTTAAAGTAATTGTTTATTACATTAGTGGGCATCATGTTGCAATAAACTAATGTTGCCATTGACTTCTCTAGGAGCAAGATAAACTCTTAATTTTCTTCTGATAATCCTAAAGCCTAATTTTGCTACTTTTTACACCAAAAACAAGGGAAAATGCTTCTAGAAGTCGATTTGATCCTGCTGAGCCCCGGAAGGAAATAACATTCCCGTTCTCCTTTCTCCTCTCCATCTTCTTCTAGTCCACCATCAAACTGACCCAACTTTCACACCAACTCAGCCTTCTGAATTTTGCACCCTGCCACATGCAGCAGGGTTTCAGGAGGCAGTTCCTGGGAAAGCAGGGTGAGCACGCGGTTAGCGTTAATTAGCAGGGCTCCGCCAGAACCTGGCTCTCACGCAAAGTGTTTTATGAGGCTTAAACTCAGTTTCATAATACAGATATTCTCACACACAAAATTAAAGTCAATCCCACAAACCCTTTTGAGTGTTTATATGAAACTCAGTGGAGCTGCCATTAAGAGTGAAGACTTACAGACTTCTAGAAATCCACTTCCTTTAATATGATTTCCTACGGTAACATGCAATTCATTGCAAGGCCTTTGCACCTATTTAGGAACAGAGGCTTTCAAATCAACGTCAGTGGAGCCGTAACAGATTATACCAGGAAAGGTTCGGCTGCTCTGCCTTCAAGTATGTTTCTGATTCATGTCATTTCATGCTTTCAGCCCATCGTTGTGACTTGGTGAGGAAGGGAATATTTCCTGTTCCCCTCATCTCACAATTCTCCTCCCGAGCTTTCTCCCCCCACCCCCAATCTATGCTAGGAAAACAGAATCTTGTTAAAGTTTATCATGGAAAGCAGAAAGTGAGAGAGGACCCTCTCCCTAGGGGAAGGACAAGTGGACACTGCACTCGCTGAGGACATGGTGGGATCCTTTGCATGGTACCAACTGCACCCTGAAGAGTCTGAGACCAGCAGCAAGCACACTACCTGTCCTAGAGCAACTCTTTCTCCATTTCCACTCTTGGAAAGGTCTGCTTAGTGTTTATAAACAAACAGACAAAACCAGCACCCATCTACCCCCCAAAAACCCATTCACTAACCACAGATTTGAGCTTGCCTCTCCCCACACTCCAGGCAAACGTCCCAATAATGCCTGAGACACAGGTAGTTACACAGATAAGAGCGGAGAAAGACAGACAGTCAAGGATGTCTGGTCACAGCACTCCCCCAGGGGACCCGGAAGTGAGCCCCTTATCTGAACCAGAGAAACACCGTGGCGGCCAGCGAGGACTTTCCCCTCTCTGACTCCCATCAGGAATTCGACCAGAACCAAGAAGTTTTCCTGAGTGAACATGGTGTGCTCTCGAAAAAAGTGTCTGTTTAGCCCAGCTGCCAGGGTCTGACAGGAGACATATTTCATTTAAAAAATGCAAGTTGCTCTTTTACGGCTTGAGCTTTTTTTTTGTGTGTGGATTTTCTTCATATAGTTTGCAGACATGAACCCAGACAGCAAGGAGTACCAAACCTCTTAATTAAAAAGCTAGAACTGTCCTGGTATAACTACCCTGCAGAGCAACAAACACATTATCGTTTAAATGAGCGCACTGAGGTTTCCCATTATGTTAATTGAGGTCTCTGGAGTTTAGGACTTGCCAGTGCATAATGTTATGAACTAAATGCACAACTCAGGGCTACAATATTCAGAGTACCTAAGTAAAAATCTAACAGATAATCACTTTTCTTTCACTTCTAGTCACGTCGGTTCTCAGAAATATCCAGTTATCTTTGCACATTATATTTTAATCACCATTCAATGCAAACATAATCAGCTTTAGTGAACAGACGTATTTATTATTCCTAAAGTTATGCTCTTTTCTTCCCTCCTCCCAAAGCACAACCAAAAGTTGTGCCATTTAAACCGCTCTCTTTAGAAAGTCAGGCAAATTACCTCCAAAAGGCATAGGAATAACAGTATTTTTAAAAGCCTTACTCCACCTCTTTTTTTGTTTGTTTGCTTCAGTGGGGAGCATCGTAGCGTGGAACTAAGACAAGTCAACACCACGAAGCACAAAAGACCGCGAGGATTTGCTGCAGCGTGGGCGAGCCCTGCCAGCTCCAGCCGCCGGGGCTCCCGCACCCGCGGTGGTGGGAAGAGCAGAGCCGGGCTGCAGCGAGAGTATTGGAGATGGGAGGAACCGCTCAACACACTTCTCGGGAAACACTTCCAGGAAGAGCCACTTGGAAAGATTTACAATACCTCCGCATCAAAGGGGCTGATGTTGGCAGCGCCGGCTCTTCCAAAAGAAAGCCACATTTCTCCCCTAGAGCATCAGCTCTACTGCCCAAGGACGAAGCGCGAGGATATTGCTGAGAATCCATACAAAAGTATGTTTCAGCTTTCAATTTAAAAAGAAAAAACAAATAAAACAAAAAGGGAAATTTCAAATTCAATCACCATTCTCCTCTCTCCATTAAGGATGCCTCAGTTTAACTCACAATTTGTAAGAACACTTGGCAAGATTATCAAGTTTCCCCGCTAACTCTATTTTCCCTAACACCTTGCAATGCGGCAGCTTTAAGGCTAACGCTGGGCTCGGCGGCTGAATGGGTGACCCTCCCATACACACTGACCCAAAGATAAACTTTGACCTGATGTTTGCTAATAACACTTCTTCTTAAGATGCCTTGTTTCCTTTATGAACTACTGCTTGACTCCTGAATCCAGAAGCTGACATGCATTAATATACATCTCTGGCTGCCCTTTGACTTGGCCATCAGGACCCTTTGACCCCAGACTTGATTCCTAAACCCTGCCAATTGTTTGCAAATGGAAAAAACTTATTTTCTAGTAATAATTAATTTTGGTCATGTTTTATTAAGCATTTCTCTCATCTTTTTAAGTTGTTTTCATTTGAATTGGGGTATAACAGATGCTTATTTCATTGAGTGGTTTTCCTGACTGCAAAAAAGTCTAACAATACTCACTTAGAGTTTGATCTTTTGTTTTCAAGCTTCATAAAATTCCCAGTAGTAACTCAAGTGTCTCAATGCCTTAAAAAAAGCAGCCTACGAACAATAACATTTTCTAAAAAGCCTCCTTTCTGCACCACTTCCCAGATCTAGCTGTATATTTCTACAACTTAAGAATTTTTTTCAGATACCCTTACAGTGCATTTCAGATGCAGTCCTGCAGCCACGAAAGACAGTGGCAAAACTTCCATCAATTGCCCTGTCAGCAGGATGCGGCCTCTTGGCTCAGGCACTCGGTGACAGTTTCTAGCCAACACCCGAAACTTTCAGACTGACTTCTTGAAAGGGGAAATGTTATTCTGCTTCTACGCAAAAAAAAAATATGTATATATATATATATCTGTGAGTGTACTAGGGGGCAGGATGCAGAGGCTCCCCACCCCAACCATGCCTGTTTGCCGAGGCGTGTTCCCCGCTTCCTGGTACGTTCCAAGATGGAAATTTCTAATTCTCAGAATCATGTTACGTTATGGCAGGAATTGCTGCACTTCTGCCTGGTTTACATCAGGCCTGAGAGATCGCACAAAGAGAGCGAACGCTTTCCAGCGCTTAGATGATGTATCAAGTGTACATGGTGCACACAGCATTAGAGCAATTAAGGTCTGGGAAGGAACACCAGCAAACAAAAGGCCTCCAGTCTCGAGAGCAAGCGTGGGGACATGGCAAATGAGGGGTTTTGGCAAAACAAAGCAACTAGCCTTTATTTTCGTTCATAAAACCCAATAGAACCTCAGCAATTACCATGTTACATCCTTAGAGCTGCTCTTTTTTTTTTTTTTCCTTGCTGAGCACAAATACTTCCTGGAAGCTCCAAGCAAACCTTACTAACTGCATTCTCAAAAATGAACAAACAAAAAAACCAACAAAATGCAAGGATATAGGGAAATATAAGGGGAGGGGATACATCAGGCAGTTGAACCAGCAAGGAAAGGGAGGAGCCAGACACACTCAGATTCAGCTTCTTGCTGCGGTGGGGTGAGAGAGACTCTAATTCAGGGGGCACTGGAGAAACCAGCCAAGAAGTTCAGTGCTCCCAAGCGTCTCCACATGCCCCCAGGACAGATGTTTTGCTGTGAAAGCAGTGCACCGGAGCTGGCGCAAGCAGCACTCGGTCATCGCATCCTCCGCAGACACCCGCTGCCCGCAGCACCCGATTACGCCCCTGGACCAGGTGACCGGATGGATTTTTGTAGGACTAAACTGTGACCAGACACAACCGCAAGTGCTCAAGGCTGGGCCCTTGCAGCAGCCAGCTGACGCACTTTGCCTCAGAGCTTGCTCGGTTTTGTTTCATCTAGATTCGAAATCTAAGGAACGGGTGAAGGTCCCCGAAGCTAGTGGGACTCTAACAGACCTAGAGCACCGATTCAGGCAGTCTGACTCTCTGCAGTGCCCCAGAATAGGGTATTAAAACACCAAGCTGTTTTTTGTATGTTTAAATAATAGATAATATACACCACTGCGTTTTACAGTAATGCTTTCTATTTTCTAGGGTGTATTTGATAGGAATTGTTTTCCCAGCCATAAGGGTAATTAAAAAAATAAAAAGGAGAGAGAATAAGTTCCTCATACTTCTACTACTGCACAAGTCAGGAAAGAGTGAAAACACTAAGAAATCCCTAGTGAAGCTACATGAAGGAGAGAGTCAGACAGCCCCTTCCAGCCCCTTTTCCTTCAGTATTTCAGCTCTTCTTTATCCAATGACACTGAAAAGAGAAAAATGGACAAAACCTGCCCTAGGCAGCCCACCCCACAGATTCCTTATGAAATTGCCTGGTTTTAGGTCAGACCCACAACTCTAATGAAGAGAAACCTTTCCACTGAATTTAACGGCTTCCAAAAAACCATCTTCACGCTTTGAATACTCCAGTAACTCCCTACAGCCTGGTCAGCTGACCCCATCCAGCCTTCCCGTCCTTGCACCATTCATAACATGGACACTACTGCTTCCTTTCTTTACTCCTGCACTCCAAATTTTAGGTTAGCAGTGAACCAATGAATATACTGAATAACCCCTTTGGGACATGCTCCAACCTCCCCTTCTCGGCAAACACAGCTGCCACCAGGGACTCTTCCCTTCGCAGCAGAAGAAAGAAGTTAAGATAACATTTGGAAGCAGATTAAAATCAGAGAGACGTAACGAAACAAGACCAGCTAGCAAACACCACGGCAGAGGACCTCCTTGGCCATACACCCTGCCCCAAGTCCAGCTGGAGCTGGGAAGCAAGGCAGCCAGCACTGCCTGAGGTTTTTCGCCCTTTCTAGAAATCCGCTCTATTTGCGGCGTAAAGGGTTGTGCAACAATACTTTATCAGTCTTGATGCATTCGGAGGGATCCTTATAAAGCCTTATCCTCCTCAAGCTTTAGTATTAATAAAGTTCTCCTTTAAGGAGCCTGGTCCAAACCCTTTCAAAAAACAAAAGAAGTTAATGGATTTAATTTCAATGGTTTACAGATAAAACCCTACAGAGACCAGGAGGGACACGCACAAAATAAGAAAGAGGTCATTGGTTCTATACAGTTATTCCAGCTGGAATTCTTAGACAGTGAAGTGTTCATATAGCGCTATTTTCTTCTATTAATATGTATTGAGCTTTGAAACTATGCTGTGCCTGACGTATATAGGAATTGCTCCTCTTTTCTTCTTTCTAAAAGAAAATTCAGTGGCCACTATAAAAGAAAACTTGACATTTCTTCTTGTGTGATGGCAGAATCCTTCATACAAGCACAACCACACTGAATACTCTTTTAGCTTATTTGTTAGACTGGAGTTCAAAGGAGAGTGCAATGTAGCCGGGGGGGGGGGGGGGGGGGAGTCCCTCTGGTTGAAATTTAGCATGCAAGATCTCAACAAAAGTGATTTTTAATTGACTGTGCCAATGCTTTTGTTTTCTCAACAACAGCGACAAAAAAATCATTTTTTCCTTCTCCCCCACAGTAAACCATTACCAGCTGTTGATGGAGAATTTATTTTAACATGCATTAAGTCATATTGTATATTGTCCATTTCATGTGTGTAGAGCTTTTTGAGACAAAATTCTTTCCCATTTTATACCAATAAATCCTAAAGTACAGCCCAATCTTGTAAAAGGGTTTAGGGCTTATTAATGCAAGTGGGATTCCATGCAAACAGAACTGCGCTGGAGCCTAATGTTACTTTCATGCAAAGACTATTGCAGCATCAGACCCAAGCTCCAACACAAATTCTTCCTGCAGATTTTGCCCATGCAAAAGCAACAGCCAGTCTTTCCAACCAAATTCCATTATGCGTTAAAAAAATGATACAAGTAGTTAAGTGATGCTGTAAAATTGTGTGTATTTCAAGACGGTTCTCCCCACACGCTTCTCTCCATATGTCTATTATTACACACTTCTCTGCATCAGCTCGATCAAGACTAGAGCACTTCTCTCACATTGCAGATTCATTATTATTTCCTTGTTTCAGTAATGACGACAACTTTATGCAACTGAGAAGATAAACTCAGGAATTTTTCTTTAGGCCAGAATCCTAAAATATGGCTGTTTATGGGCGCATCCATTTGTGCAAATAAAATCATGTACTTGTTTTGTATGTGTAAATTCAGTCCAGTGGAAAATTAAGCCCCATGGAGCTAATTTAACCAACAAAGAAGATTGTGAGGAAAGGCTGAAACTTTGTCCTTAATTTACCCTGTTGGGGCAAAATAACGCAGGAATCTCATACCATGTGTGCTACAGTGCTTAGGTACAACAGCTTATGTTAAGTACGGAGACTTTCAGCCTCAGCTCTTAATCTCATTGCTTATTGTGGTTTAAAGTCGGACCCTTAACATTGTATGTGGTTGAAGACTTATGTGGAGGGAAGAGAGAGAGAACAGCTCTCGTAGGTTTGTAAATGTTTGTCTTTAAGGTTTGTTCCAGGAGAAGCCATGCATGCCATCGCTTGCGGCATGTGCAACCCCTGCGGAGGATTTTCAGCCTGCTAATGCTCACATTCTGCGTCCCAGGTTAATCGGGAAGGGCTTTTTGTTGGTTTTCTACTAGCAGCTTGCCTACAATCCTCCAATCCACCCACTCTTTATGTATATATGTTGAATAATTATGAAGCAGTGAGTATTTATCACCTTTTCTGAGCAGTAAGCAGAAAGAAATACAATACTATTACTTCCAGCTACTGGCTTTCCCAAGATAATTAGATAACACAGTGGACTGAAGCCTTGGTTAGCCCAATGCTGTTCAAGTTAAGTGATTGACATGCCTCTGTCTGGCTGCTCTATTAACTGTTTCATTTTGTTGCTATTTGCAGTTTGCTTGGCTAATACTTCGAACAAATACAGACTGTTTCTTTAGCCCCTTTTTTCTCTTTGACCTTCTCCTGCCCATTTTCTTTGAGTCACTTCAAACTGCCTTGAAAAGGCCTGTTGAATGCGCACAGTCCATCAGAGTCCCAGGTTCATCCCATTCCTTGCCCTGAATGCTTTACTTCAAAGATGGGCCGCATTCTTTAATTGCCCTTTGAATTAATATCAAAGGGTCACAATGCGAGTGCCAAAAGAGAAAGAGGCTTTAATGAAGCAAAGAGCTGCCATTCATTTGCAGATAAGCACGTTTTTATGCCTGACTGGTCACCATGGCTAAACGCTTCGCGAAGAGGAGGCAGGGCAAGGCAAAGAGACTTTTACTTAAGTGGTGATTAGTTCAAACAAACAAGAGTAAACAAATAAAAACAACACTAACGTCCCCACAGCAGAAAATAAGTTAGTATGGCTGCATGTGTTAAAAAACAACTAACATCCTATTGTGCTAATAAGGCCATTAACCCTTCGCAAAATCCTGGGGTTTAGCTTTGCAGAGCTACAGCTCAGCCTCTCCTCTAGCCCCAGGTCCCTTCGCTTCCTCAAAAAATAAAATTAAATTTAAAAAAAATTTTTGGCTTAAACTTTCACTGTTGGTCCCAGCCTGAAGACACACAGTTGTTTTATACCTCTGGAATCAACTGTATTTAAAAAAAGAAAAAAAAAATCAATTCATCTGACTTTGCAATAAGGGATAAAGAATCGGCAAGTTAGCTTTGCCTTTTTTTTTTTTTTTTTTTTGAGGCAGGACACATTCAGTGGTTTGCATTTCAGTGCCTGCAGAATAACAATCTTTATACTTAAATCACTTATTGGTTTGCATTTTGCTAATGCGTTCAGTATTGTGTTAAAGTGTGTGACTGTTCAGTTTTATTAATTGCCTAAAGGTCTCTGATATTTTGTTTTAAATTTCAATATGTGGGGATTTTGTTTGGTTGACTGGCTGTTTTTCGTATTTGAAACCTATGAAGCTGCACTAAGAAAACTTACTCAGCTTCTTAATCCCGCCTATGCAGTCTTCTATTTTCTCTTTAAAATACCAAGAATATAAAATTAAAATGAGAAGGTTTAACATATATTGTTATGCAATTACAGTCACACTGCAAGTATACAGGAGCAACAAGTTCACAGGTGTCCTCTTTATAAGTTTTGTCTTATTTACAGACTCACGCTTCTCTTTGCACAGAAATAATAACTTACTTAACAAGTACGAGGTTGTTTTATTGCAGTAGAGCTAACCCCCATGAAAGAGGATTAGCTATACTCATAACAGTGTAAAAGTGTTTTAAAAGTGCATGCACATTAGGAATTGTGCTAGTATCTCCCATAACTAAGAAGGCTGTAGATAGTCCATAGAAACACTGACCACGTTTTTAGCCTCGATCCTTCAAAAAGGATTTCTCATTAATATTGCAAACATTTAAGCCTAACCCTGAGCGTAACCTGTCACAAGACTTTGCCTTGCTAGAGCCTCCTGCCCTGGTGCTTTCGACCCCTCTGCCTTCACCCTGCCGCTGCCCTGCTCACCAGGGTGCCGGGCGCCACTCCCCATCCCCAACACTCATCGAAACACAAAGAACTTGGACCTTCAACACCCAGCCCAGAAACTCAGCACTGACAAACACTGGAAAAGTAACCTGCACTGGTGACGCAGGGAAGAAGCGTAGTTATGAAAAAAGCAAGCAACAGAAGAGCAGAAAGGCGTCAACAGCAGAAGAGCTGCAGAAGCAGC